>NC_139565.1:42775430-45175430 GCF_965112155.1 Podarcis liolepis | reverse complement strand
AACGGACGGTGCTGGCACTAATTGCACCCCCGCAAGAGATGGGAGTTGCCCCCTCAATCCCATATTGTCCCGCCCCAGCCAGAGGACCTCTGTCTTCGAAGGATTTAACTTCAACCGGCTCCCACGTAACCATCCAGCCACAGCTTCCAGACATCTGGTCAGTGTGTCTGGGGCCGAGTCAGGATGCCCATCCATCAACAGATAGAGTTGGGTGTCATCAGCATACTGATGGCAACCCAGACCAAATCTCCGGACAAGCTGGGCGAGGGGGCGCATAAAGATGTTAAAAAGCATCAGGGAGAGAAGCTGAATGGGGCCTTCAGCTGCTGCTGCGCTGCCAGAGCACGATTTCTGTTCTCATCCTGAAGCAAAGCTTAACCCGAGGTCCTATTTCTGGGTTAGCGGAGTCTGTAACATGAAGTTCATGTAACCCGAGGTAACATTGTATAGCCCAATGCGGTCCCCTCCAGATGTTATGGAACTACGACTCCTATAAGATCTTATTATTGGCTCTCATTGGAACCAATGGGAGTTTTAGTCCAAAACATCTGGAAGGCACCAAGTTGGGAAAGGCTAGCATTTAACATTGCCATTTACATCAGATTGTCTGTGTTGGATTGAGGAAAAAACACAAGCTTTAATCCCATTGACTAAATTTTAAGTGAAGGTAGCTAGCTTCAGTATAAATGTGCATGGGAGCACAAGTCCAGGCCCCACTCAATAGAAGGAGCAGGAGAACTACCAAGTGCAGCAGGGCACATGAAGAAAAAACATGTGGTCATCTCAAGAGTCCAGGGGTCCTGTAGAAACATTATGTCCAGAATCTAAAATTACCTGACTCAGCCACTAGGCTAAACAAAGCAACGCTCTCTTAGTACTGCTGCTCTTCTGGAAAACTCTGCTTAGAATACCACTGGTTTTTAGCAAGTGTGGGGTTTTTTTAAAAAAAAAAATCTCAGAAGACCTTTGAATGACAGGTTGGTGGATTGAATTCTACTGCTATTTCCTGTTCAATGAAATAAGCTTTAAAGGAACACTGTTGTTTAAAAATAAGGATCCCTGACATCCATGTGTGATCTGAACTAATCAGAGGGCATCAGAATACTGAATTCTTCACCCACTGTAAAACTCTCTCCTTGAATAGCACAATTGCAAAACACACACTTTCTTGGTCATATGATTAGGAGAGATCTTTTTGATGGGGATTACTTGTTAAGACAAAGGGAGAGAATTTCTGCTATTATATCCAGAGAGTATAAGCAAGTTCTGCCATTCCTTCCTACCAGTTGATTGGCATATGGAATAAATGCAGCATTGTGCTGTAGAATTAGCTTATCATTCCATGGCATATTTGAAAGGATGAGTTGCATTTGGTAGATTTTTTTCCCCAGCCTTCCTGTCAAAACCTATCAATGTGTTTACATAAAAATGAACTGGTGCCTGCTGTTAATCATGAACACTTTGGCAGCCCAATGAAATTCACTCTTGGTCTCCCTCCAAATGCAAAGCCAAAATGTACCAGAATAAGCTTAATGACAAATGGACAATATATAGCCTGCTCCCGTTTTTATGTATCTTCTTCTTCTTGCTTTCCAGCCCATAACACATGAGTAGGTAATATATAGCCTGTCCACTGAGAAAATGAAGCACCTGTGCTCAGTGGAAAGCTCTTACAGAGAACATAGGCACTGCCTTATACAAATCAGACCAGTGGTCTGCCTAGATTAGTTTTGCATATTCTCTCCAGTATTTCAAGCAATAATATTTTTCAGCTCTACCTTCAGATGCTGGGACTGAGACGTTTCTGCATGCAATTCATGCACTTTACCACTGAGCTATGGCCTGTCCTCAGAAGGTGTTGTGGCCATCATCCATGCTGTGAAACACAGCATGTATGACACACTTTTTAGAGTATTATAATGTTGCTGTGCTATGTTTGCCAATGTGCATGATGTCTAAAAGAGCCACTAACCCCACGGCCACAACAGACAAGGTTCACTCAGTTCTGGGAAGCAGCCTGCTAGGCAATGTTGCCCATCCTTGCACCAAAACCTAAGGGCCACATTGTTTAATTTCAATTTCAATAATTTCCATCCTATACCCAGATGTACCTCGAGGTGGTTCACAATAAGCAATTGCAAACCATGAAATATAAAGTTGCAAATATAAACAAGCAATTAAGATAATGTTCACTGGAATAAACGTTATCTATGCATGCAAGCAGTAAATAAAAGATAATATGGAGGGAGGAACCAGTTATGCCATATTGATGTCCTTGGAGGGAAATGTGGCGTAATAATGAATTGTGTTCAGAATAACTGCATGGAAACAAATTATATTATAATGTTGGGATACATTAGCCATTTAAAAAAAAAAAAGCATTGCAGGACAAAAGCAATTCCTGAATTGTAGAAACATTTGGGCAGTTTATGGAAGGCATTTTTAATAGAAACAGGGGTTTAAAAAAGGTTTTGATAACAAACTGCCCCATCCACAAACAAGATCTGCTGCATCAGTAGTCCATCACAAGCTATTTCATTATACCAAAAATTCACGATTGTTCTCATGATCCTGGAGGACAATAATTTCCACAATAAAAGTTGGCATTGGCCGAAACACCTTTCAAGTAATCGATACACTTCATATACATTATTTTAATTAACATGTGAAAACATTTAGGGGCTGAAGTAAAAGCTTGCCCCTTTTCAACCTCTGCAATGTCAGTAGACAAGGCTTCTGCTTCTCGTGAATTTTTTGTTTTCACTTGAAAGATGCTCTCTCACAAAAGGGAAATGCACCGACACATGCACAAACTCAGGAATTTCAACTCATCAGTATTCAAGTGTATCTTTAGCAATGAACACCACTCATAGCTAATGTGAAATCGGGGCCTATCTAAATAACAGTCAAGGGCTTAACAAACACCAAGTAATTAATGCTGTTACGTTCACTATACTGTGAAGTGTTACATAACCCCAAGTGACATTATATTAATACAGAACACATTAGTGAAGGGCGCGCACACACGCACACACACACACACACACACCCCATAAGCAGGAAGGTTTTCAGATCAATTTCCTATAGTTTACTTCCTTCCTAAAGCCAAATCTTTACACTTGAAGTTCCAATTAGAACAGGCACCCCCAAACTCGGTCCTCCAGATGTTTTAGGACTACAATTCCCATCATCCCTGATCACTGGTCCTGTTAGCTAGGGATGACGGAAGTTGTAGTCCCAAAACATCTGGAGGGCCAAGTTTGGGGGTGCCTGAATTAGAACAATTGAGCCACTTTCCTATCCCTACCAAATTCTTTTATGCTGGAGAGAACTGTCTTTCACACCTTACTTTAATAATAAAAAGTACATTTACATAGTGCTTTAAGGTATTCACAGCATTTCACATACATTCTTCCACAAGCAGTAACATTTGTCCCTTTTACAATATAATGCTATTATGCATGTTGACCTAGAAGCAATATCCATTGAGTTCAATGGGCCTTACTCCTGCATGAATGTGTATACAATGTGGGGCTGCAGAGTGAGAGGAATTGCAGGCAATTGCTTTCCACCCTATTCCGCTGACAGAAACCTTGCCATTAGCTGAGCAACATCTATGGATGCAACCCAGTGCTGACATTTTTAAGTTAATTGGATTATTATTATTATTATTTTAACTTGGCTGCATTCAACACTTCCTGTTCTCAATAAATGCTGCAGAAATATTGCCAACTCGCACATCCTATGGTGTGGGCCATGTATCTGAATGCAAAGAAGCTTTGTCAAGCTCCGAGCCAAAGCTTGCCACTTCATGACTATTGCAGAGTGGGAAAGGAGATGTCTCATCGCTAAGCAATTTTCTGCTTTTAAAAACGTGCATTTTAAAGGAATGTAGGCTTATTATTTGCAAGGCCATGTATAGAGAAAAAGAACTGGTAAAATGTCAACTTTGTTCATCAGCACTGACATTCAAATTATTTCTGGGGGTTTGTAGATACTACACTGTCCTTCAATATTGATCAAATTATTTCACATCTCAATGCAATATGGTATTTCATGGCATGCTGTAGGGGAGTCCTTTTAACTCTCGAATCTCTTGTGTTGCATTTTCTCTAGGTTTGGACTTCAGCAGTTCATCTGCGGTCCCTGCAACAAAATTCAATATGTGCCCAGACGTGTGCAGATACAACCCTGTTACCTGCCGTAGAGTCACACAGGGGGAGGGGGGAACCAGATTTTTGGCACATTTTGCCTTTTGGTTGCCCAAATATTCTCTATCTCTCTCACACATATGCACAACCAAATCATCTTAAAGAAAATGTCACCAAATGTCTATCTCCCTTCTATTTGGTCTAGAGTGAAATTTCTCCTTAGCCAACAGGCTGCAGGCAGAAGCATATTAAATGCCTGAATGACTCTGGTATAGAATTCAGCCACCGCTTTTTCATTTCCTGGTCCATTCCCATGGCTCTTGCAGAAGCTGTGGTACATAGAAAATAAAGCCAGGCATGGCACATAACACGTGTGTCTTGGACTCTGCAGTAGGGCTGGGCGATGTATTGATACATCATCCAAAATCAGTTTGAAGTCCACATTGTGCTAACGGTTTCATAATATTTGGCATAGCGATATATCGCGAAGCACAATGTGTATGTGCTTTGTAAAAAAAATTACAATATGGGGAAAACTCTGAAGCCAGTCATTACTTCTCTCATGATTCCTGCTGCTCCTGTTGCTCTGTCCTATACATTAACAGTTGTGACAATATGTAACAGTAACATGTATGTACAATATGTAACAACAGTTCTGACAATATGTAACAGTAAAAATGAATCCGTTTTAGACCCTTAAGTAGTAGCAGTTGCCAGGATATTATGCTGTTCACCTCTACACAGTTACATCCCATGATATAGACGTTGTGATATACCAGTATATTGACATGTTTACCTGGTGATATATCACAATGTTGAAAACCAGATATCGCCCAGCCCTACTCTGGAATCTGAGCCACTACTTGAGTACAAACTGTAGTTGAGAAGCTGCTTTCAGATATCAAACAAGTTTTCAATGTGCACATTTGCACAGATCATCACCACCCAAGTTTACTCTCACTCTTCCCTCCTCCTCAACTTCAGTGACACTCTTTGTTTCTTAAAGCCTTGTATCCCATAGGCTAAATCAGTGGGAAACTGATTTAAAGGCGCAGTTCAAACAAGGATATGGAACCAGAGTATGATTTTGGTCTGTTGCTCTAGTTTGGATGGAGCCTTTAAATCACAGTTTCTCAGTATGAACTTCTGTGGTTTAAAACACTGCATGAGCTGCCCTGGATCATGGCACAAGGAGGGATGGGCAAGGAGGGTGACCATTCATTGACCATACATTCCCAAGTCAATGAGCCATGCTTTATCAGACTAGGACTGTGACATTGAAACCTGGCACCTGTATGTAATTTCCACTATGGGCATTTCTACTTAAGGATAATCTAAGGATAAAAACAAATCAAAATCACCTGGACGTCTGTCCATTCTTTCCTTCAGTGCACTCCATGAAGTACAGATTATGGCACTCAGCGGTTATCCATTTAACCTTGCAAGCTTTAGCATTACAAATACCATTATTGCCAATGCATTTAGCTTCCATTTAAGAATATTTATCCCTAAAGCGAAGTACTAAAGTCTCAGATATGCAAATGCTTCCATTAATTTTTGTCTTTTAAAAGTGAGCAAGTGGAATCAGAACTGGGGAAGCAGCTCATTGCTAATCATTTATAACATAATTTTGAGTGCAGAATCAACCTTCACTGGCCATGTGCCACACTTAAAAAAAAAACAAAAATCAAAATGTAATTTCTTAGTAGCTACATGCACATTAATAATTTTCCCCTTCTTCATGGATTTGCTCTTCATTAGCACCATCGAGCATTATTTAATGCCTGAAACTTGCTTGGGCAAAAGGGTACAACTCCGTGTTTGCTTCAGTTCTGTGAGAAGAGAGTGAAGAAGATGAAGCAAAGTTAAATCAGATCAAGCACAAAATGCATGGGCAAATAATGGATGTTTGCATAAGGAAAGTGACACCAGAATTTGATTTGCCAATTTATAAAACACCATTAAGAAGCAGAAAGCACTACGCGCTCCATTATTACATCTGATTAGAGTCGCAGTTTGCGACGTGGTAATTTTTACAGCTCAGAGCTAAATATTTAAGAGCCGTGTTATCAGACATTTGAGGGGGAGAACTGACAGACAGATCCAGTGCTCATGAACGGTCCCAGAGGAGCCTGCGGTCTCGAGCCACTGCCCCATCGAGTCCAGCATCCTGTTCTCACAGTGGCCATTTGCCTGTGGGAAAGCCAAAGGCAGGATCTGAGCACAAGAACATATTCCCCTCTGTGGGTTCCAGAGAAGGGACCATGAGGGTCATCTAGTCCAACCCTGTGCAATGCACAAATCTTTCGCCTAACGTGGGTTTCGAACCCACGAACCTGAGATTAAGAGTCTCATGCTCTGGGGACTGAGCTATGCCTCAAGCAACTAACTATACAATCACGTTTATAGCCATCTGCCCTACACCCCCTCCCAAAATTAATCCCCTCTTCAAGCAAAAAGAGGTTTCTAAATATCAATAATTCATATATGTATATATACACCAGGAACAAAGCGGAATTATTTCACACAATCCTGTTCCACCAGCACAACGTATACGTATTTTGGAAATGCATTCCGCTCTGCCGTCTGCACTCTCTGAAACCCTTTGAGCAAAAATTCTCTCTGATCCCTGAGAGTTCAAAGTATACCTAGTTCCTTAATGACTTTGCACAGCACTGCCACAGCTGTTCCTTTGCTTCAGACGCACAAAGAACAGGTTAAAGGTGGCCGTGGAAAGTGTTTCCCTTAAAGTAAGTTGCCCATAGCTGCCGCTAACTGATAAGCTGCACTTAAAATAAGCACTTGGCGAACCTTAGGTCACCGGCACTAGTGACCCAATACGTCTCTTCCTTTTTATTTTGTTGATAAACAACTTTATCCTCAGTAGTTAAAACTTCCCTTTTCTACATCTTGGCATATGAAGTTGCTGCACTTTAAATCAAATTTGTATTTCAAGTCTCTTGTCTCTGCAGACAGTTTTATTATCGTTATCATCATCACCGTTAAAAATGCTTCTATCAAAACAGTACGTCAAGCGCACAGAGAGAAAACAGGGGAAGCTAATAAGGACCTTTTTGCAGGTAACAGTGCAAATAACGCTGAAATTAAAACGAAGGGGAAATGGTAGGTTGCATTCCATGTTTGGCAAACAGTTATCCAATGAGTCAAGGGGAAACTGCGGCCTTCCAGATGTGGTTGGACTCAACCTCCCATCAGTCCCAGAACAATGCGAGGGTTGTAGACCAACAACATCTGGAAGGCCGCAGATTCCCCATCCTGCACCAGGCATTCAGAAAAAATGCAGCTATTCTGCCAGCTGCCCACCTTCATCGCTTAGGAAAGGAGCTGAGTCAGGTTTGTTTTGGCAGAGCCAGTCTGGTTTAGTGGTTAGAGCATTGGGCCCTTAGGATTCCTGATCAGCCATGAAGATCACTGGGTGATCTTGGTCCAATCGCTGCCCCTCAGCCTCGCCTATTCATAGGGTTGTTGGGGGGTGGGAATGAGGAGTGAGGGAACCACAGATGCCATCTTGACCTCCTTGGAGGAAAGATAGGGTGTAATACAATTAAGTAGAACAAATTAAATGTAGGTGGCAGCCAACATGGAAACCTCCAAGTGGATTTGGGACTCCATCTCCCATCCTCTGTGACCATTAGCCAAACTGGTCAAGGCTGCTGAGAGCTGAAGTCCAACAACATATGCAGAGAACCATGTGGACTACCCCAACTTCCTCTTAATATTTAGGAACTTGTCACATACAGAACCTGCAATTCTTGTCCATTTAACTTCTCTCCCCACCGCCGCCGCCCCCCAAGACACTTCTGATAACTATTATCAGAAGCTGGGGACAATTACAGTGGCAGCCTCAAACGACACTTGCAAGATATATTGCTTCCCAATCAGGATGTTGCTTCTAATTTGTACTTACGATTGCATCCACAGATTTTCAGTTAAGTGCTCATATTTAGCGGCTTTCCCCCCAAGTAATAATACCTTTATTGTCAATGTACAACCTGTGTACAATGAAATTAACTGAGTACAATATTCTTTTAGCCACTTTGCATATTTCTGGTTTACTGAGCAGAGCTAGTTATCTACATTTATTTATTTGGGGTCCCCCCTTTCTACAGCCTGAGCAGCACTGAAAACAAAATCTAAAAACAGGTCCGTGGCCAAAAATGGCTCCTATTTTATGTAAGACAGGGGCAGACAAAAGGAGATGAACGCTGAGAGGGAGAATTAAAGGCATTTTTATAACACGTATCAGAAAGTATCGCCAAAACGAAAGGAATACAAATGCATCACATTTATTTCAGCAGCAGTGCCACGTTCGAATCTCAGAATGGTCTAACAGACATAGATTATTTGCTTCGCTGCTATGCTCCTTTTCTTCTGTATCAAAATGAGGACAGCACTTTAAGTGTGTGTTTAAAAGATGAGCAACTGGTGCACCTCCGCTACTGAATATGGCTTTAGCAGACTTTAAACCAGAAATATCAAACACACTTAAATGTCAGATTTGCAGGACCACTGAACAAAACGGAAGGATAGATTGTATCTTGGAGACATGGAAGGATTTTTCTTTCTTTCTTATAAATCATTAAGCCTGAAACAAAGCCCAACAGTCAAGACCGTTAAATAAAATTAATAAGGTTTAAAATTAAGTAGAGTTTTAGCAGAGGGTCCCTCTAGGGACTTTTCATCTGACCACATTCAATTTTTCCTCTTTCTGCAGGACTCTCCACTTGAGCAACTCCAACTCATTAGAGCCACAGGCAGAAAAGCCAGAAAACCTGGGAGACCTGAGATCAAATGCCTGTCCTGCCATGAAACTCACTGGCAACCCAGTCAGATGGGTGGGGTAATAATAATAATAATAATAATGATATGATGATGTTACTGGGTGACCCTGGTCCGGTCAGTGTCTCAGTCTTACCTCTTTCACAGGGCAGTTGTGAGCATAAAATGGAGAAGAGAACCATGTATGTCACCTTCAAAGCTTTGGAGGAAAGGTGCTGTATAAATGCACTACGTTGGAGGTATGCGATGTTAGGATTTGTCCCTCAATTCACCTATTCCCATCATCTCCTCCATGCAGCCTTAAAGGTAAAGGTAAAGGGACCCCTGACCATTAGGTCCAGTTACGGACAACTCTGGGGTTGCGGCGCTCATCTCGCTTTATTGGCCGAGGGAGCCGGGCCATGTGGCCAGCATGACTAAGCCGCTTCTGGTGAACCAGAGCAGCACACAGAAACACTGTTTACCTTCTCACTAGAGCAGTACCTATTTATCTACTTGCACTTTGATGTGCTTTCGAACTACTAGGTTGGCAGGAGCAGGGACCGAGCTAAGGGAGCTCACCCCGTTGTGGGGATTCGAACCGCCAACCTTCTGATCAGCAAGCCCAAGGCTATGTGGTTTAACCCACAGCGCCACCAGCAGCCCTCCCCTTCCATGCGAGTTAAATACATAGGCTGAAATAATCACATCACAGCAATCAAAGTCCTAAACATGATGCAGTATTATGCAGAGATATGCATAACTTGAATTTTCCAAGTTTGCTTATTAAGACAGAAAAGTCTCTAGAATTCTAACTAACTAATTTAAATTCCCTGATTGGCAGCTAACAAGTCTGTCAGTGGATTGACAAGCAGGGTGTGTTTCATCACCACAAGAAGGGAAAGCATAGAACATGGGTAGGCAAACTAAGGCCTGGGGGCTGGATTCAGCCTAGTCACCTTCTAAATCTGGCCTGCGGACAGTCCGGGAATCAGAGTGTTTTTACATGAGTAGAGTGTGTCCTTTTATTTAAAATGCATCTCTGGGTTATTTGTGGGGCATAGGAATTTTTTCCCTTTCCTTTTCAAAATATAGTCCAGCTCCCCATAACGTCTGAGGGACAGTGGACCGGCCCCCGGCTGAAAAACTTTGCTGACCCCTGGCATAGAACATCAGAATACTGCAGATGATAACAACTTGGGACCAGTTTACCTGAGAGATCGCCTTACACCTATATGCCACGTGACCGCTTTAATCTGCAGAACTCGCACAGTTACAGGTGCCAAATAATACCTGCATTTATAAGAAATCGGCACTTTGGAACTCCCTGGTCACTGATATCAGGCAGGCATCGCTGCTGTACTCTTTTCAGCACCTGCTAAAAGCATTCCTGTTAGGAGAACCCTACCCAGACATGCAGAATGTTGATGTGCATTTCAATCTGCTTTTAGTTTATTTTTGGTTTTATTTTTAAAATTGTTTTAAATACAGTGGTACCTCGAGTTACAGACGCTTCAGGTTACAGGCGCTTCAGGTTACAGACGCTTCAGGTTACACACTCCGCCAACCCAGAAATTGTACCTCGGGTTAAGAACTTTGCTTCAGGATGAGAACAGAAATCGTGCAGCGGCAGCGGGAGGCCCCATTACCTAAAGTGGTGCTTCAGGTTAAGAATAGTTTCAGGTTAAGAACGGACCTCCAGAACGAATTAAGTTCTTAACCCGAGGTGCCACTGTAGTTGTTTTAAACCGTTTTACTGATAAATTTATTGTTTCATTCTCTTTGTGAACCATTTTGAGGTTTTGTTGTTTTACCATCAGTGTATTAATTTTATGAAGTAAACAAGTAAAATAAACAATGTGTAGTTTCAGGCCTTACCCTTCGGCAGGAGCACTTAAATTTGCAGCGTGTGCATTTGGTTTTCAAATACTGGTCCATGGCAACATTTAAATTAACAGCTAACTTGCCCAAATGAAGACAATATTATCTGCGAAGCTATTGTGCCTGCAGAAAGGTGGAATGCAATTCTGCACGGTAATCAGATACTGAAACATTGCACGGGAGAGGAATGCAGCCAGTAAATTGTGACAGGGGTCTGGTTGGAATCACTAAATCTGTGAAGCATCATAAAACTTTTTTTTCTTTTTTGTTGATGGGACGGGGCAGTCAATCAAGGCAAAAATTACCCTGAAGAAGCTCTGGTGCAGGATGTGATTGCAGCTTCAAGTCAAAGCATGCCAAAATGCATTTATCCCACTTGCCAGGCAGGCAACCCCTGCGATTCCTACATCAGAGCAATCTATTCCAAGTACCACTTCAACAAAACACATCTACAGAGTCATGACATTCGAGTTCACAGTTCCAGAGAGGTGGCTGTGTTGGCTGTTGCAGCAAAATCAACCAAGAGACTTGTGGCAACTTAATGACTTGACAGATATTCTTATGGCACTAGCTTTTGTTGAACATACTTCATCAGATGCCATGATCTTGAGTTTGGGGTACGCATATAAATGGTTGGAGGTGGGAGACTGTAAACTGTGAGGTCAGGAGGAAATCAAATGCCAGAAGTACAGGTGGCGTATTTTTAAATTTTATAATTAATAGTGGACGTTCACTGGTGACCATGGACCTCCAGTGTTAATGAGAAGCATGGAAAAAAGCCACCATGGAGCAGCTCCCATGGCACTAAAGATGAACAGTCATGGCTATGGAGGGAGAATTGAATCCTTTCCTCCCCTGCTGTGGTTTTGAGGAAAATCCCTCACCTGAAGAGGGGGGGAATCTCCTATTGGCGAATGCCTCCTGCATAGGTGGGTGGGAAATGGAAAGAGGCAAGATGTCGTCACCAGCAACATCTGTTTAGAGCTTCTCCACATATGTCAGAGTCACCTACTGACCTGCCAAGACACTAACAATATGGATATGGCCACTTCTGCATCCCTAACAAGTGCACTGTTTCTTAATGACACCAACATCACTGTGCAATACAGATGCTTGTTGTTGTTATTGTTGTATGAAGGCATTAGGATATTCAGGTCCAGTTACCAGAAGCTTCTCCTTCCAGTTCCCAAAGCACTTTGTGTTTCTCCTCTGGAAGTTGCCCTCTGCCATGGTGAAAATCTACACCACCTCCATCCCGTCCCAACTTCTCCACCTTCCACATATAAACCTCAGAAAATGTGGTCCTCCCTGAGGCTATTTAAGACTTGTGTATCTTGAGGGAAGGTAGAAGGCAAGATGTCCAGGTCACTAAGCTTGTACCTTCAGCTCCTGAAAAGACCACCAGTCAGCTTGAGAAGACTCTGTTGCTCTACATTTTATATTATTTATATGTTTTAGAAATGGCAGAAAGACAGAACGAACAAATGAATAAAATGAGGAATTTCCTGCTGTTGCCTTTGGAAGTGCAATTTTCATCAAAACCACCACAGGGGAGGAAATGGTTGAACTATAATTATAGCTGGTATTTTTTAGCATAAGCAATGTATATTAATATAATGTTCTGGGCACACCTATGCAATTTTGTCTGAACCTACTCTACTCATTGTATAGATTGTATCAGGGTTTCATTCAGGATTTCCTGAACCTTTGGGGGCCAGAGGCACATTTGGAATTCTAAGGTTGCAGGCATCACAAAATACCCATTTTACGGGGGGGGGGGGGTTGACAAAATTCAGAACCATCACACAAAAAAACACCTTCAAATCCAAATAAAATATTGCAGGAGGGACAGACAACAACCCCCCCCAAAAAAAACCCACTTTAAAAATAAAATTGGGGTGGACAGAGAAGCTGGCAGGTGCCACAGGGGTGTCTAAATTAGAATTCATCTTCTGTTAGCATATACTTCATGAAAACTATCTATTGGTAACATTGGGAATGGTAGAAATGACACTCAATAATTTTTGTCTTTAATTTGCTTTGCTACGTCTAGCACGAGACCTCTAGGAATTAGCACTGAACACACGATGAATTTCAAAATTGAGTTCCAGCCTCCAGGGAAAACAGGTCCAGGGAAAAGATGGCTGAAAGGCTTGAGACAATTAACAAGTCGTCTGCTGTACATTTAATTCACACACACACACCCAAACACATGCACAAATGAAACTGGGTTGAGCATTTCTCTCAAAAGGTTTGGTGGTGCCAATATGTATCCTTAAACCTCTAAGTGGATTGGAAAGCAAATACCTGAAGGAGCCCCTGTATTTGGGTTTTTCTCCATGTTCCATTGCCTAGCACAGCCTTTGTCTACTGTGGGTTTTTAGATGTTCTTTCACTACAACTCCCATCATCCCTAGCCATCCCTAGAGAGATTATGGGAGTTGCAGTTCAAGAATATCGGGGTAGGGGGCAAGCTTGAGAAAGGCTGGGTCCAGGCCTCTTTGAATGGTGCTTCAAACTCCCTTCTGACCACCCCCTCACTGGCCCTGCTTTGTAGGCTGGAATGTGTCCTTAATTAATCAAATTTGTCTTAATTGTTTAACCAGTTCTACTGTTGATTGGTTTTAGCTGCCTTACTCTGCTAAAACTAAAAAAAATTCCTTCCAGTAGCACCTTAAAGACCAACTAAGTTAGTTCTTGGTATGAGCTTTCGTGTGCATGCACACTTCTTCGGCAGACCAACACGGCTACCTATCTTCTGCTAAAACTGTATGTTTCTCACGGTGTGTTTGATGATGATGATGACCCACCCTTTATAAAAAGATCCTAAGGTGCTGTACAACATTAAGAACACATTTTATGGAACACAATAATAAAAACGTAATAAAAAGTGTAATAACAGACAGTATAATAATAAAATAATCATAGTACCAGTCCCCCACCCCTATCCCACAGCTTTAACAGGACATAGAATTATTTAATGGGTACAGAAGAATGTTTTTGCCTGGTGCCTAAAGACATTTAATGATGTCGCCAGGCACATCTCTCTGGGGAGGGCATTCCACAGTTGAGGAGCCACCACAGAAAAGGCCCATTCTTGTGTTGCCACACACACACACTCAAACCTCTCAGGGAGTGGGGACATAGAGAAGAGCCTCAGATGACAAGCACAGGGTCTGTGTCGGTCTGTGTGGGGGAAGGTGGTCCTTAAGGTATTGAATTGCTGAGCTCTGTGGGGCTTTATTTGTTGCATCCCGTCCTGCTATCCGTACGGATGCAAGACTGCTTACAAATACAGTCGTACCTTGGATCCAAAACGCCTTGCAAGTCGAACATTTTGGCTCCCAAACGCCGCAAACCCAGAAGTGAGTGTTCTGGTTTGTGAACGTTCTTTGGAACCTGAACGTCCAATGCGGGTTCCGCAGGTTCTGATTGGTTGCAGGAGCTTCCTGCAGCCAATCGGAAGCCGCACCTTGGTTTCCAAACGTTTTAGAAGTCGAACGGACTTCTGGGATGGATTCTGTTCAACTTCCGAGGCACGACTGTATTTTTATTAAGAACGGGAGAAGGAGGAGGTGGTGGTGGAAGAGTAAACCCAAGCTGTGAACCTGAGTTTTCAGGGGCAGTGTAACCCCATCCAGCATGGGATGGATCCCTATAACCCAATCTGCCTTTTGACTGACCATGAGCAGCTCTGTCTTGTCTCAGTCGAGCTTCACTCTTATCCAGTCCATTACTGACACCGGTTTAGCACCAAAACACCCTCTGATTTAGACAGCCTTCAACTGGAGATACTATGGGTCAAACCTTCATATGAAGCATATTTCTCTAAACAGCATGTGGGACTGCAGGGTTGGGAAGGAACTGGTTGTTTTCATCAAATAATCCTTAGCCAGTGATTTTAAAAATAAATAAATCAAGGAGGAGCATATGTATGTTGGTGGTCTGCTAACCGTTACCTCTGAAGGGACTCGTCACACAGAGCTGCAAAACTGCTTTCCAAGCCCAACCAAGTTTTAATAGTGGAGCTCCAGCAGCAAAAGGGACTAGAAAAAGCCCTGTGTGCACAAATTAGCAATAGTAGTATTTTCCGCCCACTACTGAAAAGTTGGTAGAGGGGCAGGCTCAGTGGTAACATATGCAATTGCTGCATTGCACTTTCTGTGTCAATGCTTCAATGTGTGTCAGCAAACTAACAGAGAACTGGTGTTTGCAGTGTCAAAACACGATGCATAAGCAACACAGGACCTGTAGAAGAAGACTTTTTTGTACTTTCAAATGAAACAGGGGTTGCTATGCCTGTTATTCACCATGGATGTGTTCAGAAATGATAACTGAACCCAGGCACAGTGGTTTTCAGCCAGTCAGCCGTGGCACCCTGGGGTGCCCTGAACGATAATCAGGTGTCCCTCTTTCCTTCCCTCCCTTTCTTGTGTCTCTTGTGTCGCTACTTCCCAAAGATTTGCACAGCTGTTTGTTGCAGCAGCCCTGGCTACCAGCTCCCCAGGCAAATGATGCCTCTGGGGCAAGCCAGGGAGTGCTTCCCAGGCCCCAGTGGGGCAATGTGAGGAGGCACCTCTCTTTGGGGCAGGGGCTGCATCAGCTGCTGCCCAGAGGACTCCCAAGGATGGGGTAGAGGAGAAAAGGCTGAGGGAACATTCCACAAGGGACGGTGTTTGAAAAAGGGTGCCAGCCCTGCAGGCAAGGAGTGATATAACTGGGCTCCTGAGCCCCACAGGGGTGCTGCAGAAAGAACGCAGTTGGTCAAGGGTGCCGTGGACTCAAAAAAGTTGAAAACCTCTGCTCTAAAGCATCAAGGAGACCTCTGTATCACTGCTGTTGCCAGTAGTATGGAGGAGGAATTTCTTCGGCATGCTTTTTGCAGTAGTAGACCAACCCGATCTAAAGCTCCCAAACTTGCTTGAAGATGAGGACACAGCTCTCATTGCACATTTAGCCAGATTTGCAATACACACACACACAAGCATGGACACACACACACACACACACTTTACTTTTAAATTGCATTCAGAATGCATATATTACAGAACACATATTTTTCTTAAAATATGTGTACAGAATCTGTACAATTGAAATGCAGACCTTGTTTATTATTTATATATGAGAGTCTTTCTAAACCGCCAATTCATTTAAAAAAAATCATGTTGGTGTACAATAAAAACATTAAAACATCATAATCATCATAAAATATGGAACACATGACCAAAGAGGAATCAGATTAATTCTCTGAAAACTCTTGGCAGCACAGAAATGTTTTCAGTGGGTTACAAAATATCAAAACCATAGGTTTCTGTCTGATTTGTAGCCAGTGATAAGTAGGAAACGGGCTACAGCTCAGTGGTAGAGCATGGGTTTTGAGTCCAGAAGGTTAAATCTTAGTGTCTCCAGTTAAAGGTATAGGGGAAGAGGACCTCTCAGTCTGAGGCCCTGCGCGTCAACATAGAAAAGATTAGCTGAGGTCAGGCTTCTCCATTCTGTTGCCCTCCAAATATATTTGACTTCTACTCCTATCAGTCCCAACCAACTTGCTGGAAGTCCAAAACACCTGGAACACAACAGGAAAGCAGGGCTAGATGGACAAATAATCTGCCCAAGCATAAGGTAGCTTCCTATATTGCTAAGTTTCAGGGCTAAAGCAACTGAGAGCTCCTTTTCAATTTCAGCTTTGGCCTGCCCATTAAATATAAAATCAATATTGATCAGATTGCTTGTTTGTTTGTTTTTTAGTTTTACAAAACAAAATCTCACATTATGGCATTATACGGGCATCCTCCAAATTTGGCTTTAGTTCTCTCTCATACCTTCCTCATCTCTTTCTGAAACAAACTTGGCCTGCCCACAGATACTACAGCCATCTCTGTTTTCCTCCTCTGTCCTACCCCACAAACATACAATGCTGTCATTTCTCACCAACACCCTCCTGAGCAGATTTGGGACACTATCTCTCTAGCTTTGATAAGTACCAGTCTGAGCTGCTCCCGTTCTCAGGAATCCCTTCTTCCCCCTTAAGGAGACATGCACAGTCCTCATGAACAGTTATTCTCCCTCTCTTCCTGTGTTTGCCTGTCTCTGAGGTTAGGATATTGAACTTTCACTGAAATACAAAGTAAGCTCAACACACAAAAAGATCCATGTCTGATGGTAGATTCCTGTCATAGGCAATTTTGGGGTATGAGGAGGAGGTTGCTGTAGATAAGGCATTTCTTTTTTTATTCAGGTTGTTCTTTTTTCACCCAACTTCCAGGATACGACATTTGCTGCAAACTCTGAAAGACCTGCCGCAAATCTCAAAAGCAACGTCAACTGCTCATCCGTATGTTCCTGGCAAGGTCATTTACAGCATATAGATTTATCCAAATCTAGAAAGCTCAATATTCTGGAAGAAGGAGGAGCTAGAGGTTTGGGGAACATGCATATGAATGTTCCCAAATGCACACATAATTTAGTTCCAGATGTGCATGTAAAAGATAAAGGGACCCCCTGACCATTAGGCCCAGTCGTGACTGACTCTGGGGTTGCGGTGCTCATCTCGCTTTATTGGCCGAGGGAGCTGGTGTTTGTCTGCAGACAGCTTCCAGGTCATGTGGCCAGCATGACTAAGCCACTTCTGGCGAACCAGAGCAGCACACGGAAACGCCGTTTACCTTCCTGCTGGAGCGGTACCTATTTATCTACTTGCACTTTGACATGCTTTTGAACTGCTAGGTTGGCAGGAGCTGGGACTGAGCAACGGGAGCTCACCCCATCGTGGGGATTCGAACTGCCGACCTTCTGATCGGCAAGTCCTAGGCTCTGTGGTTTAACCCACAGTGCCACCACATCCCTCAGATGTGCATGTAGAGAGCCACAAATATTCCCCATCCTCCCTTAGACTGACATACATCAATGCCCCATTCCAGCAAACACAATCTGCATACAGAAAGAGGGTTCTGCAACTAAATCTGCTGTACTCACTTTTCCAAGGAAACTTACTGTGTCCTTGGTGGACTAAGTCCAGAAACATGTTTCACAAACCACATTTCTGTGCATAAAAATATAAGAGCCATTCATACAGAATGTGTAATATAGGAAAGGTGCAATTCTCACATTTTACAGTGTCGGGGAAAGATGGCGATCCAGCAGCACTGATACCTACCCTTTTTATGATCCGCACAGTTATTTTTATGACTAACTATTAGGTTAACCACTTAGGCTGCAGCCCTTTAGATAATTTTCCCTGCTAAATTCCACTGAAATTAATGGGACTTCTGCAGGTATAAATTGTCTGAAGGTCTCAGACTAATTTATAGCGTCATGGCCATTTTTAGTAGCGCAATATCAATCAATATAAGCTGGAAATGTTAATTGAAGGCAGACCTCACTCCTTGTTCTCTCCTTGGGGAGAAAGCGAGAAGGGCATGAGCAAGGGGGATTTTCTAAGTTAAAATTCGTTTTGCAGCACATGCTGTTGTTGTGAGGCACAAGATAATCCCTGTCATTTCTGAAACTGAACAATAGTGCTTTTATGCTTTCTGATTATCGCTCTACGTGCATACTAATTGATGTAGTAGGAGACCAGGAATGTATTATTATTTCAGTAAGTAACAGTAATACAGGTGTATCAACATTGCTTTTCCAAAACATTCTGAGTAACTGTGAAGTCTCTGCATATGTTGACAGCAGAACAAACTTCCTTGGAAGGTTTGGAAGATTGGAAGGCCTTCTTTAAGGTTTTCAACCTGAGTCTGGGAAACCACCAATGAGGGATGCTGTGGCAGCCAGCATTTCCAGCACTATGGTTCTATTAGAAACCTACTACCAACAAAGGTCTGTATAGTTAAAGCTATGGCTTTCTCAGTAGTGATGTATGGAAGTGAGAGCTGGACCATAAAGAAGGCTGATCGCCGAAGAATTGATGCTTTTGAATTATGGTGCTGGAGGAGACTCTTGAGAGTCCCATGGACTGCAAGAAGATCAAACCTATCCATTCTGAAGGAAATCAGCCCTGAGTGCTCACTGGAAGGACAGATCCTGAAGCTGAGGCTCCAATACTTTGGCCACTCATGAGAAGAGAAGACTCCCTGGAAAAGCCCCTGACATTGGGAAAGATGGAGGGCACAAGGAGAAGGGGACGACAGAGGACGAGATGGTTGGACAGTGTTCTCAAAGCTACCAGCATGAGTTTGACCAAACTGCGGGAGGCAGTGGAAGACAGGAGTGCCTGCGTGCTCTGGTCCATGGGGTCACGAAGAGTCGGACACGACTAAACGACTAAACAACAACAACACCATGAATGAAAAGGTATTTAAGAAGTCAAGGCCCAAATCCAGTTTATGCTCACACAAGTGCATATACTTGCCCAAAGTAATTATTTAAACTTGAGTTTTCTTTGACCAGCTAGCTCCAATGTCATATCACAATGCAGTTTGGAAACCTAAATCTAAAGAACTCTTGGACAGACAACACTTCTTTGGGCCTTGGTTAATAAGAGTTATTGCACCAGGCAGTGTCACATAAGGAATGCAACATTTTGAAATTATTAATGAGGACTGTGCGAGGACGAAGGAAAACCATTCTCACAAAGTGTTTCTAAATTTTATTTATTTACTTATTTAGAAGATGCACAGACTGCTTGATCAAAAGAGCTAAGCGGTGCACAAAACTAACTGTAGACAAAACACAGATACAATCCACACAGCAATTTAAAAAAAGGAAATATGCATCATTAAAAACACAGATAAAATTGGTAAGACTCTTCAAACCAATACCAGTAACTAAGGATAAGCTATTAATCAATGTGCATGAGTTTAAGCCAGAAAAGTATTCCTTTTAAGCCATAAATAAACTGATTCTTATAAGGCTGATTGTGATAAAGGAGGAACCACGACTTAGTGGAAAAGCACATGCCTGAGTAGAATGCATCCTTAAATTCTGTTAATGCTTCTTGCCTGCCTGGATGGAAGATGGAGGGTGTGTGCAGACAACAGCCTGCACTATGAAGGTAAAATGCGCCCCTCAGAAGTGCCCAAATGAGAATGTGCAGCTCAAGCTGCAAAAAGGGTCGACATTCCTGGTTTAAGACATGCAAACTTGTGTGTTGAGTATTTTGCTTTTCAGTCCAGTTGAGAATGGCTGGGGTATAAATCATAAAACTATTATTACTATTACTATTACTATTACTATTACTATTACTATTACTATTACTATTATTGTATTAAGGTCTAGTTGCCTAAAGGAATATCCTTTAAACATATGAATGGAACCCACCAATGGTCAGCTTCTGGATACATCTACAATTTTCTGGCAGCAACAGAAGCAAAACCAGTTTAAGCACTCATCTGAAACCAAAATACTCGCACAGGTAGAAGTAGAAATAATAATAACGAGATGTCGGTATTCATAATTTGGTAGTATCATTGTGGTTACCATCACAATGTACCAGTGAGTAGTGTCACACAAGAAAATCACAGGGGAGCCTTTGTGCAAGAGAAAACGGAGACACGCAGCTCCAGCGGCACAACTGGATTGTGAAAAAATACGTGGAGCCATTCAGACAAAAGATCTGTCAGGCCGCTTACATAATCATTTCTTAATTGGACATTAATTCCCTGTAGAATGGCACGTTCTCTTTGGACTTACTTTGCAAACAAATAAATAGAATCAATTTATTCACTCTGCCATAGGGTGTGTGCACATACAGGGTGAGTCTTTTAAAAGAGGCCCCATGGAACATGTGTACTCTATACCCAGGGGGCCACTTTTAAAGGACTCACCCTGTATATGTATGCATATACATACATGCACGCGGGTGTCTATTTCGGGCATCCGAAACCCACCTAAACTCATGCTACAAACATTGTTAGGCTTTAAGGCGCCCCAGGAGACTCTTGATATTTCCTTTGAGCAGACTACCAGGGGACAAAGAAACTGGCCTTTGATGGTGCAGCTTATATAACACCTGCAAAATCTTGTTCCATCAGAACACAAAGCAGTGACGGAGCACAGGAGCCCTGCAGCAAAATAGGCAAAGCAAAGTTGCTACAAATCAAAGCACAAGAAGAACTACAACACAAGAAAAAAAAACCCATTATGTATACCACCTAAAAGAGCTTATGGATTAAGTGGTTTATAAATCTTTTTAAAAGCCACCAGGATGCCAAAAGAAAACAGTAATCCAGCAGCGGCCGCTACATTAGTCATTGATCTTTGCACAATAAACTGCTTTGAGGGTTTGTTTTTTTCTTTTACAATCAAGAAGTGTATACATTTTATCAAACAACCAAAGAAATATTACTACTACCACACACAGGAAATATAGGACCACAGCCTATATATAACCAAAATGCATATAATTGCAGGTGACTATTTTCTAGGTATTTTGGACTAGACAACATTTTTCCCCCATTTCAATACCACCAATTCCTATAAAATATGTATGTTATACATACATTTACTGTACTCCTGTAGCCAAGAAAGCCTGAAATGTTTCCTTAGAGTACACTGTTAAATACAGTGGTACTCGGGTTAAGTACTTAATTCGTTCCAGAGGTCCGTTCTTAACCTGAAACTGTTCTTAACCTGAAGCACCACTTTAGCTAATGGGGCCTCCTGCTGCTGTTGTGCCGCCACTGCACAATTTCTGTTCTCATCCTGAAGCAAAGTTCTTAACCTGAGGTACTATTTCTGGGTTAGCGGAGTCTGTAACCTGAAGTGTATGTAACCCGAGGAACCACTATATATGGTCACTTTGTGCTATGTAAATTATTTTGGTTTTCTCTTACTATTTTGTGGTTCCACTCTCCTTCCAATTGCTAATAATTTAGCAAGTGGAAACTTGCTGGAAATGGGGTGGGGCAGGGGCTACAGAAGGAACATTTGTTCCTCTGCTCTACTCCATTCTCACAATACTGCCTCCCTCTCCTGAAAACAGCCCCCTGTGAATTGTCACACATGAAGCCAAACACCCCGCAGTGCACAGGCACACCTCCTACTGTCTCCCACAAAAAGGAACCCTCACATATAGGCCCTATTTTCTATGTTTCTTCCACATCCTCATCCTACTCATGGCTCCTTCTTCTTCTTCCTCATCCCATTTGCCAGCCCAGAGAGCGATAGCCAGGAGCAGATGAATTAAATACCAGTTTGCTTGCTCTGTGGTCAGGAGGCTCAGCCCTAAGATGATGAGTTGATGCTTGGATTGAGCTGGTAAATGAAGTAGCATGAGCTTTCCACCAGCCCCTCGCTTAACCATCTTCTTCAGGAGCAGGATCACTTCTAACGCATACAGCAGGGGATGTTATGCTGATGGAAACAAATGAAGCAGGCCTGCATGCCTGGTCACCAGCTCAACGCAAGCCTCTGCTGCTCAGGGCTCAGATGGAGGGAGTACTCAGCTGTTTCAGGCTCTGGGGAGAGCAGTGGAACAGAGGAAGCTGCCTTCTACATCTAGCTAGCTATTGTTGACTCTCACTGCAACAGCTCTCCAGGATTTTTTTTTTTTTTTAGGAGGGACATTCCCAGCCCTACCTGGAATCTTCTGCATGCAAAACAGATGCTTCCCCAACCTGATTAAGAAGCCAGCTCTGGAAAGCATTGGCCATGGATTAGCACTGATGCAAGGTGTTTAACATTAACCATGGTTCAGCCTGAACAATGAAGTGTTGCAAGATTTGCATCTGAGAGGGAATAAATGCATGGCACACACCAGGTCTTTCTTAAATTGTCTTGGTTTCAATGGGACTCAGTGCTTCTTATACAGTTATCTTCCACTGAGATATGTGGCACATAGATTTGCTCCTGTAGGTGCAATTCGTTGGGTTGCGCCCACCAATTAAGAGGACCCGAACAAGATGGAATGGGTGGTTTCACTTAAGAGTTACTAACGGAGTGTCCAGGAGAAATACCCCACAATAGAGCAAATCTGTATTAACAGCAAAATGAGTTGCAAGGTTTTATGAATCAGCATTCATCAAATTTCAGGGGGGCAGAGCTAGTTATTTCAAATATTATATGAAACCAGTGAAGATGCCCAAACACCATTATGGCATCTGTAGTCTCCACCATCTGGAGGTACATGCCTGGGGATCATTGGATCTTGACTGTTTTCACATACTCACAACACATTGTGTAGAATTCTACCTATGATATTTTATCTGTACAATCATAACGAAATTCAATAACCAAGTATTGAAAAATATGAATTTTGAGCTAACCCCATAATGGCAACTAGACATTCTGTTTGGCAACTGTAATCCTGGTTTAGAGAGCCATTTGGCGCCTAGCTCATGTATCTGAGTTTCTAACACTGTATAATGAAACCAAATGATACGATGGAAGTCTGTGGCTATGGAGGGGAACAAAAAGTCTATGCTATATCCACTCCTCCCAGGTAACATCTGAGGTCACAAGTCATGCATCTCTCCCATGAGGATCTGTGCAAGTCCAGGTACACATTTAGCTTAGGGAAGATATGCATGTTACCACTTCACACCCTTGCATGGAAACATGGAAAGAGGAAGCATGAATTAGCCACACATCCTCCTTTCTGCAAGCCCAGTTAATGTCCAAAGATATGCGAAGATCACATTCTATTCTTTGCAATATATCCTTTCTCATGTGCATGAATAATACCAGTGCCTATTAGGTGTAGGAACGTCTTTCTTAGGAAGCCACATTCCCAATTTTAAATGCACAAGTAGGCCACTTCAAGGAACCCATGGAAATTTCCACCCTTCACAGACAGACATATTGTTGCCCTCATCCAGATACAACCTTGCTCTCTCACCATTCATCTCTCAGACTCAAAACTATGCATTTCCTAAGAAGCCCTATTAAACCCATACGCAGGTCCCATCAACCTTCTAGCACTGGCAATGACATCCCAGCAAGATGGAGCTTCAGGTGGATCAAAACCAGGTTGGCAGGAAAGCTGGAAGAATACAGACAGGGGACGTAGATTGATCTGGACCTGATTTTATTCAGCACAGTATGTATCATCAGCACAACTCATTTCATTTCTATCAAAATTCATTTAGTTCATAAACATAGCATCCAGGTTGATTTACATTCTATAGTAAGTGTAGAAATTTAATCTGGCGATTATGCATGAAGGTAACTTTGCTAGTATGAAGACTAAGGCTATATCCAAACACAGTTGCTTCGTGCCTATATGAGACACAAGAACTGTCAATGGAACTACATACCAAAAGATTCATTCACAAATAAAAAAGTGGTTCTCAAAAAGCTCCATAGTGTTGGGTCTGCAAGATGGACCCAGGTTCCTGACAGTGCTCAGTTCTGAAGTGTTGAGCAGGTTAAGTACAATGCCAAACTTGTTGTTTCACTGTGTGTTCCCATTCATTCATTTTCTTGAATAGTTCATTGTTGCCAGCCCAGAGCAGATTCCAAATAATTGCAAGGGCAGAACTATTTCATACTCCAGTTCCTTTTTGTACACATGCAAAATACATGGTGCCACCATCAAGATATACGTGTGGTGACATAAAGTCTATACCCTGGCCTTTGACACCTGACCCACCCTATTCAATTGACTGTAAATTGTTCAAATTTAATTTAATCTTGTATTTTTATGCTGTTGGAGCTCACTTTGGGACCTTATAAGGATGGGAAGGGAAGGGGGGATCAGCAGCAACAACCACCACACAGATGTGCTGGCTTGATCAGGAACATGACTGGGTACCGATTCCATTTTCATGACAGTAAACGCTGATCATTTTAGCATACACATACATAGCATTCACAACCGACAACACTACACACACACACACACTTTCAAAATAGCATGCCAGAATGAAAACCATAGTTCAGCCCTTAGAATCTCTCCGCATAATTGCTCACTTCCATTTTTTCAGTGAGACTCCCAGAGGTAAGGCAGCTCATTGGAATAGTATTTTGTGGCCATTTGTCTCTGTCCACAATCACCAGGACGTACTGATTTCCTTAATTTCTTAAGCATGCCAATACACTATGTATCCATTGTTTCTGCAAAGCACAGGCCATAAATAAGCTTTCCCCTCAAATTTGCTTCTTTTTCTTTTTCTTTTATTATGTATTTTGTATTCTCATTGTGTATTTTTCTGTTGTGAAGCACCCTGGGATGATGATGATAATAATAATAATAATAATATGTAAGGACAGCTGAACTGACTAGTATATATTAAAATGCCAGCACTATCATAGATTAGTAGAGACAGGCACTGAATTACCACCAACTGGTAAAGCTCAAGCAAGGACTGTTTACTAGACACCACTTTCTCACATCACCTCCACAAATTCATATATATATATATATATATATATATATATATATATATATATATATATTTACCACGAGATGCTTGGTCCTATAGAGGAGCATTTTTTCACAGCATCTGTAAGCAACTCAATATTTATTACAAATACATTTTACATGAAAGGATTCCAAAGCAAACAATCCCTTAGTATGTTAAGATGCCATGGTGCTCTGAGTATACACAATGTTTGTATGGAAATTCATGACCTAAACATATGACACCTTGCAATTAGTAAACAATATGCAATGGTTAATTGTATTAGCATCTTGTGTAAAACTATATACATTTGAATAAAGCGATACAACAATCTTCGGAGATGCATTTTTCTATTATATTGTGTGTAGCTATCCTTTTTCAGATTTAAATGGCCTTCATGCCCATCTCATTCTACGCTTCCTGCAATCTATCTCACGCAAGGCACAACTGATTCTTTTTCATCTACCTGACAGATCTCATGAATATGAAGACTGTTCCAAGCCAACTATGAATGGTCTGTCTCAGAAGGTCAATGAAACTTAACACTGCTTTCTCCCTTATGACATCCTCTTTTACACACATGAGAAGGGAAAACTACATCTGCTACAGGATATATGGGAGCAGACATGATGTATACTCTGGAAATGACAAGGACACAGATTCCAAGGTTAAAGCTGGGATTTCCAGATGCATTATTATTCAATACCCTGGATAGCTCCCAGTTAAGGATGGTGCATAAATTCTACTAGTTAATGCTATTTCTCCCCACATGCATCCCTCCAGCACAAAATAGTATAGCTCAAGGAGATATCGCGTTCTGGATGACTTTCAAGCACCAGGTAAATTAATAAGGACAAACCCCACTCTGGCCAAAAATCATTAAGCAAAATCCCAGTTGCCCTCAATCCATGTAATCCTTTTTTTTTCAGGTTCCTGCTTTTTTATCAAGCTAATAGCACAGCCTTTCCAAAAGTATCTGGGAAGAGAGCTAAAAATGTGCAGTTGTCAGACAAAAAAGCTTTCACACGCATATCAGACTGAGCGACAATAACAAGCAGTGCAAATTTTAACTAAGAGCCCGAATCTTACATGTTTGTGTTTTTAAACTTCCCATGGATATACCATGACTCAAGACATAAAAGCTTTCATTTTAAGGGCAGCACACACACACACACACACACACAGAGAGAGAGAGAGAGAGAGAGAGAGAAAGCGTCCTATTTCTCTCTGTCTTTTGTCTTTCTGATTTGCTCGTTTTCTTGTCTTTTTCTGACATACAGCACTAAGACAGACTGAGGCATGAAGGAACCAAAGTTTTAATAAAAGAACCTAAAGCCTTGTGAATGCATTATTCCCTGAATATAGAAGGGGTAGATGGAGATTGTGCCAGATGACCCTACCCCCTTGACACAACTCTAGTCCACACAATGGACAGAATAGCCACATAGAGACTTAAACATATAGGCCCCATTTGCAAAAATCATGCATACACCGTTCAGAGACAATAAATGCAACACGTTGGGTGTGCCAAGGAGGCAGAGCCAGTTGACAAGATTACAATCTTCTCCCCTGCCCCAACGATGTATAGAGAAGAACATCTGCACAGGACATTAGTCAAGGTCAGTTGCACTGTTCCCGTAGCCAGCACCATACAAGGATTTTTTAAATGAAGCAAAGGGTGTTTATTCTCCTGGGACAGCTTGATAGGGAATAAGTCACCATGACTTTGGATATTTAAAATAGGAAGGTACGTATTTTAGATGTTTGCAGTTTCTGGGTTTGAGTGAAAACGGTATTCCTCAATTTTAGTTTATCCTGCCCCAGTTTCCACGCAGTTCTTCCAAGATAGCCAAAACGATTACCTTTTCCTTTGCAGATTCAAAAATTATACTCCCTAAATTAGGGACCAGGGGGAGAGAATCAAGCCACATTTCACATGCTTGGCTTGCCAAAGTTATATATATATTTTTTCCCTGTGCAAAGCTCCATTTTACTGGAATGCCAAAAAGTGCCCCATGAAACTTGCAGCATCCTGGGAGGGGAGGGCTCCCTTATATCTTCCACCTGGAAAAGGGATGTGAGAGTTGTCTTTAAGTGCAAATGGAAAATAATCTAACCTCCATCTCTGAAGGTCAGTGACATGTCACCTGGGCAAGACTGGAAGTTGGGCAGTAAGTAGCATTTGTGTTTCTTCTATATAGACGAGAGTTCAGTGGAAACAAGTTGGGGGTGAGTTATTTCATGGTGTTCAGTACAGCCGATGGAAAGAAAGTCTAGTCTAGGAGTGAGGGACCTCCAGTCCTCCAGCCATTGTTGGACTCCAGCGCCAATCAGCCGCACCCAGGATGGCCGATAGTCGCCCAACAACTTCTGGAAGGCCACTGGCTCACTGTCCTTCCAAAAATGGAGGGTTGTGGGACCCTGAGGTTCCAAGAACTTGGGGGAAGTCTAAGGTTACAATCTTGTGCACAGCGCACCTGAGTGGAGTGGAACTTACTTCTGAGCAATGTTACCAATGAAACAAGAAGCCAACCTGGGCTTCTACGCATATGTGTGAGCACTTTCAAAGCTCTGTGGGCAGAGCCTCTTCAATGCTCCCCATGCTAGCATTTGGCATGTTTTTTTCCTGAACACCAACAAAGACTTTGCAAAGGGGGCGGGCAGAGGAAATAGGTTGGAGGGCATCAAGCTCAGGAAAATTGTCATTCTTCAGAACTCTGAGCTTCTGTTGAGGCAGGTTGAGTGGAGACAGACAGAGGAGATAGGAATATTTATTTCTTCCAGAGGGTTCAACTTCGGCTACCCACTTCAGGGACTGGCATCAAAATTGGGCACCAGAGCATCACAGACACTCAAAATGCCCAAGCAGCACAAGCTGATCTTTGGGGAGGCAGAGCTGACACATGCCCCGGTTTTTGCGCGCGCGCGCGCACCGTGACCAACAGAAAAATCGATTCCCCGACCCACCCCAGAAAACAACCCCAGACGACCCCGCTCGCCCCTCACCTGAAATCGCTGTAGGGGTGGATGATCCAGAAGCCTGCAGTTTTAACCCTTTCCTGCTCCTTCTCCACCGCCTTCTGGCTGCCGAACATGCGGAGGGAGAATTTGTTGACCCCGGGCTGCAGCATGGAGGTGAACTGGCGCTGCATGAAGCCGTATTGGCGCCCGGCAGCGTCGGCATCGTCGAAGCCCACCGCCGGCTCCTCTCCGCCGCCGCCGCCGCTTCCGCCGTCCACTTTGAAGCACACCGAGTTGCCATGGTCCTTGAGGCTGCCGCCGCCGCCGCCGGCTCCCGGGCTGCCCAGCGCCTTGTCCGCCGCCGCCTTGCCCTGGAAGCAGGCGTTGGCGCTGGGGCTGCCGTCGTCGCGGCTGCCGGGCGACGAGCCGGGCTTGCTGCCCTCCATGCCTCTGCCCAGCGAGCGGCCGGGAGGCGGAGGAAGGGAGGTGGCGCGGGAGAGCGAGCGAGGGAGGCAGCGCCGGCCAGGCGAGCCGGCTCCGTCTTGCAGCGGCGGCGGCGGCGGCTGCTGCGACTGCTGCCCGCCCTTCAGCGGCTCCTCAGCCCCTTCTGGCGCGCCTCGCGTGGCAAGGGGACCGACGGGAGAGGGGAGGAGGGCCGAGCCAGAGGCAGCGGGCGGGCGGGCGGCAGGCTCCCTTCGAGCGCCCTCTGCCGACCGCAGCGGCGCGCCTGGGCCCGCTTCCCTTCGCTTGACATTGAGCGACCCGGACGAGCCCGGGAGGAGGGAAGGAGGGAGGGAGGATGGAGCGCGCCGTTAGGCAGCTGGCCTGAGCCAGCGTTTCCTCCTCACATCGCCGCTACCCAAAGAAAGGGACCGGGGCTCCCAAGCTGGCTTCGCTTGCACAGATTTGCCTTCCACGATCGCTCCTCGGTCCCGGTGCCTTTAGCACGAAGGACGGCTTCCGAGGTTGCGCAGGCATGGAGATGATAGCCAGCTGGGGGTTTCGCCTCGCAGACGGGGCGTCCGCTCGGTGCCGTTTGTAGCAACCGGGCGCCCTCCCCCCGGAACCAGCAGTTCATTAAGCATTTCACTTCCCCGGTTTGTCCGCAGCGAGGGACGTTAGACGACGTTGGTGCGCTGATGAGCACTCGCCTGCTTGGGATGAGGTTAGATGAGGTCGCATCAAGCGTCGCGCGCGCACAGCCAGTTCCCAGCAAGCGTTCCTGTCCCCTATCGCAAAAGCCGGATCTTTCCGGGGAAGGGGGTTCATTTATGAGTTTATTTACAACAAGTGCTTAAGTCTCGCCCCTCTCATAAAATGACAGCGCACATGCACACAAAACACATTCAGTGCAGGACATAGGAACAACATGGGAAGTTGTCTTATACTGAGTTAGACCTCAGGTCTATTTTAGCACATCCCTGCACTCCCAATCTGTTCTGCTGTTTCATGTACAGTACATACATAGAGAAGCTGCAGTTGCCCATATCTTCCCAGCACATGAGGCACATTCAACCAGCCATCACTGCAGCATCTCACAGTGGCCTCTTGTTGTATGAAGACTTCTCCTCTGTTTCTCCAAAGGCAGAAGGGTAGAAATTGCAAGGAAATGGAATCCAGCTGAGTATTGGGAGAAGGATCCTAATAGTAGGGTCTGTTTGACAGTAGAACAGTTTGCAAACTTGTAACCCACCAAGGTTAACACAGCCCATCAGCTATATTTTGTCAGCTGCCAGATGTTTGGCAAAATGCTGCCTCTGTTTCTATAATCCAAGTCAGGCAGAAAAGGCAGGCAGCTAGGGTGAGCCTCCTACCCAGACATTAATACCTGCTGGATGAAGAGATCCTGTGGTTTGTGCTATGTTTTGCTTGCTTGAAATGAATGGGCCAGTTTTGGCATAAGGAGGAAAGAAAAATGAGGGATACTTCATCAAACCAATTACTCATCCAAGCCTGTCCACACCTAGATGTTCCAGGAGTTTTTAGCTCTACAGTATTAATAAAAAGCCACCTACTCTTGGCTTGCTTTGGGGCTCTAGTTTTGGCAAACAACCATGGAAGTCTGTTTTTTAGATGTCTGTGGATATATTTTTTTAAAATCCTGTCTCACTACAGGATTTGGAGTGGTTGACCTTCTGGTCCTTTTGTGTGTCTAGGAAGAACAATGCACAGCCAGTGTGACTGTTGATGCCTCTTCATGATGTCTTTGCTTCACAGTGTTTGATTTTCAGGTGCACATAAAGCTTCCTATCAAGATCCCTGCTTGGACACACCAGCCTGAACTTGAGCCACTGAATGGTACTTATCACTTCCTTTGCACCATGAGGAAGAACAGCTGGAGAAAGACAGCTGATCATTATGCCAGTCCAGAAACATAGGTAGAGAGCATGCATTTTGATTCAGTGGAATGGTAGAACAAGGGAGATCAGCGCAACCTGTCATTAATCCGGAAGCTGCTGTTAGTGCAGAATGCTGCAGCACAACTGCCAACAAGAGCAAGGCCTTGTTGTCAGCATATAACACCTGCACTAAGAGATCTGTACTGGCTGCTGATTGGCTACTGGACTGAGTTCAATGTCTTATTATGAGTATATAAAGCCCTTAGTGGGACATGGGTGGCAATGTGGTTGAAACCACTGAGCCTCTTGGGCTTGCTGATCAGAAGGCCAGCAGTTCAAATCCCTGTGACGAAGTGAGCTCCCGTTGCTCTGCCCAGCTCCTGACAAACTAGCAGTTCGAAAGCACACCAGTGCAAGTAGATAAATAGGTACCGCTGTGGCGGGAAGGTAAATGGCATTTCCATGTGCTCTGGCTTCCGTCACAGTGTTCCGTTGTGCCAGAAGCGGTTTAGTCATGCTGGCTACATGACCCAGAAAGCTGTCTGTGGACAAACGCCGGCTTCCTCAGCCTGAAAGTCTTTGACTGGACTTAACCGTCCAGAGGTCCTTTACCTTCATAAAGCCCTTAACAACTTTAAATCAGTTTACCTCGAAGATCATCTTACCCCACATGTGCCCACTTGACTGCTTCAATTGGTGGAATTGTCACAACTACAGGTGCCACATAATACCTGTTCCACATTTGTAAGGACTTGGTCACTTAATGTGGCTGCACCTACACTTCAGAACTCCTTGCCAATCAAGATGAAGCAGGGACCTTCACTCTAATCTTTTTTGGCGCCTGCTAAAACATTCCTTTTTGGACAAACCTATCCTGAAGCTTAGAATGTTAATCTGTTTTAGCATTTTAACTTCTCTGTGTTTTAAAGTACGGCTATAAATCTTTCTTTATTTTTTACAATCAAGCGCTGTGTAACTTTTATGAAATAAATAAATAAAATAAGAAAATGGTCAACGAGAATCAGCGCTAACCCTAGTAGCTATCAATATTCAGCCCAGTAAGAACAATAAAACCACATAGGCTATTAAAATCCAGACAGCAACATGTCATATAAAGGATCCAACACAGGTATTGAATTATAAATCTCCAAATTCTTTCCAAGCCAGCCTGGATTTCTCCTACATTTCCTATATGTCCTGGAAAGCCAGGTAAACTTTATTATCAGCCATCCTGGCCCGTTAACTGGAGTAGTCCCAGCAGGAGATTCACTTTGATTGCACCTTCTTATTTCCTGTGAAATACTTGCAGAAGAGTTGAAGTATGGATGAGTAAAATTCATAATAATTCTAAGAGTAGAGTAAGTTAAGACAGCTAAGCTGCCTGGCTCAGTCACAGGAGAAATCACCGAGGTTTGTGTTTTATTGATGTGATAATTGGTTATGGCAGTGGGAAGTAGCAGCAGACTTTAGGTACTGGACTACAGGAATCATTGGTGCAGCAGAGATGATCGTAGAGTAAATTTGCTCTTTGGAAATAGCAGCCCCACTGTCTGGGAGCTGACTCAGTACTTAGAAGGTTCACCATCCAGAACATCTCTGAGGGCATAACTATGTGGAGGAAATAGCATCTGGCCTGTCATATCCAGATGCAAAAAAGAAAAGAAAAATGTGTCTATCCCCTTTCTGCAAGCGGACACTACAAAGCCATAGAACTGTAGAGTTGGTGCACGAAGGGTCAGCTAGTCCAACCCACTGCAATGTAGGAACCTTGCTCACAGCCGTCCCTGGTGGGGCTTGAACCACCAGTCTTCTGGTTAACAGCCAGATGCACTGACCCAGTGTACTTTGTCCATACCACTGTGTCCAGTGGTGCTGCTCTGTGTGGAGGATTTTCCTTCATCTGAACCACCTTAGTGTCTGTTATGTACTGAGCTGAATCCTAGAACAACAGGATCCAGAATGCAGCAGTCTGATTGGCCCGCAGGAGCCACCCAATCCAGCTCCAGGTGGAAGTGAATCCACAACCTGATTGGCTCACAGGAGAAGCCCAGAATTAGCCCATTGTGTACATAATGTATATATAGCTAGACATTTGGGGGAAAGTTTCATTCATTGCTACTATGAGCTGAATAAAGAGCATGAAATTCACTCAACTCCGAGTATATTTTGGTGTCATTACTTAGTGCAAAGAATGGCTTAAAGTACTGGGATGAGCTGCATTTCTAAGCCACAGTGGTCCACTGGATAAGGCTGGAGGTCCATATCATAATCTTAGCCTACTTACTACAAGTCTGGCCATGTTAACCTGCTCATCACTCCTTATCTCTAAAATGGAAAGAAAGGGGTTGCAGGATACTAAGAGCAGTGCACTTCACAAAGGCTCATTACTGGTCTATTTATTTATTGACTGATTTACTTCACAATATATACCTGCCCTTCAGTAGAAAGATTTCCAGGTCTAGTGTGATTGATTAATGAGATAGGTTAAAAAAATAATAAATAATAAAGCAAGACCATTTGGGTCCCTTAGAATTAAATGACACTCAAACACTTAATCTAGGTCATATTTACATTACAAATGTGACAGTGCTGTTTTGCTATATTCCCAGTGAGTGCATTGCAATTGCCATTAGTTGTTGGTCAATTGGCTGGCTATTCAGATGATTTATGTCATCCGCACAGTCCCTGTAGATATATATTTTAAAAGCTCAATCTTCCAGTTTGAAAGCCAGAAATAAAGTTCTAACAAGCTGCAGAGCGTGACCAAGGCAACAGTCCAAAGCTATGTGGAATTATGAACAACTTTTGACTTTCTTGTTAAGTATTGTCTTGGGAAGATGCTTTCCTTACCATAGAACATGGGAACCTGAGAAGCATCTTGCTGAATCAAGCCACAGGCATCTTCTTCTCACATTGGCCAACCAGATGCCTATGGGAAGCCCAAAAGCAGGATGCAAGCACAGAGGCGCAAGGATACTTTAGACAGAAATGCATGTACAAAAGAGGAAGGAATTTTATGGATTGCTCATTTCCCAGCAGAGCATTTCCAAGGTCATCCAGATCTTCTCTCCCGACTTCTAATTTTCAGAATAAAATTGGTGATGTACAATAACACTAGACAGAGAAATTGGGTGAAAAGAGTTTACTTTTTCTGCCAACCACCCTTGTCTCTTCTTCACACCAACACTCACAGATTCCCTGCCTTGTCAAGAGCTGAAGCCAGTGTCAGATGCAAGGGATGTGAACAAGTTGTCACAACTTTTTCTTTGCTTGAGAATATAACACCAGCTGCTGACAGATCATACAGGCTTATAAGGAGGCACAAAACACATGGAACGAGATAATGACCTTGAAATATTGGAATAGTCTACAGACAGTCTTGTTTGGGGGTTCTTCCACATGGCAATTTATCGTGAACTCAGTGCTGCTCAGGCATGCAATTTTTTGCAGAGTCCACACACGACTTCATCTGGATTTACCATGGCAGTGTGGGACCCTTTTCAGAATGAGGACCATGCTATCTTATGGGCAACCTTCTGAGGTCAAAGGGCAAGGTAGGTGGGGCCAGAGGCAAAAGTGGGTGGTGCAATGGAAATGGCTTTGTATGGTACATTCAAGCCACACAAAAAGGGGAGAGATCTGGTCTGCTAAAGCATCCTGGATAATGATTAATAAGGTTAAGCAACCTTGTCCCCACATTTGATTCTGCAAAGGGATGGTAATTTTAAACTCTGCTAACTAGACATTCAACTCACACAAGTGAGTAAGAGGAAGGATAAATAATAAATGATACCCTACCCTACCCTCCAAATCCACACAACAAAATTGAGTCCTGGGCCTTAGATTACCCTTGATTTGCTGTTTCCATATGGCTTTTGCTTGAAGTTGATGTGTGATGTGGAGTTGGGCAGCATGGAAGCACTAGGCTGCAGAATCACATAATGTGCCATGACAGGCATCCAAACAGATCCAATCAGTCTTTTGACCACTGGACTATGGAAAATCTCTTCCTAGTACAAATGTGTTGGGTCTCTCTCTCTCTCTCTCAGATCAGAACGGTTCACTGAGCTATGAAGTGACCCTGCTGGTGGAAAAGGAGCATGATAAGAATGCAACCGCGTGGGTCACCTGCCATGGAATGACGTCTCCATAAAATATGAGTCACTGTAGAAAATCACAGCACCCTCCAAGAAGGTTCTCCACCTTACTGTCAAAATTCCAAATCTGTCAAAGGCTGGATGACTGGAGTGTTTGCTTCAAAACAGGAATTGAATTACTGCTTAATCATGTCTGGCTCACAACTGAAAATTACCTAGCTCAAAATATGCAAATATATTTTGAGATGAGCTCTCTTGAAAATGGTCATCTTTCTTACAGTGTAAATCAACAATATGTATCACTCAAAGGCACCAAAGGCAGGGAAGACATCATAGAAGCAAAGAATTGTAGAATTGGAAGGGGCTGTGGCATTTTCCCTCCTAGGTATGTGACATCATACGGGGTTCATAAAGAAAGGGTTAACTAATTGTAAAATGACTAACCAATAGAAACCCAAGGGGAGGAGTTAGAGTTAGAGTTAGAGTTGTTAAGTAGTCAGTCTGGGGTTAGAGAAGGGACAGAGAGGATAAGTCTGTGGGTTGGGCCAGTCTGATGTGAGAGAGTGAGAGAATCTGTTAAGAGGAGTCAGTCAAAAAGTTAAGATCAGTCAGAAGGTATTAGGAAGGTATAGGCCAGTAAAGAAGCTAAAGTTAAGAAACTGACCAGAATATTATCTGAGAAACCATAAACTTGTTAATACTTATAAAATAAACTTGTTCATTTGGTTCAATTTAAACAACTGTCTGGACTCAGTGTGTACCCGAGAGTAACGGGTTGGTGGCAGCGGGAAAGCGGGCACAGTGGTGGCACAGGGATCAATAGACCGTCAAATGTCCGGGGACCCTGTGTGATCGCCACAGGGGCCCTGAGGGTCAGCTAGTCCATGCAAGAATCTCAACTAAAGTATCCATAATAGATGGCAGAGATGGATTTAGGGCAAAGCGACTGGTCACTGAGCAAATTAAAAAAATAGTTTAAAGAAAGATAGGAGGTCTGTCCTCAGAGAGAAATTCATGCCCTGGGATGCCTTCCTGTAGTCACTACCAATGTTGGCACCCAAGAGGCAAAAAGTCTATATTTCATAGGTCTTTCCCATTTTATCTGGCTGTAATTTATTCCTCTTTTCATTTCTGGCTACTATTGCCTGTCTGAATATTCCCTCCTGCAACCTCCCAACCGCAGACGGTTTTTCATTTTCCTTTGGTGTGCTGCACACTGAAATATATTCTTCAAGGTGATTCATAGCACCAAAGCAAGACGGGAACAAGCCAAGAATGCACTTTCCAGGATGGCAAAACATTAATTTGGCTGTAGGTCTAATGACTTGGTATGATCGAGCCACATTTCTTGTAAACTGGAATTGAAATGCCATCCCTATCATTATTTTTTTTTTAAAAAATATTAATTAATTAAATTTGTATACAGCCAATGACAGGGCGCATCAGAACATAAATATACAAAATGAGAACACAAAATATACGCAATAAAACAAAAACAAAAAACATCATGCCTCCTTGTCTATGGACAATTCTGGCATAATCTGCTGCTTGGCAGAACTGTGTGGTGCTATGGGGACATCATCAGCTTCCTTGGCTCTTTGTCAGTCATGTTGTATGTGTCTTAAAATGCTGTATCACCACATTCTAGGACTACAGAGACCCTCAGGTGATACAGCCCAAAATGGCATACATAAGCTTGGGACCCACTGTGATGCTGTAGATGGAAGGAGCTCACATCATTGCCTGGTAAGACCATTGCAACCAACAGTTGGAACCCGATGAGCCTTGCCATGGCCTGATGATTATCATATTGTGGTCACATGGAGGTGGGCTTTTTCACAGAGAGCACTGGTGTTTTGGAATGCACTCCCTGATGAAATATGTGAGGCCCCATCTTGGTATTCCATGGGCTTTAATCGCTGTGTGGTATCAATGGGGTAGCTTTATGGTGCATGTTACTTATGGATATTTTAAAGTCTGTGTAATGGGATATACATAAATACATGAATAAATAAGCCTATGAAGGCTTGTTGATGTTTGTCCAGTCCCTTCCAGCTTCCTCCAGCCTCGGCCCAGTACACCTGAAGGAGCGTCTCCACCCCCATCGTTCTGCCCGGACACTGAGGTCCAACTCCGAGGGCCTTCTGGCAGTTCCCTCCCTGCGAAGTGAGGTTACAGGGAACCAGGCAGAGGGCCTTCTTGGCACCTGCCCTGTGGAATGCCCTCCCATCAGATGTCAAGGAAATAAACAACTATCTGACTTTTAGAAGACATCTGAAGGCAGTCCTGTTTAGGGAAGTTTTTAACGTTTGGTGTTTTATTGTGTTTTTAATATTCTGTTGGGAAACCCAACCAGATGGGTGGGGTAGAAATAAGAAGTTGTTGTTGTTGTTCCTTTCCCTGGTCTGCAAAAGGAGGGAACAAACTCTTTTCATTCCATCCAGGCCTCTTCCATTTCATTCCTGCAGATCAGTGAGAGGGCATTTAGCTTCATTATTGCCATCCATTGCCATCTCCTTTGCCTCCAGTTCTTTCTCCACAGAGCGAGTCCCTGCCATGGGTAGTTGGTCATTGGTAGACATCAGGTTCTGAAGCAGAGACTGAATGGCCACATGCCAAGGATGCTGTAACAGTATATTTCCTGCGTAGGGAAACACTTAAGACTAGATTACCTTTGGGATCCTTTCCAGGGGAAGCAGAAGAAGGACAGGTGTTCAAATGGCAAGAGATAAAACAAAAAGATTCCATTGATCTTGCTCCATTTCCCTAGCATAGGATGCTATTTCAGTCATAGTTGCAGGGAACTCTGCTTGTGACAGAACTGTTAAAGCTGGCAACATAGGATTGGGCTGTAATGAAAGGACGGATATTTCATTTTTAATATGCCGCTCTATTGCTGTTTATTGCTTCTATTGTGTGTCTGTAAGCGGTTTTTCAGAGGCGCTCCATAAAATAGATTTGCTTCCTGCACAATCTCAGTAAAAATTGTGCTTCTTCCAAACAGTTGGACTGGGACTTCTGAACAGCTGGTGAGTTTTACAAAAACTGAAAGAGACAGGGCCATGGCTTCTGGAAGATTTATTGGCCTTGCTTCCCTCCTGCTGTAGAATGGATGGGTGGTAGAGATCATGCTGGGGGTTTTTATTGCCCAGGTAGCATTTTTTGTAGATGTCACTGTTAGGATATTTCCGTTCCACCTTAAAGGGAGCAGGCTTTGTGAGTAACAGAGTCTGCGCATGTCCTAGTCACAGGATGTTTATGTTCTTGCTGAGATTCCTTTCGTTTTCTCAGTTGGCCGAAGATGCTGACACAGAACGGTCACGTTTTCTTTTGTTCTGTTAAACGCTAATAAAGTCTGAAAATTATGCTCTTCTGCGGTGCAAGCTTTTGGCTGTGTTTCTGCTGATAAACAGTGTACACCCAGCCCTGGAATGTGGCTAGGAATTTCCAGAGGCTTCGTGTCGCTAACTGCTGGATCTGCCTGTCTACGGGAGGCCGATGGATCGTCCAGAACTCCGGCTTGGGGGCTCATGATGGACACTATCTCCCTGGCAGTTTCCCAACAACAAGGTTTCGGGCCCAGATTCACGGCACCTACAGGAGAGTAAAGCTGCAACAGACTGCGTTTGAGGTATGAAGGGGGGAAGAGCGAAAGCAAAGGGACGCTTTTTCTGTTATACCTCGGCAAAGAGCCTTTGAACTCCGGCAAGGCTAAATTGGCCTGGGAGCCGAGCCAGAAAGGCTTCGTGATTAATGGCTGCCAAGATAAGGAGTCTTTGAAGGCATAGAGAGACTCACGGCTAAAGCAAAAAGCTGGAAATGGAATTTTTCCAAGCTTCTGAAACTGCTCCGTGTCCTAAGTTGGATGGGCAGAATTATGAACCCTGGGCAAAATGGTGTGAGAGTTTACTGCGTCAGTTTGGGGTATGGCATGTCGTGAGTGAGCCCCCCCCAGTTCCTCTGACAGAGAGATGGAAAGGCCAGAATTCGAAAGCCATTGACGTAATAGTCTTATCCGTATCTCTTGAGGAAATTAAGACGCTGGCTGGCAACACCACTGCACGTGCAATGTGGTCTGCTTTAAAAGAAGCTCACAAGCCAATAATCCCAGCCCAGAGTTTGACTGCAAATGAGTGCAGGGATGCTGAGGGCACCAGTTGCAAGCTGCAGGGGGAGCTGACCGTCACGTCGTCCCAGGCAGCATTCCAGCCTCCAGGGGGAGCCAAGGAGTCGGCAGCTGAGAGCTCTGGTTCTCATGGGAACCAAGGCCATCGCCTTTGCAGAGGCCGGAAAGGCAAAGGTAAACAGACGTCTGCAGATGGCCAGGAGCAGAGGGAGGGTGAAGAGCCCGCGCCAGGGAAAAACAAAGCGTTGTTTACTGGCACAGCTTCACCAAAGGCTAAAGGCACGTCTGCTGACCAGAAGCAGGGGGGCAAGCTGCAAAAGCCCACGCCAGTGGAAAGCAAGGTTTTGCTTGCTGGCACAGCTTCACCAAAGGCTAAAGGCACGTCTGCTGGCCAGGAGCAGCAGGGGGGCAAGCTGCAAAAGCCCACACCAGTGCAAAACAAGGGTTTGCTTGCTGTAAAGACTGCTCCAACAGCCAAAGGCGACTTTGTTGTGGATTCAGGCTGCACGCGCCACATCTCCAAGGACAGGCATCTCTTTATCTCCTTCAAGCCTCAGGAAGGTGAGATCCACCTGGCTGATGGAAGGACGTTGCAAATTGCTGGAGAAGGGACTGTGAAACTTGCAAGTTTGCACACAACCATCAGCGGTGTCTTATATGTTCCAGGAGCGGCGAGCAACTTGTTGAGCGTCCCACAGCTTACTGGGCGTGGTTTTCAGATTTCCTTCAAGAGGAGCGTCTGTGTCATCAGTAAAGGCAAAGAGGACTATTTGCATGCAAAGTTTATGGATGGTTTGTTCCATATAACTTATGATGACACTGTTGTTGTATCTAATGCTGATTCTTGTTGTGTTGCACAAACTAACAATGTTCTTCATGCAGGTTGCATTCACGATGCACATCGAAGATTTTGTCACCTCTCTTGGAAGGCACTGGCCAAGATGCCAGAGGTGGTTGAAGGTTTGAACATCAAACCTTGTAAATTTCACATGAAATGTGTATCTTGTGCAGAGAACAAGGTGAAGGTTGCTCCAAAAGGCAAGGAGTCTAGCAGGCAGGCCTCCAAGCCCTACCAGCTAGTGCACGCAGACCTGGTTGGGCCACTTGCGCCCTCTTTAGGAGGAGCAAGGTATTTCATGATTCTAATTGATTCTTTTTCCAGGTACATTCATGTGTATTTGCTCGAACAGAAATCGCAAGCGTTTCCGAAGTTTAAGGAATTCTGTGCTTGGTTGGAAAATGTGCACGGTAAACGTATTTCTTGTTTTTTTACTGATCGGGGCGGGGAGTTTACTTCTCAGCAGTTTGAAGCTTTCCTGACTGAGAAGGGAATCCAGCATGACATGTCAACGCCCAGATCGCCATGGATGAATGGGCTTGCGGAGAGAGCAAATCAAACTTTGCTGCAAGGAATCAAGACCTTGTTGCATGATGCCAATCTCCCTGATAAGTTTTGGGGGGAGGCTCTGGGGAATTTGGTTTATACCGTTAATCGCAGATTGTCATCACCCATTGGCTGTACCCCCTATGAGAAGATGTTTGGCAAGAAACCCAACACCAAACACATGAAAATCTTTGGTTCGGACATGTGGGTACGCACACAACAAACCAACAAGCTTGGGAAGCGTGGGGCACATGGTTTGTTCATGGGGTACGAAAAAGGTGCATACAGGGTATGGATGACTGACTCTAAGTCCATTAAGTTCACAAGGAGTGTTGAGTACAATCCTAAGTGGGGGGAAAATGTGGGAATTTTCCAGAGTTACCCAGAGGAGGATGGAGGTGATGTCAAGCAAGCAGCTAAAGATGAGAAAGCTGCTGATGATGAGGATGAGGATGATGAGGATGAGGATGATGATGATCAGAGTTCGGATTCCAGTTCAGTGGGCGGCGCGGCTGCTGATGTCAGTGAAAGTGATGACACAGCAGACTACCAGAGCGCAAAGGCCTCAGTCAGACCATCTGATGCGTCTGACAATGAACTGGAAGAACCACTGTTCACCATTGGTCATTTTTCTCCTAAGAAAGAGGAGATGAGTCCAGAAGACTTGCGTCTAGTACGCAGATCTGAAAGGGCGACCAAGGGCAGACCTCCAAAGAGGTATGCTGATGAGTTTGCTAAGACAGCAACTGCTGTTCTTAGTAGCTCAGAGAAGGTATGGGAACCTTCAAGCTTCAAAGAGGTTCAGGAGTTGACCTCTAAAGATGCTGAGCCTTGGCTTAATGCCATGAAGGCTGAAGTTGATTCCTTGAACAGGAACCAAACTTGGGAACTGGTACCGGTAGTCCCAGGAATGAGACTGGTTGGCAGCAAATGGGTCTTCAAGGCCAAGACAGACCAGAATGGCAAGGTAGTCAGACACAAAGCCAGATTGGTTGCCAGAGGTTTTTCACAGGTACCAGGACAGGATTACCACGAGACCTACTCTCCCACAGTCAAATATGAGAGCATTCGGCTGATGCTCAAGGTCGCTGCGGAGGAGAAACTGCATGTTTCCCACCACGACATTAATACAGCTTTTTTGTACGGGATTTTGAATGAACAGTTGTTCATGCTTCCACCTGATGGGATGGAGATACAGAAGGGTATGGTCTGTAAACTGCGGAAATCCTTATATGGTCTCAAGCAGAGTGCCAGGTGTTGGAACACAAAACTCACTGAGACATTGCTTTCTCTAGGTTTTCACCAGGGCAAAGCTGATCCATGTGTGTTTGTCAAGGAGGAGGGACAAAACAAACTGTATTGTTTATGTTTTGTTGATGATCTTCTGATGTTTTGGAAGAATCAGGCTTTTTACCAAAGCACCCTAGCTCAGCTGAAGGAGCACTTTGACATGAAGGATCTTGGTGAGGTATCCAACTATCTTTCTCTGCAGGTGGAGAAGGACCAAGCAGGTAATTTTCTGGTACACCAAACACAGAAAATTGCTGATGTGTTAACCAGGTTGAATTTGGTTGATGCAAACCCAGCAGACACACCGATGGTGACAGGTTACCAGGTAGACAGTACTGCTGAAGCGTTTTCTGACACAACGCTATACAGATGCATTCTAGGCAAGCTGAATTTCATTGCCAGATGTTCAAGACCTGACATAGCTGTAAGCTGTAATCTGCTTAGCAGACATGCCAACAATCCTACGGTTCAGGATTGGAAAGCTCTGAAGCGCATAGCCCGCTACTTGAAAGGGACTATGCACTACAGGCTGAGGTTCACCAGTCAGAAGACTGGAGGTCTTGAAATCTTTGCAGATGCAAGTTTTGGAAGTGACACCACGGATGGTACAAGCACTTCTGGAGTATGCTACATGTACAACCACTGCCTGTTTGACTGGTTGTGCAAGAAGCAGACGACAGTGAGCCTAAGTTCCTGTGAAGCAGAACTCAATGCTCTGTCATTTTCACTCATGGATTGTGAATGGTTGATGCAACTGTTTAAGGACATCAGGGTGTCTGTGAAATGTCCTATACAAGTGTATCAAGACAATAGATCGTGTTTGGCTTTGCTGAACTCCGAGAGTTGCAAGCAGAGAACCAAGTACTTGCAGATTAAGCTACATCGTGCAAGAGAGTGTATTCAGAAAGGACTGATTCAGGTGTCCTACATGGCAGGAAATGAAATTCCTGCTGATCTGTTGTCTAAGGTTGTTAACAAAGAACAACATAAGGTTTATGTACAAAGGTTGCAATTGAGTGAACCACAGGTACAACAGGTTACACGGAAAGGGGGAGGATGTTAGGATATTTCCGTTCCACCTTAAAGGGAGCAGGCTTTGTGAGTAACAGAGTCTGCGCATGTCCTAGTCACAGGATGTTTATGTTCTTGCTGAGATTCCTTTCGTTTTCTCAGTTGGCCGAAGATGCTGACACAGAACGGTCACGTTTTCTTTTGTTCTGTTAAACGCTAATAAAGTCTGAAAATTATGCTCTTCTGCGGTGCAAGCTTTTGGCTGTGTTTCTGCTGATAAACAGTGTACACCCAGCCCTGGAATGTGGCTAGGAATTTCCAGAGGCTTCGTGTCGCTAACTGCTGGATCTGCCTGTCTACGGGAGGCCGATGGATCGTCCAGAACTCCGGCTTGGGGGCTCATGATGGACACTATCTCCCTGGCAGTTTCCCAACAGTCACTGGGGAGAGGGGTGGTTCTCAGTGTTAGAAATATAAAATCCCATAAGCCAAAATATAAAATATCTGAATAGCAAACATTATGAAAATCACAACTTAAGTATAATAGCGTGTCTATTTAATGTATCACTTATAGTGTAACTATAACACCTTAGGACAAACTCTTAAGTTCCCTGGCAAAGTGTCCAAGACTGGAGGGGACTTAAGGGAGTTGCAAATCTGGAAGGTGCAGTGATGGAGAAGACTGTGTGGGACTCTTCAGGTTTGTTTCATTAAGGAGTCATGTTCTGCAAGCTTGTAGCACCAAGATTTGCCTCCTGTTTACTCTAAATCCCCTTCTTGTCACTTTAACCCATTGGTTCAGATCCTATTCTGAAGAGTGGTTTAGCAATCAATCCCTCTCCCCTGTGAACTCTGAGAATTGTAGCGCTGTCACAGAAATACAGTTCTCAACACTCACAACAAGCTACAGTTCCCAGAATTCTTTGGGTGGCAGTTATGCTTGTTGAAATTGGTGTGTTTTTTGTAAGGCATAGTACACTTGTTATTTTTTCCTCAATTTTTTAAAATTAATTTTCAACATTTATCACAAAAATAACATAACAAAACACACAACAAAGAAAAACACACTACACTACAACAAACTAAATACACACACAAAAAAAAGGATATCTCTTCAAATATCCAGCTCTCATCACATTGATAACTGACTTCCTCAAGTTCCCTCTAACTGAATTTCATTATATCTCCTGTATAACAGTTCTCCAAGTTCATGTTTCTAATAAAATTAACTCCTTTCATTTACTAACCTCTTCTCCTTTGTTGGTATTCTAATCCTTAATATTTACTACCACATATTCTTATTCTACCCCAGGCCTATTTATTACTTCCAAGAATTTTCTATTTATCTCTGAGGCCTTAATCATATATCTTTGCTTTTCTTATTGTGAAGCTGATTTTGCATGCATCTGCTTCCCAATATTTTATCCCTGCTCTGAGACCTACTATAGTGAAAAGTAGACTATGACAATACCTAATGGGAGGAAAACCTTTAGGGATAAGAACACCCTTCACCCCCCATTTCAAAAAAAGGGGGCCCACTGAAGGCATAGAATACTCAGTGGCTGCAGAATGCTGACAGAATACTGTTGGGCGGGGTACATCAAACTGGCAGGGAAGAGAAGGGAAGGAAACAGAGTGACGAGAATCTTGCCGCAACATTTTGTTGCAGGCACTTGTATCGCTTGATATCTCCTCCTTCTTATACTTACTTATATTATGTCTTCTTCCCAGAACCAGGACTCAATACAGTGGTACCCTGCAAGACGAATGCCTCGCAAGACGGAAAACCCGCAAGACGAAAGGGTTTTCTGTTTTGGAGGTGCTTCGCAAGACGAATTTCCCTATGGGCTTGCATCGCAAGACGAAAGCCCATAGGGAAATGCTGGCGGTCGGGAGCAAAGACTTTCGCCCACAGCTGGCCTTCAGAAGAGGACCTCTTCTGAAGGCCGGCGGGGGGCAAAAGTCTTTGCTCCCCCCGCCTGCCTTCCCCCCCCCGCCCCGGGCGATCTTAAAATGCTGGCGGGCGGGAGCGAAGCGTTCGCTGCCGACCCCCAGCATTTTAAAATCTCCCCAGGACAGGGGGAGATTTTAAAATGCTGGGGATCGGCAGCGAACACCTGCCCCAGCCGCCCCACTTCGGAACGCTGTTCCGAAGCGGGGCGGGGGGCGGGAACACCTTCTGAAGGTGGGCGGGGGGCGAAAGTCTTTGTCCCCCCTGCCTGCCTTCCCAGGGGCTTTTAAATCGCCCCAGACAGCGGAGAAGTCCTCCACTGTCCGGGGCGATTTTAAAATGCCACCCGCCAGCATTTTAAGATCGCCCGGACAGCGGAGAAGTCCTCCGCTGTCCCGGGGTTTTTTAAAATGCTGGGGGTGGTAAGAAAAGCCCTTGTCCCCCCCCCAGCCTTCAGAAGAGGTCCGGGGACAGATTGTCCCCGGACCTGGTCTGAAGGCGGTTTCCCTAGGAACGCATTAATTGATTTTCAATAAATTCCTATGGGAAACCGTGCATCGCAAGACGAAAAACTCGCAAGACGAAGAGACTTGCGGAACGAATTAATTTCATCTTGCGAGGCACCACTGTATAGCTTACAAAATTAAAACAAATGGATAAATCGCAGAAAGCTAAAACAACAAAAACAAAACAAAACGTAATAGTTAAAAGTAAACCATAATAGAATTAAAAAAACAACACATCTAATAAAACACAGATAGTAAAAAATGGCAAAGCACTATTAAAAGCCCTTTCCTTCAAAATATTCAACTCCTCAAAGTCCATCAGAATAAAACAGCCACAAAGAAGGCCGGCTCTTAGTTGATTAGTCAATACTTGGCGACTTGCAATTGAATAGATGGTTGAATAGTTTAAAAACATTGTGTTGGTGATGATGTGTGAGGATATGAGCATTTTTCTTGCTGCGGCATTTGAACTGTGATGACTCATTTCCGCATGCAAGTAGTGACTTGGTCCTGCAATCATCAAGTAATGTGCATTTATATGTGAAGCAGCCCTAGCTTCTTCACGTGGGATGTGACAAGTGCTATCTCAGCAGGTGATACCTAAAAGAGGTGTGCATTCAGTTTAGAATGAATGACTAAACTGAACCAAATGGGTTCACTGAATATATCTTCATTCTGAACTGTTTCCATGGAATTATGAATGAGCATGCTTTTCATGATTCCATTCATACCCATGTACCATTGAGGACTGGGAGGGGCCTCAAGAGCAGCAGGAGCTGACACTGGCAGCCTCTCCTGGCAATCAACATTTTCCCCAATGTGAATTAAAGAGGCATTGTGGAAGTGTGTGTGTGTGTGTGTGTGTGTGTGTGTGTGTGTGTAAGAGGGAAAGAAGCTACCAGGAGTGCCTGCCAAATCAGCTTTCCAGCTGCTGCTACAGCAGTCTTCAGAAAAAAGAAAAACGGAACAATAATCAAAGGGGGGAGGGAATCTAAGGAAAACAAAATGAATTGGAGAAATGAAGCATCTAATGAATGAATGATGAAACAAATGCAATTTCTACGAGGGAATAATGAACATGATGGCTTAAAACCTACATAAATGGCATTACAAAATGGGGGAGAATTGAAATTGCACACCCTAAGCCTAAGCTGGATACCCAGACATATGCCCGACTGGCCTCCAGATCCCAGCAAAGATGTAGGGACGTAATGCTCTCCCCCCTTCCTTCAGCCATTGACCTCTCTGCATGAAATATTCTCCCAGTTTTCTGGACAGCAGCAGGATGGTATATGGAGGGGAGCTTGGTAGGAAATAGAAGGAAGCTGGCTTCCTGATATACCCCTGCATGAGACCCTTGTTGTTTAGTCGTGTCCGACTCTTTGTGACCCCATGGACCAGAGCACGCCAGGCACTCCTGACTTCCACTGCCTCCCGCAGTTTGGTCAGGCTCATGTTTGTAGCTTCGAGAACACTGCCCAACCATCTCGTCCTCTGTCATCCCCTTCTCCTTGTGCCCTCCATCTTTTCCCAACATCAGGGTCTTTTCCAGGGAGTCTTCTCTTCTCATGAGGTGGCCAAAGTATTGGAGCCTCAGCTTCACGATCTGTCCTTCCGGTGAGCATTCAGGGCTGATTTCCTTAAGAATGGAGAGGTTTGATCTTCTTGCAGTCCATGGGACTCTCAAGAGTCTCCTCCAGCACCATAATTCAAAAGCATCAATTCAGCCTTCTTTATGGTCAATTCTTTATGGCAATTGAAGTAGATTGATAAACTGGAATGCATTCAGAGGAACATACCGTCCAACATCCTGGTGATGAAAATTGAGCTCATCATCCATCATCAAATTTTCCCCTTGAAGGGCCAGATTTGTGTGTGTGTCCCCCAACACACACACATATGCCTTGCCTGATTTGGACCACCACCCCCAACCCATCTTCTCCCTTCCCCTCTGCACCCACATTTGCTGCTCACCCCCTTCACCCAGCTGCCCACTCCCTTTTCCCAGCTGCCAAGGACCCTGCTGAACTCCAGCCCCATCCCTCTACTTCACTCCACTCCTCGCCCCCCCCAGCCCCTTTCTAGTGAATGCTCCTGGTCACACTGCCTCCATTGCTTACTGAGCTTGAGCCTCCCGCCTCCCTCCAACTATCCCAGCCCTACCAGTGGTCCTTACCCCTGGGAAGACAATCACCCTTCCCGGCAACAGCATTGTGCGCATCCGCTGCCTCCGCTCCAGCAGGGAAATGCCTCCGTGAATGTCCAGAGAGAATAGGGGCACTTGAAAATAGGGGGATGGTGGAGTCCCAAACTAAGGTGCTGTGGTGGAAACAAAGGAAAGACTGAAGGAGATGGGGATGTGTAACCTGAAGAAAATACGAAGACCCCATCTGCACCATACATTTAAAGCAGTGTCATACCATTTTATCCAAGTCATGGCTTCCCCTGAAGAATCCTTGGCTCTGTTAATAATAATAATAATAATAATAATAATAATAATAATAATAATAATAATAATAATAATTTATACCCCGCCCTCCCCAGCCAAGGCTGGGCTCAGGGCGGCTAACAAGCAATAATAAAAACAAGTTGAATGAAAACAACTTAAAAACAAGATTAAAATACAACATTAAAATATTGAAACATTCAAATATTAAAATGCAGCCTCATCACAGAAGGAGAAAGGAAAAAGAAAAAAGAAAGAGGAGGAGGGAATCAAATTGGCTCCAAGCCAAAGGCCAGGCAGAACAACTCTGTCTTACAGGCCCTGCGGAAAGAAATCAGATCCTGCAGGGCCCTAGTCTCATGAGGCAGAGCGTTCCACCACGCCGGAGCCAGTGTTGAAAAGGCCCTGGCTCTGGTTGAAGCCAATCTAACTTCCTTAGGGCTCAGGACCACTAGGGTGTTGCTATTTATGGACCTTGAGGCTCTCCGTTGGGGTATACCGTGGGGCATACTGTTGCCTTTTAAGGGTGCTGAGAGTTGTTAAGAGGCCCCTGTCACCTCACAGGGGTCTTAAAAAACTGCAATTCCCAGGATTTGTTGGGTGTGTGTGTGTGTGTGTGTGTAAATAGCACTTTAAATGTTTGGCCTGAAACTTCAAAACAGCAGAGCAGGTGAATCACTCTGAGTCAGGAAAACTCTTGCCCTTCTAAACTTCCTCCCTTTTGTGCTTAGATGCTGCTGCTTTGGCTACTTAATGAGCAATGTCACTCGAAGCCTGAACATCAGAAATGGAGGAGATGATGCATATATGCTCATCCAGCTCTTGAGCTTAGGGGTCAGCCATCTAAACCAAACATCCCAGCTGACATGTTTTGACACTGCTGATGTTCTCTAGGGCACCCACTGCTCCCTTCCTCACCCTGTGCACGTTTGCTGGATCAAGCCCTTGGTAAAAAGAAAACACGACTGTCGTCTCCAACGTAATTAGCTAATAGGCTTCCAGTTCTCTTGCTGCTGAATCACTGCTGTCTGCATTTTCCTAATGCTCTCTGGTCCCTCTGCAGCCTTTAATGACTTTCTCCATCTCGTCTTTAGGCTCCCTCGGCCATCTGTGCAACTCCATTTAGCATTCAAGGAGCAGCCTAAGAGCTGCTCATCTGACAAACTCTTTGATTAGCCATATATATTTTTTCCTGCTCCAATTTACTAAGACATGAGATGATTGGTAATCATTCTTGCCAGAATTGTTCCACTGGAAATGTATGAAAGAGGTGACAGCGACGGTGGAATTCAGTGCGTGTGTAGGAAAGGCAATTGTTTGTTATTTCTAAGAGCTGGTTTACACGATTACCACCCAGAATCCAAGAGCCATGGTTGGCACTGGTCCTGTGCATCTCCTTCTGTGACAAGCATAGAGAAACTCCCATCACCCCTGATCATTGGACATGCTGGCTGAGGCTGATGGGAGTTGGAGTCCAACATCTAAGGTGCTACAGGTTTCACACCCTAGTTGTTGTTGTTTATTAAATTTTTATAATGCCCTTCATTTGTAGATCTACCAAGAAGACCCTCTGCCTGGTTTCCTTTAACCTTATTTGTAACAATGAGGGAACTGCCAGAAGGCCCTTGGTGAGGGATCTCAATGACTGGGCTGAACAATGGGGGTGGAGATGTTTCTTCAGGTATACAGGGCCAAAGCTGTATAGATGAGAGCTGCTTCTCATTTTTGATTGATGCTTACCCTACTTGCTATTTAAAGGATTTTTCTTCTTAAAAAGTCGCCTTTCAAATCCAATAATAAAGTAGTTTCCAAAAAAAGAAAGAAACCAGGGATACAGTTAGTTCTAATGAAATACAGCTCCTGTTATCTGAAAAACGATGCTGAGAGGAATTTATCAAGCTAGCTAAGGAAATGAATAATTCATTTCTCCCATGTAGATAGTCACTTTAAATAAAGATTTCACTTGCTGATGAACGAGTGTTTATAGATGCTAGCATGTTTCTATTACACAAATCAGGGGGGGGAGGCATACATTCCCATTCTCTCTCCCCACCCCCACCCCAGAATGGTCTTCATTCTGAACATTCAGATATCTTCTCCATAACTTCCTGAAGATTATGGACACAATCTGACGGGAATTTCTGCTACACAAAACGAAGGGAATATGAACAAGGCTCTCTTTAGGTTTTCATATACATAAGCAGGGACTGTCATGTACTTGTGCTGATCCTATTATCACACTAGCAGTGCACATCTATGTAACAATTTACCATTGTAACTACTTAAAATTTACTATATACAGTAACTACTTACAATTAAGCCTCAGTTCAAACGGACCTGTTTTCTCTGATCACTCAGTAGCAGATCGCAGGGCGGCATGGGGTGCACATAGGGCGGGGGGGGGAATCCCCTTGTGCTGGGGATAATCCTTACACTGTCACAAGAATTTAGCTGACTACCACCCAAAGAGTTGGGAGAGCTGACTACTGAACTCCAATGCCGTACCAATCAGATATGGCTGGTAAATCCACAGCCGCAGTCCCAACATAAATCTACTCCATGGCTAGATGTGGCTAAGAAAAAGAATCTCCTATCAGCACCAACGGAGACTTTTTTTCTGATGCTAATTGCAAGGGGCAGGGATTTCTGCCAGGATTGTGGCTAGAGCAGGAAGGAATAAATCTCCTTCCCGTATGTTCAGTCCCAATGAAAATTATCCCTGTATCTGTAATTAAACAATGGGGGGACAGGTGTCATTCCCTGCTACATATTAGCATTATATGTCGTTTGGAGCGATTTATCAGGAAAAACAAATATGCCCCCGGTAAACAGCCTTGGAGCATATGCTTTTGCAAGTTGTGTTCATTTCAATGGTGCTTCTGTTGTAGGAGTTCGTGACAGATTGTTCCCTTAAAATCTTTCACACATTAGCGATCTGCCAATGAAAAGGATGGGGAAGATTATTCATTTGTCTCAGACAGGACCGTTCACATCCGTTTTTCAGTGATGCCTCCCAGATTCAGATGTCTGGCAATTAGGTGGCAATTGGCATTCATGTGCTCCCCTGATCTAACGAGTGTGTTAAATACTTTGCTTCTATTTCTGTTCATTCACCACATTGCCATTCCAAGAGGCTGCATACTGATTACTGCACCTCTATTTTTGAATGAAATAATAGCATCCATCTATGTAGTAGTACAGGGACGCGGTTGGTGCTGTGGGTTAAACCACAGAGCCTAGGACTTGCCGATCAGAAGGCAGTTCGAATCCCCGCGACAGGGTGAGCTCCCGTTGCTTGGTCCCTGCTCCTGCCAACCTAGCAGTTCGAAAGCACGTCAAAGTGCAAGTAGATAAATAGGTACCACTCTGGCGGGAAGGTAAACGACGTTTCTGTGCGCTGCTCTGGTTCGCCAGAAGTGGCTTAGTCATGCTGGCCACATGACCCGGAAGCTGTACGCCGGCTCCCTCGGCCAATAAAGCGAGATGAGCACCGCAACCCCAGAGTCGGTCACGACTGGACCTAATGGTCAGGGGTCCCTTTACCTTTACCTATGTAGTAGTACACTTTGATCTTGGAGCTCATCTGCCTGGGTTTGTATTCTTATTCTTGGGAGAAGGGTTTCTTTGAATGAAATTACATTATATTTTTTGTCCAGTGGGGTGGGGGGCAGAATCTCTTCCAGGTATGTTTGGTCTGAATCTTCAATGGAGCCCCAGTCTAGTAGGGCAAATGCATAACTGCCCATCAAGCTCTGCCTCTCCTCAGCCAACCCCCCACCTACCAACGTCTTTACTTACGACTAGTCTTCAGGGTGACACTAGGTATCACCTTCCTACAACTCATAGAGAGGCTCCTATGCATTTTAGAATCCTGATATTCCATGAGTAAAGGAGGTTCCCTGTTGATACATTTGCTCTCGAATTTTCAAAAGGAGAATCACTGTTCTGGATCTGTGGGTGTTAAATGCTTGGGCTTAATAAACATGAGGATTTCATTAGAACTGGTGACAATAAACAAGGTAGCAGTGGCAAAAGCAGTGTCAGTGCATATTAGAGGGCAACAAGGAAAGTGTTAAACTGTCCAGCGAACCTTTATGAATGGATTTCCCAAAAGAGAGCATTGTCACCCATTGTTTCAGAGGTAGGCCACATTAAAAACATAATTAACTCCACTAATAATGAAGAGGACCAGCATAGTCAGTGACCAGGAATGGTTGAAGCTGTAGTCCAGCAAGATTCGGAGGGGCTACAGCTTTACACGCGCACGCACGCACGCACGCACACACACACACACACAGCCTATATCAGCTGCTTGTCCTATTTGAAATGCACATTTCAACACTATAGAATAATTTCTATTATGGTTTTTTTTTCCCAGCTGTGAAGGGGGTCTCACTGAAATTGCTATTCTAGAATGCTTCTGTGCGATACTGTGTGGGTGCGCGAGAGAGATATGTCAAGTTCTTGCCAACTCTCTGGCACTCTGTTTAATGCAGCTGCTTGCTGGAGCCAACATCACAGAAAGAAGCTGCAGGCACTTACATGTTTAGCCAGGAGCAACAGAAAAAACCAGCCATTTAGCAAAAGTGCAGATTTGATTCCACTGCATTGTGCCTTTTGCCAGCTTCCTTAGCAAGGATGCCTGCCATTGGCCTCCAGTTCACACCCCAAAGAAATATATTTGCATAGGATAATTGTGCTTAGGGGCAAGTGAGTGTTCCAGTCCTTCTGTATTCCCATTAACAAGAACCCTCCTCAGGGACTCTCCATGAGGATTAAATAAATGGGCAAGGGGTGCTTGCATTGTCCCCACCCCATCAAATTTCAAATCACCCTACACAAACACACACACACACACACACACACACACACCACTTTTAAAGGGACAGTGTTTGAAGAAATGCTTTTAATGTGCATAAAGATTATTATACAGTTATACAGAACCTACAAAGTGTGATCTTGAGTTGTCAGTAGCAACTCAACAGTTTGATTTTTCAAAGATAGTAATTTCAATCCTTCTTTCAAGCAAAGACATGCTAGATGCTAAAATCATTAAATTGTGCTAAGAGAATATTATAGAGCCAAATAGCTGGCCAGAGTTCTTCTTTTTTTGTCCTAGGCACAAGCACTAAATTCTCCTGAGCCGTTTAGTAAAAAAGACTTCAGTTTCCAAATACTTGGGTTAGGGGGTACACTTCTGTTCACACTTTATGACATGCCATACTCTGTTGTCCCTGCTGCTAAATCAATTTCCCATGCAACATTCTAAAGTATTTTAAAAAGGGTCACTCATTACTCCCTTTCGACATCTGATCTCTTCCAAAGTGATCCAACAGCCAAGATTCAGTGCATCTCCTTTGGTTCTGTTCTTTCTTTTAAAATATGGCTTTTTGAAGCTGTTCCGTCTTGGATGTCCAGTATCTTTGTAATAACAATAAAAATGCGAAGGTACTACGCAGGACATCTGAACAATATATTTAACAAACTCCCTGGGGAAAACTTGAGCAAGAAAAAAAGGAGAGTGCATTTGCTAGCTCTTTTCATGTCTATACTGAAACCTCTGCTTCCTTGCTGTTACTTTAGGTGTTAAACAGAATTATTCTGACCTCCACAACACCCCTGGAAATTCAAAATCTCTCTTTTGGGTTCAATGAAAAAATTCAAGGGGAGGGGGGAAGATAAAGGAATCATGCCAGAATATTCATCATCATTCTGCTAGACCAGATTGAAAAGTATTATGCGTACAGTGGTACCTCGGGTTAAGAACTTAATTCGTTCCAGAGTCTGTTCTTAACCTGAAACTGTTCTTAACCTGAAGCACCACTTTAGCTAATGGGGCCTCCCGCTGCTGCCGCGCCGCCAGAGTATGGTTTCTGTTCTCATCTTGAAGCAAAGTTCTTAACCCGAGGTAATATTTCTGGGTTAGTGGAGTCTTTAACCTGAAGCGTATATAACCTGAAGCGTATGTAACCCGAGGTACCACTGTATTTTAATCAGTATAAACTAGTGTGTAAGTCAGGGGTAGGCAACCTAAGGCCCAGGGGCCGGATGCGGCCCAATCTGGCCCGCAGACGATCTGGGAATCAGCATGTTTTTACATGAGTAGAATGTGTTCTTTTATTTAAAATGGATTTCTGGGTTAATTGTGGGGCATAGGAATTCGTTCACCCCACCAAAAAAAATAGTCTAGCCCACCACATGGTCTGAGGGACAGGGGGCGGGCCCACAGCTGAAAAAGGTTGCTGACCCCTGGTCTAAGTCCTTTTGTACATGCAAGCTGCTTATGACCAGTGCTTTTTTCTGGGGGTACACAGGGGTATGCATACCCCTAAACATTTTGTGAATCTAAGTTTGGTCTCATTGAGGGGCAGTATTTTGAGTAGGAAAATGAGAGAACCCAGTCCTTTTTTTTAACAACAACAAAAAAAGTTTAGGGGAACTCTCATTTTGACTCCAGAAAAATCACATTTTATAGTTCAACTCAGGAAAAATAAATAGTAAATGGACAAAATTACAAAGATTCACAAAATGTTTAGGGGTATGTGCACCCCTGCTCCCCCCCCCCCCCACGGAAAAAAGCACTGAGAGTATCCCTAAACATTTTTTAAAGAAAAAAGGCACTGCAAATAACCAATTGCAGGAACATGAGTTACCCCTTTACACCTAATGAGAGTACAACCACTTTCCAGTTTAGAAGGACACCCCGCCCCGATCAGGGAAAGAAAAGAACATTCTGGAACACTCTGGAACATTCCTGCCTAACTACAGAACAGCCTTATGGGCATATACCCCTGCCTGCTTCTCCCATGCTGCACTGTTGGCAGACTCTGCTCTCACATTTGTGAGACTACAGGTAAGACTGTGCCAAGGCAAAGTGTAAGATGCAGTGGTTAGAGAGTCAGGCCAAGGGATCCGGGTTCAAATGCCCACTTAGCTAAGCAGATCACTGGGCAGCTGTGCTTTATCTTGTACGTTTCTGTCGTGAGCCACCCTGGAATCTGTGGATGAAGGGAGGTATGCAAATTTAACAAATACAGTGGTACCTCAGGTTACATACGCTTCAGGTTACAGACTTCGCTAACCCAGAAATAGTACCTCGGGTTAAGAACTTTGTTTCAGGATGAGAACAGAAATTGTGTGGCGGCGGTGCAGCGGCAGCGGGAGGCCCCATCAGCTAAAGTGGTACCTCAGGTTAAGAACAGTTTCAGGTTAAGAAAGGACCTCCGGAACGAATTAAGTACTTAATCTGAGATACCACTGTAAATAAATACATTTTGGGATGGCTACTGCCTTTTGCCCTGAGCTACCTCACAGGTGGTGGTGTGGGTAAAAGGGGGGAATAGAGAGCTACCACCCTCTCATCCTCAGAGGAAGGATGGAATAAAAACATAATGAATTGATAAATAAAACACCAATAAGTGCACTTGACTGCCACTCCTTCTCATACTTTGAAATTGACTTGCGACACCATTACAGCCCAAGCAAATGCGTGAAGGAAATGTGCTACCTCCAAGGATGGCTCTGAGCACATTTTAACAAATGTTTTAAATCGTTTTAATGAGAAAAAACTGAGTACACGCGTGAATACAAAAGACATCAGCAAAGGAAATACAAAGGAGGCAAACGTTCTAATTTCCCTATGACTTGTTGCAAACATGATGGACTGTAAATAATCAGCAAATGTGCAGCAGAAGCTGAGCATGTCACTTTCAATAACGTCAAACTCACAGCAACGGCTCTGTTCAGGGGCAGAAGAGTTCACCACCTGTTTTGCTCATAAGTATTTGCATACAGCCAATTTGACTTTCTTTGGTTTCCCGCCTGGGGGCAGGGGGTGTTTGTTTTACATTACAGCCATTTGTATGTGGAAATCAAATACTCCTTCTTCAGAAGAGTCTTTGACCAAAGACCACTCCTAAGACCAAATTCATATTTGGTGTATCTTTAGAAAGAAAAACTGTTGCAAAATTTCAGTTGCGCAAACACTTCCCGAACTCTATTCTCTTCATTATGTGCAGTACCTATTTTCTTTTTCTTTTTAAAATAATTTTTTATTGTGGTTTTATAATTGCAAATTCCATATATCACCTGCCAATATCCAATCCTACCTTACAGTTACATTTACAATCTTCTTCCTCCCCACCCGACTTCCCTTAACTTCCCCTTCTGGGTTGTTACATTGTTTGTTATATTCTGCATGTATATATACTATTACAGTGGTACCTCGGGTTACAGACGCTTCAGGTTACAGACTCCGCTAACCCAGAAAAAGTACCTCGGGTTAAGAACTTTGCTTCAGGATGAGAACATTTTTTTAATGTTTAATGTTTTATTACATTTTTATATACGGTATGTTGGAAGCTGCCCAGAGTGGCTGGGGCAACCCAGTAAGTTGTGTGGGGTTTAAATAGTAAAGTGACCTTTATGGAATGGTATGTCCCTATTTTCATCGGAGAAATGTTGTAGGGTATGGGCTGGTTGTGAGTTCAAAGGTGAGCAGGTGGGGCTGGCCAAGGGCAAACCAAGGTTGGTGGGGGGCAGTGCCCCATTTACCCTAATGGATGGGCCTCTGCTGTGCTTCAGGAAAATAAGTGACCAATGTAGCTCCGCAGTTTCCATCCCTAAATCTCAGGATATACCCTCATTCTAGAGTGCCTGAAATAAATGGATAATCATTTTTACTCTGCTCCTTACTGTATACAAGAAACTGGTAGACTAAGCTGAGAAATCTGTATTGAATGCAAGACATAATATTTTGAACAGCAGCTGTTACTCAAGTGGAACAGAAGTTGGTAGACTTTTTTTTTTTTGTAAGTGAAGTGTTTAGTTCAAGCCCAGATGCTGCTGGTTAACACACAAGTTTTTTCCTGTACATGTGCATTCCAAGTGGTGCACCATTAAAATCAGCCAACACCATCAGTTAAAGCAGAAGTCGATAAAACAAGCCCCAAACAGACAGCAACGGAACAATAAGGCAAGGCAAATTCTGGAGCTCTGTAACTGTCCAAATAAATTTGTTTTAACAGCCTGCTTAGGGACAGATAAAAGAAGCAACCCAGGAACAGAATGTCACAATAATAAAACAAAACAATTAAACCTTTCTGATAACTAATAAACTAATTAAATCTTTCCGATAACCGCATATTCAGTCTATGTGTCAATTTATACTTGCAGTTTGGGTGGCCCTGTGTCCTACTTTACAGAAGACAGTCTTCTGTTTGATGGTGTCCTTTATTTGTAATCTGTCCAGTCCAAGTTAACTTAAAGATAAAGCACCATAAAAAGGAGAGCAGGATTCTTAATAATTATAATTTTATTATTTATATCTCATCCATCTGGCTGGGTTTCCCCAGCCCTTCAACAGTTAGCTGTCACCTAGTGGCTTTCTCACTATGGTGATATAATATAATAATAATTTATTATTTGTACCCCCACCCATCTGGCTGGGTTTCCCCAGCCACTCTGGGCGGCTTCCACAGAAACCAAAAATACACTAAAATATCACACATTAAAAACTTCCCTGAACAGGGCTGCCTTAAGATGTCTTCTGAATGTCAGGTAGTTGTTTATCGCTTTGACATCTGATGGGAGGGCGTTCCACAGGGCGGGCGCTACTACCGAGAAGGCCCTCTGCCTGGTTCCCTGTAGCTTTGCTTCTTGCAATGAGGGAACTGCCAGAAGGCCCTCGGCGCTGGACCTCAGCGTCCAGGCAGAACGATGGGGGTGGAGACACTCCTTCAGGTATACTGGGCCGAGGCCATTTAGGGCTTTAAAGGTCAACACCAGCACTTTAAACTGTGCTCGGAAACGTACTGGGAGCCAATGTAGGTCTTTCAAGACCGGTGTTATGTGGTCTCGGCGGCCGCCCCCAGTCACCAGTCTAGCTGCCGCATTCTGGATTAGTTGTAGTTTCCGGGTCACCTTCAAAGGTAGCCCCACGTAGAGCGCATTGCAGTAGTCCAAGTGGGAGATAACTAGAGCATGCACCACTCTGGCGAGACAGTCCGCGGGCAGGTGGGGTCCCAGCTTGCGTACCACGTGGAGTTTGTAGACAGCTGCCCTGGATACAGAATTGACCTGTGCCTCCATGGACAGCTGTGAGTCCAAAATGACTCCCAGGCTGCGCACCTGGTCCTTCAGGGGCACAGTTACCCCATTCAGGACCAGGGAGTCCTCCACACCAGCCCGCCCCCTGTCCCCCCAAAACAGTACTTCTGTCTTGTCAGGATTCAACCTCAATCCATTAGCCGCCATCCATCTTCCAACCGCCTCCAGGCACTCACACAGGACCTTCACTGCCTTCACTGGTTCTGATTTGAAAGAGAGGTAGAGCTGGGTATCATCTGCATATTGATGGACACCCAGTCCAAACCCCCTGATGATCTCTCCCAGCGGCTTCATATAGATGTTAAAAAGCATGGGGGAGAGGATGGAACCCTGAGGTACCCCACAAGTGAGGGCCCAGGGGTCTGAACACTCATCCCCCCCCACCACTTTCTGAACACGGCCCAGGAGGAAGGAGCGGAACCACTGTATAACAGTGCCCCCAGCTCCCAGCCCCTCTAGATGGTCCAGAAGGATGTTATGGTCGATTGTATCAAAGGCCGCTGAGAGATCCAGCAGAACTAGGAAACAGCTCTCTCCTTTCTCCCTAGCTCGCCAGAGATCATGAACCAGCGCGACCAAGGCAGTTAAGGCAGTTTCAGTCCCATGATGAGGCCTGAATCCCGATTGGAAGGGATCCAAATGGTCCGCATCCTCTAGGCGTGCCTGGAGTTGTTCAGCAACCACTCGCTCAATCACCTTGCCCAAGAATGGAAGATTTGAGACTGGGCGATAGTTGGCCATACTGGCTGGGTCTAAAGATGGTTTTTTAAGAAGCGGTTTAATGACCGCCTCTTTCAGCGGATCTGGGAATGTTCCCTCACAGAGGGAAGCATTCACCACCCCGCACAGCCCATCGCCCAGCCCTTCCTGGCTTGCTTTTATTAGCCAGGATGGGCAAGGATCAAGGAGACAGGTGGTTGGTTTCACACGTCCAAGCAGCCTGTCCACATCCTCGGGGGTAACGGATTGAAATTGATTCCATGCAACTTGACCAGACAGAGCTCTAGCACTCTCCCGCCCCAGCCCTGCTCCCACGGTGGTGTCTAGCTCCTTCCGAATATGAGTGATTTTATCTGCAAAAAACTTTGCAAAATCGTTGCAAACCAGACATGGTGAGATGTCTGGTGCTTCTATTTAATTCATGTGAATTATTTCCAAATTGTGTCTGTACATGTAAATTACTATATGCATATTTTATGCAAAGTGGTGTCCTGTTTTTTGATGGTGCAAATTCCCTTGTTTGGGGACATGGCAAGGGGATGGTATTCACAATATACAAAATACTGCTCCAAAAACCCACAAAGCTGCTCGACGAAATCTAAAAACAATAGGAGGACAGCATAGGCTATGAAATTAACCTTACCTAATGCACTAGAATGTGGTCTAAACCTCCCTTTAAATCCATCTCAGCTAAAAGAAAAGAACTCACCCTGAAACTCACTTACAGGTGGAACCTAGCACCACAGAAACTAGCGCTGATACGCCCAGGAGCCTCACCAAAATGCTGGAGAGGATGCACCTCCACAGGTTCATACCTCCACACGTGGTAGGAGTGTCCCAAAATCCAACTCTTCTGGACATCAGTCATACAAGAAATGTGCAAAATAACTAAGCAAGTATTAGAAGTCACCCCAGAACTGGCCTTACTGAACATTTTCCAAGATTACAATGCCCACTCACATTATAAAGAGCTCATAACCCACCTACTCTGAGGAGTCAGAAGCATCATAGCCAGACACTGGAGGGACCTGTCAGGAGTAAGCATGGACCAATGATATCAAACAGTATGGGCAACAGCCTTACTAGAAAAACTAACCAATAAACTGAAACTGACACGGGGACAATAGCAGAAGACGCCTTCACTCCAGTATGTTCTTCCTTCCTTCCTTTCTTCTTTGGCGATCACTCGTAGCTGAGTAAGATTGTCTTCCATAAACACGGTTTTAACAATGAGTCCGTAAGTCACTGTGGAGGCCAATTCTGGATAAACATGTCCTTCCACAGTGGGGACATTAGTTTCCGGGCCTAGCCCAACATGACAACAACAAGAATCCACCGACTACATATGAATCGATCTGGCTAACTTGACCCACAAGCACATATCACTACAAGCACATCTCACTACAGCCAACTGAAGGCAACCAACCACACCCTAGGCCACCCCAACCTCTCTCACCACCAAGAAAATATAGCAAGTGAGTAGAAAGAAAACCCACACAAGTGACGCTGACACAAAACCCTACACATACACTAAGTAGAAGAATAGAAGCATTGCCACCCCACCCCACTCCCCACACCCTTCCTCCCCTCTTCCCCCCTCTTTTCTTCCCAACCTAATACTGAACGCAACACTGTTGTCTCACAACAACCACTGTTCTGTAAAAAACACAACTTGAAAAAAGAAACAATGAACTTATTTTTGTAAACTTATTTTTGTAAACCAATAAATCTTTGATAAAATTTTTTTTTCCACACTCCCACCTTTTTGGGGGGCATCACCCACCTGCCATAGATACTCTGAGGGCAGAAAAGGCCAAAATGACTTTTCCCAGGGATGTGTTGAGGAGAGACTGGGGAAGGCTTTGGATCTGCTGGGTATAAAGCCCTTCCATTTCCCAGGTCCACCAATGGGATGGAGGGAAATGTACACTAATCCTTCATCTTCTTTTTAAAATCTCCAGCTGGCCCCCACTTTCTGCCCTTGCCAGCTCTGGATAAGGCAGTTTTACTGGCAAAGATTTTCTCTCCCTTGTCCTCTTTGGATCGCTCTGCCAAAAGGGCTGCTCATATCTAACCCAAGTCCAGCAGACTGTACGGTTTATTTGGAACATTTCTTAATATATAAAAATATCTCTGAAAGCGGCAGCAACAGGCAACTTGAACAGCAGCAGATGTTTCAAAAATCCAAACCGTTGCATATTCAAATGTTCCATTAATACAAATTTACTATAGACCAATATCAATTCCTTCTGACGCACCTCTCTTCTCAGCCTCCCAGTGCCCAAACAAACTCGCAGCTCACCCAGAAAATATCATAAAGAAGGGGGTTTCTGGAGCCTGCAAACCTCACCCTAGTCTCTCCCTCCAGACTTGCTTTGATGGGCAGGCACCAAGATTGACGCGGCTTCCTCAAACTGCCCACAGCTGTGTCCTGTTCTACAGCCAGCTGCCCTCTTCACACCCAGTTCCAGTTGACGGCAGGTTTTGATAGGTTTCCCAGTAGGTCTCAAGGATAGCAGATAGGACACCCCCTCCACTCACAGCTGATTGCTTGGATTTTCTGCCCATTTCTGTTCCTTCAGCTGATTTAAGATGCAGCAATACTATTTCTCCCTTACTATTCCTACATAAAAGGAAAGTCAAAGTATGCACGTTGGAGCAAAAAATCTTAATTTCACATAGACACGGACATGGAGCCTGAGCTGGAGGGGACGGACCTTAGGGTCATAGTAGATAGCTTGATGAAGATGTCAACCCAGTGTGGGGTGGCTGTGAAGAAGGCAAATTCCACGCTAGGGAGCATTAGGAAAGGAATTGAAAATAAAACTGTCCAAATCATAATGCTGTTATACAACTCAATGGTACAACCACGTCTGGTGTAATTTGTACAGCTCTGTTCACCTAATCTCAAGAAGGATATTTACCATGGAACCGCCCTCTCCCCAGGAGGCAGTGATGGCTACCAACTTGGACGGCTTTAAAAGAGGATTAGAAAAATATGTGGAGGAGAGCTCTATCAATAGCTACTTGCATGGGACACAAGTGGTGCTGTGATCTAAACCACTGGGCCTCTTGGGCTTGCCGATCAGAAGGTCGGCGGTTCAAATCCCCGAGACGGAGTGAGCTCCCGTTGTTCTGTCCTGGCTCCTGCCAATCTAGCAGTTCAAAAACACAGCAGTGCAAGTAGATAAATAGGTACCGCTGTGGCGGGAAGGTAAACGGCGTTTCTGTGCACTCTGGCTTCCGTCACAGTGTTCCATTGCGCCAGAAGAGGTTTAGTCATTCTGGCCACATGACCTGGAAAGCGGTCTGTGGGCAAACACCAGCTCCCTTGGCTTGAAAGCGAGATGATTGCCGCACCCCTAGTTGCCTTTGACTGGGGTCCAGGGGTCCTTTACCTTACCTTTACTAGTCACAATGGCTATGCTCTATACCCTCCAATACAAAGCTGCCCAAAATCGGGACACAGTCTTCTGTGGCAACACCCCCACATGAGTCATGTGACCTACATGAGATCATGCCCCCCACAAAAAAGGCTTTTGGGTGGAGGGATGTACTGGGCTGTGGGGGAGGGAGGTGAAGGGATTAATTGAAATTGTTAAAGATTGGTATAGTATTTAAGAGATTAATTTTTTTATAAAGGTTCTATAAGGAAAGCAGAAAGCAGCAAGAAATATCAAGTAAAGGTATCAGAGATATCAGTGTTAAATGAAAACAAGAGACTTATGGTTTTGTTACATATGATTTTATTTTGGAGTTGTCTGCTTATTTTGGAGTTGTTTGTTGTAAAGAATGTATATTATGTGAATAAAATGAAAATGAAAAAAAAGGGCTTTTTGGGAGCCATGCAATATTGTTGCCCCGAGAGAGTGAGGCCCAAAACTACAGGGCACTGCAGTGGTCAATTTGGCCGCCATCCTCTCAGGAGAAACAACGGGATGTCCCATTTTTTCTGGGGCAGTTGACTGGGTATGCAGTTGCTGGAAGCGACAGGAAGGGACAGGGCTCCTGTGCTCATATTCTGCTCCCTGGTTTCCCACGGGCATCAGGTTGGACACTGTGAGATCAGGATGCTGGACTAGATGGGTCCATTGGCCTGATCCAGAAGGCTATTTTCCTGTCATTATGTTATTTCCAGGATATGGAAAGGAAAGACCTCTCTCTGAAGTGTTGGAGACTCACTGCTAGCTGTATCATTCAACACGAAGTTTGACGAGGTGTTTCTTTTTCTCAGTATACGCTTATGGTGAGATGTCTCCTGAGATCTTGCCAAATTTCATGTTTCCTGGCTCAGAAATATGAATCTCAGCATGCACATAAATAGAAGGCAAATGCTCTTCACTGGATTAATTTTTAATCCAAGGCAGAGAGGGGCAAGCCCTTTCCCCAGCCTCATTTCCATTCACCTCCAAGGCTCCTCCCTCTTCCCTTCATTGCTCTTGTGGCAGTGCGAGAAGAAGGGAGAGAGGTTTCATTACCCTATCACCTGATGACTCAGCGCTATGGTTCAATGTGCGTTTTAAAATATTGTTTGATACATAAAATATTGCTTGCCAATCCTGATATACTATGACTTTTTTTCCTGCCTTTGGCCAGTTGGCAGTCACACTTTAAACACACGCACACACATACACACACACAAATAATGCAACCCCCCCCCCTTGAAATGGAATTGCAACCTAGAAATCAAAGCCCTTCTCCTTTCTAGACTCATTTCACGCAATATTACTATTTTACCATCTCACCATAGGGATAGGGGACAATTTCAGTTCTGGAGGGTAGGCTACAATGGATTCAGTGAATAGGATACAATGAAACCAATGGAATCAGGCTACAAAAAAGGAGTTTTTACAAAGTACTTAAAGAAACAACAAAATGAACTGGACTCCTTGGCAGGTTTTGAATAAACATACAGAAATTTTTTATTGGTAACATATTGATAGAATAATTAAGGATTTTTACAGTTTTATAATATGCAGAGAATAACATGTGCTGAGAAACCAGAGAGAGGAGCTGAGGGAAGTCGGGGGGGGGGGTAGGTTTTTCTTTTTGGGGGAGGGGGTGGGAAAAAATGGGGGCAATGAGGATGGTGTATTTTTGATAAATTGTTATGTTGAAATTCCTAATAATTTTTAAAAAGAAAGAAAGAAAGAAGTTTGAGAGTAAGAGCTGTTTGACAGTGAAATGGTCTCCTAAGAGGTTGTAGATTCCTCTTCCTTGGAGGTGTTTAAACAGAGGTTGGGTGGCCATCTCTCATGGATGCTTTAACTGAGTTTTCTGCATTGCAGGGGGTTGGACTAGATGACCCAAGGGGTCCCTTCCAACTCTACAGTGCTATGATTCTATGTTTCCAAAATCACAGAGAGAAGAACTGAGGCAGGCACAGCCTACCTCAAGAGGAGGTTGCTTTTCTACTAAACTTTCCCATGCTTTCCTCTGTCTTTCTACTCCATTTAAAAATTAATCATGTTTTCCCTATATATTGCCTCAGAGCTCACAATGTCAGTTTGAACAAACCTTTGTTTTATTCCTTTTGATTGCTTTTTTTCAGATCAAAGTCCCTTCCATACTGCTTCCAGAAAACTATGCAAAGTAAGGGGAAATTTGTCTGGGGCTGTTTTCATAGTTTGCATTTTACACTTGGGTGGTAAACAGTGTTGGTTTTTTTATTATTTAAAAAAAGGAGAGAGAAAGGAAAGAGAGACCATTTTAGCATAAGGGTGATATAAATCGGATTTTTTCCCAATGGATTTTTAAAAGAAACAAATACAATTTGGAATGTTACAACACCCACCAGATGATTCCAGAAGTTCTGGAATTATTATAGCAATTCCAAAAGAAACAGTGGAACCTTGGTTGTTGAACGTAATCCGTTCCAGAAGACCGTTCGACTTCTGAAACATTTGACAACTGAGGTGCAATTGCAGGTCAGCAAATTCCTTTTTTAAAATGGAGAAATGCGCCTCAGAAGCCGTTTGACTTCCGAGGCACATTCGAAAACAGAAGCATTCACTTCCGGGTTGTCGGCGTTCGGGTTCCGAATTGTTCAGCTTCCAAAGTGTTTGACAACCAAGGTTCCACTGTAACAAGTTACAGCATGAGTGACATAACACCTTTACATATCTCAGCCTTTCTTAGCTTGGGGCCTTCCAGATGGTGGCTTGAGGCTGATTGGAGTTGTAGTCCAAAACCACGTTGAGAAAGGAAAATATATCTTATAGTAAATACGTCTTGCATTTTGAAATCGTAAGCATGTTCCTGGGTGCCACTGGAAAGTCTCTGCATTCAGGTGCTTCATTTTCACCATTCCTATCCTTGTTGCCCTAGCACCTGCTATGCTTTCATCTTGCTGGCTGGCTGTGTTGCCTAGGGCTCATCCACTTTTCCCTGTGCCTAGAAAGCATGAGTCACAACTGTTGGATCCTGAGCAAGAACCCGAAGGCTGAGAGGGAGGGTATGCCTGAGTTGATACTGATTTTTATATATTAGCAGTTTTGTAGTAATGTAGCGTTTTTATAAATAACTGTACTTTTGTAATAATTTGTTTAAGTTGTCTGTTGTTAGTTCAGGTTTTTTTGCACACCATTTGGAGATATTTTTAATATATAAAGTGGAATAGAAATTAAATAATCAAATGAAATCAAACCAGCCTTCTGTTCCCTAAGCTAGCCTGCTGCCCTCGGGTTTGGCGGAGCCAGAGATTTCTGTTCCATTGCTAGAGCTTAAGCAAGAGTTAATTACCAGTCTGACCAGGTTCTTCACATGTACTGCAGGGAAGGCATCTTCCGTGACCCATCAAAAATCAATGAGCAGTTCCTCTGTCAATATGAACTGCACAAGGGCACAATGGGGAACTCATAAAAGAAGGTCCTGTTTGTATGCAGCCTTAATGAGCAAATGCATTGCGAGGAGATGAGTTCGCTCATTAAGATAGTTTGTGTTTGTTCTCATATGCTATCCTTCATTTCTTAAGCCCAGAGGTCAGCAGACATTTTCAGCAGCAGGCCGGTCCACTGTCCCTCAGACCTTGTGGGGGGCCGGACTATATTTTGGAGAAAAAAATGAACGAATTCCTATGCCCCACAAATAACCCAGAGATGTTTTTAAAATAAAAGCACACATTCTACTCATGTAAAATCATGCTAATTCCTGGACCATCCGTGGGCTGGATTGAGAAGGCGATTGGGTCAGATCCAGTCCCCAGGCTTTAGTTTGCCTACCCATGCTTAAGCCCCATCAAGCCCAATTTTTGAAGGATTTCTTCTGCTTTTATGACTCATACTAAAAGCCCATCCTACCAATTCCACTTTGATGATATTAGGTAGCATAATAGTCTTCCTTCTAGATCATGAATAAGCACATTAGCTCTGCCTTCAGCCTGAGCAGCTCTACCTTCCCAGTGATTAGAATGGGCTTGTCACTCCTTCTCATTAGCTTTGTGTTTGAATCAAGCACAGTTGGTGGCAACTTGCATAGCTCATGCTGAAAATATTATATTGATCCCTGGAACTCTGTCTGCTGAAAGAAGCAACAGCATTTTCTGCCTGAACGAGTATGTATCTATGTGGTGAGCTTTGCTTGCGACAGACACCTTCTGTTAACACTTTGATTGTAATAGCTTGCTGCAATTTTCTCATTGTCACACTATTGGTAGGGGGAACCTGACTGTTAAGTGGTCTTTCCTATATCTTCTGTTTCATCATTCACATTTTCCTTGCTATCCAATATTCCACTGAAAATATTTACCAAGCTTTTGTGGTTGGGGTCCAAGGGATTGTGGTCTAGGAAAAAATGATGAATGTTTTGACACTGTTGCATCAGAAACATTGATGTGTTGCACATATAACAACAGCTGTCAAGAAGCTCAACACACAGTCCAACACACACTGACCATTACATTCAGAGGGACACATGTAGGACTATTAAGTTTCTTCCCAAGGTACTTTGGAGACTATAGGTTTCCTTGTGAATCAGAGTTGCCTAACAATTCTCAGCATCCTTAATCAACTACAGTTCCCACGATTTTCTAAGAGAAGCCATGCCTGTTTAAAGAGACATGGTACAAGTGCCCTAGAATAAACTGGGGCATCCTGTTTTCTTATGCAAGATTGCAGTGGCCATTTTGAGTGCCATGGCCTCGCACAGTCTCACACTGCACTTCCCCCCCCCCCAAGCAGTTTTGCGTGGTGCCAAAAAATGTGTGTTTTTGGGTGCCATGCAAGATCTCACCTCCCCAAAAAAGTGCAGGTCAGGTGACTCACCCGGAAGTGCCTCCTGGAAGATGTGAGTTCTGGTTTTGGGTTTCCAAAAGTTGGACGGTATGATGATACTGCTTCCTGCGTGTAATGCAGATGGAGCCTTACCAAAATGCCCCGTGTTTTCTATAATTTGACTTCTTGTGTCAACAATCCTCTCTGTCACTCGCCCAAAGACAATACAGGAACAAAATGATTTATCAAGAGTAGATGCCTGCAAGAAGAAGAAGAAGAAGAAGAAGAAGAAGAAGAAGAAGAAGAAGAAGAAGAAGAAGAAGAAGAGGCAGCGGTAGTCTGGATAAGACCACTAAGTGTCTGTGAGACTGGCATCTACCTTACTGAAGCTGCCAGAGCCGTTAGCATGATTTCATGGTTTCCGTAGTGAAACTGATATTCCTGAAAGGGAAATATCAAAACGATGATAAAAACGATGATTAAAAGCTATCCCTTTCATCGTCTCTTTGTTTCTACTCCATTTTTATGAGGACTAGAGACTTAATGGATTCTCAAATGAGACTATAAAGTATATGGAATGCATGAGCTATGTATTAACGTGAACAAGTAATATGACCTTTCAAAGCATATATACTGGAGCCATTTTCCATTGGATCCTAACAAAATAAATTAAATCCAACTTTCTATTTTCAATTGACAGTCTGGAGATGAGATTGTAGAAATGTTAAAAGATCAGTCAGTGAGGTAAGAAAGTCACTTTTTCAAGTCCTGTGCTTCTTTTTCAAGGACAGTGTGGCAAGGGCTGCATGTCAGAAGGCAAATTGTGAAACACTGCACAGTATAGGATTTTAGCACCAAGTATTTTGTCTACATGAGTGAATGAATGTGGTGTCTCTCCATATGCATCTTGATATTATGAAGGGTTCAATACCTCCTTGCATAACCTTTGGCTGGTCACTGTCTGTTAGCCTAGCCTACTTTACAGGGTTGTTGTGAAGAGAATCATATAAACGGGTTTCAACACTTTTTTAAAAAAAAGGCAAGATATAAATGTGATAAATGAAAGCATTAAATAGTCATGAAGGAGATCTACCAGTACAGACAGGTGTTTACAGAAGAATCTTCCTAATCTTTTTTATCCCTATTAAAATAAAATAAAAAATCCAAGCTGAACAGTCATCTAAACTGGCAACAAAACAACTAACTAAATAATGTCTGAACTTATCCAGCCAATGGAGCTTTCTACTTTCTTCTGGGAAAGGAAGCAAAGACTTGCCTATCTGGTACACCAAATCACCCCATACTTCTTCATGACTAGGAAGCACAATCCAAGAAAATAGGAGTGGTTGTGCTGGAAGATGGGAATTAGTGAAGCTCATTGAAGCCGTGACAGCCTATCAGTTACTTAACTTTGGTACTGCAGCCTACTGGAACACAAATAAACTATGTCACACAGACATGAAATGATGCATACTGACTCTGCTTTTTTGTGTGTAGCTGTAGATAATAAAGTCATAATTCACCAGGAAGCCAATACCCCTTTGCTGGATGGGCCAGGCAATCTTTATTGCAGACCAACCTTCACTTTTAAGAGTTATAAATCAGATACAGAATTTTACTCCTCTGAACCTCCTCCAAACAGAAAATCACCACCAACAGCCATTTGAAACTAACTAATCACACTGAAAGCAATGGTCTGAACAATGCAATGTTTTAATATACTGCAGATGTTTACAGTAGATGAAGCCTTGATTTGCTATCACAGTGAAATAGCTTTCTTTTCTTAAATGTCAATATCCTCAAGCTGGAAGAGTGGAAGATGCCAAGTACACAAGGAAACATTTGGGTGCTATATAATGATTAGCAAGGATGAAATATAGCTGCATTTGTTTATATCATATCTTAGGCTACAGTCCTGTACTACCCATATACTTGGGAGAAAGCCCCATTAAAATAAATACCACTTGCTTTTGAGTGAGGGAGTATGAATAGAAACCAGCCAACTGCACAAATGTAATATTCACATTCATTGCTCTGCTCACTTTTGTCACTGGCATATAGTCTTTGGTTGGCTGCCCAGAAGGGAAGGTGGTCATCTAGCTGAAAAGTTTTCCCAAACAAGTGGTACTTGATCCATATTTTCTTTAACAGTAGGTGTTAGGCATTCAGACCTGCAACCTCCTGCTTACAAATCATAGAATCACAAAATTGTAGAGTTGGAAGGGTCATCAAGTCCAACCCCCTGCAATGCAGGAAACTCAACTAAAGCATCCATGACAGATGGCCACCCAACCTCTGCCCAAAAACATCCAAGGAACCACCTCTTGTGGGAGTCTGTTTCACTGTTGAACAGCTCTTATTGTCAGAAAGTTCCTCCTGATTTAGTCGTAATCTCCTTTCTTGTAACCTGAATCTATTGGTTCATGTGACAACCCTTTAAATATTTGAAGATGGCTGTTATATCTCCTCTTTACCAGGCTAAACATACCAAACTCCCTCAACCATTCTTCATAAGGCTTGGTTTCCAGACCCTTGAGCATCATGGTCACCCTCCTCTGCACATATTCCAGCTTGTCAATATCCTTCTTAAATTGTGGCACCCAGAACTGAGCACAGTACTCCAGGTGTGGTCTGATCAATGCAGAACAGAGCAAGACTATGACTTCTCTTGATCGGGATACTACTCTTCTGTTGATGCAGCCTAGAATAGTATTAGCTTTTTTGCACTTCTTTTTTGCTGCTGCTGCCTCACACTGTTGACTCATGTTAAATCTGTGCATTTCTAAGACTCTTAGATCCTTTCCCCATGTACTAATAGCAATCCAGGTGTCCCTCATCTTGTATTTGTGCAGCTGGTTATTCCTCATTGGCTACCCCACCCAGTTTCATGTCTTCTACAAATGTGATGAGCACCGCCTCACCTTCAACAAAGTCATTTATAAAGATGGTGAACAACAATGGGCAGGAGAGAACCCTGTGGCACCTCACTTGTCACTTGTCACCTGTCACCCCCTACCCACAAGTGTGATGAGAATCTGTTAGTGAGCACTCTTTGAATTCGCTCAGTCAATCATCTACAAGTCCTCCGCTTGACCACTGAGCTATGGCCCCTCTCTGATTTAATTTCAAGTGAGACCACACCATTTGAAAATGTGGCCCACAAAACTGTAGCAATGCATATTTTCCTCATCTTTTAAGTTAATGCAGTTTGGAAAAGGGCAAGCCAGCATGTTGACTTGCTATAACTCCTCACTCAATGGCTCCTCACAAATGCCACCCAGAGCCTGCTGGAAGCATACCTGGTAGAAGTGCTTTAGCTGTCCCCATTTTCTCCTGATGAGTTAATTAATCTCAGCTTTAATTACCAAATCATCTTTGCCAAATGGGTAATCAGCCTCTGCAGCTGGCTTAATGTCATCTCTTAGAGAAGCGGCAGCAGATGAGCCGATCTGACTGCATTTTACAGCCTAGTCTGACTTGAGGTATTTGTGTTGAAATATATTCATTTGCTTCCATGTTCATTTAACATAGAAAGAGACGCCACCCCAAACATAACAGGTCGCTCCTGGTTGCAACTTAACTCTCTACATTGTTTATCATTCTGTTAAAATTTTATCCTTGCAAGGCCTAACTCAAACTTATGTACATTTAACTTGTACGCATTGTTTTACACATTTGGCAAAAAATAAAACAAAAAGCATTAAAAAGGGGGTGGAAAGTGAGCAGATGTCAGAAGCAGTAACCAAGAGCAGGTCAGCAATAAATCATATGGTGTCAGTGAAGTTATCTCTTTATTCAAGGAAACAAAGTCAACTCAGGAGGCCAAGCCTAGTGAACACAGCAACTCATCCCAGTAGATTTTGCCCTTATGAGGCAGTTGTGGGGACTGAAGGTCCCCTCCTATCCACAGTTCCCTAAGTTAGGGTTGCCATATTTCAAAACCAGGACACCCCAAAAGCTTTTTATAGGAGGACCCCAAAGTTGTTGAGCACAGTTTTTTCATTGACTTGTCTAAGATCCAGGACAAAGCGCCACCTTTCAAATTCTCCCCTTCTGAGACTTCGTTGCCATACAGTGGTGCCTGGCAAGACGAAATTAATCCGTTCCGCGAGTCTCTTCGTCTTGCGGTTTTTTCGTCTTGCGAAGCGCGGCTATTAGCGGCTTAGCGGCTATTAACGGCTTAGTGGCTTAGCAGCTATTAGCGGTTTAGCGGCTTAGCGGCTATTAACGGCTTAGCGGCTTTAAGAAAAAGGAAACAAACTCGCAAGAACTCGCAAGACGTTTCGTCTTGTGAAGCAAGCCCATAGGGAAATTCATCTTGTGGAATGACTCAAAAAACGGAAAACTCTTTCGTCTAGAGAGTTTTTTGTCTTGCGAGGCATTCGTCTTGCGGGGCACCACTGTATCTGTCTCTGTTCCAACCTCTTCACACCGCTTCTGGTTCTGGGAGACCAGCAGGTAGACGAGAACCCTGGCTTCTTCTCCAGCCTGGCTTCTTCATCGCTGCCTCTTGGCCCCCCTTCTCTCTAGCCTCTCTTATCATATATGCACAGTGGGCACAAATACACATCACAACAGCCTCCTAGTATACAGGTCTTCCCTTCTTCCAAACACCGTCCATCATAATGATAGGCAGTTTGCCACTTAGCTTTAATCACTGAGATCTCCTGCTTGCAGAAGCAGTTAAGGTGCCTCTCTGAGATGTCACTCATAAGAATAAGTTTCTGGCTGAAAAACGTGAGAGTTGACAGGAGAGAGAAATCCTTGTTACTTCCCAGAGACCTGAATGTATTCATAAAGCAGTTTCGGGACACTGTGTTTGCCACAGTGGATGCTCTATTTAAATCAATTCAATACATAAATAACTCTTCAAATAAAGGCTCCTGCACTTCCTCTCTGCAAGAGATTGTGTTTGGCACCGGCCTAGTCATGTCTCACACTTAATGTACTGCGCTTCTCAGAGCAAGTAGCAAAACTAAATTATTTCGTCTGTGTGGGGCACTCGAAGGAAGCAAACTGCAGCAGCCTGTAATCAAAGCTGAAGGGTGGGGAGGCAAGAAAAATAATTCCAGGAAATAAAACAAATGCAGAAGGGAAGAAAATAGATTTGGAAATATGAGAAGTGGGGGCAGGCGGGGAAAACAGCTCCAGCTGAGTGTTTTTTGGACTGGAAGAAAACACGGTTCTTTGATTCAAAGCACATTTTGCCAACAAAGAGCTGCGGATTTTGGAAAAGCTGTCATTTATTTATGAGCAAGACATGACTAAGAGAAAGGGACTGCAGATTTGGAGTGCAAAGACACTTTTTTTGTTGTTGCGAACCATTGTGAAAGGAAATGAGTTTCAATCGTTTCCCTACTTCCTCCATTATCTCTTAATACTATAGGTGTTGGGTGGGATCCAGCTAGCTTGCTCCATCTGCTCAAGGATTTCCACTTACTCAGTGGAGCTTTCTCCCTTTCTCTTCTCCCCACAAGCGCTGACTCTGCACTCCCCCCAAATTTCTCTGGAGGGTTGGAGGAACCCACCCCTCAAAACTGCCTTACAGGGAAAGAAGGTGGCGTACAGTTCAACTACACCAGTGGGAATCCTTACATTGATGGAACACCCTGTGCTTCAAAGTAGCAGAGGTCCGTATAGTCAAAGCTATGGTTTTCCCAGTAGTGATGTACGGAAGTGAGAGCTGGACCATAAAGAAGGCTGATCGCCAAAGAAATGATACATTTGAATTATGGTGCTGGAGGAGACTCTTGAGAGTCCCATGGACTGCAAGAAGATCAAACCAATCCATTCTGAAGGAAATAAGGCCTGAGTGCTCACTGGAAGGACAGATCCTGAAGCTGAGGCTGCAATACTTTGGCCACCTCATGAGAAGAGAAGACTGCCTGGAAAAGACCCTGATGTTGGGAAAGATGGAGGGCACAAGGAGAAGGGGACGACAGAGGACGAGATGGTTGGACAGTGTTCTCGAAGCTACTAACATGAGTTTGACTAAACTGCGGAAGGCAGTGGAAGACCATGGGGTCACGAAGAGTTGAAGAGTAAACGACTAAACAACAACAACATATATTGAACCCATGAGTTTCCTTGTCCCTGACCACCATTTATTACATTTAAATGCCACATTTTCCTCCAAGGAGCTCAAGGTGGTGTACATGGTTCGCTCCTCCCTCATTTTACCCTGACAACAACCCTGTGAGGTAGGTTAGGCTGAGAGATGGCAACTGGCCTAAAGTCACCCTGGCTGAGGGGGAATTCGAACCCGAGTTTCCCAGATCATAGTCCAATACTAGCACTCCCAAGATTCTTTGGTGGCCAGCCTGAATTTTCATATGTTGGGTCTGCAGCCTAAATCAGCTAACACCAGTCAACTATCAGTTGACCACAAAGAAACTGATTTGGGGGATTTCACATGCCTTTCTTCCAAGTAGGCAATAACTAGAAACCTGCAGGAATCAAAAAGCCTTGTTCAAGGATCAGAAAGCAGAATAATGAAGAAAATATTTGAAAGTGTGTTTATATATATAATGTTCCACCAAGAAAATGATATATTAAAAAATGCACTCCATGCCTAATTGCAGGTCAGCCTCTTTTAACCTACTCTTAATTGATTTCCTGGCAGTATCGTAGTTTATGGTTCTCGGTTCATGTATAACCAACCCACAGCTAGACATTGATTCACAGTTCCTCATCCAATTATTTTCTTTGTTTTTGCTGTTCCGAGCAATAGTCGGAGCATTTTCTTAACTGCTCAAGTAACATCATTAAAAATGAAAATCATTACAACCCCAAAAGCTGGGTCTGTTCTCCTGGGTTGTTGCCATACAGATGAATGGGTTGAACTTTGTAGATTAGAGTGGGGTTGTTTCTCAAAGTGGGCATCACTATGGGCAGAGCAACATAGTGTGTAGACTGTGTTCATACTATATACTGTAGCCAGTGCTTTTTTTCTAGGAAAAATGGTGGCGGAACTCACTGCCTCAGTTGTCAACCTAGACGCTGCTACTGCCATCTTGAAACCAAAATTATGCGACATGATGCTGGGCTCATGCTTCTGGTTGAGAACACCAAATGGCGGACGACGCCGGTGCTACAGGAGGGGCAGGAGGAACTGGAGCAGCTGCAGGTGGAGGAGCTGCTGCCAGGGGTGTCTTCCAAGGAGGCTTTGGCAGTGGAGGCCGTGGGCGTGGGAGAGGCCATGGCAGGGGACGTGGCCGAGGGCAAAGCTGAAGACAAAGAATGGATTCCAGTCACCAAACTTGGTCACCTAGTAAAGGACATGAAAATCAAGTGTCTGGAGGAGATTTACCTTTTCTCCCTTCCAATCAAGGAGTCTGAAATCATTGACTTTTTCCTGGGCTCATGCCTGAAGGATGAGGTTTTGAAGATCATGCCTGTTCAGAAACAAACCCGGGCTGGTCAGCATACCAGGTTCAAGGCCTTTGGTGACTTCAATGATCACGTTGGTCTGGAGTCAAGTGCTCCAAGGAAGTTGCCACCGCGATCCGTGTGGCCATCATTCTTCCGAAGCTGTCCATTGTGCCCGTGAGGAGAGGCTACTGGGGAAACAAGATCGGCAAGCCGCACACTGTACGTTGCAAGGTAACAGGTCAGTGTGGCTCTGTACTTGTGCGTCTCATCCCTGCGCCATGTGGTACTGGAATTGTGTCTGCCCCAGTTCCCAAGAAATTGCTGGTGATGGCTGGTATTGACGACTGTTACACATCAGCGAGGGGCTGCACTGCCACCTTGGGCAACTTTGCCAAGGCCACCTTTGATGCCATCTCAAAGACCTATAGTTACCTTGCCCCTGATCTGTGGAAAGAGACTGGAGTCTCTATCAGGATTTCACTGATCATCTTGCAAAGACTCATGCTACCAGAGTGTCTGTGCAGAGGAAACCAAGCAGCTGCTGTGACAACTACCTAAAAGATGTAGTTTAAAATAAAGTGACCAAGAGTGATTTTTCAACCAGTAAAAATAAAAGAAAAAGATGCTGGGCTCGCCACCTGCCACTCCCCACCCAACACCCACTCAGGCCATTTTAGCCACAATCCTGCTTGGTGACCTCCTTTGCTGGGTGAACAGACTTCTTGTACAAAGCAGGGCAAAAGAGCTGCCGGAATTGCACTCTGGTGCATTGTGGCAGGGGGGGGAAGCCCTGCATATATTTAAAGCACATTTAAAACACATGACTTTCCCAAAAGAATCCTGGGAGCTGTAGTTTGTTGGTGCTGAATAAGATATAATCTTTGCTCCTATCCCTTTCTTTGTGAGTTCCATACTCTCCCTTAATCTCACTTTCTATAAATTTCTGTGATGTAAGGGTCATTTTATCTTTAGAGCAGCGTGTTTTGATGCATCAATGATTATTTGCTGCCAGCATTATTGTTATTATTTAATAAAATTCCTACACTGCTTGATTGCAAAACAACAATAACCCTCAAAGCAGGTTACACAAAGATAAAACAAGAAAAACAAGAAAAAACTACAGCAATACTTTAAAAGGTACAAAAGTTAAAATACTAAAACAGATTTTAAATCCACCTCAAATTTCTAATCATCTGGGCAGACTCGTCTAAACAAGAATGTCTTTAGCAGGTGCCAAAAAGGGTACGGCAAAGGTTCCAGCTTGATCTCAAGAAGCAGGGAGTTCGAAAGTGTAAGTGCTGCCATAGTAAACGATGGACTTCTTACAAATTCGGAATGGGCATTACGCCTCAATTGTAGTAGTGCCAATTCCAACGATCAAAGGCATTGAATGGGCACATGTGGGGTAAGATGATACTGTAGGTAGGTTGGTCCCAAGCTGTTGAGGGCTTTATATGCTAATAGTAACACCTTGAACCCAGCCCAGTAGCAAATTGGCAACCAGTGCAGATCTCTGAGCCTCGCCCCTGTCAGCAATCAAGCAGCAGCATTCTGCGCTAACTGCAGCTTCCAGATCATTTCACATTGTACATTTACATGCCATTGTACCTTACTTTTTATAAATAATCTTTATTAATTTAAATTACACACATTATTTGTAAATGATTTGTATATTTACAAATAATTTACAATCTCATACTACAAAAAGAAAATTAAAGAAAAAACAATTAAGAAAAAAAGAAGAAAATTCAGAAAAAAGAAAGAAGAAGCAGCAGATTTACATGCATAAAAAAACTTAATCTTCCTAATTAATACTTAAATAAACACTCAAATAAAAAAGACTTCTGCCATTGTACCTTACTGTCTACTTAGCACACATGTTTTCCTTCCCTTGCAATAAACCAATCTTTCCCTAGCTCTTGGTGTGAGTTGTTCTTTACTGGGTATAAGTGTTAAAATAAACACACATTTAAAACAACACACACCTGCTTCTTACTGGAGGGTATGCTGAGGTCCTCACACGGATTGGACATGTATGAGGGTTCACACATACACGCAAAACAAGCAGGTGGATAAGATTAAACATCTTGCGTAAGTCCATTCAGTGAGCTCACAGCTGACCTGCTTTTTGAAGTAGCGACTGGGACTGCTGAAGGATCAAAATGAAACAGTGCTTTTAAAAACATCCCCAGAAAAACCCACCTATCCCAAAACTATAAATGCTATTGAGGGGGATGTGATATAACCAGCTCATTCCAGGATCTGCTGGAAGTGACACAGGGAGGTGTCGGAGACGTTTCTCATTGTGTAACACATTAATTAATTTAATTAATTAACTAAAGCAAACTTTCCAAAGCTGCCCGCAGTTGGCAGACTGAGCTGCATTCAGCAACCATTTGCTCCCTGTTAACGTAACACTCCCAGAGGGCACCGTCTGCGATTTATCCGATGCCTTTGAAGCGACAGTACCCATTGATTAACCATTAAGCACTGCAGTAAAAACTGCTCTCTGTGTGTCGTGCAATGGAGCAGCCGATGTAACACAGCAATTAGAGGGAAGGGTAGTACACGGCTGCTATTAGGGATGGATGGATCTGTCAATTTTGGTTCCTCTCAGTTTAGTTATTTTTCCAACGCGAAGTTCAGCTTGCTGCATTTCTGCGTCAGTTTGCTATTTCTTTTTACATGAAAAATAAATAAATTCTCATAAAGGTTTGTCAGCATTTTAGTGCATAATACGTACAGCATTTGTGCGTACGCAATGGTGCCTAATATACACCTGTCTAGATGTTTTCACAAATATACACCTGTTTTTTTGCACACTTCTCTTAATATATATACTTTTGTGCTCTCTTGTTGGCCAGGAAACTGCAGTGCAAAATGTGAATTTCAAAGGATAGCTGTGTTTTGGTTCCCCTGTTGTTCTGCAAAGGGCAAATTAGTAAGCAAAGCAAACTGAATTTCTCTCTTGCCCCCCCCCCAGTAGTGTTCTATAGGGATATAGGCAGATGCCTTATGGTGGGCCAGATCATTGGTCCATCTCCCTCTGCATTGACCTTTTCCTTCAAAATTATAGGATGGGCTTCATATGACAGCTTCACCAATTCCTTCATTGGGTGCAAATATTTTATTTTCCATAGAAACAGGACTCTGTTTTTACACCTACACACAACACATTTAATTGTTTTCCAAGGCATGGAGGAGAGGAAAAAGTGAAAGCAGTGACATTCCAGGATCCAATCAGAAACCAGTACAGCTACTGTACTTTCAGGACTGTCCCTGGAAAATTGGGACGCTTGGACACTCAGGTCTGCTAATGATTTAGCTTAGTACCGTATTTTTCGCTCCATAAGATGCACTTTTTCCCTCCTAAAAAGTAAGGGGAAATGTGTGTGCGTCTTATGGAGCGAATGCAGGGGGGGGAGGCAGGCAGGAAAAGCCCCCAAGAGCCGCACACAAGCTCAGCGCGGCTCCTGCGGGCTTTTCCCCAGGAAGGAGAAGGGACTGAATGTATGGTGTGTCCACATCCAGCTCTTTGGAAGAATGCAGAGAAAGTGAAGTGAACACTATGGTTTAGCTCTGTAATACACCAGCCCATTTTATGTAGGCATGTTTTTATCTAGAGAGGCAGTACTGTAAAAGTGGTGTAAACATGTCAAATCCATCTCCAAAGCTTTCTAAACCAAAAGGTGTGTTTCCCCTGAATGCAAAGAGTCATGAGGCTGTTTTCACTCTCTCTCTCTACTTTGTCTCCAAGAGTCCCTAGAACAGTTAGGAATATCTGTAAGGCAGCAGATGAATTTTGAACAAATATTCTCTGAGCTGTCAACAAGATTTCAGCATTTGAATGTCGATGTCATTCTGATCCAACATTACAGTCAAAGACGGCAATTCCATCGCTGTAAAGTAGTTATGTCTCCCTGATTACCATCTGCGGCAGACACAATTTCAAATCATCCCCATTCTTTTATATTATCTTTGCTGAAAAGGAGAAGTCTTTGTTAATCTTACATTACAGTTGGCAGTAGAATGATCACAAAGGGAAGCAATCTGAATGGGGACAGGGCAGCATCAAATTGTGGCACTCATAAGCACAAATATCCCATGTTACAAAAGAATAGTCCCAATATGTTAATGACTTTTATAGGTATTGATGCGGTTCTATAGGTTCTGATGGGGTTCAGAGTCACATGTAGTTACAAGTTCAGCTCCAAGGGCCTTCTGGAGGTTCCTTCACTGCAAGAAGTGGTTGCGGGGAACCAGGCAGAGGGCCTTCTTGGTAATGGTGCCCGCCCTGTGGAATGCCCTCCCATCAGATGTCAAGGAAATAAACAACTATCTGACTTTTAGAAGACATCTGAAGGCAGCCCTGTTTAGGGAAGCTTTTAATGTTTGATGTTTTATTATGCTTTTAATATTCTGTTGGGAGCTGCTCAGAGTTGCTGGGGAAGTCCAGCCAGCTGGGTGGGGGCATAAATAAATTATCATTCTCATCATTATCATTATCATTATCATTATTATCCAACTGGGTTGATACAGCTTTCGTGTGCATGCACATGAAAACTCATACCAATAACAAACTGAGCTGGTCTCTAAGGTGCTACTGGAAGGATTTTTTTTTATTTTGTATAAAGCTGTATACACATGTGCAGTGCTTTGCACTGATATTGCACAAATGGGGGCTGGGTCAATGGAAATGGACCCACTTCCTTCTCTATGTCTTGCATGTAGCCAGGAGGAGGAGTTGTATGTACAGGGCTGTATTAGCATTGGAAAGGTTTTGAGAAGAGAAAGGAGCATGATATAGGGGTATTTTTCCAGACTAGCAATATTCACATATAGGCTCAGTCTTCCTATTATCACCAGTCACTGTGGAGCATACTCCTTGTATGAGCATCTCTCAAGAGGAAACTTGTCCCTTTCCCCTGAGGAAAGAACTGCCTCGCTGTTTAGAGAAAACGAACTCCAGACATTCTGATATTTAACCTTCACCTCCCATGAGCTCTAGCTTCAGTCAAGTATTTAAAATCCTGCCTCTAAGTTACCTCAGCAGTCGCTTCCTTGTTAAGAAAAGGCATGAATGCATGATTAAAATATATCACTGAGGCTTGCTGATGATTCTCTGTGAAAAATAAACCAGCTGATGAGAGATTCTCAGACACGCTTACTTATCAAAACAAAATAGGATTAGAATTTGCAATTAACTGAAAGGTTTGAGTGCAAGCGTTTGGTAAGACTCCTGTGTAGGTGTGAGAAATGATAACCTAGATAAAATTACAGAACCATCACCAACTGCCAAATAACACGTTCTTCACACCCGGTTCGCAGTGTTGACTGCAATTTCAAAACTGCACTGATCCTTTGGGTTTCTCAGAATTCCTGAGCAGTGCCAGGTACAAAGCTGTTGGCTTGAGAGGTAGATCACAGGGTGCAGTGATTTTGTGATGTTACAATATCCTTTGTAGGAACACCTTAGAGAGAATGTGTAGTGGTACAAATGTAACTGTTCTTTTAAACAAAATTGAGAAAACAACAATTGGGGGGCATTTATTTTGTTATTATGCCTTACTTTATTATTACATTTGCATTGCAATTTTCTTCCAGAAAGCTTGGGGTTAATGAGTAGCAAGAAGTGCAGAGCAAGGGTTTTGTCAAGGCCAATGACAGGCTTGTATAGTGATATATTCTTTTTGGTCTAAAGTTGCTATTCACATCACTTTTGCATTGGCAAAAAAACCTTGCAGAGGTTCAGGAACTTTTAAATCGTATTCCTGAAGTATGGGGATTAATAGCAGGATAACAAAAGTGGACTTGGTGAGCCCTTATGCTTGCTAACAGACTTATACTTTAAGCCTTGAAGGATAAATACCCACCATCTATTATGCAATACTCTGAGAGGCACACTGCTCTGGCTACATTCTAACATATTTCAGACGGATGTCAGTTTCATGTTGATACGTGGGTTTATAAGCAAATTCAATGATTAGCTTAGGATGCATTTATTGATGGCTACTGTATCCATGCTGTGACCTGATTGGGTGTGTTTGGTTACTATTAACATTATTAATACATTATTGTTTCATTTTTAGAATTCAAATTATTATTTTATTTCTTCAATTATTCCCCCTTCTATTTTTGTTAAAATTTAAAATGACAATTTTAAAAAAGACCAATGACAGGAAAGTTTGTTTCCCTTTTATGAGATACAAAATACTGTACATGGAGGGAGGGGAGAAGATATTAAGTGTGAAGAAGGAAAATAAACAGCACATTTGCATGCTGGAGTGCAGGCAATGCCACCTCCGTTCACAGTTGTTTGTAGCAGGTTGTGTGTAAAAACTGGTGGGCCTTGACATAAACTAAGATGCAAGCGTAAATTTATCCAAACCTCTGTGACGAACACACTGTAGTATGCTTGTATGGGGGGGGGCAGAGTAGTAAGACGGCTGTGCCTTGTTTACCACCTTCAGAACAGACTTCCCCTAGACACTCTGTGAAGTTTATTTCCCCTCCGAACTGACCAGTTCAGTTCCCACACTGAAGCTGAACTATTTGCCAGCATTGGCTTGTTCATGCATATATTCACCCCAGCGGTGCCCTGTTTTGTTTCGCTGCTTGAGGCCAAACACCACCACTGAAGCCTTGCTTACTGGGGTTGAGCAGCAGCGACTTCTTCCAGTAAGATCTCCCAGAGCTGCACAAGATCTCATGAGATCTTGCTGGAAGAAACAGCCACCATGCAATCCCAGTGGCGGCAGAGGTGAGCAGGGCAGAACCTCACAGGATTCCACTTCCTGAGGCTGCTATTTCAGATTACCTGATGGGCAGGCCAGCTCTGTTTCACTCTCTGAAGTGTGAGTGTGTCTCTGTGTGAATATTCCCAGATAGCATAGCAGTTCAGATAATAACTGTGGGGTGGAGGCTCAAAAACTACACCATCAGGCTGTTTGTTGTTTACCATTTGTGAATAAGGTCGACTCATTTTGTTCTCGGATTTGTCCTACAGAAAGGCAGCATGTGCCAGAGATCTATCTATGAAGATTGTTGACAATAAGCCTTATGGCAATCTTAGCAGCTCTTTGCTACATTTCTTTGATATATTAAACTGCAGGTGGCTTATGCAGTTAGGCAGCCCGGCTGCTGCAAACGGTCATTAACAGAGCTGCAAAGATTTAAATCCAAACAACCTGTACAATGACAACATAATTTTTTTTATTCCCGCAGACATCACACTTCCCGTATATGTGCATCCTCTCCATCTCTTGAAATCAAGGCTGTTAAAAAACAACCCAACCACATTCTACATTCTCTAGCAGGATATAACTCAAGAAGCCGTGCACTGATTTTACAGGTAGGTCAGTTATGTAACAGGTACATTTGAGTTCGGGGGAAAGATAATAATCTTAGCATGCCTATTTTGCTTTCCCCATCACTTTGGGCTTCAAAACTCCAAGTCCCTGCTTTCCTGTTCCCTTCTTCTTTGATTGTCATCTCTGTGGTTTACAGAGGCAGGTGGAATCCCTTCAAGGCCAAATAAATGAAACAAGCAAAATGGGGTTGGCAGATTTTTGATTTATTTCTCTTTTTTTCTCAAGGCAAACAGGAATGTAGTGTCCCCTCAAACCCTACAGCCTCTGCCTTATAGGTCATCCACGTCCCACTTTAGGACATAGCAAATCTGAGATTATAAGGCATTATTTCTCAGTGTGCAATTCTTCCGCTCTAGAGACACTGCCCACCCCACTTGCCACAGTGTCCCCATAGCTATCTGTGCCACTCCACATAATAGTGAATCTACTCCTTTAATGGATATGTTTTTGTTTTTCTAAAAGCTGGAGTCATTTTACAGAAACGTGTTCAGAGCATCCCTGCTGGATCCGACAAAAAAGCCCATCTAGCCCATGGGAAGAATTTGTTTCCATAGTGGAAGCAAATTCCATTATATGGGATGTTGCTATTGGAACGAAGTATAAAAGCAATTCACCCACAAACATTTGTGTGTTGAGGTCCCCAGGCCACCCCAAATAACTCACACAACACACAGAATTTTTGTTTAGGATTTTTGGCATAATTTTGGCCACAACTTTATTAAAATACAAAAAATGTGAGTGGTTGCTTAGGCATTGGTTGCGGCTATCTGCCCCCCAGTGGGGGACAGACTGACATTTCGAAAGTCTGCGAAAGTCAGAAAAGGGGAATGCATTTTGTAGGTGTTTTGATTAGTCCGTGACGTGCTAATTGATATATTATCGGCAATTAGCTCTTTGTGGCAGCTTCGGCAGGTCCGGCACACTTCCTCTGCGCGACTCTGCTCCTTCTTCTCCGTCACGCCCAGCAGAGTAAAACACAGCAGCAACCTGTCACTTAGTTTCCCACAAACACACAGAGCACAGTAATGTCCATTTACAGCTCTTTTATTGCATCATTTCTCCAGGACTTCTCGCAGCCATGGCAAACTCCCTCTCTCTCTCTCTCAACGATCGGAGAGGAACAGACAGGAAAGCTCCTCCCAGCTTCTAAAACTGACGTCAGAATGCTGAGGCATCATGGGAACAACTTAACCTCTTAAGTTCCAACTCCCATACCCCCTCTGCCACACATTCTGACAATACCTGTGGAACATCCACGTAACTCTCAGGTTCACACTGTGCGAAACTTACCAACGCACCTGTGGCTTGGTATCTTTCCGGTGGAACACCCTTCGTTGTGCGGCTGGATCGCCTGGGCACAAACTCAGATGTTACCTCTAACTCACTGCCACTAGGAACTGTGTCCTCAGCATCACGGGACTCCCCCTCTGACTTAAAGCGTTTTCGAATCCTCTCCATCACACTCACAGGAGAACTGGGCTCACTCTTAACCTCTCTTTTTACAACTTGTGGAGATGCCCCACCCTGCTCCAGACCTTGGTCAGTGACCTGATCGTCATCAGCAGACTCAGCCTCTTCTTCCTCCCCCTCAGAATCTTCCTGTTCTGAATCAGAGAGACACTCTGAGAGAACATCACGCTTGACAGCAGCTTGTGACTTTTCATCCTGCTCATAGAACTCAGCGTGTTTGCTGATCAGCAGTTTACTCTGATCACCTGATGGGAACGCAAACCTCCATGCATGCGCTGCTGGCTCATACCCACAGAAGATCATTTTCCGGAACTTGGATCCATCTGGCCCCTGCAAAACTTTAGGCACTGGCACAGATGCACGCGATCCAAACCTGCGCAAAAAATGAATCTGGGGTTTCCTGCCATGCAACAAGCCAAACGGTGTGTCACCTACCACTGAATTGTAGGTCCGATTCCAGGTGAAGCTCACATACCTGATTGCCTCCAGCCAAAACTTTGGTGGCAACCCAGAATCCTTCAGCAACACCTTTGCAGTCTGGACCAGAGCCTCACATCGGAGCTCTGCCTCCCCCCTCTGATTGGGTGAAGTCACTGTGTGACGTATCCCTTTCTTGCGAAAGAACTTCTGCAAAGCAGAACCTGTAAACTGGGCTCCTCTGTTACTTGTGACAGCTTGCACTTTGGTGGCAAACCTTTGTTCCACCTCCTCAATCCACCCTTTGATCAGCTGTGCTGCATCATCCCTGGATTTGAGACCATGGGTCCAGGAATTCTGTGTAAAATTATCCTGCATCGAGAGCAGAAACCTTGACCCTCCCAGACTTGGTTCTTTTACAGGACCCAACAAATCTATGTGAACTAGCTCAAAAGGTTTTTCGGTTACCCTATCCACCTGTGGGTAACTGCACCCTTTTACCTTTGCATGTCTGCATGCTTCACAATCCATCGCACATCCACATTCTACAATGTGGCAACCGTTAGCGACCTCGGGTAGCGTTTGTAGTTCTTCTACAGAGCCATGAGCTGTCCTAGCATGCCAAGCGTGTACACATGCATCATGATTGGGAATTGTAGCACGCAGTGCTTGTGCTTTCTCAATCTTCCCCTCACCCTCCAGAGACGTTTCAAGAATGAAAAGATCATTCTGCCCCTCTTTAACCTTGGCAAGCATCCTCCCTCCTTTGGAGATTGTGCACACATCACCCTGAAAACAAACCGTAAATCCCATTTTCAGTAGATAAGGCACAGATAAAAGACAGTGGTGCATCCCAGGAACGGTACAACACTCCAACGTTTCCTGTAAAATACGAAAATGCAGATTTACAACGTTAGTCAAATTTCCTTTCTGTCCATTTGCAAACAGTACAGATTTCCCGGCAGGAATTGCCTTGCAATTCCACCCCTCGACAGCAGGGGTCTCTGGAATCAAGTTGCGATTAGCTGCAGAGTCAATAACGAAATGAAACTCTGAGCCTTTCTCACAGCTGTCTTCAAACAACGCCAGACTAGCCGTGATCTCATACGTCTCTTCCTGGCACCTGGCACGTCCACCAGCCTCAGTCCCACGCCTGGATGTTTTCCCAGACTTGTTGCCACGGAAACCCGACTGATTCCCATGAGAGTTGTCCTTGAAAACATCCTGCCTTGCCTCTCTGCTCCGGTGGGGGCAATTTCGACGTACGTGGTCAGCTGACTTGCAAATGTAGCAACGACGCACTTCAGTGGAAAAACACTGCCTGGGGCTCCTCCCAGCTGGCCTGGCCCTCCTTCTTCCGGAAAAGCACCCTTTGCCAGATCCGCCCCCTCTGAAATCCACTCCAGCAGGCACAGTGGAAAACTTTTCAAACTTGCCTTTGGAACTTTCCGCCCCCCCGACTTGCTCACTAGCACTCCTTGAGGCTAAATCATCAGGAACAGGGGCTCCAGCCATCTCTAGGCTTTCAGCTTTCATCTGCCCTTGGCCTCCTGCTGAGCCTTCACACAGACGTTTCAGCACACGCCAAGCCTCACACGCAGATTCAACGCTTCCCAGGTGACGTTGCAATTTTGCATGCACACCTGCTCTCAACATGCAGATCTCAGCTCTCTCAGCTTTCTCTCTCTGCATCTTCTCCTCCAGAGAAGCAGATTGCAGTTTCTCTGCATCTCTGTCCACCAGCCCTGCACTTTCAGCAGCAGCCGCTTCGCTTGTGGACGGCTCTTTCTTGCTTACGTCCCACAAGCCAGTTGCCCAAAACCAGGCCCTCACCCTTCTGACCCAGATTTCCCACGACTGGGTGGTGAGTTCTTCAAGCTGTTCAAACGGAGCTTGAAACACCTCCTGGCCATCTGCCATGGTTTCCCGTTCTCCCCAGGGGCCCCAAGCTGTACTCACAAAAACACCAGCTCTTCCGGCTCCTGCTGCGTGGAGAAACGATTTCCGCTGTTCTCAGCTCTTGGCTCCACAGCACAGGCAAACCTTTGCATCTTTCAGCTAGCTGCTTGCCTCAAATACAGACCTCCGCTTTCGCCAACTCCACTGCCATCCGAACGCAACTTCAAAGCATTCCAGCAGCCTCTAGTGACAGGTTTACAAGCGGTAATTTATGGGTCCATAACCTGTAGGTGTTTTGATTAGTCCGTGACGTGCTAATTGATATATTATCGGCAATTAGCTCTTTATGGCAGCTTCGGCAGGTCCGGCACACTTCCTCTGCGCGACTCTGCTCCTTCTTCTCCGTCACGCCCAGCAGAGTAAAACACAGCAGCAACCTGTCACTTAGTTTCCCACAAACACACAGAGCACAGTAATGTCCATTTACAGCTCTTTTATTGCATCATTTCTCCAGGACTTCTCGCAGCCATGGCAAACTCCCTCTCTCTCTCTCTCAACGATCGGAGAGGAACAGACAGGAAAGCTCCTCCCAGCTTCTAAAACTGACGTCAGAATGCTGAGGCATCATGGGAACAACTTAACCTCTTAAGTTCCAACTCCCATACATTTGGGGGTAGCGACGGAGCAGGGAACCTGCCCTCAGCCTTCCCCAAATGCAACCAGGGGCTCTTGCGTGGCCCTAGCCCCTTGACAGGGTTCGGAAAAAAGCAATAGTGAGCCCCTGTATTCCTTTAACGGAATCCCTTGCAGCAGCAGCATTAGAGGAGCAGGCACAGCAAATCCATGCCCCTCAACCAACCAAACCATAAACCAATGCCTAACCGCAACCTTACAATTTGTGACGATTTGCTAAAAAAAACCAAAATGGCCCCAGTCAATCAGCCAGATGGACAAAATTCCTACAGGGCCCCTGCCCCAAGAGCAGACAACCCCATGACAGGCATAGCAAGGTCAAAGTGAACAATCCTAAATATGGGGGGGGGGGCCGGGCAATCCGATGCACGGAACGAAAAGAGGAAGCTCTACGCCTCGTGCAGGGAGTTTTAACATTTCTGGCTGTCAGTCATCAAATTGCAACATTAACATCTTCCCAACAACAAGGGAAGCCCAATCACAACAGTGGCCAATGATCAATTTGCCCGCCCCACAATTTTGGAGCGTCCTGTCGGCCCCCACCACAACACGTGCTCTCCATGAAGGAGAACACGCTTTGTCTGATATGAGCAAGCTTCCTTTTGTCGTATCTTCATCAGTATCTCCATTATCAGCAGTCTGAACAAAGATAGACTAGATGTTTGGGCAAACTGCATGCTGGGAAGCCATTTCGTACAGGTGAAGTCACCTTACACTGAGTCAGGCCATTGGTTGATGTAGCCCAGTGTTGTCCACTTAAACAGAGCCTCCTCAAGAGTCTTTTCCAGCTCTGCTAAAGTTTACTTTTAAGCACAGTTTAAGATTTATTTGGGTCTCAATAAATTGGGGTGGGGGGGAGCAGAATTGCTGTAAGTGGTTTGTGTGCATATTATGGTACCTGCAGATTTCAGTGCCTCTCCTTCCTGGCAGAACTCCTGGCTGCTGCTGTAATGTGAATACACTGAATTACTGATAATGCTTAGATGCTCGTTCTAGCAGCATTTCCTATTGTTCTGTCTGTTGAATCGCTGGTAATCAGCTTGCTGGAGCTTTCTAGCAGAGGACAAATAGAATGACTCTTGACAACAACAGATGGCAGTAAATGAAAATACAGGATGAGTGGCAGTGACGTGTTTGTTTATTAGTTGCAAGTTTGGATATTGAGAATTATTTTTGAGTAAAACATTTGCTTTGAGAAGCTGCTTTTTAGAGCGGTTATGTATTGGGTTTGACACATTTTATGTTACAAGGCGCATTCTAACCAATCGTATAACCGTGCTGCGGTGTGGTCTTGGGTCTCTGGCATCCGGCGGGAGCTCATCAATCCCACCTTCGTCGCCAATGTTAAATGTTCGGAAAAAGTCAGAAGCCCAAGGCAGTATAAGTTCCTCAACTACGTTTATTTAACATTTGTCAGTGACAACAGCTCACTCATAGGAAAACAAGAACCGAACTGACTGGACAACATAATAATAATGCCGAGCGTGAACTGACCGTTGACAGTTGAAAGTGCATGCACTTACTTGCCATTAGAAGGCTCATCTACCAACGCTTATACGATTGGTTAGAACACGCCTTGTAACATAAAATGTGTTAAACTCCAATACATAACAATCCTCCCCCAACTTCCTAACAAAAGGAACAAACATAGTCATCTCCCCCCCGCCCCCCAAAAAATATAGTCCAGCCCGCCACAAGGTCTGAGGGACAGTGGACTGGCCTTCTGAAAAAGTTTGCTGACCCCTGATTTTATGCTTTCTTAATGGAAATCTCATACTCCTTACACCTGAATTTTCTATAGGCTAAATACTCTCCTAACTTACCTTTTTAACATAAGTTTCCCAAGACTTTTTTTTACAGCTTTGAAAATACAAAGTGTGTTTGAATTCCTTTTTTTCTGCCCCCAACCATTACACTACTAGGAACAGTTTGTGCCAGTTTGTGGGAAGAACATTGTCATATAATATCACAACATTTCATATCACACCTTCTTTTCTTTTTTTCAGGACAGAAAAAATTGCCCCAGCGTGAAGTCTTTATCATTTGAGACTCGGGCAGTTTTCACAATGGGTATCTACTCCATGCCTCTGAAAACTGATAGATGTATCAAGTCTTGTTAAGATCATTCATGGCTTATCATTGCAGAAAATGAGAAGCAAGTGAAAGAAATTGTCATGGTGTCATAGGCGTGCACAAGAGGTGTGCCCAGGCATACCCTAATGTTTATAAAAATGGGGAGAAAGGGAAGCAAACAGAGAAAGAGGCAGAATTATTATTTTTTAAGGCCAGAATGGAACTTTGTTGTCCTTATTTGTTTTGTCATTTCTCTCCTTCCTTCCTTTCTTCCTTCATTGAAATAAATGAATAAATCCCTGGGTGCACAGAGTATGGCTACATAGCTTCTATAAGAGTAGCAACCTAATGGCAACCTTCCTAGTATGAGTTTATTTTAACAAAGCCCAAAAGCTTAATATTACCTATTACAATATTTTTTATTCCCCTTCTCCATCTGCCTTTAAGGCCAGTTATTTGTAGAACATTTTGAAGTCTAACTAGGAAAAGACTTCATAACAATGGGTGGAGATACTCAAGCCCATCTTTAGAACTATAAATACACAGAGGCCTTATTATTCATTAATTGCCAGATATTCTCCTATTACAGTTCTTGACCACATGGTTTATCTGTCAGACTACCTAATGGAAGCATATTTTTGTGTTGAACTAAAGGTGAATGCACACTAATCTTTGCTTAATTGAACGGTGTGAATAGAGTTGATCTAGAGTTACCTTATCTAACCCATTGGAAAACTTGTGTAATGTCTCTGAGAAGACTTAGCCTCTTAATATCCGCTTTGACCTTTGTGACACTGGTTATTCTTAAGTTCTCGCAAGGTCTGCACACACACCCTCCACACAGATATGTTGTGTAAGGACTATTTAGGTACAAAGGGATATTTACAGTGAAAGCCTAGGCATGCATACTTTAAAATGTCTTACTGAGGTCTGTGGGGCTTACTCCCAGGTAACTATGTTTCGTACTCCAGCCTCAACTGCCTGTTTTAGAACAAACTACAGTGGTGCCTCGCAAGATGAAATTAATTCGTTCCACGAGTTTTTTCGTCTAGCGAATTTTTCGTCTTGCGAAGCACGGTGTCGGAAAAGTTTTGGAAAAGCTTCAAAAATCACCAAAAACCTCAAAAAAGGCTACCACACCGCGTTCTATGAGTTGCTCCTTGAAGTCAAGTCGCAACTGTATTAACGATGTTAAGAAAAAGGAAAAAACTTGCAAAAAACGCAAGACGTTTTCGTCTTGCGAAGCAAGCCCATAGGGAAATTCGTCTTGCAAAGCAGCTCAAAAACCACAAAACCCTTTCGTCTAGCGAGTTTTTCATCTTGTGAGGCATTCGTCTTGCGGGGCACCACTGTATAAGTAGGACAGCTCCTTCACTCAGTAGTGATCGGTGCTCATTGGGACTGGCAAGGAGGGAGGCAGGTGGAGCCAATGTCAGTCTGAGCTAACTAAATCTAATTTGACCACTTTTGCCTCCCTGCTGAGTTATACAAGGACTTCTTCGAAAGAGTACTGGGAGCTGTAGTTTGTTAAGGCTGCTGAGAATTGTCCGGAGACCCCTATTCCCTTTGCAAAGCTACAATTCTCAGGTGCCCCTGTGAAAAAGGATTGATTGTCAAACCGCACTGGAAACTGTAGCTCCGGGAACAAAATAGGGGTCTCCTAATAGCTCTCACAGGGACGCGGGTGGCGCTGTGGGTTAAACCACAGAGCCTAGGACTTGCTGATCAAAAGGTCAGCGGATCAAATCCCCACACCTGGGTGAGCTCCCGTTGCTCGGTCCCTGCTCCTGCCAACCTAGCAGTTCGAAAGCACGTCAAAGTGCAAGTAGATAAATAGGTACCGCTCCGGCAGGAAGGTAAACGGCGTTTCCATGCGCTGCTCTGGTTCGCCAGAAGCGGCTTAGTCAGGCTGGCCATATGACCCAGAACCTGTACGCCGGCTCCCTCAGCCAATAAAGTGAGATGAGCGCCGCAACCCCAGAGTCGGCCACGACTGGACCAAATGGTCAGGGGTCCCTTTACCTTTACTAATAGCTCTCAGCACCCTTAACAAACCACAGAGCCCAGAATTCTTTGCTAGTGGGGGGAGCCACGACTGCTTAAAGTGGCATCATAGTGTGTGAATGTGGCCTAAGGAGGAGGAAGCTGATAGGCGGTACTACCACCCTGGGCTGGTTTTAAGTAAGTAGGCTGGCAGGTGGGCTTGCCTGAAGGTGGTGGGGCATTGCCCCATTTGCTCTAATGGAACAGCCTCCCTTGCCTTGGATAAAGTGTGTATTAGTCAAAAAGTATTTATTGCTGATGAGGAATCACCTACCTTTTTAGAGGAAGAGGGGGAATCTATATGGATTGCAAAAACAGCTGCCGTCCTCCCCCAATATCTAGTTCATGTCTTTCATCTTTTATGCAGGTGCCAGATTTGAAGATGCAGGTTGCGATCAAGGAAGAATAAGGAAATCGCCTCAGGAGGCAGATGCTGAAGAACAGTGTATGCATGTGTGTGCGTGCGCATGCGCACCCCCACACCAGCTATTTATCCAGAGCTCCATGGATGTTTCCCTCTGTTGGGAGATCAGAACTACTGAGCTCGTCATGAACCACCTAAACTAGCACACTGCCTCCAGGCAAAGGTGAAGGGCGCTGTCCCATTTCTAGTGCTGAATTAAGATTCAGCCGCCAGCCCAGTCAGAGTCTGCAAATGGAATGGATGCCAGATTATTATTATTTATAATTAATTAATTAATTAATTAATTTTATATACCGTCCTTTATCCAAATATCACAGGATGGTTTACTATACACACACACACACACACACACATAACGTAATTAACAATAAGCAAACAAAAACAACAAAACATTTAAAATGCCAAAGATTGTCATAGAAGAATGGTCATAGAGGAATGTTTTCACCTGAAATGCAAAGTTATGCTAGGAAGGCACCACGTAAGCCTCACTAGGGAGAGCGTTCCACAAATGGGGAGCCACCACAGAAAGGGCCCGTTCTCATGTTACCACTTTCTGGATCTCTTGTGGAGGAGGTACACAAAGAAGGACCTCAGGTGATGAGTGCAGGGCCCAGGTCAGTTCATTATGGAGAGAAGTGGTCCTTGAGGTACTGCAGTCCTGACTCATCTGAGGCTTTATAGGTCAAAACCAGCACTTTGAATTGTGCCCGGAAACAGAATGGCAGCCAGTGCAGTCGGGCCACACTGTCCTTTGCCTAAGGCAACAAAATACCTTGGGCTGCTCCTGAGTGCAATCCCATGCACCCCATATTTGCTCAGAACTAATTCCAGCTATGTTCAATGGATGGCAAATGTGGTGCCCTCAGATGTTGTTGTACTATGGGAATGGAGTCCAACAGCATCTAGAGGGCACCATGTTGGCTACCCCTGCTATAGACTTCTTCTTCTTCTTCTTCTTCTTCTTCTTCATTATTATTATTATTATTATTATTATTATTATTATTATTATTATTACCCTGCCCATATGGCTGGGCTTCCTCAGGCACTCTAGGTGGCTACCAATAGAATTTTTAAAACAATAAAACATCAAACATTACAAACTTCCCCAAACAGGGCTGCCTTCAGATGTCTTCTAAAAGTCAAATAGTTGTTTATTTCCTTGACATCTGATGGAAGGGTGTTCCACAGGGCGGGCACCATTACCAAGAGAGCCAGTGTGGTGTAGTGGTTAAGAGCAGTAGTCTCGTAATCTGGAGAACCAGGTTTGAGTCTCCGCTCCTCCACATGCAGCTGCTGGGTGACCTTGGGCCAGTCACACTTCTCTGAAGTCTCTCAGCCCCACTCACCTCACAGAGTGTTTGTTGTGAGGGAGGAAGGGAAAGGAGAATGTTAGCCGCTTTGAGACTCCTTAAAGGGAGTGAAAGGCGGGATATCAAATCCAAACTCTTCTTCTTCTACCAAGAAGGCCTTCTGCCTGGTTCCCCGCAACCACTTCTTGCAGTGAATGAACCTCCAGAAGGCGCTTGGTGCTGGACCTTCAGGTACACAGAGCCAAAGCAGTTTAGGGCTTTAAACATCAGCACCAACACTTTGAATTGTATATTAGTCTATATTATGCTGTATTCCTGCAACAATTATATGCAATGCTTCTTTTATCTTCCCCCAACGTTTCCCTCCATTCTGTCCTTGATTCCCCCTCCCCTTATTGTAATTTATGAGTATCTAATCTGTGCATCGGATGTGTTATTTCTTTGAGAATATAATCAGTTTTGTGTCATATTTTCCCTTTTTTAAAAAAAAAAAAAAAAAGCAGTGTAACTTTCCATGAAAAGAAAAAGATAAAAATACAGAGTAGGAAAAAGACAGGGGTGAACACGGATGCTTGCTGGACGGAGGCCGATTAGTTTATGTAACAGGATCTCAAGCTTACCCTGCATTCATAGAGATGAAAAAGGAGAGATAATCAATATCTATCCTGAACAAATGCTGTTGCTGCCATCAGCCTGCATAACTACAATGATTAAACCAGTGATGCACTTAAAAACTGGGCTACAATCCTGCAGATTGCAGCCAATTTATATGGCTGTTACCATACGTCGAAAAGTCAGAAATAAAATCTATTTAATTCAATGATTTACTAGCAGGCAAGTAGAGTTAGGATTGAAGCCTCACTGTATTTACAAATAAAATGATAGTTTGATTAGGAAGCTTACAGAGAGAGTAAGATTGACTCTGCTTTTCCAATTATTCTAATTATAATTCTGCATAATTATGTCATGCGTTCCCCAGTATGGTAGCATGCAACACATTATTACTGTCTTTCTATGTCTCCTTCCACACACCCCACACCCCCTGCCTGTATGGAAAACTCTATGTGCTAACATGGAGATGTCAATCATTACTGATGAATGCTGCATCTTAATTTAATTGGACAAAAATTATGAATCTTCAGGGTCAGTTATTCCAATAAATAAATAAAAACTCAGCTATAGACTTAACTGACAAGAGAGCCCAATCCTATACATGTTAGCTTAGAAGTATGTCCCAGGTGAGCAGAAAATTGCAGGCTCAGACTGTGTTCTGTGTTCAGAAGAATGTGTGCACATTAAGTGTGCTTCACAGAATGGAGGCAGAAGTGCTGTTCCTACATAGGGTTCCTGATCACAGAGAGGGTTCTAAATGTGTTTGACCAAATGCATTCAAATGTGTTCAACACAGGAAGGTATGGTTGCAGTAAGAAGGTGATGTAGGTGTTTGGTCACTGTGGGATCAGAAATGCTAGGCTAGATGGGTTTGCAGCAAGTTTTTCTTATGTCCGTATGGTAGATAATGGGGAAATGAAGTGGTGGTGCAGTCAGAGTCTGGGGGTTTTTTAGCTGGGCTTGGGGTAGGGAAAGAGTTGCATTGTGATTTTTTTCTATTTTTTCCTTCTCCCCCCCCAATAATATTTATTAAGTTTCATACAAATACAACACATACTAAAAAACCAATGAAACAAAAATGAAAAAGAAAAAAAGAGAAATAAAACAGATAAAACAAATAAAGCAGATAATAACAAAAGATATAACCACAGACACATAGACAATAAAAATTAATTAGATAATTAAACTTCCAATTTCCTAACATATTACTAGACTTCCTCAAATCTCTTCCATCTGAATTTCCTTGTAATTGAATGTAGCAGTTTCCCAATATCGTTATTCAAAAAACAATATTCCAATTATAATCAAATTTCTTAACTTTTCGTAACGTTCTATATCTCATTTATTTAATTAAATCCTAATTTGGACCAAGGCCTATTTTGTACTTTCAAGTAACTTCTAATCTTTAATATTACAGTATTTATTCAAACAGACTTTAAATTTCTTCCAATCTTCTTGATATTCCTCTTCTTTCTGGTCGCGGATTCTCCCAGTGAGTTCAGCTAGCTCCATAAAGTCCATCATCTTCACCTGCCATTCTTCCACAGTTGGTAATTCTTGCGTTTTCCACTTTTGGGCTATTAAAATTCGAGCAGCAGTTGTGGCATACAAAAATACCTTTACATCTTTCTTGGGCAATTCAGGACCTAATATTCCAAGAAGAAAGGCCTCTGGTTTCTTTATAAATGTATATTTCATCATTTTTAAAAATTCATTATAAATCTTTTCCCAGAAGTCTTTTACCTTGGGACAGGTCCACCACATATGATAAAAAGTACCTTCCTTTTCTTTGCATTTCCAGCATAAATGCATTGTGATTTTTTTCTGGGGGAAGAACTTGGTTTGCCAGCTCCAGTTCTTACTCAAGCTGAAGGAAAACATCACTAAGCTGGTTCAAGGCATAAATGTATTAAAATATATCTATAAAATTAACTTTAGTTATGCCGTGTTAAATGTAATGTAATTGAGCAATGCTATTTGCTATGGTGATCTCAACTTTGTTCTTTTAAGGGGTCCAAAAAGGCCCTTGATAAGCAAACTCTGCAACTGCCATATAGCCCATAGCAGAGATCCCTGTGCTGAGCTACTCCCTACCTTTGTGCTACTGGAGGATCTGAACGACTACATACTGATTGCAGTTGGAAATAACTTTCTGTTCTATAATTGGGATTCCAAGGTACCTCCCATCCAAAGATGCTGAGGGCATCTGCTGAAACCTAAGTTCTGTGAAATCCCTGCAAAGCTGTGAAACGGTCAGTGTCTCAGAATAATGGGGCCTTGAATGGCCCCTTGGTATGAGGTCACCAAGAGGATAAAACAAGCATGAACAGTGGGTTCTTTCTCTTGAATAGCATCATGATCAAAAACCCAGTTCCTGAAAGCTTGCACACTGAGAACAGATATTTCCCCATGAGGAGATTGTAAATCCTTAGTTTATCATGGAGTGCCATCATGACAGAGCTATCAGCAGACTCAGGGATAATCTTGAGGCTTGCAGAATTATTAAAATTCATTACAAGAAAGTGGGAAATAAGGTGACGAATGAGTGTGAATGCTGACTGGCTACTAAGAGAGCACTGATAACTGGGTGGAAGGGGGAATTGAATTGAACAGCAGAAATAGGAGGACTGAAGAAGAGAAGCATACACATAAAAGGCTTAGAGATGAGAACCAATCAACAAACAAGCCATATCATTGTCTGTATAGGTCATTCTCCAGTTCACACTGAAAAGCTATTTTTAAATGTGCCCAGGAGCAGAAGTAAGAGCTGCTCATAGAAATCGATAGAGAAACCCCAGGCTTTAATGTTGCTGGGATTGAGCAACTCACCCCCCCCCCCGAAAAAAAACATTGAATGAAGGGGGGAAACCAACACAGCCAGGCAAGACAGCATACTCAGGGAGCACACAATGCTGGCTGACTTTTTTTTTTTTGAGCAAATTGAAACCCTGAGATGGGGGAGCAAGAATGGAATGGAGAGCTTGTTACATCCGTTTCTGAATTTCTGAATTGAGTGCCAGTCCTCATGTAGCCAAAACAGCATCACACGCACTGGCAGAGGAATGGGAGTGCAGAGGGAGCAGACCGCCCCCGGCACCACTATTCCGGTAGGGTGTCATCACGGCGGCCTTCCTGGACACACACCACACACCCCATGTGCCAGGTGCCACAACCCTGTCACGCCCCCAGAACGCACGCCACACGCCTGCGGGCAGTGTGCCACGCTCTTGCGGGCGGTGTGTCATGCCCCTGGGATGTGCACCACACACCCCAGGGGCACGTCATGCTCCCCCAGGGGTGCCAGCCACACCCCTGTATGCTCTCCGCCCCCGGTAGCAGAGCATGCAGCTTTGCCACTGACCACACATGCACAGAAAGCTGGTGTTTGCACTAATCAGCTGTTTTTGCTGGCTGGATTTAGTGAACTTGCTTCGTGCCAAATTGCTAGTGGGTGCAGCTGCTAGTTTTCTGACAGACCACCAGTGTGCACACCCAGTACTTTGCAGGGTGTGTGTTATGTACTGAAGTTCTCACTCTGGGCCAGCAGGGGGATACTGTAGATAGTTATCCAAATGAAGGCTCGAAAGTGACATTCAGTGATTGGCTAGTTACAGAAAATGGTTACTGTTGCATTCTAGTGGAGCTCTATATAAGCAGGCTGACTGAGCTCCTCAGTTCTGTTCCAGCTTACAAATAAAGAGCTGCTTTGGAAGAATCGCTGTGTCGTCTGATATGTTCGCCCACAACTTAACAGTGTGCAGTTAGAGTTGTGCTTTTCATGTTAGAAAATAGCTTGGGCCATTTCTGCTCTATAAATAAAGATACTGGCTTCAATGTGTGTGTGTGTGTGCCAGTGTAATTGTTTACATTAGAATTATTATACTTATTAACGAGCTTCAGAGGTTTCTCTCCATGCACTTTCAGTCACAGGTCCCTTCCCTATTTTGCCAGTGTGTTGGAATATCTGAAGGGGGAAGCCTACCCAATACACATGGGTTGTCCCTGTGGACTAGAATCTTATGGAAGGGAACGTTCAGGGTTCCAGTTTATGGAGACAGCTTGCGTGCATTTGGACCTTCCCCTTACAGTGCAAGAGTGCATGGAAGTCAATAGTGCAAGAATGTCAGCAGTGCAGGAATGGGGCTGGCGCCATTCCTACACTGTTGAGCGTACGTGGCCCCACTGTCTCCTGCTGCGATCAAAGGGGAGAAAAGCTTGAAGAGGGCTAAAGTCAATATAGCTTAATTGCAGGAACTTGGGGTGTACCAAAATTGCATAACACTGCATTGCTTAACCTAAAAGTGAAAGGGACCACACTATTTTACAGATCCTCCAGATCATGATATTGCTGTTTTCTTACTTCTCATCCCCAACTGTCAAAACAGGGAACAAAGAATCTGTCTCCGGTTTGTTTCATATAAACAAAATAGCTGGCAGCCTCAGAACTTGCTGTCTACTGGAAACCTTTAATGTGCACACCCAGTTCTTCATCAAAACGCTGTTTTTCTTCCTCTTTTTCCTCAGGTCCACATGTTTGCATGCCTGTAGCTTCTCATCAGAGGCAGAATTCGTTGCATACATGAATATAGCAGGCAGGATTCCTTTGATTTCTCCTGACTCCATTTCAGTATGAACAGTTTCTTTCCATCAAAATAATCTCAGTTATCATTCTCTCTGATTTCAGTGTTCAGGAATGAGCGCTGTTGTTTACATCGCCAAAATGGCATCCCCCATATTGAGAGGGGTCAGCAGCTTAGGGAAACCTCAAGTTTTGCAGAAGTATAAAAATAAAACTCTGATTGTGTCTCCCCGGCCAATAAACAACAATAACCCAAAAAACTCCACCACTGTTCAATGAACTCTAAGCATGCACAGTGGTTATATCCCAGTGAACCCTCAGGTTCTTGGAAACATTTATTTTGTTTTCTTGTATATATCTGTATATTTATAGAAGAATGGGAACGATAGACAAGATCAGATAGGCATTACACTACAAATCAGTGACAAAGTCATCACCAGTGTATATCTATCTGTCATCTATCTCAATGTAGATATATACAATTTCAAAATCTATCTTCACTACATGATTTTAACTTAGCCTACCAATTTGTGTTTAGCCCTATTCACTGGGGAATTGCTTCTACCTGATTCAGTCACTTTACAGGTTCAGTTCCTTCAGTGGGGAATGGCTATACAGCTAGAATCATGCTTCACAAATCAGAAGATCAATCCCTGGCATCTCCAGAAAGGGCTGGGTAAAACTCATGCCTGAAACCTTGGAGAGCCACTGCCAATCATTGTAGACAATAGTGAGCTACATTGATCAATGGCCTGACTTGATAGAAGCCAGTTTCCAATTTTCCTACTGCTGTAATATCTGTACATAGGAAATCTGTGATGTGCGAATTATGTAGGTTCATCCCATGCCAACCTTCTCTGGAAGCTTGCGGTCCCTAGAAATATATTAAGGATTCCTCAATAATAAAATCAAGGGTGGCAGACAAGCTATCTTGAAAACCAGCTTGCTCAAAATGGCTGATCTTTGCAATATGCAAGGTCATACTGAGCATATTAGCTGTACATACACACACACCCCATTCATTTGGAGTGACAATATATTTGTTGTTCTAAATAAATATATCCCAGTTTCTGTTTTTTCATACCATTTGCTTGCAAAGTGAAGCAGAAACTCAGTGTCAGTTCACACAAGCACTTTCAGCAGTAGCTGACTTTGGGCTCTCAAATTTCAGTGGTTTCTTGTGTGATGCCAAAATTTGGCAATGCCCACCCCCACCTCTCACCTTCCATTTTACATCATTTTGGAGTGCTCCCTGTGATGCCCTCTTGCCTCGACACCCAGTGCGAGCAAATTGCTTCTGCTTTCAAGGCTGTGGTTGCAGTGTGCAATGTTGATTGATTTTGTTCCATGGATTGCATTGTTGCCAGTGGCAAATTTTGAAGTTCAGGGGTTCATCTTGACAGCCCCCATCACTATGCCCCCAAGAAGAGTCCAAAAATACAGCCAGCTGTGTTGATGCATTGTTATTCACACACACACAAAGGAGGAAAAAGCAGTGGTACATTGATTAATGCACAATTTATTAGAACCAGCAATCTATGCATAGTTTCCTGGGAATAAGCTCCCTTGAACATAGTGATGCTTGCTTCTGACTGTGTAGGCTCAACTTGTAAAACATACTGATGCTTAACAAAAGAACTTCAGCCAGCTCATCTCAGAATGCATCATATCAGATGCCAAGATAGCTGGAATGCTGAGATCAAAAGAGGCGCTCTGGCCTCTGGTCTCAGTTGGAAACAAGACTAGCAATTCAGAACTGCAAAAACAGTAGAGAAATTCCAGGGAGGAGAATCTTGGAAATATTTCTAATATATATATAGACTGATAGAATATTTACAGCAGCACTTATCAATCAGACTCCCATGGGTGTCATGGTGCATGCAAAAGCATGGTTGTCAGTGACTCCGCCCCCTGTCAGTCAACGTACTCAGCCTTCATGAGGCATTTTTGTGAGGGGGTTTCCCCTTTAAGCTGCTTCTTGGGAGAAAAGCAATGACAAACCTAGACAGCATCTTAAAAAGCAGAAACATCACCTTGCCAACAAAGGTCCGTATAGTTAAAGCTATGGTTTTCCCAGTAGTGATGTATGGAAGTGAAAGCTGGACCATAAAGAAGACTGATCGCCGAAGAATTGATGCTTTTGAATTATGGTGCTGGAGGAGACTCTTGAGAGTCCCATGGACTGCAAGAAGATCAAACCTATTCATTCTTAAGGAAATCAGCTCACTGGAGAGCTCACTGGAAGGACAGATCCTGAAGCTGAGACTCCAATACTTTAGCCACCTTATGAGAAGAGAAGACTCCCTGGAAAAGACCCTGATGTTGGGAAAGATGGAGGGCACAAGGAGAAGGGGATGACAGAGGATGAGATGGCTGGATAGTGTTCTCGAAGCTACCAGCATGAGTTTGACCAAACTGTGGGAGGCAGTGGAAGACAGGAGTGCCTGGCGTGCTCTGGTCCATGGGGTCACGAAGAGTCGGACATGACTAAACGACTAAACAACAACAACTCCTGCAAACCTTGGCATTACAGAAGCTCTTATGCATGTCTGATGCCATTTGGGCTACAAAGGTTACAATCACAGTCTGCACACAGGAAACAGAGGGTATGATGCTTGTTTGTTACTCACATTTTAGCCTAATTTTGTTTCTTACAATCTGAGTGAAAAAAACCATCTTCAGACTGGGATCCAGCACTAAAAAAAACTAACAACAGTCAGCGAGATCGTACAATGAGTGCATTTCCATGTAAGTGGGGCTCATGAATAATTTCAGCTGGCTTCTGTGTGATTCATCAGTGATTCTTATCCAATACGTAGCGAGAGATAGCATCTTTTAGCAAGCCAAATGCTATCTATCCCCAAAGTCCAGATTCCAAAGCAAGGACAGCTAAAAATAAACTCAGTGGAAGTCAGAACCATTCCCACTATTGTATTTGAATTACACAATCTGTCTGGGTGAGGAGCTGTTTCGGTGTGTATTGTGTATTTTATGATTGGAGTCAGTGTGTAGCAGTTGTGAGACTCCTGGGGAATTGGCTCAAAGCCACTACTATTTTTGATGTTAAAGAAATTGATGCAGTAGCTAATCCGGACACTGGTAAAATCTTACAGGTCAGCCATTGTGTACACAGGTGCACAGACTACACTTGTTGAGCACTATATGAGGATAAGTGTACAAGCGTACAACTAAACTATTTGTCTACACGTGTGGACAGATTGCACACCTCGAATGTAACATGTGAACACCCCTCAGATAAATTATGTTTTTTGATGATCTGCTTTATGGATAGTTTTATGATTATCCCAATTATGGTTATTTTTTTCAGGTCCTCCACATTTCTTCATCTCCACAACATCCTACATTTCTACACAATTGGAGACTGACTCTCCCTGCTCCACAGTCCAGTTAACTTAGTTCTGATCAGAGCGCTTCAATTCACTGTAGGTATGTCTTGCCCTAATGAGATGGGAGACTTCTCTCCCTAGACTGCTGCAAAGACTGCTGATTAAGCCCAGCAGTCACTTTCCCCAGTTTGTACAAAAAGAAGTGCACTTTCTCCCTGAGATCAGCAACTTCTTTAACACAGCTGTATGGATGTGGTCAGCTGAACTCCTTTTTATTTAACTACTTCCTGTCTGACAACAGGGATAGTGTATGCCTTGTTAGATACAAAGAGAAGTGAATTGTCAGCGTGTCCAACTCCCGCTTGCCAGTTTTGCTGCACTGCCTTTAAGAACATAAATAAAAGGTAAAGGGACCCCTGACCATTAGGTCCAGTCGTGACTGACTCTGGGGTTGCGACACTCATCTCGCTTTATTGGCCGAGGGAGCCAGCGTACAGCTTCTGGGTCATGTGGCCAGCATGACTAAGCTGCTTCTGGCGAACCAGAGCAGCGCACGGAAATGCCGTTTACCTTCCCGCCAAAGTGGTACCTATTTATCTACTTGCATTTTGACGTGCTTTCAAACTGCTAGGTTGGCAAGAGCAGGGACCGAGCAACGGGAGCTCACCCCGTTGCAGGGATTTGAACCACTGACCTTCTGATCGTCAAGTCCTAGGCTCTGTGGTTTAACCCACAGCGCCACCTGTGTCCCTAAAACATAAATACCTGTTTATTAAACCCATTTAGGGTTCAGTCCTTTACACACTTGATTGTCATATACAGTTACTGACTCACACTTGCATGCATAAAAGGATTAACTGGAGCGCTGGGCTCAAGTTGCCAGTGGGTGTGGCTTAGCCCCTCTTCTTTTCTCTTCAGGCTTTCTGAAACAAGCAAAAAGCCATGTAGCAATGGGGCACTGAAAGTGACCTAAATCTCTCTAAAAGGTAGTTTTATAGTCTGCATCTTTGCTAACCCAAATATTGCATGGTCCTTTTTGTAAAGAAACCACGTTCTTTCTTTTAAGTCATTTGGAAGCTTTTTTCATCTTTATTTTACTGCCAGCAAATGGAGATTTGTTTGATGTAACTTCTGGAAACTCTGTGAGTAATATCTTCACTTTTTTTTTTTTGGTAAAACTCAATGTCTGTGATTTATTCTAGCCTAAGTATTTCTGTATGAAATGTTTGTTTAAAGGTGGATGTGGGCAAATGACAATCTATCCAAGTTTGAATGTGCTTGGAGCAATCACTGCTGTGCTTAATTCTGTTACAAGAGAGTAAGGATATGTCTCCCAAACCTCTTTCTCCAAAACAATTATCTGAGAGCAAGCCCCATTGGACTGAGTGGTGGTGCTTCCAGACTGCCATTATTTTTTAGGTGGGATTCAATTGCACATTAGTGCAGTTTGCACAAACAACACTGTTTGTGAAGTCTTGCACACCAAACCTGGCTCCCCCCCCCCAAAAAAAAAGATCAGGCCCTTTGAGATAAGGAAACTGACGTGGCAATGTACTGTATAGTGTAGGCTAGCATTTGCCTTGATGCAACATCACCTAGCCTCCCCATGATCAAATCATACTGAATACTGACATTATTATGTAGCTGGCATCATCTGACCTCCTTGCAAACAAATCAGAATGAATGCTCAATAACCAGGCCATCTGGAAGCACCATGGGACTCCCCACTCCCCCCTTGAGTAGGCACATCTTGGATTGTGCTGTTAGTCATCCAGTTTCATCTTAGTGTTGTATGTGTTGGTTTGGCACACTTACACTGCAAATAATGTCGTTATGTAACTCCATTTCCTGCATCATTTTCTCTTCTTTCATTTTTCAAGAACGCAGACGGTGCAGTGAAGAGAAAGGAATCTTTAGGACCGAGTTCTTCTGCATCAAGCAATTACGGTGGCAGGAATGTTCAATCTATCAAGAATAATGTGCCACTTTTGTCACTATTAAGCTTGCTCATGTTTAGGGGTATGCCAGGTGGTGCACCATAAGATAGGTGGTGATTTAAAGTGTTTCAATTGATGCTCAGACCCTTAATGGTAGGAGTGGCCAACCTGTGACCTTCTAGACACTGTTGGACCATGACGCCTCTCTCCCCTGTCCATTTGTCATGCTGCCTGGGGCTGCTTGGGAGTTAGAGTCCAATAACAACTGGGGAGCTATAGATTCCTCCAAGATTTACACCTTCACCTTCCCTTCCCTGCCCTTCCCTTCCCTTCCCTCCTCTCCTCCCACCCAAGTAAAGAATCCTGCTCCTGCAGGTGTGCTATGTCTGCACAAATGGGTGTCCAGATTATTTGGAGACCCTACATATCCACAGGTGCTCTCAAGTAGTGACTATATTCCAGACATTTGCACTCAGTGTAGAGACCATGGGCATGGACATAACCCCACGACTCTTGCTCCCACTCATGATTGCCCTGCATGTGAGTAACGCATAAGCAGGGTAATTGTTATGGCAGGGTAATTTGTGGGAATGGTGCAACGGTAACACAGCAGATTCAACAGTGCAAATATTTGGCATTCATTTCTACTGCAACCTGTTGGCTGGCTCTGATGTTACCTGTTGATCCACCAGTTCCCTGCAGCAGATGGGCAGATGATTTAATTTATGTTGGTTTTTTAAAAGTTACTGTAACCTTGGTGGAAGCTCAGTAGTTTTAAAAGGAATTCTGAGCCTCACGCTGGTCTGAGCACCTGCTCAGAAGCAGACTGTGCTACAACACCAACTGGGAAATAGCGTCCGTGCAACAGCCTCAGTAAACATTGCTGCAGCAGTGGGACCACAGACATGAGACCCAGTCATTTTATGGAAGAATAATTCCATAAAATCACAGACATGTGCTTGTTGTTTTTTGTTTGTTTGTTTGTTTACTGAATTTGTCGTCTGTTGCATTTTACCTTAGTTTATTTTCCTATGCAGTTTGGTAACTTGGCAGTACAGTCGTACCTTGGTTCTTGAAAGACTTGTGACTTGAACATTTTGGCTCCTGAACAAAAGTGAGTGTTCCGGTTTGCGAACTTTTTTTGGAAGCCGAATGTCCGACACGGCTTCTGTGGCTTCTGATTGAGTGCAGGAAGCTCCTGCAGCCAATTGGAAGCCACACCTTGGTTTTTGAATGTTTTCGGAAGTTGGGTGGACTTCCAGAATGGATTCCGTTTGATAACCAAGGTACGACTGTATGTTGTAATGGATAGAAGACTAAGACTAGGACTTGGAAGATCAGGGTTCAAATCCTCACTCAGTTGTGATACTCACTGGGTGGCCCTGGGCCAGTCAATGTTTCTCAGCCTAACCTACCTCACAGGGTTGTTGTGAGGATAAAAGGGGGAGACAAGGGCCATAGCTCAGTGGTAGGACATCTGCCTTGCATGCTGAAGGTCCGAAGTTTAATCCCGATATCTCCAGGTGGGGCTGGAGAGACTCCTGCATGAAACCCTAGAGAGCAGCGGCTAGTCAGGATAGACAATACTGAGCACGATGGATCAATGACCCAGTATAAGGCAACTTCATATGCTCCAGGGAAAAGGTGGCATTGTTGTTGTTTAGTTGTTTAGTCGTGTCCGACTTTTCGTGACCCCATGGACCAGAGCACGCCAGGCACTTCTGTCTTCCACTGCCTCCCGCAGTTTAGTCATAGTTATGCCTGCCTCATCCTCTGTCATCCCCTTCTCCTTGTGCCCTCCATCTTTCCCAACATCAGGGTCTTTTCCAGGGAGTCTTCTCTTCTCATGAGGTGGCCAAAGTATTGGAGCCTCAGCTTCACGATCTGTCCTTCCAGTGAGCACTCAGGGCTGATTTCCTTCAGAATGGATAGGTTTGATCTTCTTGCAGTCCATGGGACTCTCAAGAGTCTCCTCCAGCACTGTAATTCAAAAGCAGAAATTCTTCGGCGATCAGCCTTCTTTATGGTCCAGCTCTCACTTCCATACATCACTACTGGGAAAACCATAGCTTTAACTGTAGGGACTTTTGTTGGCAAGGTGATGTCTCTACTTTTTAAGATGCTTTTAAGATGGCATATAAATGTATTAAATAAATAAATCTGCAAATAAGTAAGTAAATTCTCCTCCCCCTCCACCCTGAAAAGGCTGTTTCCTTCAACGCTTTATAAACGCTGAAGCAGGTTCACATAAATCAGTGTGCCAGCTGGCAACCTTACTTACCAGAGTTCAGTGCATAGATCAGTTTTATCGCATGGTTGATGTAGGCCAGAGCAGATTGCAAAATACAGTGTATATGGCTGAATCAGTGGGCAATATAAATCTCACTTGTAATCTAATACAAATAGGCAGCGGAGTGGAGACTGATAGCCCTCCTGGGGCAGAAGCAACGCTGTTTCTGAAGCAGATGCTGTGGGAGAATTTCTCCTTGCAAATCCATGCCCAAAGGCTGCACCCTGCATGCCTCAAACTAAGATCCTCACTCTATCTAAACACATGTAAATGAAAGAGACCTGTTCTTTGGCAAGTTCCAAGTGTAGACACATTTGCTTGACTTCAGTAGGATTTGTGAAAGAAAGTCCGGCCACTTTGACATAATCCTTTAACGTGGAATTAAGTAAAATGTGCTGCCTCAAAGCTTTCACAGCTCAGAGCTGTCATACAGTCCTAACTCAGACCTAAGAATTTCCTCCCTCTGACCACATTTCAAGGTAGGAATAATGAATAGATAATGGTATTGAATGTGGGCTGTGTTACATGAAATGGTTAAGATGCCCGGGGTTTGGGGTGACTTCTTGTTTACCTTGTGACAATGGACATGCCAGGTTCTAAAATTTGTGGGCTCCCGTTTGTTATGAAGACTGCTGAGCCAAAGCAGACAGCAACACAACTAGGGCTGAGCAGAATTGGGGTGGGGGGGTGATGACTTTTTCAAAGCGTGTTTGGTGGGATTGAAAAGCATCCTCTCCTTTGAGGGCTCTCACACAATAATCATTGCCACAATAATCATTGGGTCTTAAATTAATATAAAGGTAAAGGGTAAAGGGACCCCTGACCATTAGGTCCAGTCGTGACTGACTCTGGAGTTGCGGTGCTCATCTCGCTTTATTGGCCGAGGGAGCCGGCGTACAGCTTCCGGGTCATGTGGCCAGCATGACTAAGCCGCTTCTGGCGAACCAGAGCAGCGCACGGAAATGCCGTTTACCTTCCCGCCGGAGTGGTACCTATTTATCTACTTGCACTTTGATGTGCTTTCAAACTGCTAGGTGGCCAGGAGCAGGGACAGAGCAACGGGAGCTCACCCCGTCATGGGGATTCGAACTGCTGACCTTCTGATCAGCAAGCCCTAGGCTTTGTGGTTATATCTGTATATTAATTACACCCCCCCAAGCAAAAGCATTTTCTTAAGCCTGAAAAATCTGCTCAGCTGTGTAGTGTTACAAAGTTGTCTTTTATACCATGTGACCACCAACTGGCTGGTATTGCTCCTGTGACCAATCATAGAAGATGCACATGCAATAGCCTGGAGGAAGGGGGGAAATGCTGCCAAAGCAGGAACTGAGTGGGGAAGCACTGATAGCATACAGAAACATCATTGCAATGTAGGGGCTCCAAAAGAAGTATATCAACCCCCACTCCCTGCACTTGGCTGAGATCAGAGAGACATGAGCCAACAGTGTGACGCGGCAGCTAAAAAAGCCAATGCAATTCTGGGCTGCATCAATAGGAGTATAGCATCTAGATCAAGGGAAGTAATAGTGCCACTGTATTCTGCTCTGGTCAGACCTCACCTGGAGTACTGTGTCCAGTTCTGGGCACCACAGTTCAAGAAGGACACTGACTTACTGGAACGTGTCCAGAGGAGGGCAACCAAAATGGTCAAAGGCCTGGAAACGATGCCTTATGAGGAACGGCTAAGGGAGCTGGGCATGTTTAGCCTGGAGAAGAGGAGGTTAAGGGGTGATATGATAGCCATGTTCAAATATATAAAAGGATGTCACATAGAGGAGGGAGAAAGGTTGTTTTCTGCTGCTCCAGAGAAGCGGACACGGAGCAATGGATCCAAACTACAAGAAAGAAGATTCCACCTAAACATTAGGAAGAACTTCCTGACAGTAAGAGCTGTTTGACAGTGGAATTTGCTGCCAAGGAGTGTGGTGGAGTCTCCTACTTTGGAGGTCTTTAAGCAGAGGCTTGACAACCATATGTCAGGAGTGCTCTGATAGTGTTTCCTGCTTGGCAGGGGGTTGGACTCGATGGCCCTTGTGGTCTCTTCCAACTCTATGATTCTATGATTCTATGATTCCAATCTCTTAATATAAGAAGAGCCTGTTGGATCAGGCCAGTGGTCCAGCATTTGGTTCTCACAGTGGCCAACCAGATAGGAAGCCTGAAAGCAGGACCTACTCCTGCTCTTTCCAGCAAATGGTACTCAGAAATACACTGTCTCTGGCCAGGGAGGCAGTAGATAGTCATCACGGCACAGTGACCAAGCTTGCTGGGTGATCTTGACCCAGCCGCTATCTCTCAGCATTACAAACCTTGTAGGGTATGCGCACCCAATTGTGCACCCTGATTTAGAATAAAGGTAAGATATATTAGTAGATTTCTTAAAATGAGTATTCAGGAGGTTTTTGTTGTGTGTGGACTTCTTTCTTTCTTTCTTTCTTTCTTTCTTTCTTTCTTTCTTTCTTTCTTTCTTTCCTTCCTTCTTTTTCTTTCTTTCTTAACACAACCTCCATGATGCGCATGATATCTGATGCCAATTTTTACATTTGTGCCCAAGCAAAGTGAAACAAGTATCAGCAAAGGTCCAAAAGGGCACGCCAGAATGTTTATTTAAAATGTTCACTGCAAAGCCAAAAAATACATAAATTGTACCACTTTCCGAGCTGGAAAAAAACACCATTGCAAACGTCAAATATCAACATCAAGGGGAAAACCTTCATCTAGCTTCAGATTCAGCTTTGCTGAAGAAGTTAGAATATATTTGCTTCAAAATATGTTTTCAGTGAATTTCTGCATAGCATTATGAAAACACACACAGAAGTATTTAAGGTACAAGTTTCAAAAGTGAGGAAAGAGAGAAAACAAACAACATTTGTTCTTCAGTTACTTTTAATAGATATGCTGTGTTGATGAAAATTCTGTTTACCGGAAGGCAAACACAATATGTTTTAGCCAGTGCTGGGTTTACGTAAAAGCTAAACAAGCTATATCTTAGGGCCCCACTCTCTTGGGGGCCCCAAAGAAATCTAAAGGGGAAAAATACTGGATGTACATTTCCAAAATATAAGATAAAAAACAAATAAAATAAAACCTTCATACAGCAACAGTGTTTTGTGTTGTGTAAGCTCCTATGATGTACGTAATGGCCCCCCAATCATTTTAAGTTAGAGCTTAATAATTATTTCACTGTTAATAAACTTCTTCTTAACTGTATTTCACTATTAATATACTTCTTAATTGTATTTCAGCTCAACAATTACTTTGATAAAATACATATTTTGTTATGTGCAAATGGCTTTTGATACCTATTAAGTCCATAAATTACCATATAGCATATATTCAACAACAAAAAGCGGCAATTTGTTGTTGACAAAGGACAGCTGGACAGATAAAGGGCCCCATTATCTTCAGTGGCTTAGGGCCTCATCAAACCTAAATCCGGCCCTGGTTTTAGCCCATGTTAGAAGTGAAACATTAAAATGAGAGGGATAAATTTTCTGACCTTTAAGTGGTCTGCGAAGAACCTCCACAATTTTGAAGTGCTAGATGGGAGGTGGGAAATTGGGGAACCACTGTCCTACACCATGCTGGTTCATCTAAGAAAGGCAGCCCTCCAGCTCTTGCTGGATTACAACTCCCTGGCCTTTGGCCATGGTGGCTGGGGCTGCTAGGAGTTGCAGTCCAACAAGATCTGATGGACCACAGATTCCAGATCCCTCACTTAACAGATTAATTTCTGCCTCCCCACCCACCCCCAATGACAAAATGTGACATGGATTACACCTAAGGAGCCTTTCTGCACTCCTAAATAAATGGCAGCAGAGACATGGTCTCTAATGTGATAACTTATGCCCTAAAACTACTCATCCTAAAGTTCCCTTCCATTTTAATAATATCAGCGCTGGTGCATTTCACAGAGCATAAAAGCTCCTTCGTGCTATGTATGAGAAATGGGGGATAATAACAAAATGTCATCTTGCTTTTGAAGGGCCCATATATTTCTTTCGAACAGAATGAGGGACATAAGCTGCAACTGCAGATAATAAAAGTCTGCCGCCCTTGGGTGTTTGCAGAAGAATTTATTATCAGAGGGAAATTGGTACCTTGTCAGCTGATGGTGATGGCAGCCAAGCTGTTGTGGAATGTGTGTTTGTTTGGAAGCAATCAAATAAATTCCATCAGGATTTTCCGTCTTAACTAATAAAAGACTTTGTTTTGGTTCCTGTTAACTGTAAGAAGACTGATTTGATGACCCAGTTGCTCTTAAGGGTAGAAGAGAGATAGTTGGAGAACAGCCTTTACCAAAGGTGCCGTGGCCTTGGAGAAACATGCTAATAGGAAAGAACATTTGGCAAACCCCCATCATGATCAACTCCCACCTGGAAACCTACGTCCCCACTGTGGAAGGACATGTGGATCCAGAATTGGCCTCCACAGTCCCCTATAGACACACCGTTAAGACTGTTCATGGAAGACAATCTTACTCGACCATGAGTGATCACCAAAGAAGATAATGAAACATGTGGCCCACTTTTACATGTCTATTAACTGAAGAGGGCTATAAACAGGTAAAGGACCCCTGACAGTTAAGTCCAGTCGCGAACGACTCTGGGGTTGCGGCTCTCATCTCGCTTTACTGGCCGAGGGAGCCAGCGTTTGTCCGCAGACAGTTTTTCTGAGTCATGTGGCCAGAATGACTAAGCCGCTTCTGGTGAAACCAGAGCAGCGCACAGAAATGCCGTTTACCTTCCCACTATTTATCTACTTGCACTTTGATGTACTTTCAAACTGCTAGGTTGGCAGTCTGGGACTGAGCAACGGGAGCTCACCCCGTCGCAGGGATTCAAACTGCTGACCTTCTGATCAGCAAGCCTTAGGCTCTGTGGTTTAGGCCACAGCGACACCTGCGTCCCAGAAGAGAGTTATACCATATGTTAACCATGGGGTATGTATGGAATAGATTCTACCACAGAAATGGGTCGCTGAGGTATCACAGAGCAGATAATCAACAGCAAGTTTTGTTTTGTTTTTGTTTTTAAATCAAACTTTCCTCCCCACAGTCCCCTCCTCTCCAAAGTTTTCTCCCAAGCAATTGGTGACTGTGTCAGCACATCACCAATCTTTCCTCCTCCCTTTTTATGCCTCTTCTGGTTCTGAGAGGCAAGGGGGGAATTGGAGCATATCACAGCAGGAGGGGGAGACTCCTGTGACTCTTCACTAGCCTGGCTCATCTCTGTCTCTTGGCCTTTCTCCTCCCACCCTTCTGGCTTCTGCCTCTGATTCTGGACTACTCTCTGCCACAGACTCTCCCTGCACACTAAGCCGTGTTACTTCCTCAGCTTCTGACACCTTCTCTTCCCAGTCTTCTCCTTCTGACCAGTCATTGTTGTCCCACCACCACTGCCTGGGTTCTGAACCTTCTTCCATTAGTGGTTCCCTAGCTGGTTACTCCCACTATTCCTCTGTGTCCAACTAGTCCATGACACATGCACATGATTCCACTTGACTGAGAATCTTGAGCCAATGGGGGTTCTCATTTGTAAAGAAGGGTTGAGCATCTGACCACCAGACTCCATGCCAAGGGGGGACATCAGTGTTTTGGAGAGTGGCCTTTAGGAGTGATTCATATGGTATCCATATGCATTTGGTATCCATATAGAGAAGGGGAAAGCTGGGACAATTTCTGAGTCAGGAAAGGTACCATGTTGTCCTGTGAGCCTTGTTCAATTGAATTCCATTTATTCAACTGATGCGGCACTTAACAGTCCCAAAGCAATTTACAAGGACAACAGCATACAAAATATACCATCAAAATCCACTAAAAAGAAACAAATATACTAAAAGCATTCATCCACAAAAATCACCCAACAACAACATAGCTTCGAGTCTAAACAATGTGCAGGCCTGCCACATAATGATGACTTTGCCCCACATCATTCTAATGTGCAGAATAACTTCAGTTCTTATGAAATTCCTGTTCTTTTAGCATCCTAAATACAGCCCAAACCCTCCAAACACTTTCTGTAAAAAAGAATTCCCACCTACTACATAAATGTGACACATTTATGTAAATACCAAATACAAATGGCAAATAATGGGGCCATTGGGCCTAATTTAGCAATGTTTTGAAACCCTGCGGTGCTTTATCCTCAAGCAAAAATAATTTCTTATTATGTTCCTTGTACTGTTCCAATAACTGTCTCTGCTTGGAGAGTTGAAGCAGCAGGAATTAGACTTGCAGAATGTGAAGATTTACTGCCCCCAGGCGTCCATGCAGGGATTTATTAGATTAAAAGAGACAATTTCCTTTTTGGTTGCCCAAGGGGAAAACAAAACAAAATATCCCCTTAAAAAAACTGTTCCTTTGCCATCCTTTGCTTTTATTTGAGGCATCTAAATCTGTTTAACTTTGTTTTTAAATGTGTGGCACAGATGGCATAATTAAGAATCACGTTGCTACTCTGTTCTTTGACATTTAGAAAATGCACATTCTCCATTGTTTTGGCACTGGCAAGTCTTCTGAATAGAGATCTTTATCCCAGCTGGTATAGACATATTACCAAGCCTTGTGGTCAGTGCGCACATAAAGCTGTTGTCTTGCTGCTTCATCCCACCCGAGAGGAAATTCCTTCTTTGCCAAAAGATTAAACAACTTCATTGGAAGCAGCATTAACCATGGTTTAAATCATGTGGCCACCCAGATGGTGCTGGACTACTTGCCTATCATATTTGGCCATTGGCTATGCTTGCTGGGGCTGATGGGAGTTGGAGTTCAACAATGTTTGGAGCACCAAGGGCTGAGGTTCTCCAACCCTGGTTTAAACAAACCAGGGTTTCCTTTTCACATAGTTGGAAATTCATTTGAAACCACAGCTGTCGTGGTTTCAAATCATGGTTTCGTTCGTTTCAAATCAAGGCTTAATGTGGGGAACTCTCCAGCTGATGGGTGCTGAATTTAAACCTGCTTTCTATAAGGAAATCATCTGCACAGCCAATCCAGCTGTTTCTCTGCCAGCCCCACACTTGATGTGGCGTATGATGTCAAGTGTGGGGCAGGTGGGACTGGTTTGGTGAAAAATGACCTTGGATGAAACAGAGAAGGAAAACGTCGCCCTTGTTTCACCACATGCTTTTCTTCTCCACCCCCACTTTCGTGTTCCATTTCACACACACACCCCTTGCTTCACCACACCATTTCTTCTCCCCATTTCATGGCATCTTCCTTTCCTTGCCTCTATTAAACCACAAACACACAAGAGTCCTGTTCAGGTACCACACTGTGCATGCATCTGCCTTCTGATAGGCAGGCTCCCAGCTTTGCAAGAGAGCAGCTTAAGTCTCCAGCCATGGTGCGAAGGTGACAGAGAGCTCTGTCGGAAAGAGGAGTCTTGTTTGTGGGGTGGTGAAGAAGAGGAGTGAGATGAGCCCTCTCCCACCACCATAGTACCTCTTTTCCATTCAAAGGCACATTTCAGTCCTTCAAACATACTCAAAGAGGGTGCAAGGCAGAAGTGCAGAGCCTTGGCTGAGAGGCCTGGAGACTGCATTTGGTCCCTAAGAATGATATTCCCTATCCAAGCACAAACTACAATTCCCATGACTCCCAACAGAGGGACATCATTTTCTGGTTCACCTCAGGCAGCAAAATGCCTTGGGCCGGCCCTGCACTGAACCATCATTCAGTGTTCAAGGGCATCCCAAGTACAGATGAATGTGATGTCTGGCCAGCTCAGATACTACTTTCTGTCAGTGGGGGGAAGGAGAGAACTTGCTTACTCTCTCACCCTTGTAATCCAGTCACCAAACACTAATAGGAATAGGGGATACAGACTGAAATGTCTCATGCAATCCTTCTAATAACACTTTTGAACCAACATTATGATACGCAGCAGAGGCCTTTTGAGGTATAAGTCACCGGAGCTCATTATAATCAATGAAAGTGGTATGTACCATGATAAGGTCACCAGAAGGCCTTTAATCATCGTCCAAATTCTTTTTCCTCGGGAACCAAACAATGACCCAAAGTCAATGAAGATGATCTAAGCAGGCAAGTAACTCCAGATTCCTTTCAATAAATCACCCTCCTGTAATTGCCAGTGAGAGTGACAAAATATTAATTGGCTTATCAGGGTGGGCAGACACAGAAGAGCCGTCCAAAACATTTGCATGCAAGATTCTAGGCTGCTTTGCAAAGAGACATTGTTCAGAGCTTCTGGGCAAATGGGATAAGACAGCAGAAATTAAAGTGATTTCTTTAGTTAAGTCAGCTGAAAGAGGTGGCTTACAGGATGAGCATAAATTCCTATCCTGCCTTCAGGTCTGTCAGCTAAAATTAATGGCTCACTCGAAAATGACAAAGGCCTGTTGTGGGTCGCTTGCCATCAGACAGAAGAAAAGTCTTATAAGTTTACGGAGAATGTTTGTGTGTGCAGTGTATACTTCATAAATCTGTGGCTAGACTATTGAAAAGGACTGTGCAAAGGTTGATCATAGACACTCAGCAAAGACAAAGCAGGATTTGATTTTTTTAAAAAAGATAACAGAAAAGTTTTCATTTATGCAACCAAATTTTTGCCCTCTAAAACAGTCAGCATCTTTTAAACTCAAAATAACTAGGTTCTCTTCAGTGCTGGTTGAAAACCCTTTAAAAGGTAAAGGGACCCCTGACCATTAGGTCCAGTCATGACCGACTCTGGGGTTGCGGCGCTCATTTCGCTTTATTGGCCGAGGGAGCTGGCGTTTGTCTGCAGACAGCTTCCGCGTCATGTGGCCAGCATGACTAAGCCACTTCTGGCGAACCAGAGCAGCACACAAAAATGCCGTTTACCTTCCCACAGGAGTGGTACCTATTTATCTCTTTGCACTTTGTTGTGCTTTCAAACTGCTAGGTTGGCAGGAGCAGGGACCAAGCAACGGGAGCTCGCCTGGTCATGGGGATTCGAACCACCGACCTTCTGATCAGCAAGTCCTAGGCTCTGTGGTTTAACCCACAGTGCCACCCGTGTCCCATTATATATATGCTAAATGCCTGGTGTGATGTCTACAGAAATCTGAATTAGTTTTCAGAGAGAAAATGCCCATCTATTTTTTTGTAAAGGAAAATCCCCGCCCCCACCACCTCCATCAGCCTAAAACACTAATTAGCAGTAATATGTTAATAACAAGGCTGCAGTGCTCGGTAGATCAAGGCTATAGCTAGCACAATCACTTGGGAGCAGGGGTGACTTGGTGGAGCAACAAGAGATTTTGAGTGCTCCCTGAAAATGTTTGCTGCTATTTTTAACCAAGGCTGAAAGTTAAGTTGCAGTTGATCCCAACCTAATCTGCTCTGATCTTTGCCTAGGACAAGGGTGGGGAAGTTCAAGACTTCTGTGCCTGGCCATTGGGATTCTCCCCATACCACTCCTTTTCTCCCCAAACTATATCCCTCGCTGCCTTTGTGTCACATACTTCTTCACTGTTTTGGGGATATATTCATTCTATTTCTTTGGGCAATTTATATGCCGCTTAATCGCAGTCACCTCTAAGCAGTGTACAAGTAAGTCAACACAAAAGTTAAAAACCAGGTAGAACTATAAAATCAGAATAAAGTCATGCTGGAATAATAAAACAAAATTTCCCCCGTAGGCAGTGAGAGGGGGCCATGCTAGTAGCTTATTTTCAATGCATCCTGATTCAATGATGCCCCTATTTCTGTGCCTTAAAAACAAATCAACAAAACCCAAAAGAGAAGGGGTAGCTGCCGCCTAGCATGTAGAGTCCATTGCTTCCAATACATCCAGTATCCTTCTCCCAGGATCACAAATCAACAACACTGGGAAGGCAGTAAGGCTTCACCCTTAGGAGAGCAAACACCCCAAAAAGTCAATTCGTTTGCGCTTTGAGACCCCAAGCCCTTCCCCTCTAAATAACTTCACACTGACACATAACTTTTGTTTAAGTTACTGGGCAAAATTTAGGCCACAACTTTATTAATTACAGCAAAGTGAGCAGCATTGGCTTAGGCATTGGCAACAGACTATAACTGACTCCTGCCTCTCTGGCTGGTAGTCTGAAAGGGTAAACACCAAACGAGGGAGCAACATCGATGAAGATCAACTGAAGCTTACCCTGGGGTTCCTGTGGTCCTGGCATGGTCCTCAAGCAGACTTTAGATGAGATCCACGACCCCCAGATTCTATAGGCCCCGGGAATCACGCCACTCGCCCTGATTGGCCAAAACAGCCTTGTGTGATCCCAGGGCCTTACAGTTAGGGCTTGGACCACACCTAGCAACAACCCACCCCACGGGCCCGAGTGCAACCAGGACCCTCATTAAGGAGGATCCCATTTGAGTAATCCTCCACTTTGCCCATTCCACTTTTGGATATGACACAGACATGAATGAGAACACACAGAGTCATTTATTTACAGACCAACTCAATTGAAGTGACTTAGAAGCCTGATTTATTTATTTTTTTAATTAAAAATCCAGCCAGCATGCATGTTCACCTCTGGTTATAATATTTATAGACATTCATTGCAGTTATCTATTTTTGACACTTCTTGATTTTTTTTAGTGTGGCAGCATTCCCTGCCTGTTGATATCAGGCAGCTGCTTTCACTGTACTCTTTTCTCCAAATATTACAGTGGTACCTCAGGTTAAGAGCTTAATTTCTTCTGGAAGTCTGTTCTTAACCTGAAACTGTTCTTAACCTGAGACACCACTTTAGCTAATAGGGCCTCCTATGCCACCGCTGTGTGATTTCTGTTCTCATCCTGAAGCAAAGTTCTTAACCTGAGGTACTATTTCTGGGTTAGTGGAGTCTGTAACCTGAAGCATCTGTAACCCGAGGTAGCACTGTATTGTTTAGACAAGCCTACCCAGATGTTTAGAATGCTGGTGTGAGTTTTAATCTGTTCTTAGTCTATTCTTACGTTAGCTTTTTGAAACTCTTAAATTATTTGTTGTTAATTTTTCTTAATAAGTGATTATTTTCTTGATAATTTTATTCTTTTAACTTTTTGTAAACTGCTTTGAGCTTTTCTTTTTCAAAAAACCAACCAAGCAGTGTATACATTTTATGAAATATAGAAACATACTTACTTCCCTTTCTTTTAAAAGGAAACCATTCAAGCCTGAGAAAGAGGGAGCACTCCAAATCATGGTAGGAGACCGACATCTTCTGGTCAATGAGGAAATTGCACAGCATTCTGAAATCTCTATACCTGCGTCATAATATACAGTACCAGACATAAACAGTAGAGGCTGAATTCAACTACCTGATTCTGACAGGTTTACAATTGTTAGCTGCGATCAATGGAAATAAATGCACGCAATTCTCTTCCTATGAATGCTCTTTAAAATATTCAAAAGCTCCAAAGGTGTCACAGCTCATAAACAAACAGCAATTCCCCAAACCTATGGGTTGGGAGGATTAGCAGACATCAGCTGAACCAGTAATAAACCATCAACACGCAGATGGTTCAATGCTAATTGTATTCTTTCTAGCTAGTAAATAAAGTGCCCAAACACATTCATTGCACAGCCTTTCCAACAAGGGAAATAGAATTAAGCACTTACAAGATTGCTAGCAAAGTAGAACGGATGACTCCCATGGCTGGATGTTTCAGAAGTGGCTGGAACCAGCTCTCTATGTGCTTTTTTTTTACCTTTTATACCCTCAGTATTGCACCAATTATTATTATTAATTTTATGCCAAAACCAGGCAAAACCATTGGCTAGTAACATTATTACCCTTGTCCCAAATGACAACAGATTGTTTCAGGAGGTTTTCAGCACTGCATCCTGTTTTCGCTGACTTGTCTTAACCACAAAGCCACCTGGAACTTGTTGACATCACCTTTGTAATCGAAGGATGCTCTCTCACTCTTTGAACCTGTCCTGTTTTCTGTTCCACTAACCTGACAGTTACAGTTAAAATGTTCCCGAAAGCCTCTCTTATGTCAAGCTTCCTGAATTAGAATATACAGGGGTTTAATACTCTAGAATAGCTCCTATATTCATGTAGCAAAAAGGGACACCCTGCCGCTGCTGTTGTGCCACCTCATTGCCACCACAGCCTCTCTTACCTGGGTTGCAGCAGCAGTGGCAACAGTGGCTTTGTCTCAGGGCCAGCACAACACATGGTGCCACATGAGGAAGGCAGACCACCTCACCTCTTTTTACTCCAGCTGTTAATGGCAGCAGCCCTGGCAGGCTCAGCACCATGTTTTGAGGAAAGGGTCAGGATAGGATAGAGCGAGGGAAGCAGTGGCAGTATTGCAAGAGGGACCATAGCAGTGGGAGGGGTGGCAGCACTGGAGTCTGTAGAAAGGGAAATGCAAAACCCTCCCTCTCCCAATTTGCCACCTGATCCACATGGCTCAAGGTTATTCATGGTTGGGACAGATCCCCATCCCACCCGATCCTGCATAGTTCCATTGGGGCAAAAAACAAATGAATTTCCTTTCTCCCAAACTTCCAGCTAATGTGTGTGTTACTTTAAACCACATGAGGGCACTGTTTGTCTAGTAACCTAGTCAGCTCTTGCTTGGTAGCCATTGTCTGCAGCCCTAAAACCTGGCCCATTTTGTTGTTCTCTCCCAACTTGTTGAGATAAGGTGTCTACTATTTTCTCTTTCATCTCCAGTCATCCTGTAAATGGCTCCTGCCAAGATAGTGAAACAGACTCCCATGACAGGTGATGGACTATCCTTCACTGAAGGTTTTTAAGCAGAGGTTGGATGGCCATCTGTCAAGTATGATATAGTTGAGATTGCTGCATTGAAGGGGGTTGGACTAAATGACCTTCAAGGTGCCTTCCAACCAGTCTGATTCTATGCTCTTGCATGAATAAAGCCTCTGAACTCTAGAAATTGTAATTGATCATTTCAATCTCACTCACCCAAGCTGCAAGCTCTCCTAACAGGTATTGCCCTTACTGTGAAGTAATTTTTGGAAAGCCATAACAGTTTGTATGACAGTGCTTTATAAAGTACAACTGGGGCCTTAGATTGGTTTCATGTTGATGCCAGTGGCATGCCGATGGAGGCAGATGTATGAACATCCCAAGTGAAAAACCATGGTGAATTGTAACGGCCAGTTTTTATTTTGAAAAATTCAGACACTATTTCACAGTGTTTCCTGCCTTTCACTTGGCACACTTGTTGTAGCCATTTCATTAGGCTCACCCAGTTTCTTTGTCTTTTATCACACTCAAGGGAAAACAGAGGTTTATGTAACTCCAGACCTGCCAATCTGGAAAAATGCCCAGTGGTATTTCTTTCCTAGTAGCTAAAGTTTCCAACAAAGAAAAAAGGGAACTCAAGGTTGTAAAAAGGTAGGATTTCACTTCAGAATCCAGTTCCTAAATCTGCAGGAGAATAAGGTTTCTTTTGTAGTTTTATATTCCATCCTTTATTATATATGTGCTGCCGAAGCGAGCACTTCCATCCTTTATTATAGATTATCTTTCACATTTTTGGATTAGATCTTATACAATGAGACCTGCAGCAAGATTTAACAACATGGGAGTCCTTCTGTTCACTTTGCCATCCATTAATGGCAAAGTGAACATATACAGGCAGAAAATTGGGGTATAGATTTTTAAATCCTTATATACATTTTGGTCAACATAACCAATAAGATGATTTTTTCTTCTATTATAACTGCCTCTCAGATAGTTAACCTAAGAGAGGAAGAGGAGGTTGTAGCAACAATAATTTTGACCAAAGACATTTGTATCAATCGATGTTTAGGGATCTATCCATCTGTTTGGTTCACCTTTTCAGTTGTATAGTGTGTTTTTACTTAAGTTTTAAACTGCTGTAGATTAACCCAAAAATCATTAAACTCATTTCCTTGTTGTTGTTTTCAAAAAAAAACTTTATCCGATGAGGATATCAATTTTCTCCTGCTGACAACACAATCAGCTACTTGCTTGTCCAGCATGACTTGTAAATGAAATATTATTCTTTTCCTGTTTGCTTTTTCTTTCACACTTCAGATTCCTCTCAAAGGTCAAAACAGCGATTTCTACTTCGTTGTTCTCTGTTCAGCTTCTACAAAAGCTTCTCTCAAGATCCATGGAATGGGGAATATAAATCAAATTATGTTTCTCCACTTATAGCTAGATTACATAATTTATTTGAAATGTCACCAACATTTGCCAATTGTTTTAACTATCATTTCACTTTACAGTGGTACCTCGGGTTACAGACGCTTCAGGTTACAGACTCCGCTAACCCAGAAATAGTACCTCGGGTTAAGAACTTTGCTTCAGGATGAGAACAGAAATCACAAGGCAGCAGCGCGGCGGCAGCAGGAGGCCCCATTAGCTAAAGTCGTGCTTCAGGTTAAGGACAGTTTCAGGTTAAGAACGGACCTCCGGAATGAATTAAGTTCTTAACCCGAGGTACCCCTGTATTTGGAATCCGTATCAATTTGATAAAGAGAAGAAACTGGGGTGTGGGGTCCTTTGGAACTTATTCATGTATTAAACCTAGAAAAGTTTGTCCTTGATGCCAATGTGCTCAAGTAGCCTTTTGTTGGCAGTGTTGACTGGGGAGGAAGGAGAGAGAGATATCAAAGTTTTCTTTGCTGATTTCCTAACCAAGGCTTTGGGTGCACATCAACACTGGCATATGGATGAAGATCTGCAAGTCATTCTCCTTCATGTACATGGTTCCTTTGCAACAAACGGGTATGACAGGTAGCTACACGTTTTGAGGACAGGATCACACTTCAAAACGACCTTGACAGATTAGAGAACTGGGCAAAAACAAACAAGATGAATTTTAACAGGGAGAAATGTAAAGTATTACACTTGGGCAAAAAAAATGAGAGGCACAAATACAAGATGGGTGACACCTGGCTTGAGAGCAGTACATGTGAAAAGGATCTAGGAGTCTTGGTTGACCACAAACTTGACATGAGCCAACAGTGTGACGCGGCAGCTAAAAAAGCCAATGCAATTCTGGGCTGCATCAATAGGAGTATAGCATCTAGATCAAGGGAAGTAATAGTGCCACTGTATTCTGCTCTGGTCAGACCACACCTGGAGTACTGTGTCCAGTTCTGGGCACCACAATTCAAGAAGGACACTGACAAACTGGAACGTGTCCAGAGGAGGGCAACCAAAATGGTCAAAGGCCTGGAAACGATGCCTTATGAGGAACGGCTAAGGGAGCTGGGCATGTTTAGCCTGGAGAAGAGGAGGTTAAGGGGTGATATGATAGCCATGTTCAAATATATAAAAGGATGTCACATAGAGGAGGGAGAAAGGTTGTTTTCTGCTGCTCCAGAGAAGCGGACACGTAGCAATGGATCCAAACTACAAGAAAGAAGATTCCACCTAAACATTAGGAAGAACTTCCTGACAGTAAGAGCTGTTTGACAGTGGAATTTGCTGCCAAGGAGTGTGGTGGAGTCTCCTACTTTGGAGGTCTTTAAGCAGAGGCTTGACAACCATATGTCAGGAGTGCTCTGATGGTGTTTCCTGCTTGGCAGGGGGTTGGACTCGATGGCCCTTGTGGTCTCTTCCAACTCTATGATTCTATGATTCTATGATTCTACACACCAAGGGGCTTACAATCTAAAGACAGCAGAAGACATGGCCAGGTGTAGTAGACAGGGGAAGTGTAAGTGTTTACTATTTAAATTACACATACTTTAACTTAGCTACAATGGGAGGAACTCAACACAGCTTTGCGCAGATCACTCCAACAGCACAAGCATGATAGAACCAACTGCCCTCTCCCCCCACATCCATTATTCTCCTTACCCCCCTACCCTGAACCAATTAGGTGGGTGCAAGGGGGCACATGGGGTGGGGAGAGGGGAAAGATGATGGGAGAGAGACCCATTGCATTAACAGGAGTCCCTCTGTGGGATTCTGCTGGCAGGACCTGAATAAGATACAGTGGTACCTCCGGTTATGAACTCAATTGGTTCTGGGGGTCCATTCTTAACTGGAAACTGCTCATAACATGAGGCGTGCTTTCGTTAATGGTGCCTCCCGCTGCTGCCATGCTGCCGGAGCTCGACTTCCGCTCACATCCGAGGGCAAAGTTAGCGGAGTGCATAACCCAAAGCATTCATAAGGGGGTGGTATGTAACACAAGGTGCCACTGTATAGGGTGCCTGGGGGCATCAGGGGAGACACTCTGCATGTTGTCACCTTTCCTTGTACATTTCCTGCATATAGTCTGTACATGCACTCATTGTACTTCTAATCCCTTGCTGGATTGTTTTTACAGAGTTTTGTGGAATTTCTGGCAGTTTAAGAGTTAACGTTTATATACAGCAACTTAACTGACTTGTTTTTACGAAAGAGTTTTACTTATTTTATTAAGAAATTATCAGAGCAATCTTGTACATGACTAGTCAAAAGTAAACCCATCAAGTTAAATGAGCCTACTCCTCAGTAAGCCAGTATACAATTACAAAATTTAATCTTCTACACTAAAAGTGCCGTTCTTTGGCTTCCGGTTCCGGTTCCAGTTCCCCTTAATGGAGGCAGCTCCCACGACAGCAGGAGATCATTGGCAAAGGAAAAACAAGGTTGATTGAGGGTAATTATCCTTGCAAGACGGCTTCACTCACAGATCTTCTCGGTACCTTGCTCTTGCTCCAGCATGGAATGTGGGAGGCAGGGAGGGACTGAGTGCAAAAGCACTTTGCCTTCTGAAAAGCCTCCGGTGTCACCATTAAGCAGCAGAGGTTCTCCTGTTATTTAGAGCTTAATTTGCCTGAAGTACAGGCGTGTGCTAGAAGATATGAGATCATAAACTGCGGAACTGAACCAGCTGCAAGGTTGTTAAGGTTTGAACTTGAGAGAAGACTTCATTCGGTGCAAAAGACTGTGTGGGGGAGGGGTGCCTATCGTTTTTTAAAGTTTTCTTCTCTACATTTATGATTTGGCAACCCTCCTTTGAATGTTAGTTTAAATCATATATGTACAAGTGAGAATGGATGAAACTGGATTATAGATATGGAATATAATATACGGAACTGTGTGTGTATAAATACCATTCTATTGTCAAAATATTTTTTTGTTTCTAGGATATCATGCATGAGATAATTTCTCTTTCACACAAACATACCCACAGAGATGTACAGAAATCACAGGTCTTTAATAATCCTTGTATCATATGAGTTTTAAGGCATCAAATAAATATCCTGGAACTCTCCAGAGACCATTACCCATTTTGCTCCTTAATGCTCATCAAAACCAGTGACTTTACATTTCGTAGTACAGGTAGACTTTTAAAGACATTTATGCATCCTTTATAATATTGTCTGCTTCCACTTTGGTCCTTAATGAAATAAAAGTTCAATTCACATTATACCCACAGAATACAGAAAGAGAAAACACTGTCCCCCTGACTTAACGTCTGAAGGATCTTGAAGAACTGAAGTTGCACACATATTGCAATTGTACAGGTTTAGATAATCAGCCTCTTATTTCCCTTCCTATAATGCTATATACCCAGGTTTCTGACAAGCCTGGAACAATTATACTACACTGGGCAACATGATGGAAGGTTTGGATTGTTTGAGTACAGAGATGACATAGCTACTGGGCTCAGGGCCATGCTGGTGGTCCCACCTGCAGGTGTCCATCATTGGCACAGGGTCTACATCAAGAATGCCTCTGCTCCTTATGCATAGCCTCCTTCAAGAAAGGCAATCCATGCAAACTGGATGGTGGAGTCTGGCGGTGGAGTCAGAAGCATGCCTAATGCTGAAGGGGGCAGGCTCTACACAGTCCTAATTCTGGTACTCAGGTGAAGGATGCTATTGTCACTTAAGAAATCTCAACTATGGCTTGATTGTGTCAGTGTCCATGTGAGTTTGAACACCCTGAAGATTTGATGGAGGCTGATAACCTTACTTGTTCAGGTTTAGTGATAATTTTCTTACTACAAAATCCTTGGGAACATCAAAAGACAGACAAAATGTAACCAGTATCAGCCCAATTTTCAGAGTGGGCATTTGTGCAACAGGTTAAAAGATTAATTTCAGGATTCAGAAATATGTAGCTACACATCCAAGAAATGGGAGATAATTGCCTTAAAAAAATATTTTAGAAATGTCTCGGTTCTTTTGTTTTTCTTAATACAGAGATTTGTGGTAATTTTACAATTCTTTGGTGAGGCATAAATCAGTAACACAACCATAATCACCAGAACTTATTGCCTTGGCTGTCCAGCACTTATGTAAAGCATACCTCTATTGCCAGACAGACGAACTCAGGACCCTGGAATTACTACATGTAAATATTTGAAAACAATACTATTGGTTAAAATATCACAACTAAAAAAATCTAAAGGCAGGGGCTGTTATTTGATGTCTAGTTTCCAAGCCCTTCAATTATTATCTGAACATATAAAATGATTTCTCCAAGCATTTTTTCTCTAAAAAGAAAAGGGCGATTCTTGAGATTCTAAGAGCAGCATTTAGGTCTACACAAAATTTTCTGAGCGGCTAAAATGTTGCCATCTTGACTCAATTTGTGCAAACCTGCTCTGGGTTAAAGGGGGTGAAGAGATAACATACTATCAGTAGAATTCTAAATACAAACAGTATACCTGCTATATCTTTTCTTCATGGCTGGTATGGATTAGGTCTGTTGCTGCACTGCTTTCCTAACACAACAATCAGTTGAAGCCTTGAGTAACTTCTACAGTGAGTGCTGAGCCTCATATACAAAAAAGCATCTCATATATACTTAAGACTCACAGCTGAAAGTTAAGGTCAGGTTACTGTAGCCAAGAGGCCCAAACTGGTAAAACTGATTATAACTGCATACAGCAACATGGGTTCAGACTGTACTTGTGTGACATCAACATTATTTCATACATTCATTACTAAAAAGGCATTTTAAAGCACTATTTTTTACATATACAGTATCTAGAAAGAAGCCAAGTAGTTATGATTCCATTGTTTGCATCTTCCTGAAGTTTTCCACTGTGTCAGATTTCCAATAGGTTTCTTTCATCTAAACAGAACAGAACACATATAACTATATATAGAAGTACCAAACGATCTAAGATGGGGTTATGTTATTAATTATTATATTATTCTGTATTTTGTGCTGTTATCTTGTATTTTTATCACTCTGAAATCTACAGGTGAAGGACAGCATAAAAATTTAAATACTGGTTAATGCCCATCACTTTTTAAATCTGTAGTATCACCAGCCACGGTTATGCAGTCATGGTATTCCTGCCCAGAATTTTGGTGTGATACACTAAGATGAGTGGTCTATCACCATCTATGCCCCTTGTTCCTGCAGTCTTAAGCAAGCGCCAGAGCCAGAAGCATTATCAGAACTTTGGTTGGCCACAATGCATGTCAGTTTGATAGGTCTGAAGCTGTGTAGGCCTCCAGTAAGAGGACAATTCACCAGCCCCACAGCAGCAGTGCTCTTGCACAGCCCCCATTCATTTCGATGCAAAGTTTCTTTGGTAGCTACCTGAGCCTCATGGTGACTTCTCTTAAAACTTCCTGTTTCTAGGACATACCATAAACAAACTTTTGCAATAAGATAGTATCAATCCTTCCCCTTCCCTTCTTTGAAAGCATTTTCTACTCATTTCAGTGAAGGTGGGTGAAGCTGTACATTTGGGAATTGCAAGGCGGCCCTGAAACAAGACAGCAGTACTTATTACTCAATTTCGTGATAGCCCCCAAAGCTTTCAAGTGGACTTTGAACTTACCGCCCTTCCACAAGGAACTTAAACCTTTCTTTGCCTGGTACTATTTTCCACACCATTGCTGTCTTCGGTTTTCCTGTACAGAAGAAGTGACATTAACGTAAGCCTGTAAACATTGTGAATCATTGTTTTACCTATGTTTGGAGCTGCCCTTTTCTCTGGATAGACTTTTCTGTTGTCACCTTTCATGTGGGTAACCTTCGCTAACAACCAGAGAAGAGCACGCCGCCCCAGAAGAACACCATAACAAGGGGAGGACCAACCTGCTTCCACCCATCGGCCAGTGAATGTACAGCTCCCATGTTTGTTTTCCTCTTCCCCTCTCTATTTGTTCATTAGTTTTTTGAAACACATCTATTAGGGAGCATGAGCTTGCAGTCAGTTCCTTTTTTTAATATTATTTTTTATTGATTTTTACAAATAATTTCCAAAAATCATATAACATATTTTCTTATCTTATACAATATTTTGGACTTCCATCAACTGCATCTGAAAATTTTTCAATCTTTATCACTTAATCTACATTTCTTAATTTCTCTATTACTTTTAATTATCCTTAACTAATAGCTCTCTTCATAATCTTCTCTGCAATATTTTGCATAATCCTCCTTACAAAACTTCTTGCAGTCCTACAAGCGTAATCTGTTTGTTACAATTGCTTTTCAAATAATTCAAATATTTACTCCAGTCCTCTGAGAATCTCTGGTCCCGAAGGTTTCAGATCCTTCCTGTCATCTTATCTAATTCTGCAGAGCTTGCAGTTAATTCTATATACCAATTGTGCTGTATGAAGAAGTTCTTGTCAGGAAAAAGAGACTAGCTTAGTAGCATGTAGGGAACCTCTGGCCTTCCAGATGTTGCCAAGCTACAACTTCTATCATCCTTGGCCATTGGCTATGCTTGCTAGGACTTATGGGAGTTATAGTACCATCTAGGAGAAAACACACCCAATGTAGTTATCTTCCCCTGGTATCCACAACTAAAATTATCAGCTAGGAAGTGATGGGATGCTGTACTGGTGACTCTGGGAGGCCACTAGATGGACAAATAATCTGAGCAGATATAAGTCACCTTCCTATGTTCTGTCTCCACTGTTGAAGGCACTCTGCCTTTGAACATTGGTTGTTGAGAATTACAGGTGGGGAGAATTCTGCTGCACTTAAGTTCTGCTTTGTGGGCTTCCCATGGGCATCTAGAGACAACTATGAGAGCAGAGTGCTGAACTAAATAGACCTTTGGCATGATCCAGGACAGCCTTTCTTATGTACAGACTTTTTGCCTGGGAATTTGAGAGCGACTGTCATGGTGGGGTGGGAGTGAGGGACTAAATCATTTGGAATTCCTACATTTAATTACAAACTGGCATCAATTAAGAACAGAACTTTTATCTTCTTGAAAATGCCACTATTAATAGGTGCAATCCAACACTTACCGAGCTCAATAGCCAAGGCTGCTTAAATTTTCATCACACACTATTTAAGCATTCATATAAAAACGCAGAATAAAATCGCTACTTACAGGGTCTCCGTCTGTTCAAATTCTTTTTCAACTTCTTCTGTGAGACAAAGAAAATCCAGTGATTATTTCACATATCCATCGTTGCATTAACAGGAGCATAAGAACAGGTGTGCCATGTTAAATCAGCAGGCCAGTGCATTAAGGTCTAAGTGGTTCTCACTGGCACAATGTAAACACACTGGGAGTCACAGCCACAGCTGAGGCAGAGCAAAACTTACTGATCATTCAGCAATTACCGAATGCTAATTATTTTGTCCACTTTGGAAAATGCCCAAATATGCACAAGGTGAATCTTACAAATAGAGGAAGATAATATTTGCCTACATAATGCCGTGACTTATCTAAAGTGGGAAAATACATCCTCTAATAGGGGTCCCCACCTTAATAAAATATTGAGAGGGCAGGTAAGCCCTGCTCCACATAATCGATCACATGATATGGCACTCACACACCATTTGAATGGCAATGCCCATCAACTGGGAGGGAGGACAAGCGAAAGGACCTTGGCCCCTAGGAGTTGGCTCCTATGTCCTCTAAACACTAGAAAATACCATCTAATTTGATTTATGTCATTTCTTTCTCTAGGGCAAGCTTGGCTAACCTGCGGCCCCTTTTCAGATCATCTTACATTGCAGATTACTGGTTAATCCAGCCTTTCCCAATGTGGTGTCTTCCAGAGGTTTTATACTACAAGTCCCATTATCTCCAGTCAGCATGGCCTATCATCAGTGATGATGGAAGCTGTGGTCCAGTAACATCTGTTTGGCACCACGTTGGGGTATACTGGGTTTTACTGAAGAATTATAGCGAACCCTAGAAATCCAATTTGTGTAGTGTAGGCGTGTGTGGCAAAAGTGTGCTCCTCCTATATCTTACCAACTTGAAATTCTTTCTTTTTGGTGCACGCTTCATAGGCAAAAATAACAGCAACAAAAAGGACAACTTCAGCGGCTATTGCAAGAAATGGCTTGAGGGGTGTCATATAGGTGAGAACTTTGAGAGACACTTCGCCTTTTCTTGCACCTAGAGGAAACACGGCTTCACACGAGTAAACCCTAGTATCTTCCTCAGAGAGACCCATGATCTTCAGCTTTGTCATGTTGGCATGTTCTTGGGTAATGATGTACTTTTCTGGCATCAGAGTAGTATTAATAGCCACCTGGTGCAAAAACAAGTTCACAAGCTTTAGTAGGGTGACACAAAATGGACTCATGTTAGCATTGGAAGCTCAGAATGTAGGAATTCAAATATGGGGATGGAATACTCCTAACAGGGAAACTAAATATGCAATGGAAAAGCAGAAAGGGAAAAGGAAATGCTGCAATTCACAAGTACTTGATTGACAGCCTAGTTTGGGCCAGGGGTTTGAATGCAAGCTTATGTTTTCCTTGGGCAAATGTTCTTCTACCCAGGACACAGTCTACTACTTAGTCCACAAACTTAAACTTTGGGGACTAGAGTCTAGTAAAGGTGGTAGGCAGTGCTTTTTTTCTGGAGGTACTCAAGGGTTTGCAGTACCAACACCATTTTTCCCTCTAGAAGAAAAGCACTAGTGGTAGGAATCTGTTAAGGTACCTCAATAAACCTACAATGCCCAAAGTTCTTTAGGGCAGGGTTCTCAGAAACTTCCTATCCCCAGGACAGAGCACTGAAATATAGGGCAGCCCACCAGTCACAAATTGGCAGCATAAACAGTTTCCCATTACCAGCATCACATGATTTCTATTCACCAATCAAAGGATCACAGCAATCTTAATAGATGGAACCCAATGACATTATCCTGAACCAATCAAAATCTTTTCGCTCTTCAGATCATGCAATATCATGTGAGTACATATAATCATTTTTCAGTGTATTTCTTTACTGAGACTTTGACTCATTTCCCTATTCATTAAATGTCTCCCAATATCCTCTTTCATCTGTCTACAAAACAATTCAAGATTAATCACAATTGCCATGCCTAGTCAGCCCTCTTTTCATGCATACATTGGCCACGATAGATTTTATTCTTTTCAGTGCTCTGTACAGTAAAAGGTAAGCAGCCATAGGCATTTTCAGTTAAGCTAGGTCATAGGCTCAAAAGAAAATGGAATCCTCAAAATAATATGGCTTTATGAAAGTATTTTCTGCATCATGAGTATCCCTGTGTCCAACGTTTATCCCATTTCTAGACTGCATTTGAAGAGAGCTTTCTATAAAAGTACTGAATGACGTATGTGTGTGTCCTTTATCAAGCAGAACTTCACCTGTTCGCTTCCATTCTTTGTATACCAAACCCAGGAAGATGGGTTATATTGGTGGGTTTCACTGCCAACCAAACACGCCAGGACCACAAAATCACCTACGTAACTGATTATGCGCTCAGATTTTCCATGCGGTTCAGGCACTAAGGAAAAAAACAAAACACACTTGTGATACTTCAGGCAGCATTTTTGTAAAGACCACTTGTGAAAGGATGCATCCAAGGATCTACAACACATATAACTCCATACCCTCCAACATTTCTCTGATGAAAATAGGGATGTCCTAAGATAAAGCGGGACATTCTGGGATCAAATCAGAAACTGGGATGGCTTCTGTAAATCCAGAACTGTCCCTGGAAAATAGGGACACTTGGAGGATCTGCTACTTCCTTATCTTTGCTATTGTTACAGAAGGGGCATCTGCCAATCCTAGACCATGCTAATTTCTCCCAGGTGGATGTATGAACCAGAGCAAGGAAAAGATAACCGGCCTCAAAAGAGCCAAATACAAGCAATCCATTCAATGTCCTTCCTGCATTTCCTTTCTTCGTGTAAATAGGGGGTTCAGCCAACTGAGAAGCAGAGCGCTGTTAAAACATCTTGCTTTAATCTCTCCGATAAATTTGAGCTCAGCATATAAAACACGAAACCAAATGTATCTGATTAGCATCGCTGCTTCTCAGTCTAATTAATGTTCGTCAGCAGAGCGTGATCTCTTTTGTCATGCTGCTCTGTTTTAATGAAAGTTTTCCTTCTTAGATAGCACACACTGTTTTGCTGCTCAGAATAAGCGATGACGACTGGGTCTGCGGAGGCGTCAGGCAAAAGGGGGCGGGGTGGGGAGGAGAGTGAACATGACATGGACACAGCCATCCCATTGTGTTTTGAAATGGTGCCTTACTGGGGCAGCACAAAGCTTTCAACAGCCATATGCATTACTTCAACTATGAGGCTCACAATTAACTTTTCTTCTGTCTCTGCCTCCTCTGCTCCCATTCCATGTTTTAAAACAGCCTCTACATTCCCGATATGTTCAAGGTTGTTGTTTTTTAAAGAAGTTTGCCTCCACTGATTTTAAAATAAGAAATGAAATACACAGAGCATGTATCCTCCACATTTTAAACTCACTAAAATCAAAGCACCGTCTTGACTACAGAATACATACATTCCAAGAGTTTAAAGCCAAAATCTGGGACGCCATCTTCCCAGATGCCATCTTCCCATTTTTTTATCATGACAGCATGGCAGCCATTTTGGTTGTCATAATTTCACACCACAATTCCCCGCCCCCAAAGTGCTATTTTTCAATTACAGTGCCACCAAATGCATGTTTTTTGACCCCACGCAAGATCACGCCCCCCCCCCAAGCACTTTTGTGCTGCAAAATTGGACAAGATCCCAGCAACCAAAATGGCTGCCGGTCTGTGGCAATAAAAAGCAAGATGTCCCAGTTTATCTGGAACACTTGTAGCCCATGCAGAATACGGTACCATTTATATCTGTTGCCCAGATTCAACACACATTTGAGAACAAGTACAGTTTTATTGCAAAAAAGGGTGATATATTTTTAAAAGTAAAATTAATTAAGCTCAACATCTGCAACCATGTACATGTCTGGCTGGCTGCCACATGACTATAAAATGATTTTATCTTGGTTTTTTAAAGGAAGCTTGTTTGCCATTCTCTGGGCAATCATTTGGAAGGGAAAAGCAGGCTGTGGAGTCCTCAACTTTGGCCCTGAGCTCCAATGTATTTTGCAAGTTAGCTGAAGCTAAATGGGATACCAATGGAAACCATATAAAAAGCCAGTTTCAATTCACTTGATAATAAAAGACTCACCAGCAGAATCCTATACATATCTACTCAGAAGACACATTGAATACAATGGAACCTACCTCCCAATGAGGCATGTCTAAAATTACAGCCTAAGGCTGCAGTTGACTACAGTAGACCTCTGAGGAAGCATGCATAGGATAGGGAAATGCATTTCATCCTCATGATACAAACAAAGCTTCCACAATAAGAATGATGAACAAAGATTGGGCTTTCTACTCTCTCCCCTGATCACTTTTCTCATTGCAGAGCCTCTGAAGTGTAGGTGGGTTCCCATGCAGCAAGATACAGTGATAACAGCAAGAACCTTTGTTGAGCTAACAGAACTGGACAATAGGGGCAAAGCAACTCCTTATATACATTTCTAGAGGCCTGGGCCACTCCCACTCTCTCCGTGATTGGCTGTCTAAACTCCCAAGCTGCGAATCGTAACTCAGAGTTTAAGGGTCGATGGCCCAAATCCTGAATTGTTCTGTGATTGGATATCATGTATCAAATCAGAACACAGGGGCTCAGAATTCTTAGTCCAGACTCAAGCTCAGGCACACACAGACTAATGAATACAGAACAGTCTCCATGACTCACAGGTAGTCAAAATGGTGCCCTTCAGAGTTTTTGGACTATAACTCCTTCAACCAAAGCTAGTGTGGCCAGGAATTATGAAAACTGTAGTCCAGCAGATCTGGAGCACACCATGATAGCTACCCCAGTTCCACATGAAGTGGCCATATCTGCCAGCACCATGTAAACTGGTTTCTTCTCGGAATGACCAGAGACTTTGCTACATTCGTCACAATATGTTTTGAATGCATTATAAACATCCACACCAATTGGTGCCAGAGAGCAAAAAGGAGTTTATATGGATTGTTACATAGGCTCCCCCCCCCTTTTGTTGTAACAATTTAACTTCTGGCTTATTTATCGCTTTTGAACCTGTGTCTAGATCCACCCCAACAAATGAAGGGTGCATTATTGGATATTATCTAGTTCAGAAATTGCCTTGGTGCTACAGCAGCATTGGAAAAAATATTTCAAAAAACAGTATTACTGAAACCCAATGAATGGGTGTCCTTTGGTCACAAGTTAAATGCAAAACTTGACTCTGCAATAATGAAATTTTAATCCTGTGAAACAGCTGCTTTTTAAGATGGTTTGGCTGCTGCTTTCCCACAAGTATACATGCAACTAGCAAATTTAAAGTTAATTTATTAAGAGTCCAAGTGAAAGTGCTTCAAAACATACTTGCTCTCAACTCTGAAATAGTTATGGCATATACAAAGGCAGTACATCATTAATATTTAAATGGCATCCATCACTGTGTCCCATCCATTCTATATTTAGCCCCATCTTAATAATTCAGCAACCTGCATCTTCAGTAAAATATCATCTTACATCAAGGTACCTTTCTTACAATGCCATTTCAGTAAAAAGGGAAAGCATCAGTAAAAACTGTTGCAAATCCTGGGCAGGTTTGAAGGAGAGGGCAGGGGGAAGCAAAGTGAAAAACAAAAACAAAACAAAAATTCAGGACATTAGATAGAACTCCAACTCCAAGAACAAATATATAAATTTAAAAACACAAAGCTATGTCCAACCCCCCACCCAAAAAAAATAAACCCACACAAACCACATAATAAAAAAGTTGAAAATATTACATTCAGTACTGCACTCACGTATGCATCTTAAAGATAAAATGATAACGTTTTAAAATGCTGCTTGCTCCAAGTGGTATGCTTTCTTAGAGAACTTGCTATTCTTGTTATTGTTGGATTGCATATTTTAATTACATGTGTTCATAGTTTAGTGTTTTTGAGTCACTGGTTTTTATACTTGTAAACTGCTGCAAAAGTATAAGTATGTCAGTGGTGTCAAGACCCAATGTCACATAATGGGTAATGCAGATGGGGCCAGTCACTGTCTCTCAGCCTAATCTATTTCCCAGGTTTGCAAGGAAATTACAGAAAGAATAAATGCCCAGTGCAGTGCACAATAAATGAAGCCCATTTCTGTTTTCCTTTACAATAGTTCTGCATGCGGATAGTTTCTGGTGCAACTTTTTCTGCATGTAAGACTCATGCTGTTCTCATTTCAACTAGTTTACATCACTATAATCTGCTTTCACCTTGGGAGAGAGGGCCTAAGTATTGCATACATTTAATTCCCCGTGAAAACAAACAAATATTTTTGGTTTGGGGGCAAAAAAATGTGGCTAACCCTGAATATAAGTACAATGGTACCTCAGCTTACAAACACCTCAGGTTACAAACTCCGCTAACCTGGAAGTAGTATCTCGGGTTACAAACTTTGCCTCAGGATGAGAACGGAAATCGCGTAGCGGCGGCAGAAGCTCCCATTAGCGAAAGCGCGCCTCAGGTTAAGAATGGTTTCGGGTTAAGCATGAGATCTCTCTACTGCTAACTCTATATCAGCAAAGCATCATAAACAGGGATGGGTGAAACCCAACAAGTATTTTGGAGAGAAGAAAACACTGAACTCCCTCCCCCAATTTGACTTCATGGGATTTTATTGCTATTAGCACAAATGCTCATTGAAAGTGATAGCTGGGCAATAAAAGCCTGTGGTTATGAATAAATCACTATGAATAAATAGGATCACAAAAGAAGCAACCATTTCATGATCTTACCTTGCAAATGAAATGTAGAATTAACTTCTTCAGGTTTGGTTTTATAAACACAAGTATAGCTTCCAAGTTGGTCTCTTGTTGTGACATTTACCCTTAACAGAAGAAGCATTATATAATTGATGTTATATGACTATTTTTTAAAATAAAAATAAAAAGGAGTGATAAGAAGCTGGAACTAACTTCACAAAGCAAAAACTGGAAGTAGAATTAGAGAGTGAAGGCAAAATTGCTAAAACAAGGATATTCCAGATTCATGGAAGACTGCAAACTGTAGCACATGCAACAGATCAATTGATGGGCAGTGCATCTTGTGTGAACAAACCACCACAGATAAAATACTACAGGTGGAACTTACAGTGAATATTTACCCATTAGGTGAAACTTAGTTACCCATTATGTGGCCACCAACAAAAACGACATGTGTTGAGATCTCCACCTCTCAAATTTAAAATCACGGATGGGTTCTGAAGATGTTAAAGGTAAAGGTAAAGGGACCCCTGACCATTAGGTCCAGTTGTGACCAACTCTGGGGTTGCGGCGCTCATCTCGCTTTATTGGCCGAGGGAGCCGGCATACAGCTTCCGGGTCATGTGGCCAGCATGACTAAGCTGCTTCTGGCAAACCAGAGCAGCGCACGGAAACGCCGTTTACCTTCCCGCTGGAGCGGTACCTATTTATCTACTTGCACTTTGATGTGCTTTTGAACTGCTAGGTTGGCAGGAGCAGGGACCAAGCAACGGGAGCTCACCCCATCGTGGGGATTCGAACCGCTGACCTTCTGATCAGCAAGTCCTAGGCTCTGTGGTTTAACCCACAGCGCCACCCGCGTCCCTTCCGACGTTGTTACTAGACCACAAATCTCTTCATCCCCAACGACTGGCCATGCCAAATCAGTGATAGGAGTTGAATGCCAACATGACCTGGTAGATCACATGCCTCCCACCTGGGGCACATCTGTCTTTATGACACCATGTAAATGCCACTACACATCGTGAATGGAAAGGAAAAACTTGACACAAGGATGCCCTTTGCAGTAGCCGTCCTGTGGCTGTCATAGTTAAGCTCTCCTCTTCACTGCAATGCAATGTTTTATATCAGAATCATTTTTCATACCCTGCAAAAGATCATCAACTGGGTGGGTGGGGGGAAGCAATGCCAATACACCTATCTGCATCAAACCTTCCTTCCTTGCAAACGCTGTAATACACAAGGCAAATCAGAAAGGCCACTCACTCATGTCGACTGCACCAGCTGTTCTTGCTTTCATTCTTGAAGATTCTGTCATTTTTTATTGTTTCGTTCTCCTTCTTCCAAACAACCTCAATTTCTTCCACATCCATAGAAGGCTTAAGAACCAAACTACACAACAGTTCAAGCTCAACTGGACTCTGTAAAATGATGGCTTTAAGCACTGAATCTTTGGGGGAATCTATGGGAAATAAAAAGAAAATTATGTGCTTAATAGAAAGTACTTTAATATGAAATTACGTAACAATTTTTTAAAAACAACAGACTATTGGTTGCACATACACTAGATTAAATCCAGATTAATTTTGCAATGAGGACATTAGAAAAGCCCTACCATTCTGCAATTCTACCAAACACACTTAAAACTGTCATTTCCATCAATTTCAGGGACTTGCTTAGAAGTAAATACTCCCAGTGCATTGATAAGTCAAGCATTTGCATCAGCAAGTGTCACAGGTGAGTGCTAGTCAGTAACCACAGTCCAAATTTGAAGTTAACTCTTTATTGGCAAAAACACGATCTTAATGAGCAAAGCAGCTTATTCCTGGTGGTCTTACTCCATGAAAATCAGTTGCTGCGACTGAAAGTCCCCACCCTCTTCACTGCCATCTAAGTCCCCTCCTCCCCAGGATTTTCCCCAAGCAATCTGAGACTGTGCCTTTGTGCAGCCAACCTCTCCTCTGTCCTGTTCATACCTTTCTGGTTCTGGGAAACAAGAGGGGAGGGGAGCTTGTCAGAGCAGGAGGGAGAGACAACCATGCCTCTTTGCCAGCCTGACTCATCTCTGACTCTTGGCCTCCCTCCTCCCACTCTCCTGCTTCAGCTTCTGCCTCTGATTCTGAACTTCTCTCTGCTACAGACTCTCCCAGCTCACTAAGCCCTGTTAAGTCTTCAGCTTCCAACACTTCCTCTTCCCAGTCTTCTCCCTCTAACCACTCATTGTTGTCCCACCACTACTCCCTGGGCTCTAAGCCTTCTTCCCTTGGTTCACCTGCTGGTTCCTCCCACCATTCCTCAGCATCCAACCAGTCCATGACAACTAAGACAGAGAAGCCTTTTGGTGTGAAGTCCACAAAGCAGTATGCCTCTAAATATCAGTCTGGTTGGCCACTGTGAGAACAGGATTCTGGACTAGATGGGCCTTTGGCCTGATCCATCAGGCTCTTATGTTCTTAGTGAATCACAGTTCCACTGGGTTAAGTTCAACTAATTTTCCTCCATATAAATTCTGTGAAATACCTCTAATAACTCAGTATTTATTTTATGTGAAGCAATTTATCCCTGACTGTTCAGCCTAAAAAAAGGTTACTCAAGCAGCTTAAATATCATTGGTAAGAGGGCCCATGCCCAGCATGACCAAAAAGGAGCACTAAAATAACTCTGTCTCTTTTTCCGACAGAAAGGGAGACACTTGACAAACTGGTTTAAGAATGTATCCCTATGGAGCAACTCAGAAAAGGGTAGCAGCAAAACTATAGGGTTTGGTCTGATATAAAAATGAAATACTCTGTGGGTAACCTCAGACACACATGGTTCACTGTAGCTTCCTGCACAGCTGCCTATAAGCTGTACTTTGTATTATGGACTTAAATAGTCAGACATACTTTTTGACGTAAGTTTATTTAATGGCAAAAATTCAAATAATAATATTTATTAGCTGTGTAACCCACACACGCTGCCAAAAGAGCCCATGAAGTCCATAAAGCATCATCATGAAGACTGTCCATCTCAGCCCAGCCTTAAATGCAAGCAGTTTCCACCCACCTGCCTCAATTTGTTCTCTAGCTTTTAGCTACTCTAGAAAATTTGGATCCGATGTTTTGAAATTTATCTCCATGGCCGTGACAGCTGGAATCTTACTTGTGGTTCCCTGCCCCCACTCCCACGCAAAAGAAACCAAATTAGCATGACTTCTCTACTACCAATCAATGTTCAAGATCAAGAGGAGAAAACATACCCTTCATGGTTAAATTATACTTCTTGAAAGGCAGGATCGGCGCTTGTGTAACGGAACGTGGAGCTGCCAAAAAGAAAAGTTGAGACTAGGTTTATTTTCATATCGAGCAGAACAAGATTCAGCAGAAGATTAATTTGCTCTTTTAACATTCTTTAATGGAATCAAAAATATAAGGACCACAGGAGCAGAAGTACATTTCATAAAGAACATTGGGCTGCCACTAAAAACAGCATTGTGCTCAGAGCATCTCCTTATCCTCCTAGTTCATTTTCTGATACCCTTATGCTCTATATATTTTCCTCCACACATTGGCTATTGACCATGACTGTGCTGGCTGCAGATATAATCCAAAACATCTGGAGGATGCCAGGTTGGGGCAAGCTGAGTTATGCAGAGTTGGAGTAACACCAAGAAGACTCAGTGGAAGGTAGATCTTTTATGCCACTCTGTGATGCTTAGACGAAGGCTAGGAGAGAAATGCACTTTGTAATGAACATAGGAAGCTGCCTTATTCTGAGCAGACCACTGGTCCCAATTGGTCTACTCTGCCTGCAGCTCTCCAGGGTCTCAGTTAGAGGCCTTTGCAATCAGCAGCTCCTGTAAACTGGAGTTGCTGTGCCTTGAAATTGACTCTTAAGAAGTCTTCATCTGAAGTGAACAGTGCCCTAAGGGCACATTTTTAATCACAAAATCCTTTACAAGCTGTCACTGCAGATTTGACTTCCCTTCTACAAACCATGGGCCACACTAAACTACCAACTATCAGCCAAACTCAATGTAAAGTCACATGCATTACAGTAAGGTGAAATGCATTACCACATTTAACAGGCAATTAAAAAAACAAAAACAAAATGCAAACGTAAGTAGTTGCCATGAGGAAGAGGAAAAGCAGTATAGAAACTATGGCAAGACAAAGGGGGAGATCTTAATGCAGACATGCACACAGACATAAACACACAATGCTCGGGGGGGGGGGGGACCCCTCTCTCCAGCACTTATTCCCAGTGTAGCCCAAGGATTGTTCCTCCCAATGCAAATAGCATGGGGGGACGACTCTTGGATATCAACAAAGGGTTAAATGCCCCCTGCCTGCCTGCCATTGTCTTGACCCTTGCAGAAGAATGGGCACATTAAGTGCAGGAACACTTTTAAAGTAATGTTTTCCTTGGCCCTGTATAGCTGTGATCATGGTCTGAGATATTTAGGAAGAATACATTCCAGAGACCAAGCCTAGGTTGCTGAAAATCAAAACCACCCTAATATTCTTTCAAAACGTTTTGGAGTATGAAAAAGTCTTCCGACACTACAGGGGTCTGGCTCCTTTTCATTCTTATATAATATGCGAGTTGCTGGGGAGGGGTGTGTGGGTGTTAAAAGCTCCTCCCTTCCTGTGGATGAGAGAAAATGTTTTGGAGCAAGGGCTGTGTTTTATTTTAAGGAGTTGTTTCAAAGACTGCTGCTTGTTGGGACTCCCTGGCTGATGGTTCTGAAGGGGAAGATTGCTGAATGGAGCTTCAGAGCATCAAAAGAAGAGCCCTGCTGGGTCAGAGCAAGGGACCACTTCAGCCCAGCATCCTGTTTCCACCATTGGCCAATCAGATGCTTCCCAGAAGCCCACAAAACAGTGCAAGAAGGCAGCAGCCCACCAAACACCCACTACAGGAAACCTGTATAGGAAGTTGAGAAATAAACAGCGGAACTTCCCTAAATGTAACGGTAGGCTAGGTGACACAATGAGCACAAATCAGATCGTCTAGCATTTCCTGGGCTGGGCCCTTTGGCCTGATAAGCAACTGAAACAGCTTGATATCTGACATGCAACCGAATGGCAGCGGCTAGTGTCCATTGGGACTGGGAGGGTTGGAGCCCAACATCAGGTAGATCAGCAACAGGTGGAGCCAACTAGTTCTAGTTGTGCTCCTATCCTCCTGACTCAGCCGCGTTCAACAAACAGCAATGCTGATATTAAAATGAGAGACAGTTCCACCCTCTGGAATGCTTGTAAGTAAGGCAGGCAGGCATGGGCTCAGGTAGGAGTAGCCTCCAGTTCAATCAGACCAGTTTTGGTTGTTTTTTTTTAAATACACTGTTTCCTGTACTGCCAAGACTTAAGCTGCACATACTGTATACTCAGTGATTTTTTCTTCTTATTCTGGGGGTTCTCAACAGTACAGACATACCTTGGGTTGAAGTTGCTTCAGGTTGAGCACTTTCGGGTTGCACTCTGTGGCGACCCGGAAGTAACGGAACGGGTTACTTCCGGGTTTTGCCGCTTGCGCATGCGCAGATGGTCAAAATGACGTCATGTGCATGCACTGAAGCAGTGAATCGTGACCCACGCACATGCAGACATGGGTTGCGTTTGCTTCAGGATGCGAACGGGGCTCCGGAACGGATCCCGTTCGTATCCAGAGGTACACTGTACACAGTACTGACACCTTTTTTTTCTAAAAGAAAAGCACTGCGTGTATTTACAGCACATTTCTTCCCCCAAAGAATCCTGGAAACTGTAGTTTACCCCTTTGCAGAGCCATCATTCTCAGCACCCTTAAACTACACTTCCTGGAATATTATTTTTTTTTGGGGGGGGGGGGACATCATGTACTTTAAGTGTATGGTACATATCGCAGATCTGCATCATATATCCAAGCACAACCAACACGTGTATAAAGCACATGAGTCCCCTCAAGAATTGTGGAAACTGTAGTTTGTTAAGAACACTGGGATTGGCAGACCCTAAATTGCAGTCTCCACGACTTTTTGGGGGAAGTCATGTGCTTTATATGTGTGGTGCCCATAGGTGTCTGAGACTGCTGAAACTGCCCCCCCCCCCCCCGATGCCACCTGGGTTCTCTAGTAGGGGGTAAGAGGTGCAAAAGCTGGGGTCTGATTCATGTCCATGCCAGCAAGAATCCAGGTAATAAATCTAGTTTTTCTGCATTTATTAAGAGAGGAGGAGGAGAGGGTGGGAATGTGCCTAGCCCCAGCTTAAAGGATGTGTGAATTGCAGCCTTGAGAATTTTGCTACGTGCCTCTTTTTAAGTTACAAGGGGCTGCAACCCTTGTTGTTTCTGTTTTGCCTACACAATCTTATCAGTGGAGCTACCAAGTACACTTGCCCGGGCTGAAGAATGCAACTCAATCAATACATGACAAGGTACAGGCTTCTCCTGGAATGAGTGACAAGAAGACTCCTACAGGGCAAAAGTAAGACACAAGGTGTTCCTCAGCTTTATCTTCCTCCTCTCAATAACTGGAATATTTTAGAGTGTGAACTCCCTCAGCACAAGATTAATCTTGTGCTGTCATCACTATTGGTAGAAACAGCAGACATGAGAAAATAGTCCTACTGGAAAATAATGATAGGTTGTTACCTGAAGTGGAAGTTCCCTGAGAGAAAATTCCATTGCTGGAAGTTGTTTCCTGGTTGGGATTTTGTGCTGTCGAAGTATCAGCTACATACAATAAAAAATAAGTTAAAAAAAATTATTCTTTTTATGATACAGTTTCGAGATTCTTGGTTTTAACTTATTTATTTAAAAAAATGTTTCTGGATCCTGAGAATGGAGCGGACCCTTCATCGAAACACAGTGAGCAAACGTCCGAATTCTTTGACAAGTTATGAACAGGGCACCTGCCTTTATTCCGTGTACAGGGAAAAGCAAACCAGACTGGAAATGAAAGCTTACAGAGACAGGAGAGCATCCTCCATCTCACCTGTGGGCAGCAGGCTAGCTTAGGGACACAGGGTAGGCCATGTGGACCACACAGGTCAGCCTTCCCACACCCTTGCCCTCCATCATCTCCTCCATGCAACAAAGCCTCATGGAAAATGCAACTTAAGTCATTCCAAAAGAAGATATTGGAGTACTCCAAATCATTTGCCCATGAATGTGGACAGAAAATAGGAGTTACAGTTGGAGGGCAACACCTGGAGAGCTGCATTGATCATTGCAATACATCTATTATTATTATTATTATTATTATTATTATTATTATTATTATTATTATTATGTCACAGAAGATGATTATATAATCTAAGAAGGGGAATGGCTGTGACTGTCATGAAATAACAGTTCCACTACACTACTGGCCACACTCTGTCTAATGGTAGGGCAGGGGCTCTGGTAAAGAATATTGGATATAATATTTTTTTTGATGAGTGTGGCGCTGTGGTCTAAACCACTGAGCCTTGGACTTGCCGATCAGAAGGTCGGCAGTTCGAATCCCCACGACGGGGTGAGCTCCCGTTGTTCGGTCCCAGCTCCTGCCAACCTAGCATGCTTTCAAATAAAAGGGCACATTCTACTCATGTAAAAACATGCTGATTCCTGGACTGCCGGCGGGCCAGATTTAGAAGGCAATTGGGCCGGATCTGGCCCCCAGGCCTTAGTTTGCCTACCCATGGGCTAGTTGACGGGGAAGAAGGTAAGACAAGGTGCACAGGGCTTAGTCCTCCAAAACCTAACAGGTGATCCACACTCCCTGCCCTGTTCTACCTCTCTTCATACTCCTCTTCCATCTCATTTCGGGTCATTTTCTGACATGCCGTTAAAATATATTTCGTACAAGACAGGTCTGGGGAAAATGTATGAGTATAATGAAAAGGGTAAATGTGTGTTGTTTCCGTTTCCTCATTGGTTGCTAAATGACTAACAAACCATTGTACTGTGGTACCTCTGGTTAAGAACTTAATTCGTTCTGGAGCTCTGTTCTTAACCTGAAACTGTTCTTAACCTGAGGTACCACTTTAGGTAATGGGGCCTCCTGCTGTCGCTGCGCCACCACTGCACAATTTCTGTTCTCACCCTGAAGCAAAGTTCTTAACCTGAGGTAGTACTTCCGGGTTAGCAGAGTCTGTAACCTGAAGCGTCTGTAACCCAAGGTACCACTGTACTGGTTTTTGCAAGGGGGAATCTGTGTGCTAACAGGGTTTAGACATCAACCTTGCAAAGTCACACAGTAGATGAAACAATTCACCTCTTGCCATTTGGATGTAGGCTCTTCTCCATTTAATGTCTCCTGCCTGTGTTGTTGTCCTAAGCAACCCACAAAGAACAGTTTGTGCCCACGCCAGACCAATGAGATCATTTCAGTTATGTCCCCCAAGTGGAAGGAAGACAGTGTCTTATCTGAGATCATCATCACCAATAATGCCTTTGTCAATAATGGACTGAGAAATTAATCAGCCTGGTGCTCTTTGCTGCAATGATTCATGTCTGCTTGCTTCTAAGGAAACAGGCTGACTCTGCTAGCTGTAGATCAACTGGGGACTGGATTCTTTTTTCAGAGGAAGCTCCCTTAAAATGAGTCTATTCTTTTTTTAAAAAAGTAATTTGCTTTTGTGACAAGAACAAAATAATGTATAACATCCAGAACATGAGGGTAACACATAGTTCAGAGCATTGGCTGCATCTGTTTTACTGTAAAGCATTTGTTGTTCTTATGACCAGAATTCTCCTTTTGGGTTGACAGTGTCATCTTGTACAGTCAATCCACAGGAAGCCATGCGTTGCTGGTGGTTGCCAGTTCTGTTCCTTCCACACTATGTATTTTATTAAAAAATGCCTTGTCACTTGAAACTTCCCTTTTGCCTTTTAAAAATCACCCCTGTTTTTCACCTTGTGTCTCACTTTCCCCCCATCAATGCAATTCTCCAAGCTGGTGCCATTCGGATAGCAAGTTGTCTCAAATCTTTCCACCTTCTAGGTACTGTCAAGCCTGCTACTAATATAAAACTATTGCTCTATCTAGTTCAGTATTGTCTCTACAAAGACTGGTCGCATCTCTCCAGGGGTTCAGGCAGTGCTTTTTTTTCTTAAAAAAATGTTTAGGGGTACTCTCATTTTCCTACTCATATTGAAATACTGCCCCTCAATGAGGCCAAACTTAGATTCACAAAATGTTTAGGGGTATGCGTACCCCTGTGGCCCCCCAGAAAAATGCACTGGTTTCAGGCAAGGATATTCCCAGGTATACCACAGATATGTACTACATATCTCTGTATATGTATGCTGTAGATCAGGGGTAGGCAACCTAAGGCCCAGGGGCCAGATGTGGCCCAATTGCCTTCTAAATCTGGCCTGCGGACGGTCCAGGAATCAGCGTGTTTTTACATGAGTAGAATGTGTCCTTTTATTTAAAATGCATCAAAATATAGTCCGGTCCCCCACACGGCTGAAAAAGGTTGCTGAACCCTGCTATAGATCAAACCTATCTTAACTAGTCCTCATGTCCCCTTTTCTTCATAACCACATCCCCTTTCTTGATGATAGTACATTATGAAGGGAAATGGTTGAGGGGTGTATGTGTGCCACAGTTGCACACATCTGCACACAGTCACCCACTGTGTTCCATTAAAAGTATACCTAAAATAATGAAGTTCTATAAGCTATGGAACTACTTCAGTTGAAAATATACAAGGCCTCAAGTCTGACTTTATTCTCTGCAACAGTACTGTAGTAATATTTGCGGGAACAGAGTGCCTTGCAGAACAGTGTCTGAAGTTGCAATTCTAGACCCTTGCCTGGGAGTAAGCCATATGTAGGTTTGCACTGCGCAAGACAGTTAGGATTGGTGCAACATAAAGCAGAGATGAAGAGTGAAGAACCTGAACATAGGAGCCACCTCTAGGGGCTGTGAGGGCCTCCCCCAAAGTTGATGAGCATTGCCATACAATGGTGTGCATGCACCACATTATGCAGGCATACCCTCCAACGTTTCTCGGATGAAAATAGGAACGTCCCATTCCATAATGATCATTTTACTATTTATACCCCATGCATCTTACTGGGTTGCCCTAGGCACTCTAAACTTCCCTATACAGGGTTGCCTTCAGATGCCTCAGGGGTTGGCTAACTCCATACCCTCCATACCCTCAGCATTTCTCCAATGTAAATAGGGACATCCTAAGAAAAAGTGGGTCATTCCAGGATCAAATCAGAAACCAGGACATCTTCTCTAAATCAGGGATGTCCCTGGAAAATAGGGACACTTGGAGAGTGGGGCTTACCTGGGCCTCCAAATATTTTATTCAAGTTGGCATCCCTGAACCTGAGTTGTATATTCTCTCTTTTTAGTCCTACTTTCCATATCACTGCTGCTTTGCAGTCATCCCCACAAGAGCCATGTGAGAGAAATCCATTAATCATCCCAGAGCTATATACAGCATTTTAAACGCCTGAGCCTAAAATTTAACTGCTGCTGCTCTCCCCCATTCTTGATTCTGACCTCCTCCTTTGAGGATATGCTTCAAGTTCAAATGGTTCCAGGTTTAATTCCACAGTATTATCTCTAGGTAGGCCCAGGAGAGATCCATGTCTACAACCCTGGTGACATGGATTGCCATCCAGTTTGCACAATACTGGGCCAGATGGATGGAGGTCAATGGTCTGACTGAGTACTGTATACAGCATCTTCCTATATTGCCCATCTTCTGATTGACCTCATCAAGCAGAGAAGTTACTCCAAGAAGGCACTAAGCACATAAATTTCAGGCAATCTTTCTGTAGGGTGGCATCACTTTGCCCAAAACAGCTCTGTTCTAGAACTCCAGCAGAAAGTCTCCCTGAAGTTCACACTGTGGAAGAGGTACTTGCCTGCTCCACCACTGCAGGATATTGGACAGAAATGAATTATTCACTGAGTCAATTTAATATTGGTCAAGCTGATAAGCAGACTGGCAAAATCCAGAAAAGGCCAAGTGAGGCCCACCATTTCCATGAGGGATGATGCTCCATCTAAGCAAGTTCTGGTCAATCTTTGACCCTCCAGATGTTACTGAGCTACAACTTCCATCATTCCTGGACACTGGTTATGTTTGCTGAGTCTGGAAGAGTTGCAGTTCATCCAAAACTAGAAGGCCAAAGGTTCACCACACCTGATTGCCTGGTGTGCTGCTGTTGCTCACTGAGAGGGAGAGGTGGTGTGGATGTCAACATGGTGCAAACCTACTGGCAGAGCCAATCCAACATTTCTGCCAGTGCATGTGCACTGTGCCAATCTCCTTCCACCTCACCTCCTCTACTTTCCAGTAAGCAACTGTAACCCACTTGCTAGGAAGCCTAGTGGCTTCGCCCCACCTGGTGACCTATTTCTGCATCTGCAAAACTCCAAAACATCAAACCTGGAATTTCCACACAGCCATTGTGACTCATAACCAACAAGAGACCACTCATTCATTAGTCTCCTTTTTAAAGTTACTCTGCATACTAACTGAGAAATCTTTCTCCACACATGGACAATTTAGGTAGCCAAAACTGCAACATCCATGTACAAACGGATCAGCAGGCTTGGTTTGAAGGGGGCACAGGAGTGAGGAGAACTCTAAGGAGAGGAATCCAAACAGTCCACTAAGGATTGAGGATACAAAATGCTGACTGCCTTTCGCAGGAGCAGAAAACAAGAGAAGATGAAATGGAAGTATCCTCAAGGATGTTGCTGGCTTGTTGGCTGGAACCCTGAACAGGCACATTCCACACGACACCATTTTGTTTCAGGACCCTGTCTAAGTTAGCAGCCATCCCCATTGTGTGGCAGTGAATTCCATACATTAAATTATACTCCATGGCGTGAAGTAATTTGTCTCTCCTAAATTGGAAGCCAAGTGGTTTTACTTGATGACTCCAAGTACACTATGCTTAAAAATCATTTTCTCATAGTGAAGGGCCATTCCTGCTCCCCATTTAAAATTGTCCCTTTGTTTCTCTGTTTAAGATAAAACGTAGATCGCGGATGAGCTTCTGAACAGCTTTGATACTACAAAGTACAAAGGTACTTGCTTAATTTTGGGCTAGATTTAACAGCAACTACTCAGTGCTGTTGGAGGGGAAACTCAACTCTGCGGCGATCAAGAATTCTGAAGCTGAAACCAGGTCCATTCAGGGTGGGCAACACAGCTTCAAAAAGTAACAAATGTCAGATAAAACTACTCAGTATCTTTCTAACCCTTCTGATCCCAGCAGTACTGTGATACAACCTGTTGGCCTCTTCAGCAGTAAATAGATCAGAGGCACGTGTGATCCCACCCCATCTCAGAAATCCTGAAGAGAGGATTGGTTGGATCCAGACTAAGTGAGTGACACTTAGTTGCCACTGAAATCAACTTAAGGCTGCATTCAAACATTCCCTCTCCCTCGAAGAATTATGAGCACTGTAGTTTTTTAAAGGGTTGTTAACATATCTCTTAGGGGTGATCTACACTACCCAGAATTCTTTGAGCAAAACAAACTGCTTTGAATGCTTTAATGTGCATGGATTGTACACAGCCAGAGTCTCAATGATTGTAACAGGACTTTGGTGTAACGTGTGTGAGTCTGGACTCTGGAGGATCCAGCCCTACGCCTAGCAATTCAAAATCTGGTTGTTTTCTAGTTGGAAACTGCTGTCTGTTGTACAGGAGATTATACTACAATTTTTAAGAAAAGGAACATGGGGTAAGGATATTTTTCAATAATGACTTTATAAACACCATGAATTCTAATGGAATTCAGTCTATGAAAGAGGTCCGCTGGTTTATTTCATATCCTCACTGTGTAATTTGGTAAAACACTCTCTCAAACTTTCAAACAGGAAGCACAGACACCATTTCCTCTGCATTTACTGTGGCGCAAACTGCAGGGAGGGGAGAATCGTCAGATATCGTGCCAAACAGGGTTTTAATGCAGTGTGCACAAAACAGGACTTCAAAGTGCTAAAATAGTTTGAAATGTGTAGTGAAGTTGGGGACCTGGAGACGGAGACTAGAGTCCTACCTGCACATTTAAAACAGAGTTGTTAAGGGGAGCCTATTCCACTCACAGATCTTCAATTCTCAGAGTTCTCTGGGAAGAGGGGCCAACTTTTAAACCACCCTGAGAACTGCAGCTCTGCAAGGGGAATAAGGGTCTCCTAGCGGTGCTGTGGGTTAAACCACAAAGCCTAGGACTTGTCGATCAGAAGGTCGGCGGTTCGAATCCCCATGATGGGGTGAGCTCCTGTTGCTCAGTCCCTGTTCCTGCCCACCTAGCAGTTCGAAAGCACAGCAAAGTGCAAGTAGATAAATAGGTTCCACTCTGGCGGGAAGGTAAACGGCGTTTCAGTGCACTGCTCTGGTTTGCCAGAAGCGGTTTCGTCATGCTGGCCACGACCCGGAAGCTGTACGCCGGCTCCCTCAGCCAATAAAGCGAGATGAGCGCCGCAACCCCAGAGTCGGTCACGACTGGACCTAATGGTCAGGGGTCCCTTTACCTTTTAACAACTCACAGCACCCCTAACCTCCCAGGATTCTTTGGGGGAAAGCCATGGCTGTTTATAGTAGTACGATACTGCTTTAATTGTATGGTGCAGATGGGCTCCTAGGGCAATTTCAGCGGGCTCTAGGAACCCTCTTCTGTTGTGAGTCTTGCACTAATCTGTGAGTTTGTTGGGTCTTGGGTGAGAGCCAGCATTGATGACAGTGAGAGACAGGATGCTGAGAGCTGTTTGTGGGGTGGGGGGGAGGGGGCAGTTTGAGATGGAAGTTCCATCTCTGTGTATTCACATTCCTGGCTTTATTGCACATTTTTGTATGTTTCAATTGACTGCAGACTGCTTAGGGACAGTTTAATATCTGAAGCGGTATAGGAATGGTCTAAATAAATAAATATTTGAGGCAACAAGTGGGGGGGGAGTGCCCTTGCACTCATGTCCTGCTGGGGGGGGGCGCTTCCTACAGGCATCTGGTTGGCTACTGCGAGAACAGGATTGGCCTGATCCAGCAAGGCTCTTCTTATGTCCTTGTGTCTTTACAACTGTGTGTGTGCGCACATGGTGGTGGTTATAGTGGAGCAGAGAGCAATGGCATGCAAGTAGGACATCATTCACAGAGCAGCAAACAGACACAAAACAAAGCACAGGGATCATTCACAGCTGAAACAATGGGCCATCACCCTGGCATTATTAAGTTAATTCTACGAGTAATGTTGCTCCAACAACACGGATCTCCAGTCCTAGGGACTATTGTCTGCCTCCACTTTACCACCTGATGGAATCTTAACTTCTCTCTCCCCTGCTTATTTCCCCCCTCCTCCTTTTATTAAACTAGGAAGGCAATGGCTTTTACAAAACAGGACATGAAGGATTCTACAACCAGGGGAATGCAGTTTGGAAACGCCTTAGACGCGTGTCTTTTTAATCTTAATAGTCATAAGGTAGGAATTAACCTTTCAGGGGGCGGGGGAGCCTGGTTAGAATGCCGCAAAGTGAAGATTCGGGCAGAACATCCCTTTACCAAAGCAACCCCCTCCTGCCAAATAAACTCGGGCTGGGGTAAATAAATAAAGAGAACGTTTAAAATTAAAATTCCTTGAACCATCTAAACCCCCCCCCTCGGTTTGGAGTAAATAATAGTCGTCGTTTTATTTATTTTTTTGCCTTGAAGCAAACCTTCTCAAGGTGACTGCTCACCTTGGGATGAGAAACGCAGCAACGACCATCCTTTTTTCTGGACGTTTGCCTAGGTCGCCAGCCGCCCGGAGAAAACACCGCAGAAATTCATAGCGATTATTAATATCCTTACCTGCGGGAGTGCTGCTGCTGCTGCTGCTCCCGACGTCCAAGACACCCCAAACAACCAGCAGGAGAAGGAGGCGAACGGAGTGCAACGCCACGGAGGCGCTCATGCTTGCTTGCAGCCGGCGGAAGCTTCTGCAATAGCACTGCAGTGAGGTCTGGCCGCTTGCTCCGTTGCGCCCCGCCCGGCCGCTCCAGCAAGCAGCGCCTCGTTCTTTGAGAAGGGTGTTGCCCTGGAGCTGTACTAATAACGGGAGACTGACGTCAAGAGGAGCAACCAACCAGCGAATCGTCGGGCAGGTGCGAAAGGGAAAGTGTGGCCATCGCGCAGCTGTTTAGAACCGCCGAATCTTTCTATGAATGAATGAATGACTAGGGAGTGGTTAGCCTCCCTATGTTCCAATCCTATGCATCCTTACTCAAAAGTAAGCACAACAGCACAACAACAATTCCAGGTGCATTTAAAAAAAAAAATCTAGGTTCACTAAGACAGATCTGGCTGCCACTAGGATACCTGTCTTTATTATTATTATTATTAGTATTATTATTATTATTATTAAGCTGCTCTTTTAGCATTTGGCTTACTCAAAAGTCTTAATTTGAATGTGATGGTAGAAGACTGGATTGGCAATGTTGCCACTGCATTGCGTTTTTTTGCAGCCATTTTGAAAGGACCTTGGTTAAAAAAAAATCAGTTTCTTTTAATAAACCAAACCAAAATCACTTAAATCTGTTCAAAAAGGCTACCAGCAACTTCTTTCTGCTTTCTCTTTACAGTCATAAAGTTGGAAGGAACTTCTATGTCTAGGCTGACTTTTGTTTGTTTCTAGGTTCAGGTGGCGCTGTGGGTAAAACCTCAGTGCCTAGGACTTGCCGATCGTATGGTTGGCGGTTCGAATCCCCATGGTGGGGTGAGTTCCCGCCGTTCGGTCCCAGCTCCTGCCCACCTAGCAGTTCGAAAGCACCCCTAAGTGCAAGTAGATAAATAGGGACCGCTTTATAGCGAGAAGGTAACGACGTTTCCATGCACTGCGCTGGTGCTGGCTCGCCAGAGCAGCTTCGTCACGCTGGCCACGTGACCCGGAAGTGTCTGCGGACAGTGCTGCCTCCCGGCATCTTAAGCGAGATGAGCACGCAACCCCAGAGTCAAAACACGATTGGCCCGTACGGGCAGGGGTACCTTTACCTTTACCTTTAGGTTCAGGTATCTGAAGAAGTCTGCATGCAACACAAAAGCTTATACCCAGAACAAACTTAGTTGGTCTCTAAGGTGCTACTGGACATTTTTTTTTAATTTACTTTGTTTGCTTGTTACTCTCTGAGTTTCATTTAGGCAGGAGAGGGGAAGTGACTAATAAATAGAAGAAATAAATAATAACCTGCATCTGCATTGCAAGGTACAATCAGTGTAGAATTCCTGACCAATGGCCAACCAGCCACTACTTAAATAAATCCAGTGAAGGTTTTGTTATAGGACTGGGGGGCTGGTTAAGCAACCTTTATCCATGACTTGGCTGTATTGCCATAGAAACAACTAACCAGTGATGCATTTAGTTGGAGATGGCCGGCATTGCCACCTTCCAGCCTGGCTGGAGGCCACATCATCTGAGGTGTAGGAGAACGATAGACCAGGGACTATTTTTTGGCTAGTCCCATTGAAAGCTGGGAAGACACAATGGCTTGACTTCTCGCTCTTTGCTGAACTTGCCAAGAACTCCAATGGGGGAGGCAAGATCTGATTCTCTGGTGCTCAGCTTGAATATATGTGTAAATAAAACCATATTTAATAAAGACACCGTAGCCATAGTGACTTTCATTCCAAGGAAATGAAAACAAAGGTAAAAGTTGGTACCCCTGAAGTCTCTCACCACTCAGAGAAGTGTGTGTATCAATACTTTTGCATGTATGGTTGAGGCACCACAGAACTAACCTCATAAGGTTATGAAGAAGAGCCCCTCTGGATTAAACAAACAGAAATATTTTTCCCGGAATGCTCAGCCATTATATAAGCAGGGACTGAAACAGGACAGCAACAGAAACACACACACCCCTCGACTCCACCAGCACTGTTTGTTTCCCATCAACAGGTATTTAGTGGCTCAGCAGTCTTTGGAGATAGCCATCCTGGCCATTGATTGACCAAGTCCCTTTGTCTTTGAATTAGCCTAATCCCCTGCTGATGCCTATTACATCTCCTGAAAGTGGAATTCCAGGCATTTATGTGGCTTGTGTGAAGATGTACTTCCTTTTGTCCTAAACCACCCATCAAGTGTAGAGGAAGAGGGAGATAAATATTTTTCTAAACCTCCATCACAGAACCTCTTACAGCACAATTCTATACAGTAGTACCTCAGGTTACAGATGCTTCAGGTTGCAGACACTTCAGGTTACAGACTCCGCTAACCCAGAAATAGTACCTCAGGTTAAGAACTTTGCTTCAGGATGAGAACAGAAATCATGCGGCAGCAGCGGAAGGCCCCATTAGCTAAAGTGGTGCTTCAGGTTAAGAACAGTTTCAGGTTAAGAACGGACCTCCAGAACGAATTAAGTTCTTAACCCGAGGTACCACTGTATATGTTTACCCAGAAGTAAGGCCCACTGAAGTCAATTCCCATGAAAATGGGCAATTTTACCCTGTTCCATTTCTACTCCAAACACTGGTGTCCCAAAATGCCTTCACCTTTCCCTGCTTTGTGATCAAGTCTCTTATCTTGACCCACACTTTGATAATTTTGCTTGCTCTTTCCTGCATCTTTTGCAGCTCTAAAATATTCTTTTTTTTGGGGGGGGGGGATGCACAACTTATTCCCAAAGTCACTCCATCATATATTTCTATAAAGGCATTGCAGTATTATTCCCTGTTATAATTTCAGCCTTATATTTTATAATTTTTTCCTACCACTAAAGTTTTCATTGAGCTGTCCACCATTTTAAAGACTTGATTTGATTAGTTAATTAGTTAGTTATGAATGACATTTTGTATGCTGCTCCATAAAATGAGGCAGTGGTCTTCAGTTGGTGCATCGGGACTGCTATTGGTCTGCACCCTAATCTAAAGTGGGTCATAATAGCAGCACTCCACCCTATGCTTTTTAAAAAAGAAAAGAAATGGGCTCTCAAATGTGTGCTCCGGTTAAACATGGGTCTCAGGTCTGAAAAGATTGAAGAGTACTGATGTAAAGTACTCTGCGCAGCTAATTCCAGGGACTCAGCAGGACTAACCTTTGATGCTTGCTGTAAATGTCAGAGCTCAGCCGTAAGCATGCTAATATTAATAAAATAAAATAAGAATACCTCAGACCATGCGCAGAGTGATTTTACCCTTCCTAATGAGATACTCTTGTCTCACTCAGTTCATCTAGATCAGGCATCCCCAAACTAGGCCCTCCAGATGTTTTGGGACTACAGTTCCCATCATCCCTGACCACTGGTACTGTTAGCAGAATCAGAAGCAGAGCTAGCCCTTTAATGGGAAGGAGGTGGTTGAGGATTCACTGGGTGATTTACAGGGTTTCTGTCTCCCAGTTGTTTCAAAGCAGCAGCAACAAAATAGCTTTTCTTGCTAAAATTAGGCTGCTGAACAGGCTTAGCAGGAGTGGACTTTACATGAAGGCTTTGTGAACTCAGGGTACAGAACTGATAGCCTCTTCCCAGGCTCAGGGACATTCTGTTTAATTTCCAGCTCTGGTTATAGAGTTGGAAGGGAACTTAAGGGTCATCTAGCCAAACCCCCTGCAATGCAGAAGTCATGATGATGATGATGATGATGATGATGATAATAATAATAATTTATACCCCGCCCACCTGACTGGGCTTCCCCAGCCACTCTGGGCGGCTTCCAACAAAATATTAAAATACAGTAATCAGCAACTAATCACAGCAACTAATGGAGGTTCTAGTGCTAAATGTGTGTTCTCTTCAGCTGTCTTGTCTTTCTTTAGCTGTGAAGCCAATCACACCAAATGATACTGAGGTCTGCCCAGCCCTGCTCAACCTGGACCCGGCTGGAAGTGGGCAATTTGGCCTGAGCCTGGAACTCAGCAAGGAATGAGTACAACCTGCCTCTCTCTGCCTCCTGCCATATGCACAGCCGAGGATGCACAGCTCAGTTTCATGTGGTGTAGAGCAGTGTTTCCCAAACTTTTTTGGGCAAAGGCACACTTGTTTGATGAAAAAAATCTCGAGGCACACCACCATTACAGCCCCGTGACGTCAGCGCGCAGCGTCACGCCGGGAGGGACGCACGAAAGTGTAACTTTCAATTTTTTCCCCTCCCCCTTGCCGGGGAACCTCCAAGCTTTGGGGGTGGGGGGGGAGGAGGCAGCAAAGCGAGGGACTGAGGGACTCCTCCAACGACAAGGGTTGGGGAAGAAGAGAAAGGGCTATTCCGCTCCAGTCACGGGAGGGGATATGTACTGGCCCAACTGGTGTGCGGTCTTCGGAAAGCGGGGTGCGGGAAGGAAGCCTAGGCTCGGGGTCCACCGACCTCGGCGGAGAAAGGCAACAACCGGAGCCGATGATGAGCCGGCGCGTGCGTGCAGCGGCTGGCCTCGAGCTCGGGAAGCTGCGCGCGGCGATGTTGATGCGGGGCGTGCGAGAGCTTGGGGGCGGGGCGGGAGAGAGAGAGAAAGAGTTGGCAGCACCAGGCGCTGTTACTTATTGCACTGTGGACGCTGCCAGCAACTGCGGTGGTTGTGCGGCGGCCGCCGCCGCAGAACATCCTCGTCAGTCAGCTGAGCTGCCTGGTGGCGTAGGGAGCCGAGGGGCGGGGCTTCCTTTCTGAAAGACCTGAGGGTGGGGGTCCTCCGGCGCCTTCGGCGAAACGGCGCCGGCCCAGAGCGCTTCTAGGAGGCTGCCTTTGTGCGCGACGTAAAGCCCTCTTTCCCTCCCTCCAGCCCCGTGTCACATGTGGAAAAGGGGGCTGGATCCAGTGACGCAACTCGGAAAACTGTTAGGGAAGCCAGAGCAGGAAAGTGAGTGGGAGGCGGCGGCGCCGCTTTAACCCACGTTTCCTTTTTGAAAGAGAAACCAGTGTTTCCCAACCTTTTTTGGACTCGCCCGCCTCCCTCCAGGCAACATCTCGCGGCACACCAGGCAACATCTCGCGGCACATCAGTGTGCCGCGGAACACCGGTTGGGAAACACTGGTGTAGAGGTTAGAGTGTCGGACTAGGACCTGGGAGACCAGGGTTCAAATCCCACTCATCCATGAGGCCCACCTTGGACTAGTCACTATCTTTCAGTCTGAGCTACCCTTGCAGGTTTCTTGTGTGGATAAAATGGAGAAGGGAGAAGATTGTGTATCACCTTCGGAAAGGTGGTTGTAAGTGTAATAAGTATGCAAGCAAACATTCACAGTAAAGTCTGGCAAGTACAGTGGTACCTCGGGTTACATACGCTTCAGGTTACATACACTTCAGGTTACAGACTCCGCTAACCCAGAAATAGTGCTTCAGGTTAAGAACTTTGCTTCAGGATGAGAACAGAAATCGTGCTCTGGCAGCGCAGTGGCAGCAGGAGGCCCCATTAGCTAAAGTGGTGCTTCAGGTTAAGAACAGTTTCAGGTTAAGAACGGACCTCCGGGACTTCCGGGTTAGCGCGAACGGCTAATGGCAGATTCCCTCCAAGCTCCGGAGGGAATCGGCTCCATAGGAACAGGGTCTTTCCGCTGCAGCGACGTGGGGACCCTTAAAAATCACAGGCAGAGGAGCCTGTGAACCTGGTGACTCGGCGGGCACCATTTGCGCCCCCCCGACCCGTGAAAGAGCCCTTTTAAAGGCTCCGGAACGGGGGACGGGGTGAGCGGCGCGGTGCTGTGAGTCGACTGCTTCTCCTGTGGAGTGAAGCCGCGGTGCCATGGCCGGAGAGCGCTGACTTCTTCTTTTGATCAATCGGACTTTAGAATAACAACCCGTGAGTAGCATGGAAATTTGGGCTCTAAAGGAAAAAAATTGTTTGAATCAGGAACGAGCGGGGAAGGGTGTAAAAAGGAAGTCCCCCCCCCCCTCACTGTAGACAATTTAAAGCAAAGGACCTGCTAGCTATGGTCGAAATTTTCCTGTTTGTATTTGTAAAAGACTTTAATTTCACGGCTTGATATTACAAGAATTCTTACTGGAGGATAAAAGTTAAATTGGAAAGCTGAAATTATACCCCCCGGGGCCCGGGAACGTCCCGTGAGAGAGCCTGCTGAGGAAATATTGAAGAGCTTGACAGCTGTCAAGTTAGCTGTCAAGTCGGAAAAAGAGAACTTTGTTTCTGTGGTTTCTGCCAGTTATATTTGTTACAATTTGTTGAAAATAAGGAAGGGCTGATACAAAATAACTGGATTTTTGGTCTCTAGCCAAAAAGAACATTAACGAACTAAAATCCCCCTGGAGGGACTCAGTGACATTACAGGAATGGCTGGAGGAGGGAAAATCCAGGCTGAACTGGACAGAGCATTTGTTCTCTTGGGAAAGTTACAAGGCCAATTTGATGTTTTGGCTACAATTGTTTCAACTCGGCGCTCAACAGCAAATAATTTTCCGGAATCGGATAAGGACTTGAAACAAGGAGCCTATTCAATTGGGCAAATAGAAGAACTTGAGAGCTTTGAAAATAAGGAGAGGGAGACATTTGTCGCCCCTGAAGAAAAGGAAGGAGGAGCTGGAATTTTTCAGATGATAAAGGAGAGTTCTACCTTGAGGCCTGACATGATGGCAAAAAAGGAAAATAAAAATTTGATGTGGAAAGCTTGGCCTGAATTGGAGATCGAGAAATGGAGAGATCTTCCTTTGTGGAGATCAGAAGACCTAAGGATTACAAATGCGATTAAGGTGGAGGTTAGAGCTTTGGGGACTTTTGGATTTGAAAGGAGCAAGAAACAAGAAATGGAACACCCCATACGCTTTATTTTTAAGTATGGAGGCCTAGCTGGAAAAAACATGGACTATGTTGGGCCAGAACCTCTTCAAGATTTGGTGGTTAATATCAAGGACTATCAAAAAGACCGGCAGAAAGGAACTGAGAGACAATTAAGTGCCTCGGACGTGAGATCTCCAGGCTGATAATAGATTAAGACTGATGGATACTATTGGGGGCTGAAACCAAGAAAGGGGGGTGGAATTTGGGAATCCAAAGGGTTCATAATTACAATATATTTCATTTTGATTTTGTCTGTTATTGGTACGTAAATTGGGAAATTCGTGGAAGGGAATTTTGGTCGACCTTAGAAAAAAAAATGCTTCAAGAATAAGAACCGATGTATAAGATTGATGTTTAAGTTTGGATAATGTAAAGTTGGGTTTTTGTTGTTGTTGTTTTTTATAAAAAAGGAACTATACTAAATGAAAATAAGGTTATCAAAAAACAAATTTAGAAGTTTAAAAGTTAAATGGTTTTCAGCAGTAATGTTTAAGTTAAAAGAAAAGAAAGGGCAAAAACTAAATGAAATTAAGGGAGAGGACTTGCTGAATAAATAACTGGAAATTGGAATACAGAAAGGGGAGGTAGGAGGAGGTCAGCGAACTAAGGTATAAGAAAATAAGGGATTGAAATTATACTTGTTTTTTGTCTGTGTTTTGTTTGTTTGTATATATAAAAATCTCAATAAATATCTATTAAAAAAAAAAGAACGGACCTCCGGAATGAATTAAGTACTTAACCCGAGGTACCACTGTACAGTGGACACTCAGGTTGAGAACGTGATCCATGCGGGATACAAGTTCATAACGCACAGCATTCACAACCCGCGTCTGCGCATGCTCAGGTTGTGCTTCGGTGCATGCACAAAGCACAATTTAGTGCTTCTGCGCATGCATGACCACCAAAACCCGGAAGTAACCCGTTCCAGTACCTCCGGGTTTCAGCAGTCCGTAACCCAAAAAAACCCAACCTGAAGCGGCTGTAACCCGAGGTATGACTGTATTCTGAGCACTAAATACATTGTCACATAAAAACAGAATAATGTTTCCATCCATTCTTTTTGACCCCTTACTATACCCGTGCATACTCTCCACAGTGATGGACTTTAGCGTTAAAGTTTTGCCTTTGCAATCAATGGGTCATGAGTTTGCACAAAAATACCTCCAGCAAGTGCTTAAGGTTCTTTCAGACCATTTTTGTTTTGAAATTCCAAGGCAACGTGGAACCATTCAGACTTTTATTTATAAGCATAATCCATTAAACCCCACATTTTGGCATTCAGTGGTGTCAGCCTCTTGTGGCATCGAATATACAAGGAGAGAAGCAGTGACTAAAGAACAAAGCAAACCTAAAAGGAAAGGATTATATAGAAAAGAGAAGCAATTAAAAACATCTAAACCAGGGATTAAAAATGGCTGAGGACCAAATTCAAAGGCCCATTAAAGGTCCTGGAAGCCTTCCCATGCAGTCCTAGGGGTATAAAACATCGACAAGCCTTTTAAAGGAAGTTGAATTGCAATCCCTATAAACAGTGCTATTTCTCAGCTGGAGGATGTCAGAGTGCAGTTCCAGCACCTCTCAGGTGTGCACCATTGTAGGCCACCACTCTTCTTGCCCGCTTCCTGCCTTTATAAAATAATTGTCCAGTAGTACCTGGTCTCTAAGGTGCTACTGGACATTTACCGTATATATATATATATATATATATATATATATATATATGTGTGTGTGTGTGTGTGTATGTATATGTATATGTATATGTATATGTATATGTATATGTATATGTATATGTATATGTATATGTATATGTATATGTATATGTATATGTATATGTATATGTATATGTATATGTATATATATGTATATATCGACTGCGTCAGACCAACACAGCTACCCACCTGAATCTGGCCAGCATGTGTGAGTCCGAACTTCCTTTAGACTCTACAGTGGTGCCCCGCAAGACGAATGCCTCGCAAGACGGAAAACTCGCTAGACGAAAGAGTTTTCCGTTTTGGAGGTGCTTCGCAAAACAAATTTCCTATGGGCTTGCTTCGCAAGATGACAATGCCTTGCGAGTTCCTGCGGGTTCCCCCCCCCTTTTTCTAAGCCGCTAAGCTGCTTATCAGCTGATCCGATCAGCAGATAAGCCGTTAATAGCGCTAATAGCGCTAATCCGCTAATCCGTCAATGGGCTTGCTTTGCAAGACGAAAAAACCGCTAGACGAAGAGAATCACAGAACGGATTCTTTTCGTCTTGCGAGGCACCACTGTACCTAGCTCCTAGCTAGCTGCTCCTAGCCATGAATGGTCAAGCTATGTGGCACAACCAATTTGTATTTCCTTTTCAATTTGTCTCCCATGTAGCAGCTTTAAGCTTCCCAGTGGTTTTAAGCTTTCCAGCCAGGCCTCTACCATTGCACACGCGTGAGAGCCCTTCTGAGCTTCCCTAGCCATCCACTTGAATCTAAGAGAATATGGGAGGTGGGGGCACTTTTATTTGACCTGTGCCAGAAGCAGGGGCAACCCCCAAACCAGCTAGAGAGACAGTGTTATAAGAATGAGCAGGGTTTTTTTTACTTATATCAACAGCTTGCCATAGTTTTTAGCACCTCTATGGTCAGTGAACTTGACTATTGTCAAACCAGCATCTGTTCAGGGCTGCCCCGAGTCGCCTGATGATTTACTGTAATAACTTCACGGTGAGTTCCTGCACCTACTTTTCTTGGAGGGGGGGGGAGCGCTGCCTATAAACAAATATATGCTAAGTAGTCAAGGAAGGCAGACAGGATTGATGCAATTTACCGGTAATCACGATCGTCATTTAATTCCATCCCATACAATGAGATTTACTCTGTTCCTAGACGTCCTCAGTTTAATCTTGAGGGCATCTTCAGGATGTGTGGTGAAGCTTGGGCCTCACGCAGGATTTAGGGCCGATGCAGCTGATGTTCTGTCCCATTCAGCAAGTGTTCAAGCCAAGGATGATGGGAGTTGTAGCCCACTAAAATTGGAGCAGTTTGGTTACCAAAGATTTAGGGTCAAGGTCAGTCCATAATGAATGCATACGAAAAACAAAAAAACAAAAAATGTATTTGAATGGATAAAAGTTGCATCTTCTTCAACTTACCTATGATGACAATATCCGCCCTCCCTTCCCCACAGGTGGGCGGGGTTTGTGGCACAGAGCGGGGCTCACCTTTGACCCGCCCTCAGCCAGGGAGGACAATGGATGGACGGACGGGGGTGGGCCTAAGGCCAAAAGAAAAGAGGCTGATTCTGTTGTCCAAGCCTCTTTTGCTGTTCTTCCTTCCAGGATCACCCACCCTCCCTCAAATTAATAATTTCTTGCCTCCATAATTTCATCCTAGGTCAGCGGTCTTCAAGTTATTGATTCTTTCCTTACAGGCTAATATTTTGTGTTCCAGGTCAGCGGGCGCTGCTGCGGTTGTAAGATGGTTGCTGTATTCAGAACCGGGAAGGAATTTTCCCTGCATTTGCAGGTTTTGCCTTCACCGTAGCATTTCGTCAGAAATTTGATGAAAGCAAATACATTATTGTCCTGAAGTTGTCTTGTTTAAGCCACCTAGTGGTAAAAAGGCAGAACAATTATTTAGCCACTCACCTACGAGGAAAGGTTGCTGTGTTTGGGACTTGAGCCATGATAGAAGTTTATAAATTCCTGCATGAATAGAGAAAAGTCTCTAGAACTCACAGGAATCCAATGAAGCTGAATGTTGGAAGATTCAGGACAGATAAAAAAAGAAAATACAGTGGTACCTCGGGTTAAGTACTTAATCAGTTCCGGAGGTCCGTTCTTAACCTGAAACTGTTCTTAACCTGAAGCACCACTTTAGCTAATGGGGCCTCCTGCTGCTGCCATGCCGGCAGAGCACAATTTGTGTTCTCATCCTGAAGCAAAGTTCTTAACCCGAGGTAATATTTCTGGGTTAGCGCAGTCTGTAACTTGAAGCGTATGTAACCTGAAGCGTATGTAACCCGAGGTGCCACTGTACTTCACACAGCACTTTGTGAAACCACAGAACTCACTCCCATGCGAGGCAGTGATAGCTACCAACTTTGGTGGCATTAAAAGAGAATTAGACAAATTCATGGATGATAAGTATGGCTATCTTCATGGTCAGGTACAGAGTGCTTCTGAATAGCAGCTGCTGGAAATTGCAGGAAAAGGGTTTGCTGAGCTTGCCTGCTAGGATGATATGGATATTCAATCCAGACCGACTGAAGCTGATTTGGAATTTATCTGAAATCCCTAGGGTAGGAGTGGGCCACATCATCCACCCTTCCAAGGGCTGGCATGGTCAGTGTATATGCAAACAAACACACTGCATACACATCCCTCATCCACAGGTATACAAACACAACCCATTTTCTCTCTCTCTGTCCCTTCTTCCTCTCACACTCAGGTTAGCCACTCCTGCCTCAGGGCACTATCAAAGTGAAGTCCCATTATCTCCACAGAAGAGTTAAGTACTGCTTACATTTATCTTGCTGAAATGAATGAGACTTAAGGGAAGGAGGAAAGATGCCTTGAGAGCCTTATCTTCCACTAAATGGTGGGATATAAATTAAGTAGGTAAATTAGTAACTAAGAGACCAGGATGATGGCCTAATGAGGCTTTGGCTTGATCCAGCAGGACTCTTCTTAAATTAAAAGTTCAGAATTCACTTTGGGTAGATTGAACCCCTGGAATATCAATTTATACCCACATTGAACAAAACTGGGGATCAGCAGACCCAGGTTGTGGAAGATGAGCGTTACCCTGGGTAAACCCCTTTCATGATCACACACGGGCAGAATTTATTGCCTGACTCCTCAGTCATGTCCACACGCTCCTCCTCACCAGTTGTGGCTTCATCCCAGGAGCTGCATTTTGTTAATGGTACTGAGAGTTCTTAGGATGATATGAAAGAAAGTACTGAAGACCAGTACTTTTTTTCTGGGGATACACAGGGGTACGCATACCCCTAAACGTTTTGTGAAGCTTAGTACTTTTGTCCATTTACTGTATTTATTTTTCCTGATTTGAACTATAAAATGGTGATTTTCTTGAGTCAAAATGAGAGTACAATGGTACCTTCGTTGTCAAACCTAATCCATTCTGGGAGTCCGTTCGACTCCTGGAACCATTCAAAAACCAAGGTGTAGCTTCTAGTTGGCTGCAGGAGCTTCCTGCACTTGACTAGAAGCTGTGTCGGATGTTCAACTTCTGAAAAGCGTTTGCAATTTATTTCTGGGTTTGCGGCATTCGGGAGCCAATCTGTTCAGGAGGCAAGCGGTTCAAGAACCAAGGTACCACTGTACCCCTAAACACACTCTCTCTCTATATATAAGCACTGCTGGAGACTCCCCATGCCTAAGTGAGTCCTCTGAATCAGAGTCCTCCTTGGGGTAACACTGGGACATGTTACTTAACTTCATTTATTTATTATTCATAACAATAATTTCATAAATTACCAAAGTGGTTTACGACAATTATATGAAGCTGACTGGGGAACCTTGTGCCAGTCACTGCCTAACCTACCTAACAAGGTTATTGTAGGGATAACATAGGGAGGAAAACCCCAAGGATTGTGGTCCTTGAAGGAAAAGGTAGGATATAAATTTAATAATAAATAAATAGTACAATAAAAACCACACAAAAATTAAAAAAAACAGTACACCGGCTGACTACTAGAGAAAATGGTGTGTGTGTTTTTAACCGTTTAAGCATCTAATAGTTTATTGCTAAACAAGTCAATAACAAACAAAAGTCTCTACTAAGAATAGAAATGTTTCTTGATTGTTTGCATAAGCCTGTTGGCAAAGAAGAGTTTTCAGCAAACGTTTGAAAGTTAGGAGAGAGGGTTCATTTCACAGGACTGGGGTGATAAAAACTAAAGGCTTGGTTCCATGTCAATGTCAAATGAACCTCAGAAACTTTGAAACACCAGTAATATTGGTGTTGTGGGGATGAAGGAATCACACACACAAACACAAAGGTTCCACCCATCATGGTGAGGCTGAACCCTCGAGTGAGGAACTAGGACAGGGGTGCCCAAACTTTTTTCAAAGAGGGCCAGATTTGCTGAAGTGAACATGTGTGAGGGCCGACCAAAATTGTTTAGCTATTCTTAGGATTGAGGTTGTGAGGGTTGTTGTTTTTTTACAATTTTGTCCCTGCCACGGGGGCTGGATTGAATTGACCAGCGGGCCAGATTAGGCCCCCGAAATGGACTTTGGACATGCCTGAACTAGGGCGAGGCCAGCAGGTTCAGAGGATCCTCTTTGTTGTGAGAGTTTTTGTGGTGACCTGTGAGTTTGTTTGGGCCCTGCCTGGGTGGAGTCCTGGGTGAGAACAAGGAGGCTTTCATACAGCAGCCCATAAACAACTGACTTTTATGGCAATGTTGACGATTCCAGTAGCTCGGGAAAGTTTTCGATATCTGGGGGTACAAATTACCCATAATTTGAACAGATTGTATCAGTCTAACTTAAAGATATTTTATACATCAAGCAGTATAGAAAAGTTATTTGGCTAGAAACATATTTTTTCGAAGGAGAAGTCTGAACAATGGTTTTTCTCTCCCTCTCTAGCAGCTTTACATATTAGCTCCAGGAGGGCTTCCAACTCTTTAATTAGCTGCAAGAATCCTTTCAGGGGACTCCTCCCATCTTGCTGCTGCCTTTCCCTAAATATTCCTTTGATCAATGCTTGACCTGAAGAAGTCTTGGCTCCTGCACAACAGTAGCACATCTTAAGAAAAAGAAGAAGAAACCAGAACAATCTTTCTTCAGCAGAGAGTACCCTCTGGCAAAGTAAATGCCGATTAGAGAGCAGACAACAGACCTTGTGTGGCTGGCAGCCTCCACACCCTATAATGAGCCATTTGGTGATAAGAGAGACTAGGGAAGTTTGGCTTTGGGTCAGACTGGAGTCAGGCGGCCAAATGCACTATTTCCTTGAACAATGTGTGGATGGCAATGATTAGACAGGCTCCTTAATTTTACTGTTTTCAATACCTGCTAAAAACTCTTCTGGTGTTTTGTTTTGTTTTAATTTATTCATGTATATTCATGTACTGTATATTCGTTTTTTAAAACCGTTTATTTTCATCTGCCTTTGGATCATTTTATTAGGCCTTATTAGTGTTTTTGGAGTCTGTAGATTTCATAGTACTTATGAATATTTTCCGTAATTTTATGTAAACGGCCCAGAGAGTTATTTTTATGGTTATTAAGCAGTATCTAGAGCATAGGAAGATACTGAATCAGACCATGGGTCCATTTAGTTCAGTCCTGCCACAGCTTTTCAGGGTCTCCAGCCCAACCTGGAGAATGAACCTGAGACCTTCACTATGCAAGGCAAGGCTGGAAAAAGAAACTGGAAGGGAGAGGAGGTGTGATGGACTCCCTACAAGGCTGGCTCAAAACATTTTGGCACCTGAGCCAGTGTGGTGTAGTGGTTAAGAGTGGTGGACTCGTAATCTGGTGAACCAGGTTCGATTCCCCACTCCTCCACATGCAGCTGCTGGGTGACCTTGAGCTAGTCACACTTCTTTGAAGTCTTTCAGCCCCACTCACCTCACAGAGTGTTTGTTGTGGGGGAGGAAGGGAAAGGAGAATGTTAGCCGCTTTGAGACTCCTTCGGGTGGTGATAAAGCAGGATATCAAATCCAAACTCTTCTCTTCTTCTTCTTCTTCTTCAACACAAAATGGTGGCCTCCTCCCCACCAGGGAAGAAGGGATGAATGAAGATCTACATCAGTAACAAGGGGGAAAATACAAGATCTACACTGTGAATTTCTTCATCATTTGCTTTGTTACCGTTAGACCCCCACCTTTCTTCCGCCATGAAACCCCAAATGGGATTCACCCATCCAGACCCTAGACCCAAACCTGCTTCACTTCAGCAAGTATATTTTTAATATATAACAAAAGTAATAAACAAGTGAGCTCTTATGAGGAAGAAGGGTTAGTCAGAGTGTTGCCTCTGCCTCCCAGGCACTACGAAATTGACAGGCTATTAACTAGGGTATTCAATAAATAATGATTTGCACTTTGCACTTGCCCTTCATCTTGAAACTCTTGCGTTAGTTTGACAGCCCAGGAACCTCTTTGCAAGAAGTGAGTATTGCTAAAAGCTCTCTTCTCCCTACTGCTGGTTGAATCTCTGCATATTTTCATTGGCTACTACATCACGAAAATCCCACCACCCCCAGCCTTCTGCCATGCACCCACCTTCTCAATCAAGCTTTCCTCTTTGTGTGGTTTATAGGCTGCATGCCCCATTAGCCCAAGGATGCTGCAGGCTCTTATAAGCTGTGTTAATGGGGAAGGAAATGTCTATGGTGGGGGGGGGGTTGTTATTCAAATAGCATTGCAAGTTTATGGTGAAGTGAAGTGATGGCATAGTCTGAGTTTATTTGATTGGATGTTATCCATTTGATCAGGTGTTTTATTATTATTTAATAAATTATTACTTGTGGTTTTTTGGGGGTACTAGTACAGCTAACCAGTACAGATGGCTGATGAGTTCATGACGTACAAAACAATAGCGTGTTTGGTACCGTAAAAAGAAAACAACAACAACAACAACAAGCTATGTATATGCCTGTTCAATCAGGCCGTGTGTTTTAAGACAACTTATCCAAATAAATGACTTTATCTGCTTCCTGTAGCCAAACCAAAATAAAAAAAAATGAGTCTCAGCTATGCACAGAATTTCCCCAATAAAGGCATAATGCGATATTTATTACTGCAATGCTTAATGGAATTGGGTAATCCATCAGTAGGCAGATTAAAACCAAGATCAGTTGCTTGACTATACATTTGAACTGGGTTCCCTTACTAACAAATGGGAGTTAAATATATTGCATAAGCTGAATTTAACCCCTTAAGGGAGGGGGATGGAAGGAAATAATGTAGTTTAGGAGAGATGTTCAAAGTGAGTTGAAGACATATATTGCCACTACCCCAATCACTAATTATGTTTTATCGTTTATTGGAAGTATTTTTGAAAAATCATGCCTTCCCATTTTTACAACAAATCCCATCAGCCCAAGCCACCATGGCTATATCGGATGTGTCTGATGGGAATTGCAGTCCAAAAGATCTGGAGGACACAGTGTTTGGGAAGACTGGTATACGGAATATAAGTTGTGAATAAAAAATATATATTCAAGTAACTATGGGCCCCTTCAGATGAGCGGCATGCGTGAATGACACAAGCACACCACTCAACATGCGCACACGGTTTTGTGCATGTCACCATGGAATATTGAGGGGGCTCAATCCCCTCTTTGAAAATTTCAGGGGGTCCTCTACCCCCCTAGATGGCACTCCCAATATGGGTCTAGGTTATGGGAAAATATGTGGGCATGGAACAAGGGGGGAGGGTCTGTTGTGCATGGCAGGCAGAAATCAACAGATCAGGTTGTTTTTTTAATGATCCTATATCAGCATTGTAGATTTCCGACCAAAATATAGTCTGCTAGAGTCACAATGATTCTATGCATTCTTATTATTTAATATACTGCTTAGATCCCAAATAGAATTCTTAGTAGTTTACACAGAGTATAAAAGCCAGTTACAGAAACATTAAAATGCAAACATCCATTTTTAAAATAGACAATAAAGCAATCTCATTATAACAACACAATGGCAGAAACAGGAAGCTCAGGTCAAAGAGATCAAGGGGATGGCTGTATAAGCAGGCTCATCTTCAAAAGGTTCATTTAAAAGGTTGCATGACCTGGAAAGGCCTTTCCCCCTTCACCTAAAATGACTAGCACATGAGTGAATCACCACATGGTGGCAGTGAAGGGGTATCCTCTACTCAGGTTTGGGGGAAGTCCAGGTTACATGAAGCTGGCTGCAAGCCATGCAGCGCCTTCTCTGCTCCAGCAGAAAGATGTTATGACCAGGCAGGGTGAATTAAGGGAACAGAATTGCCTTAAAGACAACCCAGATTCCAGGTTCCTTTCACTTCCCCTTAGATTCGGACCTTTACTGCAGGAGTGCTGAAGACTGGAAACTGCCTGAATGGTCCGGCTAGCTCAGAATTGTCTGTCCTGTGTGGCAGTAGCTGCTTATCTTCAGAAAAAGGTCTCTGTGTGGAGATGCCAGGGATCAAAGTTGAGACCTTCTGCATGCAAGGCAGATGCTCTACCTCTGAGCTGGGGTCTGCCTGTACAGAATTGGGGAGTTGGAACATAAGAATAATCTCATCCAACCTCCTGCAGTGCAGGAATCTTTTGCCCAATGTGGGGCTCAAACCCCTGACCCTGAGACTAAGAGTCTCATAATCTACCAGCTGAGCTGTGTTGGACCCCAATTCCTCTCTGACCCAGCCAACATGGCTAATGGTGGGGATTGCAGTCAGACAACAGATGAACACAGGTCCCTCACTCATTCTCTATCCCATTCATGCTATTCATGCAGTTAACAATTGTGTGAAGGGCTTTCCCCCCCAAAGTAAATTGCAAGCATAGGGGTCCTGATCCGGACTGGGGCTCTAGCATGCAGGCAGTTGGAAAGGGGCTTTCACCCTTTGCTCCCCACTGTGGTCATGCTCCAGAACACCCCCTGGCATCCCTGCTACAGTATCTGCATGGTGTATGTGTGTGCATGTGGGGGCGAATCTCTACTGCAGGGGTCAGCAAACTTTTTCAGCAGGGGGCCACTGTCCCTCAGATCTTGTGGGGAGCCGGACTATATTTTTTGGGTGGGGGAAAATGAACGTATTCCTATGCCCCACAAATAACCCAGAGATGCATTTTAAATAAAAGGACACATTCTACGCATGTAAAAACACGCTGATTCCCAGACCATCCGTGGGCCGGATTTAGAAGGCGATTGGGCCGGATCCAGCCCCCGGGCCTTAGTTTGCCTACCCATGCTCTACTCCCCTCCATACCAGAGTACTGATCTTGAGCAAGCCAGTGGCTAATTGCACAAATAGGTTTTTCATCTAGTTCAGCCTCTAGTCTACATATGAACAAAAATGAGTTGGGGTGGAGGAAGAACCACATGTTTGAATGCTTTCCTTTCGCCTGCAGGTAGAAAGCTAACTCATTAGGGAATGAACTCTTCTGGAAAGTTTCTCCCTTGGGCCTTTGGTCAGCCACTGTGCGAACCCAGCCTTTGATCTGGTCCAGCAAGGTTCTTCTTATACTTTGTTTTACACACACACACACACACACACACACACACACACACACACTCAGTTTATGGGAATTTTAAGTAAATTTATATGCTTTTTTGCCTTGGGGATTAATGCATTTCCTCTTTTTCAGTGAGTCATAAATGGCCTGGAGCTGGCCCTCAACCAAATCAGCAGAATTATTCTCTGTTGTTTCAGCAGGCTTTGGGTCAGGCCATGGCAGAAATCACAGTCCCTGCTGACATCCACAATGAATAGGTCATACAGAGACTGTAAACAAAATGATCAATAGTCATTAGCACAAAATTAGTTTCACTTTCTTTCCCTGTTGCTCTTGCCTGGGTATGTGCCAACCAATGTCCCAGGTTACTATTCTTGACAGATAATTGCTTAGTCTAGAGAGCCCTGCCAATCTTTCACTTTCCCAGCGCCTCTCTACATGGACAGTTGCTTCCAAACTGCATATCAAAGTGCCTTTTGGAGAACGTTTGCTACACATAGCGAAAGGCAGGTGTGGGAAACCTTTGGCCTGCTAGATCTTGCCAGCATCCCTGGGCATTGGCTATGCTTTTTGGAGATGGTGTAAGCTGTGGTTCAGCTACAATTGGAAGCCCAAAGTTTCCCCACACCTGACTCAAGGGATTTAATCATTTGTAGGGAGGTGGTTCAGGATTGTGCCCCTGGCCCCAAAGACAACTTCCACACATGTCCATCAGAAATTCAGAACAGAGCCTGTACCTGTACAAATGTATGTGCACATTTATACATTTTTAATTTGTGCATATTTATACCCCTTTTTTTAGTCTAATCCTACCTTGAACGGCTCAATTAACAGAACAAATTTTAAAGCCTGGGATTCCTGAAAAATAATAATTAAGGAAGCAAAACAAATTCCACATAGCAGTGCAGCAAGGGGTAAAAGTGTGTACAAATTGTAGACTTAATAGGCCCGTTAAAATGAACACAATGAAGGCAGGACCAGTAGGTGTGATCACATTACCCCACCTGCATTGCATATACCCAGTTCACATCCATAACATACATTTAAAGCACCATGAAACAACTTTAAACAGTCATGGCTTCCCCCCCAGTAATCATGGGAATGCTAGTTTATTAAGAGTGCTGAGAATGGGTTGGAAACTCTTATTACCCTCACAGAGCTACAGTTCTCAGAGTTCTTGGGAGGAGGGATGGATTGTGAAATCACTCTGAGAATTAGAAGCCTAGTTTCAGGGTGCATGGCATGATCACACACTCTCTATTTCGAAACTTCTCATACATTTTACTTAGAGTAATTTAGAATTAATAAGCTTTAATAGGCTTTGTTGAGGGCTTTCACTTTCTTAGGTAATATACCCTAGAGCATGATCGGATACAGCTATTAACAACATAGTAATACCTAGGGATGTACGAGCATTAATTATATCATTAGTAAGTAATTGTAGAATGTTTTATACTTAACGCAGAGATCTTGGGAGTTTCATGCTCTAAAAGTTAAACAGCGCCAAGGCAAATGAATTGCATTAAACATCTTGGGGGCAGCTAAAATTTCTGCCCTCTTGGTTTCAGGGGGACCTAAATTCTACTCACTTACAGTGCAAGCCTATGCCTGCCTACTCAGAAGCCCCACTGATTTGAATGGCACTTACTCCCAGACTGCTACAGGATTGCATTCTGAGTCTGGATTCAACCATTTGCTTATGAGGTTGCTGTCTGATTCCTCTCCCTATTCCCACCCCATAGCAATAACCAGGGTTGCAATCCTGCGCACGGTTAAGATGCTGTTGGAATCCTGTTCAATATGTAACTTAGCATACTGTGTGATACACTTGGGTTGGGGGCAAGGGGAGTTTTTCACCCTGAGGGATGCATTCCCTTCTGGGCAACTTTCCTGGACCACATGCCTGGATGTGGCAGGATGCACAATGCAGGCAGCAGCAGCAGTGGCAGAGCGGGAAGTAATGGCAACGGCGGCAGCCTTAGGTATGGCGGCACTGGTGGTGGCAGAAGCAGTGGTGATGGTGAAACAGGATGCACTGGCCCTGGGAACCATGAATATAAATTTTACTTTGCACAACAGGCTATTTTGCATAATAGGCAAAGAATCCTGAAGGGCCTGGGTCTGAGGTTCCCCTTTAGATTTGTTGTGTACATCAGTTTATTTTATTGTTTGGCTTTCAAATTTCAGATCTTGCTGGAAACTTGCATACAGTTTTCAGTACCGTTAAGTGGGTGTGAGGCCAAATGGAAACTTTCTTTCTTTCCCTATGCAACAGAAGCTATAAAAATGAACGACAGAGCCTTACATATTTGCCTAGAAAGGTCAGGCTCTTAAAGTGGCAACATGCGTCAACTAACGCTGGAAAGTATGTGGTTTGGAAAGCCTTGTCATCCTGCCAGCAGCATTGCTTTTCTGATTCAGTCTGAGTGAAAAGAGGAGTTGCGCTTTCCCTTTTACTTTTACAATTCAGAGTTTTGTACCTTTCAAAAGAGCCATGGTTATACAAGGAAAGGTGTGTGTGTGTTCACTTATAATGAGCTGTAATACAACTGCTGAGCAATATTTGGCTATGACTCATATGAAGCTGCCACAGATGAAAGCCATTAGTTTAATCTTTTCTCCCAGCTCTGTTGTGGAGTTCAAAACAAAATGGGTGACAACCAGGAATTGAATCTGGGACCATATGTGTGTGTTACCACTAGCCAAGGAGTGGGCAATCTTTTTCAGTTGAGGGGGGAAGCCTGCATTCCCTCAGGGTGGGGGTGTCAAGTATAATTGTTTAATTCACACTGAAATGGAGTATTTTTGAAAGGGTTTAACTGGAAGATTCAAGTGATGCTAAAGAAGAGCAAGAAGGGTTTTCTAAGTTCCTAGATGGGTTGATAATGCACTGTTATTGTTCTCTATTCTAACACATGAGTATTTAACCTTAAATCACATGGGAGGGTGTTGAATTGCAAATCACCATCTTGGGGAGTTGGTTTTTGGTCTTATGTTCCCAGCCAGCATGGAAGTAAGATCTGATAATAAAGCTCTTCAAGGAGCTGCATAGCCTTAGGTGGGATGCAGGCTAATGCAGGCTGGTATGGGAGCATGGGCATAGCCAGGGAGGCAGGGAGGGGCAGCTGCCCCTTAAATAAATAAAAAATCAATAAACATACATAGCAAACTGAGGTTCTGCCCCTCCCAACAAAAGGCTTGCCCCCCCCATCAAAAATCCTGGCTATGCTCATGAAAGCTGGGGGGAAATCAGGGTCCAGCTCATTGTCTGGATCCAGTTCCCCACTTCTTCCTCAGGGATAATCTGTCAGAGGTTGCAGACCTGCTTTAGGTAGGCCTGAAGTACCAGGGTGGGTGAAGTCCAGGGTCAGGTCAATACATTTTGGCACCTCAGAGTGACCTCAAATTATGCTCCCTCCCCACCAGGGAAGAAAGGGTGATGGAAGATTTACACCAGAACCAAGGGGCAAAGGAAAATCACTGGTGGGATCTGTTGCCCCAGTGAATCCTGCTGCCTGAGGCAGTCACCTCAACTTGTTTCATGGGTGGGCCGGCCCTGGTGAGGTCAGAGCCTAAAATGGATGGGACTAGCCTCTTCTCTCTCTCTCTTTCTCCCACTGTTATTTTCTGTTTCTTCCTCTCCTTGCTATCTACAGGGCATGAGGACTGGGGTCACAGGAAATTAGACGAAGGGCCACATGTTTTTCTTACGATGCAAGGGGGCAAACAACTAAATATTACTCTTTACTATTAAGTTACTACTAGCTGCTACAAGAAAAGTGAGGCAATGGGGCACTTAAGGCAATTTTTTTGATCTTTCTGCTTAATAGTCTTACAGGGGAACTTTCTTGGGATGCTTATTATGTCATTTGCTTCAAAATGTGGTGACCCAGTGCTGACGCATTTTGGGGCCTTTCTGCTCATTATGCTGAGCGGAGCCCCGCACTTCTGCCCCCAAGTCCAGCTCTGATGGCACCACTGAAATAGCAGAAGATGTGAAGAGACAATAGCTGTCTTACATCATTTCCCAAGTGGTTTTGCTGCCACTCGAGGGAACTGGGGAGGGATAATGGTTACGCACAATGCATTTCCATCCCTTTCTCACATTTCGCAAGCAAAAGACTGAGTCAAAATTAATGTTTTGTCATGGCTCATCTTTTGTTATCATTCTAATCTGTGTGTTTATCTGTCATTTCTCATTTGCACTCGCTATTGTTTCAAAGTAAAGACACTAGCTGTTTCGTGTTGAGATCACTTTGTGCCTATTTGGATGATTACCTTTTTCTGCCTGTTTCTTTGGGGAGGGTTGTGTCAAAATCTTCACAAGAGGAATTCCAAAGGGGAAGAAATCGGATGCAGGTAGTGTGAATGAAAACAGAACATAATCAAGCAGTCCAGGGGAAAATGTCACACTATGGTCCCGCCAGACTTTTTGCAGGTGTATTCTGAACTCCCCTCTCACCAAACACCACCACCAATTTTTAAAATTTTCAATGGTCAGCTGGCAATGGATTTTCAGTTGACATTTTGCCCATTATTGCTGCAGCAGGATGTCATTGATGCAGTAATAATAATGCATTAGTGCTGGATTGATACTGGGATGTGCACAAATCATTCCACCTTATTAGTTGTTCTGCAATGCTTCTCCAGTGCTATTGTATTCTTGTTGTACGCAAGGGGCACTTTTGCACTTCAGTGCAACAAAAATGGGACTCTCTGCCTGCCTGCCCCCCCCTCTCTCTCTATATATATATATTTCAGCAGGGGATTACAGGGACTGGTTGGAAATGTATTTTTACGTTGTGAACCACCCTGTGATCTTTGAATTAAGGGTGGTATACAAATTTAATTAATAAATAAAACAAATGCAGTGGTATGCCTACTCCAAAACTCTTTCAGGCAAGTATTGAAAGCAGGATTGGATACCTTGGATACCATCGTGATCACAAATTATCATGACCAAATGAGAAGGAGTTGGGCAGGCCCAGGAGGGAATTCACTGTGTTGCAGTTGCCCTTCATTAATTGTTGTCATCTTTTTCTCATCACACTGAGGTTTGGGCCCAAACATATTTCCTTTCTGATGCTTGTGAAAGAGGCAGTCATTTCTATTTTAGAAAGCAGCACTTTGCTAAATTTGGACAGCAAACCAACTCACCACCAGTTTCATTTCTATGCACCAGCCTACTTCTGTGGCCCAGCGAAAGGTTGCTCTGTCATTTATGGGCGATGTTTAATTTTGAAAATGAGAAAGGCTCGGTCCTCAAATCTGCATCGAAAAGCTTGCCCTTTGCATTAATCCCACATTGTGAGACTGTACTGGGGAAATGGGAAAGCACAATCAGTACATAATCAGCAGTGCTTCCTGTTTAATATTATTTTCCTGGAGCAAGTGGTTATCACTGCTGGATCAGTCCCAAAGCCCATATGATACAGGGATGGAAAAATTGTGGCCTTCCAAAAGCTGTGGGACTCTCAGTTCCCATTAACCCTAGTCTGTACAGCCTGAAGCATGGAATGACGTTTCTAGCCCAACAATATCTGAAGTGCCACAAGTTCCTTCTCCTTGATCTAATCCAACACGTTTTCTCCAGCTGTGGCTGTCCAGCTGTCCCAGAGGCATCTGGGAAGCTTACAACATGGTGCAGAATGGAAAGGAGCTTTCATTCCATGTCTTTCCCCAGCATTTGGCAATCAGAGGTGTTCTGGAAATGGATTGGAACACTAGAGCAGTTAGAGGATGGGTGGGTCCCAGGGCCACATTCCCCAGAAGAGCAATCTTCCGGGGGCCACATATCAGGGGTGGGTGAGGCCAGACTCACACACTGCTCTCTCCTAGTTATTGTTCCCCCACCCTGTTTTTGTTTGTTTGTTTTTGAAATGTACGACCTCATCCCCTCAAACATTTCTCCAATGAAAATAGGGACATCTCATTCCATAAGGATAATTTTACTATTTATACCCCACACATCTTACTGGGTTGCCCTAGCCACACTGGGCAGCTTCCAGCATATATAAAAACATAATAGGGAAACTTTTAATGTCTGATGTTTTATTATTATTATTATTATTATTATTATTATTATTATTATTATCATCATCATTAATTCTTTTGGGAGCCTCCCAGAGTGGCTGGGGAAACCCAGTCAGATGGACGGGGTATAAATATGGAGTATAAATAACAAATTATTATTATTATTAAAATTAAAAAACTTCCCTATACAGGATTGCCTTCGGATGGCTCAGGGGTTGCATAACTCCATACCCTCCAACATTTATCCAATGAAAATAGGGACATCCTAAGGGAAAGCAGGACATTTCGGCATTAAATCAGAAACTAGGACAGCTTCTCTAAATCAAGGACATCCCTGGAAAATAGGGACACTTGGAGGGTCTGCAGACCTCCACAACAAAGTTCCTCAAAGTGGCTTGCACATATAAAAAGCAACAGCCAACCAACCATTAAAACACCAACGATCAACCTTAAAAAGCCACAATCAACACATTAAGCAGCAACGGACTCAACAGCTGGTTTAAAAAGGAATGTTTTCAGTTGGCAGTGGAACACAGTTCAAGAGGAAGATAATGGTAACCTCTTTTGACAGGGTGTTTTGCAGTCAGGGAGCCACCACAGAGTAAGCCGTCATAGAATCATAGAGTTGGAAGAGACCACAAGGGCCATCGAGTCCAACCCCCTGCGGTGCATAGCCTGCAACCTTGCCTCAGAAGGCAACACCACATACAAAAGAAACACAACAGCTGATCTGAAAGGCTGGACAGATTCGCATACGAGGATACAGTCCTTCAAGTAGGTATGTAAGTTTTCTACTGGTTTTCCCTCTACCTCTGTTCAGGAAATAAAGAACCAGTTGGCTGGAGGCACTATGCAATACCTTGGAGCCTTGGCATTCTTCTCTTTCATGCTCTGTTCCATAAAATATAAACCTGTGGTCCCATATTTCTGCTCCACATCAAAGGATTGCTGGTAGAGGAAGTGGGGTGACCAAAATGGCTCCCTGACCTGTGCAGACCACTCTAGCCCTCTCAGAATTCTATGATTTGTACTATATATGTTGATCCAGATTTATTTCAGCCTGTACAGCTGCCTGGCCTGGCCTGGCCAATGGCATTATATCACCTTAGCTTTCCTAACTGCTGAGCCTTCATGAGGCATGGCACCTTGTTATATCAGTCTTTCCTATTATTTGTTTTTCATCTCTCCAATGCACACAACTCTTTCTAAAAATGCCATTCTGTGCCCTGACGAAAGCCGCCGCTTCAATAAAATAGAACATTGTCACACTCCACAGCGGTACGATAAACACAGACCCTGTCCTCTTTTATTCTCATCTTTCAAAAAGGCAACTCTATATGTGTTATCAGGCCACAGTTTAATATTTCAAGGGATGACAGACTAATTCTTTAATCTCCTTTGACAATTTTAGTTTTGTTCCACCGAGTGTCAAGAGCAGCGGAAAACAACAGCCATGTATTGAACGGAGATGTAAAACAATCACACCATGGGTAATGGGAACATTGGAGTTCTTCTTGGAGCCAAGTAACACCTGCATCTAAAATTCTGCTCACCAACCATTTTTAAGCTTCACTAAAAATTGCTGAAGTGGTTCCATTGTCAGCAGTTTGCCTAAAATTTTTATGCATGCAATTTGTCATCAGTTTGTTTCCCTCTTAGATTTGGCAATGATTGTTAAAATATTCTTTTCCAGCAGTAAATGATCATTTGAAATGCACTCAGTTTTGTTTTGTTTTTTAAAAAGCTCTCTGGCAACTTGCAGAATGAATATGGAGTGGTGTTGGAGCTGTTATAAACTAGGACAGGTGGCATTCCAGGCGCCGTTTATAAAACAAATGTTGCATTCAGTGTCGCAAAGTTAAGCTGCCCTTGTTATCCATTTCACTCCTCGCTTGACACAGAAGAGCTGTCAAGCTTTTCAAGGAGAGGAGGGTGGCTCCTTGCATCTGGGAATGGGCAAACAATATGGCTAAACTTCATCATTTTATTGTTTGTTAAACTTTTAAATTGCCATTCACCTCAAAGGATTCTAGGGCAGTATACCAGGGGTCAGCAAAGTTTTTGTGGCTTGGGCTGGTTTACGGTCTCTCAGATGCCACAGTGGGCCACAAACGCTATTTCCAGCACTCCTTCCAGCCCGGAAGAGGCGTGTGCAGCTTCCCATTGGCTGCAGGAGTTTCCTGCAGCCAATGGGAAGCCGGCCAGCATTGCTGAATGCAGTCCCCAGAGCTGACTGAGCAGGCAGCGGGCGTCCATGGGCCGGTTAAACGACCCTCATGGGCTTCTTGTGGCCCATGGGCCTTAGGTTGCTGACCCCTACAGTATACAAACTAACACACAATTAAAATGATATAAGTACATTAAAGGGATGTGGGTGGCGCTGTGGGTTAAACCACAGAGCTTAGGACTTGCCGATCAGAAGGTTGGTGGTTCGAATCCCCACGACGGGGTGAGCTCCCATTGCTCGGTCCCAGTTCCTGCCAACCTAGTAGTTCGAAAGCACGTCAAAGTGCAAGTAGATAAATAGGTACCGCTCCGGTGGGAAGGTAAACAGCATTTCCATGCGCTGCTCTGGTTCACCAGAAGAGGCTTAGTCATACTGGCCACATGACCCGGAAGCTGTACACCAGTTCCCTCGGCCAGTAAAGCGAGATGAGCGCCGCAACCCCAGAGTCGGTCACGACTGGACCTAATTAATGGTCAGGGGCCCCTTTACCTTTACCTAAGTACATTAAAATGCAATGCTCTACAAAACATTAGCAAGATCGACAAGATAGTGGCAATAAGACATTTAAAACTCGGCTCCCCCACAAACACCTGGATAAAATGATGCATTTGGAAAAGGGAGACCACCACCAGCAGCAGCAGCAGCCAGCAAGGAGTAGTAGGGTTATAATGCTTACCTGGTTTTCCGATGCAGAGGTCACTGCTGGCAACAAAAGAGATGGAGGTCAGTATGATGCAGGTGCAGGACCAGAGTCACAACCTCATTGAGAATATTGAAGCTTCCACAAACATTTGGGAATTTCTAGCAGGCTGTCCTTGGGCCTCATACCAGACACAATTCTTCAACTCTGGAAATCCCTTATTTATTTATCAGACATGTTCTCTTTTAGCATCTATTGAAGAACTTCATTTCCCAAGAAGTAGAATTTTTTTATTTCTAGCTGTATCTGCATTGGACTTCAAATGGGTTTTATATACGTTGTATTGTAGATGTGTTTATTGTTAAATTGTTTAGGGATGTTTTCTGAGAAGTGTTGACTAAATTAAATTCTGGCTCCTAGGTGGATTCTTTTCCTGGAGAGCAATATGGAACTTAAACAGCACACACGCAGTCCTTCAATTTGTGTTGGTGTTGCACTGAATACCTGGATAGACAAATCTAGACCACCCAAGTTGTTCACACAGGTGTTGGTATTGCACAGGTTAGCACTCTCATTCACAATTAAGTTGTGAATTTTGTTGTGATCTGACATCAACAGCAGCTACACCAGGTGGGAGGACAGGTTGACTGAGAAAAGACCCAGAACAGGTAACAACCTGAAGACATCTGACACATCTTCTCACCCTGCTCAGCTGTCTCCCTCTAGTCTAGACAGCATCTGACCATTGTACTGTTGTTTCTCACTAGAATTTTAGAAGCAAATTAGCACCCAAATTTATCCCCTAATTTTCATCACTTTTCAGGTACCTTCATTCTAGACTGTAGCAAGTAGCCAACTTTGGTACAGGTAAAAAAATAAGGCAAGTTGAGGATATTCTTTATTACCTCTGAGCCATAAACCAATCATTCCCACCCCAGCTCTGTTTAAGCTCCTGTCCTTTCTTGTTTCACAAATATAGAATGGTCTGTTCTTGTTCTGCCTCTCCTTTGTACAGTATTTTACAAGCAAGTTGATTTGTGGAAGGCAAAAAGTGGATGAAAACTGCTCCACAAAGTACATAACTAAAAATTACTGTTCCAGAAGGACTCGTACAGTTTGAGCACAATCTGGACTACTCATAATTAACTCTTACTCTTTTTTGGTGGGGAAACAAACCAAGAGTGTTGTCATAAATGCCAACAAACTCATCTAAATTCATGAACAGTCTATCCTAAGACTTATTTATGAGTGTCCTGGTTGTCTTTAGGTTGGCTTAATTTGTGGTAGGAATGTTACAAGCCATACAGTAGGGAATTAGATCAGCATAGCAAGTGAGGAAATCTTATGATCAAAACATGCAGGTGACTTGAAGCCCTTGATTCAGTGGAAGGAATGGTGGCATTGCTCATGGAAGAAATGAGAGAGAAGGGGATTCTCAGAAGTGCTTGACTTTTATGGAAGCTCAGTGCATTTTCAGAAATACAATTTCCACGTCAGGCTTCAGTAAACTTAGTCACTTTTGAGAATGCATTTGCTCATTTCTTTACTGCATGCAGCACTGGTGCCTGGTGCTAATCAGGACTGGTAGGGTGGAAGGCAGGGAGATCAAGAGAAGCTGGTGCCAGAGCCAAAGACGGGCAGAACCATGTAAATGCACACAAAAGGTCTTTATTATGAGAAATTCATGCTTAGATACTGATGAATTTTCCTCAGATTGCTGCAGAAGGTGGAATACTGGATTTAAGATTGGACAAAAGAGAAAATGAAAGAATAAGAATGGACATTTTTGTCCATCGCTAGTTAGGACTGGGGATAAGGAGTTTGAACAAAGCATAGCAACTGTTAGTGATGTTCAATGAATGCCAGTGAGTTTAACAGCTTCACAGAATCTTTTTTATTGTCTAAAAACTCTTGCAACAAAGCCACCCTTTAAGATTTCCCCTGCCTTCCTTCCAGTCCTTCTGTGTTTCACTTTCCATGTCCTAGGCATTCTTTCTGCCTTCTCAGTAATCTCTCCTCAGGATCACATTTCACGGCAGCTTTGATAGCTTGTAAAAAGGACTAGATGTGTTCAGGCAGAGTTGGCCATGATAGCAATATGAAACCCACATAGACGGGGCAGTATACCTCTGGATATCAGATTTGGGAGATAAAGGGGGCAGCCTAGAGAAAGGCTATATAGAACCCTTTTTATGAACTCCCTCAAAGTCAAATGCTCCACCTGCTGCTGGAAACTTTTAAAATATTTTTTATTAATATTTTATTGTTGCAGGAAACATATGGATCATTGGTCCGAACCATTGTTATTGTTATTATGTTTCTTGCTCTGCCATTTCATTGGCCCAAATGATTATTTTGATGGGATTTTCTTTTTTTCAAAATAAACCCAGAGGCTAACAATGTGAAAACAATACAGCGACAAATGCTAAATACAAATTTACAAAATATAATGATGCGCTGGCAAATGATGTTGTGCTACTGGTAATATTAACCAGATAGGGCTGCAGGCTGTCTGTACACACTTCCCATGGAACAAACCAAATAGGACTAACTTCTAAGTAAGTACGAATGCCAGCATGTGAAGGTTTGGATCCAGAAATCTGATGGTATTCAACTTAGTATTACTCAGAGCAGGCCTATTGAAATTAATGGACCTAACTTAGCCATTTTCATTAATTTCAGTGGCTCTACTGTGAGTAAAACCTGTTGTTGTTGTTGTTGTTGTTGTTGTTGCTGTTTAGTCATTTAGTTGTATCAGACTCTTCGTGACCCCATGGACCAGAGGACACCAGGCACTCCTGTCTTCGAGTAAAACTTAGCCAAACACTACTAAGGGCATCAGTCCATGCTGCTGGAGAGAATTAGGATCCAGCATCCGCTGCCAGTGGAGGAGCTACCATGGGGGGAAGGCTCCAAAATGGGGTGTTTTTTGCAGGGTGGGGCAGGAACAGAGCTGAGTCAGCCAAGGAGCTGCTGGATCTTGATCTCTTTGTTGGGAAAAATTCTGTCCTGGCCAGCAGAATGAACGGGACTCTCATATTGCCACTGATGTTCCATTCCTTGCTTGCTGTGTAATGAGCTGTGGGCAGACAATGATTCTTTTCAAGAAATGTAATCCAGGTACCTCTCCTCTTTCTCTCCCCCCCCCCCCGTGTTCCCTCCCCGCTCCCGTTAGGTTTTTAAATGATTCTTGTATTGTTCAAAGAAGAGAAAAGAAAATACCAGTGAATGAATGAATGAATAACAGCATGGCACTGATATCCCATTGATTTCAATGGAAACTAAATGCAGCTAAGGCTGGAATCGTAAACCCTTTATTTGTGAGTAAGCCCCACTGAACTTAACTGGGACTTGTTTCTGAGTGCATAGGATTGCATTGCTAGTCTGAATGCAACTCTAGGTGTTTTGACACAGTATAAAGTTTAGTTTTCTGAAATTTTGCTTCATTTTTGTTTGGGGTATGTGTGTGTATGTTTTCAGACCATTTCAGGCCCTCCCATCAGATGTCAAAGAGATAAACAACTACCTGACATTTAGAAGATGTCTGAAGGCAGCGCTGTTCAGGGAAGTTTTTAATGTGTGACATTTTAATGTATTTTTAATCTTTGTTGGAAGCCGCCCAGATTGGTTGGGGAGACCCAGCCAGATGGGCGGGGTACAAATAATAAATTATTATTATTATTATTATTATTATTATTATTATTATTATTATTATTATTATTATTATTATATTTGAATCAATGTAATCTGAAGCACATGAATTTGCTCCAACGTTTGTTGTGAATTTGTAGACAATAGGAATACAGAGTCATTTGTGATTGCTTATAGGTGTTCTCCACATGTATCAACCCTTCCGCAGTCTTGGCACGGCATCGCCTTTTGCAAACAGAAGGTCCCAAGTTCCATTCCTGGTGTCTCCAGGCAGTGATGGGAATATATCCTGTCTAAAATCCCAGAAAGTCTCTGCCAGTTAGCGTAGGTAATAGTGAGCCAGATGGGCCTCAGATCTGACTGAGTGCAAGGTAACTTTCTGTGTTCCTATATACAATCAAAAAAATTATAAACATAGATACCTTGCATGAAATTAACAAAGTGCTTGTTAATAACTTTATCTCCTAGCTACTGTCAGGGCAGCATTTCTCAATTTCCTAAATTCATAAATCGTAAGTATTTTATTTTTCCCTGTTTAAAGATTCATGTCAGCATTCCATACTGTGCCAAATCAAAGAGGTTTTGAAAATTGAGATAATTACTTAGGAGGATGGAAAATTAATTTCAGATCAAAATAGAGTTTATAAGACTCGACTGTATTTGTTGATGCATAGCAAAATTCACCAAGGCCTAATGACTGAGATAAATCTTGTTATGTAACATTTTATCATTGCTGTGCACACCACAACCTACCCTGTTACCAACTGCTATAACAAAAATGGCTTAACAATGACAATTGACGTATTAATCATTGATTGAAAGGAGCTGCAGATTTAGAAAGAGAAGCTTGATGAGGCAATAAAGTTTCCAATAGCACATTTCTCTCTAGTTATTTAGCTGTCCATGCACAGTTATGGCAGTGAAAGGTATTTATGGCATGGAATTGCACTGATGCAGTTTCAGATAACAAGGGAGAGGTCAATCTATAAGAGGGCATGGTGGGGGAAGGCTAAATCTGTGTTCTTCAACCTTAGTTCACCAGACATTCTTGAACTACGACTTTCATAATTCCTGGTCATTGTCTATACAGTCATACCTTGGCTGCTGAACGCTTTGGTACTCAGACATTTTGGCTCCCAAACACCGCAAAGACAGAAGTGAGTGTGACCGTTCTTTGGAACCTGAACATCCAACAGGGTTTCCATAGCTTCTAATTGGCTTCAGGAGTTTCCTGCAGCCAATCAGAAGCTGCGCTTCGGTTTCTGAACATTTTGGAAGTCTAACGGACTTCTGGAACGTATTCCTTTCGACTTCCAAGGTACGACTGTACTGGATATGGATGATGGGAGTTGTAGTCCAACAACATCTGGTAACTCAAGCTGAGGTCCTGCTTGCAAGCTTCCCATAGGGATCTGGCTGGCCACTGTGAGAACAGGACACTGGATCCATGTTGATTATTGAGTATTTAATTTCTAAACTGCTTAATATATTAAAAGTATCTCATATGCTCTTAAACCTTATGCTGATGATCATAGTCTTGATCACCTTATGACAAAATGGAACTACTGATGGTTAGTTCTTTATCTGACTTTGGAAGTAGCATTCAACCTTTTCTGGGTTGGATTGTGCTTTCACTCAGAAGCTCAGGTTCACAGTTGGGGGGGGGCGCTGTCAGGTTCCCCCCTCCAGTTTGGGGTGTTCAAGTGGCATTGGTCCCAAAGTGCCTTCTACCTATAACTTTGGCCACTGTTATCCATGTGATCTCATGTTCTCGAAAACTGGGCTACTGCCCTACATTATATGTACATGGGACTAATTCTGAAGACTACTCAGAAACTTTTGTTGGTCCAGAATATTCCAGGGGTAAGCCTACCATTAGATAGAGGTTAGCAGCCACCCCAGGCAACTGAACTTAGGGTCATGAAAGAGCAGTTGACTGTAATTATTTCTGAATTACTCCTACCAGACAAGAGGAGAGGTGCTTGAGGGATTTTCTGCCTCAGGTGCTAAAATAATTTGGCTAGCCTTGGGTACTATATGTACCTTAGCTTAGTGGCCAGGACAGAAGAGCATCATTTGCTGCTCTGCCTCAGGTGGCACAAATTAATGGGCCAGCTCTTTGCTAGACTCTTGACCAGGACCATCTGGATGGAGTACATTATGCCAGTACTTTATTTTAATTTTTAGCAATCAGTTTGTTGTTAGTTTTATTGGGTTCTTCTGACAAAGTTATCCTGTTCACACAAGGATTTCTACTTATACAATGGAGTTTCATTTCCCAATTACTCCCCCTGAATCTGATTTGAAGTGTGGGAGAACCCCAAAACAGTGCACAGTGGGTGAAGAGTAAGTTATGTTGCTCAATTGGAATTCTTTGCACAAACAGGGTGACTCTGTCAGATATAATCCTTTGTTTTAGCCATTAGCCACAATAACAGAAAGTACAGGTTACCATAGCTGCCAATCATTCACTTAAATGAGAAAATATTAAAACTCTAGGGCAGAAGTTATGTCTTGCTGGTTAAAAAATTTAGCACAAAAATTGCTAAAATCTTCTGTTTTTTTAAAGCCACTTTATGGGTTCCATTGATGCTACCTTAAAAGAATCTGGTTCTGGGAACAATGATCCATAGTCTTCAATATATCTCAGTGGTATTATTCTCTCTCTTGCAGTCTGCAAGTGCAGGAAACTACAGAAATATTGAGGAAGATTCTGAACTTGATTATTACCACAGTTACAGAAGCAAGACTTATGCCCACAGAGAGAAGCGGGGGTGGGGGTGGGCACTGAGAACAAAGAAAAATGAGAATTACTTTGGATTTTCTAAAGGCCATTAATTTTACTAGCTACTGTTGCACAGGGGCAAGGAAGCAGAGAGATCTGACCACCCGCAGGCTGGCTAAAGAGTGCAGCTGATATCTTCTGTGGTTTCATTTCGAAAGAGCCAACTTGGTTCCCTGCAGAGCCTGTGGATTTGAATTCCCACCATCCCTGACCGTTGTCCAAAATATCAAAATGAAATATTGTAAATGAAGGTGAAATACAAAATACACATTTAAGGCAGCATGACTGACAGCAAAACAAAGCATTCCCTTAAACGTAAAAGACTTTGTAGATTAGTATGTCAAATGCAAAAATGCAAAAAAAAAAAAAAAAAACCAACCCTCCAAAAACACCATAATTAGCAGCTAAATAAAATAACTGAAACCAAAGAAGAAGAGTTTGGATTTGATATCCCGCTTTATCACTACCCGAAGGAGTCTCAAAGCAGCTAACATTCTCCTTTCCCTTCTTCCCCCACAACAAACACTCTGTGAGGTGAGTGGGGCTGAGTGACTTCAGATAAGTGTGACTGGCCCAAGGTCACCCAGCAGCTGCATGTGGGGGAGCGGAGACGCGAACCCGGTAATAATAATAATAATAATAATAATAATAATAATAATAATAATAATAATTTATTATTTGTACCCCGCCCATCTGGCTGGGTTTCCCCAGCCACTCTGGGCAGCTTCATTAGAAACCAAAAATACAGTCTTCTGAATGTCAGGTAGTTATTTATCGCTTTGACATCTGATGGGAGGGTGTTCCACAGGGCGGGCGCCACTATCAAGAAGGCCCTCTGCCTGGTTCCCTGTAGCTTTGCTTCTCGCAATGAGGGAACCACCAGAAGGCCCTCGGCGCTGGACCTCAGCATCCGGGCAGAATGATGGGGGTGGAGACGCTCCTTCAGGTATACTGGGCCGAGGCCATTTAGGGCTTTAAAGGTCAACACCAGCACTTTGAATTGTGCTCGGAAACGTACTGGGAGCCAATGTAGGTCTTTCAAGACCAGAGTTATGTGGTCTCGGTGGCCGCCCCCAGTCACCAGTCTAGCTGCCGCATTCTGGATTAGTTGTAGTTTCCGAGTCACCTTCAAAGGTAGCCCCATATAGAGCGCATTGCAGTAGTCCAAGCTAGAGATAACTAGAGCATGCACCACTCTGGCGAGACAGTCCGCGGGCAGGTAGGGTCTCAGCCTGCGTACCAGGTGGAGTTGGTAGACAACTGCCCTGGATACAGAATTGACCTGCGCCTCCATGGACAGCTGTGAGTCCAAAATGACTCCCAGGCTGTGCACCTGGTCCTTCAGGGGCACAGTTACCCTATTCAGGACCAGGGAGTCCTCCACACCAGCCAGCCCCCTGTCCCCCAAAAACAGTACTTCTGTCTTGTCAGGATTCAACTTCAATCCATTAGCCGCCATCCATCCTCCAACTGACTCACACAGGACCTTCACCGCCTTCACTGGTTCTGATTTGAAAGAGAGGTAGAGCTGGGTATCATCTGCATATTGATGGACACCCAGTCCAAACCCCCTGATGATCTCTCCCAGCGGCTTCATATAGATGTTAAAAAGCATGGGGGAGAGGACGGAACCCTGAGGCACCCCACAAGTGAGGTCCCAGGGGTCTGAACACTTATCCCCCACCACCACTTTCTGAACACGGCCCAGGAGGAAGGAGCGAAACCACTGTATAACAGTGCCCCCAGCTCCCAGCCCCTCTAGACGGTCCAGAAGGATGTTATGGTTGATTGTATCAAAGACCGCTGAGAGATCCAGCAGAACCAGGAAACAACTCTCACCTTTGTCCCTAGCTCGCCGGAGATCATCAACCAGCATGACCAAGGCAGTTTCAGTCCCATGGTGAGGCCTGAATTCCGATTGGAAGGGATCCAAATGGTCCACATCCTCCAGGCGTGCCTGGAGTTGTTCAGCAACCACCCGCTCAATCACCTTGCCCAAGAATGGAAGATTTGAGACTGGGCGATAGTTGGCCATACTGGCCGGGTCTAAAGATGGTTTTTTAAGAAGCGGTTTAATGACCTCCTCTTTCAGCGGATCTGGGAATGTTCCCTCACAGAGGGAAGCATTCACCACCCCGCAGAACCCATCGCCCAGCCCTTCCCGGCTTGCTTTTATTAGCCAGGATGGGCAAGGATCAAGGAGACAGGTGGTTGGTTTCACGCATCCAAGCAGCCTGTCCACATCCTCGGGGGTAACGGATTGAAATTGATTCCATGCAACTTGACCAGACAGAGCTCTAGCACTCTCCCGCCCCAGGTTCACCAGATTACGAGTCTACTGCTCTTAACCACTACACCACACTGGATGCATCCATCCCGCCCCCCCCCCAGTAACATCTAAAAAATAATAATACATTCTTAGCAACATTCCACTTGCAACCACACTCTCAAGCATCCCCACTAATGGAACAAAATCCAGCTAATCCTCAGTCAAAATAATAAAATAAATCTCCAGCAGGGTTAAGCATAATTTACAACATATTGCCAGGCGACTGAATGGAAGTCAGCAAAGAGCTTTTGGGGGGAAATGGCGGGGTTTTGAGTATGAGCACATTTTACAAGCATATTCCAAACCAGGCTACTAAGGCACATTTGATGACATCACTCATCTAATTTCTGACTGTGGGAGAAAGAACAGAGGAGTTAAAGAGTTGACAAGGCAATGGTAACAAGGGGCTCAGAAGACAGAAGAGAAGAGCAGATATATCTGGAAAGGGTCGAGAGTTCTCTTGATTCATGTTGACTTGCTGTGACAATGTTTGAAAATCTCTGGCTTAGACCAAATGCTACAACAAGCATCTTGACACACTCAGCAGCCACAAGTCCATTAGTCAGACTCAGAACCAAGGCTAAGTGAATATCTTTTTTAAAACACACACACACACACACACCCTTTCTTGGACACCACAGAAGTAAAGTCAACATCTGAAGAAAATGGAACCTGGTTGTAAAGCTGACTGATGAAAATTCTGAAAAGTTTTGGCTTATGAAACTATTGTGTTTGATTGTGTTCTGATTGCCTTGAAGACGGAGAGCAGAAATAAATCATTTGTTGTGTTCATGTATTATGACTGCGAAAGATTACTGGAACCTCTCACTTCAATACAAGCAAAAAACAAAATAAAACACACAAAAATCCAGTGATAATAAGAGTGTTGCGGTTTTTCCAAGTTTGGAAATGCTTGGTTTAATTTTCTCCTTTAGAAAACAAGAAGAAGCAGTACATAAAGAGTCCATTCTGGGCAACCTTCTGGTGGCCAGATTCCTTTTGGTGGATGGGAACAGAGGCAAAGCAGACCAAACAACATGTTTTTGTTTTTTTTAACCTTTGCACAATAAACTGGTTTCAACAATCCAGGCATTGTCAGGGTTCAAGGACTCATTCTAGTCAGGCAAAAATACCTACTTAAGGAAGCAGGGAGAAAGAGGGGCAAGGCATAGGGAGAGGGTGCTTATGATCAACTGGTGGAAAGAATAAACACAGAATCCAGCAACACTTGACTTGAGTTATTTGCTGTCTAATGGTTTGTTGTCAAAGCCCGCAGGTCACTAGGCCTGTGATCGAATTCTGTAAAGCCCACCTAAACAAATGTCAAGCAGTGGTCTTAATTCTTTTCTTAAATTTGCAGTTCCAAGTGCTTATTAAAAACAATGCCTTTGCTCCCCCATGCTTGACATTAACTATACATGATTAATACAGACTAGCCTAATGGAAAAGCACTAAAGCAATTGTGCTCAATGATGAATAAACCATAGGCGCTGATTAGAAGAGAGAGTATGGTGTAAAAATCTACGTATATTCTTTTGAATTCTTAAACAAATCTCCTTCCACTAGATTCATGCCCATTTATTTGCTATGAATTATTCACTGGCCTCTTGGGCAGATGGGTATTAATTGGTTTTCCAGGTGCAGGGCTGGGTTTAAGGAACCTATTTGAATTTTACTGTGTAGTATGTGACTATTTATACACTAGATTGCTGAAAGCCACTAATATGGATCTCAGGCACAAGCCACCAAAAGTTAGTCTCATGCCACCTCCATTTATTCCATTGGGAAATAAGGCTGGTTTGGTACATCGCTGAAGTTACAGTTCTGTATCCAACTTTGCTTGGAGAAAGTTTTTCTGAATTCAGCAATGACTCACTTCTGTGTAGACATGTATAGGAGCGTGCCGTAATTTTCATTTATAGTCAGTGAACATCTCCCATGCAACCAGTGCAGAAGGGTGTTGTGGGTGAAGAAAAAACCCCTGGAATATGGCTCCCAACAACTGCATTGGAAAGTGTTCCTGCACCACCTCACATTCTACAGTATACAATCAGTGCTTTCAGCCGTAACAACAGCTTGGGAAACAGATTTTAATTTATTTGTTTAACTTTTCTTACAGATACAGGTAGGTAGCCATGTTGGTCTGCCATAGTCAAAACAAAATAAAAAAATTCCTTCCAGTAGCACCGTAGAGACCAACTAAGTTTGTTACTGGTTTGAGCTTTCGTGTGCATGTGTGTTCAGGTATCTGAAGGAGTGTGCATGCACACGAAAGCTCATACCGATAACGAACTTAGTTGGTCTCTAAGGTGCTACTGGAAGGATTTTTTATTATTATAGTTGTTGTTGTTGTTGTTGTTGTTATCTTACAGGGTGCGCATGCCACTTGTCATCTTGATTTGTCCCAGGCACAGATTTGTTTTACGATGGGCCTGTGTCCCAAGTGCCTAGTAACAACCCTGTTGCAAGGTGTTTAGTTTTGGTCTAGGTTGCATCTAGTTTTATTGAGAAAATGAAGGGAGAGATAAAATTATAATACAATCCCAGAATTGAAATGGACCAAAAATGGTCCAACCCTAGGAATGTGGGAAAACCGCAGTGAGATGAAATTTACAATCTGATAAGTCTATGAAGGATGACGAATACATAACTTAATCCTTGCTGTGACAGCATCTTAAAAAGCAGAAACATCACCTTGCCAACAAAGGTCCGTATAGTTAAAGCTATGGTTTTCCCAGTAGTGATGTATGGAAGTGAAAGCTCGACCATAAAGAAAGCTGATCGCTGAAGAATTGATGCTTTTGAATTATGGTGCTGGAGGAGACTTTTGAGAGTCCCATGGACTGCAAGAAGATCAAAGCTATCCATTCTTAAGGAAATCAGCCCTGAGAGCTCACTGGAAGGACAGATCCTGAAGCTGAGGCTCCAATGCTTCGGCCACCTCATGAGAAGAGAAGACTCCCTGGAAAAGACCCTGATGTTGGGAAAGATGGAGGGCACAAGGAGAAGGGGATGACAGAGGACGAGATGGTTGGACAGTGTTCTTGAAGCTACTAACATGAGTTTGACCAAACTGCGGGAGGCAGTGGAAGACGGGAGTGCCTGGCCTGCTCCGGTCCAGGGGGTCACAAAGAGTCGGACATGACTAAACGACTAAACAACAACAACGTGACTTTTGTCCAGGTGACATGTTTAATTATTGGTAATGAGATGGGACTTCAAAGTAGTTTGTTTTTGAAGTACCAGTGGTTGGCTACAAATGTCAAGTGAGTTTACTCAGAAAAACAAACCTCCATGGCATTTTCTTCTAGACAAATATGTTTTGGATCAAGCTGCCAGCTTTTCCTGTTGCTTTGATCTAATCTGGACACTTTTCAGGAAAGTCTTTCATTAATTGTTTTCTCTCGTTGTAAGAAGAGCCCTGCTGGATCAGGCCAGAGGCCTATCTAGTCCAGCATCCTGTTATCAAGTGTGGTGGCTCTCAGAAGGGGCAGCACTCTTCTTTGGCTAGAAATGAGAAGACTGATGCTTAGCTTTACATACAAACAAGTTATAACAGACAATGGAAGGGTTGTTAGTTCCATGAAAACAAGATTGTTAGTAACAAAGTACTTTGCAAACATCAAATAGCTCTCAGACAATAGAAGGCTCATAGTGAAGGAGACACAGTAATGTATTGCATTATTGTGAAGTTTAAGAAATCCCTTTAATCCATTGTTTTCAGAATTAAGGAGTGCCATAAACGTAAATTCCCAGCAACATTCTTTAACCTTGCTTGCCACTGGGAATTTTTCAAACCTCTGAATTGCATGGCCTGATCTTATCCTTTATCAGGAAAAGTAGAAAAGTGGATGGGAGCAGGAGAAGACTTGGGGCACGACACTGGGCCAGTCCAACATTGCAAATCAACTTGTCCAAGACAAGTTTCATTGTGGAAAGAAAGCATCGAAGGGAATGTGGGGGATATGCAAAGGGCTGTAGCTCTGGGGCAGAGCACCTGATTTTCATGCAAAAGGTCCTTGGTTCAGTTTCTTGCATCTCCAAATAGGACTGGGAGAGACCCCTGTCTGAAACTCCAGAAAGCTATTGCCAGTGAGTGTAGAGTTGGAAGGACTAGGGTCACGTAGTCCAGCCCCCTGCAATGCACTTCCCTGATACTGAGTCAGATCATTGGCCCATGCAGGTCATGTATACAAGCTAACAGCTTTCTAGAGTTTCAGACAAAGGCCTCTTCCCAGTCCTAGCTAGCAGGGATTGAACCTGGGACCTTCTGCCTACAAACAGAAGCTCTACCCCAGAGAAACATTCCTTTCAATTGACTAATGTTCTGAGTCAGCATCCCATGTTCCTATGTTCTGGTGCGAATGATTATATACTATCCATAGGAACAGGACTCAGCTCTTAACACATTGATATGAGGATAGATCCTACAAATTCAATAGCAGATAAACATATCTACAGACCAGAAAGAGAAGAGCAGGCTTGCTAGCCTTCTTCACTAGGTGGGGCTGCCATATGATATTTCTAGAACCCTCTTGCCAAAGTCAAGCGTTTAGGCTAGGCTTCCTCAACCTCAGCCCTCCAGATGTTTTGAGACTACAATTCCCATCATCCCTGACCACTGGTCCTGCTAGCTAGGGATCATGGGAGTTGTAGGCCAAAAACATCTGGAGGGCCAAGGTTGAGGAAGCCTGGTTTAGGCATATATTGGTGCTTATGAATTTTTTAGCATTGAAAGCATGCAAATTAAACAAGAACTTTTATTTTCTTGGTTCAGACACATTTCCCTTCTTACCATGACAATCTTCCTTAAACAATCATTTCCTTAAGTTGTCCTTTACCCTATATTAAAATTCACAGATGAGTAATTGTAGATAAAGGAGGTGTAGTTGGGGTTTTTTTGCAGGAACCCTTAAGCATGATAAAGGTCATGTTAATATTGAAACATTCACTCTGAACCACGAGGAATTCTGGATGTGTCTAATCTGAGTGAGGTTTAGAGCCCTGTTCTGGAGATGAACTATCGTGAGATATTTGGGAACTACTTGCCACTATATATACCGTATGTTACAAATTGCATATGTATCTATCATTTTTTAAAAACAGAAGAGTATATAATGTTACTTCAATGGAAACAAGATTTATACTGTTACTTCAATGGAAACAAGGTGTATGTGTTACTTATATGGAAACAGGAAGATTTAATAACAAAACAAAATGCAGAGCTAGCGTTGCCTGCCAACCCAGATCTCCCTGCCCTTTCTTTATGTCAGTCTCCCTTGCTCAATGTTACTTTCCTCCTGTCCCAGCACTTTCAGGCGTTGGACGACTAGGAAATTAACTTAACAATACTTTCACTGAGCCCTCAGCTGGGGTCAAAGTAATCTGGTCTGCAGCCAAGGATGGAGAACGCCAAGGGAGCTGTTCACATATGCAGTTCTGCAGTCATAAAAATGTGTCTGTGAACATAAGAACTTCTTTGCTGTACCAAACCAAGATCCATCTTAGTTCAGTATTTTACTATGAGCCATGGCTAGCAGATGCCTATGGAAGCCTTAAGCAAAGGATGACTGTGGTGGCTTTCCTTCATTGCCTGTTCCTAGTATTCAAGAGTGTACAAGTGGGACCTGCAACAAAATGTTGCAGCATGGATTGCTCCAGTTCAGGGTGCAGCCAGCCAGCCATGCCTTCTTCCAGGAAGCTCTGTTATATTTCTCCTTCCATCTGAGTTTTCTGCAGAATTTCGAGAGACATGTACAGACTTCTCACTCTGCAGATGGGGCAGGGAACCTGCAAGGGACTGCATGCTATTAGAGATCTGAAAATTTTAGGCAATATATCTAGCCCAGCTGACAAATGTGCATGGAAACTTTTTGCCTGGGGCAATGCAAGACCTAGAGCAGTGAGCTGACTTGCAGGATCTATTTTGTTTTTCTTTGTGTGCAGACATTTTATTGCTGTCATTGTTAAACAACCGGGAGTAAGAAATTCTTGACGACCTACTGGAAATCATAACAGCAGATCTGCATGCACACCATGCCCTGAAAGCACACAGCTTTCCCCAAAGAATCATGGGAGATAATCCCTCACAGAGCTACAATTCCCAGAACCTTCGCACGCTTACAGGAGGGAAGCCATGTGTTTTAAATGTCCTTGACATGAGTGGCATGGTTCCAACACCTTCTGCCCACCCCTGGCTTAGAGGAAACCTTCTGGCCAAAGACAATGATACTATGTTTCATCACCAACAATTTGTTGCCCTTTCATGACCCCCAAAATCAGCTGCCTGAGGCAGCCCGCTGACTTGCCTAATGATAGAACCAGGCACACCCCTTGTTCCTGGGGAACATAGGAAGCTGTCTTATATTGAGCCAGAGACACTGGTCCATCTAGGTCTGTATTGTCTACATGGCTGACTCCAGAGTTGGCTCTCCAGAGTTTCAGACAGAAACCTCTCCCAGTCCCACCTGGAGATGCCAGGGATTGAACCAAGAACCTTCTGCATGCAAAACAGATGCTCTACCACTGATCTACCTGCCTTCAACTAAACTACAGTGCCCCAGTTGTATTCTAGCCACTGGCTCGCCCTTTGAGAGCCAGTGTGGTGTAGTGGTTAAGAGCGGTAGTCACGTAATCTGGGTAACCGGGTTCGCGTCTCCGCTCCTCCACATGCAGCTGCTGGGTGACCTTGGGCCAGTCACACTTCTGTGAAGTCTCTCAGCCCCACTCACCCCACAGAGTGTTTGTTGTGGGGGAGGAAGGGAAAGGAGATTGTTAGCCACTTTGAGACTCCTGAAGGGGAGTGAAAGGCGGGGTATCAAATCCAAACTCTTCTTCTTCTTCTTGTTAGCCTACAGTTTCATTTTCTCTCCTAGCCAGTGGTGCATTTGCTGCTTAATCTGCCTCTTTTCCCCACAGAGGCTGAAGGCATTTTGACACATTGCATTGAAAAGTGCTATGTGCATTTCCTGTGTTTGCAAATCAACTATACACCCTTCATTTAAAAATGACCTCTTCCTGTTTTTTGTTGAGCTTTAATCTCTCTCTCTCTCTCTCTCTCTCTCTCTCTCTCCCTCTCTCTCTCTCTCTCTCTCTCTCTCTCTCTCTCTCACACACACACACAAACTTGCACACTAATAGTTTGCCTCCTCACACATTGCATATTTTTGTTAAAGGGGCACACCAAATACATTTCAGGTATACATCTAACCACAGCCGTATTGGGGTATTTGGCCTGACCATGCAAGGGCAAAAAAAGTGGTCAAAGTGGTTTTGCCTGGCAAGCGGCAGTGAGAATACAAGGTAACCATCTGAATTTCCCACAATGCCCTGGAGTGTTAGGGACATTGCGGGGAATTAAACTGGTAGCTCACAGGCCCAAAGGCATCAGTGCTGGTGGGCCATGGCAGCTGTCTAAGGGTGCTGGGTGCTGATGTTCAGCCTTTGCAAATGGGACATAACGGGTAACAGCAGTACAGACAGATCTTCTGCCATAGCTTAAAGCTCGAACAAGTAGATACATTCAGCTGCTGGTAAGAGGCCACAGAAATCTACATGCAGGTGATAAAGAAAAATCCTGGGGTGTGGATTTACTCCACTGCCCAGCTTGTCAGGGTGTCACTCCCTGCAGGTCTCTCCAGTCAACAAAAGAAGGAGTCTCAAAGCCAAGTTAAAGCAAACAGCGGTCAATAGACCTGATCTTTATTTGTTGCAATAAGGTTCAAACACACAAAGAGTAGGAATCCCAAGCATGGGATTGCGTGAACTTTTAAGACCTCTCCCCATTTCCCATAATACATTTTTCAACAGCATCATCAATACATTACAAATATGTCACCAAATAAGAATGTTTGGCATGTAGAAACATGAGCCCCTCACCCACCTGTCAATAACCCCAGTTCCCAACACCTTTTAACTACCCTCTTCCCCTAAGAACAATAAAACTATTTATACATCCACCTAGCTGCAAGGCTTTCGTGTGCTTCTCCTTTGAAAGTATCAGGATTCAATCCACCATCTGATGGATTTCTGTCTGGGATACGTGAGGCCCTTGATTGCCTCCTGCCTCCTATTGCGTGGTTAAGTTCACACCTTGTAAAGGGGCAAGGAGTATATAACCTTACACTTAAGGGATTAGGGAGGTGGGGATGGGGGAGCCCTGGATTCCCCTCTTCCAGAGGAGTCATTAGGCATTGGAACCAAGGAAATCAGTCAAACTGTTGAATTTTGGCAATTATTAGATTCTATACAGTGGTACGTCTGGTTGCGAACGGGATCCGTTCCGGAGGCTCTTTTGCTACATGAAAAGAGTGCAACCCGCAGCGATGCATCTGCGCACGTGCAGGTTGCGATTCGCCGCTTCTGCGCATGCGGTGACGTCATTTTGAGCTTCTGCGCATGCGCGAGCAGCAAAACCCAGAAGTAACCCTTTCTGGTACTTCTGAGTTGCCGTGGGACATAACCTGAAAGAACATAACATGAAGCAAATGTAACATGAGGTATGACCATAGGCGCCGACTCCATGGGGCCTGAGGGGGCCCGAGCCCCCTCAAAAATTCGTTTGGGGGGGCTCTGCCCCCCCCAATAATCTCGGGCGCCCCTCCAGCAGAGCGCCACCGCCGCCCCTCCCCCAGCCCAAAATGCACAGGGTCGGGCTGCATGCCTCCTGCCCTCCCTCCCGAGCAAAAGCTCCACCCAATTTCCTTTGGAGCTGATTAATAGGCGCAGCACGCTCTCCCCTATTCGCTCACGAGGCGGCGGCGCCACTTTATCTGCATATTCATGAGCTTATTTATTATTCATGAGCTTTCCCGGGCCCCCCCAATATTTTTTATAAGGCCGCGCCCCTGGGTATGACTGTATTGGATAGTCAGAGGAAACAGTATGATACATGGTATCTGCTTATTGCTACCATTTTATAGACTACTTTTCTGAGCCTCTTTGCTGTTGGGTATGTATGGTGCTTGTGTCAACGGTCATTGTCCTGGCCTTAGTTAGAGGCTGTGATGGGGACTTGGGATTTTTGGGGGAGTTGTTTAACTGCCCCCCCCATTCCTGGTTTTAACACAGGTGTGAACCAAATCCTGGTGAGCTATAAAGGTCTCTTTAGTGTCATATGCAAAATTCTTGCAAGGCCCTGGATGTTGCGGGGTTCCTGGGTCTATGGATTTTGCAAGGCTGACATAAAGAAAGTCATGCTGGATTGGGTAAATTGCCCATCTAGTTCAGCATCCTGTTCTCAGAGTGGCCAACCAGGTGCCTGTGGGAAACTCTCTTCTCCTGGGATTTCCAGCATCTAATATTCAGAAGACTGTGGAGGTAGATCATAGAAGTCATGGGCAGCCTTATTCTCCATGAATGGGTCGTGTCCTTTAAAGCCATCCACATTGGAATGCATGTGACTTCCACTGCTGGTAAAAGGCCTACCACATGGACTCTGCTATGTATAAATGCATTCGCTATGTGGGGTGACCCATTCATACGCCTGAACTTGATGGAGCGCACACCAAGGAGTTAGGCGGAGCCCCATCATGGCAGTCGCATCTGGCTTGGCCCCAAGGCTGTGCTTAAGTTATGAGCACGAAAAGCCAGGAGAAGTGATTTCAAGGTCCACTTCATATAGGATTCAGGGCAGGCATAAAAGCCCTTGCTTAAACTTCCAAAGTGTGACCATTAACATGTCTGTCTGTGTTATATCTCACCTTTTCACTGCTTTTCTCTCCCTCTGACTTTTTCTCCTCACAACAACTCTGTGAGGTAGTCTGGGATGAGAAGGGGTGCTTAACCCGTGGCTACCCAGGGAGCTTCAGGGCCAAGTGAGAATTTATTTATCACAGTGGTGCATCACCTTTAGAATTGTAGAGTCCTAAGAGACCTTGGGGGTCGTCTAGTCCAAACCCTTGAAATGCAGGTAACTTTTGCTCAAGGTGGGCCTGGAGATTAAGAGCCTCATGCTTTACGAACTGAGCTGTCCTCACAACAACCCTGTGAGGTAGGTAAAGCTGAACAATGAGACCACCCAGGAAGCTTCATAGCTGAGTGGGGATTTAAACTCTGATCTCTCAGGTCAGGCATCAAGCCAGCACAAGGATACCTTACACGGGCATATGTAGGGATGCCAACTAGAAAAAAATATTGGGGGGCTCAGGTAAGCCCCGCCCCGATTACATGATGCAGCACGTGCACAATGTCCATCAACTGGGGGAGGCAGGCCCCTCAAATCTTTTATTGGAGGACCTCAGCCCCTGGGAGTTGGGCTTCCAGACGATGCCACACTCCAACCCCCAAGAGCCCCGGCCAACACGCCCAATGGTCAGGGACGACGTGCGTTGCAGGCCAGCAGCCCCTGAAGGGCCACAGGTCCGTCCCCTTCCGCCCTAGGCTTGGCCGAGCCGAGGCCTAACCTAACCCAGTATCCTAAAAGAGCAGCGCAGGAGCTGGTGGGACTCGCGCGCAAAGGAGCCTTTTTTGCCCCGTGCCCAGCACGAGCCGCCGCCTCCTCCTCTTCCTCTGGCCGCTCCCCGAGGGAGCCACCTCTCCCGGGAAGAGCCGCCTGGCAGGAGAGCGCGGCGGCCGCTTGCCTGGAGACCTCTCCGCCTCCTCCTCCTGCTGCTCCTCCGCCTCCACCGACTCCGGCGTCGGCGAGCAACAGTACGTGTGGCGGGCGGAGTGTCTGGGCTGGGAGCGGCGGCGGCGGCGGCGGCGGCGAGGGGAGGGGTTTGCGGCTTGGCGTCGCTGCAGAAGTGTCGGCCTCTCGGGGAGCCGCCACTGTGCGCGCGCGGGTGGATGCCGACGGGGGAAGAGCCTCGCTCGCCCGCCTGCCGCTTCCAGCTGCCGCCGTCGCCGCCGAGGCTTCTTGGGGGCTGCTCTCCTTTCGCCTCCTCCTTCTCCTCCTCCTCCTCCTCCTCTCCTCCTTGTCAACATCTCTCCCGCCCCGCGGTGGCGGAGGGGAGCCGGGATGTGAAGCCTCCGGTTCCGATTCGGTGGGCTCTGCCTCGATCACCCGGGTGCTGCTGCTGCTGCCGCCTGTCTGCCTTCCCCCCGTGGCTGCCCGAGCGCCAGGATCCCTCTCGACCCCCTGACTCTCGGATCTATTGTCGAAGCCGGGAGGAGGAGAAGGAAGAGGAGGAGGAGGAGGAGGAGGACATCGCTCTGCACATCTGGGCGAGCGCATCTGGGCATGCAACATCGACCTTTCCTCCGGGGTGGGGAGCAAACAAGGAGGAGGAAGACCTTTCCCCCCTCGCCTTCTGGCTATTTTTCTTTCCCCGCTAACCCCCCATCCTTCCTCGGAGGTTTCCATCTTTTAACTGCCTCTTAACACTGGCAGAGAAGGAAGGAAGGAAGCCAACGAGCGAGCGAGGGAGGTGGTGGCGGTGGTGGTGGAGGAGGTGGCGGCGGCGGGGTTGGAAATCCGAAGGCTGCTCTTTTTTTTTCTTTTTTAATTTTTTTCCTCCCCCAGGGATTTAGTTCATGGGGATGTGTTCAAGGCAAGAGAGGATTCAGAAGGATATTGACATTGTGATCCAAAAGTGCAAGGCGGAAAAGGACTGCCTGTTTGCAGGTGAGTTTGCCAGACGCTGCTTTTGGTTCTTCCTCGATGCCCCCCACTCCCGCGCCCATGAAATGCTTTCGGGCGTGTGGGGGGGTTTTTTTTGGGGGGGGGGGTTCTTTTGGTGTCGCCTCCCCCTCCAAATGGCATCACGATTCTCTGTTGACAGTTCTCTGTGAGAACAACGCTGATATTTTCCCCCCTGAAAGCTTGCAAGGATCTTTCCCTCCTTCCCCCCACCCCGGTACATACAGACACGCACACACAACACTAACGCTCTGTGGGGCACCTAAGTGATGTGGGAGTTGAACCTCAAGCGCTGGATGCTTTCCTCAGTTAGGATGCCTTTTGATCTATTTGGTCAGATCTGCCATCTGGTTGATTTCTCAAGAGTCTCCCCCTGTTTTGTTTTTTGGTGTGCGTGATCAGCGGAGCTAAACAAAAACAAATATATAAACCAACTGAAAATTGTGCCCATATTTTGTGTGCATGGGGAGCAGGCTGATGGTGGCATAGAAGAAGGCTTCTTCCAGGGTGGAACTTGAGAGATTATTATCTACAGATGTCCAGAGCTGGGCTGTCTTCCTTTTTGTGATCTTTCCCTCTCCACCCCATCTCTCCCTCCTCAATATTTGGCTTGTTGCTTTCCTCTATGATCATTACTTGCAATGTTTAATATGCGTTTAGCAGTCTGGCTTGTTGCTGCCTGTTGCCTTTACTGACAATGGAAATTCTTTCCGTTGCCATAGTACCGAGGCAGCACTTGTTGCAGGGAGGGGAGGGGGGTTCCTGCTGTAACATTATTTCTCTCTCCACACCCCCCCCCACTTCAGACTTAATCCCTGTGCCCATATTGGTGGACGGCTGGGGGTGGGCTGAACAAGAGAGGCAAGTTCACATACCAGGCGTCATGCACAAAACGAACAATAAGCGTCCAGCGACAACACAGCTCTTTTGTGTTTCAGATTTCAGATACGCAGATTCCACTTTTACCTTCACCTACGTCGGAGGATCCAAAAGGTATGAGTAAGTTGAAGCCACTTAATTTCCTTTGACTCTCTATTGATTCCAAGCCAGCTTGTATTCAGTAAGTTAAGAATTCTCCCCCTCCTTTTTTCCCCTTTGAAGATAGTGTTGATGCCTTGAGGCTTCCTTTGGAAGAAATATTGGTCTGGAAACAGGTGTTCTGTGGGGCGATGATTCGTCATCAGAGGCTCATTGATCAAGGGCTCTACTCTTCCTTGTTTTGCCTTTCCTTGCTCTTGCTCTGAATATATGCAGGGTTATTTTCGACAGGTGTAGAGGGAGGTGGCTCACCAGAACAGAAAGTAAGTGTTTTGAGAGGCGTGGGTGTAGAAGAGAGCACAGTCAGGAATGAGTAATGTTTGTAGCACAATGCCCATGGAAATTCAGATCCCATGTCAAAACCATCAGCAAAAGTAAAAGGAAGTAATGACAGCAGCGAAGGCAAGGCTGCAATATGTTAACACTGTTTGCAATTTTCTGTGTTAATGCTGCAGATAATTGAAATAAGGGGGGGAAATATTCAATAAAGTTTATGGTGCATATAACCATCACTTCTTTAACAGCTGAGCAATGAACCAATTAACTGTGACACACTTTGAAGTTATTCACTGTTGGTGGACATTGTTTTGGTTACAGTAATCTTCACTTCATTGAATAAATCTCACCCTGTGTTTCATTTTTTTTTAATATAAAAAACCCCTGCAACAGCCATGTAATTTTTTTATTGCATAATGTGCTGTATTAATGGGCAAAGAGGCTTGGCTGCAAGGCAGAAGGACTTTCAAAGGAAAAGCTGTTGCCCATTGTCTAGATTAAGTTGCTTTTTGTGGTGTTATGTTGAGAGACTGACTAGGTTAACATTATCCCTCAAATGTCAGGAGCGAGTGGTCGGTTTTGAAATGGAAGCCAATCTTGGTGATAGTTCCAGCAGTTCCTACCTGGTTTGTGTGTTTGTGTTTGTAAAATATTTTAATGTGATCTCTGTAGAAGGAGAATGCATTGAATTTTTATGAGAACAAGATGCCAAAAGACTTTTTTTCCAATTAGAATTGTCTCCCATACACCTGCTTTTCTATCCATGGGGCTAATTTGGGCAGTATATCTTTCTGTCTGCAGGTGGAAAAACAGTTGGGTCAATTTTGACTGGAAAAAGTGGCCCAAGGGGGGGAAAAGGTTAAGGGCGACCAAGGGTCTGGACACCAAGCCTTATGAGGAACAGTTGTGGGAGTTGGGTATGTTTAGTCTAGATAAGAGGAGACTAAGAGGAGATAGGATAGCCATCTTCAACTGTCTAAAGGGCTGTCACATGCAAGATGGAGCAAGCATGTTTTCTCCTGCTCCGGAAGGTAGGACTCAGTGGCTTCAAGTGTCAAGAAAGGAGATCCAGACTAAACATCAGGAAGAACTGTATAATGGTAAAAGCTGGTCTCTCCTTCCTTGGAGGTTTTTAAGCAGAGGTTGGATGGCCATCAATTATGGATGCTTTAGCTGAAATTCCCACATTGCATGAGGTTGGACTAGATGACCCTTAGGATCCTTTCCAACTCTTCAATTCTATGATTTTATGATTCAAAGCAACACCTCCAACACGCGCTCACACACATCATATTTAAAGTCCCTGCCAGGTTTGATTTCAGTTTTTTAATCAAAATGTTGAATCCATATTTCCCAGCATCTTATCTACTTCAGCACTCTGGCCTGCATTCTTCAGATTAAACTGTATTTGCCCATCGCTATATCACTCCAGTCCAATCCATAGCCCTATCATATGCAGAGCTAGGCACACCTAGATAAGTGGTCCTAGGCTGATGGACCCAACTGTTCATAAGATGAGGCTGCTGGTGAGAACTTCCGGCACAAGGTTCCTATGAGCTACTCTTTAGGGTTGCACCTTGGTCATTTCTGTCTGCCTTGTGGGGCAAGAGTTTAGCTTGTTGTTAAATGCTAAGGGCACCTTCCCTTCTGAATCTGCAGCCTAGATGTGCTTAAATAGTGGTTCGGTGGAATTGTTTCAGATTTAAAATGATTGGCAGCTTGATCCTAAGTACATGAGCACTGTAATCAGTCTATGTAGCCATTCTTGTAGGTGTTGCAGCAACAGCCCAACTTGTGTTGTGACAGCTATTGTGTGGCACCTTGTGTGACACAAGCTGGTCAGAGTTGGATTGTTCCAATATGTTTGTTTCCTCAACATCATTGGTGCACATATGTGCTAGCGAGAGGAGCTGGTGGTCCAGTTCACAGGTCCAAGGATGACACATCAGAGGTCAAAAACAAAACCTTTCTGAATTGTTTCTATGCAATGCAAAGACTGCCTCATCTAACTAAGGCTTGCTGTTGCCCCGGTAAGAAAGCAGCATCTGCGATCATCTTCCAGCACTGGACAAGGGGACGTGTTGACTTCTTTTTCAAACTCTGGTTCTGCGCTTTCTGCTTTGACTGGCAGTGGGCTCTCCAGGGTCTCGGTCCAAGGTCTTCCTGATCACCTGCTACCTGATTCTTTTAACCCAGGGCTGGCCAACGTGATGGATGTATGGTGTGTGTTGCCTTTTTGATGGTGCTTTCCTGAAGTTCTGGGACTCTAGTTCTCAATGGGAGCTCAATGGGAGGGATAATGGGAGCTGTTGTTGGACTACACCTGTGAGGCTCCAAATTGTTTTAACAAGAAATGCCAAGACTTGAACTGGAGGTTTTCTGATTGCAAAATGTGTGCTGTATCCCTGAGCTGTGATCCCTCTTCTAGTGGCTAATAGCCATTGCTAGGCTTGCCTTCCATCAGTGTGTCAGATTCCTTTCAAAGCTGCCTAAGCCAACAGCAATCACCATGTCTTTGGGTGGTGAGTTATGTAGTGTGTGAATATTTCCTATTGTTTGTCCCAAATTTCCCATTGTGCAACTTCATTGGATGCCCCTGGATTTTAGCACTGTGAACAGGGATGCTTGAGGAATTCCTTCTTTGTGAATTCCAGTATCAGTTGACCTGATCTACAATTCCAGGGTGAATGTGCCGATCAGAATGCACTTTTCCGGTGACATTTGCAATTCTCCATTTTTTGTGTGATGCCAAAATGCATATAATATGTTACTTTTGAGATAAGATATGTTCAGAAAAGCAAACTCAGAATGTGCGTTCAGAAGTACATGTTTTGTGAGAAAACGCGTTCACACACAATTTTTAATACTTTTTTTTTTAAAAAAAGGGCATAGGTTAAATAAGCTATCAGAGTGAGAAAAACCTTTCCCACTTTTTAGACACATAATTTTATAATACTCTGTGATGTTCACTCATAGTGCTCTTTCACAACTAAATGCCCCAGAATGCAATAGATTTTCTTTATAGGAGTAGGGCATTTATTTGGAAATAGCCCCATAAATTCCAATAGCAATACAGTGGTACCTCGGGTTACAGATGCTTCAGGTTACAGACGCTTCAGTTTACAGGCTCCGCTAACCCAGAAATAGTACCTCAGGTTAAGAACTTTGCTTCAGGATGAGAACAGAAATCACGCAGCAGCAGTGTGGCGGCAGTGGGAGGCCCCATTAGCTAAAGGGGTGCTTCAGGTTAAGAACAGTTTCAGGTTAAGAATGGACCTTTGGAATGAATTAAGTTCTTAACCTGAGGTACCACTGTACTTTCCTTCCTAGTAAATACGTTCAGTATCGGGAGTAATATGTTGAAGATGCTATGAGTACATTAATGAGAATAACTTTCTATTACCCCAATTTAGCTATGGGAATAAGTTTAAATGCCAGTTACTTTTGCTATATGTTTGTGACAAACACGGTTTTATATTTCCAGCGCAGGACAAATAGATGTGATTTCAGTCACAGGTGAGGTTTTTGAATGGGTGAAGTCTGCTATGAGAGGGGTTCAGAAATTGTGGTCTGTGGAGCTACATGGTGGTCTACGGGAGCTACATTTAGGTGGTCTGTGGCGTGTCAGTGAATTTGCAGTTGAAGACAAGAGGCGGCAGATCCATCACATTAAATGTTGCTATTGATTTTTAATTGGGTTCCTTTTTTGCGCTTCTTCGTTTCTTCTATTACATTTTATTGTATTACCATTCAAATCCTATGGAATTGAAAATGTAGTACAATAAAATGCAGTCTGTCTGGAGTAAAGGAAGCAATAAAAGTACAATTTAAAATCATACAGCATCTAGCACAGTGCATTACAGTTGCTACCAAAGCTAGAAAAATTATTATGGTCCACCAGCGATTTTCAAGGGGTCCATGGTTGGTGGGGAGTTTGGCAACCGCTGTCCTATGAAATGCAAACTGTTGTCTTAGGCTACAATTCAAAACAGAGTTACAGTGTAATCCTAAACATATTTACTCAGTAGTAGGCCTTCCTTCCATGCAAACGTGCATATGATTTCAGACTGAAGTGCGTGTAAGAGTGAAATCTTTTTTTTTAAGCATGTTTACTCAAAAGTAAGGCCAACTGTGTCCAATATGACACACCCGCTGGCGTGTTAGGATTGCAGCTTTAGGCTGGAAACTTATTTGGAAGTATTGTAAACCCCTATGTAATCAACGGGACTTACTTTTGAGTGCAAAGGATCGATTCACACATCTGTTGAAATCCCTGAACTTAAGGTGTTTGTCTTGGACTGTGTACTGATGGGTGCGTGTGTATCTACAATAAAGTTTAAAATGTCTATCTAGTGGGAAAAGCACTAGACTTGAGAGTGTTTTCAGATTTCACAAGATACTGGAATTCACATTAGGGTGTTTAACCTCACAGCTTTAGGTCCTTTAGCTTCAAGCAAGAAACAAATCCAAACAGCATTTACAAGTACAATTAAATTTCATAACCAAGGAAGTTAATGCATTTGCTTTCTCATCAGCAATTTTAGAGATGCTATGTACGGATGATCAATAGCTCAAGGCTTGGACTCAATGACCTTTTCGGTGCTGTGTGATTTATCGTGAAAACTCTTGCAACATTTTTAGTACTCAGATGGGTGCTGGTGATTTGGTTTGCTGATTATTATTATTCTTAGATACATGAAATTGGCTCCTAATGATTGTCCTCATAAGCCAAAATCTCATTCCTTGAACCTGCAATGGGTAATGAGCCTTGTGCATCAAATCACAGTGGAATGATGATATTGCTAAACACTCTATTGACTGTTCAAATAACTTCACATTATTATCTTTGTTATCTTTACAGCACTGTTGTGAGATAGGTCAGTTTCAGCTGTCCTGGGACCCTCATTCTCATGTGGGTTAGCTGCTATGCATGCCATCCATGTATTGGCATTCATAGACCTGTCTTGCATCACTGCATGTTCTGCACATACTTGGACATCATTGTGGGACTGGATAGACACATTCTAGGAAATGGGTACTGAACGCCCATGATACCAAACTCCTGAACCAGGAAATTGTTTTCCCAATTATTTGTGATCGGATTCCGAGTCTGGGAATGACTGGCTTGTGTAACACCACGTAATGAATTCTTGACTGAGTTGAGAGTTGAACAGGGAGTTTTCTCACTTACGTTCTTCGCCACCATACTATACCAGCTTCCCAGAATTATTATTGTTTTTCTGCATGGGCAGTCCTCAAGCGTGGGAGATCATAATGTGTGAACTGGGCTACAGCAGTTAAATGCTAGGAGCAATTTCCATGATTGTAGCAGCTGGATGTGGTGTCATTAGAATCACAGCCATGCTGTTGACTGCCTCTGCAGATCAGGACTGTTTGGATGAAAAGAGAAAAGGTGTGTGTGTGTGTGTGTGTGTGTGAGAGAGAGAGAGAGAGAGAGAGAGAGAGAAATCTGAGGTCAGTTAACAAATTTGGAGACACATTAACACCCTTCCTCTTCACACTTCTGGCTTTTTCTAACCCTCTCTGCACCAGGACAAATCCTCATTTCACAGAGGCCAGGGAAGGGATTACCTTTAAATGGCAACACCTCCTTTTAGTGGGCAGAGAGAAAAGGGAAATGAAAGAATAGGCAACAGAGATTAAAATAAAGACTGCAGCCAGTTTGAGCCAGTTTTGCTGTACCAAGAGATGATTGTATAGCTTTGCTTCTGCTGCCAATGGCATATGATCTCCAGGGACTCAGCTACATTGGCAAAGAGAAAGCGCTTTATAGACATTGTATATGCATTATAACACTGTGACACCAGAAGGTGCTGTAGAGTTCTGTTTTTGCCAACCCAATTTCTCATAAAAAGTTTACAATGCCTTTAACTGAAATGCTTCTTTGATGTGTTGAGATCCAACCCAGGAGATGGACAGGGCTTGCATTATCAGTCTAATAGCAAAAGCTTTACTAGTTGGTGAGATAAATGGGCAAAGCAATCCTGACCCCTGCAGAAGTCCACCTGAGGAGGGTTAGGATGGGGTGGAACTGCTGTTTCATTGAATGTTCTATCCACTGTAGCTAGGCTCCCAGCAACCCCAAATAAATCTGCAGAAATCTAGATGTCCCACTAAGAGTATAGCTCATTTCAGGGGCATGGCAGGGTATGGATCAAGAAGCAGCAGCTACTTATCCCCTGACTCCTGTGTTAAAAATTGAATCCTTCTGCACTGGTCTTTGCATCTGTCTTGTCTATAGCTCAGGATAGCTCAGTCAGTATGGCATGAGACTCTTAATATCAGGCTTGTGGGTTCGAGCCCCATGCTGAACCAAAAAAATTCTGAATTGCAGGGGGGTTGGATTAGATGACCCTTGTGGTCCCTTGATTCCATGATTCTTATGACACGTGGGACTAGTGGGGAGGAGTCACTCTGCCGTAAGTTGGGGCGAGCAAACAGCTGCATCCATTTGTAAATTGGAGTGTAATTTAAGGATAAAAAATTTGAAGCCTCCAGAAATCTGCTCACTTTTAAAGCTCTTGAAAAGAAGTGTCCGCCTATAATATGCATTCAGCAGGTCTTCCAGCAGCAGAGGCATGGGATTGGTGGAGGTAATGGGGCTTCTTGTGTCCCACTCTGTGCAGCTGCCCTAGGATTTATGGTGCTATTACCACTGCCAACAGCATGCCAGGTGGGTAGGAAACCAGGTGAGCAGGTGAGGGGATTGGAGAGGAAGGGTTTGTGTGTTCAGAACACTGAAATGACTTTGTTCCTGCATCTACTTGTAAGAAAGAGTTCATCCAACTTTTTTTTTTTTTTTTCTTTCCATAGGATCGTAGAATTTGTGGGCTTCTGCAAGACAGTTTATTGTGGAGTTGGAACTAATTGTGCATGCAGGCTTCTCACAGTGTCCACACAATGCCCCATATTAGTTTTGCATTTAAACTGGATCTGGTGTTTCCCAGGAAAATCCAGTGTTAGCTCAGAATTCAGTAATGGCCACCTTGGAAACAGCGTTACCGGTATATTTTATCAGAGCAACTTGCAAAGGCCGAAGCTGAAACATTTTGCTGTCAGAATTTAGCAATTCTGTTTTGTCAGTCAGTGTAAAAATATATATGGTTTTAGTGATTAACTGCACCCTACCAGAATCCAAAAGATACTTGCCTGATGCCTTCATATGTGTCCCTCTGTCTGGTAAATCTTGATTAAAAGAGTGCTGGAAATTGTAGCTCTGCAAGGCATAAACTAGAGTTCCCAGGATACTTTGGGGAAAGTAATGTGCTTTCAATGTGCTTTGTGGAAGCACCCTTTTAGAGTCGGAAGGGATGTTGGTGGTCAGTGCAGGATCGACAATGAAGGGTGCAACTAAGCACTTCTGACAGATGGTTGTGCAGCCGTTGCTTAGAGACCTCCAGCAAAGGGGCAGCCTGCGTCTCCACAGGCAGTATGTTCCACTGTCAAACAGATCTTCCCCTAAAAAAAAGTTTATCCCAACCTGCCTCCCTGCAATTTCCACCCGTTGGCTTAGTTCTGCCCTGTGGAGTGACAGAGAGAACAAGACTCTTTTGTGTGAAGGTCTTTTCACTGCTAAGTTTAGATGCGATTGAAGGCCCTCAAATGCTAAACTGCCAGGAGTTCACATTCTTAAGTTTTCCTTTCACCTGCCTGAGTTAAGCATTTGAAAGTCGATTATAATTCTTGATGCCTGATGCTGAAGAGAGGGGAATTCAAACCGGCTGACTTATGACATTTTTATTAGGATGGATAATGTTGACTCTGTAAAGACCTGCATCCCTTGTGGCCGAGGCAAAGAGAGGTTAGCATTTCTTCCGTGACTGTGTGGCATGTTTCTGCCTGTGAAGGGAATGAAGAGCACTTCCGTCTCAACTGGCTTCACTCAAGTGCATGCAGGATGGGATTCTCAGACTGGCTTCCTTCATGATAGGGGAAAAAATATTTTCTCGTTTACTCTACTGTGCCCAGAAGGGAGATTCACAGCTGAAACTGTACGACCAAAAGGTAAAATTGGCCAAGGCTGATGGGCACAGGTTGACTTTGCATTTTCAGGGATGTTAAATTCAAACAGGCTGCAATAAGTGGAGAATTTGCCTTTTCCACAAAAGTGAGAACCAGTCTGCATATTTTCATAGTCCTGGTTTGTTGGGGTTCCCCTTCCCTTATTTTTATGGAAAGAATTGCCCATTTTATCTTTCTGTTTCATTCCTTGCTGTTAATGTTGCTTTGCCCAATATTAACGATGCGTGTCAGATTCTGTGCTTAAAATTGCAGCCTCATGACTACGATCGCATTCCAGCCTGCACATCGGTGGTAGGTGTGCATGTTCTGAATACTGAAGGTCTCAGGTTCAATGTGTGGATCAGGGAAGAGATCACAGGAAAGATCCTTTGCCTGAGACCCTGGAGAGCCACTGCCAGTTAAAATAGACAATACTGGATCTTCCGGTTGAGTCACGGACCCGACGCAAGCGGGACTTTCTCAGGAGAGAGAAAGTCTGGGTTCTCGAGGGTAAACGGGGGTGCTACAGGGCACGGTAGCCCCCCAAAACCTCTCTGGAGGGAAACCAGAGGGTCAGGAGCCCAGCGGAGCCATCTGCTGATCGCCCGGCCGTCAGGTAACTCCGTAACAGGAGCGAAGAGAACGGCGGGTGGAGAAAGCAGGCACCGGGGAAGCCATTGTCTCACCCTCAAGAACGCAGCCCCAGACTTGCAGGGCGAGTGATCGATTCTCAAAAACAAAGAATCTAAGCCAAATTTGGATTTTGGAATATAATTGGAGCATACAAAAGGAAGGCTTTGGGAAAAGAAGGTGGAAAAAGAGGCCAGTTCTTATCTGAAATCGGAGAACGACGCAAGACTACGAGTGGAGCGCGGAGAGGAGGTTGGTAACGTAGCAAGCGGCTAGAACTTCTCCCTCTTAAAAAACTTGCTAAAAGTGATATAAACTGTTGCAAAAAGTAACAAAGAGTTGCACAAGAAGGGAATAACTAAAGGAGGGAGCAGAGGGTAACTATTTTATGACTTTAAAAGGCTCTCGATATAACGAAGGGTCTGAAGGAAGTAAAAAGAAAGGATACTTCTCGGTACTTTCACTTTCAAAAAAACTGCGCAACAAAGTAGAACTTTTGTGCCTCCATTTTAACAGAAAGATAGAGTTACCCAGCTATAAGGAAATTCCGGAAAGTTAAAACTAGGCAGCATAAATTACTGTCTCACTATTTTTTACCCCTGCTTTCAAACAAATTTAACTGTTTAAACACAACGGGAAAGGACTGTGTTTGAATGAAGGCTTTACCTTCGTAATTGGTTCCTTTTTATGTGTATCTGTGGAATGAAATGAGAAAGAGCTGCCTAACAGGCTGTATGAAGGACACTATTTTTATTTGGAGTTAAGTGAACCAGGATTTGAACTAACAAACTACTCCCTGTTACAGATAGGTAGCCGTGTTGGTCTGCCATAGTCAAAATAAAAAAATTCCTTCCAGTAGCACCTTAAAGACCAACTAAGTTAGTTCTTGGTATGAGCTTTCGTGTGCATGCACACTTCTTCAGATACACAGTGTGTATTTAAACTACTCCCTGTTATTTTTACTCGTCATTTTTATTTTTAATTTGATAGGGGAACAGTCTGGACTATTAAAAATCATTTTGCTCTCTTCTCCCCTCTATTTGTTTTGTACAGCTGAACTTAAATTTGATATTTTTAAATATGGAGCCCTTGGTATCTTTTGGATTTATTTTTTAATAGATTCTTCTGGACATCTCCTCTTATTTCCTCTCTTTGGATATATTGGGTACTTTTGGATCCCCTTATCAATACCTTCAGTAATTTTGGGCATTTAATTGGATTATTTTTATTGGATTACAATATACAACTATTGGACTTTATTGGATACAACTAATATACAGATATTGGATTACAATAATTTGGGCAACACTATAATTGGGAGATTTATTTGTTCATAATAAACCGACATGGATTTAGCCTAAGTAGTGGCAAGAAGAAGGAAGAAAGGAAGAAAAGCTTTGGTGTGGGATTGGCCTCTTCAAAGTTGAAATTTATAGGTTAATAGGTGTTCCGCCATACAAGTAGAAATTATATCGGAAAAAAATTATTTAGAAAAGAATTGTTTATATAAGTTAATTGACATAAAAAATTAAGTGTATGAGAATTCAGGAGGGGGATATTTTTTATGTCTTTCTCTATCATTTATATCATTTGTGGAAAAATGTTTTAATGATTGCATATTTGGATTGAACATTTTATTATTATTGACTGCATATTAGGCGCTTGGATTTTGATTATAATGTCTCATACACAAAAGAAAGGGGGTGATGGGGGAACACCGGCAGAGAGGAGAGGTTCAAAACAAGAATTGGATCTCAAAGGGGAGATTATGAAAATGTTTGCAGAGGTTAACTCCAACATCAAGCAGAGCGAAAAGAATATAGAAGCGAAATTGGAACAAATGGATAAGAGAATGGGTCAAATGGACAAAAAAATTGACGCTACAGTTAATGAGCTGAAAGGGCAACTGAAGGACGTGAGCAAGAGGACACAGAACTTGGAAGAAGGAATGAAAAAGACAAAAGTGGAAATGAGGGAGATGAAGAAGGAAGAAGAGAGAATATGGGCGGGAATGTCAGAAATTAATAAAACTCAAGAGGAGGTCTGGGACACGATTTCTATGAATGAACTCAGGCAGAGAGAAGTGAATTTAAGATTGAGACTTGTCCCAGAGCTGCAAGGAGAAAATATTAAAGAGAAATTAATAAAAGAAATTGCACAATGGATGGAGATGGATATAGAAGAGGTGACAAAATCTGTGCAAAGTGCATTTCGATTGAAGACAAGATCAGCTAAGGCAAGAAAGTTTCCAGGAGACTGCCTGATTACCTTTAAGGATAGGGAGATGAGAAACCAGATTCTCCAAAAGAATAGAGAGAAGAGACTGAATATTGAAGGAAATTATATAATTATTTTTAAAGACATGCCAATCAGGCTTCTCAAACGGAGAGACCCATATAAACCAACAGTACAGATCCTAAAAAAGAATAACATAGAATTCAGATGGGAATACCCGGAAGGGATCTCCTTTGTCTACAAAAGTAAAAGACATAGACTCACGAGCATGGAAGAATTAGGGAAATTTTTGAGAAAATATAAAGAGCTACGAAGTGAGGACGAAGAAGCAAGAGGAGCGGAACCAGGAATGGAGGCTGCAGGAGGAGTGGATCCGGAGGAGATAGAAAAAGAAAAAAGGAAAGAAGAAGAAGAAGAAGAAGAAGAAGAAGAAGAAGAAGAAGAAGAAGGATTATAAAATTTATAACAAAGAATTCAAAATGGCTAAAATGGAGCTGAATTTATGGACTTGGAACATCAATGGGATTAACGATAAAAAAAACGAAATAAAATTGAACAACATTTAAAAAAGAAAAATTTGGATAAGATTGACAGAGAAACTGAGGGAAGTCAAAAATTGAAGAATGAGTGTTAAATTATCTGCTGACTGTATAAAATTGTTTGGAAAATGAATAAAAATTATTTAAAAAACAAAAAAAAACAAAATAGACAGTACTGGCATAGATGTACAAATCAACCTCACCGGCTATAAGGCAGCTTCTCTGGAGTCTATGAAAGTTTTCCATTCCCCACAGGAAGCCTCCCTGCACATTTGGAGAATGGCTTTGCTGTATTAGACCTTCAAGCTTATCCAATACAGTGGTACCTCATGTTACAGATGCTTCAGGTTACAGACACTTCAGGTTACAGACTCCGCTAACCCAGAAATAGTACCTCGGGTTAAGAACTTTGCTTCAGGATGAGAACAGAAATCATGCAGTGGCATGCAGTTAGCTAAAGTGGTGCTTCAGGTTAAGAACAGTTTCAGGTTAAGAACAGACCTCCAGAACGAATTAAATTCTTAACCCGAGGTACCATTGTAAAGCCTGTTGTTTCCAACATTGACCAGCCAGATGCCTAGGGAATCTCATAAGCAGGACATGAAAGGGAGAACAGTTCCCTGGTAACTAGAAATGGGCAAATCTGTCAAGTTTGGTTTCTCCCCATTTCTCATTTTTCCAATCTTAAGTTCAGTTCTCTAAATTTTCAAATTGGTTTGCATTTTTTTTAAATGTCCTCATTAAAATTCTTTTGCATTTTAGTGCAAATTTCTCCTAATGCTCACATTTTTGTATGCGTTTTCCTCTAATACACACTTTTTTCAAATATAATGCGTTTATGTAAGTTATTTATGTGCATGTATGTGCGCACCTTTCTAATAGATGCATTTTTTTGCGCACATTACTTGGCTGGAGAACTGCACTGCGGAATTTGGAGAAGTGCAAATTTCCAAAGATGGCTGTGTTTTGGTTCTCGTATTGTTTCCAAAAGTGTGAATTAAGTAAGTTCGCCTTTAAATGTGAACTGAGTTAAATTTCTCCCAAATCCATCCTAGAAACTAATGCTTGCTGGCACATTGCCTCTCAGTAGGGAGTGGCTAACTGATGTTGTTCAGTTGGTGCCAAAGGGCAGGTTCCTGGAAGTTAGGTTCGCTATATGCTGGTAGGATGAAAGACCTAGGAAAACAGGAAATGGAATGTAGGAAGTTGCCCTTATATTGGAGGCAGACCCATGGTCAGTATTGTCTACACAAGGGGCAGCCAAAGTGGTTTCCTCCAGATGGTGTTGGAGTAAGACTCTTGTTATCTCTTGCCATTGGCCATGCTGGCTGGTGTAAATGGGAGCTGGAGTTCAGCAGCACCACATTGACTCTGTCTGGTCTACACTGTCTGGCAGTGGTTCTTCAAGATTCAGATGGGGTCTTCTCTCCTGGTGCTACCTGAAGATGCTGGGGATCAAACCTGGAACCTTGTGCATGAAAACTACATGCTCTTATCACCAAGTTATAGTCCTTCCCCCATGTTTGGCACAGGGTCACCTGGTGAACGTAATAGCTGAATGGGTATTAGAAGGTCTCATCCATCTTAATTTGGTGCTATAACCATTGAACCACATCCATTCCCTTTGGCATAATCACTGTGGCCATGCAGAGTCATGGATTCCCTAGCAATTAATTGCTCAGGGCCTGATCTCAAAAATAGCAATGCAATGAAATTATTCGGGCAGGTAAGGAAAAGGCTTTATTCACCCTAGTTTCTGCACAGGATCTAAGACTGTAGTTTTGCTGTCATTTCAGTTCTGGCTTCCCATAGAGCCCAGCATGCGATTTTGGTGGTTGGATCAATAAGAACATCTTTACTCATAAACGGTATTGAGCTGCAATATTGTGGAAATTACGTGACAATCAGATTTAGACTGGACATAAATATGGGCAAAGCAGGGCTGGCATTTGAAGGAGTTTGTCATCCCCCCCAGCTCCCACTTCAAATAAAGTTAAAGGAAGAAAAAAGAAAATCTCCTGTGGAGCTCAAGTCTGTGAATTGCATGGATTATCATAAATAATCCTTTCCCTGTGAGGCTTGAGTAATCATTTTTTGGCTGTCTGACTGGCCAGGCACTGCTTCATTTTTCGAAAAACGATCTGTGTTCACATTTCTGAATTATTGGAGCTGTTTGACAGGCCTGAAGTGTTTGCTGGTTTAGGAAGACTGTAATTAGGAATTTATTAGTCGAGAACATCTTTGTGGGATAATCTGGGCACTAAATATGGAACAGGACTATATAGCAATTTTGATAATTTTTAAACTGCCATTTTTGGAAAGCTCTCAGACAAGTTGAGAGATCTCTCCCCCCACCCCCTCACCCCATATTGCATGATGCTCAGTCAGGTGCCGTGACAGGGCAAGATTTACTTTCCATTTAAACAGCGGCAGCTTGGCTATTTATTTATTTATTTATTTCCACAGGAACGAAAAAAATGACATTTAGAATTGCAACGCGTATTTCTGTTGTTCTACTTTCTGTTGCCCTGCTTTTTGTGGGATGCTGGCCGTTCCAGAATCCAGCGGACTTTAAGGAGTGCTGATCTGGCACCTTTGCAAAGGATGGCATATTGTGCCCTGGAGTCTGCAGATATTTGTAACTCAGTTTACGTAAAATGAAGGCTTAGTACTTCTTTCTTTCTTTCTTTCTTTCTTTCTTTCTTTCTTTCTTTCTTTCTTTCTTTCTTTCTTTCTCTCTCTCCCTCTCTCTGTCTGCTTTAAACAGGGCTTTCCTGTTAACAAATTGATTTCTAATGGCCTCTCTGGAGCTGATTCCTGCATGATCAGGGTTTCTAAATCACGTGGGGAGACGTCACATGACTCCCTTCACCCTTAAACCTGATGTAGGGCTCTGCATGGAATAACACTGATGTGCCAAGGGCAAGGCTTGGCCGCAGACTCCCCACACCCTTCCTCAGCTGTGAAAGCAGGGGCTGGTGGGAGCTGTGGTCTGCCCCATCTGGAGGGCACCAGGTTGATGAAGGCTGCTTTAAAGGTAAAATAAGTACAGTGGTACCTCAGTTTACAAACACTTCTGGTTACAAACACTGCGGGTTACAGACTCCGCTAACCCGGAAGTAGTACCTTGGGTTAAAAACTTTACCTCAGGATGAGAATAGAAATTGCGCACCGGCGACATGCATAACTGTCAACGTTTCCCTTTTTTAAAGGAAATTCCCTTATTCTGAATAGGATTCCTCGCAAGAAAAGGGAAACGTTGACAGCTATGATGACATGGCAGCAGCAGGAGGCCCCATTAGCTAAAGTGGTACCTCAGGTTAGGAACAGTTTCAGGTTACGAACGGACCTTTGGAACAAATTAAGTTAATAACCAGAGGTACCACTGTAGTTTCTTAGAAATGGACCACGAATTTCAGGAGTGGTGCAATGTGTTTCCCTTAGGCAGTCCTACTTAGTAACCAGCTGTTATTAAGATGGGAAGGCTGTAACTTACTAGTAGAGCATTTGTTTGTATGCAGGAGGTCCCAGCTTAGTTTCTGGCATCTCCTTGAAGGGTTTGGAAAAAAATCCAGCCTAAAATCCCAGAGAGCATTACACTACTGGACTAGATGGACCAGTGGTCTGACTCAGTACAATACAACTTCCCTAAGTTCTTATCTTCCTGTATTCCTTGTGCACTTGCTTACATGTCCATATCATGCATGTCCAAATGAGGCAGATAACACCTTTCTCCTTAACTCATTAAAAAAATCCTGGCTTTTATATCTATATACTAAAAAGCATATCTCATACATACACCCACACCCACACCCACACCCACACACACACACACACACACACACAGCCTTCTAAAGAAAGAGGCATTCAAGTGTGAAGTTCCCCAGAACAGCAAACTTGTTTGAACTGGAAGTTGCTGGTCTAGTCAATTTCACTATTCCATTTACCTGCATAGAGCCAAGAGAAGTGATGGTCCTAAAAGAATTAGGATGATGGAGATCACTACCATTTCCTCCTGCTAGGAGACTTCATCTCTCAAACGTTGTTCTTTGCATATATTATTTTTTGCTGGGCTACTGTTGCACTAGAAGAAAGCTACTCTTATTGCTTTGTGTAAATACCAGTTCTGTACCCAGCCAAAATGTGAGGCAGAAAGCTTATAAGGTGGCAGAGACCATGAAATTCCATCTTATTCTTCTACCCCCAGTTTTATGTTTCTTGAATGTTCCTGGACTATCGTTCACAATTCTCTTCCACCCAGTCAGTAAAAATGGCAAGATTAATGTGGTTAAGCATGGATGTTTCCACTCCAAGGTTTAGGTTGGAAGATTTTCGGTGCCATGGACATGCGCAGACGCGATTTCCGGTGTCTGGGCATGTGCAGAAGCAATTTCCGGAGCCGCGGAAGAGAGTCCCTGTGCCGTGCTGCACCAGTTTAGCACAGTGCACGGGGACTTGCTGAGTGGGCGGCTCGGTTTGGGGGCAGCTCATGGGCCGGTTAAGCAACCCTCATGGGCTGCTTCTGGCTCAAGGGTTGCCAACCTCTGGATTAGAACCTGTGGCCTGCCAGAGGATTTGAGACTTCTGCTGCCATCAGCACCAGCCAGCATGGCTAATAGAGATGATGGGCCCCATGATCCACCTTCTGGTTTAGGTGGTGGTGTGTTTGCAAGGCCTACTTCTTTCCCTTAAAAGAAAATGGTGTCAGGGTTCTGTTACATGCATTAGCATCTAACGTGTAGCTAGCTGCTTAACACAGCTAGGCTCATTTACATTGTCAAGGAACTGGCTTTTGCCGGAAAATATATTTTTCTTAGTTATTGGTAAAGGCCCACTATTCCCCACCCCCTTAAATAAAGATAAGCAGATGCTGTTTGTTCTCTGTTACTACTGCTAGGAAACTAATGTTATTGTTACAGTTACCCTTCTGAAAAGTAAAACCATCCTTCAGAAACAGATAACAGAGACTGAAAAACAGCTAAGGTCAGTCAATTGCAGTGGGTTGACATAGAAGGCAGATAAGAGACAGGGACAGTGCTCATGGTACAGGCGCCTTGATATATCTACTGGTTAAAAATAAATAAATCTGTGTCTGTATAACTGCACGGGTAAAAATAACAAAGGGAAAAAGGGGAGATGCTGGTAATTTCAGTTTGTGTGTCATACAACTAATAGTTTTAGCCTGATGAAGACCAACATCTTGGGTCAGGCGTCACCAGTACTCCAAACATCAGAATTGGTGACCGCACACTTGAGATAGCAAACAATCTTGTCTACCTGGGTTCTACAATAACCACCAACTTCTCCATCAATGCTGATTTGGGAAAGCATATTGGCAAGGCAGCTACAGCAATGGCTCACTTCTCCAAATGGGTATGAGAGAATGAGATTCTAACAACCAATATGAATTTGAAGGCCTACAAGGCTTGTGTGTTGGGCCTCCTGCTTTATGGTAGTGAGTCATGGGCAACTTACACCTACCAAGAGCAATGCCTCAACACCTTCCACAAAGATGGGCTCTCCCAAGCATTCCCAGCATGTTCACACTCCTGTCTCAGTGACAATTACACTGCCATGGCCATGTCCACAGAATGGAAGATGGCAGGATCCCCAAGGAGCTATGGGGAGCTGGCTTCAGGCATTAGGCTTGGTGGCAGACCAATTCTGCATTACGAAGATGTCTGCAAATGTTCCATGAAGGTTGGCAACATTAACTTCACTGTGTGGGAATCCCTTGCAGACGACTGCAGTGCCTGGAGCTTGTGTATCCACAGCAGTGACCAAAGGAGGAATGATTTCTGGGAGGAGCACAGAAAGGAAGAAATGCTATGGTACACTTGCATCAGCACAAGTGGATACATTCATTTGCCCCATCTTCAGCAAATTAAGTCTCTCCCGTATTAGTCTCTATAGCCATAGCAGGCGCTGTGGCTCTCCAACAGTTTGACTTAGCCCCTGAGGGTATACTCTTCCATTGTCTCTCGAGACAAACAGATGCCAACCAACCAACCAACCAACCAGCTGGAATTCTGTATATGGTAAATTGAGCAGAATCATCTTATGCTGTCCCTCAGATGGTATCTAGTACATGGGTAGACAAACTAAGGCCCGGGGGCCGGATCCAGCCCAATCGCCTTCTAAATCCAGCCCACAGACAGTCCAGGAATCAGCGTGTTTTTACATGAGTAGAATGTGTCCTTTTATTTAAAATGCATTTCTGTGTTATTTGTGGGGCATAGGAATTTGTTCATTCCTCCCCCCCCAATATAGTCCAGCTCCCCACAAGGTCTGAGGGACAGTGGATTGGCCCCCTGCTGAAAAAGTTTGCTGACCCCTGATCTAGAAGGAAAGTGGCACTAGGTTATACTGAGTAGTGACAAATGGGCTGTTGCCAGTCCTACTCATGCCTTGCCAGGATCGGACCTTTGTGCAACACACCTGGGATGCAAAGGGGAAAGGGCAGAAGTGCTAGCACATGAACACCAAAGATGGACTTGGTTATGGGATGGTCCAAGCAACAGGGAAGGTACCTGCTTGCTTTATGCTGTGCACCTCAGTCTCGCCACAGTGGCTCCTAGAATCAGGCTTTGAGCCAGAACTTTTCAGACTCCTAAACTCCTAGACTTAATTTTTTTTGTCAGCAAAATTCTCTCTTAGCTCTGCACAGCAGCTTTTGACCATGATGTGCTCTTCTCTCTACATGAGAGGAATGATAATAGCAATGGGAGTTCCAGGCGTGCAGGGAAAGCTGACTGCCAGGATGGAATTGAGCTTAGCAGTTCTTGCATCTGCGAGGAGCATTTTGGCTTAAGTGTCATGCCCTGAGGAGATGGCAAATAGTATAAATCTGCAGGCAAATATATCACGATAAGCTTTTATTAATTTTTAAATTAAAAACACAATGCAAGACATGCTTTGGGATATAGAGCACAACTGAAAATATTTGTAGAATATGTTGGAATGCTGAAGCCCTAAAAGGCTAATCACTCTCCCTTCTCAAATTTTGGAGCCACCCACGGTTAGGCACCTTTAAATGCACTATACATTTAAAGCATCATCATACTACTTTAAACAGTCATGGCTTCCCCCAAAGAATTCTAGGAAGTGTAGTTTGTTAAGCATTCTTAGAAGGCCTCTATTCCCTCACAGACTGGTTTCACAACCAGTCCTTCTTCCCAGGGAACTCCTGAGAACTGCAGCCCACCCCAACAACAATTAACACATAATAATTAATAGTTAAAAAGTGAGAATGAGAGGCTCAGAGAGATGCCAAAAAAATATTTTGGGACAGTAGCCCAATCTGCATTATACATTTAAATAGGTATCATAACAGTCATGGCTGTCCTGGGAGAGTTCTGGGAGGTGTTGAATGTGAAGGGTGCTGAGAGTTAGGAGACACTTATTCCCCTCCCAGAGTTCCTTGGGAAGAGGGATTGATTGTTAGATCACTCTGGGAATTGTAGTTCTGGGAGGGGAATAGGGGTATCCTAACAACTCTTTAACCCCCCCCCCATCTAACTACAGTTCCCAGGATTCTTTGAGGCAAGCCATGGTGGCTTAAAGTAGTATGATACAGCTTTACAGTGGTACCTCGGGTTACAGATGCTTCAGGTTACAGATGCTTCAGGTTACAGACTCCACTAACCCAGAAATAGTACCTCGGGTTAAGAACTTCGCTTCAGGTTGAGAACAGAAATTGTGTTCCGGCGGCGTAGTGGCAGCAGGAGGTTAAGAACGGACCTCCAGAATGAATTACCGTATTTTTTGCACCATAACACTCACTTTTTTCCTCCTAAAAAGTAAGGGGAAATGTCTGTGCGTGTTATGGAGGGAATGCCTACGGGTGGCATGCCTACGGATTTTCCTCCTCTAAAAACTACGTGCGTGTTATGGTCTGGTGCGTGTTACAGAGCGAAAAATACGGTAAGTTCTTAACCCGAGGTAAATGAATAGTGCCGATGGGGCCTTTTTACTACATTTGCTGTGGCTCTTTTGCTGTACTATGTTTAGTGCCTAGCCAGTTTGTGAACCTATGTCTGTCTGTGGCTGCCCTCTGCAATTTGGCACTTGCTCCGAATAATGGAAATGTTGGTGTGGATGTTAACACTAAAAACAGTTTGATCTGAAAATGGAAGGCAGGGCAGAAGATGGGTGTGAGAGGCTAGGTGTTTGTGATAATGTGGGGGCAGTCTAGATCAGGGATGAGGAACCTGTGGCTTTCCAGATGCTGTTGTACTGCAACTCCCATCAGCCTCAGTGAGTATTGACAATACACAGGGATGATGGGATCTGGAGTCCAGCCATATCTGGATGACCACAGGTTCTCCCAGCCCTGCTGTGTGTGCCTTCCATCTATAGTTAAGAGATTGGACAATGTTATGTATACACTCAGTCTATATCAGAACCTTGGACAGATCCTTGACATCGGTAGTTCTGTTCATGTTTTATAGTTGGAGAAGATCTCCCTTCCCAACAACCTAAGGATAAGTGGATTCTCGTTTGCTAATTTCCTCTCCTCTAATGGGATACTGACAGGATTTCTGAGGACCATCCATTACAACAGCTTAATTGAATTTACCATGTGATCGTACATGCAGCAGATCAAGTACACTGGAACAGAGAAACCTGTCATCTGCGCCATGGTTACCATGGTAAATCAAATCTTTTCAGGGGCCTCATTAGTCAGGAGAGCTGATATACTGTATTATAGAGAGAACCAAAAGGCTTTTTGTCCTATTCTACAGGAGTGTATAACAAATTTATATGTAGCGCAGTTTCCCCCCATCCCCTCCAACTTGTGCTATAGCTGGAAAAAACAAAGCCTTCTTTTCCAACGTTGTCCTTGGCTTTTTAGGCTGCAGTTGTTTAAAGTGATTGACTCCCTCTAAAATCCCCCCAGAGCTAATGCAGCCATCCTCCCAGGATCAGTGAGCTGTGTTCCTAGGAGGAAGAAAATTGGGAATAGCTGGAGGTAGTATCTGCACTTGATGCAGACACGTTGAAAAAGATGTGACTGAGCAATGCTGCTTCCATCATTGGCTGAGTGAGTTCCTGCTGCTCAGCCCCACTCCCTTGCCTCAGATGTCCTCAGTGGGAACTGACAGCAAGAGGAGATTTACTCCAACATGCCTGGGTGAGTTCCAACTGTTCTGCCCCACAGCAATGTATTCAGTGCCCTTGGGGGGATTGCATCTTTCTGCATGATGTCTGAAGGGAAATCCCAAAGGGCTACCATTCAGGGATGAGGACAGAAAATACTGCCTAAGCAATCCTGGCACCAGAGGGACACCCTGGTATTTCTGTTCCTGATACTGCATTTGAATATAATTGCATTTCCCAGATCTAAGCCACTTTGAGAGCCTCTTGGGGCCATAAAGTGGGATATAGTGCCAATAAAACTGTGTTCCAGAGTGTGATACAAAGAATGACCTTAGTATCTCCCTCTCTGAGACATGTTTGTATTGCCCATAAATGAGCCAGCTCATATATCCCCTTTGCACCAGGTTCTTGTGACATGGGATGGTGTGACTCACTTAAATGCCCTCTATTATCAGTTCCATGTTTTGTGCTAAATATTTTTCAGATTGATCCCTTTCCCTGTCAGTTATTACATCATTACAGGTTCTTGAGTATGCTTATTCTATATAATTTCCATATTCATAGCTGGAGCTCCAGACACATAGGGTTAATTGGATCTTCCACAACCAACAATATATTTAGTACGGACCCAGTTCTCACGCTTGGTGCTATGGGCACAAGACACAAGAAACCTCAGGTGCAGCCCCAAGGAGAACAGAAGTGTCCATTTTAGGTCATCCACAATTTAGCCATATGTCCAAATGCTAAAATGTGATTAATTTTATCTATTGCTTCTGAAAGAAGCCAGCTTTTAAACCTATGGTGCGAAGTTGATTTGTTTCAATAAGCAGTCATCAAAATTAACCACAGTTTGTTATGACTGTGGTTAAAAAGGAAGCAAAAGCTTCCCAACTCTGGTTAGGCCAGAGGAGGAGAAAGGAACACGGTAGCTCAAGGATTAATTAGGCTTCTTCTTGTACTGCTAAACTCTGGTTTAGCAGTACAACTGAACCAACCCACTGGATGTTATATTGTCATTGATGGTTTGTAAGCCTCTTCAAGAATCTGTTGTTGGAGTTGCAGTCTGTTTTTAATGGTGTTACAGTATTCTTGAGAAGATGCAGGTTCACAGATTGGAAGTTCCCCTTGATCCAGCATCGTTTGATGCTGGTTCAATCCCTGGCAAGACCAGGAGAGAATCCTGTCTGAAATTCCGGAGAGCCTCTGCTAGTCAGTGTAGGCGGCACTGAGATAGATGAACCAATGGTCTGGCTCATTAAAAGCAAACTTCCTGTGACAACTTGCTCTAGCTTAGGGTGGAAGGAGCATCTTCTTGGCTGATTATCCTCTTCTGGCTCCTGCTGCTGCTGCAGTTACTTTTCTCATTCCAAATCCTGGTCAAGTACTTAGAGCACTGATGTATTAGAAATGTAATGGAGAGAGAGACGAATGCTAATTACAAAAAACCAAGTTAGTCAACTGTCACTGTGATAAACTATTGTAATCAACTGTTATTTATAGCTCACAGTGTAATGCAAATATAAACGTATGTGAATGATATTCAAGAGATTGAACATCTCCGCTTGGCTCTCATCCTGGAAACTTAAAGAAATATCCGTAACAGTTGCAAGACTTGTTTTTTAAAAATGAGATTAAACAAATAAAACACACAGGCAACTATAAACGAGAAAAGTTTGTGTTGGTTATGGTTTTGTATGCTGTTATAAAAGTGATTTAAGCAAACAAGGGGGTAGGGAAGTAAACCAGAGGGAAAACTCAATTATTTTTTTTAAAAAAAAGATAGAGTGAAGGGCAGGAGTGGTAGAGTATCTCCTTTGCACACAGAGGTTCCCTCGTTCAATCCCAGCACCTCCAGGTATGGATGGGAGACAGCTCTGTCTAAAATCTTGGAGTGCCACTGCCATTCAGCAGGAAAATACTGAGCTGCATTGACCAAGGAGTTATCATTCTTACCATTGCTATCAGATGGCACCATGATGCAGTTTAAAAGATAACACTGCATAAAAGAGCATTGTGGGCATTCTGGAACAACTTGGCTATAGTCAATTAACCAGCACTGAAGCACTATATATTTGGAACTAACCATAGCTTCAGATAAGTGGATACTCAGTGGAAAACAGGGTAATAGTTTGGTCCCAGGCCATGGTCTAAAAGTACACAATGCAGCAATATAGCTGAAGCTAAGCAGGATTGGGTTTCTTCAGTGGCTGGATGGGAGGTGGGGAATGCCTTGCACACTTCCTTGCATATCTGGAGGAAACACAGGATATCAATGTTATAATTGGGGGTGCCATTCAGTTCAGGAAGCCTTAGTTGAACCAAATTAACTGTAATTGATTAAATCTGTATGCATTGGCCCAGTAATTCTGAACAACTGGGTTTAAAAAAAAAAATCATACTGAGACGGTGCATGTATATGTCACATCAGGTGGCATCTTGGAAGAGGAATCTCATCATTCCATCTTTTAAGGAGGTGCTTTTCATCTGGTTTTTAAGATTTTAAAAATCACATCATTTTTTTTTTTTTTTTGGGGGGGGGGTTAGATATGTCTGTATGACAACAAAGGACATTTTTGCTGCCGGAAACAAAGGATAAAATGAGGCATTCCCCTGAACCTCTATTCCATGCTTAAAAGCTGACCAGACTGGAAGTTTTATCTTGCTTGAACATCCTACATGGCAGCTGAGGGCAGCAGGACAGGACACACACATAGAGCTCTGTTCATTCACTGCCCTTCAGTATCTGCTGCCCGAGGCTACTGCTTCATTCTGCCTAATGACAGGGCCAGCTTTGACTTTTGAGCTTGTAATTAATTAAACTAACAGTTTAGCCCTAGTAATAATGTAATTGAGAAATAGCTTGGTGGCAGAACATGTGTGTGTCCTGCTTTCTTAAGGTAAGTTTCCAGTTACTTCTGGTTAAAGGATATGAATAAACAGAGCTGGAGAAACAACCCCCCCCCCCCCGCCTGAGGCCCTGAAACATCACTTCCAGTCAGAGCAGAAACTCCTGGGCTGGATGGACAGAATAATCTGACTCAGTTTAAGGGCAGCTTCATATGTTTGCTTATAATGTGTAAAGTGGCTCTCGGGGAATAGTTCTGAAGGCATTTTTAGCATAGCTATGGGGGAACATATTAAGTTGAGTGGATATCTGTTTTCAAGGACTTTCAAAGAATGTGTGGCCTGGAAACAAAAGAGCTTAACGGTCTTCTTCAAAGTTGCATGAATGGGAGGTAAACTTTATGTGTGATAAACTAAGAAACGTTGGGGGCGAAGCTTGCACAATCTGTATTTAACTGATTCAAAAACAGGAAAGAAAAAGGAGAGGGGTGCTGAAATCGCCAGTCATTTAGTTGAACCACTGTACAGTGGTACCTTGGGTTACATATGCTTCAGGTTACATACGCTTCAGATTACAGACTCTGCTAACCCAGAAATAGTACCTCAGGTTAAGAACTTTGCTTCAGGATGAGAACAGAAATCGTGCGGCGGCGGCGCAGCAGCAGAGGGAGGCCCCATTAGTTAAAGTGGTGCTTCAGGTTAAGAACAGTTTCAGGTTAAGAACGGACCTCCAGAACGAATTAAGTACTTAACCCGAGGTACCACTGTATTCCCTTCAGCAATGAGAATTAAGAGAGAGCAAGAGCTCTAGAGTATCTTTGGATAAGATATTTTAGTGGTGTTAATGTATGACATTCCTCAGAGTGCTGTGCAAATGTTGACCAGAAGGTACATAATGCATAAATAAATAAATAAATAAATACATCTCAGCAGTGCTTGGCTGCAAGCCATTGTATTTTAATACTTTGAGGTGAAGGGTGAGGCCGTTTCTGTCCCCCTAAAACCTTTGTGGAAGGCATGGGGCCTGTTGCTGGGGCAGGTGAAAATTGCCCCAAATCAAGTGGCAGCACCTTCTGATTTTGGATGACGCACCACCACCTTGTCCAGTGTTGCTCAGAAGGTCCCTGCAGCCCACCAGAGAAGCTTTTTGGGCAGGGGGGGAAGCACAGTTCTGAAGGGGATAGGACCCTTCTGTGAACTTACTTCTGTTTGTAAGATACAAGGCAATGCTTTGCAGCTCTGCACTTACCTCCAAGTAAACGTCTCTAGAACGGAAGGGTTGGTTGCAAGGAAGAAGCAAAAGGGAAAGGAAAACATTTGAGGATGGATTGGGCAGCTTGATGGGAACGATAGCATGTAGAAATGGACACCTGTGATGGCTTGGGAATGGCTTTTTTTTGAGGGGGGAGTAGATTTTGAGGAGAACTTTAAAGGAGATGGAGGGTGGACAGGCCTGGACCTCCCATTAGGTGCTTTGAGGTGGTCACCACTTGCAGGTAATTTGGGCTGTCACAAAAAGACTGAAAATTGATAGTTATTTATTATTGCTATCAGAGCTTTTTTTAGCCGAAGCTCAGTTCTGGCACCTCTCAGGTGGGAGCCATTGCCATTCCAAGAGAACAAGGGAGAAGTTAACAGTGAGCTCCAGTACCTATTTTTGTAGAAAATTTGCACTGATTATAATTTATATTTTGTTGTTGGTAGTGGGGAAGGCAGTTCTGGGATTTTCTGCATCAAGTGCCAAAATAACTTGGCAGACCTTGGGCATTAAACACCTTGAGGGTTTTTGGTTTTGAGGGGAGGGGCGCACATTGGTTACTCAGACTAAAGTGACAACATTTCTTTGTCCAGCCCTGAGAAAGGAGATTTCCATTCACACCCTGCACTGACAGCCTTCACCCGGAGGAAATACTTATTTTATGTCACCAGCAGTTTGTTATTATGATGTAGACTTTGAAATGAGAATTAATCTGGCAAAAGCAAAAACGAAAAAAAACCCCAACAAATGTTTCTGGCCTTGCTTATACTAAATGAATCCCTGCAAAGAGCCTAACGATTGTGTTATTTCAGCAAGACTGACCTAATTATTTGCCTCTGAATGATGATGATGTTTTCTCTGCAATTTTCTTTGGACTGCATTAAAAGCACAAAGGAACTTATAGTGCTTCATTCAAGGAATTACGTGTGCTGAAGTCTGATGACACATGGCAAGAAGCTATACTTGATAAAATTAACACACGGCATCCAAGGATGGAGCCTACCATATAAATGGCCTCATCTGGTAGTACTAGTTAGTGAATTGGAGTCACTCCAAAGTAAAATGAAGACCATAAAATTATATGCCAGAGATATTGGCTGCAGTGCATAGCTCTGAAACGCCATATATGTGTTGGCACATCCCCTTATGCTGAAGTGTGCAGATGTATTTGATTGCATTGCTAGATGAGAACTTATTCTTATTCTTATTAGTAGCAGTAGTAGCAGTGCAACTGTGATTTCACTAATTTCCCACTGAATTCCATGAAAGCAATACATGCTTTGTATTCTCTGTATCATGTCTAGCTTGTAATTAAGGTAAAGGGACCCCTGACCATTAGCTCCAGTCGCGGACAACTCTGGGGTTGCACGCTCATCTTGCTCTATAGGCCGAGGGAGCCGGCGTTTGTCTGCAGACAGCTTCCAGGTCATGTGGCCAGCATGACTAAGCCTCTTCTGGTGAACCAGAGCAGCACACGGAAATGCCGTTTACCTTCCCGCCGGAGCAGTACCTATTTATCTACTTGTACTTTGACGTGCTTTCGAATTGCTAGGTGGGCAGGAGCTAGGACCAAACAACGGAAGTTCACCCAGAAATGGGGATTCGAACCATCAACCTTATGATTGGCAAGCTTACACCACAATGCCACCCGCGTCCCATAGCTTGTAATTGGCTTGCCATTAAAGTAAACATCAGGATTTCTTTTTATTTTAATAGGGTTGGCCTGAACTGATTGGTTCCAATCATCTGGGGCAGGGCCCACCTGTGGCCCTCCCAGATATTGTTGGACCACAACACTTGACCATGCCAAGTGCCAAGTTTGCAGGCACCATTGATTAGCAGTGCTTGCAAATGCCCTTTAGGCCGAGCCAGGTTTTATCTACCCCCACACCTGATGTCGTATATGATATTTAGTGCAGGACAGATGGGCATGGCTTGGCCAAAATGGCCTCACAGGCCAAATGGGAACCTGGTGAGCTTAATGAGGCCCATGGACTAGACATTTGCGCCTCCAGCTTTTGGACTGCAAGTCCCATCATCCCTGACCACTGGTTCTGCTAGCTGGGAATGATGGGAGTGGAGACCCAAGTTTGGGAAACCGTGGACTAGAGGTTCCCCACCCCTGGCCTAAAGGATAGAGAGAAAAGTTATTCTGAATCTAAAGGACAGAGAGAGAGAAGTTATTCTGGGTCATTGACTTTTCTGCTCATGGTAGAATATCTGATTTCCTGCTCTGTTTCTCTTCTCTGCTCCTTCTTTCTGTCTACTCTCTTTAATGACAAGGGTTCCTCTCAGCCATCCATGTTAAGTAAAGCTACACTGCTAATTGACATTGCCTTTGTGTCACATTAGAAGAATGAGTTGCAAACCAGACAATAAGCCTAATTGAGGGGGGGAAGCATTTATTTGGTCCAAATTCTAATTTCTGCAAAATGGATGCAAATCCAGAGAATCATCATTGGTATGTGGAGTGGAGCAGTAGATTTATTTCACTACAGTTGAATAGTATGCTTGACCCTGAGTGTTCTAGTGTTTTGAAATGCAGGTAATTTTTCATGCTGGGGCAGTTATGATGTGCCCTGTTCTCTTTTATAACTGCTGCCTTTTGAGACATGTTCTCATTTTTGAGTACTTTCTTAGATGGTGGGAGACCTGCAATTTAAGGGAGAAAAGGCTTCCTTTCATGTATTCTTATCAAGTTCTTGCAATTTCAGAGGACAGAGATAGCTAGAAGGCTGCTTGTTGAAAGTCACATTTTTCTTTCAATACTTTTTCAACCTTCATGTCGGAGAAACAGGATGTCACAGAATTAATTTCTAAGGAGGGTAATTTGTTAAATCTTTAAGCAAAGCCAAATCTGTCAGTTCCATTGAATGCATACTTAATATTGAACGAAGTACCTAAAAATAGCTTCAAAATAATTTCTAGGTGAAACAGTAGCTGGAAGTTAAGTTAGTGGGGGGGAACAGTACATGCAAAATATGTCAGTTGAATTTTAAAAGAGACTAATATAAAATAACATAAGATGATTTTCATAATATTTGATATTATTGGGTAATAATAATAATAATAATAATATTGGATAGTATTTCATAAAGATATAAAGATCCATATTTATACTGAATGACAGAATTCTTTAAGCAATGGAGTGCAGTGTCCAGGAGAAGTAATCACTGAAATAATGAGGCCTGTTAATCTTGGGTAAAGATGGTGGGTTGTGAGGGTCTGTTCTAAAATAAAGAGTGTTCATATAAGGTGTTGTATCCAAGAACATGAAACACCCAATTCTTCAGAAATTGCCGCACTCAAAAACTCTGTTACTGTATATAGTGGTGCCTCGCAAGACGAAATTAATTCGTTCCGCAAGTTTTTTCTTCTTGCGAGTTTTTCGTCTTGCGAAGCACGGTTTCCCATAGGAATGCATTGAAAATCAATCAATGCATTCCTATGGAGACCATCCAGGGACAGAGGGGAAGCGCCGTGCGCCTTCCCCTCTGTCCCCGGACCTGTTTAAAGCAAGGGGCAACGGGGAGAAGATCGCTTCTCCCCGTTGCCTGCCCCGCAATCTCCGGGGACAGAGGGGAAGGCGTGCGCGCCTTCCCCTCTGTCCCCGGACCTGCTTTAAAGCAAGGGAAGGGGCAGCGGGGAGAATCGCTTCTCCCCGTTGCCGCCCCTTGGTTCAAAAGGGGTCCGGGGACAGAGGGGAAGGCGCCAGGGAAAGTAGCCTAGTTAATGATGCTCAGTTCTACTGCGAGAGCTGGAAGAAAGGGTTAAATGACTAGCAGTATAATGAAGCCTGCAGGCTTCTCCTGTATGTTCATCCTTGTTTGTTTGTTTGTTTGTTTGAACATTTATAAGCCACCTACTCAAATACAATGATATATGCAGGTACAATAAAACATAAGATACTGGGAAATCTCTTTCCTTTGTTCTACCTTTTTTTGGTTCTTAAAACCCAAGATTTGTATTTCTCTTTAGTTTTTAATTCCTATGTGAATTAGCCATGAATCTCACAGGCTGATGGTAAATTACTGCTGCGATTATCGGCGGTACAAAAGGTTATATCCCCATTGCTGTGGGGATTGTTGATTTATACATGAGCATGCCAGGCATGAGGCCTTGCGGGGAAGGTGGATTTTTTCCTATTCCCTTCCCTTCTGGCTGTGATTTCATCACAGTAATTTCAAAACAGGCAGGGAGCAAACAGTAAACAGCAATGAATTACAATACGATGGAATACTAATTTTTAGCATTCATATGGTGTCTGCAAGCGCTCAAAGTGTTTTACATACACTACCAAACTGTAACCAGCGGAAGCTGGTTCATTAGGACAACCAGGAGATACCCTTACCAAGTGAAATGCCATGCATTTTTTAAAGTCCCCCCCCCCCCCAAATCTCAAAATTCTTTCACAGTCTCAGCCCCCAAGTACTGCTATGGTCAGAGAGTCCCACTCTTCTGTCTCCAAGCAGAAAAACAAAATACCAATAAATTTGTATCTTACTGGAGCTTCTCCACCATCCTCCAGTTTGTGAGGTTTTCCCTCACCTCATGTTGCCATGATATCCACAGGATATAATATTAGCAGGTTTGATGCTGCGGTAGATCCACTATCCAGTACCTCTGTTCTGAGCATGCTCAGAGCTCTTTCCCTGAAGGCCTTGCAACAATCTTGTGAGGTATTATTATTATTATCGTTTCCATTTTGTAGGGAACTGAGGCTGAGAGATAGTTGCTTGACTAAGACCGCCTAGAGTGAGTTCACAGCAGAGAAGAAATTCAAGCTACTCTTCTCCTGATTTGCAGTAGTGCATTTTAGTTGCTATGCTACATAGCATACAGTGGTACCTCAGCTTAAGAACTTAATTCATTCTGGAGGTCCGTTCTTAACCTGAAACTGTTCTTAACCTGAGGTACCACTTTAGCTAATGGGGCCTCCCGCTGCCCCGCGCCACCACAGCACAATTTCTGTTCTCATCCTGAAGCAAAGTTCTTAACCCGAGGTACTATTTCCGGGTTAGCGGAGTCTATAACCTGAAGCGTCTGTAACCTGCAGCATCTGAGACCCGAGGTCCCACTGTATATTTTTACAAATATGCATTATCTGTGTACAGTGGTACCTCGGGTTAAGTACTTAATCCATTCCGGAGGTCCGTTCTTAACCTGAAACTGTTCTTAACCTGAAGCACCACTTTAGCTAATGGGGCCTCCTGCTGCTGCCACGCCACCGGAGCACGATTTCTGTTCTCATCCTGAAGCAAAGTTCTTAACCCGAGGTAATATTTCTGGCTTAGCGGAGTCAGTAACCTGAAGCGTGTGTAACCTGAAGCGTATGTAACCTGAGGTACCACTGTAATTTGTAATTCTGTATATTTTAAAATATCTGCTGGTATACCACTGAAATTGCACCGTCTGTATCTGGAAGCATTTGACAACAGTGAAATAAGCTTAACCCTAACCTTCTGAGGTTTTTAAAAAGGAAGTTCTAAAGCACCCAGTTAATGAAGAAAATATAAGCCCCTGTAATGAGGGAAGAAAACTTTCAAGAAACTGTTGCATAGGGTTCAGCACAGCAGTAGCCTGGGGAAGTGTGAGGACTTGGTGGCATAAAACCCATTGCCTTGTTGGTTACTAAAGCAGTCCTGCGAATGAGGGCTTTCAGCCACATAGATTAACTGCAACTGTTGTAATCCTTGCAAGGTCTGTCAGCATTATTATGTCCATGTTGGTGATCTGGTGCGGAAGTTGTAAGAAGATGGTGAGAATTTCAACCAAGGACGTGCAAGTTCACAATTTCAAGATCTTAGCTGCAGCTCTAACCTGCCTGATGTTGATAGCTGCAAGGGAGCCAGGAGTAGGATGCAGTGCAAACTTTTGCCTTCCAACTTCCCCCAGTGGAGAGGAATTTCCCCCTGAAGCAGAGGCCTGACTTCTATCCGACTGGGTGGAAAGTTATTGCCAGTGGTTCTCCTAACACCTGAATGGAGGCATTTGGGGGGTGGGGTACCAGTAGCAGGAATCAAAAAGCCCTGTGGTCTGGTTATCAGTCCCTCTCAGCAGTATCAGTCCTAGAGCTAGTGTGGCAAAACTGCAGAGAGAGGGTGGGGAAAATGTCCTAAAAGTTATCAGTGGACTGTGGTTGGAGCAGAAGGACTTGGTAATGGAATTTGCAAGGCTTCAGTCTTGTCAAATGCATTGGATTTGGCCATTTGATCTCAATTGCTGAGGGTTTTCCCAAAGGAGGCTGGGGGTGTCCTTCCTTGTGACTCATCTGCCCCTCTCAATTTCTGCCTTCCAGTTCCATAAGCTGCAGGTCCCAGGAGCGCAGTGTGTTATATATACTCCTGACAATGGCCAAATGCATTTAATCGAGCCCAAGGTGGCTGAGGACAGAGAATGGATGCTTCTTACTGCTGATCCTCAAGGGTTTTTTGAGCATTCCTATCAAACACTTGAAAATCCACAGAGGGATTTTGGAGTGTTCTCAAAAAGCAAGTTAGCTGTTCCGTCCCCTTCCCAGCCAGTCACTTTCCCCGGTCCAACACCTGCCCTTACCTTGAATTGCTATGAAGTCATCTGACCCAGAAGGGACGCGGGTGGCACTGTGGGTTAAACCACAGAGCCTAGGACTTGCCGATCAGAAGGTTGGCGGTTCAAATCCCCACAACGGGGTGAGCTCCCGTTGCTCAGTCCCTAGCAGTTCGAAAGCACGTCAAAGTGCAAGTAGATAAATAGGTACCACTCCAGCGGGAAGGTAAATGGCGTTTCCGTGCGCTGCTCTGGTTCGCCAGAAGCGGCTTAGTCATGCTGGCCCCATGACCCGGAAGCTGTACGCCGACTCCCTTGGCCAATAAAGTGAGATGAGCGCCACAACCCCGGAACCAGCCACGGCTGGACCTAATGGTCAGGGGTCCCTTTACCTTTACGTTACATCTGACCCAAGAAATCCTGCACCTCAAATCCTGGAGCTAAGACTGTGAGAGAACAAGCCCGGCTCCTTCTTGTGCTTGCATATGGCAGGAAACAGTTGGTAGTGGTCGGACGTCTTTCTGGGAAGATTGTACACCACTCCCAGTTTTCCCATTGGGGAAGCATCTGAGAAACTTTCACAAAACTCATGCTGGAATATAGTTGTAACATCACTGCCCTAGATGTAGGCTACATACTAAACTCTTCCAAATGTAAACAAGTATGCAATTTCCCTTCAGAAACTTGATTTGATTAATTGGATTACATCACTATAAATCACAGAAGAAGTTCGCCTTATCCTCTGTGAACATTTGGAAGTGGAGCAATCAATTGCTATGCGCCAAAATGGCTATGCTCTTCGTCCACAACCAAAGGCACTAATGGTGCCGAATGGCAGTTGCTGGAAGCCATAGGAGGGGAGAGGGCTCTTATGCTCAGGTCCTGCTTGTGGGTTTCTCACCGGCATCTGGTTGGCCATTGTGAGAACAGGATGCTGGTCTAGATCCAGCAGACTCTTCTTATGTTCTTAACTTCCTCATTTTGACTGCAGGAGGAACAAGTGCCCTGTTCTCTTACTCTCTAAAGGCATTTTCATTTAGGCCAAAACAATTACTTCATGGGCATTCTCTTGATGTAGATATAGATAGATCTAGATCTAGATCTAGATATAGATGATATAGATATAGATGATATAGACATAGACATAGACATAGACATAGACATAGACATAGACATACACATTTTAATTAGTTTTTTTAACATATCATTTCCAACAATCATATAAGATAAATTCTTATCTTATACAATATTTTAGACTTCCGTCAACACCTCTGATAATTTTCTGCTCTTTTTCACTTATTCTGCATTTCATAATTTCTCTATTACTCTTAATTATCATAAACTAATAATTCTCATCGTCTTTCTTGCAATATTTCAAATACTCCTCCTTACAGAACTTCTTCCAGTCCTACTAGCATAATCTGTTCATTAAAATTGCTTTTCAAATAGTTCATATATTTACTCCAGTCTTCTAAGAATCTCTGGTCCCGCAGGTTTCGAATCCACTGCATGGGCATTCTCAACTATTGTGTTTTTTACCTCTGTAAAATTGTTTCCTTTGGTTTAAGGAGGATCCAGCCATCTTTTCACAATTTAGGTTTTCGCTTGCTGGGTTGTCCAGCATTCAAAGCACTAGTTGCTGTTTCTGGGGTAACATGCCTCTGTATACTGGGCAGAGTGATCCTAAATGGAGCCTGGGGAGGACTGGAGCAAGGGAGAGGCTTCCACATCTAAAGCTATTCCTTCTATTGCAGCTCAGGATGGGGGGGGGGCATTTGCATCTCTTCAACTTGCTGAGAACTGAGAATTTTCCTCTTTAATAGAGAGGATTCCATTTGCAAGGCATATTTAATTTTCCATTGCAGCATTTGGTTCAGATGTGTGAGAGAATCTGAACAGGAGGAAAATACTAACTGATCTGTTTGCAGCATTTCTAATTTCCTTATTAGATTAATTGATTTCACAGAGTTCTAGAGTTACAATGCAATTGACAGTGATCAGGCATTGCTGTAGCAACGGAGCATTCCAAATAGCAAACAATGAGCTTATTACAGCAGGTAGCGATTACAATGTGCTTGTGATTAATTACTCAGGGCACAATTCAGCCAAAGGTAAGCACTTTTAAGTCCTGGTGGTATCAATGGGTGATTTAAGTACATGCTTAACAGTGCAATCCTACGTCTGTTTGCTAAGAAGGAAATCCCACTGTGTTCAGCAAGGCTTAAGCCTGTACACACTTACCTGGAAGGAAATTCCATTGAATGCCCTGGAACTTATAGTTAGGGTTGCTGTCATCTGAACCACAGAGCCTAGGCCTTGCCGATCAGAAGGTTGGTGGTTCGAATCCCTGCAACGGGGTGAGCTCCCGTTGCTCGGTCCCGGCTCTTGCCCACCTAGCAGTTTGAAAGCACATCAAGTTCAAGTAGATAAATACTGCTCTGGTGGGAAGGTAAACAGCGTTTCTGTGCACTGCTTTGGTTCACCAGAAGCGGCTTAGTCATGCTGGCCATGTGACCCGGAAGCTTCATGCCGGCTCCCTTGGCCAATAAAGCGAGATGAGCTCTGTAACCCCAGAGTCATCCGCGACTGGACCTAACGGTTAGGTGTCCCTTTACCTTTATAAATGTTTTGAAATCAGTGAGACTCAAAAGGGCTGAAAGTGGTTTGACTCTTGCACATGGAGGTCTAGAAAAGTGCATGGCATTTTGAAATGCTCATGTTAATGCAAGGACTTTTTGCCCTTCTGTTTTCATGGCACATAACTTACTGTTAACATAACACAGTGGGGGGGGGAGCTCATGATGACCTGCTTATTGAGCAGTCATCCTAATTTGTTTGCACAAAGCTTACATGGTGTGTCTAGGGTAGGGGTGGGGTATTAACCAAAATTTTGTTAATGGAATGGTTATATGACAGTGAGCATTCATACCACATTCATATTGATTTGCTTGTGATATGTTTACACATCTTCCTGCTAGATTCGTTCCAGGGCAACAGAGTTGTTTAGTCCTTAGAGTTGTAGAGTTTGAAGGTACCATGAGGGTAATCTAATCCAGCCCCCTGCAATGCAGGAATCTTTTCCCCCAACGTGGGGTTCAAACCCACGACCCTGGAATTAAGAACCTTAAGCTCTACGGACTGAGCTATGCACTATCCACTGTAACTGAACAAACTTAATGTTCTGCAGTATAGTGACAGACTGGGAGTGACTTAAGTGGCTATCACCACATTTGATGGAAGTGCATTCCACAGGTTAATTAAAGTATGTCTTCTTCTGGGCTGTTTGTCTTCAGTGATGGGAACCCTGTCCAGAATGTTTGGTACCTTAGGGGATCTCCTTTCCCCCCACCCCTCACACAAATGTGTCATATGTTGCTGCTTTTGGCAATGGGAACTAAGGGCACCAAGGTACCAGCTCTAGACAGGAGTAAAGGCAAAGGGACCCCTTACCGTTAGGTCTAGTCGCATACGACTCTGGGGTTGCGGCGCTCATCTCGCTTTACTGGCTGAGGGAGCCGGCGTACAGCTTCCGGGTCATGTGGCCAGCATGACTAAGCTGCTAACCAGAGCAGCACACGGAAACGCCGTTTACCTTCCCACTGGAGTGGTACCTATTTATCTTACTTGCACTTTGTGCTTTCGAACTGCTAGGTTGGCAGGAGCAGGGACTGAGCAATGGGAGCTCACCCCGTCGTGGGGATTCAAACCGCCAACCTTCTGATCGGCAAACCCTAGGCTCTGTGGTTTAACCCACAGCACCACCCGTATGGAGTACAATGCAGGAGTACCCCTTCTTTTTACCACAGTCATAATTATGTTTTCACCAGCACTGATTAGTTCAGTTCATAGATTGTTAAATAACACTGGTGGAACAATCTGTACTCAGCTGAGCCTGCATTAATTAAAGAGATTCAAACATGATTATTTTTTGCATGACCTTTTGCTCACACAACTTTGGGATTCTCCTTCAAGCAGCATCGTTTAGGATTAGCTTTGGGGGCACCGAGTTTTGTGTTTCTCAATATAATAAGTTCTAGCCGGCGTGAAGCTATTTCTGCTGGAGTGGCTAATGATAGCACAGATTATGATTTGAGAGACAGTATTTGATGGATAGAAATAATCACTGGTGTCTCTTGGGAGAGAGCTCAGAGTTGCCTTTATTTTGCCCTTTTGAAGTTAATAAAGTAGGAAGAAATAGCAAATCAGAAATAGCTTCTGTCATTTCCATGCATCTTAATCTGATCAGAACCATCAAAAATTTCCTGCCTTGTCTGAAAATATTTATACAAATATGCTACGCTATTATTACGGTAAGTGTGAATTTCCCCACAATTGGTTTCAGTCTGTCATTGCCCAAGAGCAGGATGGGGAAACTCCTCTCCCCGAGACTGAGGGCCACATTCATTTCTGGGAAAGCTTCTGAGGGCCACATGGCAGTGGTGGATAGGAACAGATGCAAAAGTGAGAGGAGCAACAGAACTAAATTCTACCTTTGCACAGTAGGTTGGTTTCTGTGCACACTCAGATACCCCTCTTTATCCTCTGCTCAGACAAGCAGAAGACATGATCAGAGCTGAAGGATATGTTTCAGCCAGGCAGAACACTTTGGGGTGTCCAGCAGGGCCAGTGAGGGGTGGACTGGGGAGAGTTCTTTGAACCAGTTTCATGAGTCCTGTGGAGATGTCTTGGCAGGAGTGGGACAAGATTGGGGAGGAGGAGTGGATGTCAGTGATGATGAGTCCTGTCAAGGCCTCAGGAGCTGGGCATTTTCCTGACTGAACCTGAGCCTGCAAGGAAACCAAGAGAGGTAGCAATTTGTTTACTGCTGCCCACAAACTTTCACCTTTGTAGAATGTTATACCAGTGTTCAAAGTCTCTAGAACCTGAGACCCAGCTGCTGATTGTGGCCCTCCAGATCTTTCCCTCATGACTTCTCAGGTTGGTTCCCAGGCCATATTACCTCGCTCCAAGCCACACATTTCACTGGCTCCACTTGACTGTTTCAAACTGGTTGAGATGTTGTTTGTTTAATTGTGATCATGCCTCTTGCTTGCCTAGATGAAGGACGGAGAGGTGTGTGCACACAGAAACCTTTTGTGTGGCTGGAATGTGCCCAAAAGCCAAGTGCTGCATGTGGTTCTCTGCCCACTTTTGCCTCTGCACCCATCTTCGGCATGAGGCCACTGGATGGTTACCCATGAGGGAATATGGCCCTTAGGCCAAAATTTTTTCTTAACCCTGATCTAGAGACAACAGACCTTTCCTTTCCACTGGCAGTGTACCACTTGGCAGTGGGTCACTTTACAGTAGAAATAACATGGAATTGTGATAGGAATCGTTCATGGGATGGGGAGGGGGGGTGCATGGCTTTGGCAGTCAGCCTGTCGCCTGTGACTTTTAATTTGCAGCAGTTGCAAACGGGATGTTCATTTTATTGGAGCTGCATCATAGAGCATCTTTGGAACATCTGGCATCATGCATCACAGTTTGGTGGCAGCTGGGTAAATCAAATGTCATGCATTGCTGCAGAAATGTAATGCAGGAACATTGTTCATATTTAATTTTAACTTTGCTATGTGGCATCCTCAAGGGACTCTATTCTCACTAGCTACCATCTAGGGCAGCACTTCTCAGCTTTCATTTCAGCTTGGGGGGGGGACTTTAAAAGTTACTAGTCCATAGCTAATGATTTTGATAACCTGTGTTGGGGTCCCATCCAATCCCCACCCAGCTGCCAGCAGGACTTAGCAGCTGTGGTAGAAAGTTGGGGACAGGTTTGGATTTGTTGCCTTCACTTTGGGATCCCATGGATCCTCAACTGACTCAGCCCTTCCCTTCCTCTCAAACTCCCATTTCAGGACCTTCCGTTGAACACTGCCAGTGGGGATCCTGGCAACAGCACTCTTGACCACTGTGGGCATCGGCCAGCAGGAGGCAGGGGCGTAGCTAGCTGCATGGGTGCCTGGTGCGGGGGCCACTCATGTTATCTGATGTCCTGCAGCCAGGGGCAAGGCGATCTGCCCATGGGGCAGGGCAAGCCCCTCCTCCTCCTCAGCTGTAGGACGGCTGAGGGAGAGGCAGTAGGCAGACGCAAGTCCCATGCTGCCGTTTGAGGCAGCGCGGAACCTGCAGGCACCTAAGCCACCACATCACTCCTAAAACGTTTCATGAGCCCATTTTTAAAATAAAAAACCCCTCATTTTGTCACCCCCCCCCCAGTGATGACACCTGGGGTGCACCGCACCCCTGCACCCCCTTCCTTCGCCACTGGCAAGAGGCCAGCATGAATCCAACCTGCCCACTCAGCGCAGAACAAGGGGGGCTTGGATTGCACTGCCAAACATTTATGGCCCCAAAGTGACAAAACACACAGCTACTGTAAAGCTTTCCTGCTTGCCATATGTAGACAAGTGGCCTCACCCTTTCATTCCCTTATAAGCATATTATAAAGCCAAATTAGGCAACAGTAAATTGCACCCAGTTACAATAAGTACATCCAAACTGCACGTCAGATAAAATGAGTGGCTACAAAAGTTTTGAAAAAGCATAGTTCCTAATGGGTTCATGCCGTTTTAATTTGGCTTAAAAGCCAGTCATATTATGAGTTGTCACTGGCCCCTCACTCTCCCCCATGTCTTCTGCACCTAACAAATTGCTGCAGATCTTCTTGGTGGTATTGTACCCCCAGAGAGGTTTCATCTTCTGAGAACCCTTGACTCTTCCTCCTCCCCACCTTCCTCAGCACCGGGAAGGGAAGAGCTATGAGATAGATCCAAACCACATCTAGCCTTCTCACAAAGCTCTACAGGAAATGAAACAAGAACCACCAACCCATGTCTTCTGCATACACTTGAGAATCATTGGCAAAATAAGCCTGTGCCTTGTTTCACTTCCAGTTTTGGCAGCAGTCTATTGGCATCCGTCTGTCTCAGGAGACAGTGGAGGAATGTGCCTTTGTGGATGATTTCAAACCATTGGAGAATTAAAGCACCTGCTGTGGCTGTAGAGACCCAATACAGGAGAAACATGCTTTGTTGCAGCTGGGGCAGATGCAGGCCTCTGGCTGTGTTGCTGCAGATGCACCATGGCATTTCCTCTCTCTCTGTGCTCCTCCCAATGGCTATTCCTCCTCTGGTCACTGCTATAGCTTCATGACCTGACTGCCTGTCTTCAGACATTGCGGTCATCTGCAAGGGAGTCCCATACAGCTGGGTGGATGTTGCCAGACTTCATTTGCAGACATCTTGGTAATGCAGAGTTAGTCTGCCCATGAGCCTGGTGCATGCAGCCAGCATCCTGTGTAGAGCATCTTCCTGCCATCTTCCATTCTGTGAACATGACCAAGCCAGCATAGACGTTGCTGAGACAGGAGTGAGAACTTGCTGGGGATGTGGGCTTGGGAGAGCACATCTTTGTTTGAGATTCTGTCCTGCCATTAGATGCCCAAAATTCTACTGATGCAGTGCGTGTAGAAGGCATTGAGGATTTCCCAGCTACTTGGAAGACCCCGAAAAACCCAAATAAACCGTAAAAGCATACAAAAGGGTTGGCATCTCCCTTGCATCTTGCGGGAGGCAGTGGAAGACAGGAATACCTGGCATGCTCTGGTCCATGGGGTCACGAATAGTCGGACATAACTAAACAACTAAACAACAATAATACTTGCTTATGCCTTCAGTCCTGGGTTCTATTTCCAGTGTGGTCAAGCACATTGAAATATTTTGTGTTTCTATTCCTAGTTTCACCCTTTAAACAAATCCTTTAAACAAATTCTTCCTAGCCTTGTGTATTTGGAGACTGGAGTATATATAACAATCCCATAAAATTCACCTGAATCAGCTGCAGCACAACATCCTTTATAAGCAATTCCCATTCTGAGGTGATTTCCCAGGCAATCGTTCATAAATTGTTACAGAGAAGTAAGCATATGAGATGGAGATTATCTTTCACAGATGGACGGCTGCATTAACTGAGTGGTGTAATTCAATCAGGAATTTATGAATCCCACAAACCGTATGATAGGAATGCAGTCGTTTACATTTAAGATCTCTGAATCATTTTGAGGATGTTTATTTCTGGCGTACCATAAAATGACATTGTGTTGTATCGGCGTGGACATCTGGGGCTCTCTACAGTGAACAGCACCATTGGGTCAGTTCTGCTGCAGATCCTTAAAGTCAATTTGATTATGCAAATGTTGCCATAATTTCCCTTACTCTCTGGTGTATGTCTCAACCAAGGGTACTTTGTTGTCATATTTCATTATGTGGCATAAAACACTCAAGGGTTTGCAGAAACATTGCAGGAAATGCTGGATATCACTGCCGTCGTTGCCATTCTTGAGAATTTTTTTTTGGGGGGGGGGGTGGAAATGATGCTCCACACTCTATGTATTACTTTGGATGCCCTTCAGGGGCTAAAAATAGACCAAAAATCAGATTGGGGCCACCAGTGTTACGTGCAGCAGCCAGCAGTTCCCAGCTGGAGCTGCTTGAACAGGGCCAGTGCTAAATCATGATTCCAGGTGTCCCTTCAGAATGAAATGCCACCTCTCCAACACCTCAGTCTGAAAGACTGTCTCCTCCTCAAGAATCAGAAGGCATTGTTTAGCAGGAAAGGCACACTGTGTAGAGCTTTGTTCTGCAGTGCCTACAGAAATTAGCTCCTGACCATAGAACGAAATAAAAGGCACAGCTCTAGGGCTTACAATTTGAGAGACTAGCATAGGGATGGGAAATGTTTTGCATCCTGAGGGCCATGTTCCCTTCTGGACAGCCTTCCAGGGGCCACATGCCATTGGGGAGCAGAGGCAAAAGTAGGTAGAACAACAAATACATATATTACCTTTGTATGAGCCCAGTATACCTGAAGGAGTGTCTCTACCCCCATCGTTCAGCCCGGACACTGAAGTCCAGCTCCGAGGACCTTCTGGCGGTTCCCTCACTGGGTGTTTGATATGAATCAACATCAGTGTTAGAAACAGTTATGAAAGCTAGGAGCTAAGTGGCACCTTAAACCTAGGTTATGGCTGCAACAACGGTATGTTTAGGCGCACATTTTTATAACAAGAATATAAAGCTGAAAATGAATGAACTGAAACTAAAATATTATGTTCATTTTTCACATGGTCTAGTCCTTCCCCTGCCCACCCCCCTAATATTCTGAAGAGGGTCTCTTCTCCAGTCTTCAGAGAATACCTGGAAGTGAGGAGGCAGAAAAAGGTCCTCTTTTCCTTCAACTCTGTAGTTTTAATCTGAAATCTTAGGCACAGTACTGCGCCCAGAACTCAGGAACGGCTCGCACTATTGCCATTCCGTATTGCAAAACGCGCCTAGAACAATGGGAGTTTTGAACACTGATCAATGTGCCTTTTCCTAAAGGAGCATTGGAGTGTCCTTCCTCATGACTGACCCTATGCCATCTGATTCCTACCTTCCATAAGGTGTAGGTCCCAGCAGTGCTGTGAAATGTATTCCTGACACATTTTATTGAGCCAAAGATGCCTAAGGACATAGGATGTGTACTCATCCTCAAATTAAATTGTTTTTGGAGGGTTTGTATCGAACACTTGAAAATCCTCAATGGGATTGTTGAGTGTTTAATATGAAGACTTGGAAAGTAATTTAGTTGTTGCTCCTCTGTCCCAGGCAGTCTCCCTTTCTCTAGTCCAACTCCTGACCCTATCTTGAATTGCTATGAAGTCGTCTGTCCCCAGAAATCTTCCATCCCAAACTCGGGAGCCCAGGCTGCCAGAGAACAAAGCCAATGCTTTCCTGTGGTTGCATATGGCAGGAGATGCTTGGACAGCTTTCTTCCACACCATTCCTGATTTTTCATTGGGAAGCACTTAATACGCCTCTCAGGAACCCATGCTTCCCTGGATTTTAGTTTGAATATCACTGTCCTAGACGTAGCCTACATACTAGACTCTTCCCAATGTCAAAAAATGTACATTAATTTCCCTTTGACAAACCTGATTTGATTAATTGGATTACATTGGTATAAATCACAGAAGAAGTTGGCTCCAACTTCCTCATTTTGTTCTGCTGCAACTCCTGTAGTCAGTTGCAAATTCTAAGCAGAACAGCCGATTAAATCTTGGCAGAACCTCAAGGCACTTCCATTTCAGGTAAACAAATTAAATCAGAATTAATTGAGAGCTCGACTTGCTCATTCTAGCTTGGTCCCATTGTTGGCTTATTAAGCACTAAGTCTATTGTCACTTCCGTTGTTGGCAGCTAGTGACAAACGTCTATATGTGTGCGTAAAGATAAAGGGGGGAATTTAGTAAATGTGACTTTTAAACGTAACTATTCTTCAATCAGTGGAAACTAGTAGAAGCCAAGGAAGAGGTAAGATATGGATCAGCTTCTCTTGCACTGCCTGCTGATTAGTTGAATTTCTTGGCTAAGGTTTAAAGAAAGTCTAGAGATCCAGTAGATGAGATGTCAATGGTTATGTCTACTTCTAAGCCTGTGAAAATGTCCTTGGTTTATAACAAATTGAATGTTATTGGGGGAGTTAATCTTTAGCCATGAGTTAGGCCAGGTTGGGGAACCAATAGCCCTCCAGAGGTTGCTGACTGACAACTCCCATTGCCCCTGCCCATTGGCCATGCTTCCTAAGGCTGATGGAAATAGTCATTCAGCAATATCTGGAGGACCCAAAGTTCCTGCACCTGTGTTAGGCCATTCATATATATGGCTGTGTCAAAACAACACAGTGTATGGGAGTTTACATGGGAATTAAGGAAGCAGGGAGCTAAAAGGTGGACAGGTGGTGGTTTTACTCTGTTGGACTCTGGACTCACTTTATATGAGTGATGCAAGAGTGAGAAAGTGACTTGTATGGCAGTGGGTTGTACTAAATCTCTGCCTGCCCTCAGCAAAATCATTGCACTGTCCTTTTCATAAAGAAAACTCTTGACAAGAAATCTGTGCTAGCCAATCTGGAGAAGTGAACTAATACCACTCCTTCATTTTTCAGTTTATTAAAGACTTTTGAGTAAGAACTAGTGTCTTTCCCACCTATCCTTTAGTCAGCCCCTGTAATTTTGCCTCTTCCTTGTGACTTTGAGGTGCGACTTTTGTGCTGTTTGTTTTATTTTCATGGATTTAAATCCATCAGTGAAGATGCCCCAAGCACATAGTTTTGTCATGGAGATCATTGTAGTCATGCTTGAATTAAACCACTTCATTTTGCTTGCCCATCTTTAACAGCCACCTGTTCCGAAATTTCATGTGGCTGTAACTCTGAAGCTGAACTGCAAAATGAAGCAGGTTTTCATTTGAAAATAGTAGCGCAAGCGATGCTGCTGGAACATTGGGAAATTAGTTCAGCACAGAGTGCTCGACATTTTGTTTGACAGAGGATTTAGCTTATCTATGACTATGATCTCTACATACTATGAATATTAAAACAATCCTTTGCGGTTCATTGTGGCACAGATAGAAAAGCCTATGTGTTTGTGGGGATCTTGCATTAAGTATTACTCGAATCAAATTTCCTTCCTGCTGAAAAGTGGTTGCAATTGTGCAGAATATACCTACTGTATGTATGTGTGCAGTATGTATAGCCTTATGTATATGTACAGCCTTAAAGGAAAGAGAAACATGTGTTGCTCACTGCTCAGTATGTTGATTAGCATGTGTAATTTAAGGGCTAATTCTACTTAAGAATTAGCCAACTTCAGCTAACCAAGGTGGTGGAAGTGGTGGAAGCATTGCTTAGCAACCTGTCAGAGTGGCATGATCTTTGCTGAGGTAGGACAAGCTCTGATTGGCTGTGTAGTTCTGTGAGAGTATTTCCCTGTATGTTTAGTTGTATACCTTACCCTGCTATGTACAAAAGTCTGCTCTAAAAGCCGAAACCTCTGATTCTTTCTTCTCAAATTCTCCTTATTGCGTGTTGAGTCCCACAGTGCCACCCACCAAAAAATTCACACTTCACACGTGATTTTTTGTTTAAGGTTTTTGGCATAATTTTGGCCACAGCTTTATTCAAATACAAAAAATGTGAGTGGTTGCTTAGGCATTGGTTCCGACTATCTGTCCTTGCCCTCAAGGACAGAGCTGGCCCTTCCGGACACCAACGGAAGCCAGCGTGGGAAACAAGTATTGGGTGAGAAAATGAAGCTGGGTAACAGTTCCTCTCTTCTCACCCTCATGTTCCGGTGGGGCTTGCACGGCCCAGGTCCGACTCCAGGGACAAGGACGAAAAGAATGGCAAGCCCCTGGATTCCTTTAACGGAATTCCCTTCGCATCATTTGGAGGGATAGGCACTTACCCCTCCAAGCACCAATTTAACCAATGCCTAACCGCCAACCTTACAAGTTGTGACGATTTGCTACGCAGTAGGCAAAAACCAAATGGCACCAGCCAATCAGCCAGATGGCAAAATTCCTACCAGGCCCCCGCTCCAAGGCGGACGACCCCATGACAGGCATAGCAAGGTCAATCGAGCAAAACAAAAAACCACCCTATAAAAGGGAGGGAGGGCGGGTGCAGTGGCGTAGCGTGGGTTGTCAGCACCCGGGGCAAAGCAAGTAATTTGCGCCCCCTCTGCCCTAGGGGCAGAGAGCTGCGAGTGCGAGCGCCCCCCCAGATGTTGCGCCCGGTGCGGCCGGCCCCCCCTGCACCCCCCACGCTACGCCACTGGGCGGGTGATCCGGTGCAAAACGGCCAAGAGAACGTCCAACGTCTGGCCCCTGTATTTAAAGACTCTGACCCCTCCTCCGAATTGGCAACAATCAAAACTCCCCAGCAACCCAATTTTAACCACTTAAAGGCTTGGGTTCCTCCAAATTTGCCTAGTCACTGCAGGGTGGCCTGTTTTTCCCAACCGCAACACGTGCTCTCTGTTATGGAGAACACGCTTTGCAGTAGCGTAGCGTGGGGGGGGGGAGCGAAGAGGGTACAGGGGTGGCTGCCTTGGGCACAAAAATTGGGCAAAATTTCAACACCCAGCGCTTCCTCAATACAGCTGTATATTTTTGTTGCTGAGCTCTGTTGAAAATGGCTTCTCCATGCCAACCAGGAAGTGATCTCTCCAAACCTCTCTGTGGCTCCAATCTGCAGGGTGACCCTAATGCCATTTTGCATATGAATGTGCATGGATACTCTGTCCTTTCCCCTCCCTCCCACCCCACTCCGCATGGTCCTGGGCACTGGCAACCCACACTATGCCACTGCCTTTCTGTGTTTTGTTCAGTTTCGTCAGTAAAGTGGTAATCCTTGCACTGATGGAATGAATTACTTGGATACCACCCCAACTCTAGATATTCCAATTTATAAATGAGAAACAGCAATAACATGCACCACAGGATTAAGCAAACAGCATTGTTTAACTGTGAGCCATTGAATTTCCTGGATTATTGTTTTCTTTTTAAAGTGTTCAGTGTAAAGTGATTTCCAGTTCTTGAAGGGAGTCTGGGTGGCCTACTTTAAGGAAGCACAACTCTTGTGAAAGAAATAATGTTTTTCCCAATATTCATGCATTATTATTTTTAAAAAAGCATTTAAATCATTTACATACCACTCTTCATGCAGTTTGGATTCCAGAGTGGTGTGCAACAAGGCACACATACACACATACACACACATTAAAATAACAAAAATAAGGAAAAGACCAACATCAAAACCATTACACAGACTACAGTAAATAAAAATGTTTAGTTTGGTGCTGAAAGAATTTCAGTGTGGGTGAGTCTCTTTACAGTGGCCATTCCAAAACTGAAGCTCCACCACTGAAATAAGTCCTATCCCTTTTAATTGAATGATGCACTTCTTGCAGAGGAGGCAATTAGAGAAGGACTTTGATAGAAGATCTCAAGACACAAGCAACAATAGACTGTTGCTAGGAAGATGTGAGCCCATCTCCCAGCTCTGGAAGTCTATACATTGTCCCTAATGAATGTGGTGTGGTTCATCAGTGTGCAGGTGACATGGATACTTACTGTATGACAACTGTGAGATCACTGGTGAGGGGAAGGTGAAGTTTACCACTGCCATGTTTGCACCTTTTGAGTCTCAAAACACTTGATGCCACAGTAATGGAAGCTCTGCAGAAGTGACCTGTGAACAAGAATTGGGAGACAATGTTCGTTCAGGGTTCAAAATGAGCAAAAGCATACTGTTCCACCCTGCTTTCAGCCTTGTTTCTAAAAAATAATTATTGAATCAGTACCATAAAATCCCACTGTGATTTAAAATAAGTTAAGTATCCCAAGTACCTCTACATGAACGTTCCATCCAGACAAGGATTTCTGCTTGCAAAATGGAATTTCATCCCCCCTCTACTTGCCCTGCACACCACCTAAATCTGTTCTATGTGTTCTCTCAATCCTCTGGAGCAGCTTTGGAGGGTGCACATGGGGAGAGAAGAGGGAAGAAAGTTCCATTGCTCAAGTGAAAATAAATCCTTGCACTGATGGGACACGTTAGTTGAACTCTCTCCTTAATCGCTCAGTTCTTTGCAAAATATAAACACATCATATCTCTCTTTCTCTCCCCTTCTCTCTTTCTCCTATCTCCCCAACCCAGTTCTGTCTGCTGTAATTTGAGTTTGGCAATATGTCTTGTTTAACCTGAGATAAATCTTGACATCCCATCCACAAATATATTAGAAGTGATCTAGATTTAAGAGCTAGAAAATGCCTTAAGTGGGAGACTGGCTAACTATAAGAATTCATTAAAAACAACAACAGGCCAACTCATATAGAATAAATGATTGCAGTTTCCAGACAGCAGCTAGAAAGAACCCCAGCCTTTTCCAGCTTGGTCAGTTCATCCATAGATGAATTTAAGGATGTGCAAATGAATACCCCTCATGCATTGGCTGGGGAAGTAAGAAGCCTCCTGCTGGCTACACCCCCTGGACACTGATGCAGTTTTCCATTTTGAAGAACCACCATATATATGCACATCTGTATAGCTTCTTCACATTGCTGCTGGATGCCCAGCCACCAGCATGTGTGGGCCATGGTCAGCAGGCATGATTTGCCCCTGCACTGCCATGAACCTGTGAACCTGTAGAGAAGTGTGTGCCTTTGTCTGCCCTTGTTATTAGATACCAGTTTGAATATAGAAACTTTTCGTTTCCTCTCATTGATTGTTCTGTTTTTATTCTGAAAGATTCTTAACTGCCTCTCCAACCCAGAGGTCTTGTTTCACTAATAGAAGGAAGTTTTCAGCAGGTCAGCTTCCTTCAGTAGTGGGAGGTTGGCTATTTGGGACTTGCCTTTTACAAGCAGCCCAGAGACAGCTCGGCCGTGATGTGTTGCCACCATGAAGGTCTGCCTGGTTGGTCCCTATGGCCATGTAGCCTTTTCCAGCCTGTGCTGTGATGCTCACCTTGGTGTCAAACTCTTCCATACATTGTGCTGGCTTGGAGTACAGCCTTATCTCAGTGGTAGGACACCTGCTTTGCACGCAGAAGGTCCTAGGTTCATACTCCAGCATCTCCAAGTAGGACTGGGACTGTCCCCTCTTCTCTTAACTACAGTCTGTTTTAACTGTGTCAATATAATATCTTAAAAACTCCATTATGGGGACTCCATTATGGAGAGTGTGCAAGGGTAGGATATATTATTATAATACTAGATTGCAAGTTATGCAAAACAAGAGCTGATGTTGAGTTTAATTTTGCTGATAGAATCCATGTGTAAATACTCTGTATATGCCAAAATGTCTGGTTAGTATGAAATGGTCATGGGTGTAATTTTGAGGGCTGTGTGCTCAACAGCATAGCACCAGGGAAGGACTTATCCATAGGGAAGAACTATTATTCTCCAGGGAGGCTAAGGTTCTCAATCAGTGCTCTCCCATTTTCTGACCGAAGTGGTTCCAATTGTGACCACATGGAGATCTCTGGATGCAGCTGATATCTCCATCTGGCTGGCCCCTCCAGCTTTCTTAAGCAGAAGAGCAGAAGAGCTTATTTATTGCATGTATATCTCATCCTTTTCTTCACTCCCCTCATCAGTTAATTGACCCTGTGAGGTAGGATAAGAGGCTGTGACTGGCCCAAGGTCACCCATTGAGCTTCATGGCTTAGTAGAGATCTCCAACGTCCTAATCTGATACTCTAACTGCTACACCACACTGACACCCTACAGTACTTCTGCTATGGGGCAGCAATATAAATTAAGTAGATAAATAAATATGACGAAAGCAAAATGTCACTTAGAAAAGGATCTGATTTTTTTTTCTTGAAGCTTGGCTTTGTTTATACCAGATTGTTTTCTTTGATGTTTTAATGTGTTGTAAACCATTCTGAGATTTTTTCCCTTTAAAATATAAAGCGGTATAGAAATGAAATTAATAATAATTATAATTATTGTAAAGAAAAGGCGCCTAGACATTCTGTTGTGGCAACCGTAACCTAGGTTTAAGGTGCCATTTGGCGATTTGCTTTTATAAATGAGTTTCCAACACTGCTCTCAATGGCTACTATGCTGTGCCTTCACAATTGGAGGAGGTTGCTGGAAACCACAGGAGGGGAGAGAGCTCTTCTGCTCAGGTCCTTCTTGTGGGTTTCCCACAGGCACCCGGTTAGCCACTGTGGAAAAAAGATGCTGCAGTTGATAGGCCATTGGCCTGATTCAGCAGGGACTCACTATGTTCTTAAGGACTGTTGCTCAGTGGTTGAGTAATTGCTTTGCATGCAGAATGTCCTAGGCTCCTGCTGGCATCTCCAGGTGGGACCACCCAATGTAGACAATACTGAACTAAAGACGAATGGTTTGGCTTGGTCGTGTGCATTCCCGGCGTGCCAGATTGCATCCTCAATCTTTTTTCTTTCTCTGTCTCTTCTGCCAGTTCCATCTTCTGGTATTTGAGTGCCAGGGAGTCGCATTCCAGAGAGTCACATTCCAAACTTGGCAGCTTCATCTGAATATCCTGTGGTTTATCAGGATCCCCCACCCACTGCTATGAAATGCTCCAGAACGGTTGTCACAGCTGACTCAAATACATGTTTTCCCCGCAAAGCTTCCCAAATAGCTCCAAAGCAGCTGGTGTCTTTTAGAATAAAAAGGGAGCGCAACATTGCAAGTGAGGATATGTGGCTGCACACTTTATTCAATAGGGTTTTTCTGTATTTTGAATATAGCTAAAGGCTTTCGCAGGCTGAAGTGCTTTCCCAAGAGCGAAAGTATTAGTCTTATTAGTTAAGATGGGGTACTGATGGAGGGCTAGTAGGCTGGATTCAGGTTGCCAAGTAGTTTGGGGCGAGTTGCAAGAATTGTCCTGTCTGTTTCCTGTGATTTTCTGGTTTCTCTAGTGACTCCAAGAACTTTAAGAATTTCCTTTTGTGCCTTTGATTCAGTTTTGGCCTGGTGTCCCAATCAAGGGAAATAATAGTCCCACTCTATTCTGCCTTGGCCAGACCACATCTGGGACTTGGCTACATTCGTAAGCACTTTATGTGTGTTATAACACTGTGACACCAGATGGTGTTGTGGAGTCCCGTCTTTCACCAATGGGATTTCTCTGTATGAAGTTTACAATGCGTCTAACTGAATTGCTCCTTTGATCTGTCTAGATCCAGTTCTAGAGTACTGTGTCCAGTTTGGGGCACCTCAATTCAGGAAGCATATAGACAACTTGAAATGTGTGCAGAGGAGGGGAACCAAGATGATTGAGGGTCTGGAAAGCAGGCCTTATGAGGGAGTGTTGAAAGAGCTGGATATGTTTAGCCTGGAAAAGAGGAGAGTGAGAGGAGATGATTGTTGTTGTTGTTTAGTCGTTTAGTTGTGTCTGACTCTTCGTGACCCCATGGACCAGAGCACGCCAGGCACTCCTGTCTTCCACTGCCTCCCGCAGTTTGGTCAAACTCACGCTGGTAGCTTCGAGAACACTATCCAACCCTCCCGTCCTCTGTCATCCCCTTCTCCTTGTGCCCTCCATCTTCCCCAACATCTGGGTCTTTTCCAGGGAGTCTTCTCTTCTCATGAGGTGGCCAAAGTATTGGAGTCGATAGCCACCTTCAAATATCTAAAGGGCTGCCACATGGAGGATGGAGCAAGTTTGTCTTCTTTCGCTCTGGATGGTAGAACCAAAACCACTGGATTCAAGTTACAAGAATGGAGATTCCAACTAGACATCAGGAAGAACTTTCTGACAGTTCAGAGCTGTTTGACAGTGGAACAGACTCTCCCAAGGTGGTGGACTCTCCTTCCTTGGAGGTTTTTAAGCGGAGGTTGGATGGCCATCTGTCGTGGATACTTTAGCTGAGATTCCTGCAGAGCAGAGGATTGGACTAGATTACCCTCAGGGTCCCTTCCAACTCTACAATTCTATGATTGATCTCCAGTGGCCTGATATCATGTGTGGGTGATTTTGCTGGGTGGCAGGGGACTTTGAGCATATATAATCACACGTTCTTCCACACCAGTTGTGAAGAACCTGTGAACCTCCAGGTGTTGTTGGACTCCGACTCCCATCAGTCCCCAGCCAACCAGCATGGCCATTGCTCAGGGCAGATGGGAGCTGGAGTCTGGCAGCACCTGGAGGGCTGCAGGTTCCCCACCTCTGAAAAAGTACCCTAGAATAAGTAGTAAAAGATCCAATACATTTTGATCAGCAGTCAATAAATATAAATACAGTAGGCCAGGGATAGTCAACATGGTGTTCTCCAGAAGTTGTTGGACTATAACTCCCATCAGCCCCAGTCAGCATGATCCATGGGTAAGGATGATAGGAGCTGTAGTCCAATAAGATCTGGAAGGCATTACACTGGCTACTTCTGTATTAAAACAACTGAAGACCACAGAAAAACAACACACACACACACACATCACACAAGCAAAGGCACAACAACCATGAAAATTAATCAAACTACCGTAGATTAAATATTATCAACTGCACTAAAGGACGAGTCTGGTCAGTGCCTGGATGGGTGACTGCCTGGGAACTGACAAGTATGCTGCCTTGCATTCTGTGATGGAAGAAACGTTGGCTGTAAATGTAATAAAACAAATGTTTAGTATTATGGAGTAGGGTTGAGGGGATTTCTCCATATCCACCATTGCTACATTGTGCTTAATTGTATGATTCACACACACACACCCCCACCGTCCATCCTTGATTTACCTATTTGCTGTGAGCGCACATCAGATATCAGCTCTAAAGCTGTGAATGATTAATAGCAATACTTATTAGAGACTACTGGGAAGAGCTCTTTAAAAGTGCCATATTTATTTACTGCAGCAATTGAAAGTTATGTGTTCTCAGCACAAGCTTTGGAAAGGCACACCTGAGTACTGCCTCTTCCTCACCATCTCTCTGCCTTCAAGTTGCCTTCAAGTTGTTTGCTGCAGCCCAGGGGTTGGGTGGAAAACTAAAGCAGCACTGATTCTGGCTGTGAGCCTAACCATGTCTGCTCAGAAGTAAGCCCCACTGAATTAAATGAGGCTTACTTGCTGGTAAAGGGGATTAGGTTTGCAGCCCTAGTCAGGACAAACAGAGAGTTGGGAAAGTTCTGGAGATGGATGTGTGGGGTGTTTTTCTTCCCATGCGTGCTCTTTGCTGTTTTTTGAATTCTGAAACTACTTATGCAGAGATATTTTCTTTTTCTGTTTTGGCAGACTTTTCAAGAAATTATTTTGCTGTCAGATATCAGGCTGGTTGCAGCTAAAGCATGAACAGGGTTGTGGCGGGAGCCTGCTTCCCTGGCTTTCTTCATTTTATTTCTCTTTGCATGGTCAGCGCCAAATATATTGCAGCCTGCTTTTCTTCCCAGAAGCTAAAGGCTGCTGGGTACATTTTTTTGAAGTGGAAACTTGCAGATGAAATACATGCCCCTATAGCCCAATTTGTGCAGCTCACGCTCCCTCATCTTGAGGAAGCTGCAATACAAGGCTAGGCAGGGTCTGGTGCCAGGATATACCCCAGAGAAAGTCAGACACATCTGAGCAATGACAGGCAGCTGCAAAGTGATATTATGGAATACTTGTTATTGCATAGAATTTTTTTTACAAGCACTGGGGAATGGGGGAATTCAGACCCACTGACCCCAACTATGACACTGGAGGGGGTAATTTGGATCTTCACGAATGGATCAAGGGGGAAATCAAAGGTGTCTTTGAAAACACAACTAAGGATTAAATAAAATTTCCCCTGCCTGTTATGGCCCTATTGGAGTTAGTGGGGCTTTTGAGTAGCAGGATTCTGTCATGATAAGCTATTTCTCCTTCCCTGTTCCTCTTCATTAAGCAATCCATTGAAATGAAATTATCATATTGCAACAACTTTCTTAAGTTTTAACAATCTTAAATTATCGAACTGCCACATGATAAAATTATGAGGCATTCAGTTGTAGTTTCCAAAGATGAAAGTACTTATAAGTGTAACGGACCTACTGGGAAAATGCATATACAGTATGAATGTACAGGGTGAAGTGGTTTCACTTCCATATATTCTGTAATGTCAAAAGGCTTTTTGAAAAACAAATCGATCTTATCTTTGGGTTTCAAACCGAATTACTGTTCTTACTGTTCTCATTCAACAAACCTGTGCAGAATTTATTATTGAAGCAAGGGCAGCAAATCAGTCCTGGGCAGCAGACACCATAAGTACACCTCTGATGGTGTTCGATGTTGGGCGAGCACACTTGTCCAGCAGTTCTTCCTTCCCTCCTTCCAGTTCCCCTTCTCCTGAAGCCTTCTCCATAGGTTAGGTAGGGGAGACTTTCCGAACATGGAAGGCTCTGCGTTATGGGGCTGCAGCATGAGGAGGGAGTCACCCCAAATTGGGAAGCTTGCATGAGCGGTGCAAGAATCCTCCACCACATTTGGGATGATTTCCCCCTCTTACTCCAGACCCATAAATGCAATATTCAATAGATTCCCCTGCTTTCCCACACCCTCTGAAGTGGCTTAAAGAAGTGAGGAGTGTAGGAGACTGCAGGAAGAGGAGTGGCAGGGGAAGATCTGTTGGATGAGCTCCCTCCCACTCATACACTTCAACCCAGTATAAATAAGGAAATAGACAGAATCTCTCCTTTTAGAGAACAGGGACAGAGCAAAAGTGATTTATATAAGGTTACCTTAGCAGCCCATTGTCTTCATAGGAATGTCAACCCTCTTATTTCAGCTCCTAATAAATTTGATTAGAAAGGTTCATGATCATACTCATTCACTTGGATACATTTTGGGGGGGGCGGGGGGTGGGAAACAGCTTTTGTTTACATTTGTTGAATATTGGTTTGGTTTCCCTGCAGTGTTAAAGATCAGAGACTGAAATCTACACCATAGATTGCTGCAGGTTTTCTAGGTTAGAACACACATGCTCTGGGATCCAATAAACTGCAGCTAGATCCATTTGTTTGTAAGCTCATTGGAATAAAGGTCACAAATTTCTATAAAATGACCAAGGATGTGCCACTGAGCCTGAGTGACAACCAGGATATGAGAAGGAAAATTTAAAAAGTAATATGAGACAGGAAAATAAATCCGAGTTAAACTGACCAGAGCACTATGCACACAGTGCGTTGAGAAGAGACACTGCATAGAAATCTCTAGGAACCGGAGAGCCCAGCCTGCTACCGAACCTGATTTGACCTTGAACTCTACAGTGTGAGATTGTACAGCAGCTGTGACTTCTGCCCCTTGTGACTCCTTCTACTCCTTTGCCACTTGTTGCAGCAAACAGAGTTTTTAATATCGACCTGCACCACTTGGGAAGAGAGCAGAAAGTAGTTGATCTGCTGGGAGCAGGAAATCTCTGAAGGCTTTGCTGGGGCTCCACATGCTCTTTTGATACATTACACTGTTTGAGGTGTGGTGAACTACCAATTTCCACCAAAAGGTCACCTGCTGTGGATCTGTGACCGTACCTCTTGCTTGACTGGTTGGAGGACAGACAAATGTGTCCATTGGGTACGTGCAGAAACCTCTAGCTGTTTTGTGCCTCAAATACACCCTACTCTACAAAGGGGAAAAAATCACTTCCCTTGCTCTGCTCATTCCCCACCTCCTCTGGTTCCATCCTCCTGAAGGTTGTCCATGAGGGAACATGTTCCTCAGGCGGGGGGGGGGGGAAGGTTTCCTACCCTTGTGTTAAGGGACGCGGGTGGCGCTGTGGTCTGAACCACTGAGCCTCTTGGGCTTGCCGATCAGAAGGTCGGCAGTTCGAATCCCTGCGATGGGGTGAGCTGCCGTTGCTCAGTCCCAGCTCCTGTCAACCTAGCAGTTTGAAAGTATGCCAAAAGAAAGTGCAAGTAGATAAATAGGTACCGCTCTGGCAGGAAGGTAAATGACATTTCTGTGTGCTGCTCTGGTTTCAGTGTTCTGTTGCACCAGAAGCAGCATAGTCATGCTGTCCACATGACCTGGAAAAACTGTCTGCAGACAAACGCCAGCTCCCTTGGCCTGTAAAGCGAGATAAGTGTCGCAACCCCAGAGTCGTCTGCAACTGGACTTAACTGTCAGGGGTCCTTTAGCTTTTTTTTTTTTACCCTTGTGTTAGAGCAAATAGCATTGCTTATACCAGTGTGGGTGCATTTGCTTTCTGACAGATGGCCACCACATTATTTTAGGTGCCTTGAAATTTCATGCTTCATTTTCTCAAACACATTTAGATTCTGAAATATGAGAGGCAGACTTTGCTGCACACCGGGGCCTGCATTTGAAAGCAGCTTATCGCTCTGACTTTTCCAGATGAGGGGGAAAGAAACACGAAAATGTATTTTGGTGCTAAAGACTCTTCCAAGGCCTCATTGCCAGGCCCAATAAAGTCTGGGTATCAGCATGATATATTTTCCACACTGAAATAAGTGTAGGCGAGTGTGTGTATGTGCATGCACATTACAGTTGTGCCAAGATCAAAGATAATCTGAAGCCTTTTATTTGTATACTTCGGCACTTGAAAATACGTTTGTTTCTGCTTCTCACATGACAGAAAGAATGGTAGTTTCCTGAAATCCCCCCCTCCACCGATGCCACAGGAAAATGTGGGCTGCCATCAGGAGTGGGTGAATAAAAAATTCTAAGAGTGCATAACTACTCCCTCTGAAGTGCTTGAGCTGCTAAAGTCAGAAATAGTATGACATGTCACCCAGTCTTTGAGTGGTGAGAGACTGCAGGGTTTCTAGGCAGGAATTTGCACTTTCTATATGTTCTGTTGTCCTTTATTAAGGGAAACGTGATATAACAGGGTAGCTTCCCATTCAGTCTGATACATGACTACCTGGTCTTCTCTGATGCTGGTTGATTCCATAACAGAAGAACAGCAGGCACTCTGACTAATGCAGCTTCCCTTCAGATGAGATGGTGGGAGGAACTGAAGTGGGGTTGGTTTTTTTCTCCCCAGCCTTGAAAAATAAAGTACCAAATTGAGTGGGTGATGGCAGCTCTAATTGTCCTTTACTGCAGCTTATAGCACCTTGCTCCTAGGATAATATGTGTGCCTTGCATCACAACAGTTTCTAACGTGCTAACATACCTTCTGGTATAGATTTAGGCAGTGCATGTTCCCTTTTCCCTGTCTATGTTGGAGCCGGGTCAATGATAACACGTTCCTTTGTTTGGAAAGAGAAATGGGAAGGAAAATGTAGCAATGAATGGGGAGAAATAAACTCTCTGCTAATGAGCCTAGCTCAATATAACCCAAGCAATAATTTTAAATAAAATCCATTAGGATTTAGATATCATTGGGCGAGATGATCAACTTTCAATGCAACTTACAGATAATGATATGGAGCTTCCTGTTAGCTTCTGCCATATTATGCTCTGTAAGCCTGAGCATGTTGCACTTCAGTGGCAGAACTGCTTCAGGGTTTGAACTCCAATTTACTTCATTTTTTTTGTAGTTAGTGATGCAAACTTACTATTTGTTGTTTAGTCATGTCCGACTCTTCATGACCCCATGGACCAGAGCATGCCAGGCACTCCTGTCTTCCACTGCCTTCCGCAGTTTGGTCAAACTCATGTTAGTAGCTTCAAGAACACTGTCCAGCCATCTCGTCCTCTGTCGTCCCCTTCTCCTTATGCTCTCAATCTTTCCCAACATCACGGTCTTTTCCAGGGATTCTTCTCTTCTCATGAGGTAGCCAAAGTATTGGAGCCTCAGCTTCAGGATCTGTCCTTCCAGTGAGCACTCAGGGCTGATTTCTTTCAGAATGGATAGGTTTGATCTTCTTGCAGTCCATGGGACTCTCAAGAGTATCCCCCAGCACCATAATTCAAAAGCATCAATTCTTCGGCGATCAGCCTTCTTTATAGTCCAGCTCTCACTTCCATATATCGCTACTGGGAAAACCATAGTTTTAACTATACGGACCTTTGTTGGCAAGGTGATGTCTCTGCTTTTTAAGATGCTGTCTAGGTTTGTCATTGCTTTTCTCCCAAAAATCAGTCGTCTTTTAATTTCATGACTGCTGTCACCACCTGCAGTGATCATGAAGCCCAAGAAAGTAAAATCTCTCACTGCCTCCATTTCTTCCCCTTCTATTTGCCAGGAGGTGATGGGACCAGTGGCCATGATCTTTGTTTTTTTGATGTTGAGCTTCACACCATATTTTGCGCTCTCCTCTTTCACCCTCATTAAGAGGTTCTTTAATTCCTCCTCACTGTACCACCAGTTATTGCTCACGAGGAACAACCCCTAGTGTTTACTTTATCTAGAACAGAGAGTGGTGATGCTGATTGTGGCATTTTTATGTGCTAGTTTTGCACGTAGGAAGAGTATTCAGACAGACAAACCCTGCATGTATTTTTGGTACGGATCCAGGAGGACTGATCCATGTGATCAAGCCTGGAGCTCAGGTTACCTATTGTGCAAACTTAGTGGAAAGTGATTTCAAGCAGCCCCATCTTGTTTTCCAAATAAATATCCTGTTTGTGCTTGGCTGTGATCCCTCAGGGCACTGAGCCAGACCCGGAGTCGTCCAGTAACGTGTAGCTGGTCAAGAGTACAAGTTCCTGCTAATAGAAGCAGTGTTAGTCTCAGGCTCTGCAGGATCTAGGAAATCTCTCCCAGGGGAGGCAGCTGTCGATCTGATAAGAGCCCAAAGCCTAATTGAGCCCTTGTATTCCCCAGCAGAGAGCGATGAGTGCCAAAGCTCCATCACTCCCATAGAATTTTAAAATGGCAGAGTTCTGGTTTCAAGGCTTATACGGTGGCACTATTGATTAGCTTTGGACTGTGTGGACTTCTCTATTGGGTGCACTGCTTCTGATGCCGAATGGCACTGTGCAGACTCCAAAAGGTCCAATCTATCCCAAACTCGAGAGGATATAGGACCACCTAGGCAGATAGTCCAAACCAGTCTAAGGTCAGACTTGCACTAGAATGAGGTGGAAATGAGGGGTGTTTTGTAGCACCTTGGATTACAGGTCAGGGCAGGGGTGGAGGAAGAGAGAAGAGAAGAGAAGAAGAGAAGAGTTTGGATTTGATATCCCGCTTTATCACCACCCAAAGGAGTCTCAAAGCGGCTAACATTCTCCTTTCCCTTCCTCCCCCACAACAAACACTCTGTGAGGTGAGTGGGGCTGAGAGACTTCAGAGAAGTGTGACTAGCCCAAGGTCACCCAGCAGCTGCATGTGGAGGAGCGGAGACGTGAACCCGGTTCCCCAGATTATGAGACTACCTCTTAACCACTACACCACACTGGCTCTCATAAGAAGAAGAGGGGGGGGCGGTCCACCCCAGGTGTCACCACTGGGTTGTTGTTTTTTACAAAATGCCGGGCAGCACTCACCACAGGGCCTGCAGCGCACCCAAGCCATGTGTCTCTCCTGGGAGTGATGCGGTGGCTTGGGTGCATGCAGGCTCCACACTGCCCCAAACGGTCCACTCACCACCTCCCCCTCAGCTGTAGGGCAGCTGAGTGGGTGGAGGCAGGCAGTCTCCTCAGAGGCCCAGCGGAGCGTCCTGCCCTGGCTGGCCCCACCCCTGGGTGCAGGGCACACACGCCGCCCCAGGCGCCCAATTGGCTTGCTCCACTGCTGGGTGAGGGATACCACTTTTGAATGTTTACCCCATGCAAAAACGAAGTCTCTGCAAAAACGTCTACTGGTATTTCAGGGAGAAAGAGGCATTTTTTACCTAACACTCTAGTTTTCTATTTGCAGGACAGTCACTTGCAGTTTGAAATGATGTCGTCTCTTCTCATACTGTTGTGTGTTTAGACCCAGCCAAGGTTTCAGGGAAGCAGGGGGTGTGGTGGTGGTGGTGGTGGGGTTATAATGCTAGTGAAGAATGTGGAAATGGAAGTAGAAATAAAGAGATATGGAAGGGACCTGAAGCAACGTCTTATAATACCACTCCTGTAGGCTTGCAATGGCTTCTGTGACCCTGCACAGAGAAACCGTGGCATTGTGAGGTATCTGAAGAAGTGTGCATGCACACGAAAGCTTATACCCAGAACAAACTTAGTTGGTCTCTAAGGTGCTACTGCAATTTTTAAAAAAATTTCAATTTTTTTTTGGCATTGTGAGGGTTATACTTTCCCAAACTGCAGGTATTCCTCACCTGCAGAGAACAGTTGGCAGCAGAAGAATCCAAAGTCCACATCATGTGAGAATAAAGGCTGACTGCACAATTTGCTTCAGTCAACAAAAGCACTTCAGCTTCTCTTCCTCATCCTCAGATGGGCTGCTGGTTGGGCATGTGAGTCATCCGTGAAATATTTTTTTCGACGGCAGCAGATAGGCAGGAAGTTTTGAGTGACCTCTCCTGAACTGCGTTTGAGATTGCGAAACCCGTCCTTATTCAAACAGCTTGATGCTGCAGCTCAGTCCTTGCGTGGAGGCAAGACAGAACTATAAAAACCAGTGGGAGAATTTGCTCTGGAGGAACTGCTGCAGTCTCGAAAGACACAAAAATGTAAAGAAGTAATAATATATAAAAAAGCAGTGGTTTGATGTATGTGTGAACTGAAAAATAATAATTTTGAGCTGGAATATTGTAGCCAGAGGATGAAACAGAAGAGCTTAAGATTGGAACAGAACAGCTTCTTGTGATTTAGGCAACATCTCCCCAAGTGATTAATGACTCGGAGGGGAAAGGTTGTAGCTCAGTGGAGGAGCATCTGCAATGCATGCAGAAGTTCTCTGGTTCACCCTGTGGCATTTCCAAGTAGGGGTGGGAAGGGCTCCTTGCCTGAAACCCCAAAGAGGTGCTGCCAGCCAGTGTAGACAGTACTGAGCTAGATGGACAAATGACCTGACTGAGTTTAAGGTAGTTTCTTATACAGTGGTACCTTGGGTTACAGACGCTTCAGGTTACAGAGGCTTCAGGTTACAGACTCCACTAACCCAGAAATAGTACCTCGGGTTAAGAACTTTGCTTCAGGATGAGAACAGAAATCGCACAACGGCAGCGTGGCAGCAGTGGGAGGCCACATTAGCTAAAGTGGTACCTCAGGTTAAGAACAGTTTCAGGTTAAGAACGGACCTCCAGAACGAATTACCGTATTTTTTGCTCTATAAGACACACCAGACCACAAGACGCACCTAGTTTTTGGAGGAGGAAAACAAGGAAAAAAATATTCTGAATCTCAGAAGCCAGAACAGCAAGAGGGATTGCTGCGCAGTGAAAGCAGCAATCCCTCTTGTTGTTCTGGCTCCTGGGATAGCTGCACAGCCTGCATTTGCTCCATAAGATGCACACACATCTCCCCTTACTTTTTAGGAGGGAAAAAGCGAGTCTTATAGAGCAAAAAATATGGTACGTTCTTAACCCGAGGTACCACTGTATTCACAAATCATTTCCACAACTGAACCACCACCTTCACTACCACTGTGATCATGGCAGCCACTTCAAAGTGAACATGTGTTCTGATGGTGAGTGAAGTTCATTTTTATTTTAACTAATGGTCAGGCTCACACAGCCAAAAGGTGTTACTGTTGGGATGTTTTGATTTACCCTGCATTGGTCAGGGATGATGGGAGTTGGAGTCTGGCAACACCTGGAGGTACACAGATTTCCTATCCCTGCTCTACAATACATTTTGATCAGCAATCAAAAAATGCCAGGGATAGTCAACATGGTATCTCCAGAACTTGTTAGACAACAACTCCCATCACCCCCAGTCAGTATGATCCTTAGGTAAGGATAATGGGAGCTGTAGTCCCATAAGATCTGGAAGGAACTACATTGGCTAGTTTAATTCTTTGATGTTTTTATAATGTTGCACTATTTTAGTGTTGTTAGCCGCCCTGAGCCCGGCTTCGGCTGGGGAGGGCGGGATATAAATAAAATTTATTGTTATTATTATTATTATTATTATTATTATTATTATTATTACTCCTGTAATAAACCAGCAACTTGAAAGATTGTAGACAATACTGGACTAAATTGACTAAGTGACCTGGTGGGAAGCCGCTTCCTATGTTCTTAGGTGGGATGTGTGTATCAAATGTGTCAGGGTTTGCTCCTGGGAAGAAGGTCCCTGCCCACATGTCCAGAATGTTCAGGATGAGCATGTCCATGAAAAGGCTCGAGATGAGTTTTGCGGATGGGCCAGCGTTCAGAATTCATCAGTTGCATGTTGCACTTGGCTACTGGCCATTTGCAGCCAAGTGAAGGTGCCTGGATGGTGCCTGACATTTCCACCATCTGGAGGTGCAGGCCTAGGGATCCTTGAATCTTGCCTGTTTTCACACACTAACAACACATCCTGTAGAAGTCTATCCGTTATATTTTATCGGCACAAGCAGAACAAATTTCAGGAATCAAAAAGTTGTATTGAAAAATTCAACTTTCAAGCCATCTGGCAACTAGACATTCCATTTTGGCAACTGTAACCTTGGTTTAAGGAGCTGTTTGGCCACCTTGCTTATATATTTGAGTTTCTAACACTGAGTTGGGTGGAATGGGATGTTTTCCACCTGTGGTCTGAAGTCGTACAGTGAGCAACAGAAATATCTGACGAAGCTGCTTACTGTGTTAATCTAAGGACTCTGTAGTGGCTCACAGTTAGGCACAAGTGCTGGTGCATTAATGAAAACTATTCCTAATATAGCACTTGTAACAATTCATATATTCTGTGATTACCTGAACACAGCTGCGAATGTTTCCTATCCCCCTCTCCGCCCTGCAGCAGTGCAAATAACAAAATTGTACAGGATGACAACCAGGGCTTGTAACTTACTTATTACTATGCCAGATTATTTTATTTGCAGAGGTCAAGGGCATTTCTTACAGGAAGCTAACTCACCTTTCTACAGCAACTTAGAAGCTTTGTACGGTGATTAATATGCTCAGGATCACTTTCAGGTGTAACTGAGCTCTTGGAGCTCTCTAGTGTATTTTGCTTTATATGCTGCATGATTTAAGGGCGAAGCAATTTAGGCAAATCGTCATCCTGGCACCCCGACTCCCAATGTCATCTCTGTGAAAAGGTTGCTCATAAATCCCCAAAGATGATTGGTTCTCACTTTAAGTTCTCGGCAGCTGGCTATAAAGATGGCTGCTCACCTGATCCTTGTTAATGTCATTGCTTGAATATTCAGTCATCTCCATGCATTATTCATAAGCAGGGCTGTGTGTGCATCGTGATACTACAGGAGCACAGGGAACTGGCAGAATGGAGTATCTTGCACACTCTTCAGCTTCCCAAGAATCTATGGGTATCTTTTCTTTAAAATAAATAGAAACAAAACAAAATGGAACAGTAAGGTTTCTAGTCCTTATTTTAATTTCAGGTCATCTTCTTTTGGGTCCTGTTTGTTGTTCGGGATCATGGTGGTCTTTGTGGTTCTAGCATTCCCCTCGGTTGCTGCCATTTTGGCTTTCTCGTCAATCCTGTTTCGGGTTGGTTTCTAATCCTGAAAGGGATGCTTTGAGATTTTAGAAGTGAGAGGGATGGCTGGATAAGATTTCTAGTTGTTGAGGGTGCTACTTCAGCACCCTTCAGTGCTCCAGTACTAGTAGAATGGGGAAAAAAATTGTGCAATATAGTAAAAGTTAGCAGAACAGGCATAATAAAATATATCAATATTGAATGATAAGTGTTCGAAGGGAGATCAAAGATCATCTGGTCTGGTGCCTTGCCAATGCAGGGAATTCATCGCTACAGCATTACTGATAAATGATCATCTGACCTCTGCTTAAAAACCTCTGGTGAAGAGGAGCCCAATACCTTCCGCAGTAGGCTGTTCCATTGTCAAACAGCTTCAACCATGAAGATATTGCAAATGTTTAATAGACATCCCTTTTTCTATAAGTTAAATCTGCTGGTTTGGGTTTTGCCCTCTGGAACAAGAGAAAACAAATGTGTTCCATCATCTTCTACAGAACAGCCCCTCAGGTATTTGAAGATGGTTCCTATATTGTTTCTTGGCCATCTTTTCTCCAGGTTAAACGTAACCACTCTCCCTAAACTGTTCTTCATAGGATGAAAGCTGCAAGCCTAACCATGTCTATTCAGAAGAAAGTTCCACTGAATTCAGTGGTGCTTAATCCAAGATACCTGGTGTTAGGATTGCAGCCTTAGACCACATCCACACCATATACTTGAAGCACTATGATGCTACTTTAAACAGGCTCACAGTGATCAACTTCCACCCAGAAACCTATGTCCCCACTGTGGAAGAATGTGTGGATCCAGAATTGGCTTCCACAGTCACTTATGGACTCACTGTTAAGACCATGTTCGTGGAAGACAATCTTACTTGGCTACGAGTTATCGCCAAAGAAGGAGGCCCCTATTCCCCTCACAGAGCTACAATCTCCAGAGTTTCAATCCCTCTTCCCAGGGAAGTCTGGGAATTGTAGTTTTGTGAGGAGAATAGGAGTCTCCTAACAACTGAACCCTTACAGACCCCTTTTTCAGCCATTTGCATCATACAATCTATAATATTATTTAAGTCTCCTAGATCATATTTGCTAGAGCGTAGAACTATCACAGTTTATGTTGACCTTAAGAGGCAGTGAGACTATGTGGACTGGTGTATATGATTTGGTAAACCTGTTGTCCACACATCCTCCCATAAATGTCTTTTTAAATGCCTCTTTAACCAGGTCTCTCTCTCTCTCTGTGTCCATATATCTAAAAATGTCATTTGAAGCCTTTGCAGAAGCTAGAATGATTTTGAGGCTTTCGCAGAAGAAGAAGAAAAAGATGTGTGTTTTTCATGTTAATTTTCCTGGTGCAAATAAAGGACACTGTTTAACTGTTCCTTTCTGCCCTGGGCACTAATTCTGGACACTTCAGTCCCATTTCTCCCAAGCTTAATGATACTATTGGATGATGAGAGGTGAGTGACCTTTCCAAATGAAAGAGCTATAATCGCAGTCCCCGTTCTGGTCTTCATTTGCAGCCCTGCCAAGCAGGATGAGTAATAGAGCCCTGTGGCATCCCAGTTGCCGGCTGTACAGGAAAATATACTTATCCATTGATCCAGACTCCCTGAAGGTGTCTGAGTGCAGATAAATGCAAAGGCAAGTGGGGAGTTTAACTTCAATATGCACAGATTTATATGTACACATCTTAAAATGAAAAGTTGCTTTCAACTGAGTGTTCTGTTTCCAGCAAGCTTTCATGCCTCTGCCGTAACCGTAAGCCAGCTGTGAACCTCAGACCACATTTCTCACTCCTTCAGATTGCCCCAACCCAAACCTTTTTGTGCCACCAATAAGGCAGGTGGCGTGACAAAAAGGTGGAGACCTTGCACTCCTGTCAGCTTGGAAAGTTCATTATGGAGGAAGCTTGAGCTTTCAGGGCAGTGTGTGTGGACAGGTCCAAATAGGGGTGACCATAACATAGTGAGGAAAGATCCACACTATTGACTCCACCTCTGTTAAGCATGCATGTTGCCCTATAATGTGGGGCATAGTAGGGTTCCAATATAGGAACATAGAAAGCTGCCTTATCATGAAGTGCACCCCACTCCTTGCCTTCATGTGCCCGTGAATTCATGAAAAGCAACTTGTGAAGGGGGCTAATATATTTCCCTGTATCTAGAGATCTGTGCTACACTGAGGACCCTTTCTCTGTTAGAATTGAGGTGGACTCTACCAGCAATGGACACTCAACCTATGGCTGCACAGGCGGGTTTTCAGTTGTGGATTCCCATGCAATTGGGGATGCCAAGTGGTAAATGTGGTGTAGTGGTTAGAGTGTTGGACTGGGACCTTGGAGACCAGGGTTCAAATCGCCTCTCAGCCATGAAGCTCATTGAGTGTCCTTGGGCCAGTCACTCACTCTCAGCCTAACCTACCTCACAGGATTGTTGTGAGGATAAAATGGGGAGGAGGACAATGATGTGGATGCTACCTTGATCTCCTTCAAGGAGGAAGAGAATAGAAATGTAATAAACAAATCCATCTCCATTGTAACCCTGCCCTTTCATGACCTCATGCTCCCTGGCTCATGAACATCTGCATCCTGAATCCACAGTGTCAAGCTCCATGTTATCCAGAATCCTATGGAATCTTTCCTCTGCACTGAAATGGACCACAAATCTCAGTGGAGAAAAGATTCATTTGTGGAGTGTCATATAATGAGCTCCCAATTTACACATGAACAGGGGTTTTAAATGTTTGTGTGCTTATGAACCAAAGTAGAAGACACAATCTCAAAGGCGTTGGGATCGAAGAGGCAGGAACCAGTGCTGTTCAGTGGGCCTAGCTGCATAAAAGATAGGAGTAGAGTGACCACTTATGAATTGCCACTGAGAGGAAATTCTTCACTGGGCTGTAGCTCTGTGGCAGAGCAGCTGCTTGGCATGAAGGAGGTTCCAGGTTCAATCCCCAGCATCTCCAGATAGGGCTGTGAGAGACTCCTGCCTGAAACATGGGAGAGCATGTACCAGGCAATATTGCAATCCTGAGCTGAGTTGGACCAATGTTCTGACTCTCAGTTTAAGGCAGCTTTCTATGTTCCTACAAAAGAGGACTGAGATATGCATGAAAATTGTGTGTGATAGTTTTGAAATAATTACAATAATTTAAGTAGTAATACAGTGCACCTCACCTCAGTGGGGAAGATTTTGACAAGGTTACCCATGTGGCTGCACAATCTGCTGTCCAGCTGCTGACTACAGATTAACATCTTCAGGGCCCCTGCTGCTCTCCGTCTGGCTCTTCATCTTTAAACAGGACTTGGACAGGATAGCCCTTCAAACAGAGATCTGTCCTCTGCAAAGTAGGACACGTGGCCTCCCTTGATGGGTCAGAGAGTGCAAGAACAGTAATTCCTATTCATTTCATCCTTTTTTCTTTCATTTTGAACTTGCAAGTAGTCACAGTATTTTCCACGGAAAGTGTGCAAAATGGCTGTGGGTTTCTCTCCCCCATTTCTCCTTCTCGTCTCTCATTGCTTATTGGAGCAAAGGCATTGAGCTCACAAAACATTTCCTAAGGCAGCATGTACCTGAGGAAGTGGAGGGATTTGTTGTGGTTTTGTCTTCTTGCTTGCTTACTTCCTTCAACTTTTGTTTTTTAACCAAAACTGTTCAGCACAGCTAAAATAGAGCAGCTGTAGAAGAATTAAAGCTTGCTTTTAGGTGAAAAAACACACACCGCACAAACCCCAAATAATTGCTTGACAAGAGAGAATTGGGTTGCCGAATTGAGTGCTCTGTCTCAAGAGTTTCAGTTTGTTACCCTACCCACTCACTTCTCTGTGTCTTCTCAGAAATTATTTCCACATTTGTTTGTTCATTTGTTATTTACAATATTCTGATACAACTTCTATTTTTTAAATACACATATCTGACACCAGGAGGGACAGGCCTCCATAGAAACATATAATTAGATAAATAATAAACATAAAACTAGATAAATAAATAACTAATACAAATAATACTATCCTTACTGACTATCCCTGCACAGGTTTGACAAGTTCTGTTCACAGTACAGGAGTTCAAGTTCTCCTCACAGTATCGGAGAAGTATTACAATCAATCATATCTTGCTTCATATTCCCAAAGGCCTTGAATAATTCCCATTCTTGCTCAAATTGATTAATTATCTGCTTCCTTCATTCTACTCATAAAACCCAAGTTACGTTACTGAACCTTGAAAAGTCCCAAAGTTTAATCAACCAGTCTCTTAGACGAGGAATTTCTTTAATTTCCACCACTGTTTTGCATATATCATTATAGCTGCTAGGAGAGCTACCAATTTTCTACGATAATAGAACAGTTGACTGGAATTCGACATAAAATAACCTAACAGAAGGCCTGGTAGACCAGGATTCAGGTCCCCATTCAGCCACAGAGCTCTCTGGGTGACCTTAGGCCAGTCAGTGCCTCTCAGCCTAACTTATCTTAGAGCATGGATAGGCAAACTACAGCCTGGGGGCCGAATCCGGCCCAATCGCCTTCTAAATCCGGCCTGCTGACGGTCCAGGAAGCAGTGTGTTTTTACACGAGTAGAATGTCCTTTTATTTAAAATGCATCTCTGGGTTATTTGTAGGGCATAGGAATTTGTTCATTTTAATTTTTGTTCAAAATATAGTCTGGCCCCCCACAAGGTCTGAGGGACAGAGGACCAGCCCCCTGTTGAAAAAGTTTGCTGACCCTTGCCTTAGAGGGTTGTTGTGAAAATGGGGAGAGGGAAGAACCACGTATACCACATTGAGCTCCTTGGAATACAGAATATGGAAAGACAGAATATAGATAGATATAGATATACATTTTTATTAAAAAAAAATAAAAATAAATTTAAAAATCCCACAAACCTACAATGCTAGAAGCAGTCGAAACGAATATAAAAACAGAGCAGACAATAAGGACAGCACTCACTGAAAAGCAAAAAGGGGTTATATCTCTGCCATTTCCCCCCATTTTCTTCCTTTAAAGGATTCCTGATTCTTTAATAGGTGCATGATGAGCAGAAGCTTAGCTAATGAAGCTTTCCCCAGTATGCAAATGCAGCAATTAGAAGAACGAGGAGAGCATTTGCAGTAGTGCTGTGCCAAAATCTGGTCCTCCAGTTTCTTGAAAGTTTCCGTTTTCTGTGACAGACTTCCATTCCCCCCCCTTGCTTCATTCACAGGACACATTTCATTGCAGGGTCACCATGGCGTGTGCTTGCATGTGTTTTTCGGTGCAGTAAACATTTCCCCAGTTCTCTGCTGCCTCCACAGCTGCTCAGGCTTCCTGATCTGAAAAAGTCCCCTTGAAGGAGTTATCTCAACTTTTTTCACAATGCACTTTAGTTGAAGTCCAGATTCAACTTATTGTGCTGGAAGCCGGTGTAACGAATCCTACTAGCACATTGGGACTTTGCCCCCTTCTCCCCCGGTGTGTGCCCAGTGTTCTCACCCAAATCTACTTGGGAGGGTCAGGAGAACACCCAGAACAGGACTCAAGGGGAGGAGAGGAGAGGAGAGGAGAGGAGAGAGAGAGTTCTTGTTTGGCAAGCAAAAAAACGCTTGTGCTGTAGCAGGGGGTGGGGCATAGCTGTCAACCTTCCTTTTTTTGGTGGGAAATTCCCTTATTCCAGTGCTGCTTCCCGCTGCTATCCCGGATTGTTAGATATCCCATAGACTGTCTCCGGGACAGGTGAGGCTGCTACTGATCCCTTATTTTCAAATCTGAAAGTTGACAGCTATGGGGTGGGGTGGGGAGAGGAAATAGACCTCGATTGCTAAATGGGATGCAGCAAGTCTGGCATTAATATAAGCAACAAAGATATACAGTGGTACCTCGGGTTAAGAACTTAATCCGTTCTGTAGGTCCGTTCTTAACCTGAAACTGTTCTTAACCTGAAGCACCACTTTAGCTAATGGGGCCTCCCGCTGCCACTGCAGGATTTCTGTTGTCATCCTAAAGCAAAGTTCTTAACCCGAGGTACTATTTCTGGGTTAGCGGAGTCTGTAACCTGAAGCGTCTGTAACCCAAGGTACCACTGTATATGCAAGTTGCTTTAAAAAAATGAGAAGTTTGTAAAGGACTGTTTCAGCCTTTGGGTGCATAATCTACCAAGAATGGCCCTTTCACAACCTCATCTATTTGACTACGGCCTGTATGGAAAAGAGTGCCTGGTGGATTACACCCTTCAGCTGCTTCTGCCAGTTCAGATACTTACGATGCTCTTGAACTCTTGCGCCCTGTCAGTATTCTGCATACCAGTGTATATAGAAAGGGTATACTTTGAATTTTCATTTCCCTACATGTATTTCTAAAACATGACACCTTGAGGATAGCCAATGTCTATGCCGTTCCTCATTCTCTAGCAGTTCTTCCCATCATAGAATCGTAAGAATTAGTGATGGGAATCATATGGGTTCATGACCTCGCCAGTGCGGAACTGTTCCATTAATTATACTTTACAGCATTTTCCATTCCACATTTTAATGTTATTGAATGATGCGGCTTCCTTCTCTTCTCTTGGGAAGACTATTTTATGTTTTTGCGATCACTTTAATCAGCCCCATTACACTTGTCTTTTAATTTCTCCTTTGGGGAATCCAGTAAATATGCTAAACCTCTCCTGGTTTCCATACCAGATTTGGCAGACTTGTTCAGTACCGAGGGCCATGTCAGACAGAAATGGATCATAAACCAGAGGGCTGCAACTAAATTAGCATGTTTTACATTGTAAGATGCCAAATGTATGTGACACATACACTCAGAATTATTATTATTATTATTATTATTATTATTATTATTATTATTATTATTATACCACCCTATACCCCCAGGTCTCAGGGCGGTTCACAGAATAAAATTAGAATACAAATCCACAAAATACATAATCAAAATGAAAGCAACAAGAACCCAATAACGCGCCCGCCCCCCCCCCCATTTCAAAAGGCCATAGGGTGTCAATCAAATCAACCAAAGGCCTGCTTAAAAAGGATCGTTTTTGCCTTGGGGAGAGCATTCCACAGATGGGGAGCCACTGCAGAAAAGGCCTGTTCTCATGTGGCCACCCTCCAAAACACTCATGGAGGAGGCACACAAAGAATGATGATCTCCCTTCAGAAGGTGATCTCCCTCTGTTCCCTCTATTTCTGTCTATTTTGGTCTGTTAGGGCCTTTACGTATGAAAGAGCATAAGGGCCCCGCTGGATCAGGCCAGTGGCCTGATAGTATCCTCTAGTATTCTGTTCTCACAGTGGCTAAACAGATGCCTGTGGGAAACTCAGGAGCAGGACCAGAGGACAACAGCACTCTCTTCCCTGCAATTCCCAGAAACTGCTACCGTGGTACCTCGGGTTACATACACTTCAGTTTAAATACGCTTCAGGTTACAGACTCCGCTAACCCAGAAATAGTACCTCGGGTTAAGAACTTTACTTCAGGATGAGAACAGAAATCTTGCAGCAGCGGCGCAGTGGCATCAGGAGGCCCCATTAGCTAAAGTGGTCCTTCAGGTTAAGAACAGTTTCAGGTTAAGAATGGACCTCCGGGACGAATTAAGTACCACTGTATTCAGTCATACTTCCGGGCCCAAGTGCTGGTTTTCACCTATAAAGCCTTAAATGGCTCAGGACTGCAATACCTCATGGATGACCTGGGTTTAATCCTGAGCAGCTCCAAGTAGAGCCGGGTATGTCAACAGCCTGAAACCTTGGAGAGCTGCTGCCGGTTGGTGTAGGCATTACAGAGTCAATGTAAGATAGCTTCCTATTTCCCTACTAGTCATGTATCGTCATGAATGATAAACCAAGCTTCATGTCAGAAACAGCTGACAGACAACAATTGCCAACAGGGTTTTATGCGGAATTCAATTTATTCTATTTATTTATTTATTTATTGCTTAAGTTTAGTTTATATTTGATCTACAGACCTTAAACACCAGCTGCAGTGTGAAGTTATCAAGGCAACCACAGCCGAGGAGAAAAATATTCACAATATACGTGCACACAAAATGTGTCTTTTAAATCAAGGGTGTAATAAAACCTGCGAACAATCAGAGATAGTTAAAAATACAAACAATAATTGTGTGGTCTGGCATTAATGGTTATGGAGCTTGGCTATGTTTTCCATTATAAAAACCCAACAGATTTTTATGTTGTATTAGATATTATGCTTTATTTATTTGAAAGAAAGCAGCTCGATATAAATACATTTAAAAAGCGAATTGAATTTTCAATCATTACACACAAGCTAATATTGAGACGTTATGGTTGTATTTTTGTGTTAATCATTATTGTCGAGACCTTGTTTTTAGGCAGCATATGAATATGTTAAAAGATAAGTAAATAACTTAACATTAAACTGCTAGGCAAAATACCATATTCTGGATAGGACATAGATGCAGATTCATGAGATCTTCTTTATTTGTTTAATACATAATTTCTATTTTAAAACTACAGAAAATTAGACCCAAAAAAAAAAATACTCCAGCAAAAGCCTTCAGCATGAAACAGAAGGTTTAAAAATCATGTGGACATTAAACAACTTTTGTTGACTGCTGCAAATATGTGAGTGCAGGGGGTCAGGTGACTATTTCAAATAAAGGGCACCATAATGGAGAAGTCCCCACCCCAGTCACCACCTGCTTCACCTCAGATGGTCATCCGTAGGAGGGTCTCCATTACCTAAATGTATGGGCGGGTTGGTGTGGTATTTCAGTTGCTACCTCTTCTTCCATTTAAGAGATTTCTCATAGAACCATAGAATTGTAATTGGAGTGTTGGAAGGAACTCAACTCATCTAGTCCAACTCCCTACAATACAAGAATCTTGCTCACTGCCATCCCAGGGTGGGCTTGAACCACCAACCTTCTGGTTAACAGCCAGGTGCAGTGACCCATTGTGCCACACAGGTGTTCCTTCAGGTACCCAGTGCCCAAGTCATATAGGGCCATACTTCAGTAGTATGCTTTGCATGAAGAAGATCCAATTTTCACACTCCAGCATCTCTAGGTTAGGAAACACTCTTTTCTGAAACACTAACTAGCCACTGCTAGTCACTGTTGACCCAGAATGTATTACCCCCAACTCCACCTCAGATATTGTTGGATTCCAACTTCCATCAGGCCCAACCAGAATGGCTGACGGTCAGAGATGTCAGGCAAGAAGCAGAGACCACAAGTATCGAAACAATGATTCTTCAACATCAATTCGTTGGACTGGTTATGTTGTTTGGATGCCTGATGATCGTCTTCTAAAGCAACTACTCTATTTCGAACTTAAAAATGGAAAGTGTAATGCTGGTGGTCAACAAAAGAGATTTAAAGACTCTCTCACCAACAATTGGGAAACACTGGCTTGCGATCACTTCAATTGGAGAACAACCTTTACCAAAGGTATCATGAACGTTTGAACTTAGGACGAAAGCGGGAAACACGCTAAGAGGAAAGTGTGTTTGGCAAACTCACCATGATCAACTCCCGCCTGGAAACCTATATCCCCACTGTGGAAGGATGTATGGATCCTCCACAGCCACCGACGGACACACCGTTAAGGCCATGTTCATGGAAGACAATCTTACTCTGCTACGAGTGATCGCCGAAGAAGAATACTATATAGACCTAACAATCAGATTTGATTTCTGTGTATGTCTTGCATGCCCTAATTACAAATAATTCGTCTTCTGGATTTGTTTCTACATGTATTCATTAGCTCTACCACCACCATCACTGTTGTTATCCATTTAATACTCCTTGGGATACACTGAGGTTATTGCTTCCTGAATTCTCTCCAATTGGTTTGACGTATTTATGGCACTGGGACTCCTGGCATCTATTGCAGACGTTTTAAGCTGTATTTTGCCTTCATCCTACAGACTTGGACTGTCTCCGAAATTTATACTTGTGGCCAACAATATAATGCAGACTTTCAGTTTAACTACTGCTGTTGGGTGCTTTATTGTGGCATAAAAAGTAACAGGGTCCTGCTTCATTAAAAAAGGAAAACCAATGCAAAATGGGGTTTTGTGCTCCAACCCAAATATCTCACTTTCTCTCTCCTTCTCTGGAACTAAAAGGATGGCAAAACTTAAAATGATGCCCTTGGGTGCTCATGTTAAAAACCAGGAGCCCAGATAGGAACATATTATTGGATACTTTCTCATTATATATGCATATGCATATACTCACAATCAATTTCAATAGATTTTTTTACAAACACCCATTTTGATTGCTTCTATTCCATCTTTCAGATCGGTCAAATTCTCTAAGCTGACTACAGATTAAGATAATTGATGTTTGTCAGCCTTCTCATGGTCCTGATTGAACTGCTCTCCTATTTCTAGTGTTACTAACTATCTGCAACTGCCGGGAACTGGTGTAGTGTTCACCACAGGCTGGTCTTTATATAGTTTCAGATAAAAGATTTTTTTGTAGGGAGATACTGACTTCCTCAGATATTTATGGCTTCTTTTATTTCCAAGCGGGACTATCAGGGATGCAGGTGGCACTGTGGGTGAAACCACAGAGCCTAGGACTTGCCAATCAGAAGGTCGGCGGTTCGAATCCCTGCAATGGGGTGAGCTCCCTTTGCTCGGTCCCTGCTCCTGCCAACCTAGCTGTTCGAAAGCACGTCAAAGTGTACGTAGATAAATAGGTACCGCTCTGGCGGGAAGGTAAACGGCGTTTCCGTGCGCTGCTCTGGTTTGCCAGAAGCAGCTTAGTCATGCTGGCCACATGACCCGGAAGCTGTATGCCGGCTCCCTCGGCCAATAAAGCGAGATGAGCGCTGCAACCCCAGAGTCGGTCACGACTGGACCTAATGGTTAGGGGTCCCTTTACCTTTACCTTTCTGACTTCCTCAGATATTTATGGCTTCTTTTATTTCCAAGCGGGACTATCAGTGGTCTGTGCTTAAAGAAAAATAAAATAAAAGAACAAATTCATGTATGTACACCTGGATTCTGTAAGCTTCTGTATGCAAAGGTGCTTAATTTGCTTATTTTGCATAATTTATTTGGCTTCTGTCATGGTGAGAAAGGAGTGTGGTATTATGCAGAGCAGTGAAGCCTGACCCTGTGACCACAGGACTTTCTACTTCCCATATGGTTTCTGTTCTGCTTTCCCCATTCACATTAACCCTGTTCATTATTACCTTTGTGCATTTATCCCTCTGAACCTGTGATACTGGACCGGTCTCTTCACTAACCTAACTTCTTTTCTTTTCTTTTCTTTTCTTTTCTTTTCTTTTCTTTTCTTTTCTTTTCTTTCCTTTCCTTTCCTTTCCTTTCCTTTCCTTTCCTTTCCTTTCCTTTCCTTTCCTTTCCTTTCCTTTCCTTTCCTTTTCTTTTCTTTTCTTTTCTTTTCTTTCTTCCCTCCCTAGGGTAGTAGTCCTTAAATAGTGATTATGCAATGAATGGGATGACATTGCAATACTGTGTAGTCCAATGAGATTTAACTGCAGCGGGGATGGGGAAATCGTCTCCTCATCCAACCCTGCCCCTTGTGCAGTAAAGAGGTTTGAGGGGAAAAGTCTCCCATTGGCTTCAGTGGATGGGCGGTGTATATGAGAGTGGGACAAAGAGACAGTGAATGAACTGGTGCATGCATGAATGAACAGGTGTGTGTTATGTATGGGAATGAATGAAAATAGGGACACCCAGCTATACGCTCCCGTATTTCTCTGATGCAAATAGGGACGTCCTAAGGAAAAGCGGAACTGTCCCTGGAAAATCTGATGCCTGGAGGGTCTGTGGGTGTTATGTGTGGACGTGATTGAATAGGTATGTTTGGATATGAGGAAGGGAGAGTTTTGTGCAGCCCCACTGGTCTGATTCCTTGATATAGTGGTACCTCTTGGTTGCGAACGGGATCCATTCCAGAGGCCCATTCGCAACATGAAAAGAACGCAACCTGCAGCGGCACGTCTGCACATGTGCAGGTTGCAATTCGTCACTTCTGCGCATGCGCGTGATGTCATTTTGTGCTTCTGAATATTCACAAGCGGTAAAACCCGGAAGTAACCCTTTCCAGTACTTCCGGGTCGCCTTGGGACGTAACCTGAAAGAATGTAACACGAAGCGGATGTAACATGAGGTATGACTGTATATATATTGATCATCCACACATTGGTATGTGAATGATAAAAACCTATATTTGTAGGTTAATTGCTACCAGGTTTCTTCTTTTTTTTTACTTTTAAGTTGACATTCTTAATATGCCAAACAGCATACGCAGTGTCAACATTCTGTGCTTAGGTGGTGCAGCTGCAGAATGTACATATTATCCTGCCATAGACTGACCTTCTTCTGCATTGCTGTCCGGCTGTTGTCGTTTATCTTTTCAATAGTGCCTGTAACATACGCCAGGTACTTGCAAATCCTCTTTTTACTGCTGCCACTGTTGCTGTTGGCTTTTGTGGCTGCAATCCTGCACCCTTTGTGAGTGGATTGCAGGGAGCTCAGCAACTCCCAGGGAGAGCAAAAGCAACACTCATCTCCAAGCTGCTGCAGCTCTGGTCATAACACAGCGTTTGGTAGTCAACACTATTCTTGAGCCGGCCGAGTGGGGGAGGATCACAGATTTTGTTGTTGTGTGAGTAACGCTGAGTCTCCCTAAGGTCTCCCTAAGTGAAAATAAACATGAAAGAGAGTGAAATTATATAGAAGGTAGTGGTTATCAGAATGGTGATAAAGGAACCGAGCGACTCATAACAGTAAATGTTCACTGGCTATTGGCACTGTGTTAGGAACTTTGGAGACTAGGACTAGGGGGAAAAAGTGCTATGCATTGAGAGACATCCAAAATTGGGTTGGGGCAAAAAAGGTCTCGCTAGATGGCCTGAGCTGATTGACAGTGTTGAGCAGATTACCTGTAAAAGGTGGTGGTTTTTAAGCAGAGGCTAGATAGCCACTTATATGGCAAAGCATGTTCTCCTTCATAGAGAGCATGTGTTGCGGTGGGGGCCACCAGGACACTCCAAAGTTGGGGGCGGGCTAATTGATCGTTGGCCACTGATGCGATTGGGCTTCCCTTGTTGTTGGGATGAAGTTAATGTTGCCATTTGTTGATTGACAGCCAGAAATGCTAAAACTCCTTGCACGAGGCTAGGGCTTCCTCTTTTCGCCCGTGCATCGGATTGCCCATCCCACCCCCCTATATTTAGGGTTGTTCGCTTTGACCTTGCTATGCCTGTCATGGGGTCGTCTGCTCTTGGGGCAGGGGCCCAGTAGAAATTTTGTCCATCTGGCTGATTGGCTGGGGCCATTTGGTTTTTGCCTACTGCATAGCAAATCGTCACAACTTGTAAGGTTGCGGTTAGCATTGGTTTATGGTTTGGTTGGTTGAGGGACATGGATTGGCTGTGCCTGCCCCTCTAATGCTGCTGCTGCAAGGGATTCCATTAAAGGAATCAGGGGCTAACTATTGCTTGTCCACCCTGTCAAGGGGGCTCGGGCCATTGCAAGAGCTCCAGGTTGCATTTGGGGAGGGCTGAGGGCAGGTTTCCTGCTCTGTCACTACCCCCAAGTGTATTCCCCTTTTCTGACTTTCGCAGGCATGCGGAATGTCAGTCTGTCCCCCATGGGGGGGGGCGGGAAGATAGTCGCAACCAATGCTTAAGTAACCACTCACATTTTTGTATTTTAATAAAGTTGTAGCCAAAATTATGCCAAAAACCTTAAACAAAAATTTCTGTGTGATGTGTGAGTTATTGGGGTGGCCCTGGGGACCTCGACACGCAAGGGGTTTGTCTAGCTGAATTTTCAGGTTGCTTCCAACTTTATGTTTCTAGATCTTGATTCCCCCCTAGCAGTTGTTCATCCTTCCTTTGAGAGAGGCCAGAATTTTAGAGAAGCCTTCACCACTGTTGAGAAGTAAGGAAAACTTTTTACCAGATTGGTTTGACTAGCGAATATGACCTTCCAAGGTGCTCTCATCCTAATGCCCTAAACAAGTGGCTGTTAGCAGTGAGGCTATAAACAGCATCTTAGAAGTGGAATTGCTGTGAGCTTCTTTTGTAGTGGAAACTTTGCAAAGCAGAGGTGGCTGTGCAGCAGAAGCTTGCCACCGGTCCATTTGCATGGCAAGTTAATTCAAGCATCAATTTACAAGTGATACTTGCCATTTAGTTCACTTGTGGTTGAGTCACATGGACAAGCTAACTGTGAGAATTATTCTTAGTGAAAAATGCAAATGTTCAGTAACTTTGACTCAGCATCTGTGTTCCACCAAGAGGCACTGTAGCAAAGGAGGGGGTCGAAAAATTTTCAACGCACGACTGGCTTCTTGCTCATGTATCATGTATCTGTGGTTTGGCTTGCCAGCCCAAAGAATGACAAATTTGCTTATGGGCAGTCTAGGTATTACAGAGCATATATCGCTGCACCCCTTGTCCAGGTTCTCATAAGGCAGCTTCTCAGCACCTTGTAGGCAGTAGCTGTGACATCACACTTGAGAGACCTTGAGCCACTGGAAAGTTTTTGTCTATGCAGTGACTATGGGATAAGCTAGAGGCTATATATAAATCACACTGCTCATCATGCAAGATTCCACTTCAGGATATCTGCAACACATCATTAATTTACTGATTTCCAGTAACAATAAGTGCAAAAATGATCTGGGCCAGAAAAGCACCCCCCCCACCTTTATATTTCACTGAATTATTGCATCTTTCTCCAGAAACAATAGTAGAGTCATCCAGTTCAATATTTTCTATTTTATTTTTCTATTTTCTATTTTAGCTGCTCTGCACTGAGTTGGAATTCTCTTTATAATAATAATAATAATAATAATAATAATAATAATAATAATAATAATAATAATATATTTATACCCTGCTCATCTGGCTGGGCTTCCCCAGCCACTCTGGGCGGCTCCCAACTGAATATTAAAAACATAATACAGCATTAAACATTAAAAACGTCCCTAAACAGGGCTGGCTTCGGATGTCTTCTAAAAGTCAGATAGTTGTTTATTTCCTTGACATCTGATGGGAGGGCTTTCCACAGGGCAGGTGCCACAACCGAGAAGGCCCTCTGCCTGGTTCCCTGTAACCTCACTTCTTGCAGTGAGGGAACCACCAGAAGGCCCTCAGAACTGGATCTTAGTGAATGATGGGGGTGGGGACGCTCCTTCAGGTATACTGAGCCGAGGCCGTTTCGGGCTTTAAAGGTCAGCACCAACACTCTGAATTGTGCTCGAAAACATACTGGGAGTAACACCCATTACTAGAGTAAACCCATCCAACTCCAAGAATTCAAGTTGCTTACAGCAATTGATTTCAGCTGGCATACTCTTTAAGTTTGAATAATACTGGATAGTGCCCAGTATCTCTATCCACCTATTCTGTATCACTCATACAAAAGTATGCTCAAAGGTGAAGGAAAAATTATTTGTCCTAGATCAGTGGTTCTCAAACTTTGTTTCTTTGATGATCCCTATTTTGATCAGAGTTGTGGACTCTCCTTTGGAGGCTTTTAAGCAGAGGGTGGATGGCTATCTGTCATAGATGCTTTAGCTGAGATTCTTGAATTGCAGGGGGTTGGACTAGGTATCCCTTGGTGTCCCTTTCAACTCTACAATTCTATGACTTGCTTTTTCTTGGTGGACCACCACCTTTTCTTATCTCATCACTATCAAATGGAGGAGTGGTGCTTGACATGTCCCTTCTTCACTTCTTCCCCCTCTGCTGGAACCAAATTCCCACTGGTTCCATTCCTTCTATTCTTTGGTGTTTCCATTGTTGACACTTGACTTGCTATGAATTGGCAGATTACTTGGATGGCTTTGAAAGAGGATTAGAGAAATTTATGGAGAACAAGGCTACCAGCAGTGATAGAAATACCCTATCCCCTGTGATGGAAACAGCTTCTGAATACACATGTGTCTAGGTAGAGCTGAGAAATACGTCCAGCTGAAATTATGGAGAGCTTGATGGACCTGTGGTCTGACTTGATATAAGTCATCTTTCTATGTTCATATTATAAGATCCTTAAAATATTGGATCCATTGTTGATTTAGAATAATAAGTGGGGCAAGGGAAGCTTTCCCCCCCTAAGAACTCTTCCTCTTAAAGCAAAACAGATCAAAGCAAGCACCAATCATTTTCACAAGGTGCTGAAACGGCAGAGTCTACTTGGGGGACATTATGACATTTGTTTAATATTTAATGTAAATAATTATTTAAGCTTTTCATAGGCACCAAAACAAGCGGTGCACACAGTCTTCCTACTAAGCAGTAAGAAGACTGAACTAGTGCAAAAATAAGAAATGGTGGCACCCAACAGCTGTACAAGTACCCATGCAGAAAGAGTCAGCAGTTTTAGGCGAGACTGAGCTCATGCCATCAATTTCACAGACTCTTCTGTTTGCATTACCTGGAATAGTTGCTGCAAATTTTAGCAAAGAGGTCATCCATTGATTTAATGTTACCCTCTACATTTTTATAAATCTTCTCCAATGAGAGTGGGCATTTTTCCTGGCACCAGGAACATTTTTTTTTAATTAGTATTTCTAAAATTACTGAATATTCTTAAAGCACCAGTAATGGATCGTTTATTTTATTTAAAGTTCTCTCTCAAGCACCTCTGGGTTCATGTGCTCATCCCCTCCCACTTTTGGCTTGGCTATGTGGAGGAAGATGGGAGATTAGTTTCCACCTTTGATTAGTTTATTGTGTCAACTGAGCCTGGCAATTTCTTTGTTGGAAAGTATGGTTTGTTGGAAACAAGTCAATTTCAAAGCATTGGTTATGGAGCTGGCAAGTCAAAGCAGCCCATAGTTGACATGAACCACAGTTTAAGGTTTAGATGTAATGCTAAACAATGGTTAATTGAAATTAAAAGTTCTTTGCAGCTGCACTAGAAGAAGAAGGGAAGGGGGTGGGGGTTGTAAGCCCACAACTCATTGTGGCTTCTTATCACACTTCAGTGTGATTTATTGTGATGCTTGAATTACAATAATTACAATATTTTTTTCACAATTTGCACCTTTGATTACATTCCATTGGTTTATGCATAGCTTTGTACAAATGTAATTCATGTTGTGTTTTATGCAATTCTGGATTCTGAAGTATGATGAACACAGCTGTGAACATATTCCTTTACATGGTACCCACAGCCTAGTACATCCTTTGTGTCCCATGGTAAAAGCCAGACATACTCTTAATGTATGGGAGGGTAGACAGCGATGCTCAGTCTCCCCCTTTAAAAGTCTGAGGCTAGAGTAATTTTGCCAGGATTCAGATCCAACTTTAGCTACTGTGGCACCAGTTGGTGAGAAAATTTGCACTCGCATGGTCATTGGTTGTAGTATCAGATGCTGCAATGAATGTGGCATTGCAGGTTAATCACCACTTTTAATATTGCCCAGTGCCGTTTAAACACAATACTGACCAGTGGCCAGACTTCAAATAATGGACTGAAAGTGGAGTCCATCATTGTTTTATGGGATGCACCTCTTTTGCTGAATCTATACTGTTCTGTTCTGGCTGGAATGGTTTCACTTGCTTTACTTATCTTTTTTTAAATAACTGTAATTGTTTTCTTTTTATAAATGTGTATTATACTGTTGTGACTGACCATAGGACCGTATGGTGAAGAGCGGGAGATATTGCTAGTGAGGATGGATAATACTGAGTTCAGTAGACCAATAGTCGGACTTAAGGAGATAAGCTGTAGCTCAATGGATCTTCTTTTGCATGCAGAAGGTCTGACTTAAGGAGATAAGCTGTAGCTCAATGGATCTTCTTTTGCATGCAGAAGGTCTGACTTAAGGAGATAAGCTGTAGCTCAATGGATCTTCTTTTGCATGCAGAAGGTCTTAGGGTCATTCCCCAACATTTCCAGATAGGGCTAGGAAGACTCGTCTGAAATCCTAGAGAACTGCTGGCAGTCATTGTAGACCTTTGGTTTTCAGCCAGTGGGTTAGTACTCATCATGGCCATCTCTATGATGAGTCATAGTAGCAAGACTGCCACCCTACAAAGGCAAGTTATGAAAACACAGAGAGATGGGTCCAAAAATGCATGTTTGGATTAAAGGTGGGTCTGAAAAGGCTGAAGATTTTGGTGTAGACAAAAGTGAGCTAGATAGACTGATAATCTGACTCCGTATAGGGTTGCTTTCTGGAGACTAATGCATAAAGAACAAGCCATGGCATGTTCCTTCAGGAAGAAGAGCATGTCGCACAGTTTGCAGGATGATTAATTTCCCCGACTTCCTAAAAAAAGAAAGACCCAAGACAGTAAGTGAATGATAGTTGTCACTGAAGGGACAGGCTATTCCTTCACCAGTTGCACTCATAAGTTTGGGTCCAAAGGCTGCAGTACATGTAACTGCAGACTGCAGGCTATAAGAGAGCAGTCGTGGAAGAATTCATAAATCTTTGCAGGGACTTTGCTCGTAAGTGATTTGTAGGTTGCAGCCCTAATATGTTTTCCTTTAGAAATAAAAATAAAAAAGACAAGAGAGAAGAGACGGTGCAGAAATACTACTCTGAGTTCATGAGCAGTCAATCTCCATTCTTTCTCTTTTCCCGCCTCCCTGAAATGTGGTTTTGGATTAGAGTGGCACAATTTTAGTGGGGGAAGGGGAAGCAGTGCTAGCATTGTGTTTGGTTATTTATTTATTTGTTTGCATGGCATGCTCTGAAAGCTGTCACACTAGTAGTCTTACAGAGCTGTCAGAAATCTATAAATAAACATTGACAGTTCAGTACAATTACCGTATCCCACCCCCACCCCACCCCCAGCTTCTTACAGTCTTCCTTATCTATCTTTCCTTTTTCTTTTCAACAGCATATCCTATTCGGTGCACGTCTCTGAGGATTATCCAGGTAAAGTGCTATTTTCCGTGCCGCTGCTGTTTTTTTTTATATTAAAAAAAGATTCCGCTGAAGGCATTTGAAACACCATTGTTGTGCCCCTGCATCACCTTTGTGCTAATCACATTCCATTAGCCACTTCATTTGCACTGTTATTTCTGTTTTTCTGCCTTCGTTTGTAGGCAGGGTGAGAATGAAGGAATCCAATTTGTGAAAGGCTGTGAGAGAGAGAATGTGTTTAAATGTGTGTGTGTGTGTGTGTGTGTGTGTGAGAGAGAGAGAGAGAGAGAGAGAGAGAGAGAGAGAGAGAGAGATTTTCTCTGCCTACAGCCATCAGTGATGGGGTAATCTACTGCCAATGTAACTAAAGGGCCCATTCTCTGATCTCATTCAGAAGCTAAAGGGAGTTCCTAATCTTCATGTCTCACTTGATAACACACGGACAATGTTTCATAAAGGCTTGAGGGGCTCAGATCTTTTGCACAAATCTTTGCCTCTCTCATGTCGCTATGATTTGTCTGCGACTGGTGAAGTGGTTTGCTAAGGGAAACCATCAAAGGCCACAGTGTGGTGCTAGAGTGGAAGGGAATTTTCCTAGTGGGAGGGGGCAGTTGGTGCGTGGGGCAGGGGTGCATGATGGCTGAGAATATAGTCTCCAGCAGCCCCCGCTCCGGACATTGTCCCTTCCACCCAGTTCCCTCAGCTGCCCCCTGGCTATACAGACCCCCCATTCCCCTAGCGCACACACTCAGGCAGCTCTGGCAGTTGCAGCTCCTTGATCAGCGTTCGCATCTGCCAGCGTGGAGTAAATACGGTACATACCATAAATACTGAGACAAAAGTGCAACACACAGGCAGGAGAGCTGGAGCTGCAGCTACAGTGGAGTTACACTGAGCTGACAGGAGCAGCAGCAATTACACAACTTGCCTCACTGCTTGATGTTCAAATATACGGTACTAAATAAACTGGTGTTTTGAATGTTTAATAAAATATCAAAATTGTTCTGTTTGGTGTTTAAAATATTTATTTCTTAATTTTGGGCTCAAAAAAAGAGTCGTGTTATACACGGAAAAATACGGTGTACATATATATATAAAGAGAGAGAGAGCCTTAACTTTAGTATATTTTTCAGAGCGCATGGGGAAAATCTTTACAGCACACATGCAAGCTAACAATACACATAGTGGAAACTAAAAGTTCCATTACTGAGAATCAATGCAATATAGCACACTGACTCTTTTAGGAGCCCTTTAGGAGTCATTATAGTTTAAAGAGTAGGTTCCAATGAATAACTGCTCGAGCTAATGCCTGGTGACAGACATAGGCACTGTCTCTTATACTAAGAATCTGTCTGGGCTCTGCAAACTAGCAAGAGGTATTCCGAGACCTGAGCCTCCTTTCTCCTCATTGCCAGCAGATAGAGAGCCCCCATCCTTCACTTACTGAACTCAGGAAGGGTGGAATTTTCTCCCCTGAACAGTGTGTTCATGTGCCTTTGCAAAGGCTGTGTGCCAGCATCAAGGTGTGCCCTGGTAGAGACAAGATAAAGTAAATCAAAAATAATGGGTATCTTTGTTTCAGGTTTTATTATATCCTGAAGGGGGCTTAAACCAAATAAATCAAAGAGAAATGGGTTCAGGTGGTGGTGGGGAACCATTTTCTAGTTTCCAGATGAGACTGAAAATCAATGAACAGCTAGAAAAAAAGGTAGTTTAAGGCCTCAAGTAAGTGGGTTATGGATTGCAGCCTAAATCTATACAACTGATTATTGAGTATGCTTTTTCTCATGTATTTATCAGAGGCAAGGAAAGGCTGTTTCCCACAGTTTGGCTTTCTGACTTTGGTATGTCAAAGCTAGTGCTGGGCTGCAATTTCTTCTACAGGGTTTCTAGGGCTCAGGATTTGAATTGCGGGTATCTACTGCTGGGCTGGGGGGCAGGAACCAGAAAGCTTAATGATGTGCCTGTTTTTATCCTAAAATGATGGATGCATGGCACGGAGTGCTTGGGGAGTGTATGTGATCTTTGTACATTAAATCCTTATACACATTAAATTCATTTGTTGTTTTTCTTTTTCCTTTTACAGACAATACCTACGTGTCCAGTTCAGATAATGATGAAGATGTATTAGTTACAACAGAGCCAATTCCAATAATTTTCCATCGAATTTCTACAGGTAATGCTGAGATGACCAAAGTCTGTATTTTGTGATGCATTGAATAAGGCAGACAGAACACAACCTTAGCACCGAAGAGGTGGGAATGCTTGGCTTTGGCAGTGGAAAGCTCCTTCAACCATGGAAGAAGATCTGTTCAACAATCCCCAAGGCTTATCAAAAGGCAAAAGAGAGAGAAAAAAACAGTGTCTTATACCAATGATAATTCAGTTGTTAGTCAGGGCAATCCATTCCTGACTCCCTTCCAGCTGACTGATGCAACTTCTATCAAGGATGACTGATGATACCTAGAACTTGGCCAGGTGTAATTTAACAGAGGTTAAAGATATGCATTCATATAAGAGTAGTAGCCAGTGCCACCCTGCTCTCTGCCCACCGCTGCCGCTTACCAGGACAAGTGCAGTGGCTGGGTGGCAAGGAGGTTGGGACTATGTGGGTACACCAGAGGAAAGTCTACTGTTACACCAACACATGTCTGACCTTGTGCCTTCCTTGCCCTGCTTTCGGGAGGGTAGCTGCATAGCACAATCACACTGCACTGACTGCTCTTGCATAGTAAGAAACATGAAGGTTGCAGCCAGGACATAGATATCAGTAAGTAAGGGGATAGGTGTGATTTCAGAATCAATTGGGAACTCAGCAAAGGCAAGGCCCGAGGACTGATATTTTGGGGACCAAACTTTGGATTTTCTATTTTCTTTGACGTGGCTATATTCTGTGCTCCATCGTGGTTATTATAAGGGTGGGAGGTTTCTTTTATCACATAGGTTGTTTAACCTCTGAGAAGTAAAGTCTGACGTGGCAGTTCTCATACTTGTTGGCTGCGTGGGACTTATAGCGAGTCTTTTGGAACTGGTAAAAGACTGGTGGGTTTCCTTTGGCCCTCAACATTGTAAAGCAATTAATGGCAATTGGGAGCGATGGTAAAATGACTGCAAGGAAGAACAGATAAAAGAGCCCTAAGATCAAGCATGATCTTCGGGCTTTCAGTCAAATGTGAGCTTTGGGGGTCTTGTAGTCCTCATTTCAAAGAAGAGTTGAGCATCGGGAACTCCAGAAACTCCTTCACCTTTGATTAAAATTCAAGATGAATGCCAAGCTTATTCTCTATCATCGAAGTCCTCATCCTGCCCAAACACCCTCTTCTTTGAAAGCCCCACTTGCTCCTGAGCACTGGAGAGGGAAGAAGAGAAAAGACCCATCTCTCAACAACTATTTGCAGTGCCATCACTGACCCAGTCTGTAAGTGGGGCTTTTAAGGGAAAGAAGGAAGAGGTTTGAAGTTCAGTGGCCTTGGTGGGAGAGACTTTCAGCCTTTGTAGGCTTTCTTTGCAAAGTTGGTCTGGATTGCAAGATAAGCTATTCCCCACCTTTTGGAGGGAAGTTCTTGGTTTGTTTTCTAATATGACCTGATGCAAGCCTAGGATAAATCTCATATTTCTAAAGCTATACAAATCAATACCAGCAGATGAAGAAGACTGGGATGCCATGTTTTAGATCATCTGGAATTGACTGTATTCCTGTGAGACACACCAGGAACCAAGTTTCCCCAATATACTTGAGGGTACAAATAAAGCAGAAGAAAAAAGCCTTGAAGATGCCAATAGATGTCAAAATGCTTTCTATAAGTAGCAGGCGGGTGATTATTTGGGAAGTGAAAGGACAAAAGAAGTATAAGAGATTATAAAACATTGGGAAGGATTGTTGAGGAGTAGCTGGTTAGTATTTAACATATAATTATTTACTGGCTATTATTTAGCAGGTTGCTTTAAGATTGAGGGCTTAGAGTGTTGCATAACAACTATAATAATACATATAGGCAGGAATCCTACATTCACTCGCCAAGAGTAAGCCACATTGAACTCCAATCAGACATGTATAGGATTGTGCTATTAGATGGATGGGAAACCAATGGCTCTTCAGAGGCTATTGGACCACAGATCCCATTTCCTTTACTCTTGGCCAGGCTGGTTGGAGCTGATGGGAGTTGGAGTTGGTTCTCTACCGTGTGCTATTTCAACGCCAAAATGTGCTAGGCTAGCTCTGATTGGCCAAGTAAACATAGACCATTTTCTTTACACATAACTTGTTAATTTTGTATTTTCCATCCAGACTTAATGGCCATTTTTACCTCCTTGGTTAATAGTATAAATTATATTTGGAATACATTCACATTAGCTTTTACAGGGATTGTAATTAAAATCAACAACTCAGATGTGATTAGAACATTCATTCTACATTAGTTTCAAAATAGCACGGTAACACTAGCTGGCGGGAAAATAAAATGTGAGATTTACAAGAGTATGAAATATTTACTTGGGGCTGATGCCTCACACTTACCATGGGGATGGCACTGGGAACATCCTCCCTGTGGTTTGTTAATCACACCCTCTTTGTAACATTTTGAGTGCCTTGTCACACAGATCATCACCACCACATTAAGAGGCTCCACGCCCCTGCCAGATGTTTCTGGCAGCCTCAGGCTGGAATTTGAAGATTCTCAGTGGAAGGCGGCAGTACACAGGGAAGGTGCTCTCTAAACACCGATGGGCACTGAAAAGTCAGTGTCTGGAATCTGATTTTTAGCAAAATCCTTGAGGATTCTTCCAGTTATTGTACTAGCCTTGCCATATGCACCAGAACCCTGTGTCTGTGTGTGCAACTACTGCCGCAAGAATGGCATTCACCCAAAAATGGAAAAAAGAAGTCCCAACAAAAGAAGAATGGCCAAAGAAATTAATGGACTATGCAGAAATGGCCAGACTTAACTGAAGAATTAAGAAATCAAGACAACAAACTTTTTATTAAGGAAAGAAAATCGTTTATTGAATATTTACAAACAAATTGTAAACAAATTAAGACATTAGCAGGGTTACTGGAAAAACTTGCAGTTTCTAAAACATATATGAAATAGATGAGGAAAAGAATAAATTTGAGTTAACTGGGATATACAAAATAAGAAGAAGAAAAGAGGGTAAATTCATGCAACCGCTGAAAGAGGGGGAGAGAAGTCAACGTTTGATATGTGAGAACTGTTTAATTTTTGTTGTTGTTGAAATGTAAATATAAAAAACAGAACCACATGTCTGTTTCCCTGTGCCACTGCTTTCTGCACATCAAATAGAAAAAGGGACAATAACTCAGTGGTAGAGCACATGATACATACACAGGAAGTCCCATGTACATTACCTTCATCTCCAGTTGGTGGAGGTGGGAAAGACTTCTGATAGACACTCTTGAGATCTGCTAAGCCAGAGTGGATAATACAGTCATAGATAGATAGACATACAGGAACAGACAGACAGACTGACCCAGTCTCAGGCAGATTCTTATGGTTTAGTTCTGTCTTGCAGATATTTATATCAAAGTCCAGGGTCACTGAACAGAAAGTTTCCCTTCACACCCTTACCTGCTAACTTTGTCCTCTTTCCCCCTTTTTCTTTTCTTTTTTTAGAATTGCGAAAAACCAGTGATGTCAACTGTTGTTTATCCATAAAATCAAGGTTGCAAAGGGAAAATGGAGAGGTACAGTATTGCTTTGTTAGTGCAGTGCTTGCAAACAGATCTCAGAGTACATTAAGAAAAGTCAGAGAAACCACTTCTGCCAAGTTAGCATGCTCAGAGGAGCCCCAGCTTTTGTCCAAAGGTCTACTCACTCTTTCGTGGAATGTGCACATGGAACTGTCCCTGCCAGTGAAATGAATAGGATGATATTATGTCCATGGAACCTATGTGTACAGGTTATCTGGTGTGAATAAAAAGTCTGAAGACTGGCTGATAGTCCAGTTGTAAATAGAAGTTGATCAATCAAGCAATAAATAAAAGTGATGTGATCTTCCATCACTAGGGATTTTGCAGACACTTGTTATGATCTGGTCTAGAATACAAATTTGTTGACCTAGTAACGCTCAGAAACAGTAATTGCCAAATATTATATCTCTCCCAAGTTCTTTCCAGCTCCAAATGGGAAAACAAGATTTTGAACATGTTCAGAGAGCTGTTTTTTGGTTTTTTGGTTTTTTGTTTACTTGTATTGATTTTAATGCTGGCAACCAACTGATTCTCACACACCATATCAAGTGGGTGGCAGGGAGAAGAGGGATTTTAAGGTTGTGGAAACAGGTTGAAATAAGAAAGCACTACTGAAATAAGAAAGAGAGCCAGTGTGGTGTAGTGGTTAAGAGCGGTAGTCTCGTAATCTGGGTTCACGTCTCCGCTCCTCCACATGCAGCTGCTGGGTGACCTTGGGCCAGTCACACTTCTCTGAAGTCTCTCAGCCCCACTCACCTCACAGAGTGTTTGTTGTGGGGGAGGAAGGGAAAGGAGAATGTTAGCCGCTTTGACACTCCTTAAGGGGAGTGAAAGGCGGGATATCAAATCCAAACTCTTCTTTTTCTTCTACTGGGCCTATGGGAAGAAAGAACAAAAGTTCTCTCACCAAGCTTTCGGAACCTTCATCTTCCGAATATATAACTGCATAAAGAGACTCTGTCTGCTGTTTCCCTCGCTTGGTCAGTGATCTTACTCAATATAAAGCAGTTCCTTATGTTCCTAGAAGTGTCTCAACTTGTTGCATGGCAGAGACTACCTTGAAGCCAAGCAGCCTGGAAAATGATTTTTTAAAAACATAGTTTAGCTGAGGGGGTGCAATCTATTAGGTGCCTCTCTTTAATAAAATTCAGTGCTGCTGTGAAATTCTCATTTCAGTGGGAATTGGGCAAGAGTTGTGCCCACTAACATTCACAGCATGCTATTCCATTTTATGATTTGATCATCTGTGATGAAGATGCATTTGAGAAGGCTTATTTGTTACGGCGAACTGTAGATGTTGCAGCATGTTTCCCCCATTCGTTAAGGTTACTTATAGGGAGAAAATAAAATAAATCAGCATATTTTTTTCCAGAAAATTGGGTGATCCTTTAAAAAAAAGTCTTGTTGTTTAATACTTCTTGACAATACAGCTTTCCTGTCTACGTACATGAAGCACATACTGTAAAGCAAGAATTTGAAGATAACTGTAAAAAGATTAGAATCACAAGCTGTGGAAATTGCTGGCAAATGGAATGTGATTTTGAGCAGATCTCTCTTGCTTTCACTCTCTGATAGTTACACAGCTGATTTCCATTCAGTTACAGACCTGTGTACAAGACATGAATGAAGACAGTACAATAGCCTAGATCAAAAATGGTTTTGATCAAAGAGGGAAATGTGGGTAATGGGATTCTAATATATACAGTAATGTAGTCATTATGTAAACTGCAGGGATATGACATTGCTAGTTACCTGCTATGTGTCCTCTGTGTAGCTCAGTGTTTATAGATCCTTGTTTAAATAGCTGTCCTCCTGGTTCTGCAACCTTCTGATTATTCAAATGCTGAAATTTCCTCCAAATAGAGAAATGAACGAAGCGTGCTATTATGTGAAGGGTTCCTCCAGGACAGTCTATTGCATGAAGAGCTGGGAAACTATTTTAAGTTTCTCAGTGTCTGAATTGTACATTTAGACAACAGTTTTGCAAGAATGGAAAAATGCTAAAATGCTTAGGGGCCAGCACCAAGTATTTAGATGCCCAGGATTTATTTATTTTGTGGACCTTGGCTGCATATGTTACAAGTCACTGTTAGTACATAGTAATGACATAAGGCTAATTCACTGGATCAAAAAATAAACTAAAATACTACACACAGTTGTGCATGGAAAGAGGAGAAGAGAGGGAGAGAGAGAGAGAAGGAAAGGAGAGAGAGAGAAAAAAGTAGTATGAATGAATAAAAAAATTCCTTCCAGTAGCACCTTAAAGACCAACTAAGTTAGTTCTTGGTATGAGCTTTCGTGTGCATGCACACTTCTTCAGATACACAAGTGTGCATGTACACGAAAGCTCATACTAAGAACTAACTTAGTTGGTCTTTAAGGTGCTACTGGAAGTAATTTTTTTATTTTGACTATGGCAGACCAACACGGCTACCTATCTGTATCTAGTATGAATGAGTATACTGAGTGTGATTTGGACATGCCTTAGATTGGTCAAACAATTCTTCATTAAACAGGAGCTGACACAGTTACTACAGATAGAAAAGGAGCCCAAAGAGTTGCTTTATACATTTATTTTCATGTAAATTCTCTGATATTTAGAATGTAGCTGCAGTCATTGCACTGAAGTTAATGAGCATTTTACATTGCTTGGGTAGATTCTCTAATATCTGGTATATTCCATTTTACACACAGGAAGCCAGCACCCATTTCCATATACTTTCCAGGCTGTTGTGATCATATAGAGATCTTGTGCATTCAACCTGGGCCATGCACCATTTACAGTCACGCTTGTGTACACAGTCACACTTGTGAACTGTATAAATTGGGATATCTCTTTACTGCTTCAGAGAATCCCCAAGAATGTAGTCACAGCTAATAATAGCCTAGTGCCTAGATCAGTGTGTGATGACATTGTCAGGTAGTTTGGTGTTTCCTTTGGCTAAGCTCCTGCTGACCTCCCTGAGGCTGACCATTTTACATGGGATACCCTGAGGCCTAAGGCGAGCGCGGCAATCACCCAGCTTTGGTAGAGACTTGTTTCTTTTTAGTAACAACACTTCACTTCTGTGTAGCTCTTTCAAGTGTTCAGAGCACGTCACATTCATAGCTGTGATTCTTCAACCACCCTGTAAATTGGCAAAATTATTATTCCTCTCTCACACACATACAGCCTATATTATAGATCAGGAGTGTGCAACCTTTTTTCAGCCCAAAGGTCCAATTAATTCCTAGGCAACTTTCCAGGGACCATATAGCAAGCAGAGTCAGATACAAAAGTGGGTGGAACAATAAATGCAGTGTTACCTTTGTGCCACAGGTCAGCTTCCTCTTCCCCCAACTTCCATCCCATAGCATTATTAAAGGATGTATTCATCATCATCAAACCTTTATTGGCATCTGTCCATTAAACTTTAATTAGCTTAATGTTAAGTAAACGTCCAGTGCGCTTCCAACGCCATAAGTCTTATCTCAGCAGAGAATTTCGTGCAGCGGCTGAAGAAGGCAGGAGAGTCAGCACCTTTCAATGAAGAATCCTGGAGCAAGCACTTTGGAACTCAGGGGGGGAAAAACTTTATTTACAAAAGAAAAACCCTGGCGATAAAGCACACATGCTTTTATCTCCGGCATAAAGAAAACTTTACTCTAAGCTTAACTCATATTAGCAAACATGCCCATGGCCACAAACTGAGTCTGCGAGTCAGGTCGGGGGGGGGGGGGAGAGAAAACACACGGGTGAACTGACTATTTATACAAACTAACTCACATTCCTGGATGCTTAATGACTTCCAGCTGCTCAGTGATTAGAGCGACTTGTTACCTCTTAACCCTTTAGTACCAACAGCATCACTTACAAACATTCAGAATAAATAAGCCAGTGTGATCTCATCGCCATTTCAACAGTACAGTCATTTGCCAAAGGGAAGAAGAGGAGAGCAATCTGTTTCATCTCTGTGGGTCTCTAGCAAGGGCAGGATCCTGTAGGGTACTTCGGTGACAAAAAAATCAAATAGAGGAACATAGCTATGGTCTTGGTGAGCTCCTGGTCTCTCCCCTGTAATAAGAAGTGTATAACCTCCATCTCTGGTTTCCATGTTGGAATACATAGATGGTCTAAAAATTGTTGGTAGAGTTCATCATACATTTTACATTTAAGGGGGATGTGAGCTAGAGTTTCCACATGGGCAGATCCCATCTCCTTCTGCCATACCCGCAAACCTACCCCAAAGGAGGTTAGAAGGATTAGAATTGAACCAAGCTAGTGAAAAAGCCCTTCTTTCTTGTGGGTTAAACAAAAATTGTAAATAATTAAGGTTAAATTCCTGTGCAAGGATGTATTCTAGCCAGGCTAAGAAACCACTCAATAAGGATGTGAAGCAAGGTTAGAGGGAGTCCTGAGGGCCATAGGGGAAGTCTTAGAGGGCTGTGATAGAAGGGCTTACCTAAAGCTTCCTAGTGAATTCATGGCAGAGGTATCATTCAAACCAGGGACTTCCTGGCTCATTGTTCAGAATTAGCTAGTGCTGCACAAGCTTCCAATAGTTGAAGAAGAGGAAGGTAAAAAAGGTTGTATTTCAAGCTTACTCAGTTCATCTGCTTTTCTTTTAAGCAGGAATCAAGGCACAGTAGTGCGGTTGAAGAAGATTCAGAAGGAGATAATGACTCAGAAGAGTTTTACTATGGCGGGCAGGTAAGAGAGAATAATTATCCATCTTGTTAAAAATCAAAAGCAGAAGTTATCTGGAGAGTGTGCAGGTGGGAAATCACCTCTGCAGCTTTTTTTTTCATCTTCCCTTTGAAAAATACATTTAATTTGGTAAACATTTATTATTTAAAAGAAAAACCCACTCCCCTAGTTTTGATGGTAACTTGCTTTGAAATAATTGAGCCATCACTTCCTAAGAGAGATTTTAGTGGCATGGCACCAGTAATAACACAGTACTGGATTTCATTGATTTGAAGCCTAGCTGCAGCATCACAGTGCTCATGTGATGATTGTATATCAGTGATTACCGTATTTTTCGCCCTATAGGACACACGTTTTCCCCTCCAAAAATGAAAGGGAAATGTGTGTGCGTACTATGGGGTGAATGCAGGCTTTCGCTGAAGTGTGGAGAGCGAGAGGGGTCAGTGTGCACCTACCCCTCTTGCTCTCCAGGCTTCAGGAAGCTATCCGCAAACCCAGGAGTTCCCTTGGGCTCCCCAGGCTTGCAGATAGCAGCCTGCATCCCGAAGCCTGGAGCGTGCTGAGCAGCACGCCCCGGGCTTCAGGCAGATATCCACAAGCCTGGGGAGGCCGGTGGGAGTTCCCAAGGCTTGCGGATAGCAGCCTGTTCTGGGGGCTGGGGTTGGGGGAAGCTCGGGCTTCCCCGCCCCAGCCCCACGCCTGGTGGGAAATATTTTTTTTTCTTTATTCCCCCCCCCCAAAAAAGCTAGGTGCGCCCTATGGGCTGGTGCACCCTATAGGGCGAAAAATACGGTGATCCTGTGTAGCTTGCCTATGAAGCTGTAGGACAAGTCCCTTTGCTACATTTGTGAACAAGCCCAGTCCCCCCAGAGCACGTGTACCCATTGCCTCTTCCTGTATGGCCATGGGGGGGGGGGGACGGGACTGGAAGCTTTGACTTTTAGATTAACCACAGTTTAGTGTGTCATCCAAACACTCAGCTGTGGTTACTTTTAACTATGTTTAGTGAAGCAAGCCAACTTCATTAACTATGGTTTGAAGATGGCTTATTTCCACTAAGTATAGTTGTGTTTAACCACAGTTTGCATAGGTTTGTACAGCATGGCAAGCTGCAGTTAATCTTATATGAACACAGAAGCTTCTGATCTGCTTGGCAGTATTATTATTGCAGCCGTGCCAGAGGAGGAGGTGGGAGCAGGTGAGCCTTAAAAAAATACACATGCAAGCGCACACATGTAATGGATTGACAGCAGATAGATAATGGAGGGTTTAGCAAAGTCTATTTACAGAAAATACATTCATGCTTTTGGACTGCTTATTTTTGAAGACATATGCATGCTTACACATGTAATGGATTGAGCACACATACCTAGGAAGGGTTTCACAAAGTCTGTCTTCTGGAAAAGACCAAGTAATTTAGCAAAATCTTAAAATGTGATCTGAAGAGCTGAGTTTCATATATTTATCCTTAACACATTTACCCATCTGCAACCCTAGACTCACTTATCTATGAGCAAGCCCCACTGAATTCATTGTGATATACTTCTGAGTAGATATGCATAGGTTTATAGTGCAGCTTGGAAATAAAACCCCAGTAATTCCAGTGGAATATAGCATTCAAGTAAATGTGTTTAGGAACTTCAGCCTTAACAAAATGGCACTAAAAACCCCCAAGGTGTTATATGGTTCCCACTGAGCTAAAAATGTACCCCAGTATTTTTCAATATTAAAAAGTCAGTTACATAACTTTTTTTTCCCCCAATCCGGAATAGCAGTGTCCATTTTGGAGCTTTTAAATCTGATTCACCTTGAGATTTGCTGATTATTATTATTTTTCCTTTTTAAAGCAGGACTGCATTTTTTCCCCTGCCTTGTTTCTTGCTCTCTCAGTGGAATTGAAAATACTTAGCACAGCCTCTTTCCAAAAGAGGAATGAAAGTGCTGTCCCCATTCTGGTGTCTTTTGTGAGAACAATGAAAGGTTTGATTAGGGCACTTTCTTCAACTCATCTTTTTGGTGCTCAGAAGTTGCTTCTCATGTTTTAGGTCCTTTGTAAGGCACATTTGAAACAAAATGTCAGTGAATCTGTACAATCGTTAATGAAATATTGTTGGAAAGACTGTCCTCTATGAAATCCTCTAAACGCCGGCTGGGAACATTTCAGGCCTTTTTGTGTAACCTTCCTCCTCTGTATTCTGCCTTTGATCCTTTGCCATTTTATTTCCCTTACATAAGAAGGTAAAACTTGCATTGCTGGATCAGAAGAAAGTCCCATCTGATCCAGCGTACTCCCTTCAACAATGACCTACCAGATGCTTGTAGAACAGGAGAAAGGAACCTTAGACCCCCAAAAGCATGTTAGGAGACCTCTATTCTCTTCACAGAGCTACAATTTCCAGAGTTCCCTGTGAAGAGGGATTGACTGTGAAACCACTCTGGGAATTGCAGCCCTTGGAGGGAAATAGGGATCAACTCTCTCAGCATTTTAAACCAAACTGCAGTTCCCAGGATACTTTTCAGGAAACCATGACTGTTCAAATTGTCCTGACATGGCTTTAAATGCCTAGTGCAGATCATAGAATGATAAAGTTTGAAGAGACCCCCCCAAAGCATCTGTGACAGGTGGCAATCCATCTGTCCCATTTAAACAATTCAAACTGTATATCCAGTTGTTGTTGTTGTTGTTGTTTAGTTGTGTCTGACTCTTCGTGACCCCATGGACCAGGCACTCCTGTGTTGTCTTTGTCCATGGAGTTTTCTTGGCAGGGATACTGGAGTGGTTTGCCGGTTCCTGCTCCAGGTGGATCACGTTTGGTCAGAACTCTCCACTATGATCTGTTCATCTTGGGTGACCCTGCATGGCATAGTTCATAGCTTCTCTGAGTTATTCAAGTTCCTTTGCCATGGCAAGGCAGTGATCCATGAAGGGATATCCAGTTACAACTGCAGTATATAATGGAAGGCTTAAGACAGGCACCCCCAAACTCAGCCCTCCAGATGTTTTGGGAATAGAACTCCCATCATCCTTAACTAATGGGACCAGTGGTCAGAGATGATGGGAACTGTAGTCCCAAAACATCTGGAGGGCTGAATTTGGGGATGCCTGGCTTAAGAGGACAGTTTCGTCAGTAGGCAAGACAACTCTTATTGCCTCTCTTAAACAGGACATAGCTGTAACAGGAAATTCCTGGCTCCATCCATATACAACTAAGTTCAGTGATGCTTAGTGACTGCACCCTATAACGACACAGTATGAAATTAGCAAATGATTGGTAGTGGAATTTTGGGCAATAGCTATGCAGATATTTTTTTTTGAGAAAGTGAATTTGTGTTATGAATCATTTTCTCTCTCTGTGTTTATAATATCCTGGAGGAATTCAACCAAGAGAAGTAGCAATAAAGTGGATGCTGGTGTGGACAAACTAGCAATTACATTTGTCCTAAAGGAAAACAAAATGAGTACAAGAGGCATAGTTTGTTGGCACTCAGTACGCAAGACACCTAAATTGTATATTCGAAGGCAAATAGAGTATGAGGCAAGATGAGGGATTAGTACAAACGAGCGTTCAAGAGGGAAAACAGGCAGACAGGTTTCGAAATGGAATTTTAAAAGGCAAAGCCAGAAAGATGAAACAGAGTCGAAAGAAGATGGTAGGTGAAGGAAGGAAGGGAGGAAGAATGAAGGATGTCAAGCAATGGAAGCCTAAGATAACAAGTAATGAACATCATTAGGGAAAAGGATACTATGAAATTGCACAAGTTCTCAGTTTTTACTTCAGAACAAACTGGTGGGATTCCTGAATCTCTCATCTCCTTGTAAGGGGGAGTTCTGGGAGCATTTACTTGCCCAGATCTTGCCGGGGGGGGGAGGGGAAGGGCGGGCGGAGATCTGAGAGAAACAACTGCTCAGTGGCAGAATCAGCTTCCTTGGTCTCAACCCTTAATGCAGAAAGTAGGCAGGGCATATATTCAACTCCAGCTTCTGGGGTGTAGACCACTGTGAGGCATGGATCAGACCATGTTGTAGCCAGAAGGGAACTTCCAATATTCCTTGTTACCATCATAAAGAAGCTACAGGTGTAGATGCTGAGAGCATTGAAACTATGGATTTCTTGGAGGATAGTATCCCTGTTGCTGTGTGACTGTATTTTTCTCACCCACAAAGAAAAAGGTCCCTCTGCAGTATTTTCTCTAAACATTATCCGTTATTTTTTGTCTGGTGGCTCCCTCCTGCCCAGTGTCCCACAACAAAGCTAGGTCTTGTGGAGGGTCCAAGATGGCGGCCAGTCTGCCCTGAGAAAACTACTGGAGAAATTCACTGAAATAGTCTTCCAGATTTCTCTGTGCACAAACTGGGTGAAATATTTCAACAGGCCTTTTACGCACAGCTCCAGTTTTTAGTAGTCTGAACCAAACAGAAGTGACACGAAGAGCTGTGAGTGATGGGGAGATTATAAGACAGTGGCGGCGAAGAAGAAAACTCTGCTTTGATCTTTGATAAAAGGGTTTCTTTACTCCTGCCAGTCACCTGTGCAGAATTCTTCAGGAGAGAAAAAAATGCTTTCCTTCTCTAGAACAACAGTCAAAAATCTATATCATGTCTCGGTTTAACGGCTCATCTCTTCTAAACACAATCCATTCAGACACAGGAAAGTGATACCTTTTATCTTCACAGGCATTTTACTTTTCACTGTGAAAGTTTGTGTTTGCTCTTTTCTCTAAATAGCATGTATGGTTAGTTTTTGGCTGTGCTGCTCCTAGAATCTGTTCATTGACAGACAAAACAACAATCCTATATTTAAATTTGACACTCGCCAGCTATTTGAATGTGTTTCTCCTTAGAATGAGTGACACTATACGTATTTTACTTATAACATGTGCTACTGTTGAATTGGATTCTGTTTCTACTCACTAAAAGTGTTATGTCAGAAATAGTTTTGTTTTATTTAAGACTTTTATATATCACTTAATTATTCACATTTCTAAGGAATGTAGAGAAAACAATCCACAGAACAAGAGGTAATAAAACAATAAAAAATGATCACAAAACCCAAATGCTACCTTAAAACGCTGCCTTAGTTTTAAGAGTCTTAGTCATACACCTGAAGCAAAGAGGGTACCTGGGTGGAAATTATGCAGGCCTGGCGCCACTACATTGAACACACAGCTCCTCATAGTTAAAAGCCATGTATCTCAGTCATGGGGGACCATCAACAGAGACTCCCCCGAAGATCTCGGTGATGAGACTGGGATATAAGGGATCAGGTGATCCTTGAGATAACCTGGACTCATGTTGTTATGGGCCTTGTAAACTGATTCAAGAACCGTGAACCTTTTGAAACGTGATACACAGGCATCCAGACTGTACATCATCTGATTCTCTTACCCCATCCCACTAGACGTTTGGATGTATCTATATGCAGATAAATGTTTCTTTAAATGAAGATACCAAACCTCTTCCCCTTCTCCCAGAAACATACCTAGAGAAAGAAAAGATTTGCCTTTAAAAGTTCCCAGACAGATGGATAACACAAGCAGAGACTGATGCACAGGCCGTCTTGACAGACAAATCCCTGTGCACACAAACACACAAAGACAGATCTGAAACACATACCAATGTAGGTGATGGAATGATACACACAGAGACATCTGCTGTTTGGGCAAATGCATCTTGCTCAGGTCCATTCCCATGAACAAAACTCTTTCATTTCTCAAGATACTTCGCTGTACTCTTCAGAGTGCAGGTAAGGGATCACATTTTTAAAGGCTTTCCCCAAGAAAAGAATTTCCTGGTGCCCTCCGGGTATCCCATCAGTCCTAGCTATTTCCTGATTTCAGCAGTATCCCAGACAGAAGCTCGGATTCCTGTCTTACATAAGTGTTGCTAGTATGCATCTCTAATAATCCTGTTTAACAGGTGTGTTCCTAGCCAGCATCCCAACAATCATTGGTTGAGTTTAACTAGTCTGGCTTTTTGACTTGTTAGCTGCCTCGGAAGTACATTTTTAAACAAACAAACAAATAATATATTAGCATTAAGCTTTAGGCCTAGTCATGTTAAGCAGCTGCTGAATGTGACTTCTCTGAATATCAAGTCATTAGCCCCTTAGCAGGAAGACTGAATGTCATATTCACTATTCTGATTAAGGTCTGAGACTCCCTGACATCATCACAGGCAAAATTGCACATTAGCGTTTGACTTTCTACAAGATACAAGACCACCCTGTTCTCTCCTATTTACACTATATTAATGTAAATCTATTTTGTATTGACTTCATTGGAGTCTTAGCTTTATGGGCTGTTAGAGTCATTGAAAATTCCCGTGGGTCTGGTTGATGAGTTAGGGATAATGGACATTTTCAAGTCATTACTTGGATGACTAATATTTTCTACTATCTGCCGCACCAGGTTCATAGCAACCATAGCTTTTTACATTCCAGTTCAGAAGACGGCAGATTGTCTATAATTCTGTTGTAAGTTTATTGTGAACCCATTTCTTCTTTTTGTCTCTCTCCCACTCTCTTCTTACCATCCCACCACCAGTTCTGTGGCTGCCATTCCTCAAGGCTTTCAATGGCAATGTAGTTATTAAAAAAAAATCAACAAGATGAGTGGCTGCTTCCCATGCTGAGATTTCCCTTTCTCGGGTGATGCTGTTATAACCACATAATTTGCCACTGTCCTGTGTCTTCTAAAAGTGTTGAGTGGAGCAATGGAAGAGGCTGCTCTCCTAATGCAAACATCTACTCCAGGCATCCCCAAACTCGGCCCTCCAGATGTTTTGGGACTAGAGCTCCCATCATCCCTAGCTAACAGGACCAGTGGTCAGGGATGATGGGAACTGTAGTCCCAAAACATTGGGAGGGCCAAGTTTGGGGCTGCCTGATCTACTTCCATTGTGGGGGGAAACAATCTTTAGATTCTTGCTGTGGCATTTTGAAATAGAACACGGTATCGTTGGTCCAGGAAGACTAGGGGCTAACTCTGCATGACATTAATGAAGTTTTATTAGGGTAAGTCCTAAGTGCACCCAAAAAACAACAACAAATAAATGTACATATACCTACCCAGTACAAAGTTCAGTGCACCTAGGTTAGGAATGGGTGGGTTTCTTTTTGGTCAATGTCACTTTCATACATCACTTTCATACTCAGGTGTCAGTTCCATCCCATTTTTGCATTAATTTGTGACACCCTCCCCCCCCCCAGATTTTCTCTGTTTTTGTTCAAAACAGGTAATTTAAAGCACATTTTGATACTTTTTTTTAGTTGTGTCACAACATTGGAGAAGTGCAAGATTCAATAGATAGTTCTGTTGCAATCCGCACATTCTTCCAGGAGGTGCATAGCAGGTCAGTTCATATTAGAATTCACAAAGATTCAATTCTTAACTTCCCTAAATCAAAGAAAACCTCTCCTGAAGCAGGATAGTTTAAATCAGATTTTGTTTGAAGGAATGCAGCCTCTTTCTTGCCATTTTAGCTCCACAGTAATGTGCCTTAACATTATTATATGAGCCCTATTTCAATTTAAACAGGCCAAATAATGTTTGCATCACTTTCCTTCCTTTTCATTTTTACCCAAAAGACCCAAAACCCTTTCATTTACATTTCCAAGAAAAAATAGACTATTTAATGAAGGATAATTAATTTTTAAGGGCTCCAGATGAGGTGAAAATACTGCTGAGGGGGACTGAATTTTTTGCTGGTACTGTGTGGGATTGTGGTACAGAGGGAATGCAAAATAATCCAATAAATGAAATTCCCTCTGCAGAACCTCTTTCTCTCTCTGTGTGTGTTTGACTTTGGAGATCACACAGCAAAGAGATTCCTTTAATCAGAGTTTTCTGTCATTGGGCGATCATTGACAGAAGGTATTGCATTTATTTAATCTCCCAAAGACCAGGAATCTCTTATGACCCTATTTTTTTTGGTGGTGGTGTTACCAGCCTGGGGTCTGTGGTAGAGTATGCTTTGTGTGCAAAAGGTTCATTCTTTGGTATCGCCTGGTCAGGCTGAGAAAAGATCCTGCCTGAAGCCCCAAAGCGCTGTTGCCAGTCGGTAGCAACAGTACTGAGGAAGACAGGCCAGTGGTCCATTTGGTATAAGGCAATTGCCTACTGCCACAGAGGAAGCCGGTCAGTAAGTCACACAATTTATCCTGGAGTTAACTCCTCATTAGCGAAACATGACCATCACAGACTTGGCTGAGTTTCAGGCCTAATGAGCACAGCCGCTCTTGCCCTGTAGGTCTTGCTCCATTAAATAGTTGCTGAGACTAAAAGCCCCACTGCCTCACAGCTGTCTCCTCCTCCCTAGGGCTTCTTGCAAGCAATCGGAGTCTGTGCCTGTGTGCAGTCAATCTCTCCTCCACTCTTTTCATGCCTCTTCTGGTTCTGGGAGACAAGGGGAGAGGAAAGCTTGTTGCAGCAGGAGGGGGAGACACCCATGCCTCTCAACCAGCCTGACTCATCTCTGCCTCTTAACCTCCTCCTTCCACTTGTCTGCTTCAGCTTCTTCCTCTGATTCTTGACTTCTCTGTCAAAGATTTTCCCAACTCACTGAGCCCTTTTACCCCTTCAGCTTCTGACACCTCCTCTTCCCAGTCTTCTCCTCCTCCTCTCTGTGACCACCCATCACTGTCCCACCACCAGTTCCCAGACTCTGAGCCTTCTTCCCTTGGTGGTTCCCCAGCTGGTTCCTCCCACTATTCCTCTGTATTTGTATAAGGCCACCCAACATTATTGTTCTCTGTATAATGTAACTGCAGGATAGCTGTAAATGCCAGTTGCTTGGGGAAATCAACAGGCAAGGCCTGTTGAATTTATTTCAGAATTTACAAGCTACTGTACATTCAGTGAATACCCGAACAGTGTATACAGTGGTACCTCTGGTTAAGTACTTAATTCGTTCCGGAGGTCTGTCCTTAACCTGAAGCACCACTTTAGCTAATGGGGCCTCCTGCTGCTGCTGCGCCGCCGGAACACGATTTCTGTTCTCATCCTGAAGCAAAGTTCTTAACCCGAGGTAATATTTCTGGGTTAGCGGAGTCTGTAACCTGAAGCGTATGTAACCTGAAGTGTATGTAACCAGAGGTACCACTGTACAATCAACCCTTTTGCCATGCTCTTGTTGTGGGCATCCTAAACACACTTGCCTAGTTTTGCAGGAAAAAAAGCAGACATTTGGTCTCATCCACTGAGAATTCTTTTTTAATGCTCTTATAGTTTTTTGCACTTCCCTGTGTTTCTGCCACAAGGTGACCTCAACTTTGGGCCAGTCGCTGAAGACGGGTTGTGGGGGGAGTTACTAAGAAAGAAAACCTCTCAGCAAAACATATTTTTCCCTTTTCTCTGCAGGTTAGTTATGATGGAGAACTTCACAAGCACCCACAGTTGGAAGCGGACTTGGCAGCAGTGAGAGAGATCTATGGGCCAAATGCAGTTTCTCTCAGGTATCTATATATTTCTTTGTGAAGGTGAATTAAGGATGTCTTTGTAGCTAAGAAGAAGATGGCAAATTAATATAGCTTAGCACTGAGGGCAAGCTGTATATCTGGTATCTAAAACTGAGTAAATAAAGGCTTCTACAGGGAATCTCGGTTTCAGAACAAGCAGGTGCATGCCCTGTCATTTCCTGCATATACAAAGGAAAAATAAATTGAATAGTGTTTTGTTTTTTCCAGGTATCTGGATTTCTCCCCCTTTGGTTGTATTGGATTTACTGAAATTTAAGATACTGTTCTTGGCTTCACTGCTAAATGTCTTTGGCCATTTGAAGACTTCTGAACATACAGTGAAACCTTTGGGTGATTTAATAAGCAGTTTTTGGCAGTTCAGAGCTGCATCCTAAGCACACTTGCTAAACTTCTTTGAATATACTGGGACTTCACTTCCAAGCAAATATTCATTGGATTGTGATGCATCATAGCTAGCCAAGTTCACCCATAACACTCAGCCAAACCATGGATTAGCACAAACAAACAGAACAGAGGAGATGGTGTCTGCTTTGTTCCTCCTCTGGTCCTGTTGCTACAATGCCTCCGTGAACTGAGCCACAGTTTGGCTTAAGCATTAATGTCCGAACATAAGTTTGTGGCTTATCTCCCCCAGACAAACCACAAGTGGTAAGCCATAGTACAAACCTGGGCTACAGCTCAAGGTTTCTTTGGAGCAAGATAAACCACAAGCCTGGGTTTGGATGGCAAACTCTGACTTAGTTCATAGCACCCACACATTTGGTTATTCATGCTAAACCATCGTTTGGCTGAGCATTATGTCTGAACTTGGTCAGGCTGCTAATTCATAAACTCTATGGTACCTGTATATCCAACATAATTTTACTGAAAGAGATTAGTCAAATGTCTAGTTAACTTGAAGAACACCTAAAAGAACAGTCTGCTTCTGTCATTGTGTTTAATTTGCCATTTCATCTTCATGGATACAGTTCCTAGAGTACTTTACAAGTGACCATTCCTCACCACCGTTTCAGCCTGTCTCTATTTTAGCATAGAATAAAATATAAAAAGTTGTCAGAATTTGAACATGAGCTGTGCATATGTTGCTCTCTCCATTTAGTGAAGCCAAATTAATATTCCTTAGAATTCATTTGTTTCATTCTGCTGAGTGGCATATGAATTGAATTTGTGAATGTATGTTGCAGTTCCTTAGACAATACGACTAAAGGAAAATCTTACTTTCATTACGTGCCATTTTGAATTAAGTGGAAATTCATTAAGTACAGAGCGTGTTGGAAATTAAAGGCCAGACATGGAATGAAGAAGATAATCATTTAATTGCAAGGCTGATAACAGCTATAGTTGGGGAAGTTATGCATACCTTCATAATAAGCTCCCTCAGGCTCCACAGGCTATGAAAGTAAATGTTAACTTCTTATAAAAACGTCAGCGTGCTCAATTTCTTCAGTACCTGCTTCATTATAATTTGTGTGATCTTCTGAGGCCCAATTCATTTAATAACTGGCTGCTTCTGGCTTGCAAAAGGAAAGGAAAAAACCAAACAACCCCAAAACATTTTACATTTCTTCTCTGTGCCACTGTTGAAAGTGCTTACAAGTTCCTTGGTGGTCAAAACATGCTCCTCTGAATTTTCATTCTTTGCATTGTTGCTTATTCTTTGGCCTGCAAGTCCATCTGGCACCTAGGGAATATCTGCAGTTTCCACCAGAATCACCTTGTGATCTTTCCTGCCCCACAGCCAACCAGCAACTTCACCACATTTTCCAACCTGCGACATTTTCTTTAGCTGTGTGACCATTACATGACTTGTCATACAGGGATCATTAGTGTCATGTAAGGCTTAGAGGGTACATCAATCAGGAAGCTAGACAAGAACTTTATTGCCTCTCTTCAACAGTACCAGCAGTAACAGGAATCCCCTGAGTTCCGTCAACATGCAACTCAATCCAGTGCCATCTAGTGGCTAAACCATATAATGACATTATCCACACAGTTGGCCTAAGACATCTTGTGCCTAGAATAGAAAATCCAAATAGCAAATCTCCAGTGTAGCCTCCCCATACTTGACTGGACAGATGCCATGATATTACTGCACTGAATGATCCACAGTATGTGCATTGAACTTAGCAGTGTTACAATATTAGGAGGAATAATGTATATGACTGGTACCTTGATATACTAACAATTGATGAGTTTTTAGACATAGCCAGTATCTCTCGCCATCCAACAGACTATTATTGGGGCTTAATTGCTTTATCTGGGATTTTAACTTCTTATTGCTCCTGTTGATTCTGTTGTGATTTTACATGATCTTTGTACTCCCACCCCGGGATCATGCTGTGATGGGGGTGGCTTAAAAATACTGGGTAGAGATCAGCACCAGACTATTACAACTGTTCCATCTGGGCATGCAATGCAGCTTGCCAGATGGAAATATCCTCACTCTCCTCCCAATTGCGTGCTGTTCTGAGTGTTTTCCTCACCTCCGCAGAGCCAGTTTCGGGGGGTATACATGAGAGGAGAGGAGGATAAGCCCCATTATGCAAGTGAGAGTCCTTGTACAGGGCTTCTGTTGATCACGTGCATTGGGTGAATCCCACCCCATTGTAAACAAACAAAAGAAATTGAACATGCCCCAGCCATGTACTTAATGAGAACCTGAGTAAAGAAACTGTGTCCTGTATATTTATTCAGAACCTAAGCAAACACGGAAGACCCATAAAAATGTATTCTTAATCTCTTGGCTTTACTTGATAGGTTGTAGGTGTTGTTAAACCAATTTTTAACTGTGTGGCCCTATCTCTCAACACTCAATGTGTAAAGTGTAGCATGGAAGCATAACTGGCACATGCAATCTTGTTGAAGTGCTAGAAGCTAGTGCATATATTAAGCATTGGCGAATTCTGCGCTTACTGCTTGTAGCAGGAAGGCCAGGCAGTCAATGACCTTGATAGCTTTAGGAGGAGGACTTTAAAGTTCAGGTTTTCTTCCCTCCATATGCATATTGATCAAAATATTTAATATAGATGGGTTGCTCTTCTTCTAAAATACTATTCCAATTTTCTTCTTGAATTTGTGTGTGTGTGTGTGTGTTGGTTTATTTATATGCCACAACAGCTACCAGACTTTTGGAAGACATCTGAAGGCAGCCCTGTTTAGGGAAGCTTTTAATGTTTGATGTATTACAGTATTTTAATATTTTTTTGGAAGCTGCACAGAGTGGCCAGATGCGCGGGGTATAAATAATGAATTATTATTATTATTATTATTATTATTATTATTATTATTATTATTATTATTCCAGATGTACCCAAAGTGATGAATGACATATTAATACAGGAGAAAGAGACAAGGAAAGCACAGTCAATGCAATCAGTCAATCAAAACAAAATAAAACAGCAAAATCGTCAAATATTCGCCAGTCACACTGGATGTGCATTATTGAATTTCATTCACGCTCATTTTTACAGTCACTGTTGGAATAACATCTTCTCTGTATAGCTTACTCAACAAGAGAACAGTCAATTGATTTTGCCCTAATATTTCAAGTGACTGCTTTTATTGTATGTTTGTTTTATCATAAATATTTAAGATTTAAGTACATTGTTAAACAGCTCAGGACTGCAATACCTCAAGGACTGCCATTCCCCATATAAACCAACCCAGACACTGCATTAATCAACTTTGGCCCATCTTTGTGTACCTCCTCCATGTGAGGTCTAGAGGATGGCAACACGAGAATGGGCCTTTTCTACAGTGGCTCCCCATTTGCGGAATGCTCTTCCCAGGGAGGTTTGTCCGGTGCCTTCATTGTATAGTTTTAAGTGCCGGGCGAAAATGTTTCCTCTTCAACCATGCCTTTGACTGATTAATATTCTGTATCCATTTGACTACAGTGGTACCTCAGGTTAAGTACTTTATTCATTCCGGAGGTCTGTACTTAACCTGAAACTGTTCTTAACCTGAAGCACCACTTTAGCTAATGGGGCCTCCTGCTGCTGCCGCGCTGTTGGAGCCCGATTTCTGTTCTCATCCTGAAGCAAAGTTCTTAACCTGAAGCACTATTTCTGGGTTAGCGGAGTCTTTAACCTGAAGCGTATGTGTCCTAAAGCATATGTAACCTTAGGTACCACTGTATTTATTTGTGCTTTTATCTTGTATTTTTATCTGCTGAAACTGCCCTGAGATCTCTTGATGAAGGGTAGTATATAAATCAATCAGTCAGTCAATCAATCAATCAATCAATCAATCAATCAATCAAATCTTATCCACTGAAATCAGTGGATTCTTCCTGAAATGTACCTTGGTGTGTATGCAGTTCTCCCCACCCCCTTTTCTTAATATTTTTTTTTTGCATGATTGATTTGCTTTACATATACTATTTTAGTCATCCTTACAACAGCCATCCGATGTAGTCTAGTATTATGAAGTGATTGCACTGTGCCTGACTCGGCTTTCCCTTACCGTGTAGAACAATGGTTTTGTTTCCACGAACAGACAAAACAAGTTGAGGTGTATAAAGAACAGAATGACACATTGTGTATCATCCTGAACCATCCTTTCACAAGAGGGGTCCATTTTGTGTGACTTTTTCCAAAAGTTAATGGTTTCAAAATAAAAAGTCAATAATATGTGGCAGTGCTGCTTCATAACTCAATCTTTGGGGCTGCGGCATTGCACTAGCTGTGTCTGAGAATGGAAATTATTTTGGCTGTTTTGGATTGCACATTCTTTTCTTCCATTTCATTTTTGTGGCTTAGCACGAAACAACGTTTTCACTGTTAAAACCACATCTCCAAACGTGAGCTAAAATGCCACTCATTTCCCAAAGGCTTCCTGTTGGAGGTTATCCTGCCACAATCTCCTCCAACTTCTTTATGCCGAAGACACAAGAAGCTATTGTCTACCAGATCAGACTATACATATGTCCATCCAGCTCACTACTGCAATGTCTGCTGCGGCTGTTAGTATCTCTCTGGGGTCTGAGGCAAGATATATATCTCTTCATTTGCTACCTGAGCTTTTTATCCAGAGATACTGGAGACGGTACATAATATCTGCTGTGTGCAAATTATCAGCTCTGCTACTGAGGTATGGTCTCAGCAAAAGCCACCCAGAGGTAACATTGGAACCATTTTGGCACGGGTGCAACAGAACCTTTTCAATACTGCAAGAAATCCCATTTTTATGCTGGAGGAAACCGGGTTATATATACGGTTGACTGTCTTCTAGTTTTATATTCTTCAGTCTGCTGATAGGATATCTCTTTTGGATGGTCACGAGTATCAAAGTTAGCTGTAACATGCTGTTCTTTCCTTTCAGGGAATATGGAGCCATTGATGATGTAGACATTGATCTGCATATTGATGTTAGCTTTCTTGATGTAAGTAATTGAACCATATGGTAATATAGCAACCATTAATACATAACTGCCTTTGTTTTTCATCAAGATGTGTAGTCAGCCACACACTGGCACATCGCTTTTTTTTTTTACCACCAGAAGCTTCCGTTGCATGAGTCTGTTTTCAGTGGAAACATTGTTGTGATAGGTTCCATGCAACTTTTAAATATTTGGTGTAGTTGTATACATTTATGTCATGATGACTTAAAATGATACTGCTTTCTCCATTAATATCAAAAGTTCACAGCAGGGGACAAGGGACCTGGTGTCACAGTCCTCTGCCATAGTTCTTCATGTTAAGCTTTGGTTTGCCGTGTTTGCAAGAAAGTGTGTAAAGTTTAGGAAAGACAGGAAAGACATCCCATGGGCCCTATTGCATATCCTCCGGCCATTTACTCCATGGACGGATGGTTTTTGGTCCAAAAGTGCCTTTTTGAATGGCATGTGTCATCCACAGAAGTGGCCTACTGCACACTAGGGTAGAGCATGCCAATTTAGGAGGTAAAACTTAATATTTGCAAATTCCTTCAGTGGAGGGTTCTTAAAAATATGTTTTTGGGTGTGAGGAATTCAAATCTGCTATTATTTTTGTGTGAGCTTGGTAGGTCTACATTTGATTAAGAAGCTCATAAACTGCTTTCAGAAAACCAAAGAATTTAATTTTATATTCTGAAAATTAATAATAATAATAATAATAATAATAATAATAATAATAATAATATACAACTACAAGTACTTGGCAATCATTTTTAGTGATTTCTATGCAATTTTACACACATTTTCCTTACCAAGCAAAACTAAATTATATTAATTTAACCAAAATATCTTTTGAATTCCCAAATCATGTTAAAACTTTTCAGCACCCCTCATTTTGGGAATTTGAAAGTTGAAAAATTCAACATGCCTTATCACTAGTGTTGCATGAGAAAATGTGTGTGTGTTTTCTATTTTGTACACAAAGGAGCACGAGAATTGTGACAGGACCTATCTTTTGTAAAACTGTGTGAACTCTTACCAAACAGTGCTAGTGTCTGTTTTCCTTCCACGCCCAGAGGGAACGGATTTTCAATGACAGGGAGGAGTTGTGTTCATCTCCATCTTGGATTAGTATCTGAACTGAAGAAGAATTTGGTGGCATGCGTGTGGCAATGCTTGGCTCTTATAGGAAGGTGATGAGTTGCCAAGATTTGTTATCCAAGCCAAGAAATGCAAAGTTCAGGCCAAAATCTCTATGAAAGAAAGCACTATTTTGTTTTAAATGTAGTGGAATAAAATTTATCATTTCTTCATTGAAAACCATTTTTGACCTTTTCCATGACTGCAAAACCCCAAAGGTTTGCTCATTCGACTTTTAATATCTGTGATGTTTAGTTCATTCCAAAATTTATCGGTATAGAGATAATAACTGTGACCAATAAATCAGGAATTGGATTCTAATCATCTTTTTATGTAACTTTGACTATGTTCAGAATTAACATTTTTGATGTGGCTTGTAGATGGCAATCTCTCATGATTCAAATGGTTTGTAAGATCTTTGTCCATTATCATATTTAACAGCTGTACTATATGGGAATGTATGTTCTTTCAATAGTTCTCACGCTTGAAGAAGAACTTTTATTTTAAATGTAGATATTTCATGGAGGAAATTCAGGGCAATTTGTGGGAACAAAACAGCCCACTTTGTTATAACTCACACCTTGCTAAGTAAAAGCTGTTAACCATAGGCTATAGTTTAATGAATCCATCCTAGTTCTGACTCTGAAACTGGAATATATATTTGAAGTATATATATATATATACAGAAGTAATGGGATGAATTTATTTGGACAAAGGCAACCATCCTATACTCACAAGGAGTAAGCCACTGTGGGGGTAAGTGGGACTGACTTCAAGTAAATCTGTATAGAATCAGGTTGCATGTGACTGAAGATGGAAACCATAGTGTGTAGATGCCTGCATAGCCCATCCCTCGCCCCCCATTCTGGGGGAATAAAACAAGAAGACTAACTTTTGTACAGCTTCATTTCTGCAAACCTATGGGATAAAATGATGCCCATGGCATAGATTTGTATAGTACCATGAGAAGGGGAAAGTTCCACATTCTTTTCATTTGTGAATCCCATTTCTGTCAAAATCCAGTTCATGCTTTATTACTGACCTCTTTCCAGTTACTAATATCAAGTAGAAGCTGATAGAACTCATGCCTTGGCAAATCAATCTAGACAGCAACTTAGGCCAGCACATTCATTTCCTTTGCCAGCCCTGGAAGCGAGAATGGCGGAATTTGAACCTGATGATAATGGCTAATGGCTTCTGTTGTGCTCTTGATTCAGGAAGAGATTGCAGTGGCATGGGACGTGATCCGCACAGAGCCTATAATTGTGCGGTTGCACTGTTCACTCACGCAATATCTAAATGGCCCCGGTAAGTCGCCTTTGTTGTTCCTTTTTCCTATGCGATGCCTTTGTAGGGAGTCCTGCATATGGCGCCCATGATGATTTTTCTCCACCAAGCAATTACGAGACTTGATTGTAGTGCATAATTATATTCTCAAGAAGAGAGTATTGGCTTCTGAAGGGCTGTTTAATTTTAGCAGACGGAGACATAGCAATAATCAATGGGTGGATTAACTACAGAAATTCAATTATTAAATCTGTGTGGGCGATTATCAGTCAGAATGGATTGCTAATGAAGTAGAGTGATGGACTCCCAATCAGGTCAGGATTCCGGATCCTTGTTAAGATTTAACTTTGCAACTTCCTACTCTCAGCAAACCCACAACCCTTTTGCATTTGTTTACCTCCTGAAGAACCCTGGTGCCTTGCAGAGAATTCTGGGACACAAATCTGCGGCAGCTTTCCATTCACACAGGGCTGCAGTGAGGACAAACCCACCCACCCTTTCCATGGCTACATATTGCACTGGAAGATCAGTATAGGCTGGCAATCTGTCTTTCCCCCCACTGTGGTGATCTCATTGAGGAAGCTCTGATAACCTTCCAGCAAACTCGAGGGTTTTGAGGAAAATGGTTTGAAAGTCAGAAGATATTATGAAGAATGCATGCCTACTGCTGAAAACTTCAGCCAGTTTCTTCCTTTCCTTTTCTGTGTATTACGTAATGCTCCAAAGGCTGTGATGCTACATCACTGGGCGTCAAGTTTCCCCTTTCCTAGAAAAAGAGGTGTCAGAATGCACCATGAAACCACCTTTATTCTCTTATAATGGTAATGGTGCCCACCTGAGAAGTGCCAGAACTGAGTTCTGGTGAGTTCTGGCTGAAAAGGAAAGCCCTGAGACACATAGAAGACCCATTGAGTGAGAAAAATCCAGGTCCCTACAAGCAATAACATGTATCGCTAAGATTTCACTGTAAGTCTTAAACCAAGCTGTGTTATGATTTTTCTATGCATAGAAAATTCATTATAGCAACAGTCATAGGGGACCAGCCTTTACTCAGTTTTTAAAAACTTTGAAATGAACTTCTGATAAGCTCTTATGTCACCAGCACAATTATTTGATAAGCTGTTCATTCACCTGCACAATTAATTTCATCACTTGACAAAACTATTCTTTCTTTATGAGTATTTCTTTTTGCACTCTCTTGTCTAAGCATCACCATTGGCGCTAATTCAAAGCAATTGTTAGAGGTAGCATCCTTTTGAAAATTAAGCAAGAAGTGTTTGGGGTTTTTTAATCAAGTGGTAGATGAACACTTATTATCTTTGTACTAACAACCGTCTTTCAATAGTTGTTTACTTTTTCACATTTGTGAAAGAATTTAGCCATCTCCTTGTTATAGCAATCTGTGCCCTGTTTATATTTTTGAGTTGACCCGTGAGGTCATTTCCCCCAAGCCGTATCTGTGACACCATCTGGGGTTGGGGTTGAATCCTGCATTGGCTGTGCACTCCTGTCGCCAGTCCAAAACAGCCAAAGGAAAAGGATTTCAACACCTACCCACTCATCACTTGTATCAGTGGGTGCATTCAGACGTGAGGAATATTGTGTTGGTTTTCCTGCTAATAATGCTGGCACTTCTGTCCTGTTCTCTGATGTTCCCGTCACACTGCAGTATCGGTTGTCTTATGAAACTTTTAGACCAATATACTGCTATGCCACACTAAATTTCATTTGCACCAGGGAACCATTGGACAATGTCACTACTCCCCACCCTTTCTGCATCGTCTGCTGATATATTGCCCCAAATTCTGTCATTTTACTCCTGCAGTTTTCTAGATTAATGCGCTATATTCTGGAAGTGGCTGTCACACTCTCTGAAAGGTCAAATACAATCCTGGAATTAACAGGGAAATGTAATAAACTGCTGTGTGAATGCAGCCAGTTTTTATCCACACCAAGTGCCTTGCTTTGTAAATTATACATTACCTTTCCATACTTTTGTCTCCCTTTCTGTTCTCTCTGCTCCCATCCCTCTTGTGTCTCACCAGTACTTACATTAAAAGCCTTCAGGTGATGTTTCTCCTGGAAGCAGGAGAGGTTCTCTCTCCACAGCCAAGTAGTGACTCAAATAATATTGCACGTGTCCAAAGACAGACCTGTCCATAGTCTCATGAAAATCATATGCAGCTAAGCACTCCAGTAGATGGGTGTTGTAACTTGCAGGCTACACCGCTCTTGGCTTTATATCCTTGTTTAACTTCTTGCCTGAGCTAGTTTTCTGTTCTGCAGACTGCAAATGCTTGCTCTTTATTTCGTTGAGCCTAACAATGGTACTGCCCTTCTGTGGATTTTGGATCACATCCAGCAGTGAAGCAGGCACAGTCAGTGGCAGGGCAGCCAGATCAACACCTGCCTTTCTTGCCCTTGCAAGAAATTAATGTGGCAATAATCTGTAACCTTTCACAAGCTGAAAGCCATGGTCGCAAGCCTTGATGGCGCAGCTGAGTGCAAAAAGCACTTGAACCCTATGGAATAAAAATGCCAGGCTAATGCATGTGTAGAGGTTGGGAATGTGATTTAACATACAAGTATAATAAAGCTGCTCCTGTTGTAGCTAATGCCAGTTTCCTAAAAGCGGATGAGTCCTGCTCCACATTACATAAGGTACAAATGTCCCCCCTCTTTCCTCAGCTGGTTTCTTAAGAAGTAATAACCTATTTAGGATTTTTCCTCTGCTCCTCTTTGAGCTTTTTTGAAAATCCAGGGATTCTGACAACACTAGTGCTGGACTGCCACGGCCTCCTCTTTTCTGCAATTCATCTGGTTTTGTTTTGCTTTGCTTTGCTTTGCTTTTCAGAAAGCCTTATCATCCATCATCCTTGCCTTTTCTCTAAGGGTACTTTTCACCCATCTTGGAATTTTTTCCGAAGTTGTTGACCCATTGGGAGAGTTTAGGGTATGAACTTCCCTATTTCAGAACTGACAGGCAAATTATAATCTAGGCCCATGTCTCTCTGAAGTTTTGGGCTCTGGTCACAATTTGGTGGGCTTAAGTACCAGAGCCCTTCCCAACACCACAGAAATCCCTTTCCCTCTTAAACTAGCCTGGTGAAGAGAGTGGCCCTGGGAAGGGCAGCTGATGCTTTGTGGGCATGAAGACCTGGGGAAACAAGGAAAACATCTTGTTATGTCCAGGTTGGTGTTTCTGCAGCATCCAAATGCCTGGCTAAAACCACCACAGCAGTCTTTCTGGTTGACTCCAGTACTGGAAATCTGAGTGGGGGAACGTGCTGGGGGGTTGGAGCTGTGTTGTGTTCTTGAGAATGTGACATAACCTGAAGCATTGCATGGGCCCAAGATTAAGGTAAAGGTAAAGGGACCCCTGACCATTAGGTCCAGTCGTGACTGACTCTGGGGTTGCGGCACTCATCTCGCTTTATTGGCTGAGGGAGCTGGCGTACAGCTTCCAGGTCATGTGGCCAGCATGACTAAGCCACTTCTGGCGAACCAGAGCAGTGCACGGAAACACCGGAGCGGTACCTATTTATCTACTCACACTTTGACGTGCTTTCGAAGTGCTAGGTTGGCAGGAGCAGGGACCGAGCAACGGGAGCTCACCCCGTCGCAGGGATTCGAACTGCCGACCTTCTGATCGGCAAGTCCTAGGCTCTGTGGTTTAGACCACAGCGCCAGCCGCGTCCCATGGGCCCAAGATTGAAACAAGCTAATTCAGAACCTATCTCAACAGAGTCCAAATCCCCTTGCTTTTAGCAATGCCATTCCAAATTGAATCCAGCTCCCTGGTGCTGTCTGGCATGGCCTCTGCTAGGCATCATAACCTCTATCAACACAGAACCTGTGGGGAAGGTCCTTTCCATTGATATGCAGGAAACTCACAATGTTCCACGAGTCTCAGGGTTCCAAAACCTTTTCTCTGTTCAACTCTTCTACAGTCTTGGGAATTTAGCTTGTACACAATTTTCATCAGACGTAATGGGGACAGGGCTCTAATACTCCACTATAGTAATGGTAGGCTTTGGAATATGTGAGCTTTTCTCAGTTTTTCAATGATATCTTCTGTCCTACAGTGCCCACCGTTGATGTATTTCAGATCTCTACTAAGGAAAGATTTGGACTGGGGCATCAGCTGAAGAAGTGAGTTCTGCTAAAACTAAATCCCATATTGTGTGTGTTTTTGTTGCAACGTATTGTGTCTGGCTGTTTTTGGACTGATGCAGTCTGAATTAATAACAGTATTGGCATGAGGACCTGTTTTCCAAGGATCCAAAGAAAGACAGATCTAGGTGTATCATGTCATACCTTTATTGATGTAGTCCAGGCTTCTTCAATCTGGCTCATTCCAGACATTGTTGTTGCCCCCAGCTAGCATGATCAATGGTCAGGGATGATGGAAATTGTAGTCCAACAGTATCTGGAACACAACCAGTTGAGGAAAGCAGAGAGTAGATATTCCTTCACACATTGCAGCAGGGGTGGCTAACAAGTAACGCTTCCAGATGTTGTTGGATTCCACCTCCCACCAGCATATTCAGTAGTCAGGGAGGATGGGAGTTGTGGTCCAACCACAGCTGGAGTGTCACAGGTTCCCCATCCCTGCATTACAGGGTTGTCATTGGTTGTACAGCAGTAGCCAATCCCAGCTGGAGAAGCTGGTTGGAAGCCACACCCTGCCTTAAGGCTGATACAACTAAAACACTTTTTATAGCTTCATCACTTCTCTCAATGGCATGTTTAAGGATGGCTATCTCTATATATGTCTTGTATGTAAGAAACATCCAGTGAGCCAAATTAGAAAGAGCAAATCTTCAGGATAAAAAAAATCTTCAGATACACATGTGTATCTGAAGAAGTGTGCATGCACACGAAAGCTCATACCAAGAACTAACTTAGTTGGTCTTTAAGGTGCTACTGGAAGGATTTTTTTTATTTTGACTATGGCAGACCAACACAGCTACCTATCTGTAACTCAAATCTTCAGGGTGAGATTGGAGGAAGGGGACCCTTTTGAGTCTTACGTACATGTCCAGATGCACATCAAAGATTTGTCTCTGTGTTTTCAACTTTCAGAATCATGCAAACGTTTGTTACGCAACAATGGAAAAATGGCAAAGAGAAATCAAACAGTACGCACAACAAAAAAATGTCAGAGAAGAAGGTGAAATCTCCTCTGCACATCTTTTCTACACTGCGCAGGTAGGCACAAGTGATCATGGAGCAGCACGGTGCTATCCTACTAGAAGATAGAATAATGTCTTTCAGGTTCCTTAAGAGAGAGGTTCACTCAGATCGTTGCAAACATACTTTCCATGTATGAGGGGACCACAATGTCATACCAGTGAGACCCCCTCCCCTAATTCTTGATGTGTGCATCTGACTAAGCCCCTACTAGCTGTGCGTTTGGCAGCAATGCAATTTGGGCAAGGCCATTTTCACATATTGATGTTCCTGTGAAGGGGTCCCCCATCCCATGCAAGGGAGAATCCTGGGCTAATCAGGATTCCTACTAGATTTCATGCTCTACTGAGCAGGAGTGCTCTACTGAGCCATTGCAGTGCTACTGATTTGCAGGAGGTGGGGCAAATCACATAAACTGAGTTCAGAAGGTTGTGGTTTTCTCAGACTTTTCACACAATAAGTTCTTTAGGTCCCCATTGCACAATCTCTTTCATCCCACTTCTTGTAAGGGCTTCAGCTGTGCCTTGTTGAGTTCTATTAACAGCAACCATAGAGGCGGTGAATACTGCAGAGTGCAAAAGTGCTAAATATGATTTTCAGCTCCTGCTGCTAAGTGCCTACCATAAGGAGTGCTGCAGATCAGCTTGACCAGCTCTGGGGGGAAATTCACACAGGCGTGATATAATAATTAAGGTTTTACACTCCAGCTTTTACACACACACACACACACACACACACACACACACACACACAATAATTGCTATAATTGTTCTCTGTTTTATACACATTATATATATATATATATATATATATATGCAGGTTTTGGTGTCCTCGGGTGTCTTCCCGTGTAAAAGTTGGGGTGTCTAGGCGACGTTTCGACGAGGTCTCACTCGTCATCTTCAGGCTGGTGCTTTCGGCTTCTTGTTACTGGAACAGAGCGGGATCTCAGTGTCGCCTAGACACCCCAACTTTTACACGGGAAGACACCCGAGGACACCAAAACCTGCATTCCTGTACCCGTGAAAATCTACGAAAACAAATATATATATATATATATATATAAAGTATAAGTATAAAAGAGAACAATTATAACAACAAAAATAGAAATAGAAAAACAAAACCTTAAAATAGGCATGTAGAATGAGTAGTTTCACATGAGTTAAAATAACAAAAGTCCAAGTAAAGACTTTCAACGTTATCAGATCATCAAGTATAGTTTCAGATTTGCCAGACTTGTGACGCGGGTTGTCTTGAATATGATGGTTCCACAGTATATGTCATAAAGAAATGCCAAAACATATAAGAAAATGTCTGGAGGTACCCGTCCTTATTGCAATTTCAAATTATATGTCATCTTCTCCATTAGATTATTTGCATTATTGTGTTAAGTGCCTTGTTCACTGTCTTATGGGTAATTTGAATGACTCAGATCTTAACACGTTTTCTGCTGGTGGAATCATCCCTTGAGCAGAGTTTGATTGCTCCTACCAGCAGGAGAGATAACATACATCAATTCCATCTTTCTCCACAGTACTTTCTATACCCCCTGCAAATCTCTTTCTGATGGCTTCCAAAGATTCTCCAGAGCAGGAACAGTTCAGCTGGCTTAAGGGACTAAGGGGGATTCAAAGAAATTGCCATCCCAAATTTTGCTGGTGGAATCCACTGTTAGGTCTCAATTCCATCACCCATGCATGGAAAGAACCCTTCTGTACATGGGTACCTAGTTGAAAGCGATGCCATTATTTCTTTAGCATACCTTAGAAAGGATGGGAGGGAGATTGGCCAACCTGTTGGCCAACCTGTTGCTCTCCAGTTGTTTTCAACTACAAGTCCCATCAGCCCCTGCCAGGTTGGCCAAGGCTGGGCTAAATTATTCAATATATTAACTAGTTAGATTCAAAGGTTGGCATTAATTGATTAAATATTTTTTGGTGTCTGTGATTAATCAAGCAACGTAGTTTCTTTCAAAGATACTGTTTTTAATTTTGGTAGATATATACAAAAAGCTGCAGAAGGCAATTGTCTCTGAACGCTCTCAAGCACATGATGATGGCCAACCATTCTCTATAGTTTATTTGTCCTTAGTACAGTATCTAATTATGAGAAACATTGGCTAGTTTACTCAGCGTAGAGTCATTGAAATTAATGAGTCTAACTTATTCAAGCTCATTAATTTCAGAGGTTTTACTCTGAGTAAAACTTAGCTGAATACCATGCGTACTATCTCCCTCTGATTTCAATAATTTCATTTGGTTAACCTGTAAACCAGTGGTGGCCAAACTCGGCCCTCCAGTTGTTTTGGGACTACAGTTCCCATCATCCCTGACCACTGGTTCTGTTAGCTAGGGATGATGGAATTTGTAGTCTCAAAACATCTGGAGGGCCGAGTTTGGACACTACTGCTGTAAACCAACCTTTTATGAATTTGTCAGTATTTTCTTAAAGCTATGTAAGCTACTAGTCCTTACCACATTCTGTGAAACTGAATTTCACAAGTTAGTCAGTCGTTGTCTGAAGAAGTGTTGGGGTTGTGCCGCTCCTGAAGCTTCATTTAAGAGCAGATGTTATCCAGTAATAGTCTTAATTGCTCATGCTGTGAAGTAAACTTGGATGTATACACTCTACTATTCAATTGTGGCCTTCCCCTGTTTGGAGCTTGGCTTGACGGTTTGTTGACAGGCATTCACAAGAAGGACCTGGGGAAAGAATAAGAGGGTTCACTTCCAGGTCAAGACAACAACTGAGACCTGAACAAAAGCAAGATGTTGTTGGTATTTCTCATAGCAAGCTGTGCTCCAGTTAATTTCTCTCTCTGCCTGTTTTCAAGGTCGCCGAGTTATCCTCCACCAGGCTGTGGGAAAAACAAATCAAAACTGAAACCCGAACAAGATGGCATCTCAAAAACCCACAAGTTGTTGAGAAGGACTTGTTCTAGCACAGTTAAGGCTGAGGATGCGTGTGTCACCAAGTCCCACCGAACCTTTGGCCGCTCCTTGTCTAGCGATCCCAGGGCTGAACACACCATGACCATTAAATCGCACAAACTCTTGAACCACTCGTGCTCGGCAGCCATCAAGCAGGATGAGTGCGGCACTTTGAAGCCCCACAAGTTGCTCAGTAGACCATGCTCTGGGGATACTCGATGTGAGCACAACAGTACTTTGAAGCCCCACAAACTTTTGAGCAGGTCTTACTCCAGTAACCTTAGGATGGATGAATTAGACGGGCTGAAGAACCACAAGTTGCTCAGCAAGACTTATTCTGGTGTCCCCAAGTCTTCTAAAATGGATCTTTTCAAAGAACCCACCATAGCAGAGGGCAGGAGGCTCTCTCTTACCTCAGGGCTTATTGGTATCTTAACACCATCTTCATCATCCCCATCACAATCTGCTGTGCGTAACCAGTTTTGTTCTGTGGGTTTTCTTTTTTTCTTCTCCACATATTTCTGGGTGTTGGGGGGAGTTAAACATACAATACATGCAGAAGTGGAAACAGAGTTTTGGTAAACTGCATGAAATTGTACCTTTGTTCATAGACGTGTTGTCACACAGTCCATTTTTAACCATTTTCTACTTAAGTCCAGTTGAATATATGTTATTGATTGCAGCCTTAGAAAACATTTCAGCTTCCACTCACACTGGTGAACCTTTCTGATTTGATCTGTCCCCTTGGGACTTACTATTAACAAATGTATTGCATGATATTTTGCCATGTTAACATTTCTGTGACTAAAATAATGGGCCTTGTGATCTTGCATCAGAAGGCAACCATTAACTATGGTACTATGTGCCAATCCTGCTGCAAAATCATGTCTGAATGGTATATCCATATCAAGAAGATAAGAAGATATATTCTGGGAATATCTCCCAAGGAAGTATTGAATCATGTCTAAAAAAATACTACAAAATATTATGAGGAATCTCTAGGTATAATGATGGCATGGTCTGTTTGTCAACAAGGAGTAGGAAAATGACCATGGAAGTAATTTTGCCATGACTTTATTATTTTGAGTGCTGGTACAGATATTTAAAATCTTATTCATGCAGACAGCTGTTATTTGCTCTGGGAAAATAATGTGAAGAGAATGAAAGGTGTGAGATTCTCTCTGCCTCTCCATATTGGTATTCCTGCTGTTGCAAATTCATGGATAAAGTACAGTAATTAATTTTTATAATACGACTTTTGATGATAGTTTAGCCTTTGGAGAAAGGACTTGTTGCACAATACAGCAGTCACAACCCAATAAAGTGGGTGCCTCCAGAGGGGTAAATTTGTGCTCCAGGCTCCACAATGGCTGTGTTAAGAGATCATGAGGAAAAAATGATTTATATGTGATGGGAATGAGCTTATGTAAGCCTCCATTTCCCCCTCCATCTTCAGCACGGTTGGAAGGAGGAGACTGGAAGCTTTCACCTCTGGCTTTGATCAACAGCACTAGCATAGCATCTGAAACTGAAACTGTGCTTACTATAAGTATAGCTGCACATCCCATGATTAAAAGTTAGATTGTTTCAAAGATTAACCGTAGTTTCTTGGATTCAGGTGACATGCCAATCTGTGGTTAATCAAAACTGAAAAAGCTTCTGAGCTCTTCCTGGTGTTCTTGCCAGAGATAGAAATTGGGGGGTGGGGGTTAGCCCCAGAGGAAGCTAGGCTCAGTCATGCCATGATAAGCAATGTGGGCACACTGCCATGAAGCTTCCATGGGTTGACCTGGGCTGCTCATGATCTCTTTCTGCCTAACCTCCCTGATATGGTGATTGTAATCATAAAATTGGTGGGTGTCAGGAATCAGGCACATACGCTATCCTGAGATCTTCAGAGGAATATTGGGATAGAAGTCAAAGCTTTTATATTCCCCATTGTGGGCTCTTTGGAAGAAGGGAAGGGAGACTCATTATCATCACATTTAACTGTGGTTTAGCGGATGTCTGATCAAGGCTACTGGTTCATCTCACCCAGTATGGCTTCACTCAGGAGGTAGCATCACTCCCAAGATCTCAGGCAAAACTCTTACCCAGTCCTGTCCTCTTAGCCAGAGTTTGATGATGATTAAATCGGGAACCTTTTGCTTTCACACCATGTGCAGTTCAGCAGCAGATGTTCGTACAACACCCTTTCTGATCTCTGTAGCCAGTATGAAAAGTGGCATGCGAAGCCCAGCTCCGATCAACATTGGCCTCACTCAGGATCTGGTTATGGATGCGTAGACGTGCGGTGTTAAAAGGACAGATGTTTGCTTTTCTCTTTAAAGAATGGTGTGCAGTTTCCTTTGGTAGAACATAGAACGGCATTTAGGTACAGGTGCACAACTTTCAGAAAGGAGGGCCAAACAAGATGCAGTGCCATGCACACAGCTGGCAAATTGCATGAATGGCTTATTTGAACTGCTTTCAATTCAGGCTATGACTCAGGCATGTGGTTAAGGTGGGCAGTTCTCCAGGCCACCTACCCTGCTTTGTCCCCTCCTTGAATATTTTTGCCCAGCTAGAATACGTCTTGGAGTTCCAATAATGCTTCTTGTTTGCCTCAATGGAGGATACAGATGGGTGTGTGTACAGATACTAGCCTATTCCATGAAAGTACAATTCCCGTTGGTTGCACCACCCACTTTTGCCATTAACTCAACCCATTACTGGCATATGGTCCCCAAAGGGTTCTTGGAATGAAAAGTGTTCCCCATCCCTACTTTAATCCTTTGCCTTCCCTCCCAGTCCTGACCTCACCTGCTATTTACTTTTGAAAAGACATTCGTGCAGTTTGCTAATTGTGCAAATGGTTTGGCCCCTGTTTTCTTTGTTTGGCCCCAATTTTTGTTGCTGCTACTGCTGCTGTTAAACATGCTCAAGTGAAAACCATTGGAATAAGACATGGATTTCCCTTGAGTGCATTCCAGGTGCAAATATCAACAATTTCATGCTTTATATAATAAAGACCAATGCATCTCCTGTTTCTGAAACTAATGCTTCAGTATACCAGACTTGCTCTAATGCTGCTGCTACTTTTCTCTCTTCTAAAACAGCCAAATTACGGTGCAAAATCCATTCCAATAAGAGACCATGGCTTCCTCGTACAGGTAGGACAGAATGCCTCCTCTGTTTCGGAAAGCTGGAGGACGTGGAGCTGCTTGTTAATTATTTTAAGCAGATTGTATTGTTCTCTTTTTCGTTGTCCTCAGACGATTGAGTTTGCGGAACAGCGGATTCCAGTGCTCAACGAATACTGCGTGGTCTGCGACGAGCCACATGTGTTTCAAAATGGGCCCATGCTGAGGGTATGTTCTTGCTCTTTGAACTAAAACAGCCTCCCCAACTTGCTACCTTCCAGATGTTGTGGACCACAACTCCCACCAGCCACAGCCATTTTCTGTAGCCCAAAACATCCGAAGGTCACCAGGTTGGGGGAAGCTGAATGCAACCATGTGGTGTGTTTTTGTGCGTGTCTGCATGTTCCTTAGTACTTTGGAGTAAACAGCTGGTAAAGCACATAGGGGCATTTGTACCTTGCGTTCAGTGAGTGTACAATCTGTGCATCTACTTGCTCAATTACTTGAACTGTATGCTCATGCAGTTCATTTATTTATATTTATTTATTTAAAATGGACCCCCCCCCAATAGAATACCAAGGCAGTGTACAACAAATTGTGTGTTGGCTCCCTGTGCCAACTGGAAAAGCCTCTAAACCTCTGTAAACCCTTGAAAAATCCTTTAAAAAACCAGGAGCACTTTCCAAACTCCATCAGACTCCACCACAACTGATCCCTCCAAACCTCCTTGCTCAAACTCAAGCTCTACACAGGCCTCAGCAGTCAGTGCAAGAGCTCCTGGGATTGCAGTTGCGAAGGCTCCCAGGATTGCTAGGCACTGTTTTTGTGCCTTTTTGCCATTTCTGGGCCCTTTTAGGGACACTTTTGCCATTTTTAAAGTTGCTTCTAAGTTTGGTGCAATGCGCTCATGTGTGATCGTGTGTCAGTTGGATGCGCATGTATGGAAGCAAATAAATCATTCACTTCTTTCACTTCAGATTTCAGAGATGAAATGAAAGAAATGTGCTAATGGGACGGTGTGATGTCCTTCATCCAGCAGTGCAGCCAGAACTCTTCAGGGGCCTTTGGTCTTGGCACTCGGCTGGTTCTTTTTGAAACGTGACTGGGAGCCAGGATTGTGGCCTAGGGCGGTTGTAGTCCATCCATAAAATGCTCCTGTCATAAAAAATTGGTTTGCTGATACCCTCCAGTGTTGTCCCCTGTCATTGTGCAGATAGATGCTCTTAAAACAAAACAGCTAGAAGGTCAAATGTTACCCATTTGCCTCTGGAACTAACATATACTATTTTATTTTCTATTAGAGCATTTACATGTACACCCATCTTCTAGTGTAAATACATCACGTCGGTGGGCTTACAGCATATAGGCCACGGTGACGTTGTGGTTAAGAGTCAGACTAGGCTCAAATCCTCACCCATCCATGAAGCTAACTGGGCCAGTGAGAGTCCTTCAGACTAATCTACCACACAGGGTTGTTACTGTGAGGATGAAACGTGGATGGGGAGAGCGATACAGGCCACCTTGAGCTTCTTACAAGAAAGGAGGGGATAGAAATGTAATAAATAAACATAAGCATAAAATCACAAAAAACTCATAAAAACTGCACCAAAGGGTAGAGTCAACATATGCTTAATTCATAAAAAAACAGCTTGGATTTTTTTTAAGGTATTCAACAAGCAGTGAAAAACAGTGAGGGAGTGGAGCCTACGGTGTTTCACAAGGCAAAGTGTTCCCTAATCTGGGTGCAGCCAGCAAAAAGGAACCCTCTCTTTTCCTACCCAGCCAGACACAGAAAAACAACAACAGCTGAGATTGTTAGGCAAAGTTAACTCAAAGACAGAAGTGAGGGGGGAGAGAGAAAGATATTTGAGTGGAAAGGAGGCAGACATAAGCAGCCAAGTGGGCTTGCACATACTGACCATCACTGCCCAGAGAAAGTGGTGGCTACATCCAGGTTTGGGCAGTGGGAAAAGGCCTCTGTGCCAGTGCCATGTGGCACAGGAACTGAGCCATCTGGTAGCCACCCCTGCACAGATCTGACTGCAAATCAGCAGTGGTGGAAAGGAACATTACTGCACACAGTCTGTTTTGGCTCTTGGGACACCCCTTTCCTTTCCAGCTTGTGTCTGGCTAAAAAGCATCCTCTGGAAGGCAGGATGTGTGTGTGTGTGTTCTTTTCAGGTTTCCACCAGGCACCTGGTTGGCCACTGTGAGAACAGGATGCCAGACTATGTGGGCCGTTGGCCTGATCCAACAGGCTCTTCTTGTGTGTTTGTTTTGTGACTGTTGTGTGAATGGAATGTAACCTTAAGCGCCGCCGCATCTATTGCTCTGCCTACTCTTGCGTTTGGCTCTGGTATGTGGCCCCCAGAAGGTTTTCCATAATGGAATGTGGCCCTCAGACTGAAAAAGGTTCCCCACCCTTCAGCTAGCTACCCTAGAGAGCCAGAGTGGTGTAGTGGTTAAGAATGGTGGACTTGTAATCTGGTGAACCAGGTTTGATTCCCTGCTCCTCCACATGCAGCTGCTGGGTGACCTTGGGCTAGTCACACTTCTCTGAAGTCTCTCAGCCTCACTCACCTCACAGGGTGTTTGTTGTGCAGGAGGAAGGGAAATGAGATTGTTAGCTGCTTTGAGACTCCTTAGGGTAGTGATAAAGCGGGATATCAAATCCAAACTCTTCTTCTTCTACACACTAAGCCTGCACGAACTTTGCTGGTTTTCACAGCTGGCAACCTTTCCTTGGTCCTTGACCACCAAAATCTGCTGGAGGCGGGTTGCTGACAACATTGACCCATGTCTCCTCCCGGGTTTCCATCCCCCTTTGCACTCAGGACAGCCAGAGTAACTTCAGGCTGTGCGCTAAAGAACTTGCATGGGCAGCAAGTTGAAGGGAGGCAGAACTTTCCGCCGAAAAAGAGCAGCTGGCAGACTGACACTGAGCATTATATCCAGGGTGGATTTCTTACCATGCCCCCACCCACTCAGCACTGCACCCCACACCACCACAAACACCCTCCATCTCTATTCAAGTAGAGCTGCCGGGATATTTTCATTTCATTTTCTGCCCGTTAGGCATGGCTCTTTGAGGGGGAACCTCAGGGAGTCAGGATTTCTCATTCAGCTGCTTAGCACATAGCAGAGAGAGTGCTGGCCTCGGCTGCCTTCTCCCTTTAGATAAACAGCTTCAAAGGAATCCCAGAATAACAATGAAGGAGATTAAGAATTGATGAGGTGACAATCCACAGCTGGACCTAAGCAAGCATGCAAGCGAGCTAGCAAACAAATGCTATTGGGGAGGAAATTGGCTCCCTGCTTTTCTTTAAAAAACAACAACCACGCAGACTTGTGGCAGATTTCAGCTTGGCCAAGCCATTTATTTATTGTTATTTTTTTCTTTCTAAAAAAGGCAAAGGACAAAGGCATCTGATTTGACCTTTAAAAGAGACAAAATGCTAATTGTGGCAATAGAAGTTGATGGGGTTTCCTTTGGAATTGGGAATGCACCAAACCTTGGACTATTCTTTTCATAGAGGGCCCAGCTAGGGAAGCCCATCCAGCCACACAGATGTCAACGTGTTTTAGTACTTTTTACTGTTAATTATAAGTAAATGACCCCAGGATTCTTTGAGGGGGTTATGCTTTAAAAGTTCTTATATATATATTGTGTATGCAGCCATAGTTAGCCCTCCATTCTCCCATCAAGTGTTAACTTCATAGCTGATAAGAGTATTGGCTTAGGGAGAGCTTACTCTCTTGGGGCAAGATTAGAGGCAGGAAGAGGTGCAACTAGGATGGGACCTGGTTCTCCAGCATTATCCTGTTTACATTAGCCCATCTTTGTGTATGCTGCAACAAGGTAGCCCACATCCTGCAGCAAGCTAAATTCAATTTGTATAAATTAGGGATTCCTTCCCCACCTTCCACTTTGACTTTTGAGAGTTATTCTCCGTTTTCAAGACATTAGATGCTGGCATTCAGGAAATGAAATCTATGATCTGATGCTTGCAGAATGCACGCTGCCCTAAATTTATCCTTGGAGGCAGGACATGCAATTTCTTATTGTACCAACTTGATTTTCTGTTCAAAAGCAGATAGCATATTTCCCCCATATCTCTTGGGTTTTCAGTAGAGTTAAGCACGCGGCACTCTCTGTTAGATTGCAGCTTTGGATTGTAAGATCCTGAGGGCAGACACCTTGTTTTGCTTCTGCTACACTGTGAAACGATGTGCATACTGATGACACTAGATAAAAGTCTGAATCATCCACATATTAACATCCCGGTGGCCTTTAAAATGTGTTTGTGGGTTACAATGGCTTTGTTTTGGTTTTGGTTTATTACACATTTTGTGTTTTTGTTTTCCATTTTTATGTTGTGAACCGCCCTGTGATCTTTGGGTGAAGGGCAGAATACAAATTTAATAATAATAGTAATATATATATAAATAACAAACAAGAAGCATGCATGGAATGCAACCTTGATATTCTAGGCCAGGCATAGGCAAACTCAGCCCTCCAGATGTTTTGGGACTACAACTCCCATCATCCCTGACCACTGGTCCTGTTAGCTAAGGATGATGGGAGTTGTAGTCCCAAAACATCTGGAGGGCCGAGTTTGCCTATGCCTGTTCTAGGCATGTCTGGCTCAAGATATATTGGCACCTGAGGTGAACCCCAAAATGGTGTGTGTCTCCGCTCTTCCCCCACCCACTGCCAGAGAACAAGGGGAGGGAAGATCTAAATTAGGAACAAGGGAGAAATAAAGTTCTACACCGAGAACAAGGGTGGGAGTAGACTAGCAGTGCCTCCTATTCTCCAAGAGAAAAGAGGAGGCATGGGGGTGGGGTACTGAAGAGGTGCCAGATCCAGCTTCCATGCAGCATGCCACAGCTTTAGCTGCCACTGTGACAGTGGTGGCTGCAGTGAGTGATGCATTCCTTGGAGGCTGGATCTGCTGCCCCTGTAGTTCCTGCCGCCTGAGGCAGACACCCCACCTTGCCTCATGGATGGGCTGGCCCTGGTTCTAGGGAACAGTTCTCTTAACACTGCAACCATTTGAAGCTTCCACACATGGTTCAGATCCTCAGACCCTTTAGCCCAGAATAAGCTGTACTGACAGAATCCATAGGAGTATTATTGTTGTTGTTGTTTAGCCATTTACAGTGGTACCTCGCAAGACGAATGCCTCGCAAGACAAAAAACTCGCTAGACGAAAGGTTTTTCCGTTTGCGATTTGCCTCGCGAGACGAATTTCCCTATGGGCTTGCTTCGCAAGACGAAAACGTCTTGCGACTTTGTTAAACCGTTAAAACCGTGCTTCGCAAGACGAAAAATTCGCTAGACGGCAAAACTTGCGGAACGAATTAATTTCGTCTTGCGAGGCACCACTGTAGTCATGTCTGACTCTTCGTGACCCCATGGACCAGAGCACGCCAGGCACTCCTGTCTTCCACTGCTTCCCACAGTTTGGTCAAACTCATGTTAGTAGCTTCGAGAACACTGTCCAACCATCCCGTCCTCTGTCATCCCCTTCTCCTTGTGCCCTCAATCTTTCCCAACATCAGGGTCTTTTCCAGGGAGTCTTCTCTTCTCATGAGGTGGCCAAAGTATTGAAGTATAGCTCAATGTTGCCTACACTGACTACCAACAGTTCTCTGGGGTTTGGGGTGTGGAATATTTTCAGCAGCCCCATGACAGGGATGGCCACAGATTGAACGTGGGACCTTTTGCATGCAAGGCATGCTCTGTCACTGAGCAAAGGTCCTTCTCCTGTATGTTATCATCTGCTCCTTGAGATACTCTAAAGAAAAATGCTGATAACTAAAGATGCTATTTAAGAAAAGGAGGTCATCGTGATGGTTAGTGTCGTGACACAGTGAATCTGCCCTCTCAGACTCCTTAAATTATGCATGTTCTGTTTGCTAAAGTTCTTCTGCATGATTTCTGAATAATTTACCTAGCAAAAAAGGCATATTTGGAATAGTTCAAAACAGCACCAGCAACAACCTATGTCTCAGGCATTAGCATGAATGGTATACCAGATAAGCTGATGGAACTTTTCAGTAAGCGGGGGGTGGGATGCGGGGGTAACAGGACGGGGACCCACAGGAATATGCCTCAATGCTTTCTCAATCAACTTGCAAACTCTCCTCTAGGGTGCCACCTTGTGTTGAAATCTCAGACTATCCCCCCCCCCACCTTCCCATTAATGTCAAAGAAGCAGGAAGATTGGCAATGAAGCTCATAGGAACTTGGTTCAAAAGAAGATCTCTATCACGTCTCCTCTTAATCTTTGCTTTTCCAAGCTAAACACCCCCAACTCCTTCGACCATTGTGCATAGGAATCTCGATCACCTTGATCACCTTCCTCTGATCACAATCCAGTTTCTTGAAATATGGTGCTACTTACACACAAGTAAGCTGCCTTGAACTCATTTAGGCTTACTTCTAGGGAAACATTTATAGGGGAAATGTGTAAAATTGGAGGGGGAGGAGTTCTGAAGAATAAGCATACTATATTATTAAATGATGCACTCTCATAATTGACATCTCACAGAGAAGATGTGTTGTTGTCATTTTTAAAGTATTTTAAAATAGTTTTATTTAAAATAATTGGATTTGTTTTTTAAAGAAATCTTCAGAGCAATCAGCAACTCCTTTTGAGTTGATCTTTTTTAAAAATAGAATCATCTGACCTTTTAATTAAATAATATTAGAAATGAACGAAATGTGTCAAAATATGCATTGGAGAGGAGAGTCAATGTAGTTTGACAGCCGTGTATTTGAACTATAAACTTGCATAGGAATCAGCTCAGTTGCCTCCTCAGCAAGTCACTCTCTTTTAGCTTCTGCCTTTAGCTTTAGGACCATGACACAGATGTTACAAGTTCAATCCCTGACATCTGCAGGTAAGACAATGAGAGATCCCTGTCAGAAACCCAGGAAACCCACTGCCAGTCTGTGTAGAGTGACAATACTGAGGTAAAAAGATGGACCTGTGGTCTGACTTGGTATAAGGTAACTTCCTATGTTCCCTTTGGAATCTGTAATATGGACAGATGGATACTAACCTACATTACAGGGTTGTTTTGTGTTTTATTAAGATCACTGGTTTGAAGCCCTTCAAATGCTATCTATCTATCTATCTATCTATCTATCTATCTATCTATCTATCTATCTATCATCTATCTATCTATCAATCATCTATCTATCTATCTATCTATCTATCTATCTATCTATCTATCATCTATCTATCTATCATCTATCTATCTATCTATCTATCTATCTATCTATCTATCTATCTATCTATTCTTAACAAGCCCTTGAGAATCTCAAGGGGTTATAGCTGGCAGAACTACACATCAGCTTAACTGCAAAATGCTGACCTTTCTGCGATGACATTTCATTGTTGCCCATTGTGAATGATAGACTGTTTAGCTGCTGGTGATCACTGTTTTCCGTTGTTGGCACAAGCTAGATGTTCCACTGCTTTACCATTGCCACATAAGGTCCTGTCTGGATTGCCCTTAAATAAAAAAATGAATGGGTCTGGGTCTAGATCAGCACAACTCTCCTGCAATCCCAATTGCTCTGTGGCCACTAATGCAAGAAAAGTTGAAGGAAGGTCACAGTGGAGTTTTAAACTTGCTTTTATCTGTCACAAAAAACACACTTTAAGCACCATGCTACATGTTACAGTATACACACTTTTAAAAGTGGCTACTTTTATTATGAAGGAATAGCAGCCCTGAAGTCCCTATCCACAATATATTTTAAATCTGGATCAGGACTCCACACTTATTTCCTACCAATCCTCCCCATGTTTCACATTTGCCCTTAAAAGGTTTTTTTTATATATTTCCAGGGCAAATAGCACCAAGTGGAGAGAGATGTGGGTTGGTTTGTTTTTTTTGACAGGAAACGGGTCTGGGTCCCTGATCCAGATCAGGCATATGAACTTGATTTGAGATCCCAACTACTTCAAAATTGCTGTTTGCCAGCAAAATGCCATCCTCTGCAATTCAGTCTAATTATTGAAATGGTCTACCTCTAATGCAGCGGTTCTCAACCTGTGGGTCCCCAGATGTTGTTGGACTACAACTCCCATCATCCCTAGCTAGCAAGGCCAGAGCTCAGGGATGATGGGAGTTGTAGTCCAACAATATCTGGGGACCCACAGGTTGAGAACCGCTGCTCTAGTGGGACTTTTCCCTTCCCCACTGGACCTCTGCTCCCCCCCCTTGCCTTATTTCCCAAATTATTTCTCTTTCAATTGTGGGAAAACATACTATCCAGCATATTTGAAATCCAGTGTCTAGAAAGTGTAGTCATTTCAGTCTATGTCTTCTTCCTCAGTCTCCCTCAAAAGGTGGTGGACTCTCTTGCATTTGAGGATTTTAAGTGGAGGTTGGATGACCACCTGCCATGGATGCTTTTGTTGAGATTCTTGCATTGTAGGAGACTGGGCTAGATGACCCTCACAGCCCCTTCCAACTTCTATCATTCTTCACTGCTGGCTGGCTTGTGCAAACTTGGCACAGCCTCTCTTGGGATGAGATGCAGGATGTCACCAGAAAGCACAGGAAGGCGAATGTGCGGGGCAGAGAAGAGCACTGAGGGCTGAGAGACAAGGCTTCTCTTCTGCCCTGCTTTTATTCCTCACATTTCAGAAAGAATCTCACTTTTGCAAAGTTACATCTATGCAGCATTTTTCTCTTCTGCTGGGAGAGTTTTCCCCCTCCTCCCCCATCCGATGCTTTGAAGGCAAAAGGGAAAGGCAAATCCAATGTCAAAACATTTTATCTGAATTTGTAGCCTCCAGCTCTTATGCACTTGGGCTGTTTTATGGCACTTCTGGCATAATGATGGGGATGCACTATCAGAATCTGGAAGATTCAAATGTAATTTTCATGCTGTCGTGCAGTAGTGGAAAACTTCAGGGTCGAGGGCCAAATGCAGCTCTCTGGGGCTCCCTTTATGGCCCCCAGAAACCTCCCTAGACCACAACCCTTAGTGGCTGCCCTGCTTTGCACTCCAAATATTTTGGCTTGGCTGGAATGTGTCTTTGAACCCTGATAATACCTCTTGCTTGCTTGGATGGGGGATAGAGAATGGTGTTTGGAGTGTGTGTAGAAACTAGATTCTCTCTTTTTTTAAATAATATTTTATTAGGCTTTGACAGTAGAAAAGTTTAGAAAACACAAAAGGCAAAAGCAAAACAAATACAAAATACAAAAACACAAAAATACAAAAATACAAACATTAAACACAAAAAGAAGAAAAAACACATATAGAAGAAAAACAAAAATTCTCTCTTTCTTAATCTCTCCACTTTAAATTGACTTATTTTCCTGACTTCCTCGCGTCTCCCATTATTGTATCCCTTTTAAATTTAGTTCAGCAAATTCCTGATCTATTAGTTTATCTATTATTAGTCCCCTTCTACTTTTTACCTTGTTGCTAGAGCCCCTTCAATTCATTTCAATGTCATCAACATTCAAAAATTTTACAATGTTTCTGCAAATAAATTTTAAATTTCCTCCAATCTTCTTCCACCGACTCTTCTCCCTGGTCTCGGATTCTGCCAGTCATTTCCGCCATCTCCATATAGTCTATTAGTTGCATCTGCCATTCTTCCAAGGTGGTAGAAACTAGATTCTCAAGCACTTTTTCGAAACTGTGGTGTCATGTTGAGACAGGGTTGGACTAGGACCTGGGAGATCAGGGTTCAGATTGCCTCTCAGCCATACCCTTGGGCCAGTCCCTCCCTGCCCCTCAACTTTGCCTACTTCTCAGGGTTGCTGCATGGACAACATGGAGAAAGGGTATGCCACCTCCTAGCTTATTGCAGGAAGAGTGGGATATAAATGTAATAAATAAATAAAGACAACAAACTACTTCCCCCTCACCCAAAGACAATGAAGCTGAATTTTCATCATTAAGAAAATGAGCGGTTCCGTATATATAAAACATTTCTACACATAAAAGAAAAATAAATGCAAGGAAATTTGAAGAAACATCTTAGTTCTATAGCACAGAGGGCAAACTAAGCTGGGGGGACAATCCTCCTCTTCTTAACTTTGGGCAGTAAGTTGAATATAGTTTCCTCTATTAGTCTCATGAAGAAAATGTCCTCATAGCCAAGGAACGGAATGGGGATTGCCTTCAAGGCTGATACCCACTGCAAAAAACTTTTTTAAAGTAGAACTCGGGAAACTGTTAATGCTTCCTTTTTCTTTCTTAATGACAGCTGCTATGAGATTACCGTTCCTTTCGCTACACTATTTTTAGATCAATAGTATACTTTGGAGTGCCAGTTATGTCCTAGCCTTATTAGTGTCCTTGTAATCATTCCTTGTCTGAGCTTCATAAAAGCTTTGAGAAATTAACCGGATAAATTGGATCACTTCCTCCGATAGGATTGGAACTTTGTGTGTCTGTGTTTAATGGAAAGAGAACTGGAAGGCTATAAATTAGCACAAACAGCATGCCTTTGTGGCTGGGATATCTTGCCCTCCTGCTGTCCAGCATATCATTGAACGAATGTCACATCACTGCCAATGTTTCACATGTGAAAACAGAGACACGCTTGGAGCACCTGTTCATAACAAGGATCATTGCCTTGTTATGAAACTCACCCCCTTCCAGAAATACAGATTATTGAAAGCTTAGCCTCATGTCTGCTGCATTCGTTTGCTGTGCAACCGCCAGCCCTGCATGGATTGAAAAAGCAAAGCCAGTGTGTGCTATTTTGATTCAAGGTACATTAGAAAAACCAGCAATTCAAAACAGAACTCAGAAGCTTCAGTGTGTGCAATGTAAGAGCCATAATTTGCATATTGTAGCCAGGTATTTAGCCATTCATCCAGACTAACACGGCTACCCATCTCAATGGAATTACATATAAGCCAGTGGTCACTCTGTATGGTTTCCATGAGACCAGTGGAGGACAGGAATTCTGTCTCTTAGTTCTGCCCTTTTCTGCCAATCCACTTGGTAGGAAACTCCTGCCCCATTAGCCTGTTACCATGCTAGTTTTTAAAAAATGGCAGACTAGTAATTTTTGTGGGCTTATTTATGAGGCTTCTTTAGTGTTCATGTACATCAGGGCAGCCAATGTGGTGCTCCCCAGATGTTGGTGAACTACAGCTCCCATCATGCCTGCCCATGGACTGTGATGGCTGAGACTTGATGGGAGTTGTAGTCCACCAACAGCAGGAGGCTGCCATGTTGGCTACTTTGGATGTTCATGTATTAACGTTGATGGACAGTAAGGATAAGACCAGCTGTGGCCTACCAAAAGGCTGATGTTCTAGAGATGTTGGGAGAGGGAGCTGAAGTCTGAAGAATGGGACAGCTCTAATGAAAAAATTGAGAAGGCGATTTCCTCAGGTCCCAGAAAGAATGGACACTTGAACAGTTCGATTATGACTCAGGGGTGTCCCAACTTTTTTCAAAGAGGGCCAGATTTGATGAAGTGAACGTGCGTGAGGGCCAACTGAAGTTGAGCTTTCTTTAAGATTGAGCTTTTTAAAAGGATTTTACCCCAGGAAATAAACTACCACAGGAGCCAGATTAAACCAACCAGCGGGCTGGATTAGGCCCCCAAAATGGACTTTGGACATGCCTGGATTATGTGATATTCAATACAGTGGTACCTCGGGTTAAGTACTTAATTCGTTACGGAGGTCCGTTCTTAACCTGAAACTGTTCTTAACCTGAAGCACCAATTTAGCTAATGTGGCCTCCTGCGCCGCCGGAGCACGATTTCTGTTCTCATCCTGAAGCAAAGTTCTTAACCCAAGGTACTATTTCTGGGTTAGCGGAGTCTGTAACCTGAAGTGTATGTAACCTGAGGTACTACTGTGCTTTCTTGCACAATCTAAGTACTTTACTCTCCCCATCCCACCTTATAGTATTATGTGGCCAGTGGGATAATTAAGTCATTACACACACACACACACACACACACACACACACACACAAACAAAAGAAACTGATGGTTGAGTTGTTTACTGGGCTTCATTGTACTGAATGTGCCTCTCTTTCAAACCCACTGTGTTTCTGGCCACAATTCAAAGAACCGGTTTTGACTTGTGGCCTCCCAGATATTGTTGAACTCCAACTTCTATCAGCCCCAGCCCCCAAATGCCTGAGACCAAGCATACCTGGAAGATTTCCTCCTTCCCAAGCAAACCTTCCCATTTACTGAGGTCATCACTGAGGTGGCTCACCTTCAGAGCTTAAGTGCATAAGTATCAGGGAGAAGACCTTCTTTGCAGTGGCGCCCCAGTCATGGGACACTATTGAAAGACAGTTGTTTTGTGTCTGCTCCTCTATCTTTTAGGCACCAAGTTAAAGCAAAGTTATCCTTTTGAGCTTTTGGGAAGTAATAGCTAGACTTTTCCCCTGTCTCGCTGCCTGATTATTTCTGCTGGTTTTGTTACTGTCATGTGGCGTGTGCGTGTTTAGATTGATTACCCAACACAATGTAGCTTTTATCTGGCATTGTATTTTGGATTGCATTGCATGTTCGTGATGAATGGCTGAGACTGTGAGAAAACCACCTAGAAGCATTCACGGTGAAATGCAGGATAGAAAAAGCAAAGTAGTTGGCCTCATTCACTGTGGTTGAGGGAAGAGAAAAGTTTCACATTGACCTGTTTGGGTTCAGATCATCCATTGCATTCCTGAAATGGAGCTGATTGTACTTGTGAGCTGCCCATGTGTTCATAAAATGGTATACACAAAAAATGATTTATACGTAACATTAAACATACATATAAAATTGGTACATATTACTTGGGAGAGAGCACTTTAGCCTCATAGATCTAAACCAGCCACCCCCCAACCTGGTGTTTTGGACAGCAATCCCTTCATCCCTGACCACTAGGCATGCTGGCTGGGGCTTATGGGAGTTGTAGTCTAGCGGGTGGCACTGTGGGTTAAACCACAGAGCCTAGGGCTTGCCAATCAGAAGGTCAGCGGTTTGAATCCCTGCTACGGGGTGAGCTCCCATTGCTTGGTCCCTGCTCCTGCCAACCTAACAGTTCAAAAGCACGTCAAAGTGCAAGTAGATAAATAGGTACCCCTCCAGTGGGAAGGTAAACGGCGTTTCCATGCGCTGCTCTGGTTCGCCAGAAGCGGCTTAGTCATGCTGGCCACATGACCCGGAAGCTGTACGCCGGCTCCCTCAGCCAGTAAAGCGAGATGAGCGCCGCAACCCCAGAGTCATCTGCGACTGGACCTAACAGATCAGGGGTCCCTTTACTTTAGTTTAGCAATACCTGGAGTGTACATCCAAGCAGTACTGTAAGAACTTCAATAAATAAACAGCTCAGGGTCACGTAAAACAAGATTTTCAAGAATATTTTCAGACAAAAGCAGCAAATAAATAAGTTTTGAGGGCCCCATTTTAAAAGCTGACCTTCAGCAGCCTAGCAGAATTATTGCAGGAAAAGCATTCCATAACAATGAGGCCATTATCAAGAAGGCCCTGGCTGATCTTACTGCTGGCATTGGGGAAATTCAGGGTGATTGCAAAGAATAACCCCCCTTGCAATCTCCCTGCATTGCACGGTTTGCCTCTTTTAGCTCCTACATATTGACTGTTGAGACCAGGGACAGAGAACCCAAATGGATCCCAGAGTGTGTTTAAAATAATAAATTGTGTACTGCCTCCATCAGTGCAACACCAGTGGGCCATTTCCAACCTGCCAAATGCCACTCTTTAACCTGCCTATATATGAAACTGCTGTGTACCAAATCAGCCCATCTAGCCCAGGTCTATTTACATTGAATGTCTAGGGTCTAATGCAGTATGTTAGCTGTCACCAGCTGCTTCCTGACCTTTTAACTGGAAATGCCTGGGATCGATACTGGTATCTTGTGTTCAAAGCAGATGCAAATTTGGGCTCCTGCATCTTGAATTCAGTATGGCCACTTACACATCACCCAAAAGCGAATTACCAAAAAACAGAGCAAAAGTTGACAATTTTAAAAACTTAAAATATGTGTATGCTTTCTATGGATTTATGTTATTTGTTAGTACAAATTTAACTTACAACAATAGTAACAGGTTGCGTTCTGGACGATTGTAACAATCCCATTTGTCAAGAATGTGATCTGTCATTACTGTCATTATGAGTTGTATTTGAATCAACAGATAGAAAAAAAAATCCCATGCAGATGCTTAGTTTATAGATCCAATTAATTTGAAAATAAATACTAGAATTTAAATAACGTGATCTGTTGCTATTGTTAATAGCTGCATTTGAATCAGCTAATACAGTGGTGCCTCGCAAGACGAAATTAATTCGTTCCGCGAGTTTTTTCGTCTAGCGAATTTTTCGTCTTGCGAAGCACGGTGTCGGAAAAGTTTTGGAAAAGCTTCAAAAATCGCCAAAAACCTCAAAAAAGGCTACCACACCGCGTTCTATGAGTTGCTCCTCGAAGTCAAGTCGCAACTGTATTAAGGGTGTTAAGAAAAAGGAAACAAACTTGCAAAAAACGCAAGACGTTTCGTCTTGCGAAGCAAGCCCATAGGGAAATTCGTCTTGCGAAGCAGCTCAAAAACCGCAAAACCCTTTCGTCTAGCGAGTTTTTCGTCTTGCGAGGCATTCGTCTTGCGGGGCACCACTGTAAAAGAAATAAAACATCCAGATGCTAATTTATATTTATAGATGCAAATCTGGAATTAATTGCTAGAATTTAAAGAGAGATGCAATCTTACGCCACAACCAGGTAACCTGTCTGCCTGCTCAGTCTGCTTCCCAGCCTGCACCCCTGCTCAGCCTGCTGTTAACTGTGGATGGACAGCCCTTCAAGAAGGGGCTTCTCCCCAAAAGAGGATCATCCTCTTTAAAGCCAGACATGTGGCCACTTTGTGAGTTGTGTAAAAGAGATTTTTAGCAGGCATAGCTTTCCTTAGCTGCATCTCTCTTAGCCATGGCCTTTCCCTTAAATGTTGGGCTAATCCTATCACCATTCTGTCTCCGAGGGTTGTTAGCCATCCATGTTTAGGGGACAATTCCTCAAGGCCCGGGCAGGCCCACCCATGAGGCAAGGCGAGAAAAACACCTCGGGCAGCAGGATTCACAGGGTCGGCAGATCTGTCCATCAAGGAGCACGTTGCCTGCTGCTGCTACTGCTGCAATGGCACTCATTGGAAGCCGGGTCTGCCATCTCCTTAGCATCCCCTGTCATAGTTTTGCTCCATAATGATCTAGAGCAAGACACTGAGCAGTGAGGGAGGAAGGGGGTGGGGGGGCTGTGGATCGCCCTGGGTGTCATCATTGAGGGGGGTGACAAAATGACCAAACTATGAGTTTTTAAGAATACTACTAATAATAAATTGGGCTAACAAAACATGGCTGGTACTGGGCGCCACACTGTGGGGGCCAGCACATACCATGGGGCCTGCAGCGTGCCAGAGCCATGCATCTCTCTTGGGAGTGATGTGGTGGCTTGGGTGCCGGCAGGCTCTGCGCTGCCTAAAATGGCAGCGTGGACTTGCGTCTGCCCTCTGCCTCTCCCTCTGCCACCCTACAGCTGAAGGGGAGGCAGCAGAGAGGCTCCACACAGCGCATCCTGCCCCCATGGGTGGCTCGCCCCGCCCCTGGTTGCAGGACACGTACACAGCACCCGGCACCCGAGTGGCTAGCTACGCCGCTGACACTTAACACTTAAACATATTTAGTTCCCACACAGGAACTAAGTAGAGAGAACCAAGAAGGAAAGAGAGACAGTAAGTAGAAACTCAGGCTTCTCCTGGCCTGTTCTTATAGTCCAGGGCATGACCTTGAGAGAAAGATAACAGGACCAGTTTGAACCAGCTTAACTCAGCTTCTCTGAAGGAATAACCCAAACATCAGGAACCTTCAGCTTGTTTCCAGGCAGAATGGAAACTTACTTGGCAGGTAGAAACTTCTAGCTTGCACCAGCTTGTATCACACAGAGAAGTTTCCAGAAGCTTCTTAAACCAAACAGGAAAGATTTCTACACATTAAACCAATATTTTCTGTACCCCAAAAATGCAAACCTGACATCCCCAACTTGATGCCACCTCTACAGGTGATCAAGAGGCACTGCTTGTCTCCTTCCCCCTTGTTCCCAACATAGATCTTCACTCACCCTTTCTTCCCTGGTGGAAGCACCGTTTTGTCGGTGGGCTATTGCTCCCATCATCCCTTCACACGGAGCATGACATTGCAGCTTGCCTCAGGTGCCAAAATATCTTGGCCCAGCCCTGCCCAGGGTGATAATTTCAGAACTGGACGCACTGAAGCACATGGGCCAAATGCAGAGTAACTGATTGTATGCCCGAGGCTCCTAAATAAAGTGTGTGCACGTAGCACCGCTGGAGGTAATAAACACACTTCTTCTTCTGTTACTAGAGTGCCATGCTACAGTGAATTGGATAGTGTTCAGCTTCATCTGCTGCCTAATTCAATGTAGCACGGCAGATGAGATAAATCAAATGACTGATGCCGTATAGGACTTGAAAGATGATGGCTTTTCTAAAGCAATCTCTGTGAAAATATTTCAGTGTTGTAGTCATCGTGCAGTCATTGAGGTAAAGAGAGGAAGGGATAGGTTCCTGCAAACAAAATGGTTTAGATGCTCTCAAAATGCAAGGGGAATCTTGGTGTGAACATCTGTGCAGCCAGGGATGCAGTTTTTAAAATTTATTTTTCTTAGAGCAAATCCCTTCTATAGTTTTGTATTTATTTCTTCCAACACTTGGCACACATTCTTGTTTGGTTTTCATTTCTGCCGAGAGTGACCCTTAGAGCAGAGTAAGACAGATTCTTCAGTTATCCTGATGGCAGCCAAAGGCATAAATGCCTTGGCAGGATAAGCCATGGAGTGTTTTCCATCTCCAGAGCATAAAGAGTTTTACAAGTAGCTGAGAAGTTGAACAGGAAACTTGGAAGTGCCTCTGCTTTAATCAAGGTTCTGCCAATGAAGGAAACCAGCAGAAATAATTATCTATATTTCCAGGAAGGCTCAGAAAATGCAGCCTGTGGTGAAATGGGATTCCGAACGGGCAGGCATTACTTTTTATGGAATGGCATGGGAAGCGAAACTAGAATGAAGGACTAAAGCACAAGTTCTTTGTTAGGGCAGATCCACACCACACATAAGCCCATTCAACACACATTTAAAGCACATGCCTTCTCACAAAGCATACCGGGAACTGTAGTTTGTCAAGCATGCTGGGAATAGTAGCTCTGATGTGGCTCTGCTCTTAGTGATTTTCTTAGGGTTGGTGCATAAATGCTTTTGGACAAAAAAGTGTCAGTTACAGTTAACCTACTGCAGTCTCTGGCATTCATTAAACACTGTGTCCTTACTATGGGCATCAGCTAGGAGCTACAGTACATTTCCCAAGGCTCAGAGGCCTAGGACACTGCTGCAATGACGTTTATTCTATGGTTCTGTGCTGATTGGTGGGAGAATGTGGAAGGAAAGTTGTTGGCCTCTGTGTGGAGTGAGAGCCCATGATAATAGTGGTCATAAGGCCCCTCTAGGTGAGAGCCAGGCTGACAGTGTCTGCAGTCTCCCAGGTGAGAGAGGCGGAGTTTGAACCTTGGATCTGAATTATTGGAAATAGCATCATCTGCAGCCTTATGGATGTTTCGTATAACTACTTTTTTATTTTTGTGTTAGGCATTAGTCTCTCTCCTGTTTAGTTTTGAGCTGTTAAATTAGATTGAGTTATTTGCATTGCTTCATACAAACTTGTATGGATTGACAGGGTTGTATTTCTGTATTTGATATTACTGTTCTTTATAATTGTCAATTGTTTGTCGTATATATTTCTTGAATTGTTAAACCTAATGGTTCACCTGGTGTGTTGTGAGCTTCTTGGGGCAAAATTCTGTAGGAAAGTGCCATACAAATGAACACAATGATTGTGGTGATAATGATAATTCTTTTTTTCCACAGACTATAGAGACAAACTTTTGTTGTTGCTGCTGCTGCTGCTGTTGTTGTTGTTTTATAGCCTGCCTTTTAACCCAACAAAGTCATATACATGTATGTACTCCATGAAGCCCTTGCAGTATACAAGCCTTCATAAGGCTGGGCATTTTCCTAAATTTTCATGAGCGCAACTCATGCAGATTCTCTCTCTCTTTTTCCACCCCGATCTTAGCCTACCGTGTGTGAACGGGAGCTGTGTGTATTTGCTTTCCAAACTCTCGGTGTGATGAATGAAGCAGCAGATGAAATCGCAACAGGGGCTCAGGTAAAGTGAAACAAATACACGATCATGAATGATGTTTGCATTGCCAGCTCAATTATTATTAAGCATCTTCCCATCTTCCCATGTCATTTTGCTACATTTTATTTTCCCCCTGTTGCATCCAAAGCACTGAGGACTAATGGTGCTATGATTTTACTGAGCAGCTGGTATTTTCAGAAGTGCTCGAATTTCACCCTACAGCAAATGAAAAGTTGAGTTAAAAGTTCAAGCTTTCATTTTATTCTTTTGAAACTCTTCCTGTACTTGAAGTATAAGAAATCTCACATTAAACGCAGTGTTATTTAGAGCGGAGCCAAAATATCACAGATGACGTTTTCCTGAGAAAACGGCTGGGACTTTTCTTTTTCTCAACCCTTCAGGGAAAATATCACTTTATCCAAAACCCTCCAGGGAATGAAGAGTATCTTCCAAGCTGGTTCTCCTAACCCCCAACGCCCACCCCAATTAATCTTCACAACAGCCCTAAGAGAGTGGTCAGGCAGAGAAGTTACCCAATTAACTTCATGGCTGAGTAGAGAGATGAAGGAATTTTGATTCCAAAGTCTTCACAGTGACATGCCCAATTTTTGCACAGATTTTTGTGGAATGGGAACCATTGCCTATAGGCTCCCCTTGGAGCACTTTGGGTACAGCAGGGGTTGCCAGCCTTTTGGGAATCAGGGGCAACACACATACAGCCCAACTTGTGCCCACAGACCCTGTGTTAGAGTGAAAGAAGCCCAGAGTACTGGTTGCTGGATAGCTCAGTCAGTAAAGCATGAGACTCTTAATATCAGGGTTGTGGGTTCAAGCCCCATGTTGGGCAAAATATTCCTGCATTACAGGACTAGATGGACCAAATGAGCCTTGTGGTCCCCTCCAACTCTGCAGTTCTGTGATTCTATGGTGACGTAGTATTAAAGACCAAGAATTCCTGCCAGAGTGATAGCCCTTTCCTAGAAGATGGGAAGCCTACAGTATTACTCTTTTCCAAATTCCCAGATCTAATCAAAGCCATTGCCTCTGACTCTATAAAGAAAGCGCATTGTCAAGACAAGGAAGAGCAGGGGTCGTTTTCCTTATTTTAGCCTTTTATTATATATTTTAAAAACTATTGTATGTTAATAAAACAGGATGGAACTTTGGATATGCAGAATACATTAAAAATAAATTTAAGGAACCACAGAAAGAGGGGGAAGGAAGTCAAGTTTTGCAATGTTAAAATTATTGTAAAATTAGTGAAATGTATAAACTGAAAAGCATAAATAATTTTTTTTAAAAAAAACAACAACTACAAAACAAAACAGGACAGCACAAAACGTCAAAAGTAAGAATGGATCAAATTTCCCTTCTCCCAGCATTTTAATACTAAAGCAAGTACACAAGCGGATAAACAGAGCCCTGGCACAGATGAGTCTTGCTTCCCCAATCTCAAAGCTTAAACCATTCTCTCTCTCTTCCTGTGCTAAGACCTTGGTTACTTGGTTACTATCTCAGTCTCGAATTCAAACATGCTAGCAAGGATAGCTGAGCTGTTAGTTTCCACAGCAGACACCCAGATAAACACAGAGACTTAGCAGTCTCCAAAATGTCTCCCTGAGATTCACTCTGTCCACTTGTTCATAAATGTGCACCAAGATGTTCTTTTCTCTGGCTCTCTTTGGAGACTTTGATTCTCTGTTAAATGGCTAAAGAAGAGGTGAGCAGTCAACTGGGCCATTGGGTCTGTCACAATAGTGGTCACCACGTTAGATAACAATGTAAGAAGACCCCTAAATCGGACCAAAGACCCATCCAGTCTGGCATTGTTCTCGTGGTGGCGAACCAAATGCTAACGAGAAGACTACAAGCAGGACCTGAGTACAACAGTGCTCTCCCCACTTGTGATTTCCAACAGCTTGTAAACTAGTTTTAGAATTTCAGTGGGTCAAGTTACCTTAAAGTACCATCTATCTACATTTGCCTGGAGCAGGCATGGGAAACATCGGGTCCTCCAGATGTTGCTGAACTGCAACTCACATCAGCCCCAGGAAGCATGACCAATGGCCAGGGATAATGTGAACTGGAATTCACCACCATCTGGAGGGCCAAAGGACATTAGGTACCCAGTGGTTCTTTGACTAAGCTGGTATTTGAATCCATATTTATTGGCAATTCATTCATTTGGTCTTCCTTCTGGGCAGCACTGGTGTGCTGGTTCACTGGCAACTAGACGGTGACAATCGTTCCAAGTGTGCAAAGGAGGATGATGAATGCAGCCTTGATCTGCCTTCTCCTCCTGGTGTTTTTCCTTTTTTGTTTCACTTATTGGAAGGATCATTATTTTTTTATTTCCCTCCAGAGATCTGAGCATAAAGGTTTTAGAACTGGCATGAGTCAGAGTCTGTCTGGGGTTGTGGGTGGAACCAGAGGGAACTGTTAATCAAAATCCATCTTCTTTTTTAAATGGGTTCAGTGAGTGAACTATTTTAAATCTAAGATAGAAAGACAGAGGGAGGGACTCTGAACAAAATCATCCATTTCTTTCCGTGCCATTTCAGAATAATAATATATGTGCAACTTAGAATTTCAGGGTATTTGGCAGGTGATTTTTCTACCTTACAATTAGTTGAAATCAATCTTAACATCACATGGTCAAATCATTTATTTATTTTAAAGTCCTCCTTTCTTTCTTCAGAAATGGTCTCCTTTTAGAGTGCCATTATTTTTGCGAACTAATTTATCCAAGTAAGTTTACAGCTACATTTTGAGGAATCATTCTTTCCTTGTGTTATGAAAGATAAGATTCTCAGCTCAGGACTTTATCACTAGTTGAGAGTGATATTTTGGAAGTAAGCAAGTGAATGCCCTGCACAGACAGCTGTATAAATGCAGAGGGCTTTGTTCATGTGATCAGGAACTGTGCCACCAACTATGTTTCTGGTCCTGTTGAATGAGACCTCTGTGATGGCACCATCCAGTCACTAAGTGAATGAGTGTATCAGGAAGTGTGAACTTGCTGCTCTATGCTTATTGGTTGAGTAAGTGATCTGATCCCTGAATGGGGTTTCTACCTGAGGAACATGGTGAGGAGCCAGCCCAAAACTAGCAGCTTTATATAATTGGGTGAAACCCAATTGGCCCCTTATGTCACTGGCCTACTGAGTTGATAGCTGCAGTATTACTTCCTAGCCATCTGCAGTGGTGGCTGTGCATCATGACATAGCCTCCCCTCAGTCACATCATCTACCGTATTTTTCGCTCTATAGGACACACTTTTTCCCTTCTAAAAAGTAAGGGGAAATGTGTGTGCGTCTTATGGAGCGAATGCAGGCTGCGCGGATAAGCCCAAAGCCAGAACAGGGAGACGGAGTGCTGCACAGCCCTCCGTCTCACTGTTCTAGCTTGGGGATGGCTGCGCAAAGCCTCCACAGGGCAGCGGGGTGAAGGCACCCTGCTGCCCTGCGGAGGCTTCAAAGGCTGTCCCCGAAGCCAGAACAGCAAGAGGCTATCCCAGAAGCCAGATCCCTCTTGCTGTTCTGGCTTCTGGGGTTCAGAATTTTTTTTGTTCTTGTTTCCTCCTCCCCAAACTAGGTGCGTCTTATTGTCCAGTGCATCCTATAGAGCAAAAAATAGCATATAGAGCGAAAAATACGGTATTTCCCATGCCGCAGCCCTACTATCCTAAAGTGTTTTTGCCTTGCTGGAATGTATCCTTGAACTCAGATAATGCTGCTTGCTTACTTCATTGGAAGAAAGAGAGGGGTGTGTGAGGCTGTGTGTAAAGCTAGTCTGTTGTATATATTTACATTCTTTGCTCTGCTCCCGTTCGCCTCTGGTCATGCTCACCAGTGGAGTGTGGGCTCCTGAAGTTGCCCAATAGAGAATGTATCCCTCAGGCTGAAAAACGATGAATCAGCCATGGGGAAAAGGGTCAAAGATATTATTTCTCGCAAAAAGAGAGAAAGAGAGGCTGTGCATGTTTCCATTTTTATCTCCAGGTTGTAGACTTGTTGGTCTCCATGTGCCGCTCTGCATTGGAATCACCCAGGAAAGTTGTCATTTTTGAGCCATATCCTTCTGTAGTTGATCCTAATGACTCTCAGATGCTGGCCTTTAATCCCAGGGTAAGTAATTTCTACATTTTATGGTTTTTGAGTCTAATATGTTTTGAATGTGAATCCTTCTTCAGAGGCACGATGCAATATTCAGAAAAGGTATAGCTTTGTGCAAAAGGATGGATGGATCACATTTGGGAAACAGCCCCTTCTGAATGCTTAAAACAGTGCTGTAGAGCAGTTAGAGAGGGCTGGGGAACCTGTGGTCATCCAGATAATGTTGGATTGCAATTTCCGCCAACTCTTTTCCCTCCATAATATTTTATTAAAGCTTTTACATAATACAATAAGAAACTAAGCTAAATAAAAACAGAGGGGGAAAAAAGAACACACAGAGTCCTCTCTCAAAAATAGCTCTTAAACCTTGCTACCTGAAGAAAGTGGTGGACGCTTCTTTCTTCTCCTGGCCTCTCACCCTGGGAGATCTTCACTTCCCAGCCATCACTCAGGATTCCTCCACCAACCAACCATCGCCCTCATGTGTGTGTAATCTCTGGACCCCAACAATGGCCCAGGGCAGAGGACACCAAAGAAGACAAAACAAAAGATTTATTTAAAAAGACATTCTACTGGTCTGATGCACAGCTACTCAACAAGGCAGCTTACAAGCAGTGAAAATCACAACAGAACAATATAACAATATCAGTGCTATAAAAACCACAACATAAGAATCGCAAACTAAAAACAGAATAGAAGGAGCAAATCAGTTATCACACAGTTTTCAACTTAAGTTTTCAATTCTGACAATTTAAAAGCCTCCCAAAATAAAGAAGTCTTCTCAAGCAAAGATCGGCCCATCCAAACCTCATTTGCAAATAGGCAGATGTTTATTATAGAAGATTATCTGTAATGCATGGGATCTATGTACTATTGTACAATGATTCCTGCTCTTTGTGAGTACACTGTTAGGGTTTTTTTAATGCTTTGCATTTAATCCATTCATAATCTATTGTGTTTAATCTATTCATTTGTTTCACCGTAGAAGAAGAATTATGACCGAGTCATGAAAGCACTGGATAGTATTACTTCAATAAGAGAAATGACGCAGGTAAGCATAAAACTCATTTTGTTCCTTAACTGTTGGTATGTTACATCTGTTTATGAGTTTGCAATGTTATTTGCGCAGTTGTTTTACTAGAGCTGTACAAGAAAAGCCTATCAAAGTAATAGACTTTGAAAGTCCAGCAAGCTACAACATAAAATCAATGAACCAGAAGGCAGGCGCATAAAGCTCAAATGGAAATGAAGAAGTATTTATTTTCAGCAGAGGCTGCTTAGGAGCAGTAGATTGTTCCCACCATCAATGGAATGGAGCAGTGATCAGTGGCTGCTCAGTATATTTGTATATATTTATTTGAATGCAATATGACAGCCAAGCCAAAGCCTTCTAAAGGGCCAGAGGTGAGGGGAGGCATTGGATTGGTTCATAGTTAGCTTAATTCTCATTGATGCCAATGGATGTGCTCTGAGCATGGCTCCTCTCTGGATCCAACTCTATTGATTTTGTGATGATCTGCTGTGATGATGGCTTTACAACTAAAAGTGTAAAAGGGGGTTGTAGTGTGAACTTCTCAATACTCCGTAGAAGCTAGTTTCTGTTATATCCTTTCAAGTTGTGCTGTAAACCTGACAAAGTGAATGCCTTGCCATACACTTCATTAATCCATGAGTCCATAAGAATTGTACGTTAGGAGAGTACACAAGATTGCTCTGGACAGTTCGGTTCAGGTGTGATGCATGATTTGTCATTATTTGCATGAGCAGCAGTAAATCTCAAGGTCACATGCTCTCTCCTCCCATCTCCTCCATCCACATAGCTGTGAAGGGAAGACTGAAGGTATCCTCTTCCAGTTTTAAACTAATCAGGACTTCTTGTGAACATCCAAAGTCAAGTGCAGGGGAAGCTCAGAAAGACTCTGTTATCTCTGAACTGGTGGGAACTCTTATTTGTTACGAAGCTGGGATCATAAACCAGGGTTGGATCCTGACTTCTCCAAGCAAACAAAACTAACCAGAGTTCTCACTAATTTATCTGTAAGACACACACTGGCCAACCTAAACAGGATGTAAAGGCATCTCACCTTCTCACAGTCACACTGGAAGGGAGTGAGGAGCAGCACTTGAATTTGAGACCAAGTTTATCATTACATCCAAAAAGAGTAAGTGTAGACATAATCTAGTTGCATAGGCAACATTTCAGCTAGAATTCTCCTGTAATAATTCTAGTATTTGATTCTTCCCGTGGTTCTCTTTAAACAATTGTGCATTCTTTCCTGAGCATGCTATCTTTACCGCTGTTTTGCAAGGATCCACTCATGTATTTTTGTGAAGGGTTATGAGTCAGTATGAAACATAAACAAGTGAGCTGACCTTTACAAAACGGGGATAAAGATAGTTTGTCATATGAGGATATCATTGTGAATGGATCTCTAGGGAGACTGGCCTGTTGTCTGAGTCTTACAAGCATCTTTAATGCTTTGAAAGTGAAGCCACTATTAACTGGTCCTTTTGGTGCACATGAATTCTGGTTTCAGTGATGAGTCTTGGTGAGCTGCAAGTCAACTTGTCTTAGAATACAAGAAGAATGGTTTCCACACCAAAAAAGATAACTCTGTCTACACTTGGCACTGAATTGCTTCCTCTATTAGCAAGCTCAGGTGTTGAGCGCCAACAGAAATGCAGCCAAAGCAAGTCCATGGGGGGAACAGAGGCTAACAATGCTTTAATCAGAAAAATGTCAAGACTTGCAGAAGTACCAAACAAAAAATCCCTTAAGGTGCATGCAGCCCCCTCTGAAAAATACCCAGCCCAATGAGAACTGAGCATGCTCAGCTGCAGCAGACTATTGAGTGAAAGTTGGAAAAGGAAACTGGTGAACTAGGGCTGGCTAACTGGAACCCTGAACAGATTCCCATTAGGAGGTAAGGATAATGGCAAGATTTTGTTGGGCGATTCCATTTGTTGTGCATATTGGTGAAACATCCTGCACCCTTTCCAGTGGGGAGAGTTACCAGAATCCACCCTAGCTTCTGTCATCTAGCTTTCAGAATGTTTCCTTGGCTATCTGTAACACTGTTATTATTTCCTAGGCACCTTATTTAGAAATAAAGAAGCAGATGGACAAACAAGACCCACTTGCTCATCCTCTTCTGCAATGGTAAAGATCTCACTTAGATGGCATGCTAAGTGTTTGATGACATGATTCATTCTTAGCAGATCCCATTTGTCATTAATGTAGGGCACAATCCATCACCTCCTGTGAGAGAAGATCTTGCCATGTTCAACACAGGCCTTGTTGCAGTGCAGTTTGCCTGACTATTTGGTGTAATGGGAAGTCCATTCATACTTATTTATCCTGCACATACAGCAGCTCCACTTCATTCGTTGAATTTTTAAGGTTGCTTTTTAAAGACGGATCTGGGCCATAGAATGGGCATATGGCAAGTAGGCGCAGGCTTCCCATTACTCGAAAGGAGTGCAGTTGTTGGGAAAGTTAAAAGCAACCCTATGGGGATGAATCATGCCATTCATTTGTGAATGCCAATTGGAAAAAAATATTGAAAATGAGCCCCAGAAAAATGGGTTGACTATCCAAAATCATTTCACACCTGTAAATTCTCACTTGTTGCATACACAAGGAGCCCATGAAGTTAAATGCATTTGATACATTAAGACGCTGATTTAACGAATGCATGGTAAATCCCCATTTCTGCTTGGCAGAATGATACAAATGGCCAAGCTATCTTGGGGTGAGGGAGCCAGACTTTGGGGGCTTTCCATCATCTGTGTGGGCTTAAATAAAATGGAATGAAGGTACCTGCCAGTATTTTTATAGGAAAACCAACCTGATAGTTGGTACCTGTCTTGTTTCATATACAGTGGTACCTCGGGTTACATACACTTCAGGTTACATATGCTTCAGGTTACAGACTCCACTAACCCAGAAATAGTGCTTCAGGTTAAGAACTTTGCTTCAGGATGAGAACAGAAATCGGGCTCCAGCAGCACGGCAGCCGCTGGAGGCGCCATTAGCTAAAGTGGTGCTTCAGGTTAAGAACAGTTTCAGGTTAAGTACGGACCTCTGGAATGAATTAAGTACTTAACCCGAGGTACAACTGTACAGGGACCTTAAGGGCCACCTCTTCCCATATCTGCCTCCCTGTGCCCTAAGCGTTGAGATAGACGCCCTTCACTATGCCCTGACTAATGTGAAGGCTCAGCTAATGGAAAGAAGAGAAACGACCCTCTTTGTATCAGTGCAGAGGAACTCTCTGCCCCTCACTTGACAATACCCTCATCTATCAGTGTTTTACTGTTTAGGCAAGCTTTTCCAAAAACAAAAACAAATCTTTATATATGATTTTAGTTGTTGCTAGTGATACTTTAGTACTACAACAGTGGGATATCTTTTATATATATAATTTATTGTTATTTTCAGGGTTATTTCAAGTAACAGATCACATATTGTGAAGCTACCTGTGAACAGGGTAAGTGTTATGTTGGATCTTCTATAATATAAAATTAAAACACTTTGCGGGGGGGGCATATTTGTGAATCGATTGCATAAAGATGTAATGACAGAAATGGCCTTATCATACAGGGAAATGGCTTTCCTTAACAGGCAGCAAATTGTTATTTTTATTATATATTTTCTTACATTTTATTGCCGGGGAGGGGAAGAGGTGCTTGTGGGATTGTCTTCTTCAGGGGCCAAATAAAGTGACCAGTCTTAGATACTAGGCTGGGGGTTGGAGGAGGGAAAGAGAATCATAGAATTGTAGAATTGGAAGGGACCACTTGCGTCATCTAGTCCAAACCCCTGCAGTGCAGGAATCTTTTGGCCCAATGTGGGACTCAAACTCATGAACCTGAGATTAAGAGTCTCGTGCTTGACTGACTGAGTTGCTGCTCCACCTCAGGCAACCAAATGTCTTGGGCAGGCAATGAATGCTGGCTATGAGACTGCTTTTTAACATTCAGCAGCCCATCACCCAGTACAATATATATTGAATGCTTCTGAATCCATTGCATCTGGCTATTGTTTTGGTCTTGTTGCATATTCAACAAGTCCTACTGATTTCAAAGGAATGTCCATGTGCGTGCAGTCACAGCTGTTCAGACTAACCTCTGGCCTGTTTGCTAGATGTTCATCCTACTGCTGCTATCAGGGAGCTGACAAGGAGAACAGGGCATTTACTTCCAGTAAACGTGCAAACGATTGTGCTGGAATTGGACTGAGGAGCTTCATAGGAAAATAACTAACTAATTAAGCAATTAAAAGACAGTCATTAAAATATTTAAAAGTCAAAATCCGAAGACCATTTAGCACCTGTTCAGTTCCAGCCACTACAAGTCAATTCTTGAAAGATTGGCAAAATTGGAACATCAGGAAATGTCCAAGCGAGTGAGTTCGAGAATTATAGTTTCCTCCCTGCCTGCTCTCATTATAGGCATGAGTTATATTGCAAAATAATGTTAGACCCTTCCAAGAGCCTTTAAAATGAATGCATTTGACTGTGTTTACAGCTGCAATCCTATACACCCTTACCTAGAAATAAGTCTCAGTGGCCTTAACAGAACTCATTTTTTAGGAGATGTGTGTAGGACTGTTCTGATAAGTCCCATTTATTTCAGCAAGACTTAGCCATGCTTCACTTTTTCTGGGCTGCACTCCTGATAAATAAATCTCAAATAGGCAGTCAGTTGACTTCAGAGGATAGAACAAAATGTAATAGATGAAATGTTCACTTAGGCATGTAGGCTCCAATTTATTTTGATGGGTAATAACTGCATTAAAGCCATCTCTGTGCAGCCCACTGTTAATTAAATGTCTCGGAACAAGCCGTGTTAACTTAGATCATCTTATGGATTATTGGCTCTGTCTTTCAATATAAAGTATTCCATCCACCATCTGATAACACGGGGTGGTGACATGATAGGTTGGATATAGAAATGACAATGGATTTTGGAAAGTGGGGAGAAGGGTTTGAAGTACAAACTTCTCCCACCAAAGTTTGGAAATCTGAGTTCCATTGTGAACAGAGCCCAAACTCCCACCAAGCCAGCCAGCCACTGCTGCTACTTTCCACTGTCTCCCTGTGCCAACTTATTCTTCTAGGTGGTGGGGAAACCAGATTTCTCAAGATACCATACATACATTGTAGGACTCATCTTTAAAGCCTAAGTTCTAGTAGGTTCGTGAGCATCATTTTCTAGTGGAATTTGTTGGACAGAGATCTGGAAGACCCACTCCTTCCGTACAGACCCTGGTATTGAGATCAGGAGAAAGGAATGCTCTTGGTAGTTTCACTGCTCTCAGAATTTGGGGTGTGTTGTGTTTTTGAATTGCTCTTACCTGCCCTTGGACTTCAGGGCAAAGAGTGGCTAAGAAATCATCATCATCACTATCTTTTTTTAATTAATATTTTTATTGATTTTTACAAATAATTTCCAAAAATCATATAACATACTTTCTTATCTTATACAATGTTTGGGACTTCCATCAACTGCATCTGAAGATTTTTCCAGTCTTTATTTTCGGTATTACATTTAATACTCCTTCACTAATAATTCTTATCATAGTTTTCTCTGCGATATTTCGCATAGTCCTCCTTACAAAACTTCTTGCAATCCTACTAGCATAATCTGTTGATTACAATTGCTTTTCAAATAGTTCATACATTTGCTCCAGTCCTCTGAGAATCTCTGATCCCGCAGGTTTCAAATCCTTCCTGTCATCTTATCCAATTCTGCATAGTCCATTCATTACGTCTGCCATTCTTCTTTCGTCAGTAGTTCTTCTTGTTTCCATTTCTGTGCCAAAGAAATCATCATCACTATCACTTCCCTATATCTCCATGCCAAATCCATTAAATTAAGGGTCATGAGAAATGGCAGGTCTTGTGCAATTCAGCAGGCAACAATGAAGTCTCCGTGGTGACATTCCTGAGCATGCTCAGGATGATCCAGGCTAGAAGGAAGAGGTCTGCAAGGTGTCTGCTATATTAAGTGAACCTTCTTTCCCCCACTATGTGGCAGTGTAAGGTTGCTTTGAAAGGACTGAGAGAAGTCATTGGCATATGCTCCCCAAAATCTGGTTTTTAAAAAGCTTTCTCAGAAGAAACCAGAACAACTTAGAAAGACCCAGGCTTTTCTTCTGAGATGTTTTGCAGAAAACTCAGAAAAGCGTAAAGCGAGTAGGACAAAGTTCACCCATCTTTAGCTGCATGCCTTGTCACAGTATAAACGATGTCATGGAGAATAGGAAAACACAAGAGGTATTTTCCTTTTTTCCTTGTTAGATTTTTTAAAATCTCCAAACTCAAGTTTTTTTGATAAGCTGAAAATAAAATGTTAGACGTAGGAGCTATGTGATTGTTATATCTAACGGGGTATTTTTCGGAGATTAGACTGTGGGTTATGGGAGTCAGGCAAGGTGAACCCTGAACAGTTTTCCTGGCTGAACTCCCATCTCATACTCCCATTGAATCAACTGCTGTTGGCTTTTCTTCAACAAAAAATACAGATATATGGTTCCAAGCATATTTTTCCTCAGGAATAAATAGCAATCAAGGGCAGGGTGGGCAAGTAAACAGTGCAAAGGAGAAGGAGTTAAGGGCCACAGAACTAATTGCATATCAGGGATGAGATGTTGCTTTGATCTTTTAGCTCTTGTTTGCAGATCCCTCATTTTAAGCCTAGTTTGACCCTTAAAAATATGTTTACACTAGAGAATTCATGAGAATTAGAATATGTCACTAACCTCCCTTTGCTGGTTTGTCCCTATTCTTTTTCAGCAATTGAAGTTTATGCACACCCCACATCAGTTTCTTCTGCTCAGCAGTCCACCAGCCAAAGAATCCAATTTCAGAGCTGCTAAAAATCTCTATGGAAGTACCTTTGCATTTCAGTGAGTATCCAAAACTGCAAATTTAAAAAAAAATCACCAGTATGAAATATTCTGAAAGGCATAATTTTCTTCTTCCAGCACATGGTTTTTAGAGCAAATGGCTAGTTTTATTATTTATTGATTTTTTAAAAATTTCATCTGAAGATCACAGGGCTGTTTGCATCATAAAAAATACAAATTGAGAACACAAAATGCATAATAAAAACAAAAACTAAACACATTGTTTTTCATTTTGGTTTCTCCATGACAGTACTAATTTCCTCTCTCTGTGTTTCCCCCCCCCCTCTGAAAGTGGGTCACACATTGAAAACTGGCACTCTATCCTGAGGAATGGCTTAGTAGTTGCTTCCAATACAAGACTGCAGGTAAAAGTAAACCTGAAAAGGAAAATATATGGGTTGTTTCTTAAAGGCAGCTTTGGGTGCGAGACATTGAAGTTACAAGCTTATAAACAGCATTCCTTATCTGGAAGAAAGTCTCAATAAACTCAGGGATCTTTATTTCTGAGTAGACTTGTATAGGATTGAATTGCAACACAAAGTAGATTCCAGACAGACAAAACTGTACTACTTCACATAATGCAGCAGGGGGGAAGCTGCAACCTCCCAGTTGTTTTGGGGCTACAACTACTACCCTTGACCTTTGGCTCTTCTGGCTGAAGTTGGTGGGTTCTGGCATCCAAAAACTTCAAAGGGGCCACAGGTTTCCCACCCATAATGCATTGCTTGATGTGTAGAATTTGCTGTGGCAGATGTAGCAATGGCCACCAACTTTGATAGCTTTGAACAGCCTAAGCAATAAGGATAAGGGTATCAAAGGAACATACCATAGATCAAGTCAAAAGATTATTCCAGCTAGCTTAGCAAGGCCTGCACTGAGTAAAAGAGGCTGTGCAAGATTTCAGACAGGGTTCCCTCCCAGCCCTACCTGGAAACGGCAGGGTTTGAACATGGGACCTTTTGCATTCAAAGCGGATGCTTAACCACTGAGCTACAGGTCCTTTGGGTACAGCTCTCTATAGTGTTAGCCATTATAGTGTAGCACCCTGCTTGTGGTTAACGCTTAGCTGGAATGAAATATTCAACGCAGCAATAGAGAATTTAAAATAATTATTTATTTGTCAGACAAATAAATGAGAGGCACAGTGGTATATGGTTACCAAGCTCTGGCCTGGCCTCCTGCCATTATGGCCAGCACTTATATTCCCTTAATCCAGCCCCCTTTGCTCCTCCTGTGGCTGCCTCTGTCCAATCAGCCTGGTTGAATTTCCTATTGGCTGATTGCTAGAACCAATCACAAAAAGATACACCCATATCCTCCTGTCCTTATATGGAACACAAAGAGCTATATATTGTTACATCTATAAATGACAAATAAGTAGTAATATATCTTACATGTGTCTCAACAAGGAATCTTAATTACCAGCTCACCTCTTGCCCTCCTTGCCCTATTGCCTTCTAAAACAAATGGTTAATCTTAAATTTTTATCTTAAACATATGTCAATGATCTTGAGTTTCACATCAACATTGAAAGATCTCCTTCATTTGAAGGTTTCCAAACAAATGTCTGACAGCCATATATCAGGACTGCCCGGACGGCGTCTTCCTGTCTGGCAGGGGGCTGGGCTGGTGGCTGACTTAATTCCAGGATAAATACTCTTACAACTATATGAAATAAGAATCTAGCATTTGTTAAATCCTTTGCATAATTACATTTAAGCCAATATATTTAATACACAACACAAGTAGCCTCTTAAAAGGAATAAGGCCTTTGTAAAAAAGGAACTCAGTTTAAAACAGTTTCAGAAGAAACCTCTTTAGTTTACATCCCCCCCTTCAGCCAGCTGCTTCAGCCAGCTGCTTTTCCCATTATCTCTTCCCAACATTTATTGTCCTTAAACTCTCTCAGTTTAAGAAAGAAACAGCTTTAAAAGACTTCCCAAAATTTCTGCCAGCTAGATGCTTCTCCATTTGGCCTTTAACCTTGGAAAGAAGATCTGGCTCATTTTACTGGGAGGCACATTGGCATTATTTTACTATTTACTCATTCCTAATTATATTTATCTCTGCCTTTGTTATCTTCTGTAACATGTAGGGTCAGTGTCCTCGTTCTTAGCCTGTAATTTCAGCTTTTACGACTTTGAGAATTGTTTTCTGCTATCAATCAAGGGGGCCCCTTGTCTAGGAGGAAAACATTGCCAAGGTTCTCTATAAACAGCTGGCCTTCTTGCCTGGCATGAAACTTTTGAAAATCTTTAAGCTCTCTCTTTAATATACAAGTCCTGATCAAACATTAATAAAATGCAGGCTTATGCCTGATGCCTCAATAGCTAACAGCAGTTCAAAGACTGTATACCACTGAATACTAAATAAATTGAGAGTTTGAGATGAGACTAAAACAATTCAAATGTTGTATGCTCTTATTCTGCAGCAGGTCTAAGAACTGTACCGATTTAAGAATGAGCTAAAAGGTCCTTGTTTTGTTGCAGCTCCATGGTGCAATGTTTGGAAGTGGAATCTACCTTAGTCCATTGTCAAGCATATCTTTTGGTTACTCAGGTGATGTTTTTAAATCTCTCTATGTGCAGAGGGGAGTGGGATATGGCAGAGGGAATGTATTTTTAAAACAGAACCAAATGCCTGCTGAATTAGCCTGTGGCAACTTTCCTCCTCGTTCTATATATGGCTCAAGGCTGTGCCTGTTGCAGAGATTAAAAGATGGAGGAGGGAGGAGGAGCAGGAGTGGAAGTCAGATAGTCAATATCTCACAGGAAGACTTTGTGGAGGCTGGAGGTTGCTGCAGTTTTCTGGCCCAACAGAGGGAATTGAATCCAACTAAATTATTGCATGTGTGGAACAACTTTCACAAGCCCAGTGGTATTAACCCTGCTTTCCTTTACCGGCACACACCCCGCACTGCCCCCATATCTGCTCATGCAGATTTGAGGGACCTGCAGGGGGAGCAGATGGTTGCAAAGTTACATTGCACTCAGTAAAGTTGTTCTGCCTGCACAACAGTTTAGTTGGCTACAGCTCAGGGCATATATGGTCTGTATTTCACAATGCACACTGGGTTGCAGACATATGGATTCACAAAGGGCCATCCTTGCTAGGATACACACCTGGTATGTTTACAAGGAAATGCAGCATTCTGGCAGCAGCCTCACAGTGTGGTCTCCCCGGGGACATAGGCAGGAGACAACTAACACACCCAGCTTACATAGGCAACAATTTCATCATGGCTCCAAGCACCAAATCAGTCCATTCACTGGTCCATGCTTGGAGGTGTGTCAAGCTCCATCTCATGTCACAAGAACAGGCGTAGATGTGACCAAGCCACCAGTTCCCCCAGTTGGCTCTCCTCCCATGTACCCTCCAGCCAGTTGGCTGCGAAGAATTGGTTGAATAATGAGCCCTTTGCCTGGTGGAATGCTCTGTCACATGAGACCAGGGCCCTGCAGGATTTAACTTCCTTCTGCAGGGCCTGCAAGGCAGAGCTATTCCGCCTGGTTTTCAGTTTGAACTTAGCCTGATCTTTTATTCCCCTTACTTCCCTCCCCCTCCCCTTTTTATGAAGTTTACCCGCTCTGGGATCCCACAGCTAATTCTCCCCTGGTCTGCTCACTGGCCCAAATAGGACTAATTTAGCCACCTAGCCCTGGTGATCATCTAATGTTTATTGGATGGATTTCCCCCCTAAATTGGTTTTTGAATTCTGAATTTATTGTTATTCACGTTTTATACTGTATGCTGCTTTTTGACAGCTATGGCCATATCTCTGTGCATGAAACGCAACTCTCTTAGACTCCTTTCTGATAAAATATAGTTTTGAAATCCCTGAAATAAAAACCATGCAGAGCAGTCCAAACCCCCAATCTGCCATCTGAGGGGTTATGTGGGTTTGGCTGTCCCTCCACCCAGCACTGCCTGGCCCTGCTGGTGGGGGGAGCTGTACTGCTGAAGAGTGCTTCAATGCACCTGCACCAAAGGTGGGCAGGCAGGCATTACTACGTATGGCAACACTGCTGGTGATGGTCAGTGGAAAGCCCTGAAGCAGGAATGAGACAAGGACTGAGCCAGCACAGGTTGCAGAGGAGATTGTACCATCTCGGCTGGCAGCATAGAAAGCGCTCAATTTACCAGGATTGTCAGCTGCTGGAAAAAAGAATCAGCTGTAACATCCGTGTCTGCATGCACTCTCCATTTATATGAAGTGGAACATCTGACATTTTACGCACCAGTATGTCTGATGTAAATCTAATGTCTTTAGGGATGAACAAGAAGCAGCAGAAGGTGTCAGCGAAGGATGAGCCTGCTTCAGGCAGTAAAAACAGCAATGTGTTACAGGTAAAGAAATATATGAAGCATTTCTAAAAGACATTTTAGTTTTATGTCCTTGCTAGGTCAGGGCAGGTACTGGAGATGAGGCTTATTTAGCCCCAGAGCATTCATGTGCACATGAGATAGTGGTGATGGAGGAATCCATAAGGGCATTGCATTGACAACTGAGAACTCTACAAGAACTGTTTTCTGTGTCAAATAGTAAGTTGTTGGACTGTCGTTCCTCTGTTGCAGGGATGGGGAACCTGCGACCCTTCAGAAGTTCCTGGACTCCAGCTCCCAGCATTCCCAGCCACCATGGCCAAATATTAGGCATGATGGGAGTTGTAGTCCATCCAGTCAGATGAGTGGTATATTATTATTATTGTTGTTGTTGTTGTTGTTGTTGTTGTTATTGTTATTATTATGACAACAGGTTCCCCATCCCAATATTGTTTCCCAGTGCTCTATGTTGGCACTAACAGACATAACAGGTATATATACAACTCCACAGAATGGGCTAATAAGAGTTCAAATATCTCATGCTTCATTGGTAATCAAAAAAGATTTACACTGTCACATATATTATCCTAATTTGGATTCTTTCGTTCATCTGTCAGCAAATATTTGTCTCTTGTAAGGAAATCTTTCTGCTCTCCTACTGCTAGGAGAAATTTGATCTGTTATTAAACCAAGGATTGAACTGATAGCTATGAGCAATATTACAGAGAATGTTTATAGATTTGCCAGAACAGTAATGCTATCAGTACTTCTAGCAAGAATATGTCAACCGGACCTATTAATAACTCCTTCATTGGCCAACATTGGGTTGTTGGTTTTTTTAAAAGCACTGTACCACTGGAACAGAGGAAGCATTCTTAAAACCAAATCAGTCCATTAGTTTAGTTTAGTACAGTCTACATTGACTGACAGCGATTGTGTAGGGATCCAGGCATCAGCCATTCCCTGAGGTACCTGGGGATGCCAATGGGGATTGTACCTGGGGCATTCTACATGAAAAGCAGTTGTTCTACTACTGAGCTGCAGCCCTTCCTCAAATTGCTTTCTTTTTAGAGCACAATGTCATATTTAGTAACTATTTAGTCTGTGATCCGTATTTAGTATAATTTTGTCTTCCAATGTTTGCCTTCCCTTACAGTCGCAGAAAAAAGGACAGCAGTCTCAGTTTTTGCAAAGCCGGAACTTAAAATGTATAGCCTTATGTGAAGGTAAGCAAGAAGAACAATAAAGACAAGACGGGTCTTCTTCCCGCAGTCAGAATGAAGCAACTACACCTCAGACCTAACTTGGTTGCATAGTGACATCATTTCCTCTTCACAGGAAGCCTGGGAATTGTGAAGGGGTGGTAGGGGTCTCTAAACAGAGAACTCTCTACAGCTGGTTTGAATTCTGCAGGTGCTTAGAATGGATTTATTCTATCTTTTTTGGTTCCATTGTTCTCTTGTGCCTACCCCCAGTTCCTTGGTCTCCAAGGCAACAATAGTTTCTTCTGAATCACCTTGATTGAAGGCTGTGGTGCAAAAAGTTACTTCAATTGGTCCATCACCCTCATACCTGGCTACCCATGGATTTAAAGGAAGCCAAATCAATGATTAAGCAGAGGCGTCTGGATATAGTTTTCAAGGGATCTTGTTATCCAAAGTCACTGCAGATACCATGCCATACTTGGGGTGGTCATCTATTCCTAAACATAGGAAGACTTTATCTCAGGAAAAGTTTAATGATCTCCCCTCTAATTTCTTAGATGGCAGATATAATAAAATCTCAGATGCTGCCCCCTGTAATAATGCTGAGGTGGATTCTTTTCTTGTATGTCCTTTTCTGTTATAACTTTCATCAAGGGGCTAGGAAAGATCTGATATATTCACACAGTCCATCTCCGATCACTCCTCTGACTCTCTTCTGATCACTTTGCTTCAAGGCTCTATCTAATAAGTCAATCACAGAGCAAGTGACAAAGTTTTTGAATACTGTTAGACCTTCTCATGACTGCCTGACATATGCACACTGTCTAGCATTTTAAATCAGTGTTTTTCGCTGTATTTACATTTTTATTAAGAGACGCGGGTGGTGCTGTGGTCTGTTACTTAGGAGAGAGCACTTTAGCCTCATAGATCTAAACCAGCCACCCCCAACCTGGTGTTTTGGGCAGCAACTCCTTCATCCCTGACCACTGGGCATGCTGGCTGGGTCTTATGGGAGTTGTAGTCTAGCAGGTGCCACTGTGGTCTAAACCACAGAGCCTAGGGCTTGCCGGTCAGAAGGTCAGCGGTTCGAATCCCCATGACGGGATGAGTTCCTGTTGCTTGGTCCCAGCTCCTGCCAACCTAGCAGTTTGAAAGCATGTCAAAGTGCAAGTAGTTAAATAGGTACCGCTCCGGCGGGAAGGTCAATGGCATTTCCATGTGCTGCTCTGGTTTTGCCAGAAGCGGCTTAGTCATGCTGGCCACATGACCCGGAAAAACTGTCTGCGGACAAACGCCGGTTCCCGCGGCCTGAAAGCAAGATGAGCATCGAAACCCCAGAGTCGTTCGCGACTGGACTTAACTTCCAGGGGTCCTTTACCTTCACCTTTACTTTTACATTTTTATTAATGTCATCATTTGTGCTTGCCAGATGTTTTAAAACGCTTTAATGGTCTGTTGACCGCTAATAAGGAAACTCAGCAGGCATTTTGTCAATATTTTTTTCTCTTCTTTATAGTGATAACTTCACCTGATCTGCACAAACATGGGGAAATATGGGTAGTTCCCAACACTGATCATGTGTGCACGAGATTCTTCTTTGTGTAAGTACAGAGGACTTTCAATTGTATGTTTAAAAAAAGTTTACTGCTTTGTAACTTTCATAACTTGCTATTCTTTTTCTTTTTAAATAAACAGCTTGCTAAAATAAGAGAGGATGCAACCTGCCTGTTTTCCCAGTCAAACAAACTGCTTTGGGCTTTACTTAAACCCTTCGAGCAGGCCTAAGCCTTTAGTGCTTTTCTTTTCTCTTTTTTCTCTTCTTTTTAAAAACATAAATATATTTTTATTCACCTCCAACTTTCCTCCCTCCAGGACAGATCAATCTAATCAAGTTTGCCAAAGTCCAATCTGTGATTTTAGTAGCTGCCATTATTCAGGGTTATCAGTAAAGTCTTTTATAAAAGGAAGCCATATTTCCAACAAAATCATCTAGACCATTTGTAGTATTGAATGTGTGTAATCTCTTTGTTAATTTTTCTCATATGTCAATAGACCATAAATTCTGTTTCCAACAAGAGATACACAGATGTTCCCATCTTTTCCAATTCTGTACCACTAGTAGGCATTCCGCTACTAAGAGAAAAGTAATTATTTCTTTATTGCAAAGGTTAGATTGCCCTTCTTTAAAAATAGTTAACACATTCTAAACTTGGGGTACATTACACATGTTGACCCATAATATAGCTCATTTCTGCAAATACCCTCTGCCCAAAGGGCTTTATATGTTCACACATCCACCACATGTGAAATGTTGTACCTATACTATTGCAGAATCTCCAGTAGTTTTACTAATCTAGCTACACTGCAATGGCATCAAATGCCATCAGTGTAGTAATTTAAAGGTATTTTCTCAGATCCAAGTTGATTCTGATTTTAGTGGTTTTTTACCCCGCAAATTATTCCAAGCTACCTCCACAATCTCTATCCCTAGATCAGATTCGCATTGCTGTTTCACAGAGCTACAGTCTCTTAGGATAGTGGTTTTCAAACTATTCTGGGGACAAGGGACTGATGATACATCTCCTTGCCAAGGGTGCAAGGGACTGGCGCGGTGGGGGGAGCCTAGGTACAACTCTGCTTCCACCACCACCCAGCTAACACAAGACGTTTGTCACAAATTCTTTATTGAGTTGATCATGGGAGACACGACCAAATGATAGCTTGCCCACCATTTATATAACATCTCCAAATGCATATTAAACATTTGGATAAAATACTTTTTAAAAAAATGTGTGTTCTGTTAGCCTGTGCTGTAGTTCCTCCTTGCTTCTCCACTTCCCAGCCTCACTACAGTGGTACCTTGGTTCTCAAACAGAATCCATTCCAGAAGTCCGTTCAACTTCTGAAAACATTTGGAAACCAAGGTGCAGCTTCCGATTGGCTGCAGGAGCTTCTTGCACTCAATCGGAAGCTGTGGAAGCAGAGTCGGACGTTCATGTTCCAAAGAACGTTCGCAAGCTGGAACACACACTTCCGGGTTTGCGGCATTCAGGAACCAAAACGTTCGAGTCACAAGGCATTCAGGATCCAAGGTGTGACCGTACTGTAAACTTCCAGAAACCAGAAACATGGCACAACTCCTTCTCAATGCAAACCATATACAGCAGGAGTAGCCAATGTAGTTCCCTCCAAATACTTCTGGACTCGAACTCGCCTCATTCCTGGCCATACTGGTTGGGGCTGATGTGAGCAGAAGTCCAACAGCATCTAGAGCATGGGTAGGCAAACTAAGGCCGGGGACCAATTGCCTTCCAAATCTGGCCTGCAGATGGTCCGGGAGTCAGCGTGTTTTTACATGAGTAGAATGTGTCCTTTTATTTAAAATGCATCTCTGGGTCATTTGTGGGGCATAGGAATCCGTTCATTTTTTTTCCTCCTTCAAAATATAGTCTGGCCCCCCACAAGGTCTGAGGGACAATGGACCGGCCCCCTGCTGAAAAAGTTTGCTGACCCCTGATCTAGAGGGCCTCACTCTAGCGACTCCCCTTATTCAGGTGGAGGATCACACTGTTTCTTGTACTGTGGAAAATTTCGAAATATCTTTTTTAAAAATTAATTTTGTGCACTTTTCTTTCTTTCTTTCTTTTTTAGCTATGAAGATGGCCAAGTAGGGGATACAAGTATAAACACTCAAGAGCCAAGCATTCATAAAGAAATACTCCGGGTCATTGGTAATCAAACTGCTACTGGTTAAAAGGACCACTCTTAACTCCTTGATGTGATTTGGAAGCCTTCCTCAGTCTCAAAGCTGGATTTTGAACTGAAGAAGAAATTTTGGGGTGGGCGGGGAAAACAACCCTAATTTATTGTTATTCTGAACAAGTTAACCCTTTGAATACTTTTTCTTACTTAGCATTTCTTATCACACCGGGGAGAGGGGAAAATTAACAAACCTGAAAGGGATTTAAGCAAACAACTGTAGGGACACAGAGTCTGTTGGTACAAGACAGCTGATAGTCAAACAGACGCTTCGGTTGTTCACAATAAACAGAATTTGAAAAGGAGTTTTGTGCTGATATTTTTATATTAAAGACTTGAATTGGATCATTTTAGTACTGTATTACCTGTATTTTAAATTTACAATGACTGGAACAGAAAGTCTTTTTATAAAACAAATAAACAAAAGTGGAAGCCTACGTAGTACAGGATATTTTGCAATAAGTAGAATATTCACATTTTAATACACCATAGAAACTGGTTACCTGGAATGTAAAAAAAAAAAAAAGTGGGAAAATTAGCTGTAATATATTCATTCTGCTATATACAAATCATGTACACGACCCACAATGTTACAGGAAAGGGACTTTTCTGTCGTGCTGACATATATGCCAACCTGAAAATGATTATTTTGCCGATGATCAGTGTAAGGGTATGTGCTTGGTTCTGCGCGCTTCTCATTCCTTTAGGTGCAGCTTTTGGAGAAAAAGTTCCCAGTGGATTCAGCCCGAGCATCCTTCTTTCATTCATGTGAAGATGGTCGACTAAGTCCTTCATGGATTTTAAAGGGCGGAAAAATCATGCAATCATCACAGTGGATCAATATGTAAGGGGCTGCCGAGTACCTGAACTGTCAGTGCTGCCCCTGTGAAATCTTCCAACAGGTGAAGCCCTGAGTCTTTATTGCTTGGAACGTCCAGCTGCCTTCTTAGGTTTCTTATTGAATTGTGTGGCAGTAGCCCTGTTCTTCAAAGCAGGAATATGCATAAGTGTTCTACAGAAGCCTCTGTGTGTTTCCATTCGTCTGATACTGGTACTTTTTTCATTTATTTTGTGAAATGGAAATGTACTTTTGAATCTACCATGTTCTTTTAATCCATGCATTCACAGAGAGAGAGAGTCACATATATCGGACTTGTGGAGCTGCTTCAAGTGCAGTGTGTAATTTAGGGTGCAGAAGTGAGTTTCATGCTCACAGGTCTTCCTACAGTGTGCACAGCTTTTTAATGGGAGCTGGGGACCACACAAGTACACTGCTTTCATCCACTGCCTTTTTTTGTGGCAGGCAGATGATTCAAATGGCTGCTAGTTACATAGGCATTGATTCACAATGAAAAACCTATTTGCAATGTAGGAGGATGCATGGGTCCAAGGCTTGCATCTGTCTTCAGTGCATACGTTACCGAAACCAATGGGCAATGCAAGAACTGGCACGTTTTGATTTTTTTTTTTTTTGCCAGATTAAAAGTGGAGGTTCTTTCCTCCAATAACGTGAAAACAAGATCACAGCCAGGCATAGGGACCAATCCTACATTACGCTGAGCATCTACTGTCCATCAGTTTCAGGACTATTATTATGCCTTTTGTTGCTGACAGTAAGGCAGTCGCCACTGCAAAGAATAATAATTTTCTCACTTATACAAAATTTCAGCCTGCTGGAAACAAAGCACTGAAACGCAAGATTTCCAAAACCAGAATTCAGCAGAAACAGCTAATAGTAAAACTGATGTTCCCTAATAGTTTGAGTACCTAATAAGGGAGACATTGCATACCTAATGGAATGCATTTCAGCTGATCAACCCAATGATAATTGGCTAGGAGGCTTAGCCTGGGGCATTCCCACATGAGAAATCTTTCAAATTATCATTTTCTATTCTAGGCATAATTTAACGTACCAGATTTGTCATGCAAATTTCCTGGATGCCAAACTAAGCTTTTAGTAAAATGAATGGGTAAAATGGCCTTTGCAAAAGGTAAAATCCTAAGTATTCTGTATTTTATTGTAAACGGGGGTGGGGGAACGGGACCTCTAGGTGACATCCCCCTGCACAATGAGATTTGCCCTTCCTGTGTGCTGCAGGATCTCTTCTGGAGGGTTGGGGTAGCCTCCACAGATTTGTGTGATGGGGGGGGGGGCTTCAGGGAGGAGAAGAGGAAATGGAAGTTTACTTGCATTGTGATGGGTTATCACTCTTGGTGAATGTTGAAATGTGCCAGTAATTCCAAAGCTTTTATGAGACCCATTGAAAATTGCTGACCTTTTAAATATATTTGAATTCCAGAAGAACACATTTCCTGCGGGCCTCTAACTAAGAATTGTCAGTATGCAACAACATTCACTTATTTTTTAACACTTGCTATAGCATATACACATGCAGACATAGTCTGAAACAATGACATTTTTAGAGTAAATCTAAGACACCATTATTTCCCAGGTTAATGGGCTCAGCTGTATTGCCCAAATCCTTGCTTCTTGCTACCAACAAATCCAGCTCTTTCTCATCTGCTTCCTCAATTTCATCATTCATGGCTGGGGAATCTGTGAACCTCTTGATGTTGTTGGACTCCAATTCCCATTAGCCACAGCCAGCATGACCAGTGGCCAGGGATGATGAGCGTTATAGTCTAACATCCATCTGGTAGGCCATAGATTCCCCATTCCTGGCATAATTCCTCTGACAGAATGCCACCAGCTCTATAGCAGAGATGGTGCCACAAATTTTCTGGAGAACTTCAAACTCCTCTTTGTTGAGCAGCAACCAGGCTGGGGGAATAAATTTTTATATATTGCTGAATTCCCCAGTTTTTGTTCACTCATTGGTTTGCTACTATGGCTACAAGAAGGTCACACATGGATCTCATACTTAAATTGGCCTTCGTCAGCTTCAACGCCACCTGCAAATCAGTCTCGCTTGAGTCAGAAATAGATTGCGGTGCCGCACTTTGTATCTTGATGCCACTACAGTGGAATCTTGAAATTAAGAATCGGCTGAATATGTTTATGGCAGGGGGAAGGAGTAAACAGTGGTATTCTGCAAGTTCAGCAATTCTTTCCTGAGCCACCCTTTGCTGCTTTCGTACTCCTTGTAGCCAGCTCTATGAAGCTTCACCATCTCACCAGCAGTCCCTAAAACAAAATTCCATGGCTCACTCATTCTCTCCTGCATATATACACAGTAAATGAGGATCAAACATTGGCGGGATGCCCCCTATGCATTCATCACTGCAGTGAGTGTTCTCTCATGTGGCTGTAGCATCTGTAAATGGTGTAACCATATCCCCAAGGCCGATCTTGTAGGGGTTCTTGATGCAATGGGAAGGACTGACTGAGTGAAATGGCTAGATCTGTGCAAATTGGCCCTGACCATGTGATGGCATCATGCACATCATGGCGCTGTGGGATTGTTTTGCAAGGAATCTCCTTTCCCCCACTATGGTGTGTGAGGCTGATCTATCAGCAGTGTCCTAAGTGTGATTTTTATACTGCTTGGTTAATTTCTTTGGAATTCAGTTCTCTGGCATGCTGTTGTATTTCATTGTTAAAATAAGACCTCGGCATACAACTTGTCCATTAGGATCTCATCAAGTCCTTTCTTCTGCACACATTTCATACCATCAGATGGCTCTGAATACCAGCTGCTGGGGAACAGCAGCTGGAGAGGGCCATTGGCCTCATGCCCTATTTGTCGGTTATTTCTGAGAAGCATCTAATTGGCCACTTCGGGAAGCAGGATCTGGGACAAAATGGACAATTAGTCTGAATCAGCAGAGCCATTCTTCTGTTCTTACAACAAGGAGCACTGACATGCTATTGTATCCCTCAGCACTGGTGCCCCAGTTTCCAGTTTTGTGCAACATGCCCAATTATACCAGCAAAAAAAATGGCGCAGTTACACACAGCACTGCTAATAGCTCCTAAGCAAAAGCAGGGGGATTTTTAAAGAAAAGTAATGCTGAGAATTGCAGCATGAGCTAAGCAGGACTGCTACCATTCCTCAGGCTGCAGTGCCTTTTGTTGCTGAATGTCAGGCAGAATTTCAAGATGCACAATATCTTTGTAGTAGGGGACCCAATACCTGTTGAATTTCTGCCTGCTATTCAGCTGCCAAGGCAGCTGAGTCCTTTAGGAAATAGGGAACCTGTTCACATGCCCAAAATGCTTGGAATATGTCCTTGTTAACTGTCCATTTTGGAATTGGCCATGCTTGTGGAAAATTCAGTGATGGGGTAAAACACGAGCCAAAAATAGAGCAGTCAACTTTTCTGTGTGGACAGGGCCCTGTGCACTGAACATCTGGTTGCCAAGTAGAATGTTTCTCCTGTAGGATTTATGCTTGCTAGACTGTTTTTAAAATGTGTCTGGGAGCAATTTCAATGTCCATTACATCAGAGAAATCCCTTCTAGATTCTGCCACTGCCTTCTGATTCTCTCATTGGGAACCCACCCATTGACAGTGAGCCATTTCAAATGCATTCACTGACATGGTACAGTCCTCTCATGAGACTCTACCACTCCAGAATGTGCGAGGGAAAATGCTTTCCTTGTCTGTGGGGAAAGTAAACATCAAAGAGATGTCCAGGCCAGCTCCCCCCATCCCAAGCTACTTTAAAATGAGATAATCCCATCTGAGGTTTTACACCTTGGTTCAAAGTAGTCACCTGTCTTGTTGAAAGTCTCCATTACAAACACTACCTCAAGATAAAAGGAGTACAGCCTGATACTTGGGCTAAAATCCTGCACCTAGTTATTGCAACTGACAGGATACAGGGGGTGTCAGGATTGCACCCCAAATCTAACATAAGGTGTTCTGTTTGGATGTGGAATTAGAACTTGGATACTTTTGTTTAGTCTAGTTTAGTCCAGTTTTTTGGAACTGATCTAGAAATGGTGGGGTGGTGATCTTCATTAATACCTGGAACCTAAAAGAGCAGGGAGTGGGACCATTTATATATGCTAGCTAATGCAGAGCTAACAAGTACTGATTCTTTTCTCATTCTGTTCTACTGCTATGTCTTTAGCAATGGCTTGATGTGCAGTAAATGGTGATGAGCATACACCTCCATGCCCTGAAAGCATCCTCTTCTCATTCCTATGTATCAAACTGCTGTTGAAAGCACAGTGATGGGGTTATTCTGCACTTAATCAGAATAGCTTATGTGGTGTTTAGCTCTTGTTCCTCATTGACAAGCTGTATCCTAATTTTCTGTTCCCCATCCTTTTACAAATCTGCTCCTTTTACAATGCTAAGAAGGTGTGTTGTCACTCCCAAGAAAGTAGGGAAAATCAAGAGGTGCTATGGAGGTGAAATACATCTTATAAGGAGCCAGTGACACCCCAAGATATGTTGTTGACACATCCTCTTTTTCATGGGTAGAGTCATCATAGCAATCCATAGTTAAAAGTAGAAGTCGGCAAAAGTGTCCTCTTTTTTGCTTTTCAAAATATGGCAGTCCTATAGCCCTTTGCACAGAGCAATCCACCATGATGTCTGAATTGTATCCGCCTACTTTGGGAGATTTATTCTATCCTAGGAATAGAATAGAATCTCCGTGCATCATCCTAAACACATCTGTCCTAATATCAGGACCATTTACAAATTGACTTTTTTGGTGGGTTTCACATGGATATTGCAGATGTTCAATCTAAGATTGCACATCTGGGCTGTACCAAACAGCTCTGAGACCTAAAGTGGTCAGATACAACTCTTCTTATCTATTGGACCACCCTATTGGGAGGCCAGGTTGTCAATGAATAGCTTCAAAGCAGTGGTGAGATGGCATGATTTGTGGAATGGAAAAGTGGAGATTGGCTGAACTTTCTGCTGGAAACTGCATCCTCTCCTAAGTGCTTCCTGGATGCTTATTTGCTGCTTTGTGGGGGGAGGGGTGTGTGACAAATTTTAGGAAGAAAATTGTGGATGATAGAGAGCTGAATACTTCACTGCCACTTCACCACATCTCCAATGTGAACCCTTGCCACTGCTGCTTTGCAACTGTTTGGTGACAACCTAACTACTAAAACCCATGTTTGTGGCCGATTGTCTAGTTTTGCTCAATCTTAAAAGATTCCCAGTGATGTATTGGCACCAGATCACAAAACCCATTAAACTGAAAAGCAGGCTTGTAAAAACTCATAAATGTTCTGCTCAAGTCAGTGTAGGGAGTTTCTTCAGTGACCTGATCCTGCTCTCAGGATCAATGGGAAGAGGACACTTCATGCCTACAGATTGTTACTGTCATACCCATGGCAACTCAGATGGAGATTAGCTCTAGTTATGCATTCCTTTGGTCTTCAAAGTTGACCTTCTCATTAAAGTGAAGGGGGGTTGTGCATGCAAGAATTCCACTTGCACATCACACTGGACACACAGAGAGTTATGGACTGGGGTTAGCTCAATGCTCAGAGTGCCAGACCTTGCCAGAGTTCCTGAGTTCCTGGGAACACGGCAGCTGCCTTATCCTAAATCAGCTCAACATTGTCTACACCAGTGTTTCCCAAACTACAATTCCCATCATTCCTGACTACTGGTCTTGCTAGCTCAGGGTGATGGGAGTTGTAGTCCAAAACCAGCTGGAGACCCAAGTTTGGGAAGCCCTGGTCTTCAGTGACTGGCAGTGGTTCTCCAAGATTTCACAGAGGGGGCATTCCCAGCCCTACCTATGGATGCCAGGGATTGAACTTGAGACCTTCTGCATGCAAAGAAAATACTCTGCCCCTGAGTTATAACGCTTCCCCTCCATTGTTCCTTTTATTGTTTGTGCCAAAGACAGGGAACAGCTTTTCCAGTCAACATGGTGAAAGAAGACCTAGCTGGCAGAATATGTCGGGTCTGATCCACTACAGGTGCAACTGTCTTCGTTAATTTTACCTCCTTGACTAGGGACTATTTGACTAATTTTACCTACTTGACTAGGGAGACTGACTACAAAGGAGGACTTCAATAGCAGTGCGGAAGGGGAGATTTTTGGCAGGCGCTATTTTGTCATCCAGGTGTGGCAACAGCTACTTGAACTTCTCCCATCCAATCATTAAAGGTATAGGAATTGGTGGCTTCCATTGCTGCTGTAAAAGGAGGAAGCAAAGCTTTTATATTTTTAAGAATTAAGGGCACTGGCTTCTGGTTTGCTCTTAGGAGTTCAACATATGAAGGACCGTATTTTTTGCTCTATAACACGCACCTGGCCATAACATGCACATAGTTTTTAGAGGAGGAAAACAAGAGAAAAAAATCTGAATGAAACAGTGGATGTATCATTTTTGTGCTTCATGCTGTGGCCACAGACATGTGATTTGACAGTGGGTTTGGGGTAGCCCAAAGCAAAAATCCTGAGAATCCATGTGGATCTGTGCTTTGTAACCACGTTTTTGCACCATTGTGGCCCCAGGCAACAGTGGGTGCGTGATTTTTTTGGTGCAGGCTGTAGCCATGGACATGCTATGTGATCTGATGGTGAATTTGGGATGACCCAATGCAAAGATCCTGAGGATCCATGTGGATCCGTGCTTTGTAAATACGTTTTAAGTGGGGAGGGAAGGAAAAACACAGAAGGGACAAAGAGCACGAGAGGGGTGTGCAGCTGGCTAACAATGCAGGAGAGGGGTTTAACGGGAGGGAGGAAAGGAAGGCAAAAGTTTTCCCCAAGCCAGCCCTCTCTCTCTCTCTCCCACCTGCATGTTTTCCGGCTACCTGCGAGTCCCTAGTATGCTGGACGCAGCAGCAGCAGCAGCACGGAGAGGAGGAGGTGGTGGCTGTCGGCTGCGCTCCTAGCCGATGGAACCTGAGCCGGTGCGCGCAGTGTGACTAGGAAGGAATTAGAAGGAAGGACGCGATCCTTTCCTTTCCCCTCTGCTTGCCAGGAGGGCAGGGGATTTCCCTGCTCTTTGTTGCGTTTGAGCAAACACAGCAACTGAAAACAGAAGAGGGTGGGCAGGAAGACCCTGAGGCAGAATGCAGGAAAGCAGTTGCCTCTCTTCTGAAGCCTTCCCTCCTCCTCGACGCACAATCTAATTTTTGCCCCTGCACTAAGACCAGTCTTCTCCAGGGACCACACATTGGCTCAATAACACACACAGACATTTCCCCTTACTTTTTAGGAGAAAAAATGTGAGTGTTATAGAGAGAAAAATACGGTACTTTCCGTATAGCTATACATAACCTAGTTTCATAGGTTCTTCTCTGAATCTGGGAATGGTAGTTGGAGCTGGCAAGAGGGAGCGATCCCTAATATCAAGCTACAATTCCCAGAATTCTTTGGAAGAGAATTCCATTGCAGTTCAAGTGGTCTGAGACTGAGCTAAGTCTGCAGTCCGTTTGGCTTCTGTTTATCATTTGTGCTGTGGGATGTGCTTAATGATGGCTGGTTTGCTGATGGGACCCAAGCAATTTTTTATTTAAGCCTAGTTATTGAGTACTAAATGGGTCGCTAGCCAGTTGCTTCCTGCTCCATTTGAAGGCTGCTCAGACTTAAGGCAGCCCAGATGTACATTACAATTTGTCCAATTCTGCACTGGGGTTTTGTAGTTCAGTGGGGTAGATGTTAGCCTTTTGTAGACAAATACATTTCACGTAGCTGTCAGAAAGGAACAGCAACAACAACACAAACCCTAGAATGTGAAACACTGTTAAATACCCAGGTGACATCAAACATCTACTGCCAGCAGTTCCGATAAAATGGAGTCTTTACACACCATCATTGCAGCATGTTGTGCTCTTTAAAATAACGTTTAAAAATAAAATTTAAAAGATACAATTACCCAATTCATAACAGTATACAGTATTTGCATTTTAAAGAAAATTCAGCCACTCCCATGATTTATGCATTCATAGGCCTCTGTTTCTCAACAACCTGTTTTCCAACAAACATCCTGAATTTTGTGCACAAAACCTTCTCGCAGTCTGCTAATTTTTAGCCTATGGTGCCTTCAGATTATTACAGATATTGAACAATTTGTACATACTGTAAATAACTGCCAAAGGATCACTAAGGCCAAATATTTTCTCCAGTCACTTTTTACCGCACTTGCTTTCTTATTGCTATTTAAGCTCTTTTATTCAGCTTTGTAACAGTTATAACATTGTAGCCAATGCAAATGTTTACTTTCAATAAATCCTGAATTTGTTCAATGTGTGCCTAGTATCTGAGTCTTGCTTGGGAAACACTGCAAAATGCTTCAGAAGCATGAGGCCTGGCCTTATGTGCTTTTTGGTGAGTAAGGCAGGAAATCAAACAGACCTTCAGCCAGGCTCCCAGGAATCTTCCCTATGTCAGTGAGTCCACATTCAGATGACTAAACTGTCCCAGGTTTCCTTGGTCATCTGAAATTTTACAACCCCTCATGAGACGATTTGTGGTAAAAAAAACCATGTGGAATATGTGCTAAAATTGTTTCTTTTATTTATTACATATAATGTATGTAGTGTTTGGTTTTTTAAAAACCCAAGACAAAACCCAAAACCATTTAGTAAAATAATAAAATTATCAATAAAAACAGACTTTCCAAGTGCCCCTGTTTTCCAGGGATGACCTTGATTTAGTAGCTGTCCTGGTTTCTGATTTGATCCCAGAATGTCCCACTTTCCCTTAGGATATCTTTATTTTCATTGGAGAAATGTTGGAGGGTATTATCCGACCCCCAATGAAATTATCCTACCCCCAAGGAAACTAAACCAAAGAGAGTGAGCCTAGCCCAAGGCTATTCAGAAGGAGAGGGATGATTTGAACTCACAGCTTTCTAAATAGATTTCATCCAGTGGTTTCATACAGCACATGATGGTCCAATGTGGTGCAGCATCGCAAATGTGAAGAGATTGCCACACAATGGGTGTTGGCTTGCACTCAAGAATGGAAAGCAACCTCTCTGAAAGTCCCAAGCAACTCTTGGAATGCACCTGCGTTTTGTCAGCACAAATGCACAGCTTCACAGTGGCACATCTGTCCACACATTTAATCGCAGGAGATTTCATCCTTGTTCAGCAAACTGCAGTTCATCAAAAGGCAATAGGAAACCTGAATGGCTATTTGGAAAGCGGTGTTTTACATCATAGTTTGACTTGACCACCTACAAGAATTAGTGGAAATGGGACCACTAGCAGAGTCTGAAGCAACAACAGCCTGAGCCTCAAGGGATCACATCTGGAAAAATCCACTAACTCTTGACTTAAGCCCCATTTTAATGAAAGTCAAGAGTTATCATCAGCGGAAGATGTTTAATATCCACTAGAATGCTGTTTTCCAGGCTTCCGGTAGTGGTTTCAGACTTTCCTTTTCTAAATTAGGCTTGCAGGCAAGAGTATACATCCGTCCATCACCACTAAGTAACCATGACCAGCTCCAGGAGATGTGGATTAGTGGATGATGAGCTTTGTGATGGGCTGGAGACTCAGTCGCTTCCTCCTCTGTACAAGCCAGCCTTCAAAAGGTTCTCCCATGCAACCTTTCATGTTCTTGCTTTCAGGGAAGAACAAATTCCAAAATTAGGCTATGATCCCGGATCTCCTACATGGTGTTAAGATGCCTTCCTTTTCGCTATTGTGCCAGCTCTGAATCTCAGCTGGAGGAATGATGTCTGTGAGTCTCACTGCACCTCTGGTAATTATCTAAGAGATATTGGCAGAGTTTTATAGCACAAAATATCGACAAAGGTTTTGCAGAGCTTGGTTTGGATGCTACAGGAAGCCCTCCTCATCTGGCTGTAGATTTGTGGGGACTTAGCTGTAACCTAACTAGTTTGGTCAAGAAAATAAGCAAGCAATTGTATAATAGTTTTGTTTTGTGTCCTGGCCTGCTGTCACAATTTTTGTTCATAAAGCCTACATTTTAAAGGCAAGGATTGGGCTTTGTTGCTATTTCTTCTTTGCCTTTGGTGCATATGTGCAGAATGCACAGTGAGTCACATCCATTCAATAGGTTTACTTTGAGTAGAACTTACTTGGGTGCAACCCACCCTCAGTAAAGTGCCCCAGACAGTCTAAAGATCTCTATATATGCAACACTAAATGTTGTTATTGTTCCTTAAACGAAGTGCTGCTTGAAAAGATGAAATAATGTATTAGAGGGCATGAATCAATGGTCTCTCTCCTCTGTACATCCTCAGCTGCATTCCTCTGGCACTTCCCCCCATTTCCCTTATAGGTAATTGTGTTGTATTCCTGTTCTGTGATCAGTTTTTAAGTATAAAAGCATCTTGTTATGATGGGCTTCCAATTCTCCAGTCAAAAGGCCTTGACTGATATTGCCGTAAGAGAAAAGAAAATCTTATCAGAAATGGACTACAACTTTAATGCCATGCAGGTACATTAATTTCAATGGCTTTACTCTAAGTAGAACTTAAAGGTAAAGATACCCCTGACCATTAGGTCCAGTCATGGATGACTCTGGGGTTGCGGCGCTCATCTCGCTCTATAGGCCGAGGGAGCCGGTGTTTGTCCACAGACAGCTTCCGGGTCATGTGGCCAGCATGACCAAGCCACTTCTGGCGAACCAGAGCAGCACACAGAAACGCCATTTACCTTCCCACCTATTTATCTACTTGCACTTGATGTGCTTTTGAACTGCTAGGTGGGCAGGAACAGGGACTGAGCAACGGAAGCTCACCCCATCTCAGGGATTCGACCCACTGACCTTCTGATCGGCAAGCCCTAGCCTCTGTGGTTTAGACCACAGCGCCACCCGCATCCCTAAGTAAAACGTGGTTGGAGACAGTCCATTGATTCTTCTTTCCCCTTCCCCCCCAACAATTGTGACTGGAGTTCCTTAGCCTACTGCTTTCTCCCCTTATTTCTTCCCTCCCAGCTTGGTTGCTCATTCTGTTGCTCACTAGGTGTAAGGGGAAGCTTCCTTCCTTCCTTCCTTCCTTCCTTCCTTCCTTCCTTCCTTCCTTCCTTCCTTCCTTCCTTCCTTCCTTCCTGTGTTTTATCAGTGCATGCATGGGGAATCACTCAGCAACGTAGATTTGGGTGGGGAGCAGGGGAGTTGCAGATGAACCCAAGCTTGGTGCTGCATATTGTACATTCTGCAATTAATTTTATAATCATTTTCTAGCGAAACTGGCCTTCCCAAGGAGTAGAACCCAAGGCACAGGAAATCCACAGAGCAATAGAGAAATTGAAGAACAGAACCCTGTTAAATGTTGGTTTCTCCTTCGTTGGCAGGGGGTAGGCTTTGTTAGAAATGCAGGTTCTTTCCTGGGTTTTGATGGACTGTGCTCTGACAGACAAAACACAGGTGCAATTCACAGCGAAAAGCATAGCTTTAACACCCGCTGACATACCAATGACGTTTATAAGCGTATTGGTCTACATTTTCAGGGAATTTAAGCACTGGGGAGTGCTGGGGGGGGTGAATAGAAGGAAAGAACTGCTTTCCACATTGCAGGAGGTCGTAATGAGGAGCACACATGCGACATATTCAGACAAATCCTGCTTGTCACCATGTCCTCTTGGCCTCTCAGAGTAGCCCCCAAATCTCTATACACAAGCCAGCCACACATAAAACTGCCTTGTGTATAACCATGTCGGGTCTTGCCCATCACATCTGTGTTTCCTCTAATTCCTTTTCCCCCCAGGTTTCATTAAGTGGGAAAAACACACACACATCAGCGTGCTAATAAAAGTGCTCTGCATTTAAACTGATCATTAATCTTCCAGAATGTGCAACCAGGGTAATAAAATATAGGATTTGGTTTAGATGGCCTTAGAGGCTGCACATGTCGGCCAACGGGTGGGGGGAGGTTGGGACGGGGAGAGAGGGACTCTGTCCTCTGCCCAGCCTACCAAGCAGCATACCCAATACATCTTGCCAGATGTCTAAATGTGAGGCAGATGAACACATTTGCACAGGGCTCTGTGTACATATAAAGACACCAATTATGTTTTGAAACAACATCAACGCCAAATTGCATAAAAACTGAATGGTGTGTTTGATATCTCTTCCTGGAGATGCTTGGGACTGAACTCTACCATTGAGCTACAGCCTGCTCATTGCTCTTTATTGACCACACAGTGTCTGCCTGTTCTTTAAGCATTTAATAAACGATGCCTGTTGCTGATGATAGAGATTGATTAATCCCCCTGCCACACACCTAAGCAGAATCTAATTTAATTTACTTAAAATGTTGCATTCAGAATGAGCATCAGTCTCAATGGTACGGTTATTATTTCTCATATTTCTATCCTACCCAGCCCCCTTCACTTCCTCCCAGGAGCTCAAGGTGGCTATCTGTGAAGGCTATCTAATTCTAGCCTTCCTACAACACTGTTTCATAGGAATGGTAACCTGACCCAAAGCCTCTCACTAAGCACAGAAAAGAGCACTAAACCTCCACTAGATTCTGCCATGTTTCCAGAAGCGTTTTTGCGTCGTGTCAAAGATCACATCAAACACAAACATTTATCAGGTGAACAGACATTGGGAAAATGGAACAAAGTGCATCAGTGCATAGGAGAGGGAATTTTGGTAGGTACAGCTTGTCAGGTAGAGATGACAGAATCTGCACCTGCCAAAATTCCTTCATCTATGCAAGTATTATAGGTACAAATGCACTGCCCTTGTTTCCATCGGCTCACATTAGCAATGATCAGTGCTTCGCCCCCCGCCCCCCTGGAAAACTATGCAAAGTAAGGGGGAAATTGTCTGGGGCAGTTTTTATAGTTCATATTTTACACTTGGGTGATAAACAGTGTTAGTATTTTTTATTTTGTTTAAAAAGGAGAAAGGAAAGAGAGACACTTTTATCATAAGGGTGATATAAATTGGATTTTTTTCAGTGGATTTTAAAAAGAAACAAATACAATTTGGAATGTTTCAACACAGACCAGATGATTGCAGAAGTTCTGGAATTATTATAGCAATTCCAAAAGAACTGCTATAACAAGTTACAGCATGTCAGGTAACACCTTTATACAGTGGTTGTATAAAGGGTACTCTCATTTTGACTCAAGAAAAGCACCATTTTATAGTTCAAATCGGGAAAAATAAATACTGCCCCTCAATGAGGCCAAACTTTCATCAGTAAAACACCACACATCCACATTCCACACTACTTCACACATTAAACGCTCGCTTCTGACTGAGACTCAGGAAACACTGTGACAGGAAATAAGGCCTCCATCAGGGATAGCAACAGAACTGATGATTCACCGTGCTAGAGAAGAAACCTTTAATATATATATATATATATATATGTGTGTTTTTTCTGCCTAGATTCACTAAATGTTTATGAGTACCCCTGTGTCCCCCCCCCCGAAAAAAAGCACTGGCAATGATCCTGGCATCAATGACTCACATCTCAATATTCCATGATAAACTCCCCGTCCAGAAAGTATTTATTTATACAGCACCTAGCTCCCTGTCAGTGCTATGGCAACCAAGCCCCACTCCTGGTACGATTTGGCAAGTACACTTGGGGAAATTACTATAAGGCTGAGGCCTTAGCTCCTCATCTGTAAAATAATTTGTAAAATGGGGATATTAGTCAATTGCTTCATCCCTGGGCTGTTACAGGTGAACATAATGAAAATGACCATCAAGCACTTCAAAATGTAACAGTGCCATAAAAACAGTAGTTGTATAATGTGGAGCAAACACAAAGTTTGAATACTAGTAGAGTAAAGGTAAAGGTAAAGGGACCCCTGACCATTAGGTCCAGTTGTGACCGACTCTGGGGTTGCGCCGCTCATCTCGCTTTATTGGCCGAGGGAGCCGGCGTACAGCTTCCACGTCATGTGGCCAGCATGACTAAACCTCTTCTGGTGAACCAGAGCAGAGCATGGAAACGCCGTTTACCTTCCCGCCAGAGCAGTACCTATTTATCTACTTGCACTTTGACGTGCTTTCGAACTGCTAGGTTGGCAGGAGCAGGGACCAAGCAACGGGAGCTCACCCCGTTGCAGGGATTTGAACTGCCGACCTTCTGATCAGCTAGTCCTAGGCTGTGTGGTTTAACCCACAGCACCACCCGCATTTCAGCACTAGTAGAGTAGTGTGTTTATACAAAACCCTGTCTGGGAGATACTAGCTTTGATTCGATGCTTATCTCGAATATCACTTGGTATAGCTAGTATTTCCTCCATGCTGCCTTTTTGTATCTCCTTTCTCATATATTGAGGCATTGCAAACCTATACACTGAAATAGCACAGTCTGGTCAAACCACACGAGACTTGGTCTGTTTTTGTACGTTTCCTCTTTACCGAGCTGTTTGTTCCTCCACTCCATGAAGAATGTATTTCCTTTTCTCCTTCCAAACTCCTTGTTTATTACTTAATTTATTTGCTTTGGTTGGGGAGGGTGGGAGGAGTATATTACATTTTCAGCTGTTTGCCTCTGTAAACTAATTTCCAAAGACTGGGAAACAAGGCCTCCTATGAGCAATGTCTAGCCGTCTCCAGTGATCCCTGTGCCTTCTGCTTCAGTCTTTCCCAGCATCTCAGCACTTTCAGCATTTCCTGGGAATGTCAGATAATAGGTAGTAAATGAAAATAGCAGAAATAGAGAATGCCTAATATGTGGCAAGAATCATCGCCTTTTCAATGCAATATTGTTCTCATAGTCAGTCTTCCTGTACTTGGCAATTGCTCAACACTTCCTCCTTAGCTTGGTTTTGCAATCCAACTATATTTCCCAAATCTGCTGCAAGCCAGTTTTGTTGTTATTATCCAATAGGATTGCTATTGTGCACTCCAAACTTCCATGTGGCAGGAAGTTCCAGGGGCAGCATTGCTACTGGTTTCTTTGGAATGTGAGGCCACTGGAGAGTTAACAATGCATTTGTAGTCTCTATTGCAGATATTAATACTACACAGTTTGAAGTGACTGGAAGCATAAGAACTGACGCCTTTTGGAAATAAAGCATTGTCCAAACCCATAAAAATATTATTCAAAGTTTTACTGGCATAACTATTCAAAACAAAAGAGAAACATCAAAATATACATCCAAAAATCTTAGAAAATATGAAATAATCCAAACAGACCTATAAGCCAGGCACCAGCAAACTTTTTCAGTAGGGGGCCAGTCCACTGTCCCTCAGACCTTGTGGGGGGGCGGACCATTTTTTTTTTTGGGGGGGAGGGAATGAATGGATTCCTATGTCCCACAAATAACCCAGAGATGCATTTTAAATAAAAACACACATTCTACTCATGTAAAAACACCAGGCAGGCCCCATAAAGAACCCAGAGATGCATTTTAAATAAAAGGGCACATTCTACTCATGTAAAAACATGCTGATTCCTGGACCGTCCGCGGGCCGGATTGAGAAGACGATTGGGCCGGATCTGGCCCCCGGACCTTAGGCTGCCTACCCCTGTCCTAGAGGAACAAGAGTTGCAGGCTAGTAATGGAAGCAAGCTGAAAAGCCAGAGAAGCAGAGCACAATGCCAGATATCTTTTTGAAGGCTGCAACTATGGCATACATAAGACCCTTCTGGGGTGTTGATGCTGTAAGCCCCTCCATCGCCGGCTCAGGTGTAAATAAACCATATATCACAAACACACCACATTCTCCGCTGTGCCTCATTTCCAAAAGAAAACTTGAGCCCTGGGTGAGTGCAAAGAACCCCTGGAATCTCACATTGCTTGGAGACTGGGGTGGTGTCTACAACAATATGAACTGGGAAGCAGGGGTAGAAATGTACTTTTAAGCTGCACCACTGTCAGCTGCTCTTGATCTTGGCCGAAGAGTCACAAGAACATTTCAGTGTTTTATAAGGAATCATGCTGCTCAAGTAGAGTCCCCCCCCTTTTTTTTCTTTTAAAGAGTCTGCTTAAACCTCTCCTGGCCTGTCACTCTGTCCTCAGCTTCAGTGTCTATAATCACATTTCAACATAATATTTATGGGGTTTCTTGCCTAGGCCATTAATAGCTTCTTGAAGATCTCTTCTTTCTAACAGTGCTATAAATAGTTCTTCCAGGGCTGGTCTTACCATTGCTGGCGACCTTCAGTAAAGGATAACATTAGAATCTTAAGGGAAAGAGTGACTTACCAGAGACAGTTACACAGAAAGAAACCAAGAACTATACTATGAGAGCACCGCAAGGACTGGGTGACATACAAAAGCATAATCAACTGTGAACTGCATGGTGCACTGCAGAAGTGACCCTCTAGATGACTCCAACTCCCATCAGTCCCAACCAGCATGACCAATGGTTGATGGGAGTTGTAGTCCCAAGAAAGCACTTTTTCGGGGCCGCAATCTTGCGTGGGTCCCGTGACTTGTGTGGGAGTGTGGCAGTTGGTGTCCTGGTTTTTCATCACGTTGTGTTGGAGGGCATGAAGTTTCTGACCCAGCTTTCATGGCTGTCAATAGATCAGCCTGTCCTCTGGCAGCTGAGTGCTGCATAGGGAAGGAGACTTCTGCATACGTGGGCCATGAAAATATACATCATGATATGCCCCTGGTCATTATCTGGGCTTCTATAGATGCCCCCTTCGATTCTGTAGTGGAAGTGGGGATTGCAATTGGCTTCATTGTTACTTATTATTGTTCTGAAACTCTTATAGAGAATAAGGTAAGAATAAGATCCCTCCAGACTGGTAATTTAATGTAGATGTATTCTGCAACAGGGATGTGGGTGGTGTTGCGGGTTAAACCACAGAGCCTAGGGCTTGCTGATCAGCAGGTTGGTGGTTCGAATCCCCGCAACAGGGTGAGCTACCATTGCTTGGTCCCAGCTCCTGCCAACCTAGCACTTCGAAAGCACATCAAAGTGCAAGTAGATAAATAGGTACCACTCCGGCGGGAAGGTAAACGGCATTTCCGTGCGCTGCTCTGTTTCGCCAGATGTAGGGATGATCGCGGAGTGGGGAGTGGGGTCCGGAGGGAGCACACTCCCCACCAGCAGGCAGCCACAGTCTGCCTGCACGCATGACCTTGGGGTGCGGGACACACACACCCCAGACAAGCCACAGCTGTCTGGACATCATTCCCTCTGTCTAACCTTTTGTGGTCTCGGTAGTCTGTCTGTAACCTTTGTCTCTGAGACCTTTTGTCTCCTTCGTCATACACTGTGCAAGGGGAAAATGACGTGGTGGAAACAGGTGCCAAAATAACTTTGTACCACCCCACGATCTTGGGACCGGAAGATGTGTAAAGGTCACAGGCCAAAATGTATCTGCTTGGGTTCGCATAAAAGGAGGCTCCACAGGGCTGGCCGGCAGCTTGCATGCAGCCCACCTGTGCGCAGCTCACCTGCTTTATCGACTCCTGCCTCATGCCCTTCACGTCAGCCAGAAGCAGCTTAGTAATGCTGGCCACATGACCCGGAAGCTGTATGCCGGCTCCCTCGGTCACGACTGGACCTAATAATGGTCAGGGGTCCCTTTACCTTTACCTTATTTTGCCACAAATACCTAACGCAATAATAGTGCACTAGTGGCAGATTTTTTCCCCTGCTTTAGTTCTGTGATATTTCCCCAATGCCACCACATAATTGTTTTCCAGGAGACGCTGTAGAGCAACAAAACAGGAGAAAAATAAATCAGAACATGGGTTTATAAAAAGCTACAGGATTTCTGATAGGGCTGGTGCAATATCCCGTCACACACACTCTTGTCTCCGTGCCTGAGTACAACAACTCCAGGACATGGGCAGAATGCAGCAGAGTAGCAAATGCTTGAAGTCCAGCTCTCCAGCAGAGTTCAAAGGAAAACACAAACACACAGGCAGTAGAATTCTTCAGTAATAGCTTACTGAGGTTCAAAAGCACATAGGATCGTACTGGATCAGCAGCAAGGTTCAAAACTGCAGCTCATAAGAGCACATCCAGTTACAGAAGCAAAAAAACAGCCAGGATAGACAGACAAAAAACAGAAAGAGAACATAGAACTGAGCTCAGTGGCAAGTAATATATATTACCCACCTTGAGTATCACAGATAAACAATAGCTGCGAGCATGTTTTTGAGAAAGCTCAAGAAAGTTCTGTACCCATAAAACTCACAATCCTTGACAATTTCAGCAGGATGTTACAGGTTAGGCACTGATGGGAAGTGTAGCAGTGTGGAGACCTCAAGACATCTGTGACAATAAAACAGTATTGAAAGCACGAATGCGTGTGACTGCCCCCATGGCATCAAGAGCACAATTCATCCTGAATGTGCAAGAAAAGGAGAACTTGAGAGGCCCTTAAAATAAATTATATGAAATTAAATGCCCATTCCTATTTGGGGTCAGGTGTCAAACTGCGCAGTTACAGGTGAGAAAGAGCTCTTTTGGATACCCACTCCAAGTAAATTAGTGGTGCAATGCACATGTCTACTCTGAATCCCACTAGGTTAAATGGGTCTTACTTCCAGGTGAGCACATATAGGATTGCAACCGAAGGATGTTATATATGATCAGTTCATAAGTCAAATGCTGATGGGTTGCATACCCTCTATGAGCCTCAGGGGTCGGCAAACATTTTCAGCAGGGGGCTGGTCCACTGACGCTCAGACCTTGTGGGGGGCTGGACTATATTTTGAAGAAAAAAATGAACACATTCCTATGCCCCAGAAATAACCCAGAGATGCATTTTAAGTAAAAGAACACATTCAACTCATGTAAAAACACGCTGATTCCTGGACCGGCCGTGGGCTGGATTTAGAAGGCGATTGGGCTGGATCCGGCCCCCGGGCCTTAGTTTGCCTACCCATGCTCTAATTTGTACAAGTAATAGATTGGTTGGCTGGTTTTTTAAGCCAAACACCACCAGCATGACTGAGGGCTGAAGACTGAAGAAGAAAAGATAAGATACTGAGCCAATCTAAGCTCTGGGAATTGGCAATTTCTAGTTCAAGTTAAGCTGGAGCAGATGACCTATATATCACATGCAGCCAAACAGATTTTGATATACAAATAGATTTGTTGTGGCACGTTTTTTAAGGATAATATCGCTTTGAAGGCAAGGCAGCTGTGCGGCAAGATAGGGAGAGTGTTCATATTTTGTTTATGAAGTGCCAAATCCTATCAAGATTTCCTTGAATTTTTCATGCTTGTTATTGCAGGGACACAGCCTTCAGCTTCCCCTTACCGGAGCCCTCATGAATGGGATTTGAATCGAAAGCAACAGCCGCCGTAAACAACGATGTTCTCTATTAATTGCAGAATCGGCTTCGCTTTTGATTTGCTTAATGGGAGGGAGGCCTTCTAGGTGTAGCGGCTGGAAAACTACAGGGAGACTTCCATTCGGCAGCTGTCTCCCTCCTGACATCACCTCTCAGTGGCTAAACTTGCAGATGTTGCCTTGAATGAGTCTGTCTGGCCAGGTGAAAAAGAGGGAAGGCACAAACACACACACACACACACACACACACACACACACACACACACACACACACACGGCACCTTTAATAGTGGTGCAGGAGAGAGGATTTCATCTGGCGTAGCTTGTCATGCGACTATTAAAGATGCAGGAACTCCATCTTCTTTCTCATCTGTCCACCTCTGGATGCATAAAGGGGCCTACCAGATGTTTGATGCAACTTTCCCATTTTTCACCCCCATGAAGACAGCGCAAACAGGAGCCTTATCACGCCCCTAATACATGATGGGTGGGCTTCACTGGGATTGGTGAAAAGCACTGCAGGCTGGCCTTGATCTCTCCTTTTTCCTTGCTTTTATAATTCCTGATGTCGTTTAATTAAACATCTGAAGGCGGCTTCCTCTTCAACTCCAAATGCCACTACTCATGGAACTTTGGAGTGTCAGGCATAGCCCTATTGGCTTTAGCCCAAACGTAGCAGAGTTTTCCTGCACAGCGAAGAAGCTAGTTGCGGCGGTAATGACTAGTCAGCTAGACTCAGAATAACTATTTACAGGATTTATTAAAAGGAAAAATAAAACCAGCAGAGTTTCTGCATACAAATAAAAGCAAAATAAATCCTTCCTTTCTCTCTCTCAAAACCATACACAGCACTTCTAACTCCTAACACACCTCACACCAAACTGAGCTAACAATCCCTTGATAACAGAGTTGAGTGCTGGTCGTTAACCAATCAGAGTGAGTAGTTTCTAGGTCAAGCAGACCTGGGCTTTCTGCCAAGAGTAAATTGACACCAGCTTGAGTTAATTGGTGAAGCTAGAATCTGCAAGTTTCCCACGAGAACCAATTAACAGAAACTGAACACCCCCTCACAGATTCTGCTGAACAATTAACATCAAATACACCTATGTAGGAGATCATTTTTCCAGCAAACCTAAACCCTTGCACATTCGCTTGTTCTTTATCTTTGCCAATGGTTTAGTTAATACATCTGCTACATTTTCTTCACTTGATACATAAGTACAGGTGATTACATTGTCTTGTACACAGCAACGTACATTTTGGTATTTTACAGAGATATGTTTGGAACGCGATTTGAAACCCTCTGTTTTACTTAAGGTTATACAAGCTTGATTATCAATGTAAACTTGTACTGGTTCTCCACAATTTACATTTAAATCTGCTAACAAATGCTTGAAATAAATCACCTCGTTGCACAATTCACTCAATGCGGCGTACTCTGATTCCGTTGATGACACACTTACAACGTCTTGCTTGCGTGACCGCCAGCTGATTAAAGCTCCACCGACCATTATAACTAGTCCTGTGACAGATTTTCTATCTGGCAAATTTCCCCAGTCACTATCACAGTAGCAACTCAACATTTCATCCTCAGAAGAATTTAATTGTAACATATAGCCAATTGTCTGTTTGAGATACCTCAGAACTTGTTTTACCCCTTTCCAGGCATTTAGTGTGGGTTTTGAGACCAATCTACTTAATATGCCTACTGCGTAGCTAATATCAGGTCTGGACCACTGTGCTAGATACAACAAACTTCCAATTACAGAGTGATATACATCAGGATGTTCAAATTCAGGACCCTCATCTATATGAAGTGTTTTTATGAAACCTGGATCCATAGGCACCGCTGCCCCTTTGCAATCCTGCATCCTGTATGTAGTCAGTAGTTGTTTAACTTTGTTCTGCTGACTAATTAGACAGCTGCCATCTTGGGCCCAGCACACTTCCAACCCTAGATATGTCCTAACCGGGCCTAAGTCTTTCACTTTGAACTTACTGGACAATTGCTTGGCAAACCTTTTAGTTTGTTTATCTGTTTTACAGGCATACAATACATCATCTACATAAATCAGACAAAACTCTTGATCACTGCCTGTACCACGTACATAAACACAATTGTCAGCTGTACTCTGCTTGAAACCAAACGACACTAAGGCCTCATGGAAACATTTGTTCCAAGATCTTGCAGCCTGTTTGAGACCATATAGAGCTTTGTTTAATTTCAACACTCTATTGGAACCTGTCTCATAACCAGGCGGTTCAGCTAGATACAGGTCTTCTGATATTGGTGCATGTAAATATGCAGTCTGAATGTCAAAATGGTTCAACAGGAGTTTTCTCTTTGCTCCAAGCGTTAGAATCAGCCTTACACTGTCCCCCTTAGCAGTAGGGGAAAAAATTTCATCATAATCTTTTCCAGGCCTCTGAGAGTATCCTTGAGCCACTAAACGAGCTTTGTATTTGTACTCTCCTGTCACCAGAGGTTTAAGTTTGTACACCCACCTGCAGCCTACAATCTTTGCCCCCTCAGGCGCTGCTACTGGTGTAAAAACCTTGTGCTCATTCAGAGAGGACATCTCTTCCTCCATTGCCTGTTTCCAGAGCTCTGCCTCCTCTTTTGGTAACTTTAACACCTCCTGAAAACTCTTGGGTTCTGCACTTACACTAAACACATTTGCAGTATCTGGAGAAAAACGCACCGGAGGCACTCCTTTGTTTTGTCTTTTAGACCTTCTAGGAGAAAATTTTTCTTCTGACCCACTTTCCTCCTCAGAACTACGACCTCTCTTTTGTTGCTTAGCAACTGGTCTCTGGCTAATCCCACTTTCTTGAGAGCTCTTATCTGAACTTTCCTCCCGCTCAGACTCTGATCCTCTGTGTCTACCTTCAGAGTCATGAAGCTCCTGGGAAGGTTCAAACCAAACCTCAGTATTGGCATGTAGTCTCTCCCAGCCACTATGTTCACAAAAACTGGCATTCCTGGAGATCACAATGCCATTTGTCCCTTCAGCAAAGCGGAAACCTTTTCCCAGCTCCTGGTAACCCACAAACACTAACTGTTTGGTCTTAGGATCTCCCTTCTTCCTCATTTGTTTTGGAATTAATACCCAGGCTTTTGATCCAAACACATGCAAGTGGTCAATTTTAGGTTTTTTCTGAAACAATTTAAAGTACGGGGTTGTACCTATTGTTTGATGAAAGAGCCTATTTTGGAGATAACACGCGGTGAGCATGCTCTCCCCCCAATAAGACATGGGCAAATCAGCATCATCAAGCATGGCAAACATCATATCTTGTAAAGATCTGTTTTTTCGCTCTGCAACGCCATTCTTCTCTGGGGAAAAAACGTTCGTTTTCCTATGCCCAATGCCACGCTTTTGTAACCAATCTTTAAAGGCATTTGACATAAATTCGCCACCTCTGTCCGTCTGTATCCTTTTGAGTTTAATGGACAGAAATCTTTCCACAGATGCCACCCAGCCTTTAAACTTAGTGAACACGTCACCCTTATTTTTCATGGGATAAACCCAAGAGTAACGCGTGGCGTCATCCACAATTGTTAGTGAAAAGCGCGATCCACCCCTGCTTACAGCAAATGGACCAATTACGTCCATGTGAACCAGCTGTAGCGGTGACTCACTAACTCTGTCACTTCTGGGGTAAGAGACTCTGTGGGTTTTAACCTTTTTACAAACATTACAATCAAGGTACTTGTTACAACTCTTTAAATTACCCCCATCAGCCAATTCAGACATTTTTAGTACACTTTTCCAGCAAGCATGCCCCATTTTCCTATGCAATAAGTGCACACAGTTGTCATGTATAGCTTTGTTATTCACTGCAGGCTGAGATTTGCTGACTACTGCTGCAACTTGAGATCCTGCTTTAAGCCAAAACAAGCCTCCCTCTGACTTAGCAGTGCCTAAAATCTCTCCAGCCTTCTTAATAATGCAACTGTCTCCTTCAAAATACACTTTAAACCCAGCTTTTAGCAAACAATCTACAGACATCAGATTGCTCCTTAATGATGGCACACAAAGTACATTTTGCAGGCATTCACGAAGACAAGGAACAAAAACTGCACCCCCCGAAATCACTTCGGAAGTACTTCCGTCTGCTAGAGCCACCTGGCTGCGCTGTGCTGAGTTCTTGGAAACAAACAATTCATCTGAATTTACGATGTGGCGAGACGCTCCCGAATCGACCACCCAGACAGCTTGTTTCTCATCAGCAATCTTGACCTTGGCGGTCACCAGCTGAGCCGACTGTTTTTGTTTGAAGAATTTCTTTTTACGCTGCTGCTGCTGCTGATCTTGTCTCTGCTCCTGCACCGGCAACTGAGACTTGACCAACTCCGGACATTGTCGTTTTAGATGCGCTGAAGACCCACATCGGAAACAACGCCTAACAGCAAACGCTGACTCCTCACCAGTACGCTGCTTTTGCTTCACCTCTGGCACGGCATGAGAACTCCTTCCAAACCGTCCACCTGTAGAAGCCTCTGCAGCCAACAACCTTTCTTGCCTCTTCTGCCATTCTTCAATCAAACGCCCAGTAACGTAACTGACTGATAAATCACGCTCCTGTATGCCTTCTAGAGACAAAACTAAATTATCCCAGCTTTCCGGGAGAGAACTCAAAATAATAGCCACCTTCTCCTGCTGGTCTACCGCACAGTCTCTTTCCTGTAGCGCAGCAAACTTTAACTGTAAACTGTGTAGGTGTTCCTGCATTGTAACCCCAGGCTGTAACATTGCCTTGTACAATGCCTTGCGAATGAACAGCTTGGAAACCGCTGTCTCACGCACATGGAGTTCTTTAAGTGCTTGCCACACACCTCTAGCTGTCTTGATTCCCCTCACATACGGCAACTGGGAATCTTCCAGCCCCAAGACAATTGTGGCCCTTGCTCTTTGGTCTTTATCGAGGTCTTCATCATCAGGCTTCGTAGGAAACTTACTCACCACTTGCCAGAGACGATCCCTCTGCAGCACTGCCTGCATGCGTTCCGACCACAGCAAGTAATTGGAGTCATTCAGACGCTCAAAAGCCATCTGAACTGGTTGTGAGGCCATCTTGAGAGCGATGTCCCTGGAACCCGGAACCAGCTACTCACGACCACCGAGAGAGAAAACAGGAACCACAGCACCCAGCACTCACACGCTGCAGCTGTTGTCCTTGTGTCCACTGCGTCACCAGCTCACCACAGTCAGGAACCAGCCAGTGTCCATCTGCTGCACCAACAGGAACAACAACTTCTGGAACTACTGGAACCAACACCGTTGATGCTGACACCACCACAACTCAGGCTGGCAGCACAATGCCCATAACCTCATGGAACTTTGGAGTGTCAGGCATAGCCCTATTGGCTTTAGCCCAAACGTAGCAGAGTTTTCCTGCACAGCGAAGAAGCTAGTTGCGGCGGTAATGACTAGTCAGCTAGACTCAGAATAACTATTTACAGGATTTATTAAAAGGAAAAATAAAACCAGCAGAGTTTCTGCATACAAATAAAAGCAAAATAAATCCTTCCTTTCTCTTTCTCAAAACCATACACAGCACTTCTAACTCCTAACACACCTCACACCAAACTGAGCTAACAATCCCTTGATAACAGAGTTGAGTGCTGGTCGTTAACCAATCAGAGTGAGTAGTTTCTAGGTCAAGCAGACCTGGGCTTTCTGCCAAGAGTAAATTGACACCAGCTTGAGTTAATTGGTGAAGCTAGAATCTGCAAGTTTCCCACGAGAACCAATTAACAGAAACTGAACAACTACGTCCTTGGGATCCTAATCAAGGAAGATCTCTAGCACAGCAACCTTGTGTTAACCTTTAAAAAAAATTCCATGGCCTAAACCTCTCCCTGAACAGATGGTGGTCTTTCCCTTCATTCCAGGTTTCTAAGCAGAGGCTAAATGGCCACCTATACAAGTCCTGTAGTACTGGGTGTCCCATATTGGCAAGGGGCTTGACTAGATGGCCTTTGAGGTGCCTGCTGCATCATGGATTATTGCTATGAAAGCTGTTGCTGGCTTCCTTCTGTCTTATGAGACAATGGAGGAGTGCAGCTTTGGGGGTGAGGCCAAGCTGTTGGAAGGTTGCAGCGCAGTTGTCCCTATTATTTTCCAGGGATAGTTCCAGATTTACAGAGGCTGTCCCAGTTTCTGATTTGATACTGGAATATCTTGCTTTTCTTTAGGATGTCCCTACAGTGGTACCTCGGCTTAAGAACTTAATTCGTTCTGGAGGTCCGCTCTTAACCTGAAACTGTTCTTAACCTGAAGCACCACTTTGGCTAATGGGGCCTCCTGCCACCGCCATGCGATTTCTGTTCTCATCCTGAAGCAAAGTTCTTAACCCGAGGTACTATTTCTGGGTTAGTGGAGTCTGTAACCTGAGTCTGTAACCCGAGGTACCACTGTAACCTGATGAGACAGGGGCCAGAGAGGCCTGGGCAGGGGAAACATCTGGGGGGCATTACAGCATCTGGAGTGCCCTAAGTTCTGCATCCCTGATCTAAATGCTTGTGGGATGTATAAATCAACCCAGTCACTTGTTGAATCCTTATTCTCATTTTAGACACATAGCAATGCAACTAAAAACTGTGCAGTGATTGGGTGCAGGCGGCCAGGGATGGGAAACCACAGCACCTTAAATTTCTGATGAACAAATCTGTAAGGTATTGTTGCATTCATCAAGTTGTCCACAAGAGGTCAGTGTAGTCCATGCTTTGTCCTTAAAAAAGAAAAGCATATATGAAGCTTTACCTCATGGGTAGGCAAACTAAGGCCCGGGGGCCAGATCCGGCCCAATCGCTTTCTAAATCCAGCCCGTGGACGGTCCGGGAATCAGTGTGTTTTTACATGAGCAGAATGTGTCCTTTTATTTGAAATGCATCTCTGGATTATTTGTGGGGCATAGGAATTCATTCTTTCCCCCCTTCAAAATATAGTCTGGCCCCCAACAAGGTCTGATGGACAGTGGACCGGGCAACTGCTGAAAAAGTTTGCTGACCCCTGCTCTACCTTATCTTGGTAGCTCTTTAAACTGCACGAAAAGTAGCTTTGCAAAAAGACAAGAGTGGAACCATTGTAGATAAAGAAACAAGCCCAGGAACAGATACCAAGGAACAAACCAAAGGAAAAGTGGGATATATTTTGTAAAGGAAGTAAAGGATATATTTAGTAAAAAGTGGGATATATTTAGTAAAGGAATGCATGCAACAAATATGGAATAATCTGGTGTGATGCTCATAGCTTTTCTGCATCAAAGATTGTGAGGGTCTTGGAGATAAATTCCTGTGAGGAAAAGTTGAAGGAGCTGGGTTTGTTTACTCTGGATAAGGGACAATTAAGAGGTGATATGATAGCAATCTTCAAATATTTGAAGGGCTATTACATGGCTGATAGATTCAATTTGTTTTCAGTAACCTCAGAAGATAGGACCTGAGAGAATGGATTAAAATTGCCAAAGGGGGGGGGGATTTCGACTAACAATAGGAAGAATTTCCTAATGCTACAAACAGCTCAACAATGCAGGTGTGGAAGGTAGAATGCTCTCCTTTGTGAGAGATTTTCAAGCAAAGCCTCCAAACAGTGGATTTCCTGCATTGGCAGGAGGTTGGATTAGATGCCCTCTGAGGTCCCTTCCAACACTATGATCAAATCGCACTTCAAGTGCATAAAAAATTACATTCTTTAACAGATATGGGAACTAAAAGGCCAAGAAAAATCACTAACAAAATGGGAAGTGTAACCATCATCACAGAGGAATAAAGTAAGTTGCAATCCTAAACCCACTTGCGTGTTCAGACCTTTAAACCTTCCCCTTAAATAAATTCAGACAAGACTCAAAATTTTGTTTTTGGCAGAATTTAGGCCACAACTTTATTGATTACAGCAAGTGAGTGGTTGCATAGGCTCTGGTTCGACTAGCTCCCTGCACCGTTGCAGGTAGCGCTGACCCAGGGCACCTAGGGTGAACACCCGGATAGGCGGAAAGCCAGGAACAGGCTATGTCCACCACCCAGATGTCCCCTTGGACTCAGGCACGGGCACAACCCCCTCACTGGGTTGGCCAAACCATTGAGTCCCTGGATTCCTTTAACAGAATACCCTTCACACAGGGATGGCAAGAGTGTTTCCCCATCCCTATCACCTGAACCAGCACCTATCCGCAACCTTACAAGTTGTGAAGATTTGCTACGTGGCAGGTGAAACCCAAACGGCAACAGCCAATCAGACAAGTGGTGGAAATTCCTGCTGTGCCCCTGTCCCAACCAGACAACACATGACGGCATAGCAAGGTCAAGCGCATGGCCCTAAATATAGGGAGAGGTGGGCGGGTGTTCCGATGCACACACCAAAAGAGGAAGCTCTGGGTCACTTGCATAGGTATATATAGGTCCCTTGATCTGTTTAGCTTGCGTCCCATTAGTCTGATTAAACCCTGCATCAAGGGACCTACCAATTGGGTGTTGTGGCTATCCAAACATACCCACCCACAACACAGGGTTTGGTTGCCAGGTCTCACTGCAACACATGCCCTCTTTAAGGGAGGACCTGATTTACCAAGGAGTCAACACTGTTGAACTAAGTGAGACTTACTTATTCAGAGGCAAGCAGAGAATTACACTGAAAGTATACCTACCCAGTCTGTGCAGTAAGCACAACAACAAGGTTTTATTGTTTGGACACAGATGCAAAGACTGGAGGCAATGAAAGTGGTGAGAATGAGCAATATTCCTCAGATGCCTACATTGGAGGTCCCCTGAAACAACGCCTGATCCACTACTAAAGAACTGGCCAGGGATGATGGAAGTTGTAGTCTAACAGCACTAGTTTCCTCTGCCTCTGCTTTTAAGACCTATGGGAATGAGAATGGAATGAACAAAATCCATTGAAATAAAATTCACATGGGCATGGATTCTTAGCGACTCGGTTTGTCATGTGAAATATGGAATCTGTTACACGGGTGTCACACAGTTAAAAGCATTTTTAGTTGATGACTTGTTGGATTAATTGATCACAAATCAATAAATGTGCACATTACCCAGGCCTCACTCTCCTGCCACTTGACAACAAAAGCCTTTAAGGTGGCTTGCCCAAAATATAATAAATCATTACTACCACCGCCACAACTAACATTAATGTCAATAAAATCTAGTAAGCATATTAGGGTTGGGCCCAAATCCATCCTTCAGTTTCTTAAAAGTGTTCTTCCCTTGTGAAACTGGCTTCCGTTGTTCTGCCTCCTTCTCAAAGCAATTGAAGGCTTCCTTAGAATCAATGGGCATGTGGTTTGGAGCTCACTTTATCATTGCCGGGGTGGAGGATGGAGGCGGGAAGAGGGCAAGGAAAGGGTATGTCCCTGGCCAGCCCAGTAAACATTTTTTCCAGCACTCTGCAACTTCCCTGGCTTCCTTATCTGAAAAGACCCCATGGGTGGGCTTGTCCTCGTCATGTCTTACCCTGGGAAGTGGAGACACCTGGGAAAGCTAAGGAGAAGAGACCACTGGTGAAATGATTTGTAGAATGAAAGACAGGACACTCACAAACACCCCTTGGCTACATCAAAAATAACTTAAGAATAAGGAAAGTCCTGCAACTGCCCTGTGGGAATTTAACCATCATTTTCTCTCAATTTTGGCAATTCCTGGATGTAATTTATTTTCTCCATAATGGAGATGGTAAAAGGAACAACAATACACACTGAACTTTTTGTCGCAGCATTAACATTAGCAGGAGGCAGTTTTAGGCTTTAATCCTAACACCACCTACTTAGGAGAAAGCCCCACTGAAGTCAATGCAACTTATTCTGAGTAGAAATGGTTAGGATTGGGCTGTGAGTTCCAAGCTCAAAAGCCTGGGGAAATGAAACTTGTTCTCTTATCTCTCCCACAGAGCCAAAAGTGCTATTCTGACATACCTCCTTCAGAGGGAAGTCCTACAAATAAAACTCTACTCCTGAAAAAGATTTCAGTCTCATTCTCCCTAGTTTTGCCCCAGGAGCAGATAGCAGCCAAAGAAATATCTACCAATCTCACTTTATGGGGGCAGCATATGCTCCAAGATTTCTCTGATGGAAATAGGGACCTCCTATTTCATTGATGATGTTGTTGTTGCTGCTGTTTTTTATATCCCACTCATCTGACTGGGTTATCCCAGCCCCTCTGAGTGGCTTTCAAAAACATAATTAAACATTAAACATTAAAAAGACCTTCCCTATACAGGGCTGCCATCGGACGGCTCAGGGGTCAGAAAACTCTCTAACTACCCTCCAATGAAAGGTTGTATAGTTACTTATTTCCTTGCCTCAGGGGTCACATAATTCCATACCCTCCAACATTTCTCTAATGAAAATACAGTGGCACCTCAGGTTACAGATGCTTCAGGTTACAGACTCCACTAACCCAGAAATAGTACCTCGGGTTAAGAACTTTGCTTCAGGATGAGAACATAAATCGCGTGGCGGCAGCTGGGGGCCCCATTAGCTAAAGTGGTACCTCAGGTTAAGAACAGTTTCAGGTTAAGAACGGACCTCTGGAATGAATTAAATTCTTCACCCGAGGTACCACTGTAGGGACATCCTAAAGAAAAGCAGGATATTCCAGGATCAAATCAGAAACTGGGACAGCATATGTAAATCTGGAACTATCCCTGGAAAATAGGGACACTTGGAGGGTCTGGGGCAGGGAAACATATGTGAGCAGACTCTTCTTTAATGTTCATTTCCCTTCTCCATTTCCCACTTCACTAGCTCCCCTTAACTAAAATATGCTTTTTAAAAAAGCTATCAGCTTCACACCAAATCAACCTAGCCCACCTTGATTAATTGACTAAAACTTCTACTGATTAAAATGCTAGACTGAAAGCCTTTATTCACTTAATTGGGAGTCATCCCTATTGAATTCAGTGGGATTTACTCCTGAGTATACATGCGTAGGATCGAGCTGCAAAACAATGAAAGTGTGTAGCTTTAATAAATACGATCAAAAGGAATAGAGTTGTAAAATTATGTTAAGATACCTTGGGCTCATAAATGAAGGAAAGAAAGAATTCCTACTGCATTGTCTATTTCTCTCAGGAATTATGAGTTTTGATTGTTTTGTCCTCCCTCTCTCTCTCTCTCCCCCCCCCCCCCCGCCGCCACCACCTTTTCTCTTGTATTTATCTAGGTGTCCAAGATGAAGAGAGCAAAAATACTTGACAAGAATAGTGGGTGATGAAGTTGAATAGAACTGCTTAGTGATTGACCATGGCAGTGGTCAAAATTCAGAGTGCCAAATCAGCTAACTGTGGCGGGGATTAGCACCCTGCAAAACCGTTGATTGATGAGCACCCTCCTATTCTTCGTATCCAACACAACATGACACTTTCTCCAGCCGGCGAATTTGAAACATGAGATTGTTGAATGATCTTGACTTGAAGGGGAAGGTGCTCTTCTAAGGAAAAGGGAAAATTAGAAACAAAAAGGCTTGATGATAAGCACCATGATTAGAGGGTCATGAGAATGATAGCACCCAATGAAAGGTTAGCCCTTAGTTTCCTTTTCTATACAGCCATCACAGGCCATCAGTACAACGTTATGCTGTGGCTGTGCATCTTTCTCTCTCTGTGTCTCTGTCTGTTCCAAGGGGAATGTATCACTCCAGCAATTTCTTTCTTTCTTTCTTTCTTTCTTTCTTTCTTTCTTTCTTTCTTTCTTTCTTTCTTTCTTTCTTTCTTTCCCAATCAAACATACGGCACAATCAAAGCATGCCCCATTGAGTAAGGAATGGGTGGATCTGTCAATTTCAGTTTCTCTCGGTTTCTAATTTTTCCCACTCTTAAGTTTAGGTCTCTGCATTTCCTCATTAGTTTGTGATTAAAAAACAGAAACAGAACCCCCCCCCATGAAAATTCATCAATGTTTAGTGCCCATTTCTCCTGGTTTATGCAATATTTGCCTGCAGTTTTGCCTAATATCTTTATATATGTCATTATTGATCCAGAGTAGATTCCAATGTACAGTTAGCAGAGTAACAACTTATACGTGTTGCAGGATTTCCCCCCCCCCCAAAAAAAATAGACCAGAGGCATTTCATCCAGCAGAGCTTTACTGCTACTGAAGGCAAATGAGCATAATGGTCACAAAACCAATATATTCAGGATCGGCACTGTCCATAAGAAATCCAGTTGCAGCAGACTTAACTTAAACTTACAATAACTCCCCCCAATATAGTCTGCCCTCCCCACAAGGTCTGAGGGACAGTGGACATGCCCCCTGCTGAAAAAGTTTGCTGACCCCTGGACTAAACCTTAACACTACATACAGAACACCACACCAGAAGGAAAGAGAGGCAGAAAGAGAGAGCCAGGCTCCTTCTGGCCTATTATTATAGTCAGCATGAGCTTGACAGAAAGAGATAAGAGAACCATTTTAAACCAGCTGTACTCAGCTTCTCTGAAGGAATAACCCAAACATCATGAAGTTTCTTTCACACAGAGAAGCTTCCAGAACCCTCTTGAATTAATTAGAATAGGAAAGACCAATCACGTTGGCGAAAGACGGGACTCCACAGCTTCATCTGATGTCACAGTGTTATAACGCATATAAAACACTTTTTCTTTACTAATGTATCTGAGTCCCAGTTGTGCTGCTGCAGATGTACCGTGACGTTTCTTCTCTCTGTGCTCCTCCCAGTGGTCATTCCTCCTCTGGCCACTGCTATGGATGCATGACCTAACTATCTGTCTCCAGGCACTACAGTCAGTTCAGATTCCCACACAGCAGATTAGGTAGGGTCACCTTTTAATGTGAACTGAACTGAACTGAACTGAACTTTCCCCCCATCCCTACTTTCAAGAAACTGAAGAGCAGATGTTGGCATAGCATTCGACCATGTAACTTGTTCCACATGCATGGTCATTTTTGACTCTAGATTCAAAACTAACCATAGCTAAAAAGGAAATAAAACAGGTGTAACTTCTATGTGTTTGGGAGGGCTTGCCTAAACAAAAATGTTTAAGTAGGCATCACAAAGGGCAGAGTGACAGTACCTGCCTGGTATAATTAGGCAAGGGGTTTCAAAGTAAAGGTTCTTTTTTTCTTGCCTTATTTTAATGGAAAGAGAACTAAAAGCCATACCGCCAAGAAATCTTGCTTTGTAGATCAGTGCGATAAGAAATAACAGGGACCATTTCCCGTTGGATAGCTAGAAATCTCTTCAAAATTGTTCACTTTTATATCGTTCCTTCATGCTGAGGTCACTTCAAGAAAAATCAGTGATTTATCTGTGGATCAGACATAGAATATTTTTGAGCACTGCCCTGAACTGAAGTCCAAAAGATAATTGTTTTTTATTAGCAGAAGTAACATTAGTGATATTTTGTTAATTAGCATCCAACTTTTCTGGCAAAATTGCTTTGGGCCTGATGTTAGAGACAACTGCCTTTTGTATGCCCTCCCCCTCCCCCCCCTTACTAGACTACCACCTACAAAACGCTCTTAAACTAGACATAGAAAATAATAATAAAGGATTCCAGATGTTGGAGAAACAGCTTGGCTTGACTGAGAGGCACTATGAAGGTGGAAAGTACCATTTCGTTTCCTGGAGCTTTTGCACAAAAGATGCAAGAAGGCGCATGCCTGGAAGCGAAACCTGTCCAACCCGTTATACACAAAGTAGTAAGCCCCATACGTTTGAACAACTCTATTGGTAAGCGACCGCAATGAGGAAAGAGGAGGGTGAAGTGACAGTTTGAGGCATGGTTAAACTGAAAGGATTCTGGAATTCTGAACTGTGAGTTGGAGTCAGCCCAAGACTGCACTCCTAATAACATTGACTCAGATACTATACATTTAAAGCAGTACAGGCATCCCCCCGTGTGCATTCTAATTGTGTGCAACTGCATATATGTGCAGGAATATTTTTTTTCCAGATTTTACAAACAATTATCAAGCATAAAAAGAGAATTCCCGAGAATCTCCTGCACTTCCCTCCTCCCCTTTGTGGGTCCTTGTACTGATCTTTTCCCTCCGGCATCTTATATAATTTACCTTAAAAACCATTGTAAACAATTAAAATTATGAGTAGGGTTGCAATAACACTTGTAGTTTAATGTTGAGATTTGGGTATAACGGAGACTTAAAATATTTGGATTATCATAAATTTTCCCCATTCCTTTTTAAAGTTGTGGTCTTTCAGGAAATAAATAAAGAGAATAGTATACCAGGAAATGGCAGGAGAGAGCTGGAAAGCCCTCATGCCTCCAGAGGAGATCTTCCCCAGAGCCTGAAGAGGACGTCAGCGAGGGCGGAAGAAGCTCCAAAGAGACCAGAGACACAGTGGGACTTTGTTTAGGCTGCTCAGCCTCTCCGCCTAACAGCTGACATGTGGGGTAGCTCAGCAGCTGCTGCTGCTTTCCTGTGCATCGTCCAGCTGGCCCCAGAGATTCAACTCTAGATATTTTGGTCTGGACTGAAGAGAGAGTATGAGAGAGAGCAGGGGGCATGTAGAGGCTTTTTAAAGGGTGTTCCCCACTTTATGCAATTTCATTTTGGGGGGGGGTCCCGAGAACAAAACCCTTGCATAAGTGCAAGGAGGGGCACCCGTATCATACCACTTTAAACTGTACTGGCTTCCCCCAAAGAATCCTGGGAAGTTCAATCTGCAAAGGATGCTGAGAGTGGTCAGGAAGCCCTCATTCCCCCTCACAGAGCTACAGTTCTCAAAGTGGTTTAACAACCAATCTCTCTTCCCAGGAAATTGAATAGGGGCATCCTAACAATTCTCAGCACTCTTTACCAACTACAGCTCCCAGGATTTTGGAGGGGAATCCACAAGCTTTTAAAGTGTTTTGATGCAGCATTAAATGTATCATCCCAGTCTCAGGAAAGTGAGGTTAGGACAGCAGCCCAAGTAACTTGCTCCTAAGTGAGCAGAAATCAATGGGAAAAGTTAGACATGACTTAACAAGCCCCACTGATTTCAGCTGGAAATAAGTGCAACTAATTTAGCCTCCATATTATGTGATTTTATTTGTTTGCACCGTCTATTTGAATACCACTTATCCCCAGAACTGTCCCTAAGTGGCTTACCAAACAAACAAATGGTTGTATCCAACTGAGCAGTATCTTAGGGAAGACCCACTGAAATCACAGCACATACGCCCCCAAAAGCATAATGGCACACTTTGAAAGGAGTCCAGGAAATGCCTCAGCAGCCTGGCCACAAAGTCCCTGTAAGGTGGATGAAGGCTCAGAGGCACATATGGTCTTCAAAATGCAAATGATATAAGTTTCTCTGCTTTTACTTGCCGCACTTTATCCCATTGCATTATACTGTTTCTAAACCCATAGCAGAGACTATTTATAAACCATCACCACCAGGGTCTTGCAGGTGCCCCGGACACTTGGAAACATATGGACCACTGATGCTCTCAAACATATGTGGATTAACCGCTTTGATACCAAAGATCTCCTTTTCTGTCCCAGCTGGAGTTCTGTGCTCCCTTGCTAATCTGGGCATAGTGTCCCATTCTACGATGCTGTAACCAAGCCGTTTAGAACAATCTCTTCCATAAAAGCAAGGTAGAAACAGGGAAAGGGGAACTTGTAACCCTCAAGATGTTGCCAGACTACAATGGCAAGAAAAGCTGATGAACTCTGCAGAATTGACTAAACTAACAGATAACAGGGAACCAGGCAGAGGGTCTTCTCAGTAGTGGCACCCACCCTGTGGAACGCCCTCCCACCAGATGTCAAAGAGAATAACAACTACCAGACTTTTAGAAGACATCTGAAGGCAGCCCTGTTTAGGGAAGCTTTTAATGTTTGATGCATTACTGTATTTTAATATTTTGTTGGAAGCCACCCAGAGTGGCTGGGGAAACCCAGTAAGATGAGCGGGGTATAAATAATAAATTATCATTATTATTAAAAACTATGAGAGAAGGACAAAAAGGACTTCAAAAGAGTCTGGGAACATTTGCAGAAACAACAGAATGGACTGGATTCACTGGCAGGATTTGAATAAAAGTTCACAATTTCATTTGACTAACAGATATTTTAGAGAACTGATAAGGGATTTTATTTTTGTGTAGGAAAAGCAGGATACAATAAATAAAACTAAATAACTCAGCAGAGGGGGAGTTGAAGGATGTCTAGAGGAGAGGAGGGAGAATAATTGTAAATAACATGATTAATGAGATTTGCATCATTATTTGTTATAAATTTCAATAAATATTTTTTTTAAAAAAAGATGTTGCCACACTACAATTTACATAATTCTTTTCATTTTAATGCAAACCTAAATTCTCATTTCCTAAGACAATACACAAAGCAAAATACAGCTACCCATTGAAATATCCCAGTCTCTGGATTTGGCAATGCACTTCTCCAAACTCCCAAAATGTGTACAAAAACTGAGTCTGGAAGCCACCAAGTTGGCTGGCTACCCCCATGGGTTGATGATGCATTTTGCACTGATTGGCTCAGGTGTCATTACGAAAGCAGGGCTCACAATTTACAAGTCTTTGTCATAGCCATATGTTCAAAACAGTGCTAACCACATGGCTTGGAGACCACCCTAGTGAGAAAACGAAAGATTAGAGTGAAATGCCATTGCAGTCCCCATTGGAGCTTCCAGTTTAAAACTGAGCTGGTTCTTTATCACGACTTTCAATGCAAAGTGTATATCATTTTCAGATATTTCACATGTGTTGATTATTCCTGGGAAGGCTTCCAAACATTTAGAAGTTCATTTTGGATAATCATCAAAAGCCCGGCGCATGGGAAATTTGTAGTCTGGAAATCATAGTGAAACTCTCACAAGCTTTCAATTTTCTTCCCTTCAATACTTCTTAGTTTTGCTTGTTTCTCTTCTATCTTACACAACAAGCAACGCAGTGACTTAAAAGTATACATCTGCTACCAGACCTGACCACAGGGAGCCGTTAAGCAGATCCCAGTCCCAGCCTCCTGCTCCACAGCAGGTTTACATCTGCTCTGTACATGTTTTGTTTGCATGAATATTAGATACAAAAGGAATGCAGGAGTTTTAATCAGATGACCAGCCTTGTTGCCTGGACATATGGTGGAAAGGAAAGTACCATGTCCAGTCTCCCTAACTGCCATCTCCACATGCTCCTTGGGCTTATGTATATATAAATTGTATGCACGTAGATTCTAAAATGGGAAGCTCACATTAATGCAGGAACACAGTGGATGCAATCCTGCTCCTGTCTAGAGCTGTATACACACCATACATTTAAAGCACACTTAAAGCACATCCCACTCACAAAAGAATCCTGAGAACTGCAGTCTTCTCCTCCAGAGCTACAATTCCCAGCACCCTTAACAAACTACAGTTCCTCCCCCCCCCCAATTGATGGGCATTGTGTGTGTGCACCACGTCATGTGATCAGTTGTGGGTAACAGGAGAGGATATACAGTATTGATTAATCCTTAACTTGCACTAGCAAGTTTCCTTATACATCAGAGTGTTTTCCCCCTTTTACATAGCAGGAAGCTGGTTGCAGACTCATGTGAGTCTCTTAAGATAATAAGCAATTCAATCAGGCTTGCCCAGATTGAGATATATTCTATTGTTCCTGGTCAGACACCTTTGATCCCTCCTAAAAGAATAAAGACACAACAGTCTTATTCATAAGTAACAAAAAGTAAAACTTCACGATTTGGCAGAGCACAGTGTGATCCCTGAAGGCAGGCTTTAGACTTAAAGTTACAAATATGTACAAACAGGTTTGCCCCATATGGGAGATAACCAAGGGACTGCTGGTTGACAGTGCAGCAGTGCAGTCCAGGTGAAGCAGGAAGCAGGCAGGTCAAAAAAGAAGGGAGGTGGCTATGTGACTTGGTGTTTTACCAGGTCTGGAAAGGTCACGCCCACCTACTAGTCACATGCAAAGGAAAGGATGCTCCAGGCCAGGTGTAACAGGAAGTGCAACTAGCAGGACCAACATTCCCCTGCATGTCTACTCTAGGCAAACAGGAAGTTTTGTACTTGACTGCTCCAGAGGATTACATCCCATATCAATTATGCAGGGAGGCTTACCTGGCCCCTCCCCCAATATTTTATCCAAGTTGGCACCCCTGTGTTGATACGATCACTTGAAAGCTGGTTGGCAACCTGAAATATACTCAGAGTCGAGAGTGGATTTCATGCTCTTTATTCAGCTCATAGTGGTGAGGAGGAATGAAAGTTCCCCCAAAATATCTGCTTTATATATATTATTTACACAATGGGCTGCACGTGATTGGCTAATTCTGGAATTCTCCTGTAGGCCAATCAGGTTGTGGATTCACTTCCACCTGGAGCTGGATTGGGTGGCTCCTGCGGACCAATCAGACTGCTGCATTTTGGATCCTATTCAACTCAGTACATAACACCACCAATGTTCCAGTAGAACCATTTCCCCCTGTCTGGAAAACATGCTTGAATCCAAATTCTCGTTTTGCATTTTAGGTGATTTGGAGATCGTAAAGGTTGAGCACAGTCAGCTCCTGCATCCTTCCCAGTCCCCCAACCTCCCAGCCTCTCCCTAGGATGCCTGCCAATTGAATTGCAAATCTGGCAGGCCATGCTCAACTTCTTTTGAAGCCAGGCCACCCACTTCACCACCAACACTTTGCCTTGGAAATAACACCCATTAGGGAAGAGGAAGACCTCCTTGCCAAGAGGAGAGAGGAAACACACCTTGACTGCCAAGCAGCAATCTGCAAAAAGTGGGGGAGTATTTGGATCCAGGAGGAGGAAATCCCATGGTCCTTGAGGGATTATTTTTTTTCCAAAACCAGTAAAAATAAAGCACTTCAGCTCAGCCTCTGTGACCTGAAATCAGGGCTGTGGGTTTCAATTAGCACGTATGTGCAACTCCAATAAAGATCAAGTCTGCACTGCAAATTTTAAATATTTTCATGGATGTTCAAACTGCCCCCAGTCAAAAAAACCTGGAAAACCGTCATTCTTTGGAGGGTTGGGCATATCTAACACAGAATTCTTGACATGTATAGAACTGCATTCCCACCAGTGTCAGCTCCAGGTTTGGAGTGTAGGTGGGGGCTTGGCAAAAGACTTTCCTGGGTGGCCTCATCTTCTTGATGCTGTTGTTGACTTGCCCATCCTTGTAAACCAAAAATGACATCATCAGCTAGGGCAGGGGTGGGAAACCTCAGGCCTGGCAAAACAGGAATTGTTGGTTTGACTGCAATAATGTCCCTCAATCCCAATATAAAGGAACAGGGTAAGGCCAAGCAGAAGCTGCTTTTGTTTCCCCGCTGTCCTGTTACTGCTCACTTACTTAGAGAGGGCAGGTGAACAGGAAGCAATATGATGGTGCTCAAAGTTGCCTGCTTGGTTGCAAATGGTGCAGGCTGGCTCGCCCAGTTCATGTTCGTATCACCTGAGAGATAAAGTATGTTTGTTGCTTTTTTGGACACTTTCTTCCTATGTCAGAAGTGGTCCACTGAGTGGAGCAGAACCACTTGTTAGCGCTGCAGTTGGCAAGGTGCAAACACACCAGCAGGATACCAGATTAGCTCCTTTGTATCTTTTGCACTGCAATGACCTCCATGCTCTCTTAACCCTCTTCCTCTGCCTTCTAGTACTTAACGTTGACTCACCTGTTGGAAAGCTGCTCCAGCAGTTCCACCCCATGTAGAGAGCCATTTCTACTTCCTGTACTGCCTTTCATGTGCTGGACTATGGAACTGGAAGCTCAGGCTAAGGAGAAGTGTCCTCAGATGATGCCTCGATTCTTCCCCTCCATGGCATGTTCTCATTATCTGTAGAATTTTGTTAATTTATGAATTGCCTTTCACATAAGTCCCAAGGCAATTTACAACCGTGCAATAAATATGACAAAAAATATGTTTGAAAAAGATAAGCTCCCCCGCCTCTCAAGATAGATACTTCCGCTGGTGGAAAGATTGAAAGGGAAGCACATACCCTTTCTCCAGCTAGCAGTGCAACACTAAGCCAATGCCAGCTATACTGGTGCTTCCGTCTATTAATCAGGCTGCCCTCTGAGTGATTTCTACAGGAAAACGACCAAACTTCGCAACAGGCAATCAGAGGAAGGCGTCTCTCCTTTTGAGCACGCTGCAATCCGGAGAATGAAATATTTCCTCTTTAAAAAGTAACTCTCAATCACACACACACAAACTGAAAACGGTTTTTTTAAAAAAACAAAACCCATCATTCAAAAATGTAGAGCTGCAGACGTTCTCATTATAGTGGTGTAGGTGTAGAAATTAAGAACATCATACTATGTGTCCACCACCTTCTCAAGTCCTGACCTAGCAGGCTTGATTTAAAAGAAAATTTACCAAAATGTAAAAGGTTACGATGAATTCTTAAAAACAGGTGAATAAAATCAGCAAGAGCTTAAAAGAAATAAAACAAATGTAACTCCTATGTGTCTGCATAGGCTTGCCTAAAACAAAAACAAATATTTTAAACAGGTAATGGAAAGAGAGGGGCCTGTCTGATGTCAATACGTAGGGAGTTCCAAAGGGCAGCTGCTGACACACTATATGAACCACCACACACAGAAGTCTTGTTCTTTGTTGCTCTAGATGTCGGGAGGAAATGGCAAGGAATCAAATTCTGGCTCACTATTAGAAGTTGCTTGACCGTGGAAAAGACAGTGTCACGGGACATGGTGGACTCTCCTTTGCAGAGAGAAAGAGGGCCTTCTTGGTAGTGGCACCTGCCCTGAGGAACACCCTCCCATCAGATGTCAAGGAAATAAACAGCTATCTGACTTTTGGAAGACATCTGAAGGCAGCCCTGTTTATGGAAGTTTTTTATGTTTGATGTTTTATTTTATTTTTAATATTATTAAATATTAAAAACATTATTTTTAATATTAATATTTTGTTGGAAGCCACCCAGGGTGGCTGGGGAAATCCAGCCAGCTGGATGGGGTATAAATAATTTATTATTATTATTATTATTATTATTATTATTATTATTATTATTATTGCAGCTATTTCATGTATCCTCCACTGTGGAGCCTGTACTGTGGCCTAGGGTTGGGCTAGATTACTGCTAAGGTTCATCCAAGCTCTACAATTCTGTGATCCTAAGGTAACATTCCATGGGAATGTGCCCAAAACTTGCAGAAGTGGACAGTGGTGGCAATGGGGGACAGAATGAAAATAAATAAAAGAGGGTGGGAGGAAGAAAAGGCAAAATGCTCCTTATTTCTGCTAGGTCCATTACTAAATACTCACTTTGCCATTAGAAATTGCTTTTATATTTTACTGATGTATAACAGTAACATTGTCTTGCACTCCCTCACTCAGCTTTTACTGCAGTGGTTTTTAGGTTGGGGTTTTTAAAAGTTTATTGGGTACATTTCCTAGGCAGCAAAGAATCACCAGTGTGAGAATAACCCCGGGTAGCTGTTCAGCTAAGGTGTTCAGCGAAATATTAACTTTCTCAGGATTTCATGGGCCTACATTTTAAGGTCCCTAAGTAATAGTGAGGCATCACAGCTAAAAGGCTTCGTGAAGCCGCGGAAGTGAAAACTCAGGTTAATCAATTCTCATCAATTCTCAGTCTGAAATACAATGCTCACACTACAGGCTGCCTCCTCTCTTCTTCCCTTCTGTACTTCAAACAAACAGACCTCCTAGGAAAAGCTCAGGCCAGAAGCCATTTCAGTAACCTGTCTGCAGATGTGCTGCATCCTGTTCTCATTGGGATGCTCACCAGCTAAGGAGAAAGCAGGGAGCTCAGTGGTAGAACCTGCGTAGAAACATACAGACACTGGCATAGCTAGTGGGTGCGGGAGGGACAGATTGCCCTTGGTGGCCCTTGGTGGCACCCGAGCCATCGTGTCCCAAGCTGCCCGATCTCCAGGAGGGACACAGTCACTCTGGCACATGGTCTACCCCCACAGGGTCCCCTGCCCCCCTGGCACAGCACACTCTCCCTTGGCATCAGCAGGGCTTGCTATGCCAGCATACAGAAGGTCCCAGATTTTATCCATCTTGATAGTGAGTCCTGGAAGACCTGCTTCCTGCCTTGCAGGCCTTTCCCCACCTTGCCTGGGTAGGCAAGTTGACTGACTCCAGCTACAAAAGCTGAGGCTTCGTGGACAGATTCGTGGGCTGGGGTGTCATTTTTTTGTATCTTTATTTTAGATCTTCTTTCAACTGGTGTGGAAATTGTTCAGTGTGGCTGTGTATTTTTTGATGTTTCGTTTATTGTTTACGACTACAGTGGTACCTTGGGTTAAGTACTTAATTCGTTCCGGAGGTCTGTACTTAACCTGAAACTGTTCTTAACCTGAAGCACTACTTTAGCTAATGGTGCCTCCCACTGCGCCACCGGAGCACGATTTCTGTTCTCATCCTGAAGCAAAGTTCTTAACCCGAGGTACTATCTCTGGGTTAGTGGAGTCTGTAACCTGAAGTGTATGTAACCTGAAGCGTATGTAACCCAAGGTACCACTGTACTTTTTTTACGGTTGCAACCAGTGCCATTTTTCTAGATAAGGTGGTGCCAGAACTCACCACAAACACCTCCCACCTTGAGCCTGGTTTTCGCTTTGGAGAGGTGGTCTAGAAATCAGTCAGTTGCCTGATAATCCTGACATCTCATATGGAACCTGGGAGAGATGCTGCCAGCCAGTGTAGACATGCTGAGCTAGATGGGCCAATCAATGTCTATCAGTATAAGGCAGCTCCTTTATGGGAGGGTAGAACCCATGTTTAGCTCCAGCATCTCCAGGTAAGATCAGTGCTTGATTAAACCCTGTGGAGGCTCCTAGGCAGTCGAAATCTCAGGGGGATAACACTGAACTAACAAAGCTTGATTGCAATTTTCTTTAAAGATCAAAGCAATATTTTGATCCATTGTTGCAGAGCCCCTAAAAGGTGTGGGTCTCATAGACAGGTGCCTGCTCTGCCTATCTAGTAATTTGGCACTTGGTAAGACTGGCGGCTCGAATCCCCGCGACGGGGTGAGCTCCCATTGCTCGGTCCCTGCTCCTGCCAAACTAGCAGTTGGAAAGTGTGTCAAAATGCAAGTAAATAAATAGGTACCGCTCCGGCAGGAAGGTAAATGGCGTTTCCGTGCGCTGCTCTGGTTCGTCAGAAGCGGCTTAGTCATGCTGGCCACATGACCCAGAAGCTGGTTCCCTTGGCCTGTAGAGCGAGATGAGCGCCACAACTCCAGAGTTGTCCACGACTGGACCTAAAGGTCAGCGGTACCTTTACCTTAGATTTGGAAAGAGTCCTGACCGAAATCTTGGTGTAATAAACCGAGCAGGGGTGGTTTAATCCCTGTTTGGGGGCCTGGCTCCAAGAACCCCAACAAACCCCGTCTCTTGGAGACCCCACCCATTTTAGTGTGTGTGGGGGGGGGAGAGAAATAGACTGATGGGTTGAGCAGCAAAACCCACCTAATTCTGCTGCATGCACAGCCACACTTTATGAGCACGTTTCTTTGCCTAACAGCAGAAGCGAACAGTCCATTTGCCTCTCAGTCCGCTAAGGGACAGCATCGCTCCGCTCTTAATCGCCTGCTTTTTCTGAGTCACCATTCGGGTTCCCTTGAAATACGCGCTCTGGTCGCTAAACCGCGCTGTTGCACAGGTTTTCCCAGCCGCGCAGATCCAGCCTTGCGTACGATAATAGCTCGGAAACTCGGTATGTAGCAACCCAGAGCGCGCACCCGCCGCCCATCCCTACCCCGGAACGTCGCTCCTTTTTTTTTCCAGTGGAGAAGCACATTTAAACACCTGTCCCATAAAGCGGCTCTTTCAATATGAACGATGGGGCTATTATGGGAGGAAGCGGGCCTCCTCCCACCCACATCCTATGGATTTTACAACTTGGATCCACAGGTCTGGAGGTTGCATGCATCTCCCCCCCACCGAGAGAGAGAGAGAGAGAGAGAGAGAGAGAGAGAGAGAGAGAGAGAGAGAGAGAGAGATTTGGGGAAATAAAACCGTCGCCAACAGCGCGCAACAATGGCCACATTAATCTTGCGCAATTAGCGTTATAACCCTTGGCAGCTCTACAGACTCGAAAGACAAAGCTTTATGCAAATAGACCTTCCTGTCTCCCATCCCCCCCTTTCTTCTTCTGTGAGTGGATCTCTTCGCACCCCCGAACTCCCCCCCTCCGCACAACCCCCCCAATCATCTCCCTCCCTCCCCTGTGTCTCTCTGGCGCTGCTTTTTCCCCCAGACTGTTTTAATGATACGGTACATTGACTAACTTAAAATTAATTATAAGGTTCTTGACCAAGAGAGAGAGAGAGAGAGAGAGAGAGAGAGGAGGAGGAGGAAGAGGAAGGGAGTGGGAGAATCAAAGGGAGACAGGGTTGATGTGGGGTGGGGAGAGGGGAGGCTGCGCTATTCAGAGGGTTTGGTATTCAGAGAATGAGCCACCTGCGCTTGGCAGCGCTGCCCAGAGAAAAACAGACAGTATTGTGCGCACCTCGGGAGGGATGGAGGGCACTTGAGGGATGGATGGAGCCCGGCTCAGTTTGGCTGCAGATGTTGCGGATGCAGCGGGGAAGGAAGGATGGATGTCCAGGAGGGCTTGCAGAGAGAAGCGGTTCTCCGCGGGGTGCGCACCGGTGCTTCTTTCTACAGGCCACCGGGATGAAAATATTTCTTGAGCGCCAGAGAGGAAGTTGCGGTTTAGATCTGTATCCAAACTGCCCAGGAGCTGTGGCGCAAAGGGACTGAGGGGAGGGGGCTTCTCTGCAAAAGTTTTTGGCTTTGCTGGGAACCGGTCCTGGCCCAGGTGCCCCGTTGGCTCGTCGCTCCCTAGCGCGGCTAAGGAAAGGCTAGCACGACCAGGTCAAAGTCCTTGCGCCGTTTGTCTCTCGCGACTCCATTGCAAGGAGGGGGGGGGCACACAGTGAGATTCAATGGAGTGACCGGATTTTTAAAAATGTGTGTGAGAGAAGTGGAGGTGGGACGAAAGCAGGGGCATTTTGTGATGGGGGTGGGCAGAGTTATAATTCTGCTTCTGCACGGAAAGTGGGACGCAGTGCCTTGCCTTTCTTCATAGAAGGTTCCTCAGAAATGAGGGGTTGAAAGCGATGTGCCGGGACCGGGGTTGGGGCTGAGAGTTAAAACTGGGCAGGGGAAAATAATCTCTGAATTTCCCCGCTCTTCCTTCCGGTCGATACTCCGGTATTCTCTCTCCCCCGTCCCCAAATGGTTCTGCTTTCAATTGGCTTCTGAAAGTGGCGGGTTTCACCGCGCAATCGGTAAGTATAAATGAATCGGATTTTGCCACCACCAAGAAAGAGAGAAAGAGAGAAAGAGAGAAAGAGAGAAAGAGAGAAAGAGAGAAAGAGAGAAAGAAAGAAAGAAAGAAAGAAAGAAAGAAAGAAAGAAAGAAAGAAAGAAAGAAAGAAAGAAAGAAAGAAAGACGAAGTGGACGAGTTTGCCTTCCAGCAGCAATTGAAACTGCACCTGTCCGCTCCGGATTGAGTTGCCCGTCTCCTCCCTTTGGCGCTGGAGGGGAGAGTTTGGGTGATTTGGCGCAGGGCCTTGATTTATCCCCTTTCTATCAGTGATTAATGCGGCTTAATTAGCTAATCTCCAAACCATTATTTACAGCTGGTGCGGACAAAGGGAAAACCCGATGAACCAGCACTTAAGTCGCTTTGAAATTATGGAGTTGGAGGAGGGAAACGGGCGTTGGGACGGGAGCCACAGAAGGGAAGGGCTCCTGATTTTGAACAATTTGGGGAAGGGGCATCCTCTGAACTCCCTGACCAAAGTGGTCGTGCGCTTCCGAAAGGCGTCTTGCTGCCTTTTTTAAAAAAAGGAAGCAGCAAAATTGAAACGACCGTTCATGTGTCCGGCTTGCAGCTCGGGGCACCCCTTACCTACGAGTAAGTCCTACTGAAATAAATATGGCTTCCTTACTCTGAATGAGAAAACATGTAGAGAGACAACGGGCTCCATAATCGGAGCCATAAACAGTGTGCAAAGGTACTTTTGGATCAGTGTGCGAGGCGCGCATTCCTAGCTTACAGGTGTTTGACGCACACCAGAGGTATATAATTAGGCTCGTATAGGAGTGTGTGTCCCATCCATGTAGGTTCGGTAGAAATGGGAAATATCCTTCCCTGGGAAATGCAAACAATTTCTAATGTATTGTAGTATGCATCTGTGTGTTTCCAATTTTAAAATCGCCTGCCACTGGCAGAGTTCCTCTTGCCAGACTTTCTTCATGCGCTATCAACTATTTAAGATTTGTAACTCAGAATTGCAAAAAAGAGAGGGGCTCCCTTAAATTGCGCTCGCTTGTTTTTGGGATTTGTTTTTTGTTGTTTTTTACTCTCCCTCCCGTACGTCCCCTTTTGTCTTTTTGTCTCTCTCTTCCTTCCCAGGCTTTGTAAAATCGCCACCTCGGTTTCAGATAAGAATCCCCGGTATCAGATCAAATCGAAACGACCCAAGACGTAGCAGTGATGCGGAGAGTTGAGTCCTTCTCTCCTCGTTCGTTCCGTAGTCCGGCGCTTCTCCGTTAATCGGGAGCTCTCCTGCCTCAAATGCTCAGTTGCTTCTTCCGCCGCCAGATCTGCAGAGGATGCGGACGCTGGCAGGGGAATGTGGTCGACGGCGACGAAGTTATTTACAAGCAGAAGGAAGGAGTCCGCAATTCTCCGAATTCTTATTCTGGGATGCCATCCCGAACAATGCGCCACCTCTGTGATTTTTGTCTCCGTTGACTTCTAGTGACGAGAAAGGCACAGCCTGGTCTGTTCCCCCTCTCTTCTCCTCCCCGCCTCCCAGTATTTATTATTGTCATTATTAGGATTATCATTAGGATTGGTGGGTTTTTTTTGTTTTAATTTGGTTTTTGAAAGCCTCTGGGGCTTCTCTATTATTATTATTTAGGAGGGGGAAAATAATCTGAGCATATATATATATATATATATATATGCAGGTTTTGGTGTCTTCGGGTGTCTTCCCGTGTAAGAGTTGGGGTGTCTAGGCGACGTTTCGACGAGGTCTCACTCGTCATCTTCAGGCTGGTGCTTTCCGCTTCTTGTTACTGAAGATGACGAGTGAGACCTCGTCGAAACGTCGCCTAGACACCCCAACTCTTACACGGGAAGACACCCGAAGACACCAAAACCTGCATTCCTGTACCCGTGAAAATCTACGAAAGCATATATATATATATATATATATATATATATATATATATATATATATATATATATATATATATGGCGAACTGGAAATTTCAGAAGAAATTTCTCGTTGTTCATTAAAAAAAATGTAAATTATTTTTAAGGGCCTTGAACTGGCGAGGACACGTTAGAATCAAACGCAAACTTTTTTCTTTTTCTTTTTAAAGAAAAGTAGAAGGATTCAAGAGTCGACGTGTTATCTGGACCAACCCAAAGCCAATGGAGATTCTTGGAATAGGAAAGATAAGAACGGGGGAAGGGAAGATATAGCCAAATCTTGCTCAATCACGATTCCCCCCAAATGCTAAAAATAGGAAAATAAAATCTGGAAAGAATGGAGAACAGATTCCCCACCGACCCAAAACCATAACTCTCTTCCTCCTGTTCATCTTTCCTGGAAAACTCCCCGCCACACACACGAACGCGCGCACACACACTCCGAAAGTAAATTAATGACGAAGGCTTAATGGAAAATAGTGGATACTAAATAGAAAGGCATATACAGTATTGCTTCAGCTTTAAAGGAGATGTCCTCTCCCAAAACCCAGCCCAAGTATTCGAGGCAGGGTATGGGTCTGCTTCGCCCCTGGCTGATTCAGAAATGTTTTAAACGTTCCGTAGTATTGATTTGTTTAGGGGGGGGTATCAATAGGTCGCTTTTCTTAAGTAGAACTTTCTCAAATGGACAGCGGCAGTTATTATGATCGTCGTCATCGTTATTTTCAACAACAGGGAAATGGTTCTTTTTCAACTTCTTTCTCTCCCCCCGCGCCCCCCCGTCTTATATTAAATTATGGGAAGTGAGAGTGCAGGAGCGGGTGAGGGGCGGTGGGGCATCTGTTTAATTCGGAGCAACCCCGATCCGATTGTTTTGAGAGATGAATGGGGTGGGGGAGTCGTTTCCATGTTTGACGATTATTAATCCCTCCCTCCACTTTCAATTCTGATGGAGGGGGGGCAGGAGAAAAAGAAGAAGAAATGGATTAGAAATGGTATCAAGAGGGATTATTCGTTTATATCAGCCAGATGGAGCCATACGGGACGATTGGAAAGCAACAAAGGGGAGAGGATTTTTATTATTCTTTTTTGTAATGGTTTGGAGGAATTATATTTTTTTTTGGGGGGGGGAGATTTACAAACAAGCAAGCCACTGAGTTGTTGCAGAGATGGCGAAAGGGGAGTGAGATGCCTCTGGTTCCTTTAACTCTGTCGCTTCTCTTTAACTGGATATAACTGTTTACAGAGAGAGAGAAAGAGAGAGAGATGGCGCAATTCTGGATTTAAAGCGGGGTAAGCGGCAGAGGATCTCTCCTCCCAAGCACGCATCTCTCTTTGCTTGGGTTGGCACAAGCTACTTCTATTCTATCTCCCCATCACCCACTTCCCATCATTATTTTAAATTAAATACAACCCCTGGAAAATGTTTCGAGTATCATCTACTTAGGACGAATACAAGTTGGGGGGGGGGAGCGGAGAAGGGATGAGGAAGAGGGGAAATCCATTCAACCATCAGTGACCTCAGAATGCACCTGCTGATTGGATACAAAGAACTGGGGGTGTGTGAGAGGAATTAAGAGGGAGACCCCCCCCCATCTCCAGCCCTCCCCTCCATGCGGGCTTATACGATTACAAGGGGTGGGGGATGATAGTTAACCAAAGCCAACCCAAAACGTCCTTCAAAGCTGATATCTATCTATCTATCTATCTATCATCTATCTATCATCTATCTATCTATCTATCTATCTATCTATCTATCTATCTATCATCTATCTATCTATCTATCTATCTATCTATCTATCTCTAACTATCATCTCTATCTAAAACTGAGAACTAGAGGAATATTTTTTTTTAAAGAGAGAGAGGGAAAGAGAAGCCTTCAATTAAATAACAAATCTTCTAAATCCGAATAAATTATTGTTGTTGTTCTTGAGGGTCACGGGTAGGGTTTTTTGTTTTTGTCCCCCCCCCCCTGCTCATTCACTCCAAAACCACCCAATTGAAATAAGCCGCACCACCCTACAAAACAAAACTCTTCGGCGCTCGCAACAAAAATGCACTAAAGGGATGTGATCTTTCGGGCTTAAAATGCTTTATTGATTGAAATAATGGAAGCATTATTTGGATTTGTTCTGACACCGACGCTGATTTAAAGATTTCTCCTCTTATCGATCGTTGCCCCGGCGCAAAAAAACCCGCTGTCCGATCTGAGCAGGAATCCATCTATCTATTCCCTCTCTCCTCTCTGCTCATATGCAGAATAAAAATAATAATAATGCGCTTATTTATTTGTTTTTATGTCGCGTAGTCCCACCCCCTCTTTCTACTCTTTCAGTGGTAAATCATCCCAATTAATCCCTTCGCCGCTCCCCTCGCCGTAGAGCCTCTTATCTTCGGTGCATCTGCTTTCAGTTTGCACGTTCAGTGAACTGCGGCGGACAATAGTTGCAGGGAGGGCGGGGGAGGAAGGGGGAAAAAATCCCTCCACATAGAGGGAGGAGAGATGGCAACTCCCCAGCTGTGTTCCATTTCGGCCGCTCCGGGCCGCGAAGGAAAAGGAAGACGCCCCCTCCGCCCAAAGATCCCCTCCTGCTCCTGGCCTGCGCCGGGAAGCCACCCCCAGGCTGCGGAGGAACCTCTCTAGTGGGGCGGAATCGGTGGAGGCGGTGCGTCCGCAGGAAGAGAGGCTCAGGCCAGTGGAAGTCTGCCCAAGGTGGGCTTCAGACCCAGGAAAGGATGCGAATGGTACCCAAATGGGAAGAGAGAGCGCGAAGCTGGTGGGGAGCGAAGGGGTTAAGTGGGCAAGGAGAGAGAGGGAGAGGGAGGGAGGGGAGAAAAGTAATCGAACAAATAGGGTGTCAGTATATCTGCCCCCCCCCCCAGATCCGACGTTGTGACTCTGCACTATCCAATTCTTGCACATTTATTCCCCTTAAGCCTGCCATATCCTGCGGGCTTTAGCCAACTAAATTTTACTCAGAGTAGAACGCACTGGATTTAATGGACCCAGTTTCACCATGTCCATTAATTTCAGTGAGTGTATTCTGAGTATGGCTAACATGGAATGCATCGTAGCCAAAACATCTTTCTTTCTTTCTTTCTTTCTTTCTTTCTTTCTTTCTTTCTTTCTTTCTTTCTTTCTTTCTTTCTTTCTTTCTTTCTTTCTTTCTTTCTTTCTTTCTTTCTTTCTTTCTTTCTTTCTTTCTCTCTCTTTCTTTCTTTCTTTCTTTCTTTCTTTCTTTCTTTCTTTCTTTCTTTCCGCAGCCTCCGGCCAGAAGAACTGTTTTGACTACTTTCTCTAAATAAATACTCGAAAACAAACAGCCCACCAGCTTTTGGTTGGTCCCCCCCTCCCAACTATGCCTGCTCTCCCATAGGTTTCTCCGGAGGGAATTCCCATTGGACGAGAGGGAGGCATTGGAAACCCATCGAACGTGGCTGTTCTCCTCCTTATTCTCCCCCTCCCGGTCGCTTCGGAAGGTGCCAATTGCGCGGTACCCTAGAAAAGGCAGAGGACCACGGCATTCCCTGTTTGCGGGCGTTCCCTGAAACATAGACAGATGGAGGGGTGGAGTGTGTGTGTGTGTGTGTGTGTGTGTGTGTGTGTGTGTGTGATGTGAGGGAAGAGGGAATCCGATTGTCTGTTTCCACACACACAAACACACCCCTCCCCAGCGCAGCAGATCTCGTTTTGGCCTGGAAAAGGCGGTCTAACTCCACTCAAGTCCGCTTGGGAAAGTAAAAGCTTATAGGGCGGGGTGGGGGGAGGAGGAGGAGAGAGATGCATGTGGCTTTAATAGCAGTGAAAGTATTACAGAGGGATCAGATTAAGCGAGAGAGGGGGCTTTTGAACATCTGTCTAATGCAGCCAATAGAGATGACATTAGTGATATTGGAGGGAGAGAGGGAGAGGGAGAGGGAGCAACAAACAGATCGAGCCGGGATTATGAGAAACCCTCCCAATCCGATTACTCCCTGCCCCTCTTCTTTCCCTCTCTCTTTCTCTCCCCCCCCCCCTCTCTGCCAGCCGGATCCTGAGCCCAGGGAAGACTAGATTGGATAATAACGTGCTGTTAGCACCCTGCGGTTGGGTTGAGGCTCTGCAAGCCCAGAGGCTGGAGGAGAGAGAGAATAACTCACAAATGATGCTGCAGCGGTAGAGACAGAGGAGCCCGGTCTTATCCTGCCCAGGAACCCTCTTGCCTGCAGCGGAGCGCGGAGGGTCAGGCTACAAGTCGCCCCGAGCTAAAGAATATTAAGAAGAAAATTCTCGCTAGAGTAGAGGGCTCCAGCGTTCTCTTCCAGGCAGGGGTGTTGTAGCTTTGCCCTGCTGACTATTCTTTCTAAGGCAACCTTTCTATGGACTCTGACTCCCATCAGCCTTTACTGTCACAGCCAACTTTGGTCAGGGATGGTGGCAATATCTGGAGGACTACGAGCGAACCACCTCTGCACTGATATTTTGCTCCTGTACATGGAGGTTCCGGCCAAGTTTCCTTGGCCAGTGGCCAGTAGAGCTTTCAGCCTGGCTGGTGGTGTACTGACCTAGTTTGGAAGTAGGTCTCCGAAACCCAGCCCCAGAACATCCCCCCCAATCTCCCCCCCCATTATCCTTTTAACTGAGCATGGTGCAGAACTGAACCTGAAGTTTTCTCTATGCAGATTAGTGTGGTTAGGGTGTCGGATTAGGTTCTGAGGGACCATGATTCAAATCCCCACTTAGCCTTGAAGTTCATTGGGTCACCTTGGTCTAGTCACCAACTGGCAGCCTAACCTACTTCATAGGGTTGTTGTGAGGTGAATATTGGGGTGGGGGGCTTGCACACCACCTTGAGTTTCTTGGAGGTATAGTGCAATATAAATGCAATAATAAAAATCCCCACAAAAATATAAATGTACTGTAAACTGCCTTGTGAAGGACAGCGTATAAATTTAATAAATAATAATATTAATTATATTAATTATAAATAATAATAATAATAATAATAATAATAATAATAATAATAATAATAATAATAATAATGGGTCGTGGGTGGTGCTGTGGATTAAACCACAGAGCCTAGGATTTGCTGATCAGAAGGTCAGCAGTTCGAATCCCTGCAACAGGGTGAGCTCCCGTTGCTCGGTCCCTGCTCCTGCCAACCTAGCAGTTCGAAAGCACGTCAAAGTGCAAGTAGATAAATAGGCTACCTTCTCCGGTGGGAAGGTAAACAGCATTTCCGTGTGCTGCTTCGCCAGAAGCGGCTTAGTCATGCTGGCCACATGACCCGGAAGCTGTACGTCGGCTCCCTCGGGCAATAAAACGAGATGAGCACTGCAACCCCAGAGTTGGTCACGACTGGACCTAATGGTCAGGGGTCCCTTTCCCCCTTTACCCCTTTAATATTAATAATGTGCCCTGCTTGGAGAATGACCTTTCTCATGAACTACGAATGATAAGGCCAACTGCTGGAAGGGCCATGGTTCCTGCTGAGAAGATTTAGATTTCCATTGTCGTCTCAATGATGCTACTTTTAAAGCAACAGTTTGGAGAGGAAAAAGCACCTCTAGCTGCAGCGTATCCGTGGCAGAACACTTTGTCACCTTTTGTGTGTCAATCGACTCTGCTGTGCCTACACTGGAGACTTTCAACAGCAAACTCCACTCAGGTGGTGTCATAAAAAGGAAGTCCGAGATGGGACCTTCTTCCAGCAGGGATCCAAAATGGCAATCATGTAATATTGTTGTTGATGTGTTGCATCAGGCGGCTTTAAAATGGGAGACAATAAATTCATGGAAGTTGATGGTGACTAGCCATAATGGCTATACAGTATACATTCTACATCCAGTCTCAGAGTCAGCATACCCAGAAGGTCGGCGGTTCGAATCCCTGCGACCTGGGAATAGCATCCACTGGGGAACAGGTGCAAGAGAGGGCTATTGTGCTCCTTGTGGTCTTCTCAGAGGCATCTGGCTGGCCACAGTGGGAAACAAGATGCTGGACTAGATAGGTTTTTGGCCTGATCCAGTAGAGCTTTTATAGGATATCTTCTTTCTTGGAGGCTTAGCATGGGCAACAGGCCAGAGAGAGTTGGCACTATGACGACTTCTCACTGGTCCAGTATGTGCAATCCAACACAGTAAAACTTCCCTTCTTCTTACCCCTCTTAACCAATAAATCAGACCACAGACTGGAAAGTAAGCTTAAAATATAATTTACTTACTCAACAGTCTTGCATTAGTTTTCAGCTACAGCAGCATTAAAAACTATGCAGGTAGAATACTTATATTTACAGTAAAAACAGTGCCTGGGACTGGAGCAAGCATAGGGTATGTCTGCCCTCACAGCTGGTCAAGGGAAAGGGGGAGGAAACAAAATGTTAGATATGTTCCTTCCCTCCCAAGAGATTTGGGGAAATGACATCACACAGAACCCTCTCTACCCACTATGTTTGAGTATCTGCCTGTCAGCAATACAGCTCTGTGGTTTTAGTGCCTTCTCATGCTAACTAGCAAGAATATGCATTTGTTAGGTTTAGCTGCTAACCTTCCACAAGCAAGCAGAGCTATTTACAACCTTGGCATTTCGTCAGCTATGCCCTTAAAATGCCAAGAGTCATTCTCATCCCAGCACTGGTTTCTTGGTGGAGAGCAGGAGCAGAGTTTGGTAATATGGCACTCTGAGCAAGGACAAAATTTGGCACCCCCTAACATTGAGTAGGTACCTGTACAAATGTTGCTGTTGTTTTGTCTTGCGCCCCCTCTGCTTGGCAGCCTGTGTGTGTGGGGGGGGGGCAGCCTGCATCAGCCTACATCCAGTGCTGCGGAGCGGTGTAGTAATGGAACATAACATGGACACTGCAAATATAGCATGCAGACTACAGACATGCTCAGAGACACACCAGAGGGCCTTGATAGGCTGATGATCCCAAGCATGTTACTCTGGGAGTTTAAGAACATCAATCTATCCTTTTATAGGGGAAGGAAATGCCAGCGTAACACTAGCACAGCCAAAACAAATCCGTTTACCATACAAAGCAGTTCTTTCTCCATTGTGATCCTGTTTAATAATAATAATAATAATAATAATAATAATAATAATAATAATAATATCCAGGAGGTTGGCCATGTTAATCTGTTGTAGCGGGAGTAAGTGTCTTGAGGCACCTTAAAGACAAGCCATTTTATTTTGGCATAAGCTTTCCGGTACCACATTTATCAGATGCACGGAGTGTAATCCTAAAATAGCATGCTGATATATTCAGAGAGGAGTGAGGGTGAGGAGATATAGAGATGTCAGGTCAGAGGGAAAATAAATGCAGAGAGAACAGACAGTGATGACTACTTGAAAGCAAAATAATTTAATAACAATAGAAATAACAAAAACAACAGCACACTTCTACAGAACAGGGGTGGGGAATCTGTGGCAGAGCAGTGGAGGACTCTATACATGATCAATAACTTATTGTGGTGCAGAGAGCACTCTGCATGTACAAGCATGCAGGGTCTCCATAGAAATGTTTTTAATTCTTTTAAAAAATGTTTTTACTATTGTGTATTCATGCTGTACCTGGCCCTGGTTAAGAGCAGGAAATAAATAAGAGCAATTAATGTGTGTTGGTCCAGGTGGAAAGCCCACTTCTTCCTCTATTCTACACAAATGAATGAATGAATAGTTTACAGCAGCCTTGGCTGACCTGGTGCCCTTCAGATGTTTCTGGCTGGGTAAGGGCTATAGCTCAGAGGCAAAGCATCAGCCTTGCATACAGAAGGTGCCGGGTTCAATCCCTAGCATCTCCCAGTCATGCCTAAAACCCTGGAGAGCCTCTGCCAGTCAGTGTACTGTAGACGATACTGAATATGATAGACCAATGGTTTGACTCAGTATAAGGCAGTTTCCTATGTTCCTCTGACTACAACTCCCATCAGCCCTAGCTCCCACAAAACTTGGTTCATAGCACCCTGGACTGTGGCAGCTTTCACCAAACTAGTGCCTCCATTTCTATTTTTATTTTTTGCCAATGGTCAGGGAGGATAGGAGCCCAGAAACAACTGCAGGCAGGGGTGCCATGCTTTGCTGCTTGAGGTGAAACAGGAAGTGCTGCCTTGCCCTCCCACTGCCACTGCTGCTACCATGCCTGCCAACTCTGCTGCTGGAGGCCAAGCTATGCTGGCATCAGTACCAATTTTGGAGGAGATCTTATTCAATTTGCACAGGATCTTTTGTGCTCCACAAGTACTAATATTGGTGCTGCTTCTGCGCTGGCAGTGGAGGAGGCAGGGCACTTATGGGACTCCCACTTTGGGGCGTCTTCTACCTGAGGCAACCACATCAGTCTACCTAAGGGCTGGGCCGGCTCTGAATGCAGGGTACCAGGTTGTGGGGAAAGCCAGCCAGGGTTTCTTTCACACTAGTATAGTGTTACCTTGGGTTACAGATGCTTCAGGTTTCAGGCGCTTCAGGTTACAGACTCTGTTGTTGTTGTTGTTTAGTCGTTTAGTCGTGTCCGACTCTTCGTGAACCCATGGATCAGAGCACGCCAGGCACCCCTGTCCTCCACCGCCTCCTGCAGCTTGGTCAAACCCATGCTGGTAGCCTCAAGAACACGGTCCAACCACCTCATTCTCTGTCGTCCCCTTCTCCTTGTGCCCTCCATCTTTCCCAGCATCAGGGTCTTTTCCAGGGAGGCTTCTCTTCTCATGAGGTGGCCAAAGTATTGGAGCCTCAGCTTCATGATCTGCCCTTCCAGTGAGCACTCAGGGCTGATTTCCTTAAGAATGGATACGTTTGATCTTCTTGCAGTCCATGGGACTCTCAAGAGTCTCCTCCAGCACCATAATTCAAAAGCATCAATTCTTCGGCTATCAGCCTTCTTTATGGTCCAGCTCTCACTTCCATACATCACTACTGGGAAAACCATGGCTTTAACTATACGGACCTGACTCTGCTAACCCAGAAATAGTACCTCGTGTTAAGAACTTTGCTTCAGGATGAGAATAGAAATTGCACGGCGGTGGTGTGGCAGCAGCAGGAGGCCCCATTAGCTAAAGTGGTGTCTCAGGTTAAGAACAGTTTCAGGTTAAGAACAGACCTCTGGAACAAATTAAGTTCTTAACCCGAGGTACCACTGTATCTGAAAGTCACGCTGCTGAATTCAAAGAAATTCATGGACACTCCAGATTCTCCAAGTGTTCCTATTTTCCAGGTATAGTCCTGGATTCACAAAAGCCACCTTCATTTCTGATATGATCTCGGAATATCCCGCTTGTCTTTAGGACATCCCTATTTTCATTGGAGAACTGTTGGAGGGTATGTTAGGACATCCCTATTTCATCGGAAAATGTTGGAGGGTTGAGTTATGCAACTCCACTGAGCCAAGGAGATGTGTAACCTTTAGAAGACATCTGAAGGCAGCCCTGTATAAGGAAGTTTTTAAAAACATTTAAAGTTTTATTATATGTTGGAAGCTGCCTAGAGTGGCTGGGGCAACCCAGTCAGATGGGTGGGGTATAAATAATAAAATTATTATGATGATGGAATAGGGCATCCCTATTTTCATCAGAGAAATGTCAGAGGGTATGACAGTCTCATCTTTTTCTTGAGTTCATCTTCCTGGAGGAACTACTTCCAGGCCAGATCTTTGAGCTGTTAGCGAGAGCAAAGTGCAGCTGTGCCCCTAAAGCATGGATGACTACAAATGATGAATGTCACTCCTTGAATCACCCTCAGCAACAGCACCTCACATTTACAAGTTTTATTCCTCAGTCTTCCTGCCAGTAAGCTGTACCACCCTGAATCATCTATCCCAAGTATGACTCAAAGGCTGATTAGCATCTAGCTCATGAATTACAGAAAAGGATGTCCTGATTAAAATTCACAGAAGTAATTCGTTTTTTGCAGAGGTGGCAGGCGTCTTCGCTTTACCTTTAAAGAGAGGAGGAGAGAGAGAGGACGAGATCAGGAAAGAAATGACAAGCTCCCTCAAGGGTAGTTACTGTCGCGCACGGGAGGGAGGCCCCAGAGTTACACATTTGTGTGCACAGGCAAAGCATGAGTTTGCAGGCGCATCTCCAAAAAGCACTGCACATCAGCTTCATGTTTTCTAAGTTATAACATATAGTCCACATCTATCTCTGAGGAGGACTGTTGTCATACGACTGCTGCCTCTTTCCCCACTGAGTGTGCCTAGTCACTTGATCTTATTAGTCTTTGCAGTAATATGCACCAAAGTGACGACGGAACAAAATTACAGTGGTACCTTGGGTTACATACGCTTCAGGTTACAGACTACGCTAACCCATAAATAGTGCTTCAGGTTAAGAACTTTGCTTCAGGATAAGAACAGAAATCGGGTTCCGGCGGCGCGGCAGCAGCAGGAGGCCCCATTAGCTAAAGTGGTGCTTCAGGTTAAGAACAGTTTCAGGTTAAGAATGGACTTCTGGAACGAATTAAGTACTTAACCCGAGGTACCACTGTATTTGATTGTCCAATGTGGGGTATTTGTCATTTCCAAGGGGACAAGTCACAATAATAATTATTATTATTATTATTATTATTATTATTATTATTATTATTATTATTATTATTTATATCCCGCCCTCCCCAGCCGAAGCCGGGCTCAGGGCAGCTAACAACAATAAAACAGTACAAAAGTACAGCAACAGTCTAAAATAATTCATTATAAAATTAATTAATTCAAGCCACTGGCAACCATTGGGCCAGAGCTCCGCAAAGATTGCCGAGGGAGGGAGTCAGGCTGTGCCCTGGCCAAAAGCCTGATGGAACAGCTCTGTCTTGCAGGCCCTGTGGAAAGATGTCAAGTCCCGCAGGTCCCTGGTCTCTTGTGACAGAGTATTCCACCAGATCGGAGCCACAGCCAAAAAAGCCCTGGCTCTAGTTGAGGCCAGCCTAACTTCTCTGTGGCCTGGGACCTTCAAGATGTTTTTATTTGAAGACCGCAAGTTTCTCTGTGGGGCATACCAGGAGAGGTGGTCCCGTAGGTACAAGGGTCCTAGGCCGTATAGGACTTTAAAGGTTAAAACCAGCACCTTAAACCTGATCCTGTACTCCACCGGGAGCCAGTGCAGCTGGTATAGCACTGGGTGAATGTGATCTCGCAGCGAAGACCTCGTAGGGAGTCTCGCTGCAGCATTCTGCACCCGCTGGAGTTTTGGGGTCAGTCTCAAGGGCAGCCCCACGTAGAGCGAGTTACAATAATCCAGTCTGGAGGTGACCGTCGCGTGGATCACAGTGGCTAGGTCAGGGCGAGAGAGGTAAGGAGCCAACTGCTTAGCTTGGCGGAGATGGAAAAATGCCGCCTTCATTATAGCTGCAATCTGCGCCTCCATGGAAAGGGAACACGAAAGCCTGTAGCCAGGAATATTGCAGTTAGGAGGTGGGAGAGTCCACTGAGACGGTGCGTTGTAGGAGCAAATGTCTGTGCAAAATACCTATATGCAAGTATTCTAAGGTATTTAAATGAAAGTTCTTTGATTTATGGAGGATTCTGAATAAAACTACATTTGATTTTGTACATGTAGACACACCAAAGCTAAATGATATTTGGTTGGTTATTATCTCTCAGTGTAACCTATCGCACAGGGTTGTTGTGCAGATGAAATAGGGAGAGAAGGATCCATGTACTAGTGTGTGAGCTCTTTTGAGGAAATGCAGGACAAATGTTAATGATGAAGATGAGTTATATTGTATATGAGTTATATTATATTCTAGAAGGCATGTAAAGTTGAATTAATTTTAATTAGTCATTTTCTTAATAAAATCACATTCTATTTTAGCAGTGTGCCATATAACCTGGGACCAGGTTACCTGAATGACTGCTTGCCCATGTAAAACCTGTAAAATCACTTAGATCATCTTAGAAAATTATATTTTTGGAACTGAACCCTACAAAGGCTGGTCACCTGAAAACAAGCATTTTCAGCTGTTGCTGCTGAACTGTAGAACACAGCCCCTTTGCCATTCATGAAGTAGAAACCACCAGTTGCTTTGGCCACCCCCCCTCCATCTCTGAATTGTCAAAATTCCCTTTTTATTTGCTTTTAAAAATTATGTTTATTTTATATTGCTGCTTTATGGAATTTAGCTTCAGTGTTTTTGCTTTAGTGATATATTGTTTGTCTTTTAGATTGTACACCGCTGCTCAAGGCAGCTAGCAAAAATTAGACCTAAGTCTGCAAGTCAGATTGTGTCTATGCTTCCTAAGTCATTTTGGAGAAGGAGCTAAGCCATTTGGGTTATCCTCAACATGATGAATTGCACCCAGAAACGAACCTGGTAAACTGGCGCAGCCCTCACAGCTTAGGTGTAACATGACCCCACTAGCCTTTTTTGCTGGTGGATTCTGGACCACTTGCTGTTGGAGGGGAAATCAGTAGATATGAGAGTTAAGAAAAAGAACCCTTGGGTAATATCAGGTAAGAGACAAAGGCAACACTAGAAACATACGAGTATGTCTGCTGAATTCAGGAAGAACCTCCATCTGCCACCTGTAAGTTCCTGAGCCTTGAGATCCACTGCACAGTTTATCTTGGATGTGGCTCCCAGCACATTGCCCTGAAGGGAATGTGGTCCTCAGGCTGAAAAGTTTTTCCACCCCTGTCTTAGGACTAGGGGGTAGAACCCAGTAGGACTATATCATCACTGACCAGTGACCACATTAGATGGGGCAGATGGGAGCTAGAAGTCAACAACATGGGAGGGGCCTATAGGGTCACCCACATACCTCAGAAAGCAAATGATTTAACAACATTTAAGATCACACCATATTAACTTTGTGAAGGATGAGTAGAAAATGACAGAGCACTTTTACAAAAGGATGAAGTCCTTATCCTTCTATATTTTGAGAGTCCGTATTGCTGCTTGTCAAACAATGGATCTGGCAAGTCTCTGTTATTAAGCTGAGCCAAAGCATGTTAGCTAAGTCATAAAAATCCAAGGCTCTGATTCTTTTAGGAACTTAAATGAATTGATTATTCACTGGTTTTAATTATATTTGCCATTGTAATTTGTTATTATTCCACAGAATGCTTTTGTGTGTGTCAGAGGTTGGCCGGCAAGGCCAGCACACCCATGAAGCAATGTGAAGAAACCATATCAGGTGGCAGGATCCACAGGGGCAGCAAATCCCAATACCAGTGCCCCCCTGGCTTTGCCCATGGTCATGTTGCAATCAGTCTCAAGTGCCAAAATGCCTTGGGTCAGAGCAGTGGTGAAGCTGCATGCTCCAGCACCAGGGGCAGAGAGCAGGCGGGGGCATGGCTGGTGCACATCCTGGGGACATGGCATGTGTCCTGGGGGCGTGACACGCGTCCTGAGGGCATGGTGCGCTGCCTACGGGGGTGTGCGCCCAGCATGGTGGGGGGATGCGCGGCGCGTGTTGGGGTGTGGCGGCCCTGATGGTACCCCCCTCCCCCAGGGCAATAGGTTTGAACTCACCATTATGTACCATATGTTTCAATGTACTTGCCTGATCTGTGCTGTATCTTCCAGGAAAGCAGCACTGGATTTAGGGTGGTGCGGGTTGTTCCCCCACACAGGGCACTGAGCCGAGGGGGCAAAAAAAATTAGAAGATCCATAATTGAGAAGACCCATTTGGGGACACCAAATTTTGGCTTCGCACAGGGCGCCATTTTATGAAAGATTACCAAAGTCTGCCCCTGCATCAGTATGCACTTTGAAGGGGAACCTTTTGCAGTTCAGATTGTACAGAGCTGAAGTGTCACTCCAAGAGTAAATCACCTCTCTGCCTTTTTGACCCTTGATCCAGAAAACCTTTGACACTGCCAGTTTCTCCTTCTCGCATTATTTTAGCAGCTCCAGATTGCTCTAGGTGGACCTATTCTAAACTAGGTTGGTACAGGTTTGCCTCAACCACACCAGGTGAATCCCAGGTTGACCCGAATCACCCTGATTGAATTCAGGATTTGACTGGAGCCATTGCATAGCCTTCATAATCAAAATAAAGGCATCCAATCATTGGCATTGCCCAAATGCCTAGGAACGCATTCTTGAGAATGTCAAGGGAAACTAAACTTTTGATAATACTGGAGTTTCTCAGGGTGGGTTGGAACTATGCACACAGTGGCATAGCATGGGGGGGGGCCTCCAGGGGCAGTTGCCCTGGGCGCAAAATTCTTAAGGGTGCAAAATTTCAACACCTGGTGCTGCCTCAATACAGCTACTTGCTTCTGGTGCTGAGCTTATCCATGTGAATCAGGAAGTGACCTCTCCAGTCAATGGAATGACTTCTCTTTTCTTATCTCTGTGGCGGTGATCTCCTGGATGACACAGACACCATTAGGCAGTTGAATGCACATGTGTACTCTGTCGCTTTCTCTCCCCCGCCCCCTCCGTCCACACAGCCCCAGGTGCTGGTAACCCACGGTATGCCACTGTGTGCACATTCCCAGGCTGTGAGTGAATTTCACCCATTTCCCTCCTCACAGCCATAAAAACTCTTTGGTGGCCCTGGGTAAATTCCTCCATCTTGACCTCAGTTCCCCCTTTGTACAATGGGACTATTAAAGACCTGGCTTGCATAACTGATTTGAGGATGGATGAGGAATGAATTGTTGAAGTGCACTGAAGATAAGAGTTCAGCTATCTGGAGCAAAAAATAAATAAAATCCAAGGAACATCACTGCCATCCTACCCTCAGGTCCAAGCTGCAGCTTTTTTCTGCAGCGTTGCTATAATGAAAATATTTAATTCATTTATAATATTTAGAATGTCAGCCCCAAAGTCCATTTGATAACATAAATTTTGTGTTATTTATGTGGCAGACACTTAAGGATTTAAATAATTCTTTAAAATATTTACATTTTTGTCTCCTGACATCTTGTTTCACCCCGTGTTTTATAGGTCTCTGCTTCTATTTGATGTAGGCTTCAACCTTGAGATTTATAGTTCGACACCTCGCAACAAATTTTGTAAATATTTCATGGGGGCTTGATCCTTCAACATAAACACTCCTTCCTATTGGGGGCCCTGAGGAAAGCCAGACCTCCTCATTTATTATGTGATATCCCAAAGTCTAAAGGGATGTTGATCTCTCTTTTCCAAGAACATCTTCTTCAATAAGAAAAATGGAATGTCACCAGGCTAAGGTGAATCATAATAAATGTTATGCCTTGGCTGACACCGGAAAATAAATCAAAGAAAGTTGTGAGAAATATTGGTGACTGCCCCCCTCCCCACCGCCAGGGTTTGGATTGGCTTTATAAATTAAACACTATGCGATGACAGCATCGGGGTAGTAAGTAAACCAGTTGGGAAGATAATCACCATAGTAACCAGAAAAAACCGTTAACCATCTACAACCGAAATAGCACATCTGGGTGTAACTGTTTAATATAGTAGCAGTGGTAAAGAGTGCTTTTAGCTGATTAAAAATGATACAGAATAATTAGAGCATAAGCGTGTTAGATAGTCTTAGTCTGGCAATGGGGGAGGTCAGGAACCAACGAACAAGAATAGAATGGGTTTGATTTAGGATCTGTTTTCCTTGTGGATGAAATCCCATTTTTTTCTAAGTGTGCAACTTCTGAAGTCTGAGTTTGGGAAAGGAAGACTGGATTACTATAAAAATGAAGGGACTTGGTCTCATTTTAGCATGACATCTATATGAAGGAAGAATTGGGACTGGGCAGGGCCTTTTGGCATTCACATCCACCCTAATGATCTTTCAGATGTGTTTGTGGCGGGGGGGGGGGTTATTTTTTTGTTTTTGTTTTGTTGTGTATTTTGTGTTCTCATTTTGTGTTTTTATGTTGTGGACTGCCCTGTGTTATTCAGATGAAGGGCAGTATACAAACAAACAAATTTCATGAACTTTACTATGTCCCTTTGCTGTTCACTCCGAAATTCCCCCAAACCTCCCTTTCAGGAACATTACAGAATGTAATAGGCACAGAGTTTGCCCAATTTCTAGCCCATTCTTTACTTGTATGACCACAGAGGCTATTCTTTCACCTTGTCCCTTTAACAGTTCTTGTGCCTTTAACAGTTTTATGACAGAAAGAAATTCAGTAGCATGGAAATGCAGTTATGGGGAAATCTTCAGCATTACTATGCTCTCTATAATTCTGTTTTGCCCCTCATGGCAACAATTTTGTATCATGCCATGCCCCCATGACAGCCATTTTGGGACTAGTGAAAACATCACTCCCTCAGCATTTGAAATGTGCCCACTGATCCAGAAAGGTTGGCAGGCCAGCCCCTGATTTAAAGTGATCTTGGTATGGGTTCTTTGATCTGTTGTGGCCATATCACATACGTAATTCATCATATGAAGTTTCAGCAACTGAGTGAAGAACGTGTGCAGAGGAACACCATGAGCTACTCAACGAGCTAACTAACACTTGATTCTAGAATTGGCAAAAATGTGAAGATTCAGTCATCCAGACCCCTCCAGCGCTTGATAATATTACTCTGGCTCAGAAATCCCTTACTAGTGAAGGGGTTAAATTACATTTATACATTATATTTCTGGACTCTGTGGAGTTTCATTTGCACCTGCCAATGGCTTACTGATAAATATACACTGGTAGAGAAATTCAACAGCAGAGGGCCAGAGGGTTAGATAAATACCACATGACAAGCTAAGCACGGAAAGGTTAGTACTTTCCCAGCTCTTATTCTGACACGTTCACCATTGTAAACATTCAGACAGCTAGTGCCTAAGAAACTGAGCTGCAAAGCAGGAAGTCCCTAATTCAAATTCATAGGTGGCCCTAGGCTAGTCACCTCAACCCTCACACCTGCAACATAACAACAGTAGCCAGCAGAGGAGGGTTTAGGGCAGTATGAGGTGTGTGGCTGTACTGGGTGCACAGCCGAGGAGGACACCTCCTCAAAGCCTGGTAAAAGTTTGTCTGGCTTCGGGAAGGAGGCATGAGGGCTCTGACAGGGTCCTAGAGATCAAGTTTAATCCTTGACAACTGGTTCTCAGGCTTGAGGCCTTGTAGAGCTGTTGTCTGTTAGAAGTTTATAAAATTAGGTATGGCATAGAGAAAGTGGAGAACGAACAGTTTTTCTTTCTCTCTGGCAACTCTAGAACTCTGTGAATCGCCCTGAGAGCTACAGAAAAAGGGCAGTATATAATAATAATAACAATAACAATAATAACAGGAGGAGGAGGAGGAGGAGGAGGAGGAGGAGGAGGAGAAGGAGAAGGAGAAGGAGAAGGAGAAGGAGAAGAAGAAGAAGAAGAAGAAGAAGAAGAAGAAGAAGAAGAAGAACAACAACAACAACAACAACTACTACTACTACTACTACTACTACTACTACTACTCATGGACATCCAATGAAGATGAATGTTGGAAGAGTCAGACAGATTTTTTAAAGTACTTCTTTACACAGCACTTAATTGAACTTTGGAACTTGTTCCCACAGAAAGCAGTGGTGGCCACCAACTTAGATGGAGAGGAGGAGATAATGCTCTTGTGCTCAGATTCTCCTTGAGGGTTTCCCAAAGGCACCTGGTTGGCCACTGTGAGAGCAAGATGGTGAATTAGATGGGCCATTGCCTGGCTCTTATTTCCTGAGTAGACCAAGGGAAACTGTGGCTATTTCATACAGTGAACTCCAACTCCATCAGCCTCTGTCAGCCAATGATCAAGGTTGATGGCAGCTGTCTTCAAGCAACATCTGCAGGGCCACAGATTCCTCACTCCTGGAGTAGACAATCAATATTGAGTGAACTAGATAAATCAACAGTGCAACAATACAAGGCAACTTCATGTGAAGTATTGTAAAGAGTATTGGAATAATGGCTTTTATCCCCTGTTAATCATACTCAGAGGAGACTCCTTGGAATTAATGGGCATGACTAATTTAGGTCCATTAATTTTAATAGGTCTACTCTGAGTAGAATTCAGTTGGGTAGAATGTACCCATTTTAAAGTGCTTTGAACAGTCAAAAGAGCTCTATATATGCAATGCTAAGTGTTATTGCTGTTGCTTGGAACTAGGTGCTGCTTGAAAAGATTAAATAATGTATTAGACAGCATAAAATCAATGGTCTCGCTCCATACATTTCCAGCTGCATTTCTCTGGCAGTTTCCTCCCATTTCTCAGATAGACAATTGTATTGTCCTTCTAATTTGTAGTCAGTTTTTAAGTATAAAAGCATCTTGTTATGACTGGTTGCCAATTTTCAAGTCGAAAGACCTCAACCGATATTGCTGTAAGAGAAAAGAAAATATAATCAAAAAATGACCTTCAACTTTAATCAGATATAAACAGAGAATTTGCTTACTTTACCATGGAAACGGATGTGATCCATCACAGTAGCCCATAAATAATGTGTCAAACTGTTGCACTGATCAATGACGATAAGTAATTGAAAAATAATGTGATCTTAAGTCCTCCATGTAAATGTTTGCAGTGCTATTTCAATTTTTCCAAGGAGTGGTTTTTTTCCTTTTTGGCTGAATTGTTCCTTACACGCTAAAGTTGTAGAATTAAACACATATATTCAGACTTTATCCATTGTATTTCGCTTTATCCAGCACACTCACAAACAGCATGCTTGAGCTTTGGATGTGTGCCTGGGCTGAGCTCCCACCCTAGCTGAGAACTAAGTGGGTGGCCTTGGGCAATGCATATGTAGCTTATGAAATTCGCCACTAAAAGATATTCTGATGGTCTATACCTTTGGTGGTTTTAAAAAGAGCTTGGACAAATTCATTGAGGGTAAGTCTATCAAGACCTATTGGTCATAATAGCAAAATAGAATCTCCATGTTCTGGGGTGGTGTACCTGTGAATATTACATACTGGTTGGGTGAACTCTGGGATCAATGACAGAAGACAAAAATAAATAAAATAAAATAAAAGGCAACAATTATGAAAGTTGATTGACTTTTTTGAAGGTGATGGAAGACATGATTTAGCTCCTTTTTTGTGAATTTCACTAAGCTCCCCCCACCTCTCTTTTCCTTATCATATGAACCTTAAACTGGATGTAACCACTTGCTACTCAAAATTCCGTATCATTTCAAAGCTGTGGGATTTCTACAATATGTGTGCAAATCAGAGATGGGTGAATCTGTCAATATGACAAAATACTACCCTTATGAATGAATTCCACTGCCCACAAAACGTTCCTTTTATTAGGCTGCTACCATGACATGCTATTTCCACCAGTTGCATATTGAGTTCCTCATTAAGTTCACCCCAAAATTACCACATTTACTTGAGTCTAATTTGCCACTGAATCTAATGTGCACCACACCTCAATTTTCAGAACCTTGAAACAAAAAAAGTATTTGCTGGCGAATGTAAATGTCACATTGAATCTAATCTGAGCCTGAATTTTCGCAATGTAATTTGGCCAAAAAAAGGTGAGCATTAGATTTGAGTAAATACGGTATTATTTAATGGCCTGTGATTTAAAATAACATGTCTGGTTCATCTGCAACATTGTCTGGTCTCTGTTGTTACATTGTTAGTTTTGTTTTACTCATTTTCCCTATTACCTGGAGACAATTATTTGTGTAAGGAGGGGCTTTTGTACTTCATACTTCCAGCTGTGGGTATCTATTTCCCCATCAGTGTGGAGAAGATTTGTGCACATAAGCCTCCTTTCGGGATAATGGAACTCACAATTGGAAGTGCAGCAAAGGGAGCATAATGCTCTATGCCTTTCATTTGCAATCCCTCCCTCTCCCCCTCTCTCTGTAAAACACACACACATATTTGGTGGGGGAGACATCTGTGTGCTAACTGGTAAGTTACTTTTGTTAGTAATCTTATTTTTAGAAGAAGATGAAGACGAACACGAAGACGAAGAGGACGAAGAAGATGAAGAAATGGAAACATCTGTTGTTAGATGTAACTGTGGTATTATATTATTCTGGCTATCTTTTCTCGACTCTCCCTTTTCTTCTTTAATACAACATGTGCTGTGGGTCAGACAAAGGTTTTTCGTTTTCCTCAATCACTCATGAACCACAAACAAATGTGCAAGTTTCCACTCTTGTCCGGCAGCATTTTATCTCGCACGTTGCTCACGAGATTGGAAGAAGGACCCAGGCGATAGCAATGGGAGAACTGATGGAGCAATCACTGTTAGGGGAATCACGAGAGGCGACCTTGAGATGTATCTACATCTGGCTTGGTTTCTGGCTCCAGTTAAGGGCTGAATACAGGCCAGCTAGCTGAAGCTGGAATCTTGGATCAGACTCCCAAGAATATATGTAAGTAGCTATATATATAAATCCCAGAGCAAAACACCCCCAAACATCTCAGTGAGACATTGATAAACATTTGTTCAAATATCTCCAGTAAACCAGTGGGCCTTCAAAGTGCCCAACTTGGGCTGGACTGTGCCTTTGCTTAGGTTCAACCTGCTGGCCTCCAGATGTTTTGGACTAGAACTCCCATCAACCCCAGTGAACACATCTGGAGGGGAGTAGGCTGGCAAGGCTGGCTTAAGGCAGGTTACATCCTAGCATAGGCAGAAATTTCATGTGTGGAAGGACTAGCATAGCACACCTGACATCCCTCCCTCTTATAGCATGTGCCCATGCCACAATCAGGAGCCAGAGACCTATATACCCTTTCCTCACCTCTAGCATAGGTGTAAGTTATTCATGCTCCAAATTCAAGTAACTTGCACCTCAGCAAGTGGAGTAAGGATAACTATGTGTGTGCTTGGACCCTAACACCCCAAGCCTCCCCCTCAATTGCTTGGGGCTGGGTGCTGGAGTGTAATAACTTCTGGAAAAGCTGGGATAGAAGCTTCTTCCCATGATCATCTTATTAATTTGAATAATAAATCTAAAATGAACCTTATTTTAGAGAAAAGGCTTCTGGGAGTTTTCCCCCAAGATTGCTAATGAGTGTGGAATTGTGGTAGTTTAAATGCGGCGAAGGCAGGTGAACAGTTTATTCCCTTCTGCGCTTTGTGAAACAATACTTTTCCATTACGTGCTTCAACATCACACAGAAGCAGCCACATTTCTTAATGACTTTTGGTACTTTGCAAGTCCAGGTAATACTTGTCAACATTTGACTTTTTGTGTTCGGCTTGTGAGGAGCACATTGACATGGGTGAAAAGTCCTTCAAGCCACATGTGAAGAAGTGCATTAGCACAAACAAGTCCCTATTATTTCATGTCATAAGCCCTGCTTATCCAAACAGACATGGAAATGAATGGTGAAATTAGAGAGAACCTGAGATCATTATGACTCCCAGCATTTGCAAATAATCTATATACATGAAGTCAGAGGCATATGCTGGTCTTCACATTCTGCAAACACACATCACTGCTAATATGCTCCAGAAAATTAGGATCCTGTAGAACATTCATCCATCCCACCAGAGTTCCTTCTCATTTCCTCCTTACTTTTCCTGGCTTTTTTTAAAAAAAATAACCCCTCTTCTTTCTATGTCACCTCTGAACAATTAGGCTGTATACACAATGTGCATTTAAAGCACATTCAAAATACTTTCTTGTCCTCAAAGAATTCTGGGCATTGTAATTTACCCATTACAGGGTTACAGTTCCCATCAACCCTTAACAAATCCCAGTGCCCAGAATTTCTTGAGGCTGGAAAATGGGCTTTGAATGTGTTTTCAAGCACAGTATGCCACCCTAATCTCTGAGATTCCAGGGGTTCCAGATGCCTACCCAGGATTCAGTTTACATTGGAGACTGTGGTGTTTTTATGATATATGGTTTATTTTCATATCTATCTATCTATCTATCCACACAAACTCAGCCTACGATGGAGAGGTTCACAACATTAACACCCAAGAAAATCTTGCTCCTCCCATAGCCATAGCATTGAATTCCAACAGAAATCAGGTACAGTACAGCTCTGTCTCCCAGCTGCCAGCCTGCAGCCTGCCAGCTTCTAGCTTCCAACTTGCACACACAACTTTGTCTTTCTAACTAATAGAGAGTTGAGGGAGTTATACCTTAATGACCCATACTTAGAGGGCCATTACCTTACCAGAAGGCTTGTCCAAAGTCCATTTTGGGGGCCTAATCCATTCCTGTGGTAGTTTTTTCCTTAGGATAAAATCCTTTAAAAACCCTCAAGAACCTTGGCTGGCCCTTTGGTCGGCCCTCACAGCCTTTGACTTCATCAAAACTGGCCCTCTCTGAAAAAAGTTTGAACACCACTGCACCAGCAAGCTACCTGGCTATTCCAGGAATTGAATCAAGCTTAACATGAGTCAACAGTGTGATGCAGCAAGCCAATGCTATTCTAGGATGCATCAACGGAAGTGTAGTATCCAGATCAAGAGAAGTCATAGTCTTGCTCTATTCTGCCTTGATCAGACCACACCTGGAATACTGTGTCCAGTTCTGGACACCACAATTTAAGAAGGATGTTGACAAACTGGAACGTGTGCAGAGGAGCACAACCAAGATGATCAAGGGTCTGTAAACCACGCCTTATGAAGAATGGTTGAGGGAGTTGGGTATGTTTAGCCTGGAAAAGAGGAGACTGAGAGGAGATATGATAGCCATCTTCAAATATCTAAAGGGCTCTCACTTGGAAGTTGGAGGCAGCTTGTTTTCTCCTGCTCTGGAGTGTAGGACCTGAAGCAATGGCTTCAAGTTACAGGAAATGAGATTCTAACTAAACACCAGAAGAACTTTCTGATGGTAAGAGCTGTTCGACAGTGGAACAGACTCCCTTAGAAGGTGATGTACTCTCCTTACTTGCAAATTTTAAAGGAGAGTTTGGATGGTCCTCTGTCATGGATGCTTGAGTTGAGATACCTGCATTGCAGGACCCTAGATGGCCCCCAGGGTCCCTACAATTCTATGATTCTAGAGTCCTCCACTACTCTAGGCATAGATCTTCCTTAGGAAACAGAGAGTATACCCCTAGCTACTACAGGGATGATCACAGCCGCAGACCAGGTGCAGTGCTTGCATTCTCCTCTATGATGAACATTGAAGTAGGTACTAACAGTAGACAGTATGCAGGAAATAAGAGATGCTGGCTATATGTGCAGAAAGGCCTTTCCCCTACATACGTTTATGTGACATGTATGGACATCATGGGAAGCCCACAAGACAATAGGGGTGTGACCCCCACTTTGAGCTCCCTTGTTGATGTAAATGGAAGCAAATATCACACCAAAAGGACTACAGTCCTTTTGAGTTATCAGTTTTTAGTAGCTCTCTCCCAGTCTTCTTCAGTGTCTTAATGAGATTTGATATTCTTTTCATACACAGTACAGTTCTCTGACTTTGAGGGAAATGCACTAAAAATTTAAATGAAACTCCACTCCTTGCCCAGAAGTGGATCAACAATAACAGTACATCATACTTTTAAAGTGCATTTCATTAACAAAAGCATGAGAATTTAGTGGTTGTTATAGATCATTTAATTGTTGTGTATTTAAACAACAACACAACCCCCCAAAACATCTCCAGTATTCTCTCTAGGCTTTTCATAGCCTTCAAATTTATTATGTCAGTCATCAGCCGCTATGACATCACAAGATGAATTCAAAGCAATGATTACTTTAGCATTTCAAATGTTCGTAGTGTTCCAATTATTCAGGCCACTAAGTGAAAGTAAAAATGTCAGTTTAGCTATCTATAATCCTGCACCATTTAAAGCTTCATGAATTACACATGGGGTGGAAAAAATGAAACAGAGTTTGACTAAGAGATGTTTTTCTGCACCATATTTGCTGAAACTGTTCCTTCTAATGTAGCCTAGTGATTCATCATCTTGATTTAAAACATTAGACTTATTTAAGGCACCGGACTTGGGATTTACACTGAACTTAAAGCAGGCGTGTGTTTTATTGCCATAAGCAAGTAAACAGCGATGGAGCTAATGGTTTTAAAATGTCCCCTGCATGCATAACTGAAGGAAATCAGCCATGGGCGTAGCCAGGATTTTTGTTGGGTGGGGGGCAAACCTTTTGTTGGGGTGGGGAGAACCTCAGTTAGCTATGTATTTTTATTGGTTTTTGTTGATTTGGGGCACAGCTGCCCCTCTCTTCCCTCCATTGGCTACACCCATGAACTCAGCCCCATGTTTCTTTAAGGCGACAAAATTCCAATTAGAGCTGAAGAAAAAAGGACCCAAGAGAAACCTGCCTTTAGCGATTTAGGCTAGGATCCTTTGATCACCCCCAGGATATGAAACCAGGGGCAGATCCTCAACATGCGTTCAAGACAAATTTACAGCACATAACTCCCTGCAAAGAATTCTGGGAACTGTAGTTTCACCTTCACAGACCTCCAGTTCTCAGGACCTTTAACAAACTACAGTTCCTAGGAAAGTCGTGCTTTAAGTCTACTCCATAAATCAAAAGTGGGAAGCCATTTCCAAGCCTGAGGATCTCATTTCCTTTTGGGCAACTTCTGGGGCCACATTCTGGTGGGCAGAGCCAGAGTCAAAGGTGGATGGTGCAGGAGATGCGAATTTTATCATCGTTATATTAGAGTAGCTTCTGCACATACTCTTCTGTCTCCTCCATCCAGACAAAGAAGAGGCATGATGAGCATTCAAGCACACATTCCAGTCTGGCAAAAATGCTTGGAGTGTGAAGCAGGAATAGTGAGTGGTGTGGCTTGGGGAGGATTCCAAGGGCCAGACAGAGGTGTGTGGAAGGCCACAACTCACCCCTGTAACCTGAGCTTTCCCACCACGTCCTTGGATGCACAAACATCTTGTGCACAAAATTATTGGGGGCAAATGACTTTCTGTGAGGGTAATAAATATTGAGGCATATCTAGGGTGTCCACACACACATCAAGATTAAATGCACAGCCAAAAAACAAAACAAAATAAGGACCCAAGGTGGCATAATATTTGCATATGATAATTTATATGTATTGATACAAGTTTAGGAATGCAGTGCAGCTCACTGTCATGGGCAAGACTGTCACTACAAGAACTGTGTAGTTCAGGTGCTAACTGTTAATGGCAACTTCAAGTTCCTGGATTTTGCTTCTTCTAGTTCTTTTCATGCCCCTCAACTGTCCCACTCGTTAAGGGTGCTGGAAATTGTAGCTCTTAATGTTCTTTAAATGTTTTAAATGTATGGTGTAGATCAGGGGTCAGCAACCTTTTTCAGCCATGGTTGTGGGCTGGACTGTATTTTGGAAAAAAATATGAACATATTCCTATGCCCCACAAATAACCCAGAGATGCATTTTAAATAAAAGCACACATTCTACTCATGTAAAAACACACGGGCTGGATTGAGATGGCAATTGGGCTGCATCTGGCCTCTGGGCCTTAGGTTGCCTACCTCTGGTGTAGATCAGTGGTTCTCAATTATTTAAGTACTGTGGACCCAATGTTTTTCCAAAAGCCAAACCATGGCGGGATATTTTTTTTTTGAAAATTTTGATATCTTTGTAGTAGTTTTTGTTATGTGAATGGTGCCACAGAACCCATTGGTGGGTTGTTTGGACCCCCGGGGGTCAGCGGACCACCAATTGGGAACAACTGGGGCAGATGAATATTTCCTTAAATAAAATAGTTAGAAACTAACTTTATCATTTTTTTTAAAGGAAAGTGACCTGGGAAAGGACGCAACTCAGGCTTCAGCCCTGTACTGACTTTATGATGTCACATTCAATTCCTTTATGTGGTGATGTCGTTTTTAAACTAGATGTTTTTCCTGAATAGATAGCTTTTTAAAAGAACAACGACATCAAGTAGTGATTGTTACGAAACATATAAAATAAAAACAAAAACAAATCACTAGGCAAGGAAATATTTGCACGTTCTGCTGTTTAGCTTCACTAGGGTTTCACTAGCTACAAAAACATATATATTTTTTAGCCCAATCATCATTAACAAACAAACAATAGCCCATTTGCATGTTGAAAGTGTCTGCCTTGCTTGTCATTAAGGACCACTTAGTATGCTGCATTGTCGTTGTTGCTGTTGTGTGTGTGTGTGTTGTTGTTTTTTTTAAAAAACTCAAATGAAATCCACTCTGCATTTTCCATTTAAAATGTACATGGCAAAGTGCATCATAACAGGATGTAACTATGTATTAATCAAATTAGTGCAACATTTCAGAGGCCCCAAGCTTTCTGCTAGGCTGCTGTTAGATCACAATTCACGAGGGAGAGAAGCAGGGTAATGAAGGGCTTGGCAAGGGAGTTGTTTATTTTCTTTCCAGAAGGGGGGAGGGAGGGGGGGAAAAAGAAGATATGTTGTGGGTTAATTTTCATGACGGGAAAAAATGCAGAGGAAGAGTAACAGTAAGCATTAAGCTCAAGTGCAATAAATGGAATTTAAAATACTACCACAGTTTTGCTATTGATGGACATAAATTCAGTAATTAGCTGATGACACAACAGAGCTCAAATGACCTATTGTTAAATTATTCAAACCTCCCGACCCAAGTGAAGGCGAATGAGATTATTCAATATTTACATTGTGAAACAAGACAGCTGGGGAAGGGTCTCGGTGCTTCATATGACAGGGTTTCCAAAAGGAACTTTGCAAACAATTCATTTACCTGTACCATCAAGAGTCCAAGAGGCACGTGTGTGTATAGAGAGAAAGAACATATAGAGTATGTAGATATCATATAAAGGCAATTTCAGAACACTGGAATTCAGCTGAGCAGTCATAGAAAACTTAGAGGACACACCAATCCAGAAGCTTGACAATAGAAGAGTTTGGATTCGATATCCCGTTTTATCACTACCCTAAGGAAATCAGCCCTGAGTGCTCACTGGAAGCTGAGGCTCCAATACTTTGGCCACCTCATGAAAAGAGAAGACTCCCTGGAAAAGACCTTGATGTTGGGAAAGATGGAGGGTACAAGGAGAAGGGGACGACAGAGGATGAGATGTTTGGACAGTGTTCTCGAAGCTACCAGCATGAGTTTGACCAAGCTATGGAAGGCAGTGGAAGACAGGAGTGCTTGGCGTGCTCTGGTCCATGGGGTCAAGAAGAGTCAGACATGACTAAACAATTAAACAACAACAAAGGAGTCTCAAAGTGGCCAACAAACTCCTTTCCCCTCCTCCCCCACAACAAACACTCTGTGAGGTGAGTGAGGCTGAGAGACTTCAAAGAAGTGTGACTAGCCCAAGGTCACCCAGCAGCTGCATGTGGGGGAGCAGGGAATCGAACCTGGTTCACCAGATTACAAATCCACTGCTCTTAACCACCACACCACACTGGCTCTCAGCTTTATTGTTTTCTCTCCAATAAGAACAGAAGAGCAACAGGAAATGACAAACTCTGTCCAAACACAAGTCCAGTGCCACCTAGTGACTATACTATATAACAACACTATCCACACAATCCCAAAATCCAAGCAAAACCCCACTTCATCATAGAACTGAATAAGGAATAAGTGAGTATCATGAGGCGAATATAGTAAGATAATTTATTATGTCATATTAGGAATTTGGATCATCACAGAATCCAACAAATCAGATTCAGAAAAGAAGTCTGACAGATCAGAACAGTGACCAAAACCAGCTGCCTGACCCATTCAGAGTGCAAAGGTACTATCTAAACAAGTGTCATGGAGAATGAGAGATTTCCCAAGCTTTGGACTACATTCTTGGCATACATTCATTAAAAGGTTTAGGGATTTCTTTTTTAAAAAAGTATTTCTGGATGTAGTGTATCAATTTTATTACCTGATCACACCCTTCACCATTTCATGGCATCGCTAGTTGGGCTGCTGTTCATTTGCTGCCAAAGAGGAAATCACCCACTAGTTTGCATACATTATATCATGTAAGAGCCTTTTACCACCACATATCTCTTGTTTGCATTAAAGTGAATGAGTAAAAGGAAACGAGCACAGCTTGGGTTTTGAAGAGCTGAAAGCCTGAAAATTTATAATACAGGTAACTTTCTTGACACAACTTATTTGACAAACACATCTGCTGCTGAAAAGGGGATAATGTGGATCGTAACAGCATCTTAAAAAGCGGAGACATCACCTTGCCAACATAGGTCTATATAGTTAAAGCTATGGTTTTCCCAGTAGTGATGAATGGAAGTGAGAGCTGGACCATAAAGAAGGCTGATCACCGAAGAATTGATGTTTTTGAATTATGGTGCTGGAGGAGACTCTTGAGAGTCCCATGGACTGCAAGAAGATCAAACTTATCCATTCTGAAGGAAATCAGCCCTGAGTGCTCACTGGAAGGACAGATCCTGAAGCTGAGACTCCAATACTTTGGCCGCCTCATGAGAAGAGAAGACTCCCTGGAAAAGACCCTGATGCTGGGAAAGATGGAGGGCACAAGGAGAAGGGGCGACAGAGGACGAGGTGGTTGGACAGTGTTCTCAAAGCTACCAGCATGAGTTTGACCAAACTGCGGGAGGCAGTGGAAGACAGGAGTGCCTGGCGTGCTCTGGTCCATGGGGTCATGAACAGTCGGACACGACTAAACGACTAAACAACAACAACAGAAATGTGTATGTGTATTTTGATGAATTTAAATTAAGAAGGAACTTTTCATCTGCACTCATTTTTGGGAGCAGTTGTATGTGTGTGTCCTTTTTCAGTTTCAGTGGTGATGATTTATTTTATAATTTATTGTTTAATTGTTTTGCCATCGAAAATGTACGCAAAAGTAATGTAGAATCTCTTTCTGCTAAAACTGAAACAAGTTGAAGAGAACAAAACACTAACATTCAACCTCCCCTTTTGTGCTGAGACGTGAGGAGGGAGTTGGATGGTGGAGGTGTCCCTCTATCCAGCCCTGCCAGCCTCTGCCCATCAGTGCCACTTCATCAGTGAGGTGCTCTTTGCCCAACCTGCTAAACAGGTGTGGAAGTGCTGCCATTGGGTTCCTACTAGTAGCATGCTGAAGAAAGACCCCAAATAGGGCATCCCAAGAAGGGAGGGGCTGAGAGAGGCCTGGATCAGATGGTTCTGATTGTTGTGTCAGCTCCAGATATATACAGGTAATTTACCTGTCCAAACACCAGCAAACACCTCCTCTCACCTTTTATTGATATTTTATTTGAATAATTTCATTTATTGAAAGGAGCAATGGGGAAAATAGGAAAAAAACACAATGAGAATAAAAATAAAAGAAAAATACTCAATTACATTTCCATACATTGCTATTCTAAATCTGACATTCAGAAGACATCTGAAGGCTGCCCTGTTTAGGGAAGTTTTTAATGGCTGATGTTTTAATGTATTTTTAATCTTTTGTTATAGGGACACGGGGGGCGCTGTGCTCTAAACTACTGAGCCTAGGGCTTGCCAATCGGAAGGTTGGCGGTTCGAATCCTTGTGATGGGGTGAACTCCTGTTGCTCGGTCCCAGCTCCTGCCCACCTAGCAGTTCAAAAGCACGTCAAAGTGCAAGTAGATAAATAGGTACCACTCTGGCGGGAAGGTAAACGGCGTTTCCTTGTGCTGCTCTGGTTTTGCCAGAAGCAGCTTAGTCATGCTGGCCACACGATCCGGAAGCTGTTTGCAGACAAATGACAGCTCCCTTGGCCTGTAGAGCTAGATGAGTGCCGCAACCCCAGAGTTGTCCGTGACTGGACCTAATGGTCAGGGGTACATTTACCTAATCTTTTGTTGGAAGCCACCCAGAGTGGCTGGGGAAACCCAGCCAGATGGGCGGGGTATATATAGATGATGATAGACAGATAGATAAACAATAGATGATAGATAGATAGATGATAGATAGATAGATAGATAGCTAGATAGATAGATAGATGATAGATAGATAGATAGATAGATAGATAGATAGATAGATAGATAGATAGATGATAGACAGACAAATAAACAACAACTATTATTATTATTATTATTATTACTATTGTGTGTATAGTATTATTGTCCTATTACAAATATCTTTATCAATATCAATATAACCTAATATATTCTGTATAAACTCATTCCAAATATCATTATACTTATCCAAAGAAATTCCGCATCTATAAGCCGTCCGTACATATGTTGCTAATACTGTCATGTTGTCAAGGCATTGACATACATCCCTTCCACCCAGCCCAGCAGCAGATGATGCAGTGATATCCCAGCCATTCTGCTTTGCTTCACCACTCCCTGACTCCCTGATTTGGATCGCAGCCTAAAGCAGCTGAGCAAACCGGCAAAACAAAATTAAAAATGCTGAATACTACAGAAGGCCAGTACTGTATATCTGCAACAGTTCAGACTGAAAAAGCTTGGTGGGGAGAGATTGTAACCTTATGGTGATTTCTAATAGCAAGGACCAACAGACCTCTCTGGGCAGTTGATAGCACACCAGAGTTCAACATAAACTGAACATGAGCCAGCAGTGTGCTGCTACAGCTGCCAAAAAAAGCTCATGCAATCTGAGGTTATTTAATGGAAGCATAGTGCCTAGATGACTGGAACTAATAATTCTGCTCTGTTCTGTGCATCAGACTCCGAGTACCATGTCCCATTCTGGCTGGGTGGACATTTAAAGAAGGCTGGTGACAAATTACAACACATCCGTAGATGGGCCCCCCAGGATGGGATCAGGAAGAGAAGCCCTATGAGGAACACTTAAAAGAGATGGATATCGTGTGTAACTTAGAGAATATGAGATGTTTAGACCGAAGAAGAGAAAGAGAGGGGTGATAAAGCTATATTTGTTTTCTGTTGCTTCAGAGAGATTAGGATTAGAAAGAAAGGGTGGAGATACTGGATGTCACCATTTCTGATGGCAGATCTGTGTCTAGATCAGTGTTTCCCAACCTTTTTTGGGCAAGGGCACACTTGTTTCATGAAAAAAATCTCGAGGCACACCACCATGCCAGATGGGGAAAGGTCACTTTTTACTTATGTAAAATAAAAATAAAAAAATAGTAACAGCATAGAAGGTAATGGTTAGGCTAGCATCCCTCTTCCAAATATGCTAGGTTTTTATTTGTAGGGACTGTTCTACATGGGAAAGCATTCAGCACTGTCATTCTCCCATCTGCCATCTGAATTGGTACTATTCTGGGTCAACTTACTCTGCTGCATGTGTAGATGAAAATGGCACCAAGTGTGGGGGAGGGGGCAGAACAGGTTTCAGATACAGGATATTAAGCATACACGTACTTCAGATTGAACAGGTTGCTTGCTTTGCAAGTTTTCATTTCCCAAATGACTGCCTTGGCAAGCGCAATACCTACCAGGCTCAACGCCGGTCTCGCGCTGCCGCTTCCTGCGCTCTCAAGGACCCGGGAGGAGGAAGGAGTGAAGGGAATCCCGAAGGCGCGAAAACCTCGCGCATGCGCAGGCCTTCCGCCTGCGACAGCCCAGTAGGCCGGCCGAAGCGAGCGGCGATGGGATGTGGGAGGGAGCTCGCTCACCGCCCCGCGTGTGCCTATGTGGGGCACGTTACAGCCCCGTGACGTCAGCGCCACGCAGGCAGCCAGGCAGGCAGACGGCGAGAGCCCCGCGCTGGGCGGCCTCTCCTCGCCGCCGCCGCCCCGCCTCTCGCCGCCCGACTCGCCCGCCTCCCTCCCACGGCACACCAGGCAACGTCTCGCGGCACACTAGTGTGCCGCGGAACACCGGTTGGGAAACACTGGTCTAGATCCTGGCTGCTTTGTCCTATATAGGAAGCGGAAGGGTATTGCTATCTGGTGAGGATTGTATCAGGATGATGAAGCAACATTATGTTGGATGTTACTAAGTCCTGGGTACTGGGAAGGGCCACAGAACATTTGTTCTACATGCAGAAAGTTCTTGGTTCCCTCCACAGCATCTCCACATAAGGCTGGGAATGTTCCCTGTTTGGAGAGATGCTGCCAGTCAGTGTAGACAATACTGAATTTAATGGACCAATGACCTGACTTAGTATAAGGCAACTTCCTATGCTCCTATTTGGAGTACAATATTTATACCCCACCCACTAAGCAAAGTTCTTTAGGTGGCTTACAATACATTTAAAATATTACTGTTACTTTCTAGAGCAGTGCTAGAATCAAATTGTGCTAATCACTTTCCCTGTCCTCCAAGTAAAAATGACACGATCCTGTTCTTTCAAATACACTTTATCCAACGAAACAGATCTCACATTGGCAAATCACACATGCACTATTATTATTTGTTAAATTTCTATACTACCCTTCATCCATAGATCTCAGGGCAGGTATAGCATAACAATACAGGATAGAAACACAAAATACTCAATAAAAAGAAGAACAAGCCCATGTATTAGTAGCCTAAAGACCTGTAAAAAAATATATTGGTTAAATGTTTCTCTTAAACAGTAGAATGTTTTAATCAGGCTTTTAGCTTATTGCTGAGTTTAATTTTTTTATGTTTTAAAAAGCTGTTTAAAACTGTTTTAAAAATAATAATTTGATTCTTTTATTCTTTTTGTAAACCACTTTGTGGTTTTATTATAGTCAAGCGATATATAAACCTTGTGAAACAAATAAAGAAAATAAACATTTTTTAAAAAATTGCCCAGTTGCCTGTCAGAATACACAATTCATGTCATGATCACACTCCCCATCTCTGAATGGGGTTGAGGGAAGGGGGTGAAGGAGGGATCAAATAATTTCTATCTCCAGGCATTATTTGATGACATCAGCAATTTGAGTGAAACCCATGGATTAAATTCTGCCAGCTGACACTTTTGATGGACACAGAATAATACTGGCAAGAGAGCCTGTCGTTGCACCATGTAGAGATGGATAATGACCTGTATTTTTACATTTACTGTGGTATTTTCTAGTTTGTATGGAATAATAAGACTTAATCTGCAGTCTTTATCCTACCAGAAATCTCAGTGAAATCAATCAAAACCAATCTGAATATAGACGAAAGGCTGCTGATTTATCTCGGAGCCACTAGGGCTGTTTTCTCCAGACCTCTGCCACTAACAGATGAATTATGGTTCCGATCTTACTATGATGTACAGTTTTAAATGAAGCTATAGTAGAATTGGGGGAAATAGTCTAAATCTGATATGCCTTAGTGTTGAGAATGTGGTCTATTTTAAGTTGATCTGTCTCAGCGTTCTTATATTTACTCGTAACATGTTGTGCTTATGATTTAATGCATTTCCTATATCTAAGAGGTCTTGCAAAATCAAGATTTTATTTTCCCCATTGCTGTCTATGTGCGCTGCAACAATAATAGCATTCCTATTAATAAAGTGAAGACTGGGAAGTTTTTCTTTTTAAAAAATTGCCACTGCAATTCCCAGAGTATAGCTCTGTATACAAGCTCAGCAGTCTAATGGAAATGAATGGAGAAATCTTGAAAGATGTGTCTCTGATTCTGCCTTACAAATGCTAACTTGTTCCTTACAAGATCCCCCCCCAAATAAAAACCCAGACCTGCTGCTCAGGGCACCTGCCACCTCTTGCCCCCCCCCAATCTAGGATGGCATGAGGGCATGTATGGATGCTTGAGATTAAAATATAAACAAGCTAAAGGAAAAGAAAAACCACAGATCTTTATTATCTGTTAAAGCACAATTTGCTAGATGTCTCACTTCAAGCATTGTAATGCAATGCATTTTCTTAATCTATTTATTACATCTATATTCCACCTTTCCCCCCAAGGAGCCCAAGGTGGTGGTGTACATGTTTTTCTTCTCCATGTTATCCTCACGACAACCCTGTGAGGTAGGTTAGGCTGAAGTCCAACACTCTAACCATTATGCCACACAGGCTCTCATTCCCTCTCTTGCACCAGCCAAACCGCCCTCTGAAGCCCACTTGAAGATCTAATGAATGTTATGTTGTACGTTCCAGATTTCATTGGTTTGGATCTAGACTTCTCTCCCTGGAAGGGAGCATCCTCTGAGCAGCGTTCCCTGTAATCCAAGCACCGTTGGAGACTATCAAGGTGTGCAACTTGGCCTCCACTTTGCTCGTCCAGTGAGATACCGCCCTCTCAGCCACACACCCCTTTTCTTCTCATCTCCATCCAGCAAAGCAAATCTGTGCGCACAGAATGATCTCTTTCAGGCAGCTTGATCCATTGACTGCGCTTCTCCTTCCCCAAAGAGTCAGCTGTCTTTTTGACGTACATTTCTACTTCTGTGTTAGGTTATAAAGGGATGGCAGTCTTCCATTAAAACAATGCCCCTTTTTCAGGCTGGCTGAGCAGCTTGGATGAGAAACCCGCTGAACCTCCTGCTTCAACACTTTGAGGTTCACTGAGCAGGAACTAGTCTTACTTACATGTTTTGTGGCAGCTGAAGAGTAGATTCTGATTTATCTGAATTAAACCCTAAACATAACCTAAAAACAGTTTGGGGGAAAGGGAGGTGTACGGAGGTGTGTGTTTTCATACCAGGGAAGTCAGTCTTTTTTCTTTTCCTTTTTTGGGAAGACAGATCACTCAACTCTTACCTACTGTTCCTTCTCGTTAATTTATATAGTGAGTGTCTGGGTGCAGGGCCATCCTTGAGGAGAGGACAAATAGGGATGGACCATCCTGTGCTGGTGGCCATGGCCAGTATCACAGCCTTGTCATCTCCCACTCCCCCAGTGGTGTCTGATGCCCATCTAGATTGGTAGGGTAGGAGGCAGGGAGACCAACTGTAGGTGGCGCCAGAGCTGATGACAGGCAGAGCTGCTCCCTGACTGGACATAATTAAGAAGGGCAATCCATCTTCTAAGCCAGTGTTTCCCAAACCTTGGCCGCCAGTTGTTTTTGGACAACAACTCTCATCATCCCTAGCTACCAGGACCAGTGGTGAGGGATGATGAGAGTTGTAGTCCAAAAACAGCTGGAATCCTCTGAAATCTTTTCTCATGTGGAGTTCCATCCCAGCCCGAAGGTTCAAACAGTTGTGATGAAGGCTGGTCCTCTTCAAAAATGAGGTGATGTTCCAAACTCTGTTTGGGTTTTGTCTTGGCTGGAGCAACTGAGCCATGTCAGCCCATTAGCATCCTTCCTTCTTAAAAAGTTTACTTAACCAAAAAGGTCTTTAATTATATATACAGCTGTCTGTCATTAATATTGCTGGAAACTAGAAGAAGAAATACAGCAAAGGACTAAGTTGCGTGGTAAGAAAGCACATCACCATTCCCCAACCCTCTCCCACCAGCATTTATTGATTTTGTTTTTGTCATGGTTAGAATAATTCAAACATTTGTCAGCTGCATCCTTGAGCATGACATCCTCAAAGTTGCCCTTATTGGTTGCTCTCCATAGAAAATGGCACCTCCGCCCTATGCCTGATGATGTCCTCCTTTTCATTTTGAAAATAAATTTCAACTGCAGACTGAAGACTTAAGAAATTCCAGTTTCTATCAGGCAGCAATGGGGAGGATAATACTTTTTGGTGATGAATTATGCATTAATTGTTTTGTTGTGTGTGGGAAGAAGAGGGGGGGGGTGGAGATGAACTTTATTTATGACTGTCTTTCTCTAAAAGGGTTACAAGGGTTGCTCTTTTATTGTATGCCCCAGGTTTTCAAATCAATATTTATACATTTTCTCCAATGCTAATGCACGCGGATCCATTTGTTAAAATAAACAATAAAATCTGACCTATTTACAGTGCTCTCTGTGTGCTACCCAGGGCACTCCATAAACACCAGATCACGCGAATATTTCAGGGTGGAATTCTAGATGGAGTTAGGCAATATAATATTTCTTGGCTTGACTATTAAAAAATTTAAAATTGCAAGCATTGCATAGGTTTGGGAGGGTGTTTAGATTGTGCAGGGGTTAAGGATCCACTCTGAGTATCATGTTACTCCCAACATTTCAGGATATTCCTGTGATGAAGGCTGTTGTTGACTGCAATTGCAGAGCCCCAACATATGGTGTGGAGGTTGGAGGAGAAAGCTGCAGTTTACTGGAGCCCAAGTGTTCAGGCCGAAGCTGCAAACCCATAACTGTCCGATGAGGGACTGCTGAAAATGCGCTCAGCCAGCTCAGCCCAGCCCCCTTCCTCCTCTTGGCCATGTGCAGCTGCCGCCACTCGTGCTGCTGCTGCCTGTGCCGCTGCCGCTCTGCTAAGCGCGGCTCCTGTGCCTGCCCTTGCAAGTGGCAGAGGCTGTTGGTGGCAGAGGAGCCCACCCCCCCAAAAGCTTGCCTACCCCTGGTCTTAGGCGACCCCTGTGAAAGGGTCATTCAACCCCCAAAGGGGTTGCTACCCACAGGTTGAGAACCGCTGGTGTAGAACAACCCATGCAATTTTTACCTTTGTACAATATGCTTGCTTCTACACACACATTGTCCATCCTCCACTCAGACAAGCAAGAATTCAACGACACATTCCAACCAGGCAAAAACACTTGAGGTGTGAGGCAGGACCAGTGAGGGTTGTAGCCTGGGGAGCATTCCGAGGGCTGGGTACAGAGCTGATGTGGCCCCTATTCCTGAGGTTCCTGAGGCTCGAGGATTTGTAGTCTGAGAGACAGGGTGTCATCTTGTGTCAACAATGTCATCATTATAGTGTTTAGTCACAAGGTGATACTGGGCTTAGTTGTCTCGGAATGGAGTTGGGCATTTCATATAGCTGTCCTGTTATCAGGAACCGTGCTGAGGAGGGCTACACTGAGGAGGAATGGTGGGAGTCTCCCCTTCCCCTCTGCTCCTGTTTCGGATCCTGAATCTTCCCAGAAGCGAGAGGACAGTACTGATTTGGAACAGTGGTTTGCAGAGGGGCACAGTTCAGAAGGCAGAAGCTGGGATATACTGAATGGGGAACAGCTAGGAGAAGAAACACTGGGAGAGAAGGGGTTAACAGATTCACTATCTCTGGAAAGCATTCCTCCACTCAGCCCAGGGTCAAGAAGACCTGAGAAAGTGGCAGAACACAAAGCACACAAAGCACAGCAGGTACAAGCTCAGATTACAAGACGTAGAAGTGACATGGATTAATAGGGACATAAGGGGGTGTAATTCTTAATTGGGAGCACCACCATTTCTGGGAGATGGATTCTTTGTTCTCTCGCTATGATTATTAAAGTTTCCAACTGGTAAGAAGACTCCTTTTTCTTTGTTCTGCTTATCTACTGCCATGGGGGGGGGGAGCCGATTCCCTGAAGCCTGACACCTGTTCTCATTTAGGGGAGGCTTCCTGGCCACCTTGAGTAATGCACAAGGAAGAGGAACCAACAGGTTATTGGAAGCAGGGAAGGGAGAGAAGCATCAGAATTATTAAGTACATTGAGCTTCCAAAAAGATCAGTTTCATTTCTTTCCCCCCCTTTTTTTGCCCTCCAGAGTGCACCAGAGAGGTAGCACTGGATCTCTGGGTCTGCGAACTATGCCTAAAAAGTATTTGTCATTCATCTATTATTAACATGAATTATCTGCCATGCTGTGACGAGGAGCTACTGATTTAATATCAAGGAGCTAGAAATGTAAGGAGATTGAAGAAAGGGAACTAAAAGATGCTGGAAGGCACTCATCAATCCCCCATTTAATGACAACAAAACAGACAAGGGATCTTGAGGGGTAAGGCATCTTACATGTTTGTACCAGGTGCAGAAAGCTAATATTTGGGCAATGGGAGGTGGCATTGAGTGACTGGCATGTGGGCATGTCCCACTAAGCCCCCACCCATTGGTTGGATCTAGTTTCTCACTCCTAATTTAAAGACAAACGCGGGTGGCGCTGTGGGTTAAACCACAGAGCCTAGGACTTGCCGATCAGAAGGTTGGCAGTTCGAATCCCCGCGAAAGGGGTGAGCTCCCGTTGCTTGGTTCCTGCTCCTGCCAACCTAGCAGTTCGAAAGCATGTCAAAGTGCAAGTAGATAAATAGGTACCGCTCCAGTGGGAAGGTAAATGATGTTTCCGTGTGCTGCTCTGGTTCGCCAGAAGCGGCTTAGTCATGCTGGCCACATGACCCGGAAGCTGTACGCCGGCTCCCTTGGCCAATAAAGCGAGATGAGCGCTGCAACCCCAGAGTTGGTCACGAATGGACCTAATGGTCAGGGGTCCCTTTACCTTTACCTTACAATACAGTCATACCTGGGATTGCAAATGCTGTGGGTTGCGCGTTTTTGGGTTAAAGAACGGGTTACTTCTGGGTTTCGGCACTCACACATGCGCAGAAGCACTGAATCGCGTCACGCGTGTGCGCAGATGCGGCACTGCAGGTTGCGAACGTGCCTCCCACATGGATCATGTTCGCAACCTCTCAGCATAACTGTGACTAGTTGAGCTGTGTGCTGGCTTCCTCTCCCACAGAGGTTCTGTGCTGATGGGCTAATTCAAGTCAGACCCTGCTTGCCCTTTTTATAGTACCTTAGATTTGAACTGGGCTTGGACTAAATAACCCTTCAAACTGAGGACTCTGTCAAACAGAGGACTGTTCTCTGTAAAGTGGGACACGTAGTGGCCCTAAATCCTGGGAACGAGCAACAGCAAGCTATGAAGAACTTTGCCGTGGAAAGTAGGACACGTGGCCACCCCTCTCCTCATAATTTGAACACTGGTTTGGATATGCTTGTGGAATGCATGGGACATGCAGGAAAAGTTCTCTATGAATGCTGCATAAAAAATATAATAAACACTCCAAAAAGTCAAAATAAAATTTTTTTTCCTTCCAGTAGCACCTTAAAGACCAACTAAGTTAGTTCTTGGTATGAGCTTTCGTGTGCATGCACACTTCTTCAGATACTCCAAAAAGTGTTTATTTAAAAACAGAACATGCGGGGTGCAGGTGGGGACGAAAATGGCATTTTTGTGACAGTGATGTCAATCAATTTGATTAATATTGAGCTGTGCTTTCTGATGATATTGTTTGTTTGTTCATTGTAACCTGTTCATCTGACTGGGTTGCCCCAGCCACTCTGGGTGGCTTCCAACAAAATATAAAAAGGACAAAACAAACCTCAAACATGAAAGCTTACTGAAACAAGGCTGCCTTCAAATGCCAATGAAATGTCATATAATGGTTTAACTCTTTGACATCTGATGGGAGGGTGTTTCACAGGGTTGGCACAACTACCAAGAAGGCCTTCTGCCTGCTTCTCGCAATGAGGGAAGCGCCAGAAGGCCCTCAGAGCTGGAACTCAGTGTCCAGGCTGAACATTGGGGGTGGAGATGGAGGCAACACACATCTCTTTAAAATACACACACACTTTAGCAATTATTTGTAATGGATGTCTATAATGTTCACATTTCAGCCCACATTAAAATGTTCAAGTATTGTCCCAGCTATATTATGTTTTACTTCTGTTTTAAACCTAGTTGCTGTATGTTGCCCTGTACAGTATACATCGGCTGCAATGATCTGTAATTTGTGCCATGACAAATGTGGCGTGGGGGCAGGGGGAGGCAAAGACTTAGGTAGACCAGGACCATGGCATAGTGTTTGTGTGTGTTTATGCCTCTTATTCCTCCTTGCCACAGCCCCAATCTGGCTCCTGCATTCCATTTAAAATCTGTGCAGCACCAAACTACATGATATATGTCAGGTGTTGACTTTAGTCTTCTCTCAACTCTCACTGCTATACTTAAGCTTCTCAGTGGCTCAAAAAAGTAGAAAGCTGATCTTCATATTACTGGTTCAGGCTAGATGCAGAGGATTTAAGCCTCATTTTGGGGTGGGGGAAGTTAAGTTCTCTTCTTCTTTGAGCTGATTCTTGTATTGAATCTGAAAAACAGGGAGGGGCTTTCATTCATCACTTTCATTCTTATCCAGTGGCGTAGCGTGGGGGGCGCAGGGGGGGGGCGGCCGCACCGGGTGCAACATCTGGGGGTTAGGGTTAGGGGGCGCAAATTACTTGCCTTGCTCCGGGTGCTGACAACCCACGCTACGCCACTGTTCTTATCACAGAAAGATGGGCACAATTTCTAAATCATAGATATGCTCACCTACCACATTTAAGGGAATATTTAAATGGAAAGGTATTTTTTGAGGTGTGTGGATGGCCTCCACAATTTGCAAAGCCCATATGAATCATTTCCATATGCAGGACAGATATAGGGTATGAGTATCAGTGCTCTGCCAGGCATTTCTCATGCACTTAAAAAAAGAAACCCTATTCTCCATCTGTTAATGAGAAAAGAAATTGCATTTGAAAATTATCACAGAGAAGAGGAAAGGTTAGAGAAATTATCATGGGAGGCATGCGAGGGTATTTATTATGCTTCATTTGGTTTTGAAGTGGCTAATATTCTCAATATTCTCTCTGCCATCCTGCAAATTATCCCTCTGGTGGGTCTGTATGCTTCAGCCTACCTGGGTACCATCACATCCTGATAACACCATGGCAATTGGCCTTTCATGTTAGTGCAGAAGACAGGGGTACTGCTTATTGCATACCTGGCCACTGCTTATTGTTATTTTTTAAAAGTGAGGTGTTTATAGTTAAAGAGCCTATATATCTGTTAAAGGGAAGATTGTGGGAAAGCGTTTTCTCCATAATAGAGAGCACATGTTGCGGTGGGGGCCAAAAAGGCCACCCCACTGTTGTTGGGCAAATTGGCCACATGCTGTGATTGGGCAAGGAGTGTTGCTTGGGAGAATGTTACGTTGCTAAAGTGTGGGAGGGGTCAGAGGTCTTAAATGCAGGGCTCGCAGCCTGAGGCCTTCTCTTGGGCTGCGTGCACCGGATCACCCGCCCACCCTCCCTGAAAAGGGGGGGCTCGTTGTCCTCTGACCTTGCTATGCCTGTCATGGGGTCGCCTGCCTTGGGGCAGAGGCCTGGTAGGAATTTTGTCCATTTGGCTGATTGGCTGTTGCCATTTGGTTTTTGCCTACTGTGTAGCAAATCGTCACAACCTGTAAGGTTGGCATTGGTTAAAATTGGTTGGTGGAGGGGTAAGTGCCTACCCCTCCAATGGTAGTGCGGAAAGGGAATTCCGTTAAAGGAATCCAGGGGCTTGCCATCCCTTTTGTCCTAGTCCCTGGCATCGGACTTGGGCCGTGCAAGCCCTAGGGGGCATGTGGGTGAGAGATGAGGGCCCGATGTTCAGCTTCATTTCTCCCCATATGGTTCTCCCATACTGGCTTCCGCTGGAATCCGGAAGTCAGTTCTGTCCCCCTGACTGGCTTCTGCTGGAATCCGGAAGTCTGTCCCTGGGGCAAGGGCTTCCGCTGGAATCCGGAGGTCAGTTCTGTCCCTGGGGCAAGGACAGATAGTCGTAACCAATGCCTAAGCAACCACTCATGTATGTGTATTTAAATAAAGTTGTGGCCAAATTCATGCCAAAAACCTTAAACAAAAATTGATGTGTGAAGTGTGAGTTATTGGGATGGCCTGGGGGACCTCAATGCGCAATGTTCAGGATGACAGGAGAGGATATATTGTTTATTCATATCCTTCCTAACTTGCGCTAGCAAGTTCCTTTACTTAGCAGAGTGCATTCCCCTATTACCCAGCAGAAAACTAGTTGCAAACTCGTGTGAGTTTCTTAAGACAATATGCAATTCAATCAGGCTTGTCCAGATTGAAATGTGTTCTAATATTTCCTGGTAAGACCCCTTGAATCCCTCCTAAAAAAATAAAGACACCACAGTCATATTCATAAGTAACAAAAAGAAGTTTTACTCATGATCAGGCAGACCACAGTGTGATCCCTGAAGGCAGGCTTTAGGCTTAAAGTTACAAGCTTATACTAACAGGTTTATCCCATAAGGGAGGTGACCTGGGGGACTGCTTGGCTGGCAGCCAGCAGTTCATTCCAGAAAGTTTGCAGGATGAAAGGAAGATGGAGAAGAGAGAGAGTGGCAGCATGCCTTGTCCTTTTACCAGGTCTGGAAAGGTCACACCCACCCTCTAGTCACATGCAAGGAAGAAGGATGTTCCAGCCAGGAGGAACAGGAAGCTTTGACTGGCTGGACCAAACATTCCCTTGCATGTCCACTCTAGCAAAACAAGGAATGTTGTATTTGACTGCTCCCAGTGGATTACATCCCACAAAGATTTCCCTTAAAAACAAAAGCAGCAGCCACGTTGCTGTGAGATACTCAGTGGTGAAAGCAGCTAAGGAGGCTGGAGAGTATTAGATAAATGTCTAATGTGGGAGAATACTAGGTTTGGGGAGAATTTTGGTTTGCTTCACATTTCAGAGCAAGGTTTCCCATTTTACTGCCCTTGGACCCATGCACAGATCGGAACAGTGATCTGCAGTTTAAGCCCCATAAACAACTGACCAAACTGCACTTGGGTGCTGTAGTGCACTTATGAGATGGTCCAAGGGCTGCCTCTCTCTTCCTTTGAACTTTTTGCAACATTTTAAGCGGCTTAGAGGGCATGTGGGTGGGTCTAGTGGGGTGGAGGAAGGAGAGGAAGGAGAAGCTCCCATTGCATTGTTGGACAGTGGCTCATACCGTGTTATATTCCATCCTGTGATCATGTCAACAGTCCAAACCTACAGTGCTCTTTTGTCTGTCATCCGGCCATGGCTTCCACCAAAGCATTCAGGGAAATATAGAGGTAGCTGAAAATTGTCTGTGAGAGGTTCTTAGCCCTTCTTACAGAACTAGAGCTCTCAGGGCCCTCTGGGAAGAGGAACAGACCCTTAAACCGATTTAGACTTGTAGTGTCAATATGCCCTGTTTAGGACTTTGCTCCTACTCAATCAGCATGTCGACTTCACCTCTGGAGGCACGCTCCATTGTCTCTCAAGACAGATGGATGCCGATGAAGGACTTTGCTCCTACTCCATTTCCACATGTATTTGTAAATGATCCACCGGCAATGGAAGAAAACACAGTGCCCTGCAATTTCTCTAAGTGTCTTCTGTGTATCTTCGGAGTTTGTAAAATGACACATATACTCAAGCAAGTTCCATTATCCATACTTTGATGAACTGAAATCAAGTAGAGGACAGGAGTAGAATACGAGGTTACGAAATGAAGGGATACCCACTTTGCGTTTAATGGAGAGCGTCAGCTACATTTGGAGTCAGAGGAACTGGACTAGGGTACTTCAGAGATATTATTCACTGTTGAAAACTTTGCTACAAAGGTCAATATTGATCTGAGAATAAGGAAACCCAAGTGGAAAGGATGTGTGTAAGTGAAGCCTCAGTGAAAGTGTGAGTTCATCTTCGTAGCCTCTTTAACAATCCCCCAAACACATTTAAACCCTTTGAAAGGTCACAGTGAGAAATAAATACTTCTTGAAATGTGAGGATGAGTGCCTTAATAACTCTGAAAGTTGAAACGAGAATGATTCTCTGTTATTTTTTATTGTTGTTCTTATTAGCACAGAGTGTAAGAAACAGTACAATAAGATACAACAAGATTATATCCATTACAGCATGCTTTTATGCTAAGAAAATATTTTTAAAGGGGGGGAAGTTTCCCAACAATTCACTATTTTTTAAAAAAAGCTGTTAGTTTATTTTATAAATGTATTCAGAAACAAACTAAAGGAGACAGGGGAAAATCTGGGATCATATCTCTGGATGTTTTTATTTTTCAAAGTTGAATAGCAGCCATGGCCAGGGATATGAAACATCTTCAGGATCATGGAGTGCGTAGAGGTCAGCTTAACCCTTTCCCCTTTTACCAACAACCTCCCTCCCCAAGCTGCTATCTGCCTTTTGGAGATAAGCAAAGAAATACTGTTCAGATACCTAATTAGATTGCTTCACCCCGAAGGCTGCTCTCAGGGATTGCCTACTGTATGAGGGGCTATTGTTATTGTTTGTTATTCTGATGTGTATTTTTATATTGTAAACCACCCTGTGACCTTTGGAGGAAGGGTGACATAGAAATTTAATAAATAATTATAATAGCAATATTTTATTCTCTCGCTAAGTATGGTGTTTTAAATTTATTTGACTTCTCTTGAAATGTTTAACATAATATTTTAGTTTCCTGTTAATTGTGTTGCTTTGAATGTGTGCTTTATATTTGACTTTCTTCAGTAATGATTTATTCTAGATGGTTTTATTTGATGTTTTGATGTGTTGTAAACAGCTTTGATATTTGTTAAAAAATATATAAAGCAGTACATAAATGACAAATAATAACAGCAACGCTACTTTCTTATAATACTTCCTCTGGAATTTTTTATTGCACGAGGAAGTGGGGGTTGTGAGTCCTACACACATGCACACATTTGTGTATAAGGGAAAGATAAAAAAAAATTCAAACAATCTGGCAGGCTCAGAGGCGTAGATCACAAGGCAGAAATGAACCCTGTTAGCCTAATGCCTTTCTGATTAATATTTAGTTGACTTGGTAAAATTCAGGCGTGGAATTTGAAAGGTCAGAGGCTAATTCACTATGTCATCTGTCACAAAAAGGAAGATGTTGAACAACTATGGGTATAGACTGATTATTGAGCTTTCCACAAAAGGAAGACTCTGTGTGGCATGTGGGGAATGAATATTATCCCCATCACCACCCACTTTTCACCTGGCCCCCACTCACTGAATTTCTCTCACTCTCCCACCCACCCACCCACCCTAAAAAAAAACTCTTTGAAGAGATAATCGCACGTATTTTCACTTCTTGCAGAAAAGGGGGGAAAAACAACCAGCTCTCAAAAGTTATTTAAAAAGATGTGAAAACCCAGCCCTGTCTCATACATTTATCCCAACAATACTACAGGTGTGTGACACACTCATATTGTCTATGACACTGACCGGATTTAAAAAAAAAAAAAATGAGAGAGAGAGATAAGATGGAGAGAAAGAAACAGCATAAAAATACTAAAAATTTTATGGAATAACGTATAACTTTGTGCACGAGCTTGCTCATAAATTCCAAAAAAGTAGTTCTTAATGATACACTTAGAGTAAATCATTTGCCTTGAGAGACAGGCAGTCTCTGGTGACCCGTACGGCAGTCACCAGAGACTTGCAGCCTAGCTACTTTCAGCTAAATGTACTCTCATATTAATATTTTAAAATGCCATAATGCCTCTCTGAAAACCTCAGAGGACAGATACATCAATTTGCGAGGTCTTCACTCCAGGAAATAGAAACAGGGATAATCTGCCATTAAAAGAAATAGTTCATTATGCTGGCTTCTTGGGAGCACATAAACTATGTCCTGAACATACTTAAGTTGCAAATCCTCACTTTAATGGGAAGGGAACCACCGTGCCCTAGAGCATTATTGCCCCACTGTTTATTAGTACAAAAAGGTTTGTTGTGGTATGAAATTTTAAGTGCGTCGCAGTGATCAATCAGCTTCAAAGAGAAGCTCAACCCTCAGCCAGAAATCATTACAGATACATCAATTAAACATAAAGTTTCTATTTTCAGAATGACTCGCAGTACAAAGGATCAGCAATGCATCATAGTTAAAGGCAACAATTTTACCGGTGTGGGGCTCCTGTTGTTATGGTTTCCCTCCCTCCCCTTCTTTTCTCCTTCCCCTCCAAGTATGGTATACAATTATTTCCCTTTTTATTTCAGTAGCATACAGAACACTCCTGCTTTACTCTCATGTGCATGCAGGGGAAAATATATTCACATGAAGATGAAAATATATAGGCTTAGCACTTCCTTGGAAGCAGAAAAAAATAAAAAAGATTCATCCATACCCTATAAAGAAAACCTCTCCCTCATGGTCAGGATCCACATTACAGCAGGTAAACATGCAGGTCAAGGCAGATTATGAGCTTACAAAAGCTAATCTACACATTGCCTATTTAATACCAGCAGAGGCAGTAGTTAATTTGATGGGAGTTTCCCTGCACTGAAGCAGCTCAAAAGGAAGACTGCTGGAGGATGGTGGGCTTACATCATCTAAAGTGAGAGTTTACATTTTGGGGGGTCACCACTTTGTGGGTTGGCATGAAGGCAAGGGTGTTACTCCCTCAGACATCATTTATGGCTCCCAGCTTGGATCAATGTATAGCAATTCGTAGGGCTATGTGGAAGGAAAGGTTTTGGCTACCAGGTGGGTTGTGAGCTCACAGTAGTGAGCATAGGGCCTCTCTGGGTGAGGTGAGGGTGTTGTGTCTATGCTATGCCAAGTGGGAGATAGGGTGGATCCCATGGCTGTTTGAAGATTGAGTTTTAGATGCAAACAGTTAGAAACAAGTTAATCATCTGGAACAGGGTGGTCTTCTGTAATGCTGCTATTGTATTTGTTGCGTTTGGCGTGATTCTCCTGTTTAGTTTAAATCTTACAAATTAGGTTGGATTATTTGTTGTCAAGGAATGGCAGGGTTCTGATGAGTGTTTGATGGAGGCAGAGGGTTCAGGCCCAGGAGACAGGACCACCTATTTATGGGGAACCGGGGTAGGGGAAAGGGGAAGGGTCTGAGCAGTCAAAGATGGGGACACAGGACAAGTCAGAAGTTGAGGAATAGGAGGTTCAGATGAGGTGTGGGCCGGTTGAATCCCCACCATCTCCTACCCCACTGTCTCCTAGAACCAAGAGCAACTTGAAGAAGAAAGTACAGCGATGACTTCCAGGCAGGAGAAGTCTCAAGCTGCATGTGTACACTCTGCCAGATTAGGGTATATAAGCCGGGGGTGGGGGTGGGACATGATCCCACTGTTGCTTCAACTGCTCTTCCAGGCACAATCTTGTAAAATAGCTACGGTGGTACCTCTGGTTAAGAACTTAATTTGTTCTGGAGGTCCGTTCTTAATCTGAAACTGTTCTTAACCTGAGGTACCACTTTAGCTAATGGGGCCTCCCGCTGCTGCTGCACTGCCGCCGCACAATTTCTGTTCTTATCCTGAGGTAAAGTTCTTAACCTGAGGTACTAATTCTGGGTTGGCGGAGTCCGTAACCTGAAGTGTCTGTAACCCAAGGTACCACTGTACGTAGATGTTAGAAGGATGTGTGCATGTGTATCCAGTGAATCTTAGGGAAAGTTAGCATATATGAGAATTACGTAATTTTGTGTAGAATCCTTAAGATAGTCCAATGCGGGTCTGTCGAGTCCTGATGACTTAACAAAATTGGGGTTTGCAGAAAAAGAGTTCTCATACTCTTAGCTAACTTGCTGAGTCATGATAAAAAACCATGCATTTGTAAAATATATGGCCTTCCTAACAATAGGGAGGTCAATGTTTTACGCCACATAGAGAGACATGCCAATGCGTTACAAATCTGAGAATGAAACATTTGCTTTCATGCAACAAAATGTAAAGATACATCTTATGTTTGAAACTGTGAGACTTTTTAAAATAATCAGCCCTGTATTTTAGTTTGTTGTAAATTTTTCATTGTGATAAGCAATTGCTTGTGTCTTGAGTAAGCAACTTTCTGGAAGTGAGTCAGGGGCAACTTACAACTGCCAAGAACGATACCACAATGGCTTCCACATGCACTGGATTAGGAGGATTTGGGGCATCACTTGGCAAGACATAGTCCCAGAAAAACATGGGCTCTCCCAAGCCCAAATTCCCAGCATGTTCGCACTCCTGTCTCAGTGATGTCTATGCTGGCTTGTTCATGTCTGCAAAATGGAAGGTGGCAGGATTCCCAAAGGACACATTCTATAGAGAGCTGGCTTCAGGTACCAGCCTCCTTGGCAAACCAACTGTGCATTACAAAGATGTCTGCAAATAAGACATGAAGGCTGGCAACATTAACCCCGCCATGTGGGAATCTCTTGCAGATGACTACAGCACCTGGAGACAAACAGTCAGGTTGTGTATCCACAGCAGTGACCAGAGGAGAAATGACTGCTGGGAGGAGCGCAGAGAGAAGAAACGCCATGGTGCATTTGTAGCAGCACAACTGGATGTCTTCATCTGCCCCAACTGCAACAAAACATGTCTCTCCCATATCAGTCTCTACAGCCACAACAGGCACTTTAATCTTCCAACAGTTTGACTTCACCGCTAAAGGCACACTCCTCCATTGTCTCCCTGACAGATGGGTGCCCACAACAATAGAGTCATAAACTCTACAATTTAACTACAATCTAACTAACTACAATCCCCTCAAAATGCACTGCTGACTATTCATATAACCAAGGAAGCACACAACCCCCACAGTTGGGCCTGCTATTGTAGGAGGATAGGCCACTGTTTTGCCCCAGCTGAAAGGAGCAAAGCAGTGAAACAGAGTGGGTGGGGGACCTGGTCTCCACCCTCCAGCACATTATCCCAAATGTTATTGATTGACACTTGACAGCTACACTGGGAACTGCTACATGCTGCCATGTTAGTGCTACATGAAAGCCACCTTGAATTCTCAATTCTTCTGTGTATGAGAATTCAAAGGGCCTTGGGAAGACTTATTTTTTAAAAATTGTATCCTGAGCTTCCAAAAAAATTCAAGGTGGATAACAAAACAAAAGAACACAACAAAGCACAAAGAAATCATTGCTTAAAAGAAGAAAAAGAGCACCAAACACCAGAAAGATAACACCTGAAGAACACCAGGAAAAACCCTGTCAATCAAAGTTCATTAAAATCAGTAACAACTAACGGCCCTCCTAGAAGAGGAAGACCATCTGGGAAGGGGTGAAATGGATCTCTCCAGGCAGCATGGGCATAGCCAGGGGGTTAGGGGGGCAGCTGCCCCCCCCGATCAAGTAAAGCAATAGAAATACTTAACTGACCAATCACGTCGATTCTGCCCCCCCCAACAAAAGTTCTGCCTTTCTTCTTCTTTTTAATGCAAACAGATGTAGAAATATGGAGGACAGAAATTAAGTTTGGAAAAATGGGAAATGGATAAACAACAAAGTTAACAGATTCACTCGTACTCAGTTGTAGTCCTAAATATTTTGAGGGAAGCTGGTTGGGGGAAGTTGGGTTATTTAGATTAATTAAAGTTACAACCTCTCCTTATTGTTGTCTTTGTCCATGGAGTTTAAAGCCATGTGTTAGAACTATGGTTTTCCCAGTAGTGATGTATGGATGTGAGAGCTGGACGATAAAGAAGGCTGATCGCTGAAGAATTGATGCTCGCTGGAAGCTCGCTGGAAGGACAGATCGTGAAGCTGAGGCTCCAATACTTTGGCCACCTCATGAGAAGAGAAGACTCCCTGGAAAAGACCCTGATGTTGGGAAAGATGGAGGACACAAGGAGAAGGGAACAACAGAGGACGAGATGGTTGGACAGTGTTCTCGAAGCTGCTAACATGAGTTTGACCAAACTGCGGGAGACCATGGAAGACAGGAGTGCCTGGCGTGCTCTGGTCCATGGGGTCACGAAGAGTCGGACACGACTAAATGACTAAACAACAAACAACTCCTTATTGTGCCTTCTCTAATCTTGTGCATTCCAGTTGTATTATGATGACAACTCCCATCACCCATAACCATTGGTCATGCAGGTTGGGACTGCTGGGACTTGTAATTTTAAATATCTCGGGAGAGGCATCAGGTTGGCGAAATCTGCCTTATTGCATGTTCAGCAGAATAACAATACCATTTTGCACCTATTCGCTAACCTACAAATCAATATTACAGCAACTACAGAAGCTCAAACAAAGGGGGAGTTTGAGATGCACAGACGCCTTGTCTTCCCTCCTCTTATCAATATTAAATTGCAATATGCACTTCTTTTTCAGTTTTTAAATTTTCAGAAGATCACAATCGGAAGCCTTCCTCTTTAGGCTTTCAAGCCTGTCACCTCACATTTTGCTCACTTCTCCAAAGCAGCTGAAACTCTAAGAAGCAGAAAGCCATGCACACAGGCTGGTCACGGGGCATTGGCCATCTCTGGGAGCAGCTCAGGTTGATTTGTCGATTGCATGGTAGTTATTTAGGAGCTGAATTAAGGTGATGATTCATGGATGGTTTCACACCAGTGGTTGCACATAATTCATCGACCTTTTCATTGATGTCTTCACACCTCTACATAGGTGAGGATGTGTCTGTGTACCGATCGCTCAAATTGCTACACCCTGAAACACAGATGTGTTGCTCACAGTCTACAAACTCACAGACAGTTTCTAAATTCTAAAGGCAAAATGCTACAGATTCTTTTTTTGTTTGTTTTGCTACAACATAAGGTGATATAATGACATTTAATACTGCACAGAAGAATTCTGGAATGATGGACTAGAGTTATGATGATACTATGCTTACACAGATTCCCCAAAACACAGGCACGAGACTTGTTTTGCACATGTGGCAATCTCTATGTTCTAGTGCAGAGCAGTTTGGAGACCCCTATTCTCCCCCCAGAGCTATGATTCTCAACGTGGTTTAACAAGCAATCTCTCTTCCCAGGGAACTCTGAGAATTGTAGCTCTGTGAGGGGAAAACAGGTCTCCTGGCAACTCTCGGCACATAATAATAATAATAATAATAATAATAATAATAATAATAATAATAATAATTGCCTTGACATCTGCTGGGAGGGCGTTCCAAAGTGCAGGCGCCACTACCAAGAAGGCCTTCTGCCTGGTTCCCTGTAACCTCACTTCTCACAGTGAGGGAACCGCCAGAAGACCCTCAGCACTGGACCTCAGTGTCCGGGCTAGACGATGGGGGTGGAGACGCTCCTTCAGGTATACAGGACCAAGGCCGTTTAGTCTTAACAAACCAAAGTTCCCAGGATTCTTTACTAGAAGCCATGACTGTTTAATGTATAGTGCAGGTGTGGCTTTCTTCTCAAGTCAGGACCTACTTTCCAAATTAATTTAGAAATCATTGAACGCCTGCAGTTGCTCTTCAAGGGTTCTGTGAAGACCCAAAAGATTACCTGAAACAGTACTTAGCATCTCTAAAGTGCTCCAGACTCTGCCCCCAACTTGTTACAAAGATCATTTGAGCTTTTTGAGTGTTCTCCTGAGGGGCTTGAAAACTTACAAATCTTGAGACTTTTACAGTATTGAAAAGGAAGGCTCCAAAAAAACCCAAATAATGTTTGAAGTGAGCAGTGAGTGGAGCAGGTAGGTAGATAGGCAGGCATTTTTCTCTGCAGAGAAAATGACAAACCCCATGATACAAGTTTGAGACAACATGTGTAAAATTGCATTGTTTATCACCTTCCTAAATTAAGTGCCCTATTTCCCAGAGACATCCCTGATTCAGAGAAGATGTCCCAGTTTCTGATTAGATCCCAGAATGCCCCAGTTTTCCTTAGGATGTCCCTGTTGTCATTGAGGAAAAGTTGGAGGGTATGGTAGGATGTCCCCATTTTCTTTTCTTCTTCTTCTTCTTTTAAAAAATATAATTTTGATTTATATACATTACAATAATTATTTTGCCAAGTTTTAACATTTTCAGTTTCGACTCCCTACCCCCTCTTTCTGAAGTTCCTTACATTTATTTTTGTCCTTTCTTCCATACTCCAAATTGTCTTAACATATTCTTTTATTCTTCTATTCTTATAAATATCTCGCATGCATTTTTAAAACTGCAAGTTTTTACAATAATCCTACCAATGTCTTGATCTGTTTTCAGTTTGTTTGTTAATACAGTGGTACCTCGGGTCACAAACACCTTGGGTTACAAACACTTCAGGTTACAAACGCCACTAACTCAGAAGTAGTACCTCGGGTTAAGAACTTTGCCCCAGGATGAGAACAGAAATTGCGCAGCAGCGGGAGGCCCCATTAGCTACAGTGGTACCTCAGGTTAAGAACAGTTTCAGGTTAAGAACGGACTTCCAGAACAAATTAAGTTTGTAACCCGAGGCACCACTGTACTCAATAAGCCACTTCCATTCCTTTCTAAAAAGTTTGTTGTCTTGATTTCTTATCCTTCTGGTAAGTTTCACTATTTCTGCATACTCCATTAGTTTCTGTATCCAATCTTCTTTCATCGGAACCAATTCATTCTTTCACTTTGGGGCAAATAATATTCTTGCAGCTGTAGTAGCATACATAAATAAATTTCTCTACTGTTTGAGTAGTTCTAATCCTATAATTCCCAAGAGAAAAAACCTTTATGTACTTTCACCTTTTTATACCACAGATAAGCGTGACTTTCCAAATCTAAAATATTGTGACCTTCCAATTCTAAAATATGAGGATTCTTCAATAGCAACCATTCCTTCAACCAGCACAGACAAGATGCTTCATATTATATTCTTTATCTTTTGTGTCTATTAGTATTTTATATGTTATTCTCAGTTTTTCCCCTTGCCAGGTATATTTAGAAATATCTTTTTAACATTTGTTGAAGCAATCTGTCTTGCCGATCACCAATATTGATTGAAACAAAAATAACATTCTTGGTAATATATTCATCTTTATGGTCAACACTCTACCAAGCAACGAAAGTTTCACTCTACCACATATTTGCAAATTTCTTTTAATATCCTCCTAGGTTTTCAAATACTTATCTTTATAAAGATTTATATGCTTCACTGTTAACCATACACCTAAATACTTAACCTTTTTGATCTTTAGACCTGATATATTTTGTAATTTATTTTTACTCTCATGTTTCATGGTTGTTGTTTTTTTAGCGGGAGCTTGGTTTTATATTTGTTAATTTTAAGACCTGTTTTTTCTCATTCATATATTCTAATGCTTTCGGAATTGACTCTATTGGTTCTTCTACAGATTTCACCACATCATCTGTAAATAGGATGTCCCTATTTTCATTGGAGAAATGTTGGAGGGTTTGGAGTTATCAAACCCCCGAACCATCTGAAGGCAATCCTGTATGGAGTAGGTTTTTTAAATGTTTAATGTTTTATTATGTTTTTATATATGTTGGAAGCTGCCCAGAGTGGCTGGGGCAACCCAATAAGATGTGTGGGGTATAAATAGTAAGATTATCATTATGGAATGGGACGTCCCTATTTTCATTGGAATATGAGAGATATGAACTATCCCAAGGAACTAAGGATGGAATTTACCTAACCAGCCCTGCCTGCAGAAGCCCTTTGTATGGACTTCCACTTGCACAATGGGACTTGCAGGGAGATGTTAGGAGAACTCCCAGAACAGCACAGGGATGAAAGAGAGGGTGGTCAATTCATTTCACATTGCAAGCTGCAATGCTTGCACAGATGGAATGAATGGAAGAGCACAATGTTGAATTCCACCCAAATGATAGCAAATGAGTTGTTTTTTAACATCATTCATTCACATGTGAGCTCTCTGTCACACAAATAAGAGAAGATAAATAGATAGAAGTTAATTAAATCTTTTTTTACATTTATACAGACAAGTATCTATAGCAAATGCTTCCTCTTTCTTTTTGGAGTTTAAAAGTGCTACAGATGAATAATAAAGGAACAAGGTAAGCAGGTACAGACTTGTCTAAAGTTGCAAAGGTCAGGTGTGTGAATGATCCAGAAACTCAACTCAGGTCTCTTGAGATCAAGTTTCTATTGGCTGTAGCTTCCTTCCTCCTGCACAAACAAGATGTATGAGTAAACATCACTGTCACCCTGCAGGCATCTATCTGTCTTCCTTCCAGCACCACCCCTCCACAAAAACCATGGATGGGGGGAGGAAAAAACTGACGAGAAATGTAATGGCTCTTGTAGCATATTTTGAAGGTCAATAGACTGAAGCTGTAACCACAGAAGAAAGAAAGACTTAAACCAAAGTGGGAAAAATGCCATTTCAATTTTCATATTGGCTCTTCCTTGGTAATGATAATGAGGGTCAATGCAGAATTCTATGAAGTATTTTAAAAAGTCTCTGTGAGGAGCTCCTTGTGAGGCCTTGAAATCATCCCTCCACCACCACGTGGAAATAGGTCTAAAAGTTAAGCACTTTTTGAACACAATAAGCTTATTAGTGAACACACTATAGCCATGTTTGCAGACCCAGAGTCACATATCATGCATATAAAAACATTATAATTCCAAGTTAATATCCTGCTGGTATATGTCCTCCAGAAAGTTGTCCATCAGGTGATGCAGACCTTGGGTTGAAGAAGACTCCCTATCCCACTAAGCTCCCTTCCTCCAAAGAGTTCAGGGCATTTTACATGAGAGTAATGTAATGCCCTTTTGTAGCACTCCCATATGCATTAGTCAATCTGCCACTATGTTCTGCTGCTCTGAATAAGGGGTGAGGATTGTTCTACTCATCTCTTAACAATGCTACGAGTATACCCATAGCTGAAACCTTTGTGAAGGAGGTGCCTAAGGGGGATAAGAAATCCCTCAGAACTGCCATTGGATGTGTTTAAAAGTGTTTTGCTTTGTTTGCATTACATGCTAATTTTAAAAATGCCCCCTTCCCAGATTTAAGTATAAGGGGTGAGTGCTTGTCAATTATCCAAGTGTGCCTTGAACTCATTGGCAAGAATACTTGAAGGCAGGAGCCAATTCATTTCTTAGCAATCAGTTGGTCCTGCCTACTTGCTTTTCTTAGCAGTCCACAAGTAAAACTGAAACTGAATTTTGAAAAGACAATGGTCTTATGTGCTGCACGTTCTCAGTTCCCGGAGGTGGATAGTTGGCCTTTTCTGGATGGGGTTGTACCCTCCCAGGAGGAGCAGGTTCATAGCTTGGGGTACTCCTGGATCCAACATTGTCATTTGAACCCCAGGAAACCTTGATAGCTAGAAGTGCCTATTTCCAGCTCCAGTCCTTCTTGGGCAAAGATCACATGTCCACAGTATTCCGTGCTATGGTAACTTTCAGAATAGATTGTTGCAATGCACTCTACATGGGACTGCCCTGGAAGACAACCCAGAAACATCAACTGGTTCAAAATGCAGCAGCAGACTGGAATTGCAATAAGGCTCTGTTCCGACGGCATAAGTAGTCATGGCGACCATTAGATTCTTATCTGCTGCAGCCTTCATCCGCCTTCACAGTCATAGCATACCGCTTGTTATCATCTGCCTGTTCTGCCATTGAGGACTTCTTGGATCATTCTTTGTCTCACTCCTTCCCTTTGACCTTACCGCCTTGGGTGACCCTGCTGGGAGTATGAGATTCCCAACGGCTTCGCTCACAAGGGTTCATAGGAACATTCAAGCCCATTCACCACAACAAGGTGATGATCCATAGGCGCCGACTCCATGGGGCTTGAGGGGGCCTGAGCCCCCTCAAAAATTCGTTTGGGGGGGCTCAGCCCCCCCAATAATCTCGGGCGGCGGTGGGCGCGTCCGCGGCTTTTATAGGGTGCCCGGCGCGCACCAGCTCGATAACGGGCACCGGCGCGGCGGGGGGCGCCGGGCCGGGGGAGGGGGGCGGCCGGCCTGTCTCCTTGGCAACCCCATTGAGCAGCGCCGGCTCCCCCGGGAGGGCCATTCCCCCGCGCCGCCGATCGCCAACACCGCCGACGCTGTGGCTGCCCGAGCCCGAGCCCGAGCCTGAGCCCGACCCGGAGCCCGAGCCCGACCCTGAGCCCGAGCCCAAGCCCGTCAGTCAGTCAGTCAGGAAGGAAGGAAGGAGAAATGGGGAGGGAGACGAGGGAGGAAAATTGCGCGCAGGGTGAAGAAAGGAGAAGGGCGAACGAGACGAGCTTCCAACCCAAAAAAGGGCTGGAAGACTGGGAGGATGAAGGATCGGGAAAGAAAGCGACGCCTTCCCCGCCCGCGACGTCGCCCGCTTGTCATTGGCAGCGCAGCGGGCGCCCAGAGGGGCTGGGCACCGGCGCAGGGCCGCTCCGCAGCCGCGGAGGAGAGCTGCGCGGCTAGCAAGGTGCGCCGCGTAGTGCGCGGCCCTTGTGTGGCCCGGTGGCCAGGCAAGCTCGGGCGGGGACCCCCATGCGAATCTAAGACGGGAGAAGAGGGCAGAGCAAAGGGGGTCCCTTCCCCAACCTCCGGCTCTGAGACTTCCCTGAGCCCCAGAAAAGCGAAAGGATTTTCTCTTCTTCTTTTTTTATAAATATTTTATTAAGTTTTCAAATACAAAGTTAGAAACATACACTGAAGAAAAAAGTAAAAGAACAAGAAAAAGAAAAAAAGAAAAAGAAGAAAAGAAAACCAACCATTCAACACATTTTTTATATAACTAACTGGACTTCCTCGCATCTCCCTTACCCTGCATTCTTTATAATAAAGATATCAGCAAATTATTACCTTGTTTCGTACCTTATTTTGTACTTTTCAAATACTATACCTCTAAATTTAACATACTTTTCATCAGTTACTTATATCTTAAATTAAACATAGTATTACCTTAGATTTTGACCTTTTCTTACTTAAAATATAATTTCCTGTTTCCCAAATCTAATTGCTGAAGCTATAGTTTCCGAATCGTGTAAATTTTTAACATTCATACAACTTATATTGTTTTTGTAAATAGTCCTTAAATTTTTTCCAGTCCTCTTCCGTTGTTTCTTCTCCCAAATCTCGGATTCTGCCAGTCATTTCAGCCAGTTCCATGTAGTCCATCTTCCAGTGTGGGCAAATCTTGTGTCTTCCAATATTTTGCGATAAGTATTCTTGCTGCTGTAGTTGCATACATAAAGAAAGTTCTATCCTTCTTTAACACTTTCTGGCCAACAATGCCCAAGAGGAAGGCCTCTGGTTTCTTGGGAAAGGTATACTTAAATACCTTTTTTAACTCATTATAGATCATTTCCCAGAAGGCCTTCACTTTTGGACAAGTCCACCAGAGGTGAAAGAATGTCCCTTCAGCCTCCTTACATTTCCAACATTTATTATCAGACAGGTGATATATTTTTGCAAGCTTGACTGGGGTCATGTACCACCTATAAATCATTTTCATAATATTTTCCTTCAAGGCATTACATGCCGTGAATTTCATTCCGGTGGTCCATAACCTTTCCCAGTCCTCAAACATGATGTTATACCCAATATCCTGAGCCCATTTTATCATGGCTGATTTGACTGTCTCATCCTGAGTGATTTTCTCTTCAACCTGCCCTCCATCCTCTTGCAGAAAACTCTTTGCCTGCCCTGCCCGTATCTCGTTTTTGCTTTTTAATTCCACACACGCACCCTTCGGACTTCGTGGCAATCGGGCGCGCGGGTGCGTTTCCTAAGAGAGTGAGGACCCCCGCCTCCTCCCCACCTGCTCCCTCGCCAGCCAGCCAGCCGCGCGCCCTAGCCGGAGAGCCCCGGCCGTCCCCGTTGCGCAATCGGCTGGATCTCCCTTCAGCAGGCCGTGCTCACAACTCGGCCCAGGGACCCCCAGCAGCGGATCTCCGGCTCAGCTGAAGAATCCGGCAACAAGCCCCCTCCTCCCCAATCGCTCCGCCGAAATACGCTCCAAAACCCCCCAGATAGGCCGCCGGCCGCCAAGTCTAGTGGCGCCCTGAGCGAGGGTCTCTCCCCAACACCGCCACCTCGAACTGCGTTCTCCCGGCTACCCGAGCGAACCAGCGGCAGGACCCCGGTATGGGCCCCCCCAATATTTTTTATAAGTCGGCGCCCCTGTGATGATCTAGTGAGTGAGTACAAGCGATTGCCAAAGAAGAAGAAGAACTTTCAGAATGGATTGTTGCAATGCACTCTACATGGGACTGCCATGGAAGAAACATCATCTGGTTCAAAATGCAGAGGCAGACTGGAATTACCTTAAGAATTCATATATCCCTTGTTCTAAGGCAGCTGCATTGGCTGCCAGGTTTTTTTTAAAAAGGTTGAAATCAATTAAAACTCAGTTATGATCTGCAGAGCTCCAGAGCTGACTGTCTGACCTGACGCCATCTTAGCTGGAAGTCCACATTGGCTGCCACTTTGCTTCTGGGCCCCTGTTAGTGTTTAAAGCTCTAAATATCTGAGAGACCATCTCCTTCCCTCCAAACGCTCCAGATAAATGCTCAACTTGCTGCTTGGCGTTCTCTTGTTCTAAACCTCATATACTTTCTCTTTATTAGGGATGGGAGATAATTCAGTTCACATTTAAAGGCAAGCTTTCCTAACTTGCAACAAGTGAATTGAAATAGCTATCACGTTTCATTTTACAATGCAGTTCTCCAAGTTATGTCTATAAAAATGCATATACCAGGGTTAAGTGTACATCGTAACACATATATCAGTTAACATACAAATGTTCATTAAGTTGGAGGGATTGGCTTTTAAAAAATGGGTATATTAGAAAAAAAACTGCATACCCAAAGTGTATATTGGAAGAAATGTGCACTGATAAATTTTCACAAGGTTGTGGTTTTTTTAAAAAAAAATAATAATTAATAAATCACAAATAGATGTGGTTATGTGGAGAACTGAACTCAAGATTGGAAAATTTAGAACCCCGGAGAAACCAAAATTGACTAGTCATGACTAACCTAAGTCCCATTGTTTTCAGTAGGTTTGCTCTAGTTATGACTAAGTCTGGATTTTACCCAATATTACTACTAATTAAGGAATGCTAAGAAATCCCACTGTGCATAAGTCCATATCCAAGCAATCATACAGCATTTCTTCTTCTGTTTATACTTATACTCTAAGGAAGAATTACCCCTGACACTAACAGAAAGTCATATAAGACAAAGGTCTTTTTTCCAGCTTTATGCCTTTTCACTTTAAGGTCACAACCATAACATCTCCAGCTGGACTTATCAAAATTCAGCTTTGTAAGAGCGCCTTGATGATTTGCCCTTCGATACTTCCCTGCTGAGCGCCAAGTCGCTGATGTACTACCAATCAATTCCTACACAGCTACAGTTCAGGAAGCTACTTTGGTGGAGGGAGGGGGAGGTTTCTGTGAAAGGCGTGCCATCAAAGAGAAAGACAAGGGAAAAACAGGGTAGGAAATGCAGAAGATATTCTGGAGGTTCTGAACAAAAACTAGAATAAAGAACGGCCAAGCAAAAAGACCAAGGGGAAACGAAGGTGATAAACATGGCTTGGATTCTAGAACAGAAGCTGAAATTAGTAAGGGTGATCTGAAGAAAGTTAGGAACATCAAAGTCCCATCATCAATGTGACTTAAGCACACAGTAAAGAACTTAAATCCCAGCGTTCTTAAACCTAAAATGAGAAGTCTGCATTTGTAATGTGGCTCCACCATACAAAACACTTTCCATTTGCATAAAGAGGAGATGCGTTGTTTATGCATTATTCCTGAACAAGATGTGGCAACTAATGGAGAAGATATCAGGCCATGCTTGCCAGTACTGTCCCTATTGCCTTCATGTACACCTGCTTCAATTCCAGCCTTCCAGAATTGAGTGTGAAAGTCTGAAAGGGGATTCTAATTACATCTATTCTAAAAGCCAACCCACAATTGTGAAAGTTAACCCTGTGTTATCAGGGCAGGGCTGTGGCTTAGGAGCCTGTCCAGATCCATATGGAGTAGGGTCCAGCTTCATTAGCATTTTAGAGCAAATCTCCTAATATACACATTTATGTATACAACTTTAGCTAATATGCACATTTGCAAAGCAATTTTCCCTAATACATTTTTGTATTTTCTTTTCACTGATGTAGGCATGCTATGCATACTTTTACCCCAATATATGCATTTCTGTACACATTACTGTTACAATATGAGAACAATTACTTGGCAGGAGTACTGCACCATAAAATTCAGGGCAATTTTGAAGGATGACTATGTTTCAGTTCACAAATAGTTTTGGAAACTGCAAATCTGGTAGGTTTGCCTCTAAATGCAAACTAAATCCTCCACCTAACTTATGCTCCACCTAACTTAAGTCCCACCGATGGATGATGAAATCTGGATCCAGCCTATTCTGGCTGTTGGCATTTACATCCTGCCCATCATCAAGGTTCTCAAAGCAGCATTTATGCAGCCAGCCAAATCATATCTTTCTTTTCTATGCATGGCTATATCTCCGCAACCCCTTGTCATAGAAGTTGAGGAGAAGGATGCAATACGAAGAAGCTTAAATATATTTTTGTGCCCAGGCAAGTTTGCTTCCTCCAAGCTCTGAGGTCCATAAGGGAGGAAGAAGTCTAGTTTGCTCTTCCCTATTGTGTAGTGAAGCAAAAGGAATGTGATTGTCTGTTTTTGAAGGAATAGTCTAAGGATGTCCATCTCCATGCAAATCACAGGGGGTCCAAAAGAAGTGCTTAAAGTCAGGGGCATGGTGGACAAAATGGTTCTGGTTCTCTGGATAGGAAAAGCTGGGAGATGTTGCCAGAAAAGAAAGTAATAGGCGAGGGAAGTTTGGAAGTCTCAGAACAGTGGACAAGGGAGCCAAGGGGAGCCAAGGGTTGCTAGGTTTAGACCCTGGCATGGCTGAGTTCCTGGGGAGGGAGATGCTCTTGATTGTCCCTGCTATTTGGCTTGTTCCCATGTTATGTTGTCTGTGAGTGCACCCTTTTCCTACACAAGTGTGACTATTTGCATAGAGTGTACACTCGTTGATTTGTACAGCTTCACAATTGTGTATGCACAGAGAGAGATTGTACACTCATTGAATATTACATGTGAATAACTGTACAAGTATACACCTCAACTGTTTGTTTACACAGGAACACAGATTGTACACATGTTGAATGTAACATATGAATACTGCTATTGTCACTGAGCATTATGACCTTGCAACCCTATGAGAGCAATAAAAACAGGTGAAAGGGGTTGGTGGATTTTTTATGCTATGTTGATTTGAACAAACCAGTAAATTCTTGGGCTGAAAGCTGCTAATAATTCATATAAAACAGAAGGAATAACACAATGTCCCGTTGAGTTTTTCAAAGATACTTATGCTGACAAGCAACCTCTTAATTTTCTTTTTTTACTACTATTATTTCATGTATTCCTTTTTATCTCCGATTCAAATGTTGGTGTAAAAGTAAGTTGGTGGATATTTCTGTGCCTTTTCCCAAGTTATGCATGGTACACTTTAGTTTTCTAATGTATAAAATATTCTTGGATATGATTCCTAGAATCACTCCAAAGTGAAAAGTGTTGGTTTCCAGGGATTACATTTCTTCCAACTGCCAATAATTCTTAAATGTTTCTGAGTAGATGACTAATGGTAGAAATACTATATACAATGTATTTGTATTATTTCTCTAGAATATATTTGGGGAATGCACATATTAATACCTGTTATCACTGTAGGCCACAACCTATACTTTAAAGTCCAGTTTAAGGACCAGAGAAAGATAAATAACAGTAAATGTTAATGACAGAAGTTCAGCAGTAATAATAATAATAATAATAATAATAATAATAATAATAATAATAATAATAATTTTATTTATACCCTGCCGTCCCCGGCCAGAACTGGGCTCAGGGCGGCTAACATCAAAAGATATAACACACTAAGACATAAAATTCAGCAATCAACTGCAATGCAACTTCAAATCAGATTAAAATCAAAATAAGATCAGTTGGCTACCCGCAAATTATACCTATAGGGGTTAGGAACCTTAAGTACTCACCAAACTCAATTATTTGTATGAGCCAGTGAGAAGGGTTAGAGAAGCCACTTATATGCAGGGTCTTGTAAGAGGAGAGGGGTCAGACTGAGCCCCGACCAAAATCCTGTTGGAACAGCTCTGTCTTGTAGGCCCTGTGGAAAGATATTGAGTCCCCCAGGGCCCTGGTCTCTTGCAACAGAGCGTTCCACAAGACTGGGGCCAGGGCCAAAAAGGCACTGGCTCTGGTCGAGGCCAGTCTAACCTCACTGAGGCCTGGAACCTCCAAGATATTATTGTTAGCATACCATAAGGTCCTCTGTGGGGCATACAGGAGAGGTGGTCCTGTAGGTACGAGGGTCCCAGGTCGTATAGGAGAAGCAAGTAGGGGGGAGCTCCTTTTTGGGGGGTGTACCCTTACCCCCTGTCCCCCTGCCCCTTTCTGGCATCACCCATTAGGTAGAGTCTGCAGGCAATATCCACATGTGGTCCCCTTAAGAGCCATTGCCTGGTTGGTGCCTGCTGGTGTGACCTGCTTAAAGCACCAGGTGTTAGCAATTGACTATTGAGCCCCAAGTAGTCCATCACAGGTATGCACAGATCTGTCCTCTTACAGGGGGAAAGGGCCAAAGGAGAGGGGAGCAGCTATTATGGCAGCCTCCCATGGCAGCCACACCATCCTGCCTAATGGTAGGGCAGGTCTGACACTTGATCCAGATCTTTGCTCTTGCCACTGCTTGCATGGCTGGAGAGAAAGACAACACATGAAAGGAAGCAAGAATGAGACGCAGTGATAGCTATGCCAGGGATTTCTGTGGGTCTCGAGTGGACCCTCTACAGGGTTATAGGCCCTGGCAGATGGCCAATAAAGCTCATCCTTGTTTCTGGCCCTGTAAAGATTTATATATGGGCAGTTCTTGGGGGGGGGGGGGCGGAATGACATAAATTTGAAGAAAGATGACATCCAAGAGAATGAGGTGGGCCCTATCTTCTGTAGATTCCTCAATGAGCTGCAGAGAAAGAGTATGTCAAATTACCAGGAAGAGAATTCTTTTATTTTGCATAAGCCTTGTCAGGAAAAAATGATTGGTGAGGTGGACTTCAGATAAGGCATTTCAATATTTAACTCGGCAAACTAGTACACGTTAAGCAAAAACAATTAGGGAGATTAATTTTTGTTTTAACTTTTTTAACATTTAACTTTGGTGTCGAAAGTGTTTCGCATCACAGCGAGTGTATAATAGCAGTTAGTGTGGTGTAGTTGCAAGAATAAAATGGGGGCAACATAGTTATGCTGCTTTGAGCTCCTTGGAAAAGAAGTTGGCATATAAAGAAAGAAAAACACCTACTCCATACATCTATTATATGAGGGTGTGGTTTGAAGGCAGATAAAGCTGCCACCAAGCAGGTCTGGCTGGCCCTAGATGGGTAACTCAGGAACCACCTGCACAATGCCTTGCATTCCACGATGCTAGAAAGGCAGGATATACATTTAAGAAAAGAAAATACATAAAAGAAAAGAATTTATATATATATATAAAATATTTATTGCAATTTTTTAAACAACAAACAAACCACCAAACATATAAAATACCATCACCATACACAAAGAAAAAGTCAAAGCAAAATTAAGAAATAAAGAAAGAATAAAAAAGAATACCTATAAAATACAATTATTCATAAATCATATTTTCATAATCTTTAGACTTCCTCACATCACCCTTCCCTGCGTTCTCAGTCACATAGTTATACACAGCAATTTATTACCTTATTTCAATTCTTATTTTATATATCTCGGATACTATGTCCCAAATTTTAAATAACTTTATCGTAAGTTAAACTGCTTAGTTTGAACATAATATTACTTCGAATTCCATCATTTCATTAGACCTTGCTTATTCTCATATATCTTGCAACAAGATTACTGCTGCCATGTTACTTTCAATCGTGCATTCTCCTAACATTCATACAGTTTATAGTGTTTTTGTAAATAGTCTTTAAATTTTTTCCAGTCCTCTTCCACCTTCTCTTCTCCCAGGTCCCGAATTCTGCCAGTCATTTCAGCTAGTTCCATATAGTCTATCAGCTGCGTCTGCCATTCTTCCAGAGTGGGTAGATCTTGGGTCTTCCAGTGCTTTGCAATGAGTATTCTTGCTGCTGTTGTTGCATACATAAAAAAGATTCTATCTTTCTTTAACACCCCTTGGCCGACAATGCCCAAAAGGAAGGCCTCTGGTTTCTTAAGGAAGGTATACTTAAATACCTTTTTTAACTCATTATAGATAATTTCCCAGAAAGCCTTGACCCTTGGGCACGTCCACCAGAGGTGAAAGAATGTTCCTTAGTTTCTTTACATTTCCAACATTTATTATCAGGCAGATGATATATTTTTGCCAGCTTGACTGGGGTCATGTACCACCTATATATCATTTTCATAATGTTTTCTTTCAAGGCATTACATGCCGAGAACCTCACTCCGGTGGTCCATAACTTTTCCCAGTCACCGAACATAATATTGTGCCCAATGTCCTGTGCCCATTTTATCATAGCTGATTTGACAGTTTCATCCTGTGTATTTCATTTCAACAGCAAGTTATACATTTTTGAGAGTACCTTGGTCTTAGGTTCTAACAGTTCTGTTTCCAGTTTCGATTTTTCCACCTGGAAACCTGTTTTTTTATCTGCCTTGAAAAGCTCCCTAATCTGAGCATAATGTAACCAATCTCGCACTTTATCCTTTAATTTCTCAAAACTCTGCAATCTCCAAATATCTCCTTCTTTTTCTAATATTTCCCAATATTTCGGCCAATTGGCCTCCATATTGAGTCTTTTGTGAGCCTTGGCTTCCATTGGTGATAGCCACTTTGGGGTCTTGTTTTCTAGTAAGTCTTTGTATTTTGTCCAGACATTAAACACAGCCTTCCTGACAATATGGTTCTTAAAAGCCTTATGGATTTTTACCTTGTCATACCACAAATATGCATGCCATCCAAAAGCATTGTTAAACCCTTCCAGATCTAGGACATCAGTGTTCTCAAGAAGAAACCAATCTTTCATCCAGCAGAAAGCTGCAGATTCATAGTACAACCTCAAATCTGGCAGGACAAACCCCCCTCTCTCCTTGGCATCAGTTAGTATTTTGAATTTTATTCGGGGCTTTTTGCCCTGCCAGACAAATTTAGAAATATCTCTCTGCCACTTTGTAAAACATTCCACTCTGTCCACAATCTGTAGGGTCTGAAACAGAAACAACATTTTTGGCAATACATTCATCTTTATCGCAGCAATTCGGCCCAACAAGGAAAGTTTTAGTCTTGACCAGCTTTCTAAGTCCTTTTTGATTTCTGTCCAACACTTTTCATAGTTGTCCTTAAATAAATTCAGATTTTTAGCAGTCATGTCATAAAAGAAAAGAAAATTGATGGGATGAAATGTTGGTTCAATGCAAGGTCCACAAGGAATTCTCTGTCTGGTAACATGAGTTATCAAAGATTTACGGAGAAACTGAAGATACATTGGACTAGATCTTGCCCTGTTTCATCATCATTATCCTTAAAATGTATTATCACCTTTTCTAAGTGCCTCCTTTACAAGGAGCTGGCATTGTCAAGATCCACAGCAAAGCAGGAGGCCCACTGCCGCATTCCAAAGTCCCCTCTCTCCCCCCAAGTAGGGACAAACTCTATCCATAATACATTTTCCTGTTTTAGGGTTGTTGTTTTTCCTAATTATTGTATGGTTTTCCAAAAGGTGAACGATCCTTAACAATTAGGGAAACCTTGCTGTCCTAAGCCTCTTCAAGATCTGGTGAAATAGCCTATCGCTAACACTGATGAAGTTCCTCTGGGGAGTTATAATAGCAAACATCTGTGTTGCTCCATTCCTTTCAGAAGCAGAAGCCACTTACTCTAGAAAACGAATCCACTAATTCCAGAACTCTTGACAGCTTTAATGGGATTACTCCAGTATAAATAGTTGAAACCGGTGAAATTTCTCTATTTACTGAATTGCTTCTCTGGTGTCTGGCAGCTGTCTTGTATATAATTTCGAGAGCAATCTGTGCATGAAAGGTATGTAATCAATTGAATTTAGGCAAATGTGAAATGTGAATTGCAGCACATGAAAGGCAGGTTTTCTTTTTCAACTGCCAGAGATGCACTATGCATGTTTCCATTACTTTCAACATGGCAGCTATTGCTTCAATTAATTTTTAAACCTAATACGATATATCTATCTACCTATATGAGGCTTTGTAGTAACTTTATTGATCCAGCCTTCGTAAAAGTTCTGTAACATATTTCAGATTGGCTTTCAGATTGATTGGTGAATTAATTGATAGAGATGGTAAAATATATATATATTGCTGGGTAAGTATTCAGCACAGCATTACTACAGGTATACATTTTAAAACAAACAGACAATTAAAAAATCACAAATAAAAGAAAAAAAGAACTACAAAACAGAGCAATTAAATCAAGCCAAAGGCTTTCTTAAAGAGGCTGATGATCACCTGCTTACCTTCCAACACAACACAGGGGCAGAAATGGGATGCCATCTTCTAGGGCTGCATTCCTGCATGAGTCACATGACCTACATGAGATCGCATCCCAAAATTGTGAGAGAGCATTGTGCTCAAGATGGCCGCCGTGTTCTTGCAGGGAAAAAAGGGGTGTCCCTGTTTTTCTGGGACAGTTGCAGGGTATGTGTTAGCTGAAAAACAAGTCATGAAGTAAAGTGGTACCTCAGTTTACGAACTTAATCCATTCCAGAAGTCCGTTCTTAAACCAAAACTGTTCTTAAACTGAGGAGCGCTTTCCCTAATGAGGCCTCCCGCCTCTGGTGCCCTTCCACCGTTCGGCTTCCGTTCATAGACTGAGGTAAAGTTCTCAAACCAAGACACTATTTCCGGTTTTGCAGAGTTTGTAAACCAAATCATTCTTAAACCGGACTGTTCTTAAACCGAGGTAGCACTGTATATGCATTCAGCAGTGGAGCAAGCCGATTGGGCACCTGGGGTGGCATATGTGCCCTGTGCCCAGGGGTGGGGCCAGCTGCCCATGGGGCAGGGTGAGCCAGGGCAGGACACTCCGCAGAGCCTCCAAGGAGTCTGCCTGCCTCCTCCCACTCAACCACCCTACATCTGAGGGGGAGTCAGCGGGCAGACCGTTCTGAGGGCCGCATGCTAGTTGTGGCTGGGGACAGAGACAAAAGCAGGCAGAGCAATGAAAACAAATTTTAGCTTTATATAGTTGGCTAGTTTCTACACACACAAACACACTAGCTCTCTCCTCCAATGAGATAAGTAAGAGGCATTGTCAGAGTTAAAGGCAAGCCAAAACACTCTGGCTGCAAAGCAGACCCATTGAGGGGGGTGGTTTGGGGAGAGTTCCAGGGATCAGAAGGAGAGGTCTGGAAGCTGTGTAGAAGCTGATAATAGGCTACTAGAGTTACCTAACGGAAATGTTACAGATGGGTAGCCGTGTTCGTCTGCCATAGTCAAAATAAAAAAATTCCTTCCTGTAGCACCTTAAAGACCAACTAAGTTAGTTCTTGGTATAAGCTTTCGTGTGCATGCACACTTCTTCAGATACACTGAAACAGAAGTTGCCAGATCCTTCTATATATAGAGAAGGTGGGGAGGGGTATTACTCAGAAGGGTGGTGGGAATCGGAGATTGGCAGATAGCTGAGATGAGCCTGATGAGCCTGTTGACGACTCTTAACGACTGTAATAGGTCTTACAGGAAAAGGCAAGGGGTGAGAAGGTGAGAAATGGCTTAGTCATGTATAATGAGATAAGAATCCAATGTCTCTGTTCAGACCAGGTCTCTCCATGGTTTTAAGTTTGGTAATGAGTTGCAATTCAGCAGCTTCTCTTTCCAGTCTATTTCTGAAATTCCTTTGTAGTAAAACAGCTACTTTGAGATCTTGTATAGAATGTCCTGGGAGATTGAAGTGTTCTCCTACTGGTTTCTCTGTTTTGTGATTCTTGATGTCAGATTTATGTCCGTTTATTCTTTGGCGTAAGGTTTGGCCTGTTTGTCCAATATAGAGAGCTGAAGGACACTGTTGACATTTGATGGCATACACAATGTTAGACGATGAGCAATTAAATAGTCCCGAGATGGTATGTGTGATGTTGTTGGGGCCAGTAATGGTGTTGTCCGGGTGTATGTGGCAGCAAAGTTGGCATCTGGGTTTATTGCAGGCTCTGGTTCCAGTGTCCGTGTTAAGTCTGGTTGTAGTTCTGGCCTTTAATAACCTGGGCTGTATCCAACTAAATGATACTCAAAGAAAATGCACTGAAATTAATGCACCTATATATCTGATTCCGAGGAGTCTACTCTAAAGTGGGACTAGCATTGGTTGCAACCCTCTACTCCATTGGCAATGTACACAACTGCTTTAGTACCAACAAAAAAAAAATATTCTCCTTGTAGGTGAGTGTTTGTATACCTGAAGGAGCGTCTCCACCCTCATCGTTCAGCCTGGACACTGAGGGCCTTCTGGCAGTTCCCTCATTTCAAGAAGTGAGGTTACAGGGAACCAGGCAGAATGCCCTTTTCAGTAATCGGCCTGTGGGAATGCCCTCCTGGAAGATGCCAATAACAGTGTTGGTTAGACCCCATGAGGCAATTCTTCCACAGAGTTTTTGCAGATCAGGAGGTGTGGGCACCCAGGGAGGCTGCAGAGCATTGGAAAAATGTTTACTGTGAAGAAAAACATACAGCACACCCATGGCCACCACAGAATGGCAATATAAGCTCAAAATCACACGCCCACTGACATTCTAAAGACATTCTAAAATGCCCTGAACATGAAGCAGAAAGACAGTAGCCTCTTTCACAGAGGAGGGGTAAACTTTTGAGGAAATGAAGACAGGAATCGCCACAGCACTAAACTGCTCCCATTTACTGCATTTTGGGATTGGATATCACTGTACTACCTTAAAGGGAACCCTTGTGTTGGAAGGTGCTGTTCAGTATGCTAAGGACACTGTGACCTGGTGCCAAGATAGCATCTTTCTTTGAATAGCTTGCCTAGCATTTTGTGTGACAAGTAGTTCACACATCAGACAATGCACTTCAGCAACTCTTTATTATATATAATGGCCAGTTACAAGCCCCACAGAAAAGGAGGAGGAGGAGGAAGATGAAGACTCTTGTTAGTGTGCTCCCCCCTGAATGGTTCAACAAGCAAGAATATGAATGAACGAAGGAATGAAGCACACCCTGAATGAACTGCTGGCTCTTGATGTTCACTGGTTAGGATTAAACAAAAACACTTTTTAGCAAAACCAATGGGGGTGGACAATAGAACTAGACAATGCTTAGTACATAGAAGCAATAACAGTGCTTTGAGCAGACTGATATGGAACTTTAGTAGGTTCAAAGCATGATCAGTAGTGATTGGTGCCCATTGGGACTGGGGGTCAAAAGGCAGGGAGGACAACAGCTTGATTTCAACCTTTAAGTAAAATATTCCAAATATTGGTGTTCCATTAAAATATATTTTAAAATACCAACTGATAAAAGATCAGGTGAAGTAATCATGCAACAAAATAAACAGCTAAACCATCCAGGATTTATTTATTTTTAATCTTTAAAAACTGCCCACAAATATTACAAAGAATCTGTATAACCTTCTGCCTAAATACTTGTGGTCACTTTTTAATTGAGTCAAATGTATTTAAAACCATTAATCTAATCAATTAAAGAATGCAGTCCTACTTTTAATGAACAGTTTTATCTCCTGCAGATACTTTTTTTTTTTACATAGCCAGCATTTTTGCTACTTCATCTTGTTGCACTGTGCAGGTTTTAGTCTTTGTTATTTGTTAAATTATTATTACCTACATCTTTATGTGTGTCTAATTAAAGTACAATTTACAATTAATGGAAGGATCTGGCTGCTATTAACCTGATTTTTCTCTGGATTTATCTGTGCTGCAGGCAAACTGATGCACCATGATATGTCAAAATAACATTGATGTTATTGTAGTTACTTAATTAGTCTTTTTTTAAAAAATACATTTTATCAGGGAAGTGTTTGAGACCCAATACTCACATTGTACCTGTATTTTTGAGGTGCTCTGTGCTCTCTCTGCTTTGATATGCATTTTGGGCTCCAAGTTACTCTGCATAAAATTAAGTTCTGCATTCCCCTATTTACTATAGATGCCTATATGTAAAAATGACTATAATGTTTCCCCCTTTTGACCAAAGTGTATAAAATTTACAGGCATGGGAGCCCCTCCAGAGTGGATTTTGCCTGCTAAACTTCACACAGATACTGTAGGTCCAGGGGCTTTTGTGGTGGAATTTTTTACCATATTCCACATTGCAGCAACATGCCAATTAAAATCCACAATGCATTATTAGTTTCATATTTTTGAAGGGGGTGGTGTTTTGTTTTTCTTTCCTACCATAAAGTAATCAAGAGGTGACCAAATGATGTGTCTTTTCACTTGTACATACAAAATAACTTTCCCTGTTTAGGGAAGTTTTTAATGTTTGATGTTTTATCATTTATGATGATGATGATGATGATGATGATGTTGGGAGCCACCCAGAGTGGCTGGGGAAACCCAGCCAGATGGGTGGTGTGTGTGTGTGTGTGTGTGTGTGTGTGTGTGTGTGTGTGTGTGTAATGAGTCTGTCCCAGAATGTTACCTGAAGAGCTCTGGGGTTTGGTTTTCTTAAAAACAAACAATGTATAATTTGTTTTGTTTTTTTAAATGAAATTTAGCATAGCAACTGATATATATATCAGAACTCTTAAGTGCTCTGTGGGCAACATCTTGGAAAGCTTCACTTCTTGCAAAGCTCGTGGATCTAGAAAATAAACAGGTACAGTGGCACCTCGGGTTAAAAACTTAATTCGTTCCAGAGGTCCGTTCTTAACCTGAAACTGTTCTTAACCTGAGGTACCACTTTAGCTAATGGGGCCTCCCACTGCTGCCGTGCCGCCGCACAATTTCTGTTCTCATCCTGAAGCAAAATTCCTAACCCGAGGTACTATTTCTGGGCTAGCAGAGTCTGTAGCCTGAAGCGTCTGTAACCCAAGGTACCATACCACTGTATAGGGAAACATGGATCAATAAGGTACAGAAAATTTCAGAATAAAGCAGAGCAACATGAAACTTTGGGAGGCCCCTGATCCAACCGGGGTGGTGGTGGTACCTAAGTGTTGAAATTGTGCTTTGACTTGGGAATGTCAGGGATGGGCAGGAGCAGAGGCAGGTGCAGACAAGGGAGCTGGAAAGGAGGAGGACTGAGTGATTTGCGGGGTTCTGTGCCACCCATGAGGCAGCTGGTGGTGGTGGTGGAAGAGGGGAGTCAGGAGGAAGAGACTGGGCAACCAGAGACTGGGAAAGAGGAGACAGCAGAAGCACTAAAGGAGGACATGGAATCAGGAAAACCTGCAGTGCTCTCAGAGAGAGTTGTGTCTTTGAAAGCCAGTGGATCCCCCACTTCCATTGCCTCCATACTCAGGGAGGGGCTTGAAGCAATGGAAACACTTAAAGCAGCCATTGAGGTGGAGCCTCCGGGTGCTTGAGTGCACCGTGTCAATCAAGGGGGTGGGGCTAAGCTGTTGTTCCAGCTGTCCAAGACATAGCACAGGTTTGCAGTCACAGATAACCTAGACAGCTAGTTAGTGGGGAGTGTTGCACACTAGGAGCTGATGCAACCAAGTGTTTTGCCAATAAAGAACTAAAAATGCAGTTGCTTGTCCCTTGTTGGTCTGGGTGGGTTTGGGACAGGGATAAAACCCCCAAATTACCTCAGTTCACCTTGTTATCCTCCACACAGAGCTTCCACAAAGAGCTAACATGTATCCTAATTATTACTAGTCTTTGTGTATCGTTCCTAGTGCTACATTCTCTATTTTCCAGTGGGGTGTGGCAACAAGGCTTGACTCAGAATAATGGTTCTTTCAGCACCATGCCATCACAATAGGACTTCAATCAAGCTCCCTAATGACTACAGGGCAGATTATCACATTCTTTTTGTAGACATGTTTTCTTAGGCAGGCGAAGGAAACGTCTTTGCAACTTGGCAATAGTGAGATGTGTTCCTCAGGCAGGCAAGCAGGCAACTTATTTCTGGGAGCTTTGCCAAAATGTTTCTCAGCCATACACCCAATTCTTAGCCAGCTTAAATGACATGTTTTGTAGTACCAGTCAGCTTCTGCAGAATAGGCTCACCTTTTCACTTCTTCAATGTGCTGCAAGAGACACTCAGAAGGGAAGAGGCCAATGAACACAATGACACTCTTCTCCTAACCATGAGTGCAGCGGCAACTGTCTTGGAATGTTTCCCTTCCCCCAAGTCTGTCTACATAATGCATCTGCAGTCTAGCTGCCCAGCCGTCATGGCAATTTCCTACCTATGCCTTAGAAACATGTGTTAGGAAAAGGAACACAAGCAACCTTTAACCAGAGGCATTTCAAGGTTCTGATATCCCTTGACCATAGCTGTCAACTTTTCCCTTTTCTTGCAAGGAATCCTATTCGGAATAAGGGAATTTCCCTTTAAAAAAGGGAAACGTTGACAGCTATGCCCTCGACTAAAAACAACTTTGTACCAAAGCAGATTGTAACTTTGTGACCTGTGTGCCTGCTCAGCAGAGTGGCAATTTCAAGGCCTTTCCTGCTGTCCCTTCCTGTGATTTAAACCAGACTTAGACCTGACAATCCTTTAAATAGAGAATCCCCTCCACTAAACCAGTGAAAAGCCTGTTGTACTCGAGCAGGCTCCAAGCACAATTTAGAACCCCAAACTTCCAGGTTATTTTTTTTGGGGGGGGGGTTAGAGAACTGAAGCAGGTGCCATTTTGCCCATCCCCCCATAATGCCTTGTGTTAAGGTCTTTTCAATTTCAATAAATTCAAAATGGCCACCAATGTTGCCACCAATCGAGTGCAACCGCTATAGTGGACAGTAGCTGAGTGCAGTGTTATATACCCTTTCAAAAGTAACTGAATAAGGCCTGTTAAAAATAGAAAGTTATAGTTCAACAAAGGAAAATTGAGGCCAGCGTGGGGGGCAAGTCCACCAGACCATTTCACCTTGAAATTTTGTGTCAGCTTCCCAGTCACACCAATGGCCCATCTTGTCCAACATCCTGTTCTCATAGTGGCTACCCAGATGCCTGTGGGAAGCCAGCAAGTGGGACCTGAGTGCAAGAGTGCTCTCCCATCCCAGCAACTGGTATAAGACCCTTCAAGTGTCCCTATTTTTCAGGGAAAGACTTGGATTTACAGAAGCTGTCCCAGTTTCTGATTTCATCCCAGAATGACTCGCTTTTCCCTTAGGACGTCCCTATTTTCATCAGGGAGATATGGGAGAGTATGGAGACATTTACTGCCTTATAATTTTTGGGGGTCAAGTCATTGTTTCTCAGGGTAGACCCACTGAAATTAATGAACATGAATAGCTTAGATCAGTGTTTTTCAACCACTGTTCCGCGGCACACTAGTGTGCCGCGAGATGTTGCCTGGTGTGCCGTGGGAAAAATTGAAAAATTCGAAAGATTTTTTTAAAAAAAATATGTCAAATTTTCGCCCACTAGGCGGGCACCGGACTGTGTCCACCCTATTTTCCATCCGTCCTGGGTGGGGATCAGATCGGATGGGATCGGATGAGAGTGGAAAGGCGGTCCGCTCTCATCCGATTCCCCATAGAGAGCAGCGGGACTCCGACATCTCCCTCTCCGCACACAGTGGTGGTGTGCCTCATGATTTTTTTCATGAAACAAGTGTGCCTTTGCCCAAAAAAGGTTGAAAAACACTGGCTTAGATTTATTCATATCAGTGAAGCTACTCCATGTAGGACCAGCACTGGATACATCCCAGAGTGGATGGTGTCCACTCTGAAGTATGTATGTATGTATTTATACCCCGCCCATCTGGCTGGATTTCCCCAGCCACTCTGGGCGGCTACCAACAAAATATTAAAAATACAGTGGTGCCTCATAAGACGAAATTAATTCGTTCCGCAAGTCTCTTCGTCTTGCGGTTTTTTCGTCTTGCGATGCACGGTTTCCCATAGGAATGCATTGAAAATCAATTAATGCGTTCCTAGGGAAACCGCCTTCAGACCAGGTCCGGGGACAGTCTGTCCCCGGACCTCTTCTGAAGGCTGGGGGGGGGGGACAAGGGCTTTTCTTCCCACCCCCAGCATGTTAAAATTGCCCCGGACAGCGGAGGACTTCTCCGCTGTCCGGGGCGATTTAAAAGCCCCTGGGAAGGAAGGCAGGGGGGATAAAGACTTTTGCCCCCCGCCAGCCTTCAGAAGAGGTCCTGGACCTCTTCTGAAGGCGGGCGGGGGGGCGAAAGTCTTTGCTCCCCCCCCGCCTGCCTTCAAAAGGTATCCCCGCGGCGGCGGGAGGTGTCCCCTGCCCCCCGCCCGGCTTCGGAGCACCGGGAGAAGCGATCTCCCTGCAGCCCCTTGCTGCAAAAGACGTCGGGGGAAGCGGGGAAGAAGCGCTTCTTCCCCGCTTCCCCCGGACGTCTTTTGCAGCAAGGGGCTGCAGGGAGATCGCTATCTCCCCGCATCCCCTTGCTTCAAAAGAGGTCCGGGGGCAGCAGGAAGCGAAGCGCTTCTTCCCCACTTCCCCCGGACGTCTTTTGCAGCAAGGGGCTGCAGGGAGATCGCTATCTCCCCGCAGCCCCTTGCTTCAAAAGAGAAGACCCGCTGTCCCCGGGGCAAGCTTCGTTTTGCAAAGCAAGCCCATAGGGAAATTCGTCTTGCGAGGCAACTCGAAAAAGAAAAAGGCTTTTGTTTTGCGAGTTTTTCGTCTCGCGAGGCGTTCGTCTTGCGGGGTACCACTGTACAATAAAACATCAAACATTAAAAACTTCCCTAAACAGGGCTGACTTCAGATGTCTTCTAAAAGTCAGGTCATTCTTTATTTCCTTGACATCTGATGGGAGGGTGTTCCGCAGGGCAGGCACTACTACCAATAAGCCCCCCCCCTCTGCCTGGTTCCCTATAACTTCAGTTCTCACAGTGAAGGAACTGCCAGAAGGCCCTCGGCTCTGGACCTCAGTGTCTGGGCTGAACGATGGGTGTGGAGATGCTTCTTCAGGCATACTGTGCTGAGGCCATTTAGGGCTTTAAAGGTCAGCACATGTGTGGGGCTGTGGTCTAAACCACAGAGCCTAGGGCTTGGCGGTTCAAATCCCCACGACGGGGTGAGCTCCTGTTGCTTGGTCCCAGCTCCTGCCAACCTAGCAGTTCGAAAGCACGTCAAAGTGCAAGTAGATAAATAGGTACTGCTCCGGCAAGAAGGTAAACGGCATTTCCGTGCACTGCTCTGGTTTTGCCAGAAGCGGCTTAGTCATGCTGGCCACATGACCTGGAAGCTGTCTGTGGACAAACGCCGGCTCCTTGGCCTGTAGTGCAAGATGAGCGCCACAACCCCAGAGTTGTCTGCGACTGGACCTAACAGTCAGGGGTACCTTTACCTTTACCTTTACCTTTACCAACACTTTGAATTGTGCTCAGAAACGTACTGTTTGCATAGTTGCACAGAGAGTGGCAGGTGACACCTTAAAAGTGACAGCCTTTGTGTGAGAGAAGAGGGACTGCCAGATCTAGGATGGTGCCTGGCAGCTATTGGAATGTTATAGTTCTCAAAGGCACATCCTGGCAGCCTCCTCAGTTTGGTTTTCAAGAGGGGGAGCTCCAGACGTTTAGGCCTTAAGTGACCCTTGTGTCTCTCCCTCATCTCCTCGGGTGTCGTGTACTGTGGTACCTCAGGTTACAGACGCTTCATGTTACAGATGCTTCAGGTTACAGACTCTGCTAACCCAGAAATATTACCTCGGGTTAAGAACTCTGCTTCAGGATGAGAACAGAAATCACGCAGTGGCGGCACAGCGGCAGCAGGAGGCCCCATTAGCTAAAGTGGTGCTTCAGGTTAAGAACAGTCTCAGGTTAAGAACGGACCTCCAGAATGAATTAAGTTCTTAACCTGAGGTACCACTGTATTCAAATTTAATCCAGTTTGTTTAAAATGCTGAATGAAAGACTACAGCACCATGCTCCTTTTATCTTTAAAGGGTTTATCAACATTATTTTTTAAAGAAAGGAAACATCGCAAAGCACTCCTCCCATCTCCCCAGAGCAACTGGTTTAATATATACCCCCAATATAATCAATGAATAGGTTAATTGCTTAAGATTTATCCAAGAATGCCTTAATAGTTAATAGTTTTCTAATCAAGTGACAGTACAAGCAAAATTTAAATTATGTTTTTTAAAGAGTGATTGTGGAGCTGGCCCAACTTATAAATTGTAGGTGCATTTGAGTGTGTGTGTGTGTGTGTGTGTGTGTGTGTGTGTGTGTGTGTTACAAAAGCTCTAGGCAAGAAGCGAGCTGCCTGCATCTCCAGAATGCAAAATGCTCTCCAGCATGCACTTTTTTAAAAAAAATAAAAATAAAAAGCAGCACTTATCAAGCTACGCATTGTTCAATCACACAAATAATCTCTCCCCCCGCTTCCTCAGTTACTACAGAGATATTTTGCTCATGCTACATTTGAATGACAATGGCACATAAGTCAAGGCTATGCTCAAAAGCTGAGCGGTGAGCATTCTGTTGTTGAGTATGTCTTCCGCGAGTCGCACAAAATGTAATTTTTATCTGTACACAGAACCAAACAATATTTGCTGTAATCAGAGAGCAACTCAGCATTTTTTATTTTTAAAAAGTAGATGCAATGCATGTTGATCAGCGTGTCAGATCTTTAAAACGTAAGGACAGAATCCCTTCCCCCCCACACCACCTCCACATTATGTTCCACACACAAACAGACACAGTGAATGAACTGCTTGGGGTTTCATCTGAATGCAGCTGTTTTGCAATTTGTTTGTCCTGCCCTCCGTTTTTTTCTCTCTTCCTTTCATTAGAAATATGTGGTTAACAGTGGCCAAGCTGATTTGCATGCGCGTGTTCCTGATTTGTTCACTGCTATGCCTCCTGTCTTCTACATCTTAATCACATCTAGGCACCCGCCCCATTACATTACCAGAAGGGAAGTGATGGACGTCCCTTGACTTCCTCCATGACCCCCTGATAATCCTGTTTCACACACAGGCTCCCTGCTGGATGGAACACAAAAGCTGCCACTGTAGTTCTTTACTTCCAGTCGATATTCTGACAGACTTGATCTAGCAAATTAGTATGCTGCGGTAGGGGCTCGACAAAAGACCCCTTTTGACACACTCTGAATCGATACAAAGGCCAAGAGAGAGCCATTTCACCACAGTTCTGTTATTTTTTTCCCCTTTTGATGACCCTGCTTCTCCTTTAAAAAAAAAAAAAAAAAAAGCTCGCGTGACCTTGTCAGATTTTTAAAACACAATGTTAGAAAAGTCAACCCTGCTCAGGCAAAAGGAAAAGAAGAAGAAGAAGGGAATTCTCAACAGTCTGAAATCCAAGAAGATGAGTTTAACAGTAAAATACATAAATATGCATGCATGTATGTAATTTTTATTCATTATTATCACAATAATAATTAATAATACTTATATTATTACCTTCACTATTGCCATCAATAATCTTACACATTATACAAGTCCCTTCATCCTTCAAATATCAACAGACATGCATGCTGCTATGCTATAGTGGTGGTGCAGGTCGTCTTTCATTACCAAATATTTTTTTACTGAAATACCTTCTTTAAAAAAACCAAAACACAACTATTTATGATTTTCATATATGGTGCATATAAATGCAAACTATTTAAAAAACATGTCACAATTCACACATTTCTTAAATTAAACAAGAGGCCCTCATTTTTATTTGATACCCTTCATGGTCCTTTTGCTAGGTTATAGAAAGCTTCTACATCATGGTCCCCCAGAGTCAAAGTGCCAGATGTATTTGCATCCGCCCACCCACCCAGTCTGTCCTACCCTCCCTTTTGTTTTCCTGTCTGTTTTCTTTCCAGCAGTTTGCAAGCTGAAGAACCAATCCACATTAGAACAAACAAACAAATGCAAACCAGTTTGCAGTTCCAAACGGAAAGTTGTTGAATATCGAACATTGCAGAGTGGATGGTCTTGGGTCCTGTTGCTTAAACATTTGCTGCTATACAGATGGCCTTTATATTTACAAAATATTTCTATTTGCTCTCAGCCAACCATGGCATATTTGTGGATAAGGCATGAAGAATACCTTCCTGCCAATTTCTGCCAGGATACATAGCTTTTGTTAGTTAGCTTTTCAGAAATATTGTAGTCTAAAGTGCAGTTATGAATAGGTTTGAGTGCTTCGCGACGGACATTTTGTTTCTGGTTTTCTATCCCCTTGTGCAACAAGCAGGAGGCATGACTGGCAACTGATTTCCACCACTTGCCCCCCCCCCCCACCACCACCACTGGAATGCCATTTGGAAAGAGCTCCAATCCTGAACCCAAAGGAGTAATTATTTCAGAGGCCAAAATTTGCAGCAGAAAAGAGGTGGGGGCAAGAAAACCCTCCTGTATGAGGAAAACTCTGCCTGTGCCAATCCAAGCCTATGCATATATTTTACATAGGAATATTATACAGAATCATATCATTGGTTCATCTTGTCAATAGCCATTGGTCCATGTAGCTAATAGGCATGTGGAGTAGGAAACTGTCTTATGCAGAGTCGGCATTGTCCACACTGACTGGCAGCAAGTCTCCAGGGATTCAGAGAGGGGACATTCCTAGTCCTACCTGGAGATACCAAAGATGGAAAGTTTCACTTTGTGCATGCAAAGCACATACTCTACCACTGAGCCACAGCCCTTCCATCATTTTTAATTGTTATTGTCAATAAATGAGGACTTGGCTGAGCTACGGCCCTCACCCATCCAACAATGGCCAGCTAAAGATGTTCTGCTGTTTGAGGCAATGGACCAGATGGTAACGCCTAACCCCATTCCATATACAGAAGCCAAGTATACTGTCAAATGGATCTTACTTTAACACTGAGGATAGGACAGCATCTTCTGCTGTAGATGAGGTTAGCAAGCTAGCTTAGGCGTCCCAGTGTAGGCCATGTGGTAATGGCAGTTCTGTCCTGAAACAGAGGCATAGCTGTCAACCTTCCCCCCCCTTTTTTTGAGGGAAATTCCCTTATTCCAGCACTGTTTCCCACTGCTTCCTACTGCTATCCCGGATTGTTAGATATCCTGTAGACTGTCCCTGGGACAGGTGAGGCTGCTGATCCTTTATTTTCGAGGCTGCTGATCCTTTATTTTCAAATCTGAAAGTTGACAGCTATGAACAGAGGGGAACTCAGGAGGAATAAGGGGTGTGCTACTGTAGCCATCTTCCCTCTAAAATCTATCGCCTAAGGCAGTGTTTCTCAACCCTGGGTCCCAAGATGTTGTTGGACTACAACTCCCAACATCCCTGAGCTTTGGCCTTGCTAGCTAGGGGTGATGGGAGTTGCAGTTCAGCAACATCTGGGGACCCAAGGTTGAGAAAGGCTGGCCTAAGGGAATGCTTCGGCCATGGCACATATTCTCATTCAGGTGTCATCTAACACACATATAATTGTCAATAACATAATATAACATAATATATTCTGTGTAAACTCATTCCAAATATCATTGTATTTATCCAAAGTCTGCGTCTATAAGCTGTCTGTTTATATGTTGCCATGTTGTCAATTCATCGATTAAGGGGAATTGTATCTCTGTTCTTCCAATTCATCAGTATCAGTCTCTTGGCTACCATTAGGCTACGTAGAATTTGTTTTTGCTAAAGTTAGGACCCTCGTGTAAGGGTACTGGGGGCTTTGCCCCTTTGCCCACTGGATGTGCTCCCAAGCCAGATGGGACCCATGCGAATTGTCTTGTCCCAGTATGTTTCCAAGCACAATTCATAGTGTTGGTGCTGAACGGCCTCAGGCCAGTATACTTGAAAGCGAGTCGCCACCCCCATTGCTCAGTCTGGACACTGAGGTCCTCCTCTGAGGGTCTTCTGCTGCTTCCCTCATTGCGAGAAGCAAAGTTACAGGGAACCAGGCAGAGGGCCTTCTTGGGAGTGGGACTCTCCCTGTGGAATGCCCTCCCTTCAGATGTCAAGGAAATAAACAACTACCTGACTTTTTCTTCTTTGGTGATGACTCATAGCCAAGTAAGATTGCCTTCCATGAACAGTGAGTTCCATGAACAGTGAGTCTGTAAGTGACTTTGGAGGCCAGTCCTGGATCCACATGTCCTTCTGCAGCAGGGACATAGGTTTCCGGGTGGGAGTTGATCACAGTGACTTTTAGAAGACATCTGAAGACAGCCCTGTTTAGGGAAGTTTTAAAGGATTGGTGTTTTTATTATGTTTTTAGATGTGTTGTAAGTGACCAAGAGTAGCTGGGAAAACCCAGCCAAATGGGTGGGGTATAAATAACATCATCATCATCATCATCACCACCACCACCACCACCACCACCACCACCACCATCATCATGTCTATTTCAGCTCTAAGGCATTTAAACAAGTCTCTTTAGCCTACTACTAACTATAGTCAATATCCCCCCATTAATGTATATTTACATGCCACCATATGTAGATATCATAATTTTCCTTCATTATCATCCACAAGGTATAATTTTATGCATATTTTCAGGCCCCATTGACTTCATTTATGTTTCCTATGTACACGTTACACAAAAAGACATGTCACCCATCTTTGAAGTAAGAGATAAGCACTGAAACCATGTAAATAATAATCTCTTTTGTAATTGCAAACTAAAATAACCCACTTGAAGCAACTCTACCCCCACCCCCACGCACTGCCCAACCACTCTTTGCATTTTAAGATCTCCTGGTGAAAAGAAAACTTAAGTCAATATAGCATGAGACATTCCTAGCACTCGAAAGCACTTTGCTCTTTGCGCACAAAGGAATCATTTTTCCAAAAATACCGGTGGGTGGATTACCTCTCATATTTGCAGTACAGTATGTACATTTGACCTCTGCCATACTTTGCCATTTTTCAACATATAAACCTTGTTCTCTCAAACAGAACAACTCTATAGCCACAAGGGATATGACATATTGCGTAAGAAATCCAGACCACTTCAGACAACTCAGCTTGAGCACACTGAAAGGAAATTATATTGGCTCTTCCAATCTCGGAGGTTTTCAGTCTCTGGTGTTTTTTGTTGCTGTTGTTATTTAAAGACTACCTGTCTCAATATAAGGCTATATCCTCAACTTATTTAAGTCATCGTGACTCCATTAAGTGAATGGAATTAGGCCAATCTACACAGACTAAAAACCTGGTTTGTAATTCTCAAATACTGCATTCTTTTAAAAAATGCACTTGGTTGGGGAAGAGCTCTGCCACAAATATGCATAATGAAAAGGGAAGCTTTCAGCCTCAATCTTCTTATCGTATTAGCCATGTTTATGTGATCTTTTCTGAAGTCCCTGATCACAGTACAATATGCTGCACTGTAATTCCAGGTCAGTACATGAGCAAAGCTGCTATTGAACATGTGCATGCTTCTTTGGTGGGGGGGAGAGCACAGTGTGGCTCTCCAAATACCACCTATCCTCCTGTGATTTCTGTAGAGCAAATCTTCAACAGTGGGCAGCAGTTTAGCTGAAAACCAATGTGATGTGCTCTGGATGGAGTGCTGGGCTTTGAGCTATGAGAACTGTATTCAAATGAACCATGAAGCTCATGGGGAAACCTTGGCGATGTCATTATGCCCTCACCTAATTTCACGGGGAGCAATGCAACACAGCACTAATGAGTGAAGATCAACCAAATAAAGGAACAGACACAGAGGGAGAAAAATGCACGCACCTGTTTTAGAAAATTTAAAATATAAAGCCCAAGGATCCCAATGTTTAAAACATATCTTGACAACCTGAGGCTTGGGCGAAGCATGCAGCCCTCCACCTCCATCGGTGTGCCCCTCCCACTGGAGAGAAAGGAAGAATGGAAGATAATGAGTCCTACATGGTTGAAGCCAGGTGTTATCATAGTTACTAGTTATCTTGGGTCACTAGATCTTTGCTCGTTCCTGTGCGTGTCAACAATCCATGTTTACTAAAGCAATTTGAATTCAAACTTGGAAGACTCCATTCCAGAGCTCATGACAAAGAAGGTGCCAGTAGGTGCCCTCTGTGGGGAAGAATTTCCACAACTTTGGGGCTGCTACACAGAATGCTCACTGAGGGTGGTTGAAGTACCAAGATGGGCCTATCTGCTGACCTGAAAGCGTCTGTAGGGAAGGAGTTGGTCTTTCAGATATTTGGAACCTAAGTCGTTTAGGACTTCATACATTAATCTGAGCCCCTTGAACATCTTGTGGGAGCCAATTTAACAAAGTTTAACTATGCCATGCATGAAAAGGTGCTTCTTTCGTCTGTCCCAAATGTTGCAACATTCAGTTCGATTGAAATCCTTCCCAGAGCTCAGGGTCTCCTGTAGGTTTAGCGGCACTCCCTGTCTGAAACTCTGCATGACACCGAGACAAACCCTTCTCCTCTAAGCAACAAGAACATATCCATTCTTCAGCTCGCAGCATAGGGAAGGACTGTGCTGTATTACTCATCAGAAGGCAAGTAGAAAAAGTTTAAACTGCTCTGATGGTTCCAGCTAGCTAATATCCCAAATCGAGGAGGGATGTCGTTCAGAGTGCTTCCTCATCGATGCAAAGGGTGAGAGAACAGCCTGAGCGATGCTTTCACGTTGCCCAACGAGGCTCCAGGGAGAAAAAAGTACAACCTCCCCGCATGTCTGAGCCAACTTCAAGCTGTGTAGAAGTAGACATCCGCTCTGACATCAATTATTAAAGCAGTCACTTCTTCATAAAGCTGCATTAAGATCCTTTGTTCATTTTTAATACTGTTTACAGACTGCAGGCCAAGTCTCTCTGCTCTGATTGCCTGGTGGGGGGAAGGAGGGAAATGCTCCCTGTTCTGTCTTAGCATTTCTTACCAGAGGCAAGATCAAGTCCAGGTGGATTCAGCAGATGGAACTCGCAGTGCGGGTTCGGTGCGTATCATCCACTAGAGGGACCTAGCGGACAGGCTTCCTGTACCATTAGTGTAGAAGAAGGCATGTTTGAGGTGTGTTGGGGGGAGAAAAGGCACACCTGCTATGGTTTTTCAAGTCATTTGGTCACATTATAATCCACCAAGCAGTTGGAGAAGAAGGACAGAAGGTGAAGAAAGAGCTGGGAATGGAGGGAGGCCTTCTTCTCATTATTTGGATTTCCTGGGACAATCAACAAACCTGCTGTACCTGGACCTGGGTGTGGAGAGTTCAGCTGAATGGCACACAGTTGGGGGAAGCCTGAGGAATTACCCTCCACCTTGGCCATGAAAAGCAGCTAACTGCATTGGGCTGGCCATAGTTCTAGTTAGGGGGTGCAGGTATGTGTGCCCCTTTCAATGAACTCTCCTCACTGAGTTCATTGCCTCTCGGCTTCAGGTGGGATATTAAGGAACATCAAGAGTGGCTTGGAAAACCTAGCCAGATGGGCAGGGTGTTGTTGTTGTTATTTCTAAGAAGTTGGTAGGGGATCACTACTACCTTAAGCATCAAAATGCCTGCTGAAAACCTTTTTTGTTTTGCCAGGCCTATTCAGGCAATTAAGAATACATATTTTCACAATGGTTAATTGATGTCTGTTTTGAACTTTTACTGTATGTTTTATGGTGTGTTGTTGTTTTTTTGTAAACTGCTTTGATCATTTTTACGAAATAGTCTATAAATAATTTTATAAATAATTTTAAAAAGAGGTGGCAAATTTCCATAAAATTTGAATAAGCTAACTTACAGACAGACAGACAGAAAGAAAGAAAGAAAGAAAGAAAGAAAGAAAGAAAGAAAGAAAGAAAGATAGATGATAGATGATAGATGATAGATGATAGATAGATAGATAGATAGATAGATAGATAGAGATAGATAGATAGATAGATAGATAGATAGATAGATAGATAGATAGACAGACAGACAGATAGACAGACAGACAGATACTGTAGATAGATGGATGGCTGGATAGATATGGGAAACTGAAAACAGATGTCTGCTTAGCCTGCTGTCAATGAACACTTTCAAGGAATGCGCTTTTCCAGGCTTAAGCCAGATAGCCCTTCAAATAGAGGACCATCGTCTAAGGACCCTGGCCATTTGGGAGCCTGTTGGGAAACAGTTACAGATAGGTAGCTGTGTTGGTCTGCCATAGTCAAAAAGAAAAAAATTCCTTCCAGTAGCACCTTAAAGACCAACTAAGTTAGTTCTTGGTATAAGCTTTCATGTTTATGCACACTTCTTCAGATACACATGTATCTGAAGAAGTGTGCATGCACACGAAAGCTCATACCAAGAACTAACTTAGTTGGTCTTTAAGGTGCTACTGGAAGGACTTTTTTATTGTTGGGAAACAGTTCAGCTTAGCAATACCCATTTCTTCTAGGCTCCTGAGGTTTCAGCAGGTAGACACAGTGGTTCCCCCCCCCCCAAAAAAAGAACACACACACTGTGGGAAGTCATTAGGAAAAAATATGTCGGTCTAACTAAAATATCTCAAGATATGCAGGCTTTTAAGTTCTCCATCAAACTTCCATCAAACTCAATGTTGAAGAAAGCCCACTGGAATGCCAAGGATTCATAAAGTTTAAAGGAGACGTATAAACAGAGCATGCCAACCTATTGCTTTAATAAATCCATTTCAAAGACTCATAAAGCGGACTTTCAGGAATTGACCTACATGAATAAACCCACCACTTGCCTGCAAATTACAGGAATAAGAGAGAGAGAGAAATGACCTTTCTGCAGCTGCTGGGAAGAAAGACAACTAAAGATGAATAATCTGATTTTCCTTTAAAAATCTTAAACATGAAAACCTTGAGCTCTAGTCTTCAGAGACCCCTTTGTATTTAGTTGTGATAAAATTATGATAGGTTTAGTGCAGCCTTGTAACAAAACTATCCGTGTACCAAGTTTGGACAGCAAGACTGTGCACAGAGGTGATTTGGACAGCTGCCCCACAACTGATTTCCCTTTTAGTGGATAACACTACACACCCACACACCTCTACATGTCTTTGAGCCAGGGCACTTGAAGTATCAATCCTCTCTTACCTAAATGGACCCCGAGGTCTTCATCAAAAGCCCTCATCCAGGTGCACACACCTGGTGAAGAAAGGCAAGCAGTCATCAGGGAACTTGTCTTCTGGGTGATGCTGCCTTCCCGGAGGAGCTTGCCTGGAACCATCTCTGTGGACGGGGAAGAACTTTTCTTCTCCCAATGACATTGGGTACATCTGTGATAGTGCTCCTATTATTATTTAAATAATGACTTGAATTTCTATCCTGCCCTTCCTCTCATCAAAGGAGCTCAGGATGCGAAGCAAATAAGTAGCCAAGCAAGGCAGATAAAAATAAAATAAAAGCACATCTCAAACATTTTTTTAAATATATCTTAAGAGCACCTCCAAAATATTTTTAGCTCTACGTTCTTCCACTTTTTAAATTTTGCACTGGCTTTATATTGCTTCCTTTTTGCTGATTTCAGCACAAAACGTTTAGAACCCTTTATCATTATTTCAGTGGGTTTTTTTAAATTATTTTTTCAATTTTGTGTAGGTGGAATGTAGGTTCATCTTTGTAGGTTGAACGGTCTGTCAGTTACAGCATGTAGGTGGTATACAAATGCAAAACATGAATGCATACCTAAAAAAAAAACCGGGATAGCTTCTGATGGAATTGGGGGCAGGCATTTGCTGTAGTTCCCCCATTCTCACATTACCCAGAAGAGCCTACAAAGGTCAGATGGTGCCTGCCTGAATTCTTAGTTTACATGTTGTACTAGAGAGATCCCTCAGAATCCTTTAGCCAGCACTGTGTGAACCACATGTGCACATGGGCTCTTTTGAAAACAGATCACTTTCTCCTACTTGCTTACACACTGCTTCTTTTCTTTTCCCTCATGTCCTTGAACAGTCAAGTCGGTAGCTACAGCCAGACTTGGCAGCTGCTGGAGTAAGATGTCAAGTAGTGAAATATATACTTTTCTAACAGTAGTTTCTTGGCATGGAGCTGGTCCATTGCATGGATGCACATCTAGTGATGTAATCTTTTCCAAGTTGATTCTACAACACAGAGAACCTTCTTTTGGGGGGAGGGGGGTATTGCTTATGTTTCCTTCCTGTACAAAGTGTGCTTTGTCATTATTACTGTATTTAGTATTGGTATGTTCCTCACCTTATCCCCAAAGCTTAGGGTGGCTCTTGGTTAGAGATTCTTAAGGAATTTGGTCTTAGGATATTCTGACATGAGCTGAGGCCATCTGAATTTCCCAGAAGAGTGTGTGGATCTGGACTTGGCTGTCAGATGTCCCACTTCTCTGAATGCTGGGACTCAGTTCTTGGCCCAAATATTCTTTCTTTCCATCTGATTTCTAAAAGGCATATTTTGAGATCAATTCTGTTTAGTAATGCATATTGTGCAGGAAATACTCTCAAGAATGTGTGTGTGTGTGTGCAGGAAATACTCTTAAGAACGTATATGCAAATGCAGATTTTCAAGCAGATATATGCATATTCATTTGTAATTTTGTTGCAAATTTTACAGTGTAATTTCGCCCAACGCAATACATTTTTGCATTTTATTTTCATTAATATATTGCTATGAGTTTGCAGGTCTTCCCTATAATTCTTGGATTTTGCAAATGTTGTAAGTAATCAAGGTTTGATTAAACTTTGCCAAACACGGAAGTCCCCTGGATTTAGTTATGCTCACAAGCTAGGGCAGCTCAGTGGAGTTAGCTGCATGGGCCATCTGTGGTGGGGGGGATAGTGTTGGTCCATCAAGGAAACCCTCAGAGAGCAAGAGTGTCAGGCAAGGGGGAGTGGGGCCCCTTCTTTGTTAGGTGCTAGTGGGTGGAGGCAAAGGCCAGGTCTAGGGTTTCAACTTTGAATGGCATAGGCTGTGGGAAGGAGAAGGAGGGGCAGAAAGCCATGTGAGCTGAGGATAACAGGCTGGCACAAAGGGACACAGAAAGGCTTTTTGCTGTCCTCTGAATCCTATGCTGCACTTAAGCAGGAAGCCAGACCCACATAGGATATGAATGCTCCGCAATCCCTTCACCAAGGTGCAGGTGGTATATATGTGTAAATAAAACCATATATCATAAAGATACTGCAGTCTCTGCTGTGCCTAATTTCTGAAGGAACCCCTGGAATCTCACACCACTAGGAGGTAGGGGTGGTGCGTAACAATACACATTTTTAAATGCATACTTTACCCCAGTGTATGTATCTTTTTACACATTACTTGGCTAGAGAGCTGCATTGCAAAATTCAGACAATTGTGAATTTGGAAGGATGACAGTGTCTTAGTTCCAATATCATCTCAGAAAGTGCATCCCTAACCATGCAACACTGCTGAATACTGAGCTGTTGGCTGATTGATTTTTTTAACATAAAAATGTTCCTAGTGAAGTGCATTCGAGAAGCAGGGGGCCACCATTGAAAAGACCTCTTTCCATGTTTTAAACAAAAAAAAACACCCCATGAGAACAGGCCTTTTTAGTGGTGACTTCCTGCTTTTGGAATGCTCTCCCTAGGGAAACACACGTGTTGTCCTCATTATCCATTTTTAGACACATCTAAGACATTTCCATTTACCCAAGCCTTTGGTAGTTAAACTAGCATCTACTGTGGTGCTCGTCTGTAAATGGAATGGGGTAGGTCCTTCATACTGTGAAGCTGGATAAGAACTCTAGGAATTTTGTATATCACTTTTAAATGTTCTGGCTTTTAACTGATTTCTTCTGTTTGCATTATATCTTGTTACATTACAGAAAATAGACATCAAGACCATTATTCTCCATACTATGCTAGTTTTGCATGTACAGGGATCCTTCTTCCAAAATGGGAAAGCATAAAAATTACTCTGAAATGGGGCACTTCAGAAATATTTTAAGCATGTTAACTATTATTTGTGTGAAACACACCTGAGTTCTATGACTGAGTGGGGATTTTTAGCCAAATGCCCACATAAAAAATTCACACCAATGCTCCTGGAATATTTGGTATACTATATACAGAATATATCACACTAATTCCTTCACCACTATGTTTTTCACATTTGGGGCAGTATCAATTGTTTGTTGCTGTTCTGCAAAACCTCTGTTCAAATATAGGGCTGCCATATTTCAAAAAGCAAAAACCAGGACACTCCTGAAAGTTGTTGATCGTATTGCCAGATTTCCAAGAAATAATCCAGGACGCCATTTTTATAGGCAAATTCCAGGACATGTCAGTGCCAGTGTAGGCAACTGCATCTAACTAGAATAACTTTCACCCCTCCAGCAGTTCCACTTTGCTAGCCCTTGTCCTGGGGAACTCTCATGCAAACAGGTCCAATTTTAAAGAAGCAGCTGAATTCTGGCCATGCCTACTGAGAAGTGCTGCCCATTGAATTAAATGGGGCTTACTACCAGGCAAATGTGGTTAGGACTGTGGTGTTAGCTGCAAATTAAGCTAAAGTTTTCCATCTCTTGGTCAGTTTTTCCAGCTTGTTTTGATGCTTCTTTCCATATCAAGTCAAGGAAACAGGAGCAAAGGTTTAGAGTGAAAGAGAGAAGCAGGTCAGCTAGCCAGCTATTAAGGGGGGGGGGGGGTTAAGCCACCAGCTTTGGAGGTTCAACGGACGGTTTCATTGATGGTGGATGAAGGGCAGGCCGAGGTATCCTGCATGAGGTTTCTATGAAATTTGAGATGGGTTTTTAATGGCAGCTAATCCTCTTCTTCCTGTGTCTGTAAATTGGCTGCCGGGGCTATATTTAATTAGTCACACCGTGTTGTTCTTCTGCTCATATCTGTGGTTTTGGTAGACTGTACAGTGATTGCAAAAAGTCAGAGAAATGTATACAAGTAACCAGATTATTATCCTCAGAAACTGAGAGGGAAAAGGCAGTCAATCTGATCAGAGAAGCAATCTTAGCAGCCTGTATGTTTCAATCTATGCTAACCATCTTCACTCAAAAACTGCGTCCTACTGGTTGAATTTCCTAAGCATATGTAATCATGCAAAGGACAATATACCTTTTTATTTTTAAAAAAGGTGGTACCTGTTCCCAAACCCCAGCTACATTGGTTCAAAACTCAGTTAGTTGAGCATAATACTCTTAATCTCAGGGTTGTGGGTTTGAGCACCACACTTGCAAAAAATATATATATCCTGCATTTCAGGGGGTTGGACTCACTGACTCTGATGGTCCCTTTCAACTCTACAGTTCTATGATTCTATGATCAAAAAATCACTCTTTCTTTCCATGTTGGCTGAGACAATACTTTCAGGTTTCCAAACTGAGACTTTAGGGACACCCCGAAAGTTGTTGAGCTTTCTTTAGGAAGACCCCATTATTATTTTTTACAAAAACACCAAAGGACCACAGTTTTTCGATTGACTTGCCTAAGATCCAAGACAAAGCACCACCTCTCAGAAATTTCCCCCAGATATCAATTCCGCCTTTGAAATTCCGGTAAGGTCTGGATGTATGGCAACCCTAGGAACTTTTGATATTTTAGCCATTGTTTGCAAAAGCCCTCTTTCTCTTAGCGTTAATGAAGAAATCAAAAACTTGATGGGTAGTAATAAAACAGTGGGCCTCACATGACAAGAACATGTTTATGCAAATCTTTGACATGTTGCAAGCTGCCTTGGGCATGATTTTAACTATGGAAAGGCGTCATACAAATGAAATGCTGCTGATTATGACTATGTAAGGGCAACTGTACTATTAATAAATATGAGAGTCTATATTAAAAGTTTAATTTTGAATTCATTATTGCATTTTAGTGTTGTCCTTTTCTTTATCACATTTCAATATGTAGAGACACACTCATTCTCATTTCGCTTTGCAAATGTGGAGCATCCCATTGTACAAAGACTGTTGCACAATCTAAAGCATCACAAAGTGAGAACTTTCCTTTCCTTCTCTCTCGTTAAAGATCCTTTCTTTTTGTGGCTCCGTCTTGCTGTCTTCTACCATTTACCATTCTCATCTTACAGCAATGTAATCAAAAAGAGAATTATGTATAAGTTATTTTTTAATAAACAACAACAACACCCAAATTTATCAAAATAATCAAAACAAAATTGTGTCTGTGTCTGTGTTTTAAAATGCAGATTAAAAACAGTGACCTCAGAGGACCTGGATTTCTTTTACAGAAACAGAAGTTCAACATTTTTATACTCCAGCACAAACAGATACCACAAGGAGCTGACCTAGATTTAAACTCCGGTCTCCGGAGGGAGGAGATCTTCACATTAACCCACTGTTGCTCAGAATGTAATACTTTACAGATATCAAAGGATGGCAACCCAGAAACTTGAACTTCAGCTGTGTGTCTTTTGTTCTGATCTGCAGCAGAGCAATGACACGGTTTCCTCAAAAGGCCTTAATCCTCATTGGTACAAATTTCCCTAATATTCAATAATCGCTCCCAGTGGGGGATGTCTGATAGCATCTGTGCCAACATATGCTAGGCATCTCCAAGGGGCCGTGGCTTCATTCTGCCATAGTCTTTCCTGTCACCTAGAGAGGGGGGATATCCCTTCACAACAAAGGCCCCTCTATAAATAAATGGCATAGTCGAGATCATCAATACACTCAATCAAGTGCGTTTTTCAGCTACACTTTGCATATTGCGCAAAACAATGTTGAACCAACCTGAGCCGAAAATAGATGCAAGATGCACAAACATATACCCTGTATTTTCCACTTTGCAACAATTTAAATCTGAGTAATAATCTACTTTTAATGTAGGGATGGGGAAAGTAATCCTTTGTTATAGCTGAAGGGGTTGTGTGTGTGTGTGTGAGAGAGAGAGAGAGAGAGAGAGAGAGGGAGAGACTGTTTGTGATTTCCTTGTCTTCTGTCTCCAATCTCCTTATACATATAAGCATACATATAGTTCTCAGAGTTAAAGAGATCATCACACTGTAGCGTTACATCAAGAAATCGTGTCATTAAAAAACATTGTGTCATTTCTGAATGTTTGTTTGTTTTGCAAATCCCAAAGCACATCTTCCCACTGAGAAGTCAGCTCTGACATGCTAGCATACAGCAACCATTGGCGCCGCTCAGGCACTCTCGATCGGCAGCTGATCTCAGCAGGACTGGCATCTGGTGCCAAATGGAAGAGGTGCCCAATGCAAGGCCTGCTTGCAGAGTGCACTTTAAGGCTCCCAGTTGTTTCTTCAGAGCCACAGCTTTATCTGTCCCACACCGGACATCATTTGACACCAAATACGGGGAGGGAGTGGGTGGGACTTGGGGGGAAATGGCCGTATGGGCCAAATCCAGATTACTGCTAGACCTAATTTGGCTTGCGGCCCAAAGGTTCCCCTCATCTGGTTTAGAAGATTGGGCTGGGGCTGGGGGATCTGAGAAATGATTTTCATTTAAGTAAGACAAAAGCAGTATAAGTTCATAACTTGTGGTTTATAACTGGGCTGTGTGTGTATAAACTGTTAATGTCTATGACTCAAGCTGTTCTTTAGAAAGCACAGGAACCAAGGCCAATGAAAAAAGTGAGAAACCTACCAAAAAAAACCTATATAACAATTGTACGTTTCCCACAAAGTCCAAAAGTACACTCCATAGCACTGCTGTATTGGGTGCTCTGAGGCATTATGGGAAATTTAAAATGGCAGCAGATTGGCTCCCATTGGAAGTACTCTGCCATGGGGTAGGGCTGGATAGGGGTTGCATGCAGAGGACTCCCACAAACTTGGTGTGGGCCCTTTTTTAAGCAACTGGGTATGGTGTGGGTGGGTGGGTGGGTAGGTGTGTGTGTGTGTGTGTGTGTGTGTGTGAGAGAGAGAGAGAGAGAGAGAGAGAGAGAGAGAGAGAGAGAGAAGGCCAATATAAACACAATACATTTAAAGCACATGACTTCCCCCCAAAGAATCCTGGGAACCATAGTTCCTCAGAGACCTACGCTTCCCAGACCTACACTTCCCAAGACCCTTAACAAACTACAATTCCAAGGATTCTTGGGGGGAAAGTCATATTGTTTTAAATGTATGGTGTGCAAGCAGCCAGAGAATGGGAGAGAGCTAAGCTTCAGTTACTTTTGTACCTTTGTTTGGGCTTCGCGTTCAGCTCTTCAGTTCAGTTGTAAAAGTAAAGTAGCTCGTATGGGCTTGCCATAATTACCATTTTCTTTCTTTCCTGTAAGACAGGAACGGATCGATATCCTACGAGAGGAAGATTAAGAATCTTCAATAACCTTTACAGCTCTCCGAAAAGGAATTATGATTTCTTCCAGGCCTGTGTCAATGGTCTAATTCAAAATTATGATTGAGCTATTTCTGAAAGTGGAAATTAAAATTAGTGAAAGAAGGTGTTTGCAGCTTTGGGTGTTTTCAACAGCATGTTTGAACAATCATGCAGAAATCCCCCTTTCAAGCTCCTGAGTTGCTTAATAAAGAATCAATATTGGAGTCAGCCTCTGAGGAGTTGAGCTCTACATATTTGCCTTGGTTCAGCTGACAATGAGAATATCATGTAAAGATGTGCACTAGCATTTTAGTCAACTTGTCTGCCTACTGATTAGACCTAAGAAGATATTTGATTACAGAATAACGGGGTTAGTCATTCAGCATCCATTCCCAGTATAATTTGCCATTCACATTTAGAGGATGATTGGCATAAATGTATAATGAAATAAGGAGAGTAAATTTGGGGAAGGGAGGGGGCTTATATAGAGCTGCCTCCTTCTCAAATTTGCTCCATGGACACTACCACGTTTTCCCTCTTAATCCTCTTTTTTTTGGGGGGGGGGAGCGAGAGATAACTTACATATACTATGCATGCCGACCGCCCTTGGATAACTCCCATTTCTAAGTACCACGAAAGGGAAAGGGAAAAAGAGGATGCATATTTGCATAAAATATGCACATGCTGATGTATACATATAGATGCAAATTTAGAATAATTACTGTAATTGAAACTGAAGCACAATACTTCTCCCCAGAGTGGGGAAACAAACAGTGACCCAGTGACCAGTTTGTCTGCACAGCTTGCTGTGCAAGTGCTGCTAACTGTTGATGGGCACTCCTCTCAAGCTTCCCTCATATGGCTCCTTGCCTTTAAAGCAGACTTGGGCAGTCCTTTAAATGAAGGAATCCTTCAAAGAGAGAAGTGTCCTCCGGCAGCCCCACAAAAACAGGTCTCCCCTCTGTAAAGTAGGGGACACAGAACCGTAGCATTTTAGAGCCAAAAGGAATGCGATGCAAAAATCCTGCCCACAGTCGTCCTTGAGTAGGCTTGAACCACCAACCGTCTGGGTGACCCATAGCACCTGGCATAGTATCCAGTGAATTACTGTCTTTGTAATCTACCTTTTGAAAATGCCTTCTGAAAATTTGCTTAAAGTGAATTGATAAATATTCTCTCAGGTAGCAACCCTTTACCCCAGGTCTCAGATTTCTGAGCTGGGTGAAGTGGCGTAGAGGCATTTTTTACTCTGACGCACATAGGTGTTAATGCATGTGACCATTCCCCCCCTCCCCCGAATACTCCATTCCATCCTTTCCCCTTGGCTCCATGTTCTGTCCTCCCAGGTGCAACTGTGTCCACCAGTGCCGGATTTACATATAAGCTAAACAAGCTATAGTTTAGGGCCCCACTCTCTTGGGGGCCCCCCCAAAAATTGAAGAAGAATAAACTGGATGTACATTTCCAAAATATAAGATAATAAACAAGTAAAATAAAACCTACATACAGCAACAGTAGGCTCCTATGATGTAAGTAATGGGTCCATAAATTACCATGTAGCATATACTGAACACAAAAAACAGCGACAATTTGTTGTTGATGAAGGACAGCTGGACGTATAAAGGGCCCCGTGTGGTTCAGGGTAAAACTTTGCATTGTGTGGAGTAGTCATACTTATGCACAGGCATAAGTTTTGAGAGTAGGCAAGGCAGGGCATTATGGCTGGAACTGCTGTTCACTGATGTTTATGCCCAAAATTTGTTTTCATTTCCAGGACTCATCCTATAGCATGGGTTGGCAAACTAAGGCCTGGGGCCTGGATCCGGCCCAATCGCCTTCTAAATCTGGCCGGGAATCAGCATATTTTTATATGAGTAGAATGTGTGCTTTTATTTAAAATGCATCTCTGGGTTATTTGTGGGGCATAGGAATTCGTTCATTTATTTCCCCCCCAAAAATATAGTCTGGCCCTCCACAAGGTCTGAGGGACAATTGACTGGCCCCCTGCTGAAAAAGTTTTTGACCCCTGTCCTATAGCATATGAAGTACTGACAAAAGCGTCAATACCTTTGAGCACAATGTAGGGCAGGAGCAGAGAGAACCCTCCAATATTTAGGTGGACAGTAAGTCCACATCAGGATCCCTGATTAATTTCCTTGGAAACCTTTCGCTGCCTGAAGGTGGCAGTGGGGAAAAGAAGGGAAAATTCCCTTCCACAAATGAAAGTCTCTTGTGTGAGCAGACTAGCAACTTTGGATACAACCCTTGATTATTTTACTTCTTGTCTGACATAGCACAAACATCACTGCATGCTACGCTCATACATTACAATAGCCAACCCCCCCCCCCAAAAAAAACCCCCACCGAAATTCAGTTCATGTATGAAAATTGCAATGAGTGAAATAACCATAAAATTTATGTAACAATTATTTTATTCTTCTTTTGCAGCTCAGAACAAGTGTAGACATAACGTGTGACTGCTGAGGTCATCATTTTTGCAGATATTCCTCTCTGCTTCTGATTTATTCATTTATTTTTATTTTATTTAAACAATTTCTATACTATTTCAGGAATCTCTAAGCAGTTTACAAAGATTCAGTACAGTATATTTTTTTAAGAACCAGTTTTAAAAAAAGAAGTTCAAACTATAAAATCAAATATGTATAAAAATAGAATAAAAAGTATTCAGTAGGCTCTGGAATTTCAGCAGGCAGCTCTAATGTTGCAAATCAGATTCTAAACTGTCAGCGTGATAGTGAACAAGTTTACTTAGAAATAACCCCCACTAATCTTTCCAACACCATCTGACTGATGTAACTTTCCTTACAGTGGAAGGAGTTCAACAAGGCAGGGGTTTATTGTAGTATTAGGAAAGGCTGTGTTGTGTTCTGTACGGTTTTGCTTTGTTAAATGCTGCCTGAAAATTGTGGCTCCAGTGTGATCTTGCTAAATCATTATTTGATTCACAATTAAATAAAAGCGGACTGGATAAGGGATTTTTTTTTAAAAAAACTGAATATGCTGCATGTACCATGACCACTGAATATATCAGAAAATAACACCGTATCTTCTGCCAAAATGGTCACACACACACACACACACACATTTCAAAACAATCCTCTAATTTAGACAATCCCATTTCAGCATAATTTAATTACATTTTGTCACACACACCCGCTTTGCTTTCTGAGTTCAAAGCACTGTCTTTTTGGAGAATGTACTAATGCTGTACGATGCACTTTCTGATGGCTTCTGACAGTTAATGACTTTAAATCACTAGTGACAGAAATCCTTTGGAGGAGTGGGGGAGGGGAGGGAGCAGGAAAGGGTCTGAGAATAATTGAATCTTATTTCAACTATAGACCTAATATTCTGTACTGGATCATGAAACTGTGTAAGCTTTCAAGTGTGTAGCTCTTCCCCCTCCCCCCCACCCAATTTCTTTCATGAAAGAAGAGAAATATTAATGTGTTTTCAGATTAATGAATACTCCAGGTATTCATAATATAGTTCTGAGGTTGCCAGAATATTTTGTTCTTAAAAATTCCTGGGGGAGAGGAGACTGGGAAGGAGGAGGTGGTTCTTACAATTTAGTTCTTCTTTGCTATCTGCAATTACTGAGTACACAGTGTGCTTTCAGGCAGCGTCTTGAAAACAGAGTTTTTATCATATCGGCATTGTGTGGAAATCTGCAAGCACCAGATCCTGAAAAGGAATGCTTGGGTTTCATTGGGCACTTATCAAAAGGTGTCTTATGTACTTCATCTCATGAGGCATTTTATACACACACACACCCCTTTGTAAAGGGACTGGTGTTTTGAGGAGGAAAGGAAAGCACCTATACTGTTTTGTGTCGAAGGGGAAGTTGGTGACTAAGAAACACCTTTGGTTATTCTGTGAACCACACTGAGATCTTGTGATGAAGGCTCCTCCTTTCCTTGAACTGTTACCATTCCAGCTGTTTTTATCATGTTGTTGTTGTTGTTGTTGTTGTTGTTGTTGTTGTTGTTGTTGTTGTTGTTGTTGTTGTTGTTGTTACTAAGCATTAGCGGCTGAGTTTGCTTTTTTCCTCCTCCCTCCAAATTTCCTTTCGTTTTGTGTTGGGTCTTTTGGATTGCAAGCCACTCTTATTACTGATAAGCTGGCACAGAAGCCTTTCTTCTTGGGTATAATAAATGCTACAAACAAACAAACAAACAAATGCATATAAATCTGGTTCATCTTTGGTAGACGGAATGGATGGATGGACATTTACTCTACTCACCCAAACCACTTTTTTTGCATCACCCACCCAATCCTCTTCAGAGCCAAAGCACTGGCTGACTAATGCACGTGTCTTTGTCAGTTTTTTGGCTAACACTTTTATTTCCATTGAACAGAATCATAAAAATGATGGAAGCCACATGAATTTCTGCATTCTGGAACAGTTGCTGATGGGAGCTGTCTGGAAACATGCTATATATTCCTTGCCAGGAAGCAGGAGAGAAGCAAAGGCAGAGTTCACACTAGGCTTTGACATTCATTTTTCACCACAGTTTCTACCCACAGTCAAATGCCCCTGCCATCATAGCACCCATAATTACCAGCGTTACATACTGCACTTGAAGCCTACTGAGCTGTAACCAACTGGGTGAGACAGCTTCCTCCTCCCTTTCCCCATATTAAGGTGACACAAAATGGCCATGTTCTGTCCTCCATTCCTGGGAGCATCTTCTTTTCTCCTGGACAGAAATACCTGACTGAGGTGGACCACTACCCGCTCTCTTCCCCATCTTGATCTCTCTTGCAACTTTTAAAGTTGCATTTGAAACACATGAAGGACAATCAGATTAGCTACTAGTTTAAGCTAGTGCTGTTGTAAGACGTGTCTGCAGTCCAGGGGTCGGGATTATGCCTCACAAGATGCTGGTAGAGCCTAGTTTCCATCATCCCCAGCCAACAACATGGACAACAGTATGGGATGATGGGAATTGTAGTCCAGAAACACCTGTAGGACCACAAGTTGCCCATTGCTGATGCTGAGATGGGGAAACCATTGAAGCTTTGCTTCAGGGACCTACAGTATTCATTGCCTTCAAGGAGGGCCATGTCATTGCAGTCAAAACCAGCCCAATGCTTTTTCCTCTCCATGAAGGAGACAAGATTGGCTACAAAGAGAAGAAGAAGAAGAAGAAGAAGAAGAAGAAGAAGAAGAAGAAGAAGAAGAAGAAGAAGAAGAAGGGGAGGAGGAGGAGGAGGAGGAGTTTGGATTTGATATCCCGCTTTATCACTACCCGAAGGAGTCTCAAAGTGGCTAACATTCTCCTTTCCCTTCCTCCCCCACAACAAACACTCTGTGAGGTGAGTGGGGCTGAGAGACTTCAAAGAAGTGTGACTAGCCCAAGATCACCCAGCAGCTGCATGTGGGGGAGCAGGGACACGAACCCGGTTCACCAGATTACGAGACTACCGCTCTTAACCACTACACCACACTGGCTCTTGGCAATTGGATTGAGAATTGAAGCTGATTTCAACACTGGTGGTGGAGGAGCATCCTCCAATGCAACTCAGGGCTAGAGACAAGCTTCCTAGTTTAGTTCAATTATGTCATCATGCCATACCCACATGTTGCTGGCCGTTCACCAGAAGCACACTTGCACAGTGCTGTCCAAGCCATCTCCAGCATCACCAGCCTCCCAGCAGCTGTCAGAATCAACCTTTCCTCTCAGTCGCCTCTCAGCGGCATTAGTTGTTTACAACTTCTTCGCCACCACATGGGCCTCCACTGCAGAAGAAATACACTTACTGCAGGACGCGGGTGGCACTGTGGGTTAAACCACAGAGCCTAGGGCTTGCCGATCAGAAGGTCGGCGGTTCGAATCCCCACGACGGGGTGAGCTCCCGTTGCTCGGTCCCTGCTCCTGCCAACCTAGCAGTTTGAAAGCACGAAGTGCAAGAGGATAAGTAGGTACCACTGCAGCAGGAAGGTAAACGGTGTTTCTGTGCCCTGCTCTGGTTCGCCAGAAGTGGCTTAGTCATGCTGGCCAAATGGCCTGGAAGCTGCACACTGGCTCCCTCGGCCAATAAAACGAGATGAGCGCCACAACCCCAAAGTCGGCCACGACTGGACCTAATGGTCAGGGGTCCCTTTACCTTTATGTACTGTATTTATATTCAACCTCTTTCTCCGGGGAGCTTGAGGTGGTATACTCGGTTCTCCCTCTCCTCATATATTCCCAACAACAACCTTGTGCGGTAGATCAGGCTGAGAGGCAGTGGCTGGCCTAAGGTCACCCAGTCAGCTTCATGGCCAAGTAGGCATTTGAACCCTGGCCCAGGTTTGACACTCTCACCACTACACCACTGGCTTTTCAGCTAAGCCCCAAAGTTCTCCTCACATACCATGTTCTTAAACAAGTGTTTAAAAGCACATGCATCATACAGGTGCACCCATTCAAGCGCCATGGCTAGCTGTGATTCCCTGTTGAGCATGCATGTTGTCTGTTAAAAGCTCTTTCCAGGCTGGGAACACCCTGCACAAAAAAAAGAGCTCTTAATTTCTCTGCCTTCTGTGCATTTAATTTGTGTGACTTCAACTGGTTGGCCTTCAACCGCGTAAGGTCAAAACCACACAAGTTAAACGTACGTAAGATGTGGCCATACTGTATTTGTAGAATCAGCTCATCTAAGTCTGTCCTGATGCGATAGTTGTGGCATCACTCTTCCTGCGACAGCCAGGCATTAGCTAGCTGGCGGAGTAGTAGGGGCGGGGGGGGGATGTCCCCACTGTAAAATCATTTATATTTCCACTCTTTCTGTGATAGCAAGGCAAAAAAAAAAAGAGAAAAAAGGCAAAAGGCAAAATAACAAGCCTGTCTTCCATTAGGTGTGCCACCCTTGGTTCTCAGACAAACAAGCTTCTGTGTGGATGAGCTAGCTTCATTTCATATTTGTGTAATACCCTGAAAGAAATGAGCTTGCTATAAAGTCTCTCTCCCTCTCTCCTTCACTACTGCACGCAGCAATGAATATCACACCCAGCAGGGGACAGTGGCACCTGGCTGTCCAGACCCTGCGTTGCACAAAGCCATCTGGGGGTAATTACGACAAGGTATTCTTTAAGGACCAGATGGGACCAAGGAACAGAAGCCCCTACCCCTCCCAGTCATTTACAACATAATTCCTTTCAATGATATACTTAATCCTCCCACCAGCTACGCTTTTCAGCTTGCTGTTGTCACTGTTCCTTTATGTTAATTCAGCTGAGAGACGGAGTTGGGGACGAGGAGAGGGAGAGGGGGAGAGAAGCTGGGAGTGGAAGAGCCGGCTACCGGTAACTCAAGGGACTGAAAGAAATTATCCATCCTCAAATTGTTTCCACTATGCCAAGTACAGTAACATTTTTTTAAAAGGAAAAAAGAGGGAGTGGGCTGAAATTACCCTCAAGGAGGTCAGTGCTCTGTACAGCACCAGCTGACGTTTATTCAGCCACCTGTTAGCTGGGAGGGTTCCACACATTTAACCAGCTTAAAGAGTCCTTTTTGCCCATTGACGGGCAGGCTGCTGACATTCAGAATACACAAGCTTTGTGATCCTATGTGGCACACACACAACTTAATTCAATTATGTTGTAAGCCTATCCTGTTCGCTTTGGTGCCCTTTCGCTTTCGAATAATATGCAGCGTGCCTTTCACTTGTTTTCGAAGGAAAATTAAGAGTGAAAGGTGTTTCAGAGACAATTGCCTGGCTACTTTTATTTATTTATTTTTTAACATCCTTCCATTTAGCTTTTGCTACAGATGTACTCCAGTCATACTCCAGCCTCAAAAGGACAGATTTGCTTTTCTTATTATCCTCAATAAAGCTTGTTAGGCTCTGTAAAAAAATAACAATAATGAGTAGAATGAGCAGAGATCCCTCGTGGTTTTCTAAAAGTATGCAACACCTTAAAATAATGATAACCATATCTGCTGCTTTAGACCATTTCTATAGTAGTTGTACATTTGCACACACAAAATGTTATTTGCTTTATTTTATACAGTGGTACCTCAGGTTACAGACTCCACTAACCCAGAAATAGTATCTTGGGTTGAAAACTTTGATTCAGGATGAGAACAGAAATCGCGCAGCGGCGACGTGACAGCAGCAGGAGGCCCCATTAGCTAAAGTGGTACCTCAGGTTAAGAAAGGACGCCAAGAACGAATTAAGTTCTTAACTCGAGGTACCACTGTATTTTGGTGGTGGAGGCAGTTATAATAATTGGTTCTTTCTGCAAATTTTATTATACTATGCACACTGAAACCAGCGTAGGAAGAAAAATAATTGCATTTCTAATGCTGTGCAATTCACAGCATTAAGAAGACAGATGTTCTGGGCTCACGTTTTCCATCCTGGTGCTAATGGAACTACAACTCCCATTTGCTCCCACCAACCTGGCCAGTAGCCAGAGATACTGGGCATTGCAGTCCAACAGCATATGAAGGTCACCAAGTTGGAGAACCCTACTCTAGGTTGTTTTTCTTACACAATCTCCCAAGAACAGCTCTCTCTCTCTCTCTCTCTCCAAATACAGTATTGATTGAATATTGAGGTTCCTATTCTCTGCCCATTTAAAAAAATCTTTTTAACAGATGGCAAGCTGAAGTTGTGAAATAGTGACTCCTCCATGGCTACACCAATCTGCCTATGTTGGATAGAGCACATATGGATAGCAGCTAAGATTTTGCTCTATTTCTCCTTGTCCTTCTTCCTCAGAGGGCGGTGGACTCTCCTGCCTTGCAGGAGGTTTTTGAACAGAGGTTGGATGGCCACCTGTCAGGAATTCTTTTGCTGTGACTCCTGTGTTGCTGAGGGTTGGGCTACATGACCTCTGGGATCCCTTCCAACTCTGCAATTCTAGGATTCTTTTGAATATGCAGAGAAGTGGAAGTGGAAATAAGTTCCAATGCACCTTAGGATAAAGCAACATATCTCCTTTCTGAGATTTACTTCTAAGAACCTATTGACTTTTAATAATGTAAAAGGCAGCATTACTGTGTAGGGTAAGCTTTATGTCCATCCTGGGCTGGCCAGTGGGGGGGGGGGAGGGAGAGAGAGGGGGGGAGGGAGGGAGGGAGAAAGGCAGTATAAACACAAAGGAAGATGCCAGTCTGCATAAAATTCACATATGGTAGTTTATAGGAAACAATTGCTGTAATTTAAAAAGAAATACAAGGCATCTCACCATAGCTGAGGTGGATACAGGTGACTTATGTGCCTGCCCAGACTGTTGACCAGATGGGCAATTTCAAGGCTCCTGCTCTCCCTTTTCATGGTTCTTTATCTTTAAACTGGACTCCAACTGGAGAGCCCTTCAAATAAAGGACTGTCCTCTGTAAAGCAGAACACGTGGCTAGTTTAGTCTATCCTGAATGTTGTCGAGGAGAGCAGCATCTCAACCGGTTTGCCTCTCCAAACCCCCAATTATTATTCAGTCCTGAACACAGTGAAACAAGAACTCAAAGGAACATTGTCATGAATCAGAAGCATGTACAATAACGACGGCTGAAAGGCATGCAGCCTTAAGAGAAGAAATGAGAGCATTCTCTCCCCTCAGTGTAGTACAGAGAATGAGAACCTGTGGTTGTTGTCATGAACTCTGGCAGCTGCAACAACATCAGATTATGGATGCAGAACTTCCTTCAGCATAAACGTCACTGAACTCTCGGTAGGATTTACTGCTGAGTATACATGCTTAGGATTGAGCTGTACAACTCCCATCACCCTGACTGTTGGCTACAGGCAAGATACAAATAATAGAAATCAGTGCTTGTTGTATGTTTGTGTGTGTGTGTGTGTGTGTGTGTGTGTCTGTGTGTGGTGAAAGTAAAAATTAGGTGTTGGTACACCTATTTTGATAAAAGTATCATGAGTGCCCACACAAAGTGGCTGTCCTGGGCAGAAAAAAAGATGATGCTACAGTCAGACAAAAGCACCAATTGAAATAAATATAACACAGTACAGTGGTACCTCTGGTTACAAACACCTCGGGTTACAGACACTTCGGGTTACAGACTCCGCTAACTCAAAAGTAGTACTTCAGGTTAAGAACTTTACCTCAAGGTGAGAACAGAAATTGCGTGCTGGAGGTGCGGCGGCAGCAGGAGGCCCCATTAGCTAAAGTGGTACCTCAGGTTAAGAACGGTTTCAGGTTAAGAATGGACCTCTGGAATGAATTAAGTTGTTAACCAGAGGTGCCACTGTACAATAAAAATGGAGTCAATATACAATAAAACACTAGAACAAAATTTTGCAAAATGAGACACTACAGCAAAATGCAGAAACGTAACATTATTGTAGAAACAGAAGCAATCACCTTGTCGACTCAAGTTCGCTAAAATCATTTAACAACTGAAGGCCTTCCTAAAAATGTCTTCACATTTTTTAATTGGGAGGTGTTAATTAAAAAGAAAGAAAGAAAGAGTTTAGGAATGATTGGGGAGCTGCTGTTAAAGGGAAACTCTAACCAATCCTGGTGTGCCCACCTCTGGATCATGGCTTCACTCTGCACCACAGTATCGTATCCATCTTTGCTAGACACAGATAAATATTAATCGCCATGTCCTCCTTCTGTCTGCCCCCCCCCCCACAAAGCAAAAGTCAAATAAAGGGCAGTAGTGCCAAGTTACTAACTAGCCTCCACTGCAACTGGGTATCAATTGCTGATGTATTGGGCACACAGCTATGCAATACCTTCCTGATGACAGAGACCTTGCGTTTTCTCCTTTGCAGATACTTCTCTGTGCTCAAGACCTGCTGGCTCATAGGATGGGCAAATGGCAGTTTCCAAAAACTCAGCTTTCCAGGTGAAATATGAGAAAAGCCATTATCTAGGCTTCCGTGTAGATGAGTAGGATGTGATGTTAACCAGTCCACCTGGGCCATTGTCAGCACTGGGCCATGAAATGAATTTGAGTTCAGTACCTGGAGACAAGAGTTAATATTATTGCATGCCACCCCAATCTCTGAGAAGTGAGATTCCTGGGTACAAACCCCTATGATGGAGTGGTTCACAGCATTATCACCCCAAAGGGTCTTGTTTCTCCCATAGCCGCAGCCTTGGATTCAAGCAGACATCAAACACTCCCCTCTGCCACTTCTCTCCAGTTTGCTGCTTTACTCTAAACTCAGGCTTTGTGCTAACTATCACTGGGTTGAGGAAGGGGCCCCACTGATTCACATAGAGCCCTTTCCTTCATTTCCCTTAATGGACCATCACCCAGGTGATCACCTCAACACATGAAGCTAACCTGACTTATATTTAAACACTTGCTGGATGCAGGGGTTGAAAAGATCTTGCATACAGGCTACTTCCTCCTCCCCAAACTCATAACACTGATTATTTTATTAAGCAGCAATTACAACAAACACTGCTTTAGTTGTAATTCCTGCGTTGCAGGAGGTTGGACTAGATTACCCTTGGGATCCCTTCCATCTCTACAGTTCTATGATTCTATGACTAGTCTGCTGATTCAGCCTTCTCAGCCAGAAAGGGAAGGAGAGAGAGAAGTTGGCAGGTGGAAGGAAAGATGGCACCTCTCTCTATCTTTTCTGAAGGAAAAGAGGTGTTGAAGGAAATTGGAAAGTGAGATAAAATGTTTAGGCTCCTGTAGCAAATAAAGATTTTAGGGCAGAACCCTGAGTGACACTGAATTCAGACGGACATATGCAAATAGAGAAAAATAGCATTGCTGTTTCTCTTTTTCTAATAAGCAAGTTACGCTTTTATCTCACAGGGCAGGTTAAAACAGGAGAGTCTTGCATGCACCACCCTGACCTTCTTTGAGGAATGTAAGTAGAGAGATCTTTTAGATGAATGCAAATGTAAGAAAGTGATACAGTTTCTCCATGGTAGGTGGGAAGTAGGTGAGAAACATCACTTATATCGTAGATAAGTTACGGTGCCTTGATGAATATTGAAATGCATCCAGTTAGTTAATTTGTTGACTGATTTCTTCTTCTTCCTCCTCCTCCTCCTCCTCTTCTTCTTCTTCTTCTTCTTCTTCTTCTTCTTCCCCTCCTCCTCCTCCTCCAGCTCATAAATATTAAAGAACATTCTTCCAGGGGGGTGTTGCAAATAGGAAAATGTAATCTGTACACTGGGGCAGCAACAAAGAGGCAATAAATTATTTCTGTATTGACATGCTAATTAAAATTTGGCTTGTAACTCATGTAAGCGTTTGAAGCGCAGCAAATTTCTTCTTTTCATTTGCTGAGTATGGAGGTAAATTGCCCGGTGACAGTGGGACAGTGCTAACAAGTACAAATTGAATAACATGCTAGCTTGCCTCGATTAGGCCTGACTAGTCTGTCTGGATTATAAATTCAGCACACTCCCTCATTGTAGGCTTGATTGATAAATGCTAAGGAGAATTTGTCAAAACAACAGGGGCTACACCCAGTGGGACATCAATATGCTCCACTTAGTCACCCACCCGGTACGTCCCTCATAAGATTGTCACATAAAATTAAGACTAGCCGCTAACCAGCCATCAAGCTTGCAGTCTCTCCCACCCCTCCCCCCGGCATCAGACGGCCCTCTGTTCTGTATGCATATTAGTCACATGCTTAACAATTTGGCCTGTCAGGTCTAAAGTATGCCAGTGACCTCTGGAGCAAAAGGTTGGGTTTTCTGAGTACACTGAGACATCATGCTCAGCTGTTCAAATTTTTTAAGCCATTTCCTGCCAGATCTGTGCACAGATGCACTGCCCTAAGCTATAATCTGCAGCCCGGACCCAAAATGACAAATGGCAGAGCGCAGATTATTGCATTATATATTAAGTACTACAAGTCTGTAAATTATAAGTAAACTACTGTTCAGCCCAAATGTCTCTCTCGGCTCGCGACATGTTTTTCCTTCTGAGTGAGTCCCTCGCACAAGCTCTAATAAAAAATTGGGTGCAGCGGGAGATCAAAAGCACCCTCAGGCTAGAATTAGCTGTCTCTATTGCTAATTAGCTGCTTGAATATCAAACAGTTTGGTGCCAGCTGCATAACTGAACAGGTTACTACAAGGTTAGGTCAGACCTGCCAACACGCCTTCATTGGGTCGTACAAAGGCAGAGGGAGGCATGTTGATTTAGAGCGAATGTCTAGCTAGTCCCGCTTCCTGCTTCTAACACTGGGCCAGCCAGATGCTTCTAGGAAGACCACAAGCAGGGCCTGAAGATGAGAATCATCTCCCATTGTTTCGCCCTAGCATCTGATATTCACAGGCACATTCCTGTTGAACAAGGAAAATCTATTTAGCTACCATAGCTAATACTAACATAAGATGAGTGTGGCGATCACACACAGGTCCCCCAGACGTTTGACGGTCTATTGACCCTGTGCCACCACTGTGATTGCTTTTTCCACTGCCACCACCCCGTATCTCACAGGGACACACGGAGTCCAGTCAGTTGTTAACATAAACAAATAATCAAGTTTATTTTTAAATGCAGGAACAAGCTTATGGTTTCAGTTAGTTTTTCTCTTGTCAGTTTCTTATTCTTAGCTCCTAACAACTCCAAACTGATTATTCCAACTATCTATCTGACTCCACCTAACAATTCCTCTCACTCTCTCACAATACAACTCTACCAACCCCCAAACCTCAACTCCTCCCAAACCTCAACTCTCAACTCCCAAACCTCAACTGACTTTCAAAACCTCCCACTCTAACTTTTATTCCCCCCTTGCATTCTCACTGGCCAATCACATCACACCTGTTTTAACCCTTTCCTTATGACCCATCCTAGGATGCAAAGACCACAATGAGCCCTGCTGGATCATATTAAAGGCCCACATTGTCCAGCATCCCATTCTCACAGTGGCGAATCAGATGCCTATGGGAAGTGCTCAGGCAGGACCTGGGTGCCGTTGAACATCTGCCCTCAGGGCTGGTCCTGGCATTAGGCAGAGTGAGGTGACAGCCTCAGGCAGCAAATGCTGGGTGGCGGTAGTGCCCCTCGGCCCTTTCTCCTGAGCTCATAACTTTGTTGAAGAAGGGAGGTGTGTATCACACTCTTACCTTTGACCTTTATACTTACCCTGCTGATCTCCCTCAGGGGAGTGCAGTGCCATGTTGCTTCTCTTGAAGTATTGAACAAATACTGAAGTACAGTGGTACCTCGGGTTACATACGCTTCAGGTTACGTATGCTTCAGGTTACAGACTCTGCTAACCCAGAAATAGTACCTCGGGTTAAGAACTTTGCTTCAGGATGAGAACAGGTATCGTGCAGCGGCGGTGCAGCGGCAGCGGGAGGCCCCATTAGCTAAAGTGGTGCTTCAGGTTAAGAACAGTTTCAGGTTAAGAACAGACCTCTGGAATGAATTAAGTACTTAACCTGAGGTACCGCTGTACTAAACAAAAATACAAACAATAAAATCCTTCCCAAATTCTCTGCTTCATATGTCAGTGGAACATATTTATTTTATTAAATTTATATATCACCCGTCCAAAGGAGCCCAAGGTGGCAAAGACACCAGTGACAATTTAATTCAGAAACAAAAACGTATTATAGAAACTCAGAAACATGCAAAACAATCACATACTCTCCATCTGTCATGGAAGCTTTAGTTGAGACACCAGTATTGCAGGGACTAGATGACTCTTGGGATCCCTGTGCTGGTCCAGGGGGGAGGTTACCATGGGGCGAGGTCCAGGACCTGAGTCGAGGGTCGGCAGACAGTCCTCCACGGGCGAAGCGAGGTCCACAGCGAGGAGCCGGGCAAGGACAGGAACTCTGGGGGAACCGGACTGGGTGCTGGCCAAAACAGCTCTTCAATGACGTTGCTCCCGCAACCTGGGACCGGGCTGACTGGCCTTTATCTTCTCTGAGGCCAGGGGTGGTCCCGGCCCCCAGGAGACCCGCCTCTCCTGGCCTTAAGGCGAGCACTCCTCCTGGGAGAAACCAGTTCCCTCCGCCTCTTTGCCCTGAGCCTCTGCAGTTCAGGAGAGGCTGAAGGGTTACTGGACCCAGGGGGAGACTCACCTGTAGGCACTGAGTCCTCAACCACCTCCGGAGCCAGAGTGGATTCACCTGGTGCCTGCTCCTGAGGATCCGGCACAGGTGCAGGCGCTTCAGAATCAAGGCCCTGCCCCAGTTCAGCCGGTCCTGGAGGCAGGGACTCCTGTGCAGGCTGGGATTCCTCCGGTTCAGCCTCTGAATCAGATTCCCAGGCCATCACAATCCCTTTCAATTCTACAGTTCTATGATTCTCATAGCTCATGATTTCAAGGTTGCCAGGAACAGTATCTTCCATCAAATGCTGGTTGCTTTTCGTGCTGCTTTCTCCTGTGAAGACTCAGGCAAAAAAACAGACATTGGCACTTCCATTTTGTATTGACATCTCACTGCTGGCGTGAGCGGTTGCCCTGTTGTCTCTTCCTTTCCAAGCATAACTTGCCCAAACCATATTTGTTATTTTTAACATGACTCACTGGCTGCAACTCATTTTGCGCAATTATTTTATCCCCACAACAAACTCACGCTTCAGCAATGTACTTCAGCTGGCCAATCTTTCCATTCCTTGTTATTTCCTCCTCCTCCTCCTCCTCCTCCTCCTCCTCCTCCTCCTCCTTCTTCTTCTTCTTCTTCTTCTTCTTCGTTTTCAGCTAATTAAACTTGTGCTGCCAAAGTGAAATTAATCCCTTTCTTTTTGCCTGACATTGCTTTGGAGTGTAATTTTGCTGGCTTGTTATAAACTCTACAAAAGCAAACAGCCCCTTTGGAATACTTTTTCATTTAGTAAATTAAGAAGAAAAGATTTTGCATATTGGCTCTGAACTTGTAAAAAAAAAATGGCATATGCATTTTGCGTTGCGCTCTCTCTCTCTCTCTCTCTCTCTCTCTCTCTCTATCACCGCATTTTTCTTAAAACAACTTGTGGCCCATCAAGCAGCCAGTTGATCATGAACTGTGGCATGTCATACCATGCCATGTTATAATACAGAAAACAAAATGGGGAAGGTGGGAGAAATAGTGTTTGCAACCACTTCGAAGATTTGTTGCACCCTGGATAACTATCATGCCAATACATCTGAAGATTACCATTCCCGCCCCCCGCCACCGAAATAACACTGAATAAAGCTATCTGATTATTTGAGGTTGATTTAGCTATGCAATAAATGAAGGGGAAACCCAAACCATATCAATATGCAGGGCAGTGCTTGCATTTGCATTGTGCTCAACTTCTGTTTATATGTGGGTGGCTTTGTTTATATGTTGAACAACTGTTTAAAAATTACGGAAAGTAAACTGGACAGGAAGAGGTCTCCCCGGAATCGAAACATTCCAGCTCTAAAAAGGAATGCACCCCGGCCACAAACAAGAATGAATGTTAGTGTATTCAGGATGTATCTGTCACAGTCGCTGAACAGGTATGATTTGTTGCTTTCTCTGCTAGAGGAGAGAAGTTCTATTACTTGGCAAGTTCCTACGATCAGCTCCCCAAATAGCCACAGGCAAGTAACTGTCTTTCGGCCTCAGCAGAAAAATGTTGACTTCCCAGAAGGTTATGAACCTTCATGATGTAGCCCCCTTTTCCCAGTGAGGAAAGGAGAAGGCAATAGCACAGTGGTAGCGCCCAGTGGTATCAGGCTCAACCTTTAGCATCTCCCAATGGGTCTCAGAAAAACCCTGGAAAGTGTGGACAATGCTGAGCTAGCTGGATCATTGTTATGCCTTGGTATAAGGCAGTTCCTTATGATCCTGTACACTATCAGAATATTCTTAAGAATGGGACCGGATGCTGGCACCACCACTCTGCAGGCAACCCTGAAAGCTTCATATGGCACACCCTCCAACATTTCTTAGGTGAAAATAGAGAAGTCCTATTCTACTACTACTACTACTTTTGTTGTTTAGTTGTTTAGTCATGTCCGACTCTTCATGACCCCATGGACCAGAGCACGCCAGGCATTCCTGTCTTCCACTGCCTCCCGCAGTTTGGTCAAACTCATGCTGGTCGCTTTGACGACACTATCCAACCATCTCGTCCTCTGTCATCCCCTTCTCCTTGTGCCCTCCATCTTTCCCAACATCAGGGTCTTTTCCAGAGAGTCTTCTCTTCTCATGAGGTGGCCAAAGTATTGGAGTCTCAGCTTCACGATCTGTCCTTCCAGTGTGCACTCAGGGCTGATTTCCTTCAGAATGGATAGGTTTGATCTTCTTGCAGTCCATGGGACTCTCAAGAGTCTCCTCCAGCACCATAATTCAAAAGCATCAACTCTTCAGCAATCACCCTTCTTTATGGTCCAGCTCTCACTTCCATATATCACTCCTGGGAAAACCATAGCTTTAACTATACGGACCTTTGTTGGCAAGGTGATGTCTCTGCTTTTTAAGATGCTGTCTTCTTCTTCTTCTTCTTCTTCTTCTACTACTACTACTACTACTATTAACGTCAGGAAGTTCAGAGAAGGAAAGTTTCCTATCTTCTCTCCCAGCAGCCCCGAGCGCACCATTCCACCTTGTTCAAAAGGGGACCCCAACTCTCCAGGAAAGTTTTTGGGGTGTGCTGGTGGCTACAGAGGAGGGAACAGGCAACTTTCATTCTGTAGCTGCTGTTAACGCAAGGGTGGGGAACCTCGTTCAGCCCAAGAACTGCATTCCCTTGTGGACTACCCTTCTGGGGACTGCATGTCAATGGTGGGCAGGACCAGAGGTAAACAATGGGCAATGCAACAGGTATGGCTATATGCTTGTACAGGAGGCCACATTCTAGGCACACAAAAGCCACAGGGTTGTACAAACACTCACACTTTCCACCCTCCATTCAGGCAAGCAGGAAGCATTGCCACAGGTCAAGCACATATTCCTTTCACTTGAGGAGGCTGTGGAGCTCAGCCAAAGGGAGGTGTGGACTGGAAATAGTCCTGGGGGCTGGATAGAAGAGTAGCATGGTGGGCCACTTTTTGTCCTTGGGGTTCCTAAGATTTCCCACTCTGTGTTACCTTACCTTAGGAGCCAACATGTTTGACACCAGATTTATTTAATTTCTAGTGCTCATGAGATGAACATGGAGTACCCCAAACTTAAGGTGTAGGTCAATTCAAGCTACGGTATTTCTCTCATCAGTTTTATCTGGCATAGCAGCCTGGATCCCAACAGATAGCCTTATCTCAGGAGCAACACTACCAGCAGAACTCTACAGCTCTCACTTGGAAAGGGAAGAGGCTTAATACATACAAATGGACATAATATAGCCATATATCACCCCAAATTTTTACCAGGTTACACTACCAAATGAAAAGGGAATTTGGTTTATGGCTTTGCTTACTGAGCCAATCAGCTGTAAAAGCAAGTTTAAGTATTATGGAGGCAGCATAGTTATAAAATGAACAATTGATTTGCTTTGATTTGCTTGCAGTTACAAAGTTCCAACTCTCTCTCCCACCCCCACCCACCCACATGCATTTTTCTGTTTATTATTTTAAAATAACAGATTTTCCTTTTAACATTAATTCCGTGACTATGTTCTTCCCCCGATCATCATAATCCTTTGCTTCTGCTTTGCATTAAGCCATTCTTTTCGTCGCTGTTGCTGGCAAGAGAGAATGTGAATAAGGGATTGTAACTACCAATATCCATTGCTTCTCTGCCTTTTGGCCACAATCAAGTGCAGTGGGTAACTATCAAGCCTGGATATGCTTTAAATATTACCGCTAAATGTAATAAAATAAAAACTCTGCTCTACTGAGACTTTCCCTGTGCACAACCAAGTGCCGTCTACCTTAGCAGTGTGTTCATCTCCCAGCAAAAACAACAGCATGCCCCACTTGCCTAAGGCCATGTCCAGATGATGGATAACGTAACAGATGAGTCTTTCCCTTCACTTCGCTTCTAAACTCTCTCCACTAATTGTCATCAATATCATCAGTGATACCAGACGAAGCCAGCAGTGCAAGTTGACAACCTTCCTTCCCCCACCCACTACGCACACACACACTTCCCCTGAACCTGAGGTCCGTGCTGCCCCTCTGGAGGCTGCTCCCTTTTGCTCAGGCAATCTGTGGCACTACTTAGCGCTCAGGCACCTGCTGTGTCAGAGCAGATAACAGCTGACTGATATGGATTCCAGATATGGTGCTCAGGCTTTAATGCAGGATGCAGGTGTCACCATTTCATGCACCAACTGTTACAGCTGGAGGCAGTTGCGCCCGATGCCATGTGCACGGCCAAGGTAAAGAATAATAATGAAAAAAAACAAATGACGGCACATTTAGCCACTTCGCAGACACAGCTGTGCAATATCGATTTGCATCTGGAGCCCCGCGTAAATTTGTGGTTGCGCTTTGTCGTGTGCTTATTACCTTCCTTTTATCCATCGTCCTGAAATTTCACACAGGTTGGAGTTTCCCCCAGCCTATTTAGCTGTTGGAGGTAGGCGTGATATGAAGGCACACCAAACAGCCATCTTGCTGAAGCTAAGCAGGTCTGGGTCTAGTCAATTTCCTGGATAGGAGATTACCTGGGAACTCCATATAAACCACCTTCAGTTCCATGATAGCAGAAAGGTGTGGGCATTCACATACACTAATGAATAAATAAACTGTTAATTTGCCTCTACATCTTATGGGATGCGGGTGGCGCTGTGGGTTAAACCACAGAGCCTGGGACTTGCCAATCACAAGGTCCATGGTTTGAATCCCCGCGATGGGGTGAGCTCCCGTTGCTCGGTCCCTGCTCCTGCCAACCTAGCAGTTCGAAAGCACATCAAAGTGCAAGTAGATAAATAGGTACCACTCCGGCGGGAAGGTAAATGGCGTTTCTGTGTGCTGCTCTGGTTCGACAGAAGTGGTTTAGTCCTGCTGGCCACATGACCCAGAAGCTTTACGCCGGCTCCCTTGGCCAATAAAGTGAGATGAGTGCCACAACCCCAGAGTCGTCTGCGACTGGACCTAATGGTCAGGGGTCCCCTTACCTTTAAATCTTATGTATTGGCATTGATTAAAACTGCTGGCAAGAAAGTAACGCACACATGAATCTGGTTTTCACTGTGTGAGACCATTGGTCCATCTAGCCAAGCATTGTCAACTCTGATTGCCAGCAGCTCTCTAAGAACTTCAGGTAGAATCAGTCTTGCTACCTCATGGTGTGGGCTGAATCTAGGACCTTAGGCATTCAAAGCATGAGCTCTACCACTGATGTGTGGGCCCTCCCTAAATTGTCCCTTAGTTGACAGATCAGCATGCAGTCTGGCCAGGAAGCCTTAAGAATGGATATGTGAGTGGAAGAGAAATGAAACGGTGAAGCAGCTGAAGATATTTTAACTGCTGCTGAAGATCTGAGTTCACTGTGGCACCTTCTCCCACCCTGATGAATGAAACCTGTGTGCATGAATATACTTGCGTTCTTTGACCTATTCATTTCAATGCTCGCCTGAGGAAAACATCAGCTGATTTGCAGGTTAAGTTCTTTTTTTCCCCCTACCGAAAAAGCAAAGCAAACCAAAATTTAAAATAAAGGAAACCAATGCATTCTATGCAAGGGTTAATTTTACATTGCAAGTGGAGTGCAGGCAGGTTAAATACACTGAATCCTCATCCTATACACAGTAAGGCAGCAACAAGTCAAACATAATGACAGTGCTGATTAATTAGGTACTCCCACTCACGGCACTTGAGAGTGATTTATTGAGACACATCTCTAACCCGATCCATTGTGCTGACTGGATTAATGAAGTGAGCTGGAGAAAATTCACTGGCAATGTTAGATGTAGAGCAGGGAAGCATTTATCCTTGGAGGTTTCTTATCTAGCTTATTGACAGAATATTAATTAGGACAAAACATACATGTCTCAACTCATTATCTTCCGATAGCACTGTGTATGTGTTCATTTCAGATACATAAAATTGCAGAGGAAGGAATGTGTTACACACATCCTGCAAGTAGAGTGAAGCTTCTGACATGAAGGGGGTGGAATCTTAATGCATGTCAACCTATTATATAAATGCATAGGTTTCCCTCTTGCACTGTAAGTGGTAAGTTAGATCTCCTGTTGACTGTACAGTTGCTTCTCCTGCCCTGCAGAGGATGGGATGGCTTTCTTGCTTGAGATAGCTGGGTCTACATTACTAAACACATACAGTAGTACCTCGGGTTAAGTACTTAATTCGTTCCAGAGGTCCGTTCTTAACCGGAAACTGTTCTTAATCTGAAGCACCACTTTAGCTAATGGGACCTCCTGCTGCCACCGCACCGCCGGAGCATGAGTTCTGTTCTTATCCTGAAGCAAAGTTCTTAACCTGAAGCACTATTTCTGGGTTAGCAGAGTCTGTAACCTGAAGCGTATGTAACCTGAAGTGTATGTAACCCGAGGTACCACTGTACCTTGTTCTGCAACAAGGGTAGGGAACCTCGGAGCCAGAAGTTAAATGTGGCCCTCCAAGTCTCACTTTCTGATGCTCAGGATATTCCACAGGCCACACCCTCTTCTCAGGCCACACCCCCTATTGGCCCTGCTTTGTCTTGACTGGTTTTTCCTACTGGAATGTGTGCTTGGACTCTGATAATGCCTCTTGCTTGTCTGGATGGAGGGATGTGTGTGAGGATGTGTATAAACTAGCCTACCGTACAAAGGTAAACTTTGCATCCATTGCTCCACCCACGTTTGCCTCTGGCCCTGCTGGTCCCACCCACCACTGGCAGGTTGGCCAAGAAGAAAATGTAGGCGCTGAGCTGAGGAGGATTCTCCATCCTGTTCTGCAGGAACAGATCACAGAGTCTGGGGTTCCTCTTCTACGGCCACAATTTGTGAATCATATACAAATAGAATCTCTAACATAGAACTCAGAAGCTCTTGAAGTACCCTGCTAATCCTGGTTTTCTGTTGTTGTTTTTTTAATAAAGAAGACCTCAGAATGAATGGTGATGTCTCCTTGTCCAACCAAGAATGCAGTAGATCAGGTTGACCCTCATGTAGGATCCTGGATGGTAGGTTTTTCCCATTTCTTTAGTACCCCAATATTTGATAGCATGACAACCAGGACAGGGTTAGGATTAAATGCTTTCACTCCCTTCTTAGATCTCACCTGGACATTATTTAAATTAACCTCATTTACAAAGATTTCAGACCAACATTCTTTATTCTTAAGGTATGTGCCAAGAGAAAGAGAAAACCTCTTTTCCTTCAACCCTCTGTATGTTCTTGGGCCACAACTCCTCTCCCCCACAGGCCACTGATCATGCAGATGGGGCTATAGTTCAACAACAACTAGAGGACCAAAGTTTCCCTGCCCCTAGCCATAATCAGCAATCTAAAGAGTCAGGCACCAGCTTTCTAGAATTGCCCCTTTTGTGTTTCCCTTTGGCTGTGATGAAACAGAACCTTCCCAAAGTGTGGTGCTGACTAGCTCGGCAGAACCACATCTACTTTGGCAGAACTACATATGATTGCCTCAAGAGGACATCTCTGTCTTATTCCGATGGCGGGTGAAAGTGGTACCCAGGTCTCTGCAAGGGAGAATGTGATGCTTGGAATCCTCACCCTGGTCTTTTTTGTTCCTCTCACTGGTGTCACTCCATGGTAGGAGAAATAGCTCCACCCTCAAGAGCTATGCTCGAGGACCCACATCGCCAGATGCCATTGTTCCAATGGAACTTCAAAGATGCAGCATTTGTGTGCCAGTGAAGCAGCTCATAGGCTGAGACTGTCAGGGAGCTCCTGGTTGTGTAACAGGCTTCAGCAGGGTGGCGGGAGGGGTGGGGAGTGATGCTAATAGTGTTGGCTCTATAAATTAGAGATATGAAAGCATCTATCAAGGTTATTGTGGGCTCACCATAAAGAACCTGTGTATATCCCATCGCCTAAGTAGTTAGCAAGTAATTTGGCACACCACTGGGAAGTAATTCCTCATATTTGAGAGGGGCAGAGGTTGCTATTCAACCCTGGAAAAATATTTCATATGAAAACATAATTTTTGCCTCTCTTTTTTCCTCTCTCTCTCTCTCTCTGCTAAAAGGAAATCAGTTGCTGTAATGAATGTATTTCAACAGAACCATAGAAATGGAGGGGAAGGGGCCTTCTCATCATCAGCCTTTGTAGAAATGCAGAACATTTGGTACATTTTCCTATCAAGAAAACGACATAAGTACTATCCTCTTTTCAAAAGAAAAGATGCACTGAATATTATATAGAAGACTCCTGACAGTTCGTTTTCCTTGGGGGTAACAAGATTTTTACATTTGAAGTTTCTCAAATGATATACATTTTTTTAAAGGAAAAAGAAAGAAAGAAAGAAACAACAACAACCAGCCAGCCTTTATTTCTTTTTATAAAGTCCTCTGTGAAAATGTCATGTTTTGGGCTCATTTGAATGTTTCATGTCACATTTATTCCAAATGGTAGCCATTTCAAGGGGTAAAAAAAAAATAAGGTTAATCTACCCAGGTGGGAACGGCAGTGAGCTTGTCACTGGAGAAACCAGTCCAAGCTCCTTCAATCTCACAAGCTCCTTGCAATTTGCTTGCCATTAAAGTGGCATGAAAATTGTGCAACTGAACTAATGAATACACACACACACACACACACACACACACACACACGTGTGTCGCCAAAGCTTTGGGATAGCGCTGAAAGGCAATCACCCCAACTTGCTGAACCAGGCAGCAAGTTTTAAAAGTTTTTTAATTAATGCACTACAGCAGACCAGCCATTTCCAAGCTTCAGGTAGCTGAGGAATATGTATCATTTCTGATTGGAAGAAATATTCACATATGACTAATACCTCCAAGAAACCCCAAAAACACACCTTTTTACAGTGCAATTCAACACATTTACCTAAGAGTATATTAAATTAAATTCACATAGGGGCCATGAGACTCCCTTATTAAAGCAGCTACAAAATGGTGGTTCACTTCTGAATACACATTGTTATTAGTAGTAGTAGTAGTAGTAGTAGTAGTATTAAAATTTGTATACCGCCCTATACCCACAGGTCTCAGGGTGGTTCACAAGATAGAATCACAATATAAACACACAAAATACATAATAAAAACAAAAACAACCCAATAATCCCCCCCACAACACATTTTAAAAGGGCATTGGATGTCAATCAGCCAAAGACCTGGTTAAAGTTTCTGCTTGGTGCCTATAGGAATATAATGAAGGCGCCAGGCAAACCTCCCTGGGGAGAGCATTCCATGAACAGGGAGCAACTGCAGGAAAGGCCCGTTCTCGTGTTGCCACTCTCCAAACCTCTCGTGGAGGAAGCACACTAAGAAGGGCCTCAGAAGATGATCACAGGGTCCAGGTAGGTTCATATGGAGAGAAGCAGTTCCTTGAGATATTGCAGTCCTGAGCCATTCAAGGTACACAAGTTCAGGGGTAGCCCAAGTTTGCTGCCATTGAGATGTTCTTGGACTCCCGTTCCCATTAATCCTAGCCAGTTCCAGTCAGGAATGGTGGTAGTTGAAGCTGGTGGGTGCCCTGTTGGCTACCCCTGCTATAGAAGACACCCACCTTCAGAAGAATTCTCCATATGTATCTGCGCATGAGTCGCTGTTGTGAGCATGTCCAAAGCAGCAGGTCATGCTGAGATGGAAGAGGTCCCAGATCTACACAAAATGCCCTAAGAATATGGCAAGCCCTCAGTGTGATGAAAGGAGACCCCTCACAGAGCTATAGTTCGCAACACCCTTAATACACTGCAGTTACCAGGGTTATTTAGGGGGAGCCATTACTTTTCAAGTGATCCAAGAGTAATTTTCATGTTTGGTGTGAATGTGCTCATTCTCACTTTCTGGCTTTTTGGAGCTGTGTGAACACCTGCCATGGCAACATACATCTCTTGCAAGGAAAACTCTCATTGTCTGCTTGGAAACTGAAAGCCATTTGCCTCTCACAGTACAGTGGTACCTTGGGTTAAGCACTTAATTCGTTCCGGAGGTCCGTTCTTAACCTGAAACTGTTCTTAACCTAAAGCACCACTTTAGCTAATGGGGCCTCCTGCTGCTGCCGCACCGCCAGAGCACGATTTCTGTTCTCATCCTGAAGCAAAGTTCTTAACCTGAAGCACTATTTCTGGGTTAGCGGAGTCTGTAACCTGAAGCGTATGTAACCTGAAGCGTATGTAACCCGAGGTACCACTGTATCCAAGAATCCCATTAATAGGATGTTAGGCTCTGGAGTAGTCCTGTATCCTATTTAGGGTCTTGATGATGCTCCAATAGCATCTGACACACTGCCATCAAATGTTCGGCAAATCAACATTATTCACATTACATTGCCAAAATGAGTTTAGGTTTTTCTAAATCGTACCCAACGTCACTGATTCCCTATTTTAGTAATGTTTTCTTATAAATCAACAGAGGCTGAGTGGTAGAAACTCTTCACACAAACACAGGAGTGTTCCTCGTCCGAAAAGGGTTGTTTGTGTTTTTTTAATTTATTAAGCAACTTGTCTGCTTCAATGCCTTAAAAAGCCATACAAAATTGTTGTTTTATCATCATTCTTTTAACCAATAATTACATAGCATATCATGTGTACAGGGAAATAACAGGTGAATGATAAAACAGAACTGTTTATAATATCTGGCACAAATCCCAGAAGTTAACCCATTTTGGTCGTCCATCACCCCCACTTACCACCTCCCTTCTAAGCCAGTGCCAAGTCTGGTTGTGTTTTTCTTGTCTGAGGATCTAAATACACACTGGAAGATGAAGGGGGAAGCCTTAAAGAGAATGAGGTCAACATTGTCTGTTTCAGGAGGATATCTCCTCACCTTAAATGCTCCTGGATATCCGATTTCCAGCTTTGCCGTAGCGCTCGGGAGGTTTAAAAGAGCTGTGTGTATACTTCGTAGGGAGGTAATAAGGCATTGCAAGACTAACTTCACACTTCGCTCGTCTATCAAGAGGGTCACTCCTTCTCAACAATACCCCAATGTTTTGGTAGGCCGGCTCCAGTCCACTTAGCATATGAGTAGGCATGGGTGGAATGCCAGGTATGTCTACGGAGCAAAGCAGCACAGGCAAGCTGACGCCAGGAGAGAATAGGCAGGTACCTATTGAGTTACAGGATTTCTACAAATCTAATCCATGTGTAATGTGAGACTTATTACAGAGTCAGTCTTTGCCAGGGCTGTGAATGTCTGGGACTAAAAACAGCCTAAGGAACAATGATCTCTGTTAACTCATTATAACCCAATGTCAGCCGAGCAAAACCAGTGTCTTTTCTAAAAATAAAAAAAAATATCCTTGTAATTCACTTTATAAACAATAGTGATTATCAGCAGCATCTTAACTTTCTTAATAACTGTTTAATGCTTAACATGAGAAACCGCTGATAAGCCCCTTAGACAACATTACCCCCCACAGTAGCACAAAAAGCTTTTTGAAACAGCTCTGAGGAAAGCGAGAGAAAGAGGGAAGGATGAGGACGAGGGGGGAACATAGTAACAAAACGGAGGAGAGCCAAAACTTTTATCAATGATATTTCTTCTTTGTTGGTGTAATCGGGGAGGAGGTGACATTGGCAATATGATGCCCTGAGCAAGGACAAAATCCCCCCCCCCCACCAAAAAAAAATCTTATTTTCACAACAATTCCTTTTGGTACAGTTGTTTCTTAATGGATCTTCTCAGCAGGTACCCATATAAATATAGATATTATTATTATTATTATTATTATTATTATTATTATTATTATTATTCACCCACTCAGCTCAGAGCCCTGTGCGGGGGAATTGCCTGCACCGCCATACATCCGGTCCTGGTGTAATATGGCTAGTGACTGACCTAAGCTCTAACAATTGAGATATGCCTAATAGTTCTAATCCACAATCTTGAAGGATCTGGTCTGCCTGTTTCCTAGTACCAATCTGTAAGAGATTGAACATAAAGTGGGTCACACTTTTTAGTTGCCTTGTAGCACCATTGCTGAAAGAATAATGGCTTAGCACAAATGTGCAAACATGCAGGCTCCCAAGGTGGAAATTGCAATCACTTTGCTTCTACTCTGGTCCTCCTCCTGCTGCAGTACTGTGGCCTAAGTGGTGGTTTGCTGTTGCATCTCATCCGAACTCATGTTCATGGTTTGTCTCCTCCAGATACTGAAACATGGCGTCTTCCCTGTTTTATTTGGTTCCAGGTAAAAACATACCCCGCCCTGCCCCCCAGGCTTTTAATGCAGAATGGTGATGGTGTTTTTCCTCTTAGTGCTCTGCCAAAGCTTCCTGAGCTGAGGGGTGTATGTGTCTTTGGTATACTGTATTTTTAAAAGCATCTCACCTGTTTCTGCACAACTGTACCAATATTATAATGCAGCTATGCTTATATTTTAAAATACGCTGTAAGTTTGCAAGTGACTAACAAGCCTTGAAACAATGGTGGTGGTGTTGATGGAGCTTAGGAAACAGTCTTGTCCTGAGTCAGACCACTGGTCCATTTAACTCAGTATTGTCTACACTGACTGGCAGCAGATCTCAAGGATTTCGGACCTGTCTCTCCCAATCCTCCCTGGAGGTGTAAGAGATGAAACCTGGGAACTTCTGCAAGCAAAACAGATTCTCTACCAGTGAGCTACGGGTCTTCCCCATAGATCAACCTATGCAATCCCATCTACCACTAATACAGATCAGGTGTCTAGCAGAAAGGTGCTTATGGAGGGGGAAAGATGAGATGAGCAAACTCAGCCATATGCTGTAGAATAAAGGAAAATGTGAGCTCTTCGAATTCCACTAGGATGCATAAGTGACTCCTGATAATACTATTGCTGGTGGTGTTAGAAAAGGGGGTAAATCAGTGACCAGTGCAAATCTGCACATGTCTACTCACAAGTAAATCCCACCAAGTTCAATGTTCCTGCCATGTTTTGTGTGCAAAGGAACACAGCCTGAGTGTCAGCTAATCACAAGGTACTGCTCCTTGATCCAATATTCCAATTTCACTGAGATTTCCAACTTTGTCTTTCAGATTTTGAATGTAGCATTTTTACAGCAGAGATTGAAACTTGATCCTTTAGACTGGACGGTGCCTCTTGATTGTTATGGCAGGCATTGCATCTGAACTCTCGTAAGGTAATACTATATCCCATTACACGTCTGCTATCAAATATTGTCAAAATGCTATACCATGTGCACAAGCTTCACATGGGTAAGTGCATCTGCGGCATGCTGGGATCACTGGGAACAGAACTGAAAATAAAACTGCCGGTATCATAATGCCGTTATACAAATCTATGGTACGACCACATTTGGAATACTGTGACAGTTCTGGCTGCCTCACCTAAAAAGGATGTTGTAGGATTGGAAAAAGGTTGAGAAAAGGCAACAAAGAATGATCAAGGGAATGAAGCGTTTTCCCTGTGAAGAAAGGTTACAGCATTTGGGACTTTTTAGTTCAGAGTAAGAGGTGGCATGGTAGAAAAATTATGAAATTTATTTATAGCATGGAGAAAGTGGACACAGAAAAGTTTTTCTCCCTGTCTCATAACACTAGAACTCATAGACATGCAATGAAGCTGAACGTTGGAAGAGTCAGGGCAGAAAGAAGAAAATATTTCTTCACACACCACATAGTTAAGCTGTGGAACTCATTCCCACTTGAAGCAGTGTTGGCACTAACTTGGATGGCTTTAAGAGAGGGTTGGACAAGTTCACGGAGAGAGGGCTATCAGTGGCTACTAGCCTGAATACTTGGATCAGGCCATTGGCCCCATCTAGACCAGCATCCTGTTCTCACAGTCACTCGCCAGAGACCTTTGGGAACGCTAGATTTTGCCCACCTTCAAACTGATATACAGAAGTATAATTCCTCTGTCAGTGTGTGTCAGAACATGGGAATTATTGAGGTGTAATGTTTACAGATTGGGTAATTATGGCCAGCCCACCACTTCCTTCCTCCCAAGCAGAGAGCCTTCTCGGTAGTGGCGCCCGCCCTGTGGAACACTCTCCCATCAGATGTCAAGGAAATAAACAACTATCTGACTTTTAGAAGACATCTGAAGGCAGCCCTGCTTTTAATGTTTTTAATGTTTGATGTTTTATCGTGTTTTTAATATTCTGTTGGGAGCCACCCAGAGTGGCTGGGGAAACACAGCCAGATGGGTGGGGTGTAAATAAAAAATTATTATTATTATTATTATTATTATTATTATTATTATTATTATTAATTTATTTATTTCTGTCCGTCCATCCTCCATCCCTCCCTCCCTTCATTTATTCATCTATTGCATTTCTATCCCACCTTTCTCTCCAGGAACTCAAGGTGGCATACGTAGTTCTTCCCCTTCCTCATATAATTCCTGCAAAGCGTGTTCTCCAATAAATGAGAGCACGTGTTGCGGTGTGGGCCACCAGGCCAGGCCTCTTGTTGCCAGGCAGGTTAATAGTTGTTGCCTGGCATCATGATTGGGTAACCGGGTTGCTGGGGCAAATTGTATGTTGCAAATTGGGTGGGTGGGACCATAGTCTTTAAATATTGGTGCACTCTGGTTTCTCTTTCTCTTTGCAGAGTGCATCGGATCGCCCGCCCTCTTTTCCGGTTGACCTTGCTTTGCCTGTCATGGGGTCGTCTGCTTTGGAGCAGGGGCCTAGTAGGAATTTTGCCATTTGGTGATTGGCTGTGCCATTTGGTTTTTGCCTACTACTCAGCAATTCATCACAACTTGTAAGGTTGCGGTTAGGCATTGGTTATAATATGCTGGTGGTGGAGGGGTCAGGCTGGGCCTGCCCCTCCTATTGCGCTGAAGGGAATTCCGTTAAAGGAATCCTGGGGCTTGCCATGATTTCGTCCAATCCCTGTTATGGGACCAGGGCCGCCCAATCCCTGTTATGGGAATCCTTGTTATAGGACCGGGCAGGCAAGCTTTCGGGGAGCTGCTGGGGTGAGCGGCGTGGGTCCAACGCTTAGCTCAAATGACCCCCAAGTTTGACTTTCTCTTCTACTGGCTACCGATGGGACCTCGGGATGTCAGTTCTGTCCCAGGCGGGGGGACAGATAGTCATAACCAATGTCTAAACAACCACTCACTGATTTTGTATTTTAATAAAGTTGTGGCCAAAATAGTGCCCCAAAACCAAAACTAAAATTACGTGTTATGTGTGAAGTTATTTGAGGGGTGGCCTGGGGACCTACACACGCAACAACCCTGTGAGGTAGGTTAGGTTCAGAGTGAGTGACTGGCCCAAGGTCACCCAGTGAGCTTCGTGGCTGAGTGGGGACTTGAACCATGGGTCTCCCAGATCTTAGGCCAGCACTCTAACCACTACACTACACTGGCTCATTCTCTTGGTGTGGAGAAAGCTGTTTAATCCACATGCTGTCATGCCACAGATATCATGACAGCAATCCTGTGGAGTAGCTGAAATGGCCTTCCATGCAGTGACTGTAATGTCTTTGCTGGCCCCATAATCAGTCATGATGAATCTTGAAAGGCTGTTTGCTCGATGATTTAACACAACGTGGATCAGCGCCCTTTAATCTGTTACAAATCTGAGCATTTGAGCTCCTTGCTCATCTCTTCCCTCTCCTTTGCCCACTCCCCTCCCCTTTGGCTGGCCTTATCCCTGCTTAACCTCTGATGTAGGTAAGGAGACACTGCATAAACATCTTCCAAGACAATAATGCCCACTTACACCACAAAGAACTCATAACCCACCTACTTTTAGCAGCCAGAAAAACCATAACCAGACACTGGAGAGACCTGTCAGGAGTAAGCATGGACCAATGGTACCAAATAGTATGGGAAACAGCCTTACTAGAAAAATTAACCAATATACTGAAACTGACACGGGGACAAATAAAAGAAGATGCCTTCTTCTTTGGCTCCCCTTTATCACACACACAGCCCAACAAGACAATGGCAAAAATCCACCAACAGCATACAAATCAATATGGCTAACCTAATCCAAAACAGGATTATGATTTGATATGTTAATTGGATGTTTCTTATCGGGAAATTAATAAACGCTCTAACAAAACACCCACCCACCCCCACTCACAGATGAAAACAAAAACCACCACAGCCAACCACAAATGAACAACCACACCCTAGGCCAACCCCAAACTCTCTCACCACCAAAGGAACACAAGTGGACAGCGGAGAACCTGCACAAGCAACTCTGACACCAAACTACATATATTAAGTAAAATACAAACATCGCCACCCAACCCCAATCCCACCCATCTCCCCCCCTCCACCTATTTCCCCCTTTTCTTCCTAATGTCTCAACAAATGAAACTGATTTGTAAAAATGTTACATGGGGGGAAAAATACGAGAGAGAGACATTGCACACACTTTTGTAAATCAAGAAAATCTATATATATATATATAGATGCCAAAGTAGGAATGTGGAGGGTAATCTACTGTAATCTTCTCATCTTGGAACACTTTTGATTAAAACGATAAGGCCTCTGGAGAAGAAAAATAATCTTCTCTTATAGTATTATTTTAGAAATAAGCATATTGACCTAGAGAGAATGGAACCTCTTCCTTTATAAAAGTGAAACATGTTTTCTGAAGGGACCAACATTTATTCCACTAAATACTTCAGAGGGCTAAATAAAACACTGACTTCTGCTTGATTAATTAATCATTTTCTGATACATAGTGGCATCTTTTGGTTGTTGTTCATTTATTTATAAAAATAGATACACTGCTTTTTTCCATTAAAATGCCCAAAGGGGTTAACAACATTTAATAAAAACAGGAAAGGTGGCCATAAATCACATCAGCACATCAGTGCTTAAAGCCCTAAATGACTTACTTGGTCCAAAATAACTGAAAGACTAGTCCTGATCTCTATGGGGTCTTGTGGTCAGCAAAGGTTCCTTCTTGATAGTTCTGCCATCCTCAGAAATATGGAGAATGGTGGTCCAGGAGGTCTATCTATCTATCATCTATCATCTCTCGTCCCCCCTAAATTGTGGAGCTACCTGCCCACGGAGAAGTGTCCAGCATCTTTGCTTCACAGCTTTCACCATATGTTGGTTTACACATTTATAAACTGCTTTATATCCTGAGGCCATAACAGTTAATATCTTTTTTGGACTGATCTCCTTTGATGAATTTATACTGGCTTTTTCCATCTGGAGCAGGTGTGCCTGGTTTTAAAACTGTAGGTAGCTCTTCTGTCTGTTTTTGTAATTATATGTTTCATTTTAGTAAGCAGCCCTTGCGGCAAAGGGCTGATAAGAAATATTAGGCCCGCATTAAACATTAGGAAGAACTTCCTGACAGTAAGAGCTGTTCGACAGTGGAATTTGCTGCCAAGGAGTGTGGTGGAGTCTCCTTCTTTGGAGGTCTTTAAGCAGAGGCTTGACAACCATATGTCAGGAGTGCTCTGATGGTGTTTCCTGCTTGGCAGGGGATTGGACTCGATGGCCCTTGTGGTCTCTTCCAACTCTATAATTCTATGATTCTATGATCTGCACTATATATTTAAAGTAGCACTGCAGAACTTTAAGCAGTCATGGCTTCCCTCAAAGAATCTTGGGAATGTCTGGAGAAAAGGATTCCCTCGAGGACAGACCCATCACTCCTCACCCTAGCCATAGAGTGTCCCTGTGCTGCTGTCACTTTGCCGCAATGGTGGCAAATATGATTTAATGCCCAGCTGTTCAGCTTTGAACAGTATGGGCCACCACTGCAGCAAAGCCGTGGTGATACAGACGATCTCCATGGCAGTGGTGGACTTCTGGCTTCAAATTTTCAGCAACGCCATGTGCAATGACAAAAATAGGTGCCCCCCTCCACCTCTTGCCTTCTGTTGTTCATCACTGTTGCAGCACCCCTTGTGGTGCCCTCTTGGCTCAGCACCCAGTGTAGGCCAACTGGTCCTTCTCCCCTAAATCCACCTTTGCCCGTGGCCACCTTCACCACAGTGCCTAACTCTGAGGAAGAACTCCTTTCTCACAACACGACATTGAAGGACAAGGATGGCTATGGATTGGAAGTGGAGGAGGAACGAGGTGTGCAGGAGGCAGTGGAGAAAGGAGTAAGAGCAACCTGCTTCAGATGGTACACAGTGTTGTACCATCTCTGATTTCCAAGCAAGCAGAAAAGGACAATGCCTTTTGATGGAAGAGGGGACTTTTGATCAGGTGAGGTTAGTGGAGCTGGAGAAGTGATAGTCCTGAGCAGGGATATGAGAGCAGAGAAGATGGGTCAGGAGCAAGCCAGGCCAGAGAGCTGTGAAGATAAGAATCAGGTGTGGAAGTGGACAGTAAGCCAGTGCAAAGATTTAACTAGACACATCATGTATCAGAAAGAGTGTTGGGTGTAGGTGAGAGGTTCAAAGTGAGACAATGGAAGGCAAGGGAAAAAGAAGGGAAGGGAGATCTGCAGACAGTTGTCTAGGAGGTAGGTGAACAGAGTATGGGCCACAGCTTTAGCCGAGGAAGGACCTCAGGTTTGCAGTTTTGCAAAGGGAGAAGCAACATAACTTGTTGAATATTGGGAGCAAAGCAGAGAGAGGAACCAAAGATTTAGACTGAGCTAAAGCTATATGCTTTATGCCTGCTCCTTGGGAGAAAAGTGATGGCAAACCTAGACAGCATCTTAAAAAGCAGAGACATCATCTTGCCAACAAAGGTCCGGATAGTTAAAGCCATGGTTTTCCCAGTAGTGATGTATGGAAGTGAGAGCTGGACCATAAAGAAGGCTGATCGCCGAAGAATTGATGCTTTTGAATTATGGTGCTGGAGGAGACTCTTGAGAGTCCCATGGACTGCAAGAAGATCAAACATATCCATTCTTAAGGAAATCAGCCCTGGGTTCTCACTGAAAGGATAGATTGTGAAGCTGAGGCTCCAGTACTTTGGCCACCTCATGAGAAGAGAAGACTCCCTGGAAAAGACCCTGATGTTGGGAAAGATGGGGGGGCACAAGAAGAAGGGGACAACAGAGGACGAGATGGTTGGACAGTGTTCTTGAAGCTACAAACATGAGTCTGACCAAACTGCGGGAGGCAGTGGAAGACGGGAGTGCCTGGCGTGCTCTGGTCCATGGGGTCATGAAGAGTCGGACACGACTAAACGACTAAACAACAACAACAACAAAAGCTATATGCTCAAGGTGCTTGCTCTGCTCTAGGGATTTGCTGTCTCTCCAGCTGTGGATGTGAGCACCTGACAGGTGGCATTGATCATAATATTTATTTCAGTACATTTTCTTTGGTCATTCACTGTGCATATTTTTCTGTGGCATATTACCAGGAAAGCTCATTTTTGATATGTACTCTCTTTTTAAAAATGCTCTTGGTATTATGAGTCACACCCGTGAATTATTTCAATGTCATGGCTATGAACCTTCCTGCAGAATATCCAGTTTCTGCCTGGAAACAAACGACTAGATTTATTTATTTTTTTAAAGAAGTAGTAAGGGGGGGGATATATAAACAGCCTCTCTATGTCAGATCTGAAAGACAATGCATTAGATAAATTTATCCAGCTGGCAAGAAAGCCAGAATTTAGGTAAAGAATTGCACCCAAGTGTTTTGCAGCTATAGAAAGTAGTTAACCCATCTTAATCTCACGATTTCACTAGCTTTCCCTGTTTAGTATCAATCTCTAAAGCTTGCTTTCAGCAAGCAGGAGCCTGGGTAATTTTCAGCACTGAGCAGAGACGGTGAGATGCTGCGATCACTTTGACACACAAAGGGAATATTTGCTACCTGCTGCCATTAAAATAAGTCATCCTGTCTAGCATACTGGTCAGCTTCATCCTCTAAAGTGCAGATATATGAGCTGGGAAGCTTTCCAGAAACATCTTTATGAAGCTAAAGCACTCAAGAAGATCATGCTGCATTAAGCGAAGTTGTTCTGGTTAAAGCTATGTTGTCAGCATTTAAGTGTGCTGCAAGAGACCTATAGAATCTCATATTATATATATATATATATAAGTTGGATGGTGTTCTTGAAGCTACCAGCATGAGTTTGATCAAACTGTGGGAGGCAGTGGAGGACAGAAGTGCCTGGCGTGCTCTGGTCCATGGGGTCACGAAGAGTCGGACATGACTAACATGACTAAACGACTAAACAACAGCAACAAATATATATATATATATATATATATATAGAGAGAGAGAGAGAGAGAGAGAGAGAGAGAGAGAGAGAGAGAGGATTCATTGCAGATTTTGCATATGGTTCTGTCTATGGCCATGATTCTACACTGCCAGACTGCATCAGATCATAGGCCTGCAACTAAGCCACAGATGTCACACTGCTTACCTGAAATCCAGTCACAACACCCTTTGCTTACACATCACCAACCCCCCCCCCAAAAAAAAAATCATCACGCAAAAAAGAGAACTGAAAAGGATACAGATTGGTATAAAATCAGCATAATGTATATCTAATGACACAGATTTAGAAATTATTGCCACAATTTCTACATTTCTGGGAAGGGATGTAGCTCAGTGATTATCTGCTTTGAAATTACCAGAAAGTCTAAAAGCAATGATTTTTTTACAGGGGGTACTCAAGTGTACCAGTATGTTTCTTTCTTTCTTTCTTTTTTTAAAAGGTGAGCCAGTTGCTGTAACAACTTCATGGTGAGTAGCAGCACCTCCCTCCCTCCCTCCCTCCCCCCCCTCTCTCTCTCTTGGTTAAAAAATGTGACACTTACTGGAACAACTTCATGGTGAGTACCAGCATCTATTTTTCGGGGGGGGGGGGGAACACTGTATAAAAGAAAGTATTTCTTCATGAAGATAAGGCTGGGAATGGCTCCTGATTGAAACCCTGGAGAGCTACTGCGAGTTGTGTTGGCCACACTAGGCTAGATGGGACCGTGGTCTGATTCAATATAAGGAACTTTATTGTTTTCCTTTGCAGCCTTTTTCCTCTGCACCTAACAGAACTGGGTGGGGGGATTTCAGTTGGGACAAAGGTGTGGCTTAGGGCTGCACCCCTGTGTCAAGTCTGCAATTCAAATTCTTTTTTTTTTTTATACCATAACAGTCTCTAAGCAGTTTACAAAGAAAGTAGCAAATACAATGTATATAAAGTGAACCACGACACTAAAGAAGGATAAATACCTGACAAATCAATAAAACCCACCCAGAGCAAAAACACAGCAGTCCATTTTGAAAGCATCTTAAGGAGCCGTGGAAATGGCTCAGTAGCATGCGAAGTTGACGGAAGATTGTCCTACCTCTCCAATGCTTTCCGAGAAAATATGAGCTCCAGTCAATCATCTTCAGTAAATTTTTCTAGGTGAGACTCCTGAGAAATCTGCACAGAATGTCATCGCTTCCTCCAAATGATCCTAAGGATTGTAATTAGTCATAATTATTAGAGTTCTCCATTAGTGATCCCAAAGCCCCTTGCAGAACTAAAGTCCTTTGAGGAAAGGGAATGATTTTTAAACCAGTTAAAGCTTGCAGTGTAGATTTGCCCTGAATTTTCGCCATTATTTATTTTCTAAAAAACATTTTTTTATATATATACCTCCCTCTCCCGCTGCCAAAGCTCCAAGAACTGCTCGCAGATGACTAAAAGCAAAACAGGTACACAATATAAAATATGCAGCACGAATGGAAAAAGGGACAGGGAGGGCAGAGGAACAATGCAAACTCAGGCATGAGTTCTCAAAGTTTCAAAGTGATTACAGGGACCAGCTGGAATGGGAAGCAACTGAGAGAGAGAAAGAACCAAAGGCAGGTGATCTCTCAGCCCGGCTTCCCTGCAACTCACCTGTCCCACTACATGCAGCTCCTGGGATCTTGATAGATTCCAGGAAAAATTGGCTTATAAAGTTGCCAGGTTGAATAACTTCTAGAAAGGAAGAAAAGTAATTCATAGAAAAGGCTTCACCAAGTGTCTCCAGTGAATGGATGTGTGGTTGCCATGGTACGCATTCAGCACTATTAACAAATGAAAGAGAAAACATTTTATTTCCCAATAAAAATAAAGCATTTTCCTTTACGTATTTCCTGATAATGTGAAGTTGGGCTGTACAACGGATGAAAAGAGGCACTGCGCACATAATTCCATCCAGTTATTCACGGACATGTTTGTATGTCATTAATGAACACAGACTTTTGCAACAGACATGGGGGAAAGGTAACAGAACTTGATCATTAAACAGTGATGGATTATCAAGGCCATTGTGAACTGTGTCATTTCTTTGAGCTCCGTAGAAGGACACAATGTTTTGAGGGCTGAAAATTCCTGGTTCAGAGTAGACAGCTTGGTCTAAATGGACCAAAGAGCTGGCTCACTTCAAGCATCCAGATCAGTTGTTTTGTTTTGTTTTTTCGCAAGACTGTCTACTTTGGGGCTTTTTAGTTTAGAGAAAAGGTGACATGATAAAAGTTTATAAAATTGTGCATAGAATGGAGAAAATGATTAGGGAAATCCCTGCTCTACGGCAGTGGTTTTCAACCAGTGTGCCATGGCACCCTGGGGTGCCTCGAATGATAGTCAGGGGTACCATGGGCAACACTGTCCTCCATCCTTCTTTCTTTCCTTCCCTCCCTCCTCTGATGCCCTCTTGTGTCTTTGCCTCCCAGTGGCTTACAGAGCTGTTTGTTGCAGCGGCCCTGGCTACCAGCTCCCCAGGCAAATGATGCCTCTGGGGCTGGACAGTGGGTGCTCCCAAGGTCCCTGTGGGGTAGTGTGAGGAGGTACCTCTCTTTGGGGTAAGGGGGCAGTTCAGAGACAGCGGCTGCCCAGAGGACTCCCAAGGAGAGAGGAGAGGAGGCTGAGGGAACACTCCACAAGGGAGGGTGTTCAAAAAGAGGTGAGGGGCTGCCAGCTCTCCAGAAAAGGGGTGACATAACTGGGCTCCTGAGCCCCACAGGGGTGCCACAGGAAGAATCGAGTTGGTCAAGGGAGCTGTGGGCTCAAAAAAGGTTGACAGCCTCTGTTCTAGAGCCTGTGGACGTCCAATGAAGCTGAATCTTAGAAGATTCAGGAAAGATGAAAGAAAGTATTTCTTTATGCAGCACGTAGTTAAGCTATAGAATTGGCTTCCACAGGAGGCAGTGATGGCCACCAAGTTGAATTTCATTCAAAGAGGATAGGACAATTTTATGGAGGACAAGGCTATCAATGACTACACATGATGTTGGACTAGTTTGGCTACTGGCCTGATCTGGTGGGGCTCTTTTTACACACTGGTCCCCATATCTAGTTGCTTATCTATCTGCCCCTGATTTATTACAGAGACAGACACACATATTTGCAGATGATATTGACCTATAATATATACGTAATACAACTTTAATATATATATTAATAAATAAGTGGCCATATTCATAATTGAGCAGTCATGAAGCATCGGGAAAACATTCTAGCATTTAATATAAAGGTAGCGTATTAATGGCAGCCAGTGAAAGTTAATTATCATTTCATTTTCTTAAAGCATTAAAAAAAAAACAACACCTGCCATTTTTTTCTCTGAACTTGTTTTTCTGTAGCTTAAAATAATATAGTTTGAGGCTAGGATTATTCTTGTTGATTAGAGCCATTGAATGGAAGCAAGATTTGAGCAAACAACCATGAAAATTAGAGTCCAGGATACTAAGAATGTTGTAGATAAAATACATTGAATCTGAATCTGACATACAGACAAGAGGAGAGGAACCAGTTCACTCTACAGCTTTTGAATTCCTTAGAACCATACGAAGCAATCATGACATGCATGAATTTGAGTAGGATGAGCTTTATTTCTAGTACAGTGGTACCTCAGGTTACATACGCTTCAGGTTACATACGCTTCAGGTTACAGACTCCACTAACCCAGAAATAGTACCTTGGGTTAAGAACTTTGCTTCAGAATGAGAACAGAAATCGTGCTCTAGCGGTGCAGCAGCAGGAGGAGGCCCCATTAGCTAAAGTGGTGCTTCAGGTTAAGAACAGTTTCAGGTTAAGTACGGACTTCCGGAACGAATTAAGTACTTAACCTGAGGTACCACTGTACTATCTGACGCTGTGGAAGCGTTGTTAGGTTTGGGTGTTTAACATGGGTTCAGGTCCCATCTGAAGCCACAGAGCTGCCTGGATGCTCTAACCACTTCCTAATCCATTAAGTGTGTGAGGGATGGCACATTCCTGTTGATGGATCACAGCTAGATTACGTTACTTTTGTGGTGTAGGAGCCACCATAAATCAAAATTGTGCAAATGCCTTTCCACATGTTTATTGTGATTACTATACACCGTCTTGGATCTTAAGGTAATTTAAATTTTGGTTGCAATGACCATTTCTACATAGTTAAGTAGGAATAAGCGTCATTGCAATCAAAGGGGCTTTTGATGATGTGACACTTCTGCAAAACATGACAGGGAACAAAATCCTAGCATTTTGCTTTATCTTTTGAGTGTCTGGTGAGTAGGGTATCCAGGTGAAAAGCAGGGCAGGACTCCTGCACCTTTATAAGTTGCATAGAAAAGAGCAAGTTGAAATTCCATCTTCCCCAAAATGATTACAGGTAAAGGAGGGCTATCATTTTCACCTGGACACCCTACCTGCAGGGCATTTGTCAAGATAAACTGAAACAGAAGAACTGTTGTGATTTCATCTCCTGGATATTTTCACAGAAATGTCCCCTCATAAAACAATCTATTTCATAAACCCTTTAAATATTAAAATAAAATGTGAACCATTTGCTACAGGGAGAAGTCTCAAAGATCAACATGTCCCATTTTCCTAGGATCATGCAGCTGTTTGCTATACAGTGGTACCTCAGGTTACATATGCTTCAGGTTACATACACTTCAGGTTACAGACTGCTAACCCAGAAATAGTGCTTCAGGTTAAGAACTTTGCTTCAGGATAAGAACAGAAATCATGCTCTGGCAGCGCGGCAGCAGCAGGGGGCCCCATTAGTTAAAGTGGTGCTTCAGGTTAAGAACCGTTTCAGGTTAAGAATGGACCTCTGGAACGAATTAAGTACTTAACCCAAGGTACCATTGTATAGCTTTCCTGTCTTAAGTAATCCTTTGGCAGGGGAGTAGGTTTCTGTATTGAGAAGGGAAGAACAGAGGAATGAACTTCACAGTGCAAAACATCCAAAACTTTGCTAATTTTACTCCATGCCCAATTACTGTACAATTCTATACATATCTACTCAGAAAAAAGTCCCACTGGGTTCAACAGAGCATATTCCCAAATTACAGCACAATCCGAACTGTGTCTACTCTAAGTAAGCCCTGCTGAATTCAACGGGGTTTATTCCTAGGTAAATTAGGGTTATAGCCAAAGTAGGAGTAGGATTGCAGCCTTAAACACTAAAAACATCAACGTAAGCATTTGTAAAACATCGCCTCTTTCTGTTGTTGTTGTTTCTTTGGCCTTTTCTTTGCAGCAGCTTTAATGAATGGATTATGATGGTCAGTTTGTAATGCTATGAATGAAAGATTTAGGACCTGTAATCTTAAGAACAGTGCTTGGCGCCAGTAGGCAAACAATGCACTCCCCAACATATTATCTTAGCCTACTAAGCTTTCACTTCTTACCTGCTTTCAAAGAAGACCAATTCACCAAACAGGAGGCTGAATGCTTTAAGGAGGTAGCTTGTGTTTCCGATTTTCTTTAGGGGCAATTTTTAATGGCCCTATAGGTTTCAAATTAGCATTTGAGTTCTCACTTCGGAACTACATCTAAACAAATGTAACAACAGTTGGGAGAAAGGCTTAAGCTGGTGAAATGTATTAAATTAAAGGTTAGAACTTATTTGTAATATTAATTCCCTGCCCCCTGCCCTACCATGCTGCAATATGCCTTGGGGAACAAAAATATATTTGAATCTCATGTGGCTTTTGGCAAGCGCACTCCAGAGATAATGTACGATACAATATGATAATCTTTATTGTCATTGTCCCGTACAGAACAACGAAATTGAAAAATCTACATAAGACATTCAAAAACCAACAAGCCTGCTATCCCAGCTATCCCAACCTGGTTAGCCCCTAAAAACTCTGATACCCCATTTTTAAATACAATATACTCCCATAGAGACTCCTTATATTGCGTTTAAAACCAAAATCGCATTTGGGTAGAAACTGTTTCTCAGGTGGCTAGTCCTAGTCTTTATAACCCTATACCTTCTTCCAGAAGGCAGAAGCTGAAAGAGATCATTTCCAGGGTGCACACTATCCTGCGCTATCTGCGCAGGGTTAATGGGTTAATATTGTTAATTTTGGGGCCCAGTTCAAAGTGCTGGTGTTGACCTATAAAGCCATACACACCTCAATACCTTAAGAATTGCCTCTCCCAGTGTGAACTGACCCTGCACAGTGGCGGAGCTTCATGCTCTGGCACCAGGGGGCAGAGAGAAGGTCGGGGCAGGGCTGGTGCATGCCCTGGGGGCGTGGTGTGCCACCCGTAGGGGCGTGGTGCCCAGCGCGGGCGTGGGACAGCCGTGATGGCACCCCACCAGGATTGCCCTGCCGGGGGCGGTGCACTCCCCGAGCACGCCTCTTCCTCCGCCAGTGACCCTGCGCTTGTCATCTGAGGCCCTTCTCTGTGTCCCCCATCCCAGAGACATTTGGAGGGTGGCAACAAGAGAACGGGCCTTCTCTATGGTGGCTCCCAGTTGTGGAATGCTCTTCCAAGAGATGCTCATCCGACACCATCATTACATGTCTTTAGGTAACAGGCAAAAACATTCCTCTTTACCCAAGCCTTCAGCTATTAAAAATATGGTCTGTGAAGGTGTGGGGAACCACCTGTGGATATAGGGCAATTTGCAAATTAAGTAAATATTTTTTTTAAAAAAATAACAAAAATCATGATGATTCTTATTTTACTATTAGGCTGTGAGGTCATTAATATTTTTTATCACTGATGTTCTGTAATGTTTTTTAAATTTTGAACACTACCCTGGGATCTTCTGATAAAAGGTAGTATATAAATTGAATTAATTATCATCATCTGAATGTCATTTCTTCATTGGTTAGACTGGGTTGAAGATGAGTTATGGTATTTGCTATTTTTAATATGAGAATGCATTTCAGAAAGCACTGGTGGCTGAAGTGGAGAACGTAGGTTTTGCAAATCTCCCTCCCCTACTCTTCCTTTAGCAATTGCCTCCTTTGGATCAAAAGCCCTTGGAAACATAGAATTTAAGAATCTCCCGTATACCAAGTTAGACCATTGGTCCATATAGCTTAGTATTGTCTAGTCTGGCCAGCAGAGTCTCTCTAGGTTTTCTGGCAGGAATCTTTCCCAGCCCTGTTTGGAGACACCAGGAATTGAACCTGAGATCATCTTCATGTGAAACACGTGCTCTGCTGCTAAACTACGACCACCTCCAAGGGCACCGACTGGATTCCACACGTGAAGTCAGCCACAATTGTCATGATAAATAATGCCTACCGGTTAATGTACTGTTTTTCTTCACCCTAGCACTGTTTCCTCCCAACAAACTGAAGTCATATTCAACCCTTGGCGTAGACTTTGATCTCCGTTAGGAAAGTGTAAAGCCATTTCACACCAATGATAGCATTATGGATTTTTGAATTAGAAATCTCACTTCTAAAGGCTAAATATACATCAAAGTGAGCATGATGATGGAAGTGTATTGCCAGATGATTGCACTTTCTACAGCTGCATTGTTACTCCCCATCATAAAAGCCGTGTGGCCAGGAGGGTAAAACACGCTGTTTAAAAAGTCTGCTCTTCGCCTGACGGGAAAGTAGCTAATTTATTTTTCGTAAATGCAAAATGCTTAATTTTTTTACTTCACGCAAGCATAAATTTGAGAGGTGTTAAGCAAATAAATAATTCTCTCAAAAATCTGCCTGCGCTGCTGAATTATGAAAATTGGACACTTCCTTGAACAGACTCCTGAAATAGTTTTCCTGTTGGTCATACAAAACTCCAGGATGTCCAAAAAATGAGGCTGTAAAACCGTCATGAGATATTTTGGGAAATTCTAAAGAAAAAAAGCCAGCCCCACTGCATTATTCCAATTCAAAAGGGCTACAATTTATTAAAAGAGAGGAAATAGTTTACAACTTAAGGCAGAAAGGTAAATAGCCAGAAAGGAGAAGCCCAGAACGCATAGCATGAACTCTGGTGGGAACGTTTGATGTGTTTCCATTTTATAACATTGCAGCAAGGCAAAAGGAGTCCCAGAGCAATGAAAAGCTTTCCTTTTTCCCATCCCTCTTTGTGTCTAAAGAATGTTAAAGTACAATTTGGGAGAAAGTTGTATTTATTCAACAGAACCAGCTGGCAAACTGCCCATCATTATGACAAACGGGATGGCTGTGGAGGGAGGGATTTATATATCACAAAGAGCACCAGGGGCGGGTGAAATTGTTCTTGGAACTCCACACACAGGAACATGTTGCAGCTTTCTGCTGAATCCCAGGTCAGTGGGGTCCAAGCCAGAGAAGACCAGGATAAGTGATGGAGGGTAAATTTTGCTTTCACGCCCCGCCCCACAGCATCCCCAGGTCAAAGCAATTTAATTTGCAGACCCAGGGCCGGATCTAGGTTTGATGGAGGTAATGGGGCCCTTTATATGTCCAGCTATCCTTTGTAAACAACAAAATGTCACTGTTTTTTTGTGTTGAATATATGCTATATGGTAATTTATGGACCTAATAGGTATCTAAAGATATTTGCACATAACAAAACATGTATTTTATCAAAGTCATTTTTGAACTGAACTACAATTAAGAAGTATATATACTTTATCTTATATTTTGGAAATGTACATCCAGGTTTGTTTTTTTCTTTTAGTTTTTTTGGGGGGCCCAAGAGAGTGGGGCCCTAAGCTATAGCTTGTTTGGTTTATATGTAAATCTGACACTGTGCAGACCCTTACTTTTCTTCAAGGAATTGAAAGACAGCTGTCCACTTAGATGAAACAAAAGGGTGTATCTTCAGAATGGGGTATAAATCCCTGTCCCCTAATGACCCCATTTACTGAAAACCAAGCCTGTTCTTGTGTGCATAACCATATTATTTCATTGTTTCTTAAGCTGATTCCACAACAGAGCCCTTTAGGGCATCTGAGACTATTGTTTTTCCACAATTAGGTGGAATTGGAATTGAAATCAAGGTTATGCACAACATTTTAATATGATGCTAGATAATATATAACACCTTTTGACTGACTGACCAGATCCTTAACTCTCCAACCCTGGGGGTCTGAATTTGACTGGTGGGCAGAGATGCCCACTTGTCAAGTTGCCTGAAGTCATAATGACATCAAGCGATGCTGTGCTTTGAAGCCCCAACTATTGGGACTTCAAAGCACAGTGCAGGGCTGTTTTAGAGCCCTTCTTCAATCAACCTATTCTGCTCTTTAAACCTTTGATTTTCAGATGTTTAAAGAACATTGTGGGGCTACTTGCAAAAGGGGTGTGAGTAACCCTGGCAACAAGAAACAATGGTGAATAAGTTTTGAATGCTGAATATTTCATAGCAGAATTTGAAATGTGACCTACCAAGCAAACAACCATTTACTGGGGTCTGCCAGATGTAGGATGTCCTATTTTACTTAGAATAGCCAGGTGCCATCATACACAAGGACAGGTCTCTATTTGCAGGGCTTTGAGAGGACAGTCTCTTATGAATGAGTCATCCATTGAAAGTACTATCTGGTCCTAGAGCAATCTAAATCCCTGGCAGGAAATTTGCCAAACCCCTAGTGGGATGGTGAGCTCTCTTTAGCTTTACAAACTTGTGCAGGCCTGTTCCTGAGAGAAGAACTTGCTTGTCAAGATGCACGAGAGATCATTCAGTGTGGTCAGAGTTCCATCTCTCCAGTCTAAATTTATTTGCCATTTGCAGCTGTTAATTCGTAACAGCCCAAATGCTGGAAGATGAAAGCTTCATGCAAGACAGGTGGTCCAAGCACATCATGCATGTGTTACACTCTTCACAGATCTGCAAAGCCCAGCCACCCTCTACAGAGGAAAAGGGGCCTCTTCCAAAAAGTGTCTTTAATTAATGAAAAAAGGGAATGGATCCCTCAACTGAATATCTGCAGAGGTTGTGGCGCCATTTTTGTGGACCTTTCCCTTTTCTCTTTGACCTTGCACTTCCCAAATCAATATCAGTGTGATTTATTACAGGGTGGATAGAAGCACATATCCATACGTATTGCCACACACAACTCTTGGCTAAGTTGTAACTGGATAGGTCTGTATCTCATTTACTGTAAAAAATAATAAAAAACTCTTGTGCCATCATTGTTTCTTTTCTGTTGACACCCATAAATATTATTTGTTAAATTTCCCAGAGATTTTTAGAATAATGTTCCTGAATGCTTTGCCCATAATTGTTTGTATGTATGTATGTCAGCTTGCAGTGCTATTCCATTTCATCTAATCAGTGGTGACCTTGTGGGTGGTTTTCCATTTGTGGGTGGTGGAGATCACTTGACCACCACTGATAAAGTATTGTCCTTTCCTTGAAGAACAAATCTTTCCTACCATGCCACGGGGCAGATTACTTTTGACAACAACGAAAAGGTGTTCTCAAAAGCATATTGTGATGGGATGGTCTAGTACTCAAGGAAAACACTCAAGGTCCACTAAAGAAGGATTTGGAATCCTGGTGACTAGCTGCAAACTTCAAGAGTGCTTTTGTGAACCTTCTGACAGTAAGAGAGCAGAACAGACTACCTTAGAAGGTGGTGGACTTTCCTTCATTGGAGATTTTTAAGCAAAAGTTGGTTGGCCATTTGTCAGAGATTCTTTAGCTGTGATTTGTGCATTGCATGAGCATGGACAAGAAGATCCTTGGGATCTCTTCCAACTCTACAATTCTATGGTCCTATTGACTGAGTTTCTGTTGCTTCACCAAATCTCCACATTCTAAAATTGTTTATTTCACCTTAATAAATCACAAAAGGAACAATGAGAGCTGAGTTTTTACAGATGCAGCTGAGAAGGAAAAGCAACTGGGAATGAGTATTGTCACAAAGAGGACTTTCTGCTGCAGCTAGATAAAACCACACTGGCTTTATTTCCTTAGTGCAATTTCTTCTTCTTCTTCTTCTTCTTCTTCTTCTTCTTCTTCTTCTTCTTCTTCTTCTTCTTCTTTTTCTCCTTCGTTGCTCATTGATAGTTGCTCCGCTATGTAATGGAAGGGAAGATAGATGCCATTACCAGGACCTGCTGAGTGGAACTGATGTCATTTTGCACATATAGGAATATGAGGTTTACCTAGTGAAATAAAGATTTTCAGACAGAAGCTCAGTGGGAGACAGAAATAGGAGGCAACACTCTAAGAATAAAATGGAAAGGAGGCAATGTGTTAAATCAATGATCCAATCTATGCTCAAGGGCAGGGAGAGATCTAGACCAGTGTTTCCCAAACGTTTTTGGGCAACGGCACACCTGTTTACCGGAAAAAAATCTCGCGGCACACCACCATTAAAGCCCCGCCCCCGTGACGTCATTCGGGGAGCCGGCGGCCCGGGCCTGAGCTGGAAGGAGAGGCGGTGCTTTTCGGCACAAGGCAATCGGCCTGGAATTGTTTCCCGCGCGCTGCGAAAGGGAACAGCTGCGGTCGCGCGAACCCTCCGGCGCTGGGAGGGGAAAGGGCGGAGTCGCAGAGCACCAGCTGGCCGAGCGGTTGCGCGCAGCGTTGCGCTTTTGGAGAGCGTGCGGCTGCTGCTAGGGGATCCGGGGACGTGAGCAGGCCTGGCCCGACCCGGGTTGAAGGAGGACAAGCCGGCAGCGCGCCAAGTGAGTTCGGTTGCGCGCGACGGCCCCCGCTCCCCCCACCCCCGCCGGATCCTCGCCGCCGCCGCCTCTCGCCCGCCTCCCTCCCACGGCACACCAGCCGATGTCTCACGGCACAGTAGTGTGCCGCGGAACACCGGTTGGGAAACACTGATCTAGACAAGCTACCTCTCTGTCTTTTGCCTCTTAGGTTGCTTTTTGATGTTTTGATGTTACCTTGGTAGCATAAGAGCCACTGCATCTCCTGCTTCACTCGAGGAACACCAATAACCCTTATGCCATGTGGAAGAGGCCTGTGATGCAATGCCTTCCAGTGCCAGCATCCTCCCTCCCGGCAGCTGAAGCAGTGCTGGTGTGGCAAGAAGCTGCAACATTGACTTCTCTGTCCAAAGATCTGCCTTCTGAGAGGACACTCAGAGTGTTGAATAGCATACGGAAACAAATGGAATAGTAGCAGAAGACACCAGTATGAAAAGCTATCTCACAATAATGCTTCCATTTCAATACGTAAGAAAACAGCCAGGAAGGGCTAATAAAAAGCAACCCATGTTTTATCAAAAAGGATACAGTGGTACCTCGGGTTGAGAACTTAATTTGGTCTGGAGGTCCATTCTTAACCTGAGGTACCACTTTAGCTAAAGGGACCTCCTGCTGCCACCACGCCACCAGAGCACGTTTTCTGTTCTCATCCATCCTGAAGCAAAGTTCTTAACCCGAGGTAATATTTCTGCGTTGGCGGAGTCTGTAACCTGAAGCGTCTGTAACCTGAAGCATCTGTAACCCGAGGTACCACTGTACACCCACTTCAAAGCCATAGCTAATATGCTAATTATTCAGACTATTAAAGGAGACAAATCCACCCTGGAGACAGCAGGAGCTGAGAGAGAAATTAGGCACAAATAACCGATCGAAGTTGAAGTGCAGAATGCCAAAGGCCACCTTCATGTTGCCTTTGGGAATTGCTGCAGCAGGGATCATACAGTTTATAAGCCCGTAAAACCTGTGATAAAAAAGACCGCTGCCTTCCCCAGCACTTCTAATATTGGATAGCTTTAGCATACTCAGGAATCAAAAGTTTTGTGTCTCTTTTGTAGGAAATGTATACCTTTTTGTGCCTTCAGCAAATTCTGTTGAGGGGAGGGCGTGGAGGCATTGCTAAGCAACCAGGCAGAGTGGCATGATCTTCCATGAGGTTGCACATGCTCTGATTGGTTGTGAAGTTCTGAGGGAGTTTTCTCTCTGTACGCTTTTGGTTGTATGTCTCCCTGCTCACCACAAGGCCTGAACAAAGAAAGACAAAAGTTACATATTACTTTCTCCTCAAATTATACACTTCTTTTTCCTTTGGTTTGATCAGTAAAGTGTTATCAGGGCTTTTCTCTCTGGACTTGGTCTGCATTTTTTAAGGGAGCCTGCTAACAAAATACTGGCCTTCTGCAATAGGTTGATGCAGTGGCAGAAAAGGAGGAGGCAGGTTCCACCACACACTCCAGGTTTCACTGCATATAAAAATAATGGTTAGCTGATACATTTACACATAAGGAAAGCTTAACAATAAGGTTGTCAAGCTTGGTTCAATAAAGTATGTTCACACTGGTCAAAACAATGGAGATCCACATGTGGAAATAGCCATTTGCAGGCATATTATTTTGCTGGACTGGGAACCACATGCTAACATTGCACATGTAGTAGGGCATCCCTATACCCCATGCATGATTACGCACAGCACTTTCTCCAACTGATATCTGGGTGGTCTAATTTCTTAAATGCAGCCAGAATTATAGGCACAAATTCTGCATATCGACCACATCTTAGAGCCAAGCTAGATGATACATTGTGTGTGCGCGCGCGCATGCACGTGTTAGAACATTTTTTATAAGATGGCATTCAAATTTATTTTGTTAAAAAAGGTTTTTCTTTTAAAGCCAATCTGGCAACCTAATCCTAAACATGTTTACTTGGAAGTGCGTCCTGTGGTGTTCATACAACTTATCCCATAATAAGCATGCCATAGGATTTCAGCCGAAAAGGTTAACCATCCTTTCAGCTAAACATAATATACTGTTTTAACATGGGAATCCAAAGGTTTCAGTTCAGTAAAGGTCCTCTTTTCATTTCTATACCATCTTCTAAAAATGTTGATAACAAAAGTATTCCACAAACATGACACGTTCGAGTCGCTTGGGGAAAACAGCACAACAATGAAAAGCTTTGTGGTCTATTATAACCATAATTTTTTTATTTGCTATTGTTATGTTCGAATTTATAGGCAATTACCAGTCATTCAAAGTACAGGGTTTTGCAAGGTTATTTCTTGAATATCTTCTTACATATTCTGCCCCAGATGCTCCCCCCCCTTTTTTTTGTACTCAACTCTGCCATACAGGGAAAAGGTTTCAGGTCTAGTTTTTGTGTGTCTGATTTGCAAAAGGTCAGCTTACCTGCCCCCACTCCACCCCTGCCCCAAATGAAGTATGGCTCTCGAAACAGCACAGCACAACAGATACGTGAGAATTGAGCTGCATTGCAAATCTGCTTCCAATTTTTGGTGTTGAAGCCTGCTGAAAATCTGGCACATAATTTACACAAGATGGATAGCAGATTCTGTTGACACTCTGAACAGCCCCTTCTCATATTGTTACACTGAGAGTGGAAAGACGGAGAATAGGGAAAGCACTATCGACAGTTTCCGTAACCATAGCAGTGGGCAGAAAGGACACCTAGTCATCTAGCTGAAGTTCCTAAATGAGTTAACCGCGACAGTCCAGAGCCATTGGGTCCAGGAGAAGTTGGCTGCCTCAACAGACTACACCTACCACCGTGAGACCCCATCGCAGAGCAACCATTCTACAATTACCCTTTCACAGAGCTCCTGCTTTTCTTTGCCACTTCAATTTGAACAGCATGCTTTATGCTTGTGTACATGCTGGAAACATTCACAAAAATCATGCAAACACTGTGCATTCTGAAGATAAGGACTTGTCAATATCCATGGTGCCCAGAACTGGACACAGTTCTCCAGGTTTGGTATGACCAAGGCAGAATAGAGAAGTACTATTGACCAGGACACTAGACTTCTGTTGATGCAGCCTAGAATAGAATTAGATTTTTTTAGGAGAGGCAGCAGTCTCCAACTACATTGCCCTCTCCTTTTCAGCACCAGTATGAATTAGAGGGAGGCAACAGAGCAGGCCCTCCAGATGCTGTTGGATCACGACTCCCATCAGCCTTGCCCATATCATCAATGGTCATGGATAATGGAAGTTATAGTCCTACAACATCTGATATTGAGTATATCCCACCAACCATGTAGGGCAGCCAACTGTAGGTTGGATTAACCACTTGATTTGTTGCCTTACTGGAAATGCAAAAACAATGGGTAGGGATAGATTGGGGGAAGAATTTGTTAAGCCAAAAATATGGCTGATTCTGGGGTGGTGAATCTGTGGCCTTCAAAATGGGAGCTGAGCTCCCATTGTCCTTGATTGTTGGCCATACTGGTTGGGATTGATGGGAACTGGAGTCCAATGGAATCTAGTAAGCCACGTGTCCCCCCTGAGTTGGTAGGAACTGGAAGATACAAAAGTTTCTTCTTAATTTGTCCTAATCCTCATCCAAACTACCATCCACACTCTGGTTTAAGAGACTTGTTGGCAAAGTTGTAAATCTCTGCCGAATAATTTGCTGTGGTTCTAATTGCGAATGTTCAACTATAAAGCTTCATTTATTGCATTTCTGCTTTCCAAACCAACCTTGAAGTTTTATTATTATATTGTAAATCTTTTTTTATAGCTCTTTAAAGCTAACTCCTGATTATTTGCATATGGTATTTTTATCCCTGATAAATGTGGCAACTAAAAATGGAAATGTAAAGTTTGAAGATTCTCTCCCTGTTTTTATGTTGCTAACTACAGGTGAGCATTATTATTATTTTATAAAAACGCGAAATCAAGCATAGAACAAAATCATCACACAAAACTGGCATGAAATATCGAAGCCGAGATGAAAATGGAAAAGAGACAACAATAATGTATTCCAAAATTTTGAAATAATGGAGATTATAAAAATAAAAACACCATTAACATGCATATTCTTTTGAGATGCATTTCCAGTGAACCTTAGTTTGGGAAGCTCTGGACGTATTCCTATTTTATTGTATGATCCACAGCCATTTATAGGTGAAGGTGTGGGGGGAGAGATTGTCTATGTTCTGCATTACTGACATAAGCAATAAAATAATACCAAATGGAAGAAATTTGCCCTTTTTTTCGGTTTATATGTCAGTTCTTTTGGAAGGAGTGATTCCCATACCTTTGAAATATCTGCTCTGACTAGATCCTATTCAGATTTTTTAAGTGTCTGTCCTCCTGCACATTAGACATTTTACAGTTAAGTGAAGACAAGTCAGTGTATTTGTGATACCTATGCTCAAAACCACTGTAGAGGCTGGAAAACCTGGCATATGCGCCAGGTGTTTCATTTCAGAGTGACAACTGTTTGAAAAACATTTCTGAACCTTCAGCCTTAAGCCCTGAGATAATACATATTTGTGTATTATAAATAGTGGAAGAGGCTATTCCCTACCTATTGGCCCTAAAAATTAATTTCATTCAACAGAGAAAGACAAACGGTCCATTTGTTGTTGGACTTCAACTCCCATCATCCCTGACCATTGGCCATGCTGGCTGGGGCTGATGGGAGCTGGAGTCCAGCAATATCTAGAGCAACACAGATTACCCATCCCTGCAATATCTTGAGTTCTTTCTAATCACGACATGAAAGCTGCAGTCCTGTTGAATATGACACATACTTCTCAGTAGACTTGTATAGGATTGCACTGTAAATGCTTTTTTTCTTTTCTTGTGTGTATTCCCTGTGTCATGTGACTAAAATACTAGAATGTACACTTGTTCTTTTAAAAAAACATTTCGTTGAAACCCAAAATAAAATCTTTAAAACGTCACTAGGGTTTGTTTATTTCAGTGATCTGCTTTCATCTGCTTTATATCAACAAATATTTAAATCATTTAATGACAATCCAAATGTGACTTGTGTAGTTGAAATAAATAAATAAAATTAAAAATTGTCCAGTAGCACCTTAGAGACCAACTAAGTTTGTTCTTGGTATAGGTTTTCGTGTGCATGCACACTTCTTTACATACCATGCATGCACACAGCCATCCTTAGAAATTCTCGTTTTTCTGAATTTTGCCAAGTGGTGTGTACAAAAATGCATAAGCTGGGATGAAGTGTGCATAAAAATGTATATATTACTGAAATATAACATACAAAAATTAAAGAAAAACATTGCTTTACTAAAATGTGTACATAAGCAAGAACACATATGGACAGGTATATAGCAGAACTTTGCACTAAAATACTGGTGAATTTTCATGAGGTTATTATTATTATTATTATTATTATTATTATTATTATTATTTATTAATTATTATTAATTATTATTAATTATTATTTATTATTATTTATTATTATTATTTCTTCTGCACCTCATGAAAATTCATCAGTATTTTAGTGCAATGTTGTTGTTGTTGTTGTTGTTGTTGTTGTTGTTGTTGTTGTTGTTGTTGTTGTTATACCCCACCCTTCTGGCTGGGTTTCCCCAGCCACTCTGGGTGGCTTCCCACAGAATATTAACAACACAGCAAATGTGCAGATCTGAATTTAAGATTTGAAAAACGAGAAACCGAGAGAAACCAAAATTGACAGATTCATCCAACCCTAAATGGTACAGCAACCACAACACCTTAGAACTTGCCAGCAAGGTCAGCCCGACACCTTAATTGGCATCTTTTTGGCACCAGGTAAATATTTCTCTCCCCCCCCCCACTACACCCCAGACTTTTGATAGACTAAGATAATGTTGTTTTGTTAGTAGTGTGCTGCCCAAGCTTCCTGTGACTGTTATGGCAGTTGTTCTTTTCAATTCTATGGTGTATTTTTTTTTAATGTGTTAGAATTCGATTGGAGACCTTCACATAACATGCAACTAAGAGGTCATAATAAGGGTAAAAAGAATACTAATCCACTCTGTGCCAAAATAAATTTTGAAATAAATAAAATAAACGAAGGATGCAACACAAGCGCGCGCGCACACACACACACACACACACACACACACCAGTGTTACTGTATTCTTATCAATTGCTATCTGCTCTGGTTTCACAGAAGAAAAGCAGGGTATAATCTAAATACATGAGAAATCCAATCATTTTGAAGCCATGAATATGCAAGGACAAAATACTGGAGACGCTGCCACATCTGATTCAATTCTTCATTAACTTGGCATTACCGTCTTTGTCTTTGTCTTTGCAGCAAAGAATTTGCTGGGGGGGTATATAAAAAAATTAAAACAGAACATTAGTTCTTTTGTGAAAATCCAAATTGGAAGTCCTATTTGAGGGAAGATTAACTCTTGGCAAAGGTTGCTATTTTTCTAATTGCCTGCACTTGTTGAGGACACTGTGAAAGCAATTAGAAAACAAAGAGAAGAGAACTATACATTTGGCATAAAATATGTAACACCTTCCAAAACCTTATTTTTGGTATTGGTAAAAGACAGGATTAACACCGGGACTTGTGCACACAAATGTACTTTGCACACAACAAATATATGAAGAATGATTTCTCAGCCATGGATTTCCCAGCCATGTTACTCGGCTCAAGTCACTTGCTGGTAGACGTAATGGAAGTATGTAGTTCTGAAGCTCATTACAGAAGTGGATAGGAAATCTTCCTGTAACTAATGCAGCCACTAGCTAATATAGCCACTAGCCATTGGAAAAAGATTCTGTGCAATGAGATTTGGTGATAGAATAGGTCTTTCTATTGGTGCAGGAGAATCTTCCATAATTTGCTTTGGGCTACAATTCCCATCATTCCTGACAATTAGCTATGCTGACTAGAGTTCTTGGGAGTTGTAGTCCAAAAAATATTTGGAGGGTACAAAGTTGGTGTGTGACAAGGCAAAATCAGTGTAGGAGATATATATGTAGACATCAGCACTTGATTCAGTTGTATAAGTAGCTGATGAGTTAGAAAGAAATTAAGCAGGTATTGCATCTCCTTTCAGTGGCACTAAATGTGCCACAGTGCAACAAAATATGCTGCTGACAGGAATGAATTGGAGGGCGTGGACAGAGGGGAGCCAAGAGCCAGGAAGCAGAAGCCAGGAGAGAATCTGTGGGATATCCAGCTTCATATAACCAACATGCTTAACTAATTAATGCATGAAGGGGTTAAGACCACAGAGAAAGATATACTGCCAGGTTTAACTAGGTCACTCCCCCTCACCTTGGAAAGAAGAGTTACCAAACTCTCTTTTTCCACCATCTGAACCCTACCAGTAGGGAGATCTAAGCTGGATGGTCCAAGCTTACAACACGTGGCTTAAGCAAACCATCTTTGCGTTTCTTTACAAATAATTTAGAAACATTTCCCAATTTTGAACCTAAGTTATATTGCCTGTCTTGCTGCTATATAGAGAAGCACATGAATCTGACCTTTGAAGAGTTTGTAAGTAAACCTTTTTAACTTAATGTGTGGTCTCATTCTAGGCTAAGGGAAGTGAGGAACTTCGGAAGCAATTTAGGAAGGGGATTTTTTTGTCTTTTTAAATATATTATTAACTTCTTCTTTTATTGTGGTTCTTTTTTAAATAATATTTATTAAAAGTTTAAAGATTACAGAAAGAAGTAAAAAAAGAAAAAAGTAAACAATACAAATCAATACATTACAATACATTACAATACATAAAAAACAAAAACAAAAGACACAATACATCAAAACAAAAACAAAAGCAAAAACAATTAAAAACACATCCAATATTTCCATATCTTTGTCTTTCATTAACTTGTTTCATCGACCTCCTCACACCTCCCTTTTTTGTATTCTAATTATTAATTATTTCAGCAAATCCTTTCCATCTTTCACTGTTTTCTGTCATTTAATCGTCTTGATTTATTTTAACCTTATCTTACCATTAAAACCCTAAAACTTATTTGAACTTAACTCCTTATAACGTTTCTACTAAAGCCATGTAATTTCATTCCAACATTTTTCTAACACTCATTAATTTTACAATATTTCTCTAAATAAATTTAAAACTTTTTTCCAATCTTCTTTCACCGTCTCTTCTCCCTGGTCTCGGATTCTGTCAGTCCTTTCTATCAATTCCATATGGTCCATCAACCTGGTGATCTTCTGTCCGAGGCTCTTAACTCTTTTCCTTGTCCCTTCTGCAGATCTTCTTCATATTTATACATGCACTTTACTTTATCTTCTGCTGATCTTGTTCTTAATTTCTTTCCTTTGGCACTGAGGAGTAGATCTCGGGGAAACTCCAACCTAACAATGTCTTTATTCCTTCTCGACAGGTCAGCCCATTCTCCATAGTCAAAACTAAAGTCCATAAGATATTTCAAAGCGTGTTTCTAATCCCTCCGAAGCAAGGAAGCAAGTTTTATTGCGGCCAAAGCCAGTGACACTAAACACCACAAGATCAAACAACAAGAAATCAACAACAACCTCAGGGGGGGGAAAGTCCCCTTTTTATTGTGGTTCTTTACCATGGGTAGGCAAACTAAGGCCCGGGGGCCAGATCCGGCCCAATTGCCTTCTCAGTCTGGCCCACGGAATCAGCGTGTTTTTACATGAGTAGAATGTGTGCTTTGATTTAAAATGAATCTCTGGGTTATTTGAGGGGCATAGGAATTTATTCATTTTTATTTTTATTTTCAAAATATAGTCTGGCTCCCCACAAGGTCTGAGGGACAGTGGACCAGCCCCCTGCTGAAAAAGTTTGCTGACCCCTGCTCTTTACCATAAAGACTTGAACCTTTGAGGACTTCCGGGTTAGCGCCTCCGGCAATGGCGGATTTCCTCTGACCGGGAGGAATCCACTTAGTGAAACTAGGGTCTGGACCACCACGGTGAGGCGGAGACCCACTAAAAACCACAGGCGGGAGAAGCCTGTGGACGTGGGATTCGGCCGGCACCTTTAGCGCCTCCCCTACTCGCAGGGAAACCCGGTTTCGGGGATCCGGAGCAATGTGGGGTGAGCGGTGCGGTGCTTCGAATCGACTGCTCTTTTCACGGAGTGAAGCCGCATTGCTGTTGCCGGAGACCGCTGACTTTTTCCTGTGGACAATTGGACTTTAAACAACTACCCGTGAGTAGAACGGAAAATTGGATTATGAAACATCTTAATTTGGCACCGAAGTGGGAAGGTCTAAACAGAAAGTCCGCCTTCTGCTTTTGTAAATAGATTGAAGCAAAGACATTGCAAGCTAAAGTCTGGAAAGTCGTTTGTAAAGGACTAAATTTCCATCAGTTAAAACTACCAACCCCCCCTTGGAAGCAGGAGAAGAGGGGGGAAATCTTAAACTGTTTAAACCTGCAGGAGAGAGAGTAAAGAAAGATAAATTTCCACCGTCTTGAACCTGGGAATGGGGTGTCAGAGACAGACGCTTTGGGGAAGTTCATTGACCGTGAAGAAAATGTTTTTTGACAGATAGTTAAAAAAGAGAAACATATTGATTCCAATGTTTCCTTTTGCACTTAAAAGGAACAAAATATCTGAAAAATGAAAGGAATTTTGTTGCTGGATCTGCTTTTAAAAAGACGGATACAAACAGAAATTGTTTCCTCTAGAGGGAGCTTGTGAAACTGTTGCTGGAGTTGATCTGGGGAATTCTACAGCTGTGGAGATTAAAAATCGTGAGAACCAGACATTTGACCTTGAATAAGAATGTGCCCAGAAGAAGTTTTAGTGCTTGCTTTTTGCAAGACAAGTGCTTTACTGGAACAGCTACATGAGAAGATGGAATTGCAGTTAGCAATTTTGGACAAACAGTGAATACCTATATAGAAACCATGCAGGAACCAATCCAGGAATTTGCTTTGACAGGGCAAGTTGTGCAGGAGACAAAAGAGGAGGTTGTTGCTGAACCTCAAGCAATAGAAATGGAGCAAGTTGTGCAGAAGACAAAGGAGGAGGTTGTGGCTGAACCTCAAGTAACAGAAATGGAGAGAGTCGCAGCCTTGCAGGAACATAAGTTGTTGTCTCTGACGACTGAACCTGGAGAAAGTCAGATTTGGAGAGATGGAGTACTGTTTGGTTTGGAGATGAGAAGCTGGATAGATCCACCTATGCAGGGATGTTTTGACTTTTGGGATCTGGTTTTGAGTTTGGAGTTGTGGGGGACCTTGGAGGGACTTTGAAATATGCCTTCAAATATCTTTTGGATTTCAGTGCTGACTATGAAGAATGGGCTGACCTGTCGAGAAGGGATAAAGATACTGTCAAGTTGGAGTCTCCCCGAGATCTACCCCTCAGTGAGAAAGAAAGGAAATTAAGAATATGATCAGCAGAAGACAAAGTAAAGTGCAGGTATAAATATGAAGACTTGCAGAAGGAACATGGAAAAGACTTCAGAGCCTCGGATAGAAGGTCACCAGGTTGATGGACTAGATGGAAGGGATAGAAAGGACTGACAAAACCTGAGACCAGGAAGAAGAGATGATGGATGAAGATTAGAAGAAAGTTTAAAAATTCATTTAGAGAATTTTGGTAAAATTAATGAGTGTTAGAAAAAATGTTGGAATGAAACTATTTGGCTTTAGTAGAAATGCTTTAAGGAATTATGTATAAATAAGTTTTAAGTTTTAAGCTTTAGGGCTTTTTATGGTAAGATAAGGTTAAAATAAATTAAGGTAATTTAATGACAGAATATAGTGGAAGATGGAAAGGATTTGCTGAGATAATTAATAACTAGAATACAAAAAAGGGAGGCGTGAGGAGGTCGATGAAACAAGTTAATGAAAGATAAAGATTTGGGAATATTGGATTTGGTTTTTAAATTTTTTGTCTGCTTTTGTTTTTGGTTTTGATGTATTGTGTGTTTTGTTTTTTCCCTTTTTTCTTTTTATTGACTTGTATTGTTGAATTCCTTTTTTTATTCTGTTTTTTATTTTTTTGATGTATTGTAATTCTTTATTGTCTCTTTTTTCGCTTTTTTGTAATTGTTAAACTTTTAATAAATATCATTTTTTAAATAAAAAAAAAGACTTGAACCTTCAACAGAAGGATGGTCCTCTGTAAATAGCACATGGCCACCCTACATTGGATATTCACACCTTATGGTTGGTCAGTTGAAGCCTGCAAATTGTCATAGTTTCAAAATTTGTTGAGTTGCATTTATGACCTGTAGAATATCATTAGTAAGCTTTACAAGACCAAAAAAAACCCATACTGGTGGTTATTTTGCTCATATAAGCTCAATGCTTGCGAACCTTACAGAGAATTTATGATTCAGTCAACCAAATTCTGCAAATAGTCTTTGTACAAAAGGTGAGATGAATACATGGGAGTCGAAGGCTGAGACAGTAGGGACCATCCCAAATGCACACTCTTCTATGCATTTATCATCCACCAGATTCGGTCAACAAGACAGGACTAATACAAGCTTAAAAAGAAGCTGGTCTGTTGTAAGCAGCAGCTGGAAATAAGCCAACCTGTAGATTATTGCCAAAAAAATAAAAATCCAAATGTCTATGCATTTGTGAACTATATTTAAAAGCCAGATAATTAGTTCTGCAAACTTCTAAAATGCAGCTACTATAGACCACAAGGGCTTTATTTGGCCCTTATATGAGAAAGCCAAATGAGGGTATTAAAAACAAACACATGTTTTAAAAATACAATACTTCCCAGTCTTAGATGACACTGGGGAATCAACCCGCCTCCGCCTGCACACAAAACTCAAAACTAAAGGCAAACTAGTAACAGATGATCTTTGTTAAAGGCGTTAATATAAGGTTAATTGCTTGGGTCATGGAGGCCTCTGCTAGCAGACATTGGCACTTCCTAGTTACCTACATCTGTGTATGCTATTAGGCGTCTGATTATGTACAGGAGCCAAATATACTGAGCTCTGTTCAAGGGTCTTACCAGCTGTGCTGCTCAAGGGCGGAATCAAATACGCAAAATGCTTTGGATACATATTTCACCGTTCCAAGGATTGGACCCAAATAAATAAATGAAATCACTTGTTGCCCACACTCCCAATGTTTCCAAGTATTTCAAGGGCTGATTAGAAAGGTAGGGGCATTCCTTGACCTAACCACCGCAAGGGTGCCGTAAGAAGCAGTGGATTTAAATAAGAAGGTAGATCAGGGTTGGCAGGTGTCAGAACCCAGCTGGGGCCACATGGGCAGCTGTAGGGTTGAAGCATATGGAGAAGCTAGGAACAGGGGATTGAAGTTGAAGTTGCTGGTTAATTCCTTTAACCAGACCAGGCTCCTAGTATTTATACCAGACTTGACAGGTTTCACAACCCAGTTACCTTAAAATCATACGATTATCGAGAAGTCCCTGGACCTCTTTGTCTGCAGTTTGGCAGGTCTCTTGTGCAAAGGCATCTATTAGAGGCCTGCAATTTCCAGACCAATTGCACACACAAAAACATGGGGAGATTAAATGATTCATTTCCCCCCCACCCTTACCCCAAACTGTAACAGCTGTCTTTGTGGGGAAACAACCACAACTATCCTTCTAAAATTAGGTAATATTCGTGCCCTCAGAACAGGTGACTTTGCCTGTGAATTCCATCCAATTCTGGTGAAATGTAAAAAAGAGTTATAAGTGTCCAGAACAAAAGCCTCTGGGTTTGCCTGTAATTTGTCAGGCTTTATTCACCCTGGAGTTGCTACTATCCCTGCAAATTTCATTCATTCCTGCAAAAGGAAAAAGCTGCAGTTCTTTTTAAAAAAGAATTCATAATAACAAATGGATAATGGATCAGACTTGGATCCCTGAAATGAATTGAGAAGATTGAGAATTGGTCTGAGCAGAATCAGACTGTTTTATTAAGTGCTGAATTGGGGGTCCAAACCAGTTTTGTGGTCCATGCACAGCCCTAGTCAAAAACTTTTGGTAGGGTGTCTGGGCAATAACCTGTCATCTCTAAGGTCATTTCAGATGAAACTTCCAGGGATTCCAGAAGAGCAATTCTATAATTCTATGAAAACAGACCAAAACTTCTCTCTAAAGGTTGGACAGGGAGGACTGAAACTCCCCAGAAATTATCATAAAAGGGAGGGAGAAATACTGCCCATATTCTAGGACCCAACAATTAATTGTATCATTTTGTTTGCCTTTTCTTGAAGAGTTTTGTTGATGAGGGACAAGCAAAGTTGCATTGAGCTGACAGCTAATGGGCTAAGACAGAGAGATGGAAATAGGTTGGGGTTAAGGGTGAAGTGGCTGGACTCTGAGCTTCTAGTTTTTCTACTGTTCCATAATAGTCACATTACATTATTTTTAATGCCGTTTGGATTTATCATTTCATCCATCTGTCACCGAGCCTAGGACTTGCCGATCAGAAGATCAGGGGTTCGAAAACCCATGATGGGGTGAGCTCCCATTGCTCGGTCCCAGCTCCTGCCAACCTAGCAGTTCAAAAACATGTCAAAGTGCAAGTAGATAAATAGGTACCACTCTGGTGGGAAGGTAAACTGCGTTTCCGTGCACTGCTGTGGTTTGCCAGAAGCAGCTTAGTGATGCTGGCCACATGACCCAGAAGCTGTACGCTGGCTCCCTCGGCCAATAAAGCGAAATGAGCGCCGCAACCCTAGAGTCGGTCATGACTGGACCTAATGGTCAGGGGTCCCTTTACCTTTACCTTTTAGGACCATCTTGAAATCCACCACCTTAAAAACACTCCCATGACTCCCATAAAAAAAAATTCCCCAATCTCAAGGTTGCTAGGGTGTGAATTTATCTGACCTACCACATTAGATGTGAGGAAACCCTTTAATCCCTGGCTGATTAGTCAATGTCCTGAAATAGCTGGCCTAGATCTGTTCTGGGTTGTATAAATACAACACCCTGACCTAGATCCCATATAAACCAGTCTTATAAATTAGCTGACAGTCTGATGAAGACTGAAAGAGTGTCAAAACAGGTGAGAGAGGAGGAACTCCATGTTCTCCTGCATTTTAAAATATAAATGGAGCATAGCACAGCATTCCCTAACTGGTGCTCTCCATATGTTTTGGATGCCAGCTCCTAGTAGCTCCAGGCAGCATAGTCAATGGTTTAGGGATGCTAGGAACTAAATTTTTAGAGCACCATGGTGAAGTATGACAGAACAGGTTGAGGCCACAATGCTGTTAGACAGCCTTTCCTGTCATTTTTCTAGTCTACAGCCTCACACCTATTTTCCTCAGGAAGGGCAAGATCCTACAGATGCAAATTATACTTTTGGGATCTATTTAAATGGGAAGAATGTTGTGGGGGGAGGATTGACAATGCAGCTCTAATCCAATTTGATTCCCCACCCATATCTTTTTTATATTATATAATAACAATAACAATAATTTATTATTTATACCCTGCCCATCTGGCTGGGTTTCCCCAGCCACTCTGGGAGGCTTCTAACAGAATATTAAAATACAATAGTCTTATTAAACATTATCAGCTTCCCTAAACAGTTCCCTTGCCTAAAACAGTTCCCCTTCCCTGCCTTCTCAAAAAAAAAAAACCTGATGGAAGATCCCATCACAAATCTACAGGTGTTTCATCTAGTTGCATCAAAGAGAAGACAGATTTCCTATCTAGAATACTTTCAGGTGTGCAATTTTTCTCATTTCTGCATCAGAAGCTGCTTCAGGAGAAATCCCCTCTTCTATTCAAATATGAAAGGTACAGAAGAAGCTGTGCCTTCCTTTCAATCTGGTCACACTACTGTGTCCCTTCCTTTGATGTCTGTGTCATGGTCTTGCTCAGATGTATGCCTCTCAGCTTCTTTTTTAAAAGTAAATAACATTACAAATTCTAATCCTCCCAACAGTAGCAAATTGCCATCTCCCTCCCCTCCCTAGTGGGACAAGACAGTTTCAACAGTGGAACACATTGTTCCAAACCAGCCAGGTCTATGCAACGGGTGCAACATTGTATGGTGTTTATATTGGAATGTAGTTTGGCAGTTGCATTTTTAGATACTGTTTTCAGGAAGCTACAAGTGAGTGTGGGGTGCTTGAACTGCTGAGAATTTAATAGAAGCAATATGGGCCTTATCAATGGCCCTTCCTGCTTTCACCCCATAATTTGAGCTCTGGAAGGCAGTATAACACATAGATTTAGGACTATGGTACAGTTCACACAGTCAGGCTTTCCTTCAGGTGTAACAATAAAACAATGAACGGGATGGTGATACCATGACTACTGCAATTGGCACAAGATGATATCACCCAGGCAACTATCTGTAAACAAACAATAAGTCCATAAAAATGGCAAAAGTAGTGTCTTTCCCAAATAGGTTTTATCTTAAACAACAGCAAACACAATAAAAAAGAGTCCACTTGTGCTATACCAGTGGTTCAGTGCTCTGACATCATTCCAGTAATCCGACATTTCGTCACGAAAGATCTTAGTCATCGAGCTTTGTAGTAAATAATATACAAGAGAAGACAGTATGTAAACAACTTAAAGCAGGGGTATATCTGTCCCCATCTGCATGTTTCCATCAGGAGGAGCATAGAAAGAGAACAATGTCTTTATTACTGTGTTTGCAATTGTTCAAGATCAAATCTATTTTGGAAAGAGAAGAAATGGGCACTGTACCACTGATATTATTACAAATGAACTCTTTATTTACTGTGTTTGCTATTGTTTAAGAGAAAACCTATTTGGGAAAGGCACTACTTTTGCCATTTTTTATGGACGTTTATTGATTGTTTACAGGTAGTTGCCGTGGTGATACTATCTTGTGTCGTTTTTCCTTCAGGTGAGCAGTGAAGGGAAAGTGTTATTGTAAACCAGGTACATCTGGCAGAAACCTATTTCCATGGTTGCAGGACCACTTTTTCCATATATGTCACAACCAAAGAAATCATGTGACTGTGTCCCTGTGTGCTACAATGAGGAAAGCCAGAATCCCACTGACTCCATCTTGACTCCATCTTTTCTTAGCAGATACTGGATATGGCAGAGATTTATTCCCCCCCCCCCAACTGTTCTAATAGGCAGTCTCCTGTAATAGGTGTCCAGAACAGAATAAAGGAGATGGTGAAGAACTGACAACTGGACTGGGCTGATGCCATAGGACTGGAACATTTTGGGCTGATCCTACAGGAGATCTGAGTCAAAGCCCTATAAACTCTGCCTTTCTGGCAATGGAAAGAGGAGGAGCTGGAAAATATTGTAGTTCTTGCTCTTATTATACAGTAAGCCCACAACTCACACACTTCCAACTTGTGGTCATTCAGCTTTCTGTGCTTTGCAAAAAAAAAAATATTTTTTTAAGGGGATAGAAGTCTGTGAAAAATGATTTTGGCAATCCCACTCACCATTGAGCCCAGTTGGTATTGACTATACATGATTTTGGCTTTAAGTATGATCCCCGGAACACAACCCCCACATAAGTTGAGGGGTCACTGTATTCAGTGTGCAGTTTTTGTTGTAGTTTGCTGTAAGCTGCTCTGTGTATTATTTTAATATAAAATTGAGGTATAAATTTTATCGCTGATCTAATCTAAACCATAACGATGTTGGGAGATAGATTTATACATTATTTGATTGTAAAACACCTCAAAGCGGCTTACGAAGAGATAAAACAAGAAAATCGAGAAAGATTTACAATCCTGTATATACTCCTCCACCCTTGGAGGAGGAAAATGATAACATTTTTAGAACCTAAAATTAACCTGAAGATCTGTACCATGATAAAAGTGCCAGATTCCACCAACACCCTCTGTTCCTACCTTAGCAGGCTTCAACTGCTGCCAGTTTACTCTAGGCCTTGCAATGGTTTAGATAGCTAAAAACATATCAGGCAAATGAAATCAGGCAGTTCCATCTAAGGAGCATAATATTGTTCGTCCTGGCAAATAAGTCTCTCCTTTCCCTAGGTTACAAGTCAGATGACTCTCATTAAGTCAATCATCATTAACCTGGCTTGACCAGCAAGAACTGAAGGGAAGGCAATCTCTCTTTTCTGTAGGCACCGAGTCTAGACAGCGCTATTATGCTCAACACCCTGTAGCTTGAAACGTAACTACTTAGATTGCTCAGATAATAACTGTGGCCAGTCAGCTAGCCATTTTGCAGTGGCTGTAGCTGCTTGCTTCTTGGTGTAGACAAATAATATTAAATCTCCCTGCAAGCATTCCATCATGAAATCTATTCAGGTGGAGGGGCATATCTTTTTTTTTTTCTGGAAAAGCTGTAAGGATATATAGCACGAAAGCTAACATGAAGCTGACCAGAGCTAGAATTTGTTGTTCTGCTATTTATGGCTCACCCCTCCCATTCCACATAGAGTTTGGGAGTTTGGGATTTGATATCCTGCTTTATCACTACCCTCAGGAGTCTCAAAGCGACTAACAATCTCCTTTCCCTTCCTCCCCCACAACAAACACTCTGTGAGGTGAGTGAGGCTGAGAGACTTCAGAGAAGTGTGACTGGCCCAAGGTCACCCAGCAGCTGCATATGGAGGAGCGGGGAAGTGAACCCGGTTCACCAGATTATGAGTCCACTGCTCTTAATCACTACACCACACTAACATATCTACACCACATAACAGCGCCACATAATTTATATCTGGCCTTAAACAGGAACATAAAGAGTAGTGGTAAGCAACAATATTCAAGTGAGAAAAGGGAGGAGGGAGGGAGGAGTGATCGACAGGTGCATACAGAGAACATAAGATATGTTTTGGAAGAACAGACCAAAAGTCCATCCAGTTTAGCAAATGGCTTTAACGTTGGCTTCAGATACCCCCAGGAAGCTTGCCACCAAGTACAGGTGCTCTATGTGTGTGTTTTTCAAAGGCTTTCTGTCCTTTGTTTGAAGAAGTCCTCTACTTGAATGGCTGACCCATCCAAGTCCAACTTAAAGATAAAGAAGGGAGATCAGGGTCTTTGAAGAGGTTATTCTCCTCCACCACTCAGTAAGGGCATTGATAGCATGGAAGTCTGTTAGTTTTGCCATAGCCTGATTACTGGCTTCTAGTAACATAGAGGTGGTCTTTTTCACTGGTAGCATCACTGTTGTAGAATATGCTCCCTGCTGAAATACGATATGCTTCATCACTATGGGCATTCCACCAGCTCCTGAAGGCATTATTGTTTAGACAAACATTCCCCTGATCTACTGACTCAAACCTCCTGCTTTAATTGATTTAATTGCCATTTTAATTGTTGTGCTGTTTTAATGGGCTTACTTTATTGTACATGTTAATTACAGACATTTTTAGTGTTTTGATGAAATTCTATTATTGTGTATTTTAATTGTGCCTGGATCATTTGGCAAGTAAGTGGAATAGACATTAAATAATAATAATTCAGATATATGATTTCCCTCACCTGCTCTTTGAAGTGGTACAGTCCACATGCCATATGCTAGTTCCACATATTTGATTTGACTCTGTGTGTATACTTGAAACCATTTTTTCCTCCTCCTGTAGCCTATAAGAGTGGACAGGTGTGTGAACAGCCAGTCACTTAATCTATCTTTTTTATTTTAAAAAAATCTTGTGGCACTGATGAATTCACATTGATTTATGTTTGAGGAATAAGATGTTGCTTAGCTCTCATATTCCATTTCTCTCACTTTCAGTAACTTCAAAGACTGCCAAATCCTCGAGTTCTGATATTTGAACCCTTGACTTGCTGTTGCTGTATAAATCCCCACTTCATTATTTTAAAAGTGTCAATTTTTCAGTGGTATTGTACACCAGCTAGGTAAGAAAAACGTTTGCAACATGTTAGGGAAATGCTTCAGTTGTCAAGCAAAAGAAGCAGATTTCCTACATACACGGAGCTGCCTACACATAACATTTAATTCTAGAATCAATTGAGACTGCTTGTTTTTTTCTGTGTTCACCACATACAATCTAGATCAACTGCATGTTTTTGGCTTCTGGAAAATGCTTCGTGAGAAACTGGTTTCATTCCGAAAATAAAAGCTAATTGCAGGTTGATTCTACTTTACCTAACAGCGTGTTCCATTTGAAAACAGATACAGGCAGTCATTGCAATAGGGCTGTATCCGCATCTGCCCAGAGATATTGTGGGTGGGCATATACCAAGACTGCCATCAGTACTTTCTTCGTCATTCAGCTTGGGCATGTGCAGGGAGGAAGAGGCATGGATGACCTAATCAAGAGGAGGGTTTTCAAACATGTATCAAAATAAAAAAAATCCTTCCAGTAGCACCTTAAAGACCAACTAAGTTAGTTCTTGGTATGAGCTTTCGTGTGCATGCACACTTCTTCAGATACACACTTCTTCAGATACACACGTGTGCATGCACACGAAAGCTCATACCAAGAACTAACTTAGTTGGTCTTTAAGGTGCTACTGGAAGGAATTTTTTTATTTTGACTATGGCAGACCAACACGGCTACCTATCTGTAACTCAAACATGTATCAGTTAGCCATGCCCACTTTGTGGCCAGCAAGTTCTACAATCCAACTAGATTCAAAGCAGAATATGGAGGATGAGCATGAATGATTCCAGACTGAGGGAAAACTACGTTTTTGTGCTACAAATGCGTTAGTGCATACACAGCCTGAGTCTCTTTTACGTGAGTACCTAATAAAGGACAAAAACCAATATTGGGCCTGCTGTCTCTACTCCCATCCTGCATAGGTATATATATCTGAAGAGAGCCTACTCAGCGGCAGAGCTAGCCGCTTGGGCACCCGTGCACCCTGGGGGGTGGGGCGAGCTGCCCAGGGGGGCGATTGGTGTGGCGATTGGCACCCAGGGGGGCGATCGGCGCAGTGATCTGCCCTGGGGGGATTTTGTCACACAACCCCTCAGGGATGACCTCTGAAGTGGGGCGACCCCACTGCCCCTCTTCCTGCACCCCTGAGCCTACATGTTAATACATGCTTTCTATATGAAATTGGGAATGCTGCAAAAGATCCCAACACATTCTGTACATGTGCAGGCTCTATTCAGACCTTCAGGTGTATGTGGAGATCAGGAACAGGGAGATCAGGGATTGGAGATGGACTTAAGGTCAGTGGTAGGGCCCAGTGGCATAGCGTGGGGGGTGCAGGGGGGGCCGGCCGCACTGGGTGCAACATCTGGGGGTTAGGGTTAGGAGCGCAAATCCACGGGTTAGGGGGCGCAAATCCATGGGTTAGGGGGCGCAAATTACTTACCTTGCCCCGGGTGCTGACAACCCACGCTACACCACTGGTAGGGCCCATGCTTGGTGTGCAGAAGGTCCCAACTTTGATTCTTGGCATCTCCAACTATGGCTGGAAGATACTTTTGACTGAAACTCTGGAGGGCCACTGTCAGTAGCTGATGGGCAAATGATATGGATCTGTATATGGCAGCTTCTTAGGTTCCTGAAATGGCAGGTGAATCTGATTTTGACTTCCAGTGCTTCTAAAAGGGCCTGTGGTATATTTAAATTTATTTGAAAACCAGAACTTGTTATAATTGAGGAAACAGGGTGTGAATCTCCATTAATGTTCATTCAGCAACAGGCTGGTTTCCTGAATGATATCAGAGGCCAGGTTAGGAAAGCATCATGAGTCCGGCTCAGATGATCATCTAAACTAGCCTTCCTCAACCTGGTGCCCTCCAGATTTCCTTGAACTACAACTCCCACCAGCCCCAGGCAGCTCATAAGTAAAAATGTACTGCATTTGATTTCATCTGGGTAAGAAGCATGGAAGATGTAGTAAGAATATTTTCAGAAAGGTGACACGCTTTTATTACATAAAAATAATACCAAAAGAACCATTTGTTGCAAACTGAAATAAAACAAAAACCCAATGGGCTACTTGTTTGATTATTTCTGAAAAGAAAAAAACTGACCTAAAAAAGATTTTTCAACCATGCTTGCTTTCCACAATTCCCCCAACCCATTCATTTTGCTTATTATTATGGGAGATACTCCAAAAGTCTCAATCGATTTGATTTGATGGTTTTAAATCCTGTTGCCAGGTTTTAGAATTTTGTAGTATGCTGGGATTGTTTATTATTATTATTATTAAAGCCTGAAACTCTTATATAGCAAGGCAACACTGTAGCTGGAATAAATTAAAGAAACCCCAGCAATTAAAATAATATTGTGTTGGCATGCATTGTAAGTTGTTGTTTAAGTCTATTGTATAAATGTTATGCAACATTCCTAGAAATGGTGTGTGGAGTGGTCCCCCGTTGCTAATGAAGTAAAAAATTCATTCCCAATGGCTACATAATGTATTTTTCAAGCCTCTTACAGAATAGTGTACAGATCTCCTGTATAGTATAAACAAGGGCACTTCAGCAGTAACATGTAATATCTACCTCTCTGCTATTGAAATCATAAAGAGGTGACTCCAAATAAAATCCAACCTCCATTCAGCAAAACCTATTTGAAGGGGAATTATTCCACACCTGATTCTAAATAAATTATCCATTAGAAAGAAATGGATTCTGCTTTGGACTTGTTTGTTTACCTAATATACTTTAAATGGCGTAATCAATAAGCTCAATGGGTGCAACTTAGCTTTTTCATAGCTAAGATAATAATACTGTCATCAGGGGCTTGCTCTTTGCATTGTGTGCCTAAATGAAAGGCTAAGTTATAGACCTTTCATAGTTGCATAGGACCTTAGGAAGTTGCTGCTTCCTAAGCCACCTGCAGTGATGTTCAGATGCTGCAGCCTCGTGGATGGAAGCAACATAGCCTAATCAATGCCAGGCTGGATGAGAAGGCAAGGGTGGGACAAGCAATGTAATTGGTTACACCATACCTGTATCTGTTTGCCCTCAAAGGGTTCCTGAAGTAGCATGCATTAAAAGCCATGGAGATAGTTCCCAGCATTATGAGTTCAGTTGTGTTTGAATGAAGCTGGTTGAGTAAGTGTCAGGACTCAAGGTGTGAATGTCAGGACTCAAGTCCATGTTGGGTCTTGCACAAGAGCGGATGTTGGGCAGAGATGTGGGGTTTTTTTGTTTGTTTCACTAAATTTATATACCACTTGATTGTAGAAAAGTTCTCAAAGTGGGTTGTATTCAGGGAAGTCATCGTTCTCACATGACTTCCATTCTGCAGCAGAAGAGTCCTTTCCTTTCCTTTCCTCCTCCCATGCACTCCCAAGTGTTGGAGGAGAACCCGGAGCAAGTTTGTAAGGTTGCCTGGGGGAAGGAGAGGGTGGAGCAGTTCCATTGTGGAGACAGAAGTTGCTCTGTAAACTCAATGACCTTGTTGGCTACACTTGGCCAGAGCAGATTGTGTGGTGGTTTCAAACACTTCTACAAACTGATTAAGCCATTGAACTCAGAGACCCTGGGGAAATTGGCTTAGATCAGGGGTGGGGCACCCTCCAGGCAACTTCCTGGGGGCCATGCGCCAGTGCTTGGGGTGGGGGGAGGGCAGAGGCAAAAGTGGGGGGAGCAATGAATAGATTGATTACTCTTTGTACAATAGACCAATATATTCACTCACACCTTTTTAACCTCCACTAGGGAAGCAAGAGACAGAGCTTGAGGACACATTCCAGTCCAGCAATACCATTCAAGGGTGTGTGAACCAGGGCTAGTGGGGGGTGTGGCTGGAAGAGTCTTGTGGGACGGTTAGAGGCACATGGGACTGAGGTTCTTCACTCCTGGCCTAGATCCAGCTACGGATGTCCTCAGCTCGAGCCTGGCCTTCACACATGGCTGGTGGTGGGCTGTGTTCAGCTTGTTGAATTCCAACCATTTGGGCAATTATTTGTATCCAATAGAAATATAGCAAGCTGCCTCATAGCAAGTCTGGCCGTTGTTCCATCTAGCTCATTATTGTCTACACTGACTGTCAACAACTCTCTATGGTTCCAGACAAGGTTGGATAGGGGTTTCCCCCTACAACCCTACTGGAAAATGCCTGGGATCAAACAAAGGACCATCTGGAAACAAAGCATGAGCTCTGCCTATGGTGGTTGTGGAGCACATTCCCAGCTCTGGAAGCTATACTTTTGCAACTCTACCTAACTGTGACCCCAGCTAGAGATATGTAAGAAAAATGGCTGTTAGCGATATTCAGGAGAAGAGCCAAAGTCTTTTTGTGATGAAATATGGTCCCAAACTTTCCATATGTGTGCATCTGGGAAGATAAATATCCCCATATAATTCCTCGAAGAATTCAGAGTTTGCAACTAATGGGAAATCAATCAGACAAATACCCTTGAACATGCAAAAGTTTTACCCGAGTGATTTAAATTTCCTAAAGAAGTGCCTGTGTCTAAGACAAGTTAAGAGGCTGATTCATCTCATCCTGGGATCATTAGTATGTCTTTGAGAAGTCTGTCCTCAGGAGCTTTCATTAGTGATGCAATGAGACCCATAACTCTGGAATAATGTAGTGGATTGAACTTCTGAATACAGCTGACACAGAAACAAAGTCTTTAAAAAAATCAAATCTCCATCTCTAGAAATCTCTTTATTTGATGTGCTTCAGGACAATCAGACAGATGTCCATTTTCCTTAAACATTTCAAAAGAAAACATTACTAAAGGAAGTAAAATATAAAATGCACATTTAAAACAGCATAATTAGCAAGAAAAGAAAATATTCTCATGAGCATAGAACATACCTGCTGCTGTTGCTACCAATCCTGCTAATGGATCCTGCCAAGCACAAAAAAATTCTCCTGTGGTTTTTAGCAACTGGTCCTGCCAACCTAGCAGTTTGAAAGCACGTCAAAGTGCAAGTAGAAAAATAGGTACCGCTCCAGTGGGAGGGTAAACTGCATTTCCGTGCGCTGCTCTCGTTCACCAGAAGTGGCTTAGTCATGCCGGCTCCCTCGGCCAATAAAGCGAGATGAGAGTGCAACCCCAGAGTCGTCTATGACTGGACCTAATGGTCAGGGGTCCCTTTACCTTTAGTCAGTGCTGCAGAGACGCAGGTGGCACTGTGGTCTAAACCACTGAGCCTCTTGGGCTTGCTGATCAGAAGGTCGGCGGTTCGAATCCCTGCAACGGGGTGAGCTCCCGTTGCTCTGTCCCAGCTCCTGCCCACCTAGCAGTTCGAAAGCGTGCCAGTGCAAGTAGATAAATAGGCACCGCTCTGGCAGTAAGGTAAATGGTATTTCTGCACGCTGCTCTGGTTTTGCCAGAAGTGGCTTAGTCATGCTGGCCACATGACTCGGAAAAACTGTCTGTGGACAAACCCCAGCTCCCTCAGCCAGTAAAGCGAGATGAGTGCCGCAACTCCAGAGTAATCTGCAACTGAACTTAACTGTCAGGGTCCTTTACCTTTACCTTTTAGTCAGTGCTGTACCACTGAGCTATGGCACTTGTCGCTTGCCACCCAAGCCCCCCCCCCACACACACACATACTTAATACCCACAATATTATTGCCATGAGAGGTCCACAATACTATTGCCATGAGAGGTCCTATTTGGTTGTGGTTCCCTGTCTGTAGCATGCTCTCCCCATTGAGGTCTGCCTGGCACCTTCACTGCCATATTTTCAGCAACAGTTAAAGACCTCTAATCCCCTGCCCCAGCCAAGCATTTGATGTATATGAGAGCCAGTGCGGTGTAGTGATTAAGAGTAGTAGACTCGTAATCTGGTGAACCGGGTTCACTTCCCCGCTCCTCCACATGCAGCTGCTGGGTGACCTTGGGCTAGTCACACTTCTTTGAAGTCTCTCAGCCCCACTCACCTCACAGAGTGTTTGTTGTGGGGGAGGAAGGTAAAGGAGAATGTTAGCCGCTTTGAGACTCCTTCGGGTAGTGATAAAGCGGGATATCAAATCCAAACTCTTCTTCTTCTCTTCTATTGTTAGGGTGCAGCCAAAGCTTCCTATGGCTGTTACGGAAGAAAGAGTTGTTCTTTTGTATTGTGTGAATGTTTTCTCAGATATTTTTTTTCCTTCCCCACCCCATGATAAAACATATTTATGTTTTAAAATGTAAGCTGATTGGAGACCTTTTAGATAATGTATCTAATTAACAACAGCCACCATTGCCTTGACAGATATGGAAGCTGTATAACATGCCTGTGACCTCCTCTCTTTTAGTTATACTCTTATATTTTGCATTTAACATTGGGGGATGTTTTGCTTTTCTAAACCTTTACTTTTCTAAAAATCATTTTTTTAAAAAAAAACATTTAAAAAACAAAAAAACACCCTGTTGTCTGCCTGGCCTGTGTAGCCTGTGGTTGAGACCATTCAAGGAAAGCAGCTAGAGAAGTTCCTGCCAGGCATTTTTGGGGTAGTGCAACCTGTCCAGCCACACTGGGCTGCAGGGGCACTGCAACTATGATGTAGAACAGAGAGTGAGAGGCGTGGGGTGCCAAATTTTGGTGTCGCACAGGGAGCCACTGAAATTTGAGAGCTGAAAGTCCACCACTGTTCTTGCCCTCCAGTATCTGCTATCTGAGACAGTTACCTAGTGGTAGGGCTGGCCCTGGTAGCAGAATAATTACATATTCTTCCTCTTTTAATCCTGCCTCCGTTCTCTTCCACTGCTGTCTCTGTTGTGTCTGTAAACCTTTGGAGCAGGGACCTCATTCTAGATACGGATGGCTCTATATAAAAAAAATGCTTCATCCTGGTGAGAAAGACAAATGAAAAGTCCTTTTTTTAAAAAAAATGCCCTGAATATGTGCATTAAGCTAAGAATTATTATTTATAATTTAGTTTCACTGTTTTTTACTTATTTTTCATCACATTAGTTGACTCATGGCTGATTTATATGGCAATTGTGCAATCCAATTTTTTTAAAAAAAAATAATAATTGCATTTTTGGAAGCTTTTAAAGGACATTATTGTTGTTGTTTTTAAAATAAAAAACACCTAAATATCTTGTTTATTTTGGTCACTGCAATCTAAATGTCACTGGTGTGCTCCTGCCATGCAGCTGGAAATAATAACTGTATTCAATTACCTCATCTTCAATGCTTGCCAAAAAGTGCATGCAATAGCATGTTTAATTCATCGTGTTTTTGTTTGTACATGAATAAAATGAAATTGCAAAGGCAAGAATGGCAACGTGCTGCATTGCTCCAGTAATGACTATGCAGCGATGCTCTGGTTTGGAGGTTTTGCACTAATTTCTAGTGTGTACAGTTAGGGTTAGCTATCAGACCGAATGTTAGCTGTGTGGTCAGATTGTACTATGTGGTATACATTGTTGATTGACTCTGAATTATATAGAGCTGGTCATAAGCCTAAAGATTACTCAAGGCAGAAGCAGAACATATGATCAAGTCTTTGCATATCTTGAGTCCTTAGCATTTATCCCCCACAAAATAAGCACTTTATATTTTCTAAGCTGGTTAAGGAAAAGCAGCAATAATTGCCGTCTCCTTCTTCAGCCAGTGGAAGCACCACATCAATGGAACTCCTCTCATGGGAAATCTGGATCCAACCCGTACTACTGTTATGAGTTTGGGAGGGGAGGAAGTAAGCTGTATGCAGAAACCCTCCTAACCCCTGGATCCAACAAGTGTTAAAATGTAATCCAGGCTAGTTTCCTGTTGAAGTGATAGCCTGGGAGATGGGCCATTAAAGAAACAAAGGAAGTGGATCTGTGTGAGATGGCAAATGGGTGGGATCCCCTTCCACCAACTTGTAGATAGTTAGAAAGACAAAGACAGTGTTGAGAGCAGAGAGTTTGGAGTGGTGTGAGCTAGAAGCAAATCAGCAAGCTGGGAAGCAAGAGAGACGGAGCGATGTTTGATTTATCTGTGAACCAAAGGCTGTGGCTACGGGGAAGCAAGGCTCTTTTGGGGTGTTAAGACTGTGAACCCCTCCATCGTAGGCTCAGGTTGTACATATGTGTCAATAAACCGTATATCATAAAGACACCACAGTTTCTGTTGTGCCTCATTCCAAAGGAAACATGAACCCTGGGTAAACTCCTGGAACCCCTGTAATCTCTCACTGCTCAGAGATTGTGGTGGCATTCAGCAGTATTTTGACAAAGGAGGCCATCGTCTGTCAAAATGTTTCAGGCTGGTTCTCCCTCAGTTCCCTATCAGTGAATAGAAATAGGAAAGTTCTAAGGTTTGCATTTGTCTATATTTTTTTGAAGGGCAGCAAAAGATATTGGATAATGAACAGATTCAAACAAGTAGGAGTATATAGGATTTACCTTCTTTGTAAGATGCAGTCAGGTTACCTTTTCCCTCCCGAAGTAGAAGCTGAATACTGACGTTTGGGCCTTGGATTTCATGTGACGAATGTGAAGGTCATACTACTTAACCGTTGCAAATTTTGGCCTACGGAACCTTTGACATAATAAAATGAAATATAAACCCATAACACTCTAAAATTCCTCGAGTCAATGGATTGTGTTTCATGCTATGTGCTGTTTCACATCTTGCAAGCATGTCATTCCCAAACCAATTGGGGCGGGGGGGGGGCGTTGGAGAGAGGGAAGGTAGCAGAAAATTGAATAATTGATAATACACATGTAAACATGCTGCATGGCATGTAGATATGCATTATCTATTATTAAAGATAGCGATGGGCGTGCTATTTTAAAAAGAAACAAGATACATTCAAAACGAAATGAGCCAAAATTTGTGTTCGATTAAGAATTTCTGGAGTTTGCTTTTTGACATGAGCAAAGTGCATTCCCTAAAAGGGGACTGGCCATTCAGATGTGGGTCTGCTACTGTCATCAGCCCCAGCCTGTATGGCCAATTGTCAGGGATGATAGTCCAACTACGTCTGGAAGACTACAGGTTCACAGTCTCTGACCTAAAATGTTACTGCAAATTACACCAAGTGCCGTTTGTCGTAATAATCTGAAGTACAGCATAGTGTTTGATTAGAATGATTTGATTCTTATATATCTTGTTAAAAGAAGCAGTCTTAACCATCACTACTGAAGTCAGGTATTGGAAGTAGACAATGAGACAATTCGTTCAAATTATATATATTTATTGAAATGTAGTCAAATCATTAGGTGGCATTCAACTCAGTTTCACTCAGAGTGGACTTCTTGAAATTAACGGCCCAAACTAAGTCATGTTAATTAATTTAAATGGGTTTACTCTGAGTAAAACGTAGTTGAATACCATCCATTGTCTGCATGTCACTAGGACAAATTTTAAAATCTCTGCCCCATTCAGGGAATGTAGATGCTGCTCTGTTACAGTCGTTTACCAAAGTAAGTTTAACAGTAAAGACCACATATTTTCTTTTCCTTTTTTTAATGAAAAGTCTAAATTCCAGTTTTGGACTTGTGAGGCAGCTTTTAGGACTTTATTCAGAAGAAATGATTGCTTCTTTTATGCTATTGTAACAGACATTGCTTCATGAATATTTTGTTAAAACTAGGGGGAAACTACATACTTCAAAGCTTCAAATAATCTTGAAATACCTTTTTCATTTTTAATTCAAATTCAGCAGCAGCATTTTAATAAAGTGAAGTGGTTCCTCCCCTCCTCCTTCAAGACAAGGAGCGTTTGCACTATGTAGCAGAGCCAATGATAATAATGCCTGCTAAATGTTATGTGGAATAAGTTCACTATAAAAGGGCAACTGGATTAAATCACATTGATGTGGTCTATTCAATAAAGACCTAACTAGGCATTACATGGTGCTTTAGGGGTGTTGTGGGAGCTTGTCTGAGCCCGGCTGAGATACAAACCCTGGGGACTCAGGATACCTACCGCAAAATGAGAACATGAAGACATAGGAAACAGCCTTATACTGAGCCACAGAACTATAGAGTTGGAAGAGACCCTAAGGATCATCTAGTCCAATTCCCTGCAGTGCAGGAATCTCAACAAAAGCATCCATGATAGATGGCCATCCAGCATCTGCTTAAAAACGTCCAGTGAAGAGCTCAGTATTGTCCACACTGATTAGGCTTGCCATGACGTCAGAAAAATTCCTGACATATCCTGGTTTTGGGGTGTGAAAATTGTATCGGGGAAAATTCTGCCGAATACATTTTGTGGTCTTCCTAAAATGAAGTTTTACTTTTTGAAATAAGGCAACCCTAACCCTGATTGGCAGTGGACCTCCAGCATTTTAGACAGAGGACGTTCCCAGCCCTGCTTAGAGATGTTGGAGATTAAACCTGGGTAAAGCCCTACCACTGTCCTACAACCTTTTCCATTATCTCCCAGCTCCCAAACTCTAAGCACCCTAGAAAGCAAGGCACAGGCCCTTCTGCCTGCCTCCACTACCAGCACCAAGTCGGCAAGCCATAGCTACTTTCTTCAACCTCCATGTAATCCTAAGATTTTTGCTCACTGAATTGAATAGGATTTACACTCTGGTATGTTCCTGGTTATTCTCAGATGGTGATGATGATGATGATGATGATGATTCCCACCTTTCCCCCTGGCAGGGACTCAAGGCAGCAACACAGCTAACATTTTATTTCATTCCATTTATCTGTGGAAGGTGTTGCACATGATCCCTTCCCTTGCACATTTTTTTCTTTACAACAATCCTGTGAGCTAGATTTGGCAGAGAGCCATAATTGGCTCAAGGTGACCCAGGCTAGATGTGCAGATGACGTCTGTGTGTGTGGCGAGATCAAATGTGGGAGAAGCTTCCTGGCAAAGACTAGGATGTCCCTATTTTCATTGGAGAAACGTTGGAAGGTATGAGATCTGCCTGTCACTGGCTACAGGCCTTCTGCTCTAACATTTCCCAGTGGGCACCAACCACCACTGAAACCATTAAAACATCCATCTAAAATAAACACAAAACATCTGTCATGGCTGCTTTAGCTGAGATTCCTGCATTGCAAGGGCTTGGACTAGAATTAGATGAACCTTGGGGTCTCTTCCAACTCTACAATCTATGATTCTACAAGCATCATCTGTGTTCCAAATGCAACCGTTATGCCAGCAGGCTTCTTTGCTCCCAGATACCCATTTCCTCTGCCATACCTGTACACCTGTACACGGTCCAGAATCCATCCATCAGTTTCCTTATCGTGTGACTCCAGTGGTGCACCTGTCTCCACCTGCCCCTAAGCCCCATTGACTTTGGTGAGACTTAAACATGTGTATCTGGGTGCCAGATTGCTACCTAAATGAATTATTTACTGTTTAATTATTGTCTTGACCAGATTCATTGCAAGGTGGATTGGCCGCCTGAAACAGGATGCGTAGGGGGCGCTCAATTATTAATATGCACTTTGGGACAAGAGAAACAAAACCAAAGAACAACAACAACAAAAGCCCTGCAGATTTGAATAAGTTAGAAACAGCCTAACAGCAGAAGGGAACATCTGAATAATGTTCTTAACAAACCAAGCACATTCTATGGCCCTTCACAGGAGCCTGTGACCCAAGCCTGCTCATTATCACCTCATCTCTGCTATGCGCTCCCAACCCATTCATTTGAAGTGACCATTATCTGCAATGTGCTAACTACTCATTGTGTGAACTCCAGTCCCTGGCACCTCTAGGCCTTGTCTCTAACAATCCTATTCATGTCAAGTAGCTACTCCCATCAGCTCTTACCGGCTTGCCCCTGCCTTTATCAAGCCTATCAGTTTGGCCTAGCATCTAAGCTGACTGGCCAGGATGAACAGGACGATCCTGCTCCACACAGCAGGCAGCTCAGCAGATGAAGCATCTCAGTATTACAACTCTTTCCAGTCTGATGTCAGAAGAGAAGACCTCCTTGGATGCCTGGCCTTGTAAACTATTTTCATCCATGCTGGGGAAAATTCACCTGAGAATTAGTCTGTAATCCTCTGTTCACTTACCTGACAGTATGTGCTGTTGAAAACTTCCACTTTTGTTTTTTTGTTTTTAAAGCAAGTATTTCTGTAATTATGAGGGAAGCTGCGTGCACAGAGCTACCCATTTTGGAAGGAAGGAAGGACAAAAGAACAACCTTACTGTATCACACCAAAGACCCATCTAGTCCAGGATTCTGTTTTTACTGTGGACAACCACATGACTATAGGGAGCCTGAAAACAAGATCTGAATGCAACGTCACTCTTCTCACTCGTGCTTCCCAGTACAGTGGTACCTCGGGTTACATACGCTTCAGGTTACAGACTCCGCTAACCCAGAAATAGTGCTTCAGGTTAAGAACTTTGCTTCAGGATGAGAACAGAAATTGTGCTCCGGCGGCGTGGCGGCAGCAGGAGGCCCCATTAGCTAAAGTGGTGCTTCAGGTTAAGAACAATTTCAGGTTGAGTACGGACCTCCGGAACGAATTAAGTACTTAACCCGAGGTACCACTGTACCTGGCATTTGGAAGAAATAGTACAAAACTGAAATTTCTCACATTTGGCACAATGACTAAGGGATTAAGCTACAAATGAGAAAATCTCTGGTTCAAATCTTGTCTCTGTCATGGGCTTAGTAAGTGGCCTTAATCAAGGCTCTCTCGGCACATAATATAACTTACCTGCCATTGTTTCATAAACTTAAAAATACCTCTCTCTCTCTCTCTCTCCCCACCGTCTCGCTCTCCCACAGCCCCCCCCATGCAGTATGGGGAGGATAACAGTGACATACCTTACAAGGTTGTTGTATGGATCACAACCAAGTTTGTGTGTGTGGAGTGCTCCGAACACTCACCAATGCGACATTAATATCAAGGATTATTATTGGTTGAAATATTGTCCTTGCGTTGCTTTTGTTCTATATAAAACTGAGCAGGTTAGAATGCGTGCAAGTGAACAGCGGCTCCTGAATGAGACAGGAGGGGCAGAAGAGTGAGAAAGGAGATATTGTCATCAGACTGTTGTTGCCTTGCCAACAATGAATCTCCACAATTTTCCACCACCTTAAAGTTACTGTAGTCTACCTTTTGTATGTGAACATAATGATGGGGGTTTTTTTTCTTCTTCTTTTTGAAAAAGAAGTCTCTTTGTAAAAGCCTGTAATTAATCAGTTAAGGAACTGATTAACTACACTGGTGTAATTTGCCAACAGTTACATACAGTACTTTGAAACTGAAGCATTAATTACACTGTACAATGAAGCAGGCAGTGATACGCATATCAGCTGGATTGTATATTAAAACGAATCTGTCTTATTCTTTTACTCATTGTTCATTACAGTCAGTCAAATATATTTTCAGCCCTACAGGTGCAGGGCAATTCTAACCATGCTCCTTCAGAATTAAGAGACCCTAACAACAATGGGGCTTACTTTCAGGTAAGTGTTCATTGGGCTACCTTCTGAAGTTGTTGAACTGCAGCCCCATCATCTCTGACCATCATCCAAGCTGCATGAGGCTGATGGAAGTCCACACCCACAAACTTCTGGTCACCACTTTCCCTAAATTACAGCCCTAAATGCTACTACTACTACTACTAATAATAATTTATTATTTATACCCTGCCCATCTGGCTGGGTTTCTCCAGCCACTCTGGGTGGCTCCCAGCAGAACATTAAACAGAATAAAATTTCAAACATTAAAAACTTCCCTAAACAGGGCTGCCTTCAGATGTCTTCTAAAAGTCAGATAGTTGTTTATTTCCTTGACATCTGGTGGGAAGGCGTTCCTCAGGGTGTGTGCCACCACCGAGAAGGCCCTCTGCCTTCATAACCCAGCTGAGCTGAAATACTTGGATTTTAAAATATTCCTGCAACTAAATATTACTTCAATAGGTCGCCTATCCCCCCCCCCAAAAGTGGCAAAACCAGATGATGATGCTGTTAAGTTGAAGCCCCTGTATTTCACCCAATTAGACAAATCTTCTCATTGTTGGTTTGAGCCTTACTCAATCATTCTAGATGGCAACCTTTGGGCATTCCTGGACTGAAACTCCATATGAAAGTCTAGTTGTTGAGGACGGTCTCAAACACTTTTCACTCTGGGTGCTTCTAGAAGAGGGATTAATTTACAAACGGGTTGTTGAGATACCACAAACAGCTCACTGGCAAAAGGTTTGTGTTGTTGTTTACTCATCAGTTTTCTCCCCAAAGGGTAACTCTGCATTTTTGTTATTTAGTGATCTATAGACCATTTCTATTCTGCTTAATATATAAAATCATATATAAAATAAAACAAAATATTGCAAAGATATACATTAAAACCATCAACTCAAACTACTAAGAACAGCAATAAAAAGTACTGAAATGCAATAAAGCAGAGGACAGAGTCCCGTTTCAACAATCAGAGAAAGCCTGGAGCACAAGGTGTGTCTTCAAAAGATAACTGAAGCAGGTATGGTAAGTGGTAGCAACAATAGAGGCAGCATCATGCTATGCATTGTTTTGGGTTTTTTAAAGAACAATTTATTAGTATATTCCATATCAAAGAAAGACAAGCAAAGACACAATAAAAACACAGAGCACAGGCAGCTATAAATTTAATTACAGCACACTTAAGAGTAGTCAACAGAAAATCTCCCACAAATATGCAATCCACAGTGTTTATTCATTTGTGTGCTAAGTGTTAACCAGAAGCAGCTGCTTAGTAGATCAGATACAGAGGACAATGATCTGAACCTTTAGCAATGAAGAGAATGAAAACTGTTGCTGAAGCTGTGGACCAAGAATGAGGGTTTCTCTTCATCTTGTTTCTTCCCCAAAATTGAAACATGAGGATTGACTAAGGCTGGTTAAGTAGAGTGGCAAGGTGAAAAAATGGAAACAATTACATGGAAAAGTAATACATTTTGTTTGGTATTTTGTTTTGCAGAAAGGCTAGATGATTAAGGGGTTAAGACCACAGAGCTCTGTTCCTAGACCATGCCCCCTCCTGTCCAGGAGGGAGAAGTGAAGCTGATTCTCTTCTCTCCCTTTCTGTCATTCTCTTTTCGCCATGTAATCGACCAAGCAGAATCGACCATTTGCTTCAAGTTTAGATTGCATGTTTGAAGCTATATGCTGTATTTTGCACCCAAGAGTAATCTGTCTGTGTTCTCCTTGCTGCTGCATGGAATAACACATGAACCAGACCTTTGGATTTAGTAAGTATGTCACTTTAAACTTACTTAATAATGTGTGGTCTGTTCATTGCTAGAGGTGTAGGTGGGCAAGTATTTTTAGGTAGACTAAACAGGATATGCAAAATGATTTATTTATTTATTTGCTGAGGGCCCTTTTCCACTAGAGAGAGTGCAATGCCCTGTGATTTGAAACTAGATGTCCAGCCAGTTCTTTGGTTAATACCCCACACATGGGTCAGAGTTATTTTCCAACTCCCACACTTTTGTTCCTGTGACATCATAGCAACTCAACCAATAGGTACAGACTACTTCCAGCATAAAAGGCAACAGCCAGTCGTATGTGTTTACCTTCACTTTTTCTCAAATTCCTTGTGTTTTTTTAAATAGACATGTAATTAGGAAAATCACTATTGTTCCCAAGAGGCACCATATTATGGATGCTATAGCCATAACTTTATAAACATTTAGATATTCCAGTATATTTCATCACAGTTAAAATCCTTTCCTAGTTTATATATGCCTGCCCATTTTAGATGACAGTCACACATAGGAGTCTAGAACACTTACATGTTTCTAATTAGCCACATGCCAGCCCTTCTTAATCAAAGCAAATCTCTCCTATGCTCAGCTTCATTGTCTTATTTTAAACTTTAAAAAAAAATGATATTTATTACTTTTCGAACAGTTTCAACACAACACTACAAACAAACAAAGAAAAAAAAGAACAATATAAATACAATACAAAAACACTACATACAAAACAAAACAAAAACAAACAAAAACAATTTAAAAACACCTCAAACATTTTCAATATCTTATCTTTCATTCGCTTATTTCCAATGACCTCCTCACACCTCCCTTTTTGTATTCCACTTCTATTAATTGTTTCAGCAATTCTTTTCCATCTTCCTCTGTTTTCTATCCTATAATTATCTTAACACATTCTTGCCTTATTTTTTCCTTTAATTTTCTATTAATCTATTTATACTTAATTCCTTATAACATTTCTACTAAAGTCATATAACTTCATTCCAACATTCTTCTAACATTCATTATTTTTACAATATTTCTATAAATAGTCTTTAAACTTTTTCCAGTCTTCTTCTCCCGACTCTTCTCCCTGGTCTCGGATCTTGCCAGTCATTTCCGCCAATTCTATATAGTCCATCAACTTCATCTGCCATTATCCAACACTTTAGTGCTTTCAAGAAGCAGCCATTCTCTCAGCCAGCAAAATGCAGATGGTTCACAACAAAGTTTAGGGGTCTGGCAGGGCAAGTCCACCTCCTTCTTTGGCATCCGTCAATATCTTAAATTTTACTCGAGGCTTCCTGCCCTGCCAAACAAATCTAGAGACGTCCCTCTGCCACCTCCTGAAACAATCCATCCCATCCAAAGCTTGCAATGTTTGAAACAAAAGCAACATCCCCGACAACACAGCAACCCTCATCCCCACCACAGCAACTCGGCCCAACAATAACAACTTCAGATTTGTCTATATTTCCAAATCCCCCTTCTCTTCAATCCAATGTCCTTCACAGTTATCCTTGAATAAATTCACATTTCTGGCGGTCATACTAACCCCCAAATACCTCTCTTTCTCAACCGATGTTAGTCCTGTCTCCTCCTGAAACTCTGTCAAGCTTTCCTTTTCCTCAGGTAGGGCTCTGATCCTCAAATTCATCTGTTTCTCTTTAAGTTCAATCATAACAAATGTCAGCTTATGTTCATCAAGTTGTCCTTGTATGGATGGGACTCTCTCTCTCTCCAGTTGTATTGATTTACATTCAGCAGCAAGGGTTTTCTCCTTGACTTCATCCGCAGTTTGCCGTATCAGAGTAGATTCCTGTATCAATTTCTGGATGGTTTCTGTATTGGTATTCACCTTTTGTCCCAGATTATTTAAACTTTCTACAATTAAGTCTATTTTAATATTTGCAGCATCCACTTTCACATTTATCACGTCTGTTTTCTTGTGAAGCTGTTCCAGCGAATCGTTTATTTTCACTGATACGACCGCTAAGGCCTCTTCTGTCGACATTCCACATGATTTTTCCTTCCCATTTGCCATAACACTTAAGAGATTCAAGGTCAATCCCAGAGTCTCACAATTTTTTATCTTGCAGCTGAAAATTCCCCTAGCCCAGCTCCTGTAGAGCAACCAATTTCAAAAGCTTCCACTAGGGGAAAACAGTTTCTATTTGTATTAGTCAGTACTGTTCTCTTTTAAACAATGTTCCAATAATCCAAAGTTAGTTTCAGTTTTCAGTTACTTTTACTCCTTTTAAAAAAAACAAAAAAAAACAGCCGGAGACAGTAGAAACAATGTATTCTCTTGTTTAGCTACCTGTCAATGAATGTTCTAAACGCTGTCAATGAACATTCCAAAAGACATCTATCCTGCTAGCAGCCCGTTTCCAGGGTCTGAGCGGCGGTATTTTAACTCTCTTGACTCTCTCCTACAGGCATATTCAGTCCACCACTCCCCCCCCTCTTCTCCTGTCTCCACAGGGGGGGGGGGCGTTAGTTCTTTGCCGATGGAGATTTATTATTTTTACAAAAGGCTTTCCAAGACTTCAGCTTGCAGGCTCATTGCTTTAGTTTATTTACAAAAGGGGAGGCGGACTTCCTGTATCGAACCTCCCCGTTTCGATGCCAAATTAAACGTTTAGAAATCCAATTCTCCCACTTCAGCTCTACTCACGGGTAATTACTTTAGAGTCAAATTGTCCACAGGAAAAAGTCAGTGCTCTCCGGCAACAGCTATGCGGCTTCGCTCCATGGAAGAAGCAGACGATTCGAAGCACCGCGCCGCTCACCCCACGTCGCTCCGGATCCCCGAAACCGGGTTTCCCCGCGAGTAGGGGAGGCGCAAAAGGTGCCCGCCGAATCCCACATTCACAGGCTTCTCCCGCCTGTCTTATTTTAAACTTCTTTCCATTCTGTATCTTCTAATTGTTGCTGCTCTTCTATCTCATTTTTAGCTGTAACAGAATGAATGGGGCTGGCGTTACAAAGAACTGTAATTAACATTTATGAAATATTTTTCAGTTTGTAGATTTTCATTTTATTATAAAGATATTGACCTGGATTTCCTGACCCCCTCTTAAATGGATTTTATGTCCTTAACTTGATCAGTATTGGCTTGCATTAAGCATGTCTTTCAAAACTGCACATTTTTCGTAAGACATGCAGTTTGAAGCTATCAAGAGCTAAAGTTGAAAGTATGTAGCAGTGACGGCATAATGCTTTGGAATGTGGAAAATTCATTTTAAAAATGTGTGGTGCTTTACGTTTCCTAAGGTCAATTCACGCATGCATGTTCATTACTAGATGTGATTTCAGTACATTAAGACATGGCTTGTGAAACACACATTGCAGATCAAGTGCTTCTCATAGTTTAACAGCCAATGCGTTGTCAGACTGGATAAACTGAGGTTCAAATACCTACTCAGCTATGAAGGACACTGGTTGACCTTGAGCCATTCACTCTCTATCAACATACCTTTTTTTATATTCATTGTTCACAAAGGTGCATTTTGCATAATGCCAAGGTTGACTAGAGCCAAAGAGTAAACAACTAAAAGCCTGCAATCCCTGTTTATATTTTTATGTGTATTAGATCCCATATCAGTTCAGGGATGGCTAGTGAAATGCTGAAACCTGTCCTGCAATTTCTCAAAAGATTTCTTGCCTTTGGGGGGGGGGGGAGAGAGCTTATATAAGGTTACCAGATTTTTTGCAATGAATCCAGGGACACGTTAATTAATTAATTAAATACTACATGTTCGGGATGTTGATGCTGCAGCGATGGCAGTGGCCAAGGGCCGGCCACCGCCTTGACCTCAACCACCACATTTCCCCTTCCTCCACGGCTTCTATCTCCTTTCCCCATGAGCCTGGGCAGCCCCTGAATTGTTGGTTCTTCAGTGGTGGTGGTGGGGAAGCGGTGCGCAGTAGGTCAGGCATGGAAGGCAGAGAAGGAGGGCTGAGAGTGGTGGCGGCAGTGAGGCTCAGGCAGCGTGATGCCTCCCTTCCCATCAGAGCAGCCCCAATCCCATTCCTATTTGCGTGCAGGCAAGAGGGGCAGGAATCCCTCAGCTGGGAAGGGAGGCTTCACACTGCCTTTCGGAGCAGCCCCATCCCAACTCTTACTTGCGTGCAAGCAGGAGAGGGTGGGGATCCCTCAGCTGGGAGGCTTTCCGTTGCCTAACTGAGAGATCCCTGCCCCCTCCTGCTTGCACACAAGCTCTGATGGGCAGCATGAAGCCTCCCTTCACAGCTGAGAGATCCCCGCCCCACTCCTGCTTGCACGCAAGTAAGACTTGGGAGGCTGCTCCGATAGGCAGCATGTAGCCTCCCTTCACAGCTTAGTTGCTGGGGTCAGGGAAGGTGGAGGCAGCCCGGAAGCTGCATCTTACAGCCCCTGCACCACCATCATATGGGGACTTGCAAGCAGCTCCTGAAGCCAACCAGAGCCAACTGCTCCGGGCTGCTGAAACTACTGCTGCTGCATTTCCCGGGGACATCAGATGAAATCCGGGGACATTCCGGGGATGGAATTTGCTTGGGACTTATTCACAAATCTAGGAACTGTCCCTGGGAAACGGGGATGTCTGGTAACCCTAGGCTTATATTTTTGTCCCTTAAGCTTAGATGTTAAGAATAGCTTCAGAATTTTGGCGACAGTACCTGCTGTGGCTGTGGAGGAGAGATATGTTTTGTTGCAGCTGGGGCAGGTGAAGGTGTCTAGTTGTACTGCGCCGAGTGCATTTCTTCTCTCTGTGCTCCTCCCAGAGGTCATTTCTCCTCTTGTCTCCTCTGGGAGAGCTCTGAAACACTCGGCTCCTGGTTGTGGGCTACCCATTTACTTCTGGTTGGCCTTTGTGAGAACAAGATGCGGGCCTTTGGCTTGATCCAGTGGGGCTTTTTTATGTAGGGCAACAGTCAATCAATCAATCAATGCTGTTGCCTTTGACACTTTTTTCTATCTCTAAAACCAACAATGCAATCCTGTGCAAGTTGAATCAGAACTAAATCCCATTGTGTTCAATGGCTTTTGCTCTCTTGAAAGTGTGCTTAGGACTGCAGGCTAAAACTGTGTACAGCTATGTTAGAATGGCACCTTTATCTATTTGACTGAATTTACATCGATTTATGTTTAAATTTAATAAATGCATAACTTGGGGGGGTTTAATAAAAAAAATCTGCATGAAACAGCATGCAGATCAAATCAGTAAAATACAAGGCAAATGCAATTTAAAGTATCTTTTAAAACATGCCTTTCATAATACTTAGAAGAAAGTCCCCACAAAAACCAGAATAAACTAATTGTATTGTATGCAAGTCACCGTCAGTTGGAGCCAAGACAGCCCTGTTTTTTTTCCTCTTGGTCATCTTAGAACATGACAAAATGCTGGGAACAGAAATAAAGTTTATTTCTATCACCCTTTGGGGGGGATGCAAAGTATTTCAAATAATTATATGAGGGAATGTATGCCCCATCCCCCCCCCCCCCGTGACATTATTGTATTCCTTGCTCAAGAACAAACTTGATTTCATCCCACCCATCCCCAGACATCCAGCTGAATTCTCATAGTAGACCAACTGAAGTTAATGGGCCTAAATCAGGTATATCCATTAATTTTAATGACTTTGCTCTGAGGAAAACTTAGTTGGATACAGTCATATGTCTTTACTTGCCTTCTCCAACTGGTGCCTTCTGACTGTTTTGGACTACAACTCCCATCAACCCCTGGGACTTGTAGTCACATCAACTGCAGGGCACCTGGTTGGGGAATACAGTGATACCTCTGGTTACAAACTTAATTCGTTCCGGAGGCCCGTTCTTAACCTGAGGTACCACTTTAACTAATGGTGCCTCCTGCTGCCGCCACGCCACCAGCACGTGATTTCTGTTCTCATCCTGGGACAAAGTTCTTAACCCGAGGTACTACTTCCAGGTTAGCAGAGTCTGTAACCCGAAGTGTTTGTAACCTGAGGTACCACTGTACAGTCATACCTCGGATTACAGATGCTTCGGGTTGTGCGATTTCGGGTTGCATACCACGCCGAACCAGAAGTACTGGAACAGGTTACTTCCAGGTTTCGGCGCTTGCACATGCGCAGAAGCACTAAATCGCACTTTGCGCATGTGCAGACGCACCAAATCGCAACCCATGCATGCACAAACGCAGCGTTGTGGGTTGTGGGTGCTGTGGGTTGCAAACGTTCTTCCCACACCGATCACATTCGCAACCCAAGCGTCCATTGTACTGATCTAGTCAGCCATTTGTTTCCATGCAGCTTGTACAGTCATCTTCATTAGTGGTCACTAGAAGTCACCAGGCTAGGTGGTGCTGGCAATCATGTCACTTTTCATGCATCCACCACAGTCACATATAAATGAAGGGGAAGCTTACTTTAAGAGTACCAGAAGCAGATCAGCAAGGCTCATCATCACTGACTCTTTTTCTACGTCCCCATACTCTACTTTCCCACAGTGTATTCCTCCAAATATTTATCTCTGTTCCTGAGAATTGTAATGGAGAAGAAGAAGATGAAGCAGAGAACTTGAGGGAGGTACTGCAAGTTTAGGGGTTGGGAAGCATTTGGTGCTCTTATGGCTGCAAACACACTTTACATTTAAAGCACATGGTTTATTCTAAAAGATCCCTGGTAACTGCAGTTTGCCCCTTGCAGAACTACAATTCCCAGCACCATTATCAAACTATAGTTCCCGGGGTTCCATTGGGGGGTGCTATAAATGTATAATGTGTACACAGTCTATAAAAATAAGCCCAATGCTCAACCCACCCCCTATACACACAGACTTTACTTGTTCTTTGAGGAAGCATAACAGTTAATAGCTACTTTGTGGGACCCACTTCTTTTGTTAAATGTGTTCTGTTCTTTTTGAAACGGTTTTACTTGTTTTATTGTTGTAACAGTTTTATCTCTTTTTATAAGTGCATATTACAGCATTGCAACTATGGTGAAGGGCAAGTAAGAAATCTTATAAATAAATAAACTTTGCCCTCCATGAAATTGTCTAATTTTGCTCTTTAAAACCATCAAGGCTGGTAGCAATCAGTACATCATGTATCAGCAACTTCTGTAAACCAAAACAACTTATTTTTGTCTGCCCTTCTTCCACCAGTGGGTTTCACTGAATGGTCCTGGGTTCTAGCATTATGATAAAGGGGGTGGAAGAAGTCTCTCTTTTCTTTCTCTGCTCCACCTGTCTCCAACTGGTGGGTTGGGATCCACTAGTGAGTCACAACCTGATCAACAGTGGGTCACAACATTGGCAATACATCCATGCAAATATACGGCAAAAGATTAAGAAATGAGTCTTAATATAGGTTTGGATTAAATGTAGGTTCTGGGTCTGAAAAAGCTGAGCACTACTGGTCCAGACCATGCCTACTTTTATAATTCATAGATGCTTTTGAATTATGGTGTTGGAGGAGGCTCTTGAGAGTCCCATGGACTGCAAGAAGATCAAACCTCTCCATTCTGAAGGAAATCAGCCCTGAGTGCTCACTGGAAGGATGGATCCTGAAGCTGAGACTCCAATACTTTGGCCACCACATGAGAAGAGAAGACTCCCTGGAAAAGACCCTGATGCTGGGAAAGATTGAGGGCACAAGGAGAAGGGGACGACAGAGGACGAGATGGTTGGATAGTGTTCTCGAAGCTACCAGCATGAATTTGACTAAACTGCGGGAGGCAGTGGAAGACAGAAGTGCCTGGCGTCCTCTGGTCCATGGGGTCATGAAGAGTCGGACACGACTAAACGACTAAACAACAACAACAAGGTATTAGTCACCATCAAATCCTGTTTCGCCCTCTGCTACCTGGCTTGCCGAAGGAAGAAGTTCATTGTTTCGATAGTACAGTGGTACCTTGGGTTAAGTACTTAATTCGTTCCAGAGGTCCGTTCTTAACCTGAAACTGTTCTTAACCTGAAGCACCACTTTAGCTAATGGGGCCTCCCACTGCATTGCCAGAGCACGATTTCTGTTCTCATCCTGAAGCAAAGTTCTTAACCCGAGGCACTATTTCTGGGTTAGTGGAGTCTGTAACCTGAAGTGTATGTAACCTGAAGCGTATGTAACCCGAGGTACCACTGTAGTTTGACTGTTGTTTACCTACCCAGATATGGATAAAGGGGTGGCAGTTAGCACGCAGCAAGCAACAATGTGAATTCATGGAGCGTGTCTAAACATACACAATTTTAGTAGTGACCCAGCTCCAAAAGTGCTTTCACCACATTTTTAGTTGATGCACAAGCTTCTTCTCTGAATTCTCTTCCGATTCTTCTCATTTGCAGCCAAAGGGACTGCAAATCCCTTTACACCTGACATCTTACATCAGCTAATTCTCACATTAACACTCTCCTATCAAGTGCAAGCTTCCTGCCATTTAAATTACCCACAAGACCCACAAGTTAGTGCTGCTCCAAGCATTGTGGGAAATTTAAATGGCTCCTGGAGGAGCCTTCCAGTGCACATCACAAGTGCACCAGGGATGTACCTAGGGGTTGCTGAGGTTGGTCCCTGCCAAGGTGCAGGCTCAGGGGAGCCCTAAAATTGCACCTCTCCACTCTAACTGCCCACCTGCCCACCTGCTCCCTAGGCCACTCTTTCACTGCTCCAGGTGACTGGGCAAGATGCACAGGCTTTTCCGTGCATGAGTGGAGCATCCAGTGGGGCTCAAAGAGTACAGAGACAGGGGCTGCCAATACAGCTCCTTGCCAAGGGCGCCTAAGTACACCTCTGGCCACCACTGCTAGCAAGTCAAGGGGAGTGCAGCAATTTAGATAGGGTACCACCAGAAGGCTGTTTACTAGGGACCCACCTCAGCCCTTAGAGCCATCAGTGCTTGGAGCTGCTCAGTGTAAGCAGAGTGGGGCCAAACCTAGCCATAAGAAATGCGTGCACAGGAGATATTAATGGAGAGTGAGGCTCTACACACATTTTGTGGGCTGGATAGTGGTTTCATAGATTAGGTGCATTACTAAGCAACGGAGGCTGGTCCTTTGGGCAAGTTGAACAACTGGCCCTCCTGCCTGCTTTTTTTTTCACTCATTCATTACAAGGAGCTCAAGGTGGCATACATGGTTTTCCCCTCCCCATTTTTATCACCACAACAACCCTGTGAGGTAGGCTAGGTTGAAAGACAGTGACTGTGCCCAAGGTCACCCAGTGTGTTTCATGCCTGAACAGGGATTTGAACCCTGGGCACTGTGGGTTAAACCACTGAGCCTAGGACTTGCTGATCAGAAGGTTGGCGGTTCGAATCCCCATGACGGGGTGAGCTCCCGTTGCTCGGTCCCTGCTCCTGCCAACCAAGCAGTTCGAAAGCACGTCAAAGTGCAAGTAGATAAATAGGTACCGCTCCAGCGGGAAGGTAAACAGCATTTCCGTGCACTGCTCTGGTTCACCAGAAGCGGCTTAGTCCTGCTGGCCACATGACCCAGAAACTGTACGTCGGCTCCCTTGGCCAGTAAAGCGGGATGAGCACCGCAACCCCAGAGTCGGCCACGACTGGACCTAATGGTCAGGGGTCCCTTTACCTTTACCTCCCAGGCCCTCTTCCAGCACTCTAACCACTACACTACACTACCCTGGTTCTTACTTCTGGCCAGTCCAGAGCAGGTGCACTGCCTATCGACTTCTGCCTGCTTAGTCTCAGAGTTGCCTTTGTAGAGCTACTCAGCAGGGAGAAAGACGGGGAAGAGGGGATTAGACTCTGCTTGCCATGGGTTCTGACTTGCCCACTGTTGGTTTCCCTGATTTACACTCTGCCAGTCCCGATGGGCACCAGCTACTGTTGGCGTTCGGGGAAGCACACCAGGAGATGGGTGTGGAAATGCTAGTTTGCCGTCCTTTCTCCCCCGGGTTCTCCCTCAACCCAAAGAAATCAAGGTTCCTCCTAGCAAGGGCACGTGCGTTTGCGCTTTGCACAAGTTTCTGCCGCCCTGAAGCAGCAAAGCGATTCACACCTGCGATATTGTCGCATACCGCACGCGTAGAGCACCTCGGCAGAGGTCCAGAGATCTGGCGCCGATCCTGCGCGCTTCTGAACATTCAAACATCGCCCAGTGCGCGGAGATTAGAGGGAACGCGCGTCTCCAGAGCGTCAGAGCGCGACCTAAGGTATTTCCTAATTGATTTCTACCTCGAAATTACAGAACATTTCAAGCAGGCGAAGTCAGCCGCTTTCCTCCTTCCTTTCCCTTTCTGCACTTTTGTTCTCGTGGTCGGAGCATCATCAGCAGGCAGAGAGATCCGCGACGCGACGTTGCAAAAGAGACCCGAAGAGGACTTTTCGAACCTTGGAGGGAGAAGTTCGGATGTCCAAAGGCATTAAAAATGTCAGACTCGATCCGATATTCATAAAGTATACTGACCGTTGCCTAAATTGGGACTCTGAAGAGGGTAGGGTGGATTTCTGCGTCCAGTTGCGAATTTGTTCTATAAAGAATGACAAGTAAAGAAAGCACTTATTATGCCCAAAAGTTATATATATATAAATCCTGCAAAAATAATCTCTCTCTCGCTCTCTCAATATATATATATATATATATATATATATATATATATATATATATATATCGCACACACACCTTTCCTTACCATTTTTTTCACCCCGAGCCGAAACACAGTTACCAGAAAGGAAGTCCAAGTGAGGCTGCAATCCTCCCTTACCTGGGAGTAAGTCCTACTGAATTCAATGGGACCTACTGTTACGTAGTCATGCACAGGATTGCAGTGTAAATTGTTTAGGATGCCAGCTTCGATTTAAACGCAATCCTGCTTCAGATTCAACACCGTTTGGTCCGCGACGAATATCAATCTAATCATCTGAAATAAACATATTTTAAAGGAGGAGGAGGAGGAGAATGACCCAGGAGGCAAAACAAATCTCTGGACAATTGTTGCCTGCAAAGCCCCTTTGAGAATCGTTTCCCTTTCTTGGTTTGGTTCCTGTCCCAGAGGCGCTGTTTACTCTTCCTTGAGTTCAGAATGAAATAGTTGGCTTTTCAAAAGAAATGAAATCTGTTTTCAAGCGCAACGTTCCTTCCCTCGTCATCAGAGACTCGCCTACAAGTTGCAGACCTCTCGACGCGGAGAGAAAGAGAGGGTCTGGGGAAGAGAGAGGGTTAACCTGGCTTCTTCCCCCCCCCCCCAAATGCGGAGACTCACACCAGACGCGCACGCACACACATACTCCCACCGCACGCATACACAGAGCACGATTTAAAGAGAGAGCCGGAAAATCTATATTGGTCGGTTGCCCCCCCCCCTACTTCGCCCATATAGGTGTAAAAGCTGCACTCTTCCCTTTACTTTGGAGAAGCCTATCGGGCTTCGGTGGGACTACTGCTAAGTAAAGGACTTCTGGCTGTTCCCTCCCTCCGAGTCTGCCCTCCGCCATCCAGGAAGAAAGGCAGATGGGTTTCCAGCGGAGTCTCCGCGTTGCGCGTCGCTCAATTTTCTCCAGAGTCTTCACTGTCATAAACAAGAAATCTTTTCATTTGCTCTAAATGTAATTCTCTTTCCCCCCCCCCCGCACCTCTTTTACCTTAACATTGACAGAGGCTGTGTTTTCCGTTCCATTCCCTTTTAAAATAAATAAATAAATAAATAGGAACCTCCTTTCCGCTGCGCCTTTTGGCAAACAGACAGATCGGTAGCAGAGGAAAAGGGGAGGTTTGAGGGAAAATCCCTGCCTTAGATGCCAAAAAAAAAAAAGAAAGACCTCCTTTTTTCCTTCCTCGCCCCAGTTTGGTGGAGCGGAGACAGGTCCTTGCACATCACTGAAGAAGCAGCCACCCACCCTCTCCAGTATTTAAACATACAGAAATAATAAAAAAAGGAGGGAGGGGGGCAGAGAGGAAAATTAAAGCAGACAGGGTAATTTTCTAACAACGGGGATAGGCTGGAAAAGTCAGCAGTAGTCTCCTGGCCGTATAATTCCCATCGAGGTTGGTTAAGCCAGAAAGAATGCAGACATTTCGGGGCAAGAAAAGGGGGGGATCACAAGGGATTTGCAGAGAAATAGCCCATCTATTCAAATCTTTTAACCCCCGTCGATTTTTATATTATGATCGGGCGTCTTATAAAAGTTATACGAGTTTCCCCCTTTCTTTGCTGCACATAAAAGCCTTCCATTCATGTGGCCCACGAGGGAACCTCATTAGTCTAGAGCGCTTAATTATGTTTGGAGAAACGGGAAGTAAAAGGCCACCAGGATTAGGCTGGGGTGCTCTGACATGACACCGGGCGGGGCGTTCCGCATTCGGGCACGAGGGGTCGCTGTTGCGATCGCGTCGGAGCGGCGAGCAACCCCGCCGTCTCTCCGCTCGCTTCATCAGCATCGAATGCGCTCCGAGGGGATGCATATTGCTGGTGTGCCTACACACACTGCAAATGTCTAGAATAGGAATAGGGGTAGGAAAGGAGGATAGGAAAGGAGCAATCCAGAGCCATTTATACCAGGGGGTGTTCTGCAACTGATTAAAGGGCATGCGGACTGGAACCTTAAAAAAACACTTGAGGTGTATGTAGATATAGATACTGTTTTTTGTGTTTATTATTATTATTATTATTATTATTATTACTACTACTACTACTACTACTACAAAGAATGGGATGAAAGAAAGAGTCGTCACATGTCTGGAAACCAGTATTTAATGCAGTTTTATTAAAGGACGAAAATTTGTTAAGTCACAACACGGAAATTCGTGTCCAGATTAAGATTTCTTTTAGGAAACCATGCAAAATTTATACCTACGCCTTGCCCCAGTTATATATTGTAAATGGGGTGGGAGCATTTATTCCATTTTCCTGCAAGTCTGGGAATCTCTAGCCAGCTTCCACCGACCCGGAGGAGTTTCCCGGATCTGTGCTTACGGAATTTGGAATTTCGCCTTCTGCATTCTGCTGGTCAGGGGCGACGAGAAATCGAGGCTCCCTTCCCCTCCGCGTGCTCTGACCGAGACAGGTCTTTGGGTGGGATCTCTTCTTCTAGTCAAATTATCTTATGGGTGAGAGAAGCCCTCCTTTCCCGGTGGCATGCCAGCCTGCTCGATTTGGCATCTCTCTCCAGAGCAATTATTCCTGGTAATTGCTTATTGGCGTACAGAGCTAAACACTGTAGATGGAGAGGAGGGTTGCTTCTCTCTCTCTCTCTCTCTCTCTCTCTCTCTCTCTCTCTCTCTCTTGGATTCCACCAAATTTCAAATGATTCCCTCCCTCCATCTGCTCCAGTGAAACGTGAAGTATATCAGTCCTGTCTGTTTACAAACCCAAGACTGCCTTCTGATCTTATCAGGAGATCTTTTTCGAGACATCCAACTGAGTTATCTCCCCCGGAACGTTAAAAAAAATGCGATGTATTTATTTACTTGCTGTAAACTGGAAAGTGTATATTTGCCCCTGCTCCTCGCACATCCCAAATACTACTTCTTCATAACAACAATAACTTTCTGTTTCGTCCCTCGACGCCCCCGGTTTGTTTTTGTTTGTTTTCTAGTGTGTTTAGAAATCTGTGTGTATTTTCCCCTTAATTCAGGGGCGTCGGTAACCAACCGTTGAATTCCAAAGTCATTAAGGCTTATTATTTACCGCGCTCATGGTGACTCCGCTGAAGGGCTTTGAATGGGCGGCGGGGGGGGGGGAGGTTATCTTCTAAATACACTTCGGATCTTTTTATTTCCAAATGTTAGGAGTGAAATAGAAGCGTCCCGCCTCCCGTCAATCAGGCTGGGATCCTGGCACATCGTTTGAGGAAGGAAATGCCGCTTCCTATCTAAAGGCGCAGCCCTCCTCTCCACTCCCCCCCTCCCCAACAATAATCTCTGCTGAAGTGAATGGGCGAGGGGAGGGGGGGTAGAGTGAGCTGGTGTAGCAGCCCACAGCCCTTGTGCCTGGGAGCTGAAGGAAGCTTGAAACTGCAAACACGGACTAGGTGATTCTGCCGTGCCATAATACCACCAGTGAACTGCTAAACTGCACACCAGTGAACTGCTAAACAGGAGGATGTTGCCCCGTTGAGGTCAATAGATGCGTGGTCCCTTTATAATTTGGAAGAGGGACCGTTTTACATGGGGGTTTCAAACAGGCTTTGCTTTGACTCTGAGGAAGCAAAGCTAACTTTGGCGCAATCAAGAATCAGACGAATTGCTCTATTTATCCTCCTTACTATCTGCCTATCGCCTGATCTGCAACTCAAGTTATCTTCGCTTTCCTGTTGCTTGAACTCCGAAGAAATCACTACAGGCGTCTTTTCCATCAGTGGGGTTTACTCCCAAGTGAATGCCCTGAGGAGGAGGCGACAGCCACGTTAGCGTAAAAACTGAGGGTAAAGTGAAGGATTCCGGGCTCCCCGTAGTTTTGTAGGCACCCAGAGGCCTTGCAATGGCTTTCCGTCTGTCCAGAATGAAAAAAACTGGCAGAAACTTTCCCAGGAACTGGCAGCTTGAAAGTGCTTTTCAGTTTCTAGTGGTAGCAGTTAGAGGAAATGTTATTACTACTACGAGTGGTGCGGTGGTAGTGATTACATTTTCCTTATTCTTTCTCTAGCGATTTCACAGCAGAGTGATCGTGGTGATTAGATTCCACACACCCCAACTCTTTATCCAAGAAAGTCATGGCAGCATCATAAAGAAGCAGCTATCAGTTTTATTTTCCATATACCATAGAGGAGCACTAGCAATTTCAAAACTCCTTTGCTACTACGGCTTACATAGAAACTCCACTGAGCCGTAACTTCGGAGTAAAGCGCTTGCAGCGTCCTCCTACCCGTCTGGTGAGAACTACATCCCCTTGAATTCAGTGTGGCTTACTCCCAGGTAACTGAGCGGAGTACCGAAGCTCTAAGATTGCAGTGGCCCTCTATTGCTAAACTCCTGCAAGCGCTTTGCAGTCAATGGTTCTCCGAGAATATATGTCACGAATTTGTCGGGGGGGGGGTGGAGCGGGAGAAGAGGGGACACAAACAATTCTTTTCGAGTGGGGGGAGGGAATGTAGAAGCCTTTATAGGCAGCTCCTACCCGAGGTCAACGCCTCCATCAACAGAAGCCTCGCTGGCGCTTCGATTCCCCGTCTGAGAGAATAATTAAAAAAAAAAGTACAGCTTGCGAAATCTATCAGCAGCTAAGCCTTTATTGCCCCCCTTTTGGCGGCATAACACAGATTTGCATGGCTTTTAATCCATCCCTCCTCCTCCCCCCCACTCCCCCAATATTTGACCGCACGCCTGATCAATTTCCTTTTTCCGTGGGGGCGGGGGGGATAGTTAAGAGAAATCAACGTTTCAGTTCTTCCTCTTTAATTCTTTTTAAAAAGGGAGGTTAAAAATCACTAAAACCAGAGAGCGCAGAAAGACAGCTGCCTGCCTTAGGGTACCAAAAGAAGGGGCGGAGTGTGGAACCGAAAATGCAAAGGGAGAGTTATAAGGAGGGGGGGGGAGGAAATCAAATGAGGAGTGTAAAAGTTGCCTCTGATTCTCTCTCCAAGTCCAGCTTTTTTAAAAAAAAATTAAAAAATTAAAAAAAATTCTGGCTCTGCCCGGGTTTTCTCCAAGCACCCCCTCCCTCTCCTCCCAGCAAAGGCTACAGCAGCCACTGAAATATGATAATCAGAACAGCTGCTTCTGTGTTCCCTGCGTCCAATCAGAGGCGAGCTGGTTTGACGTCCCCGAGGCCTACGTCGACCAATGGCGATGGAGCTGAGTTGGAGCAGAGAAGTTTGAGTAAGAGATAAGGAAGAGGCTGGCGGCCGCTGCGCGCTGAGTCCCGCACACTGCAGCGCCTCTGCCACTCGCTTCCCGATCCGGAGTTGGCCTGTGCGGGTGCGCGGAGCGTTTTCTGCTCTCTCGCTCTCTCTCTCTTCCCTTCTCTCTCTGTCTCTCGCTCCCCGACCCCGACTTTTTTTCTTTTAAAAGGCTCCTCATCAACATCACCCTAGTAATAAAGGAACCAATTTGATCCCAGCTCCTTGGACTGATCCTCAGAGCGACTGATCAAGCAGCCTCTCTCTTCCTTTCCATTTGACAGCATCTCCCGCTTTCCAAGAAGGCACAGCTTGTCTCCTTTTTGTTTTGTTTTTTTTCCTGTGTGTTTGTGTTTTGTTTTTTACCTCTGGGAAGCTCCATCGCAACCGTGCACCATTTCACTGTGGACATTATACCCTCTTACAGATATGGGAGATATGGGAGACCCACCGAAAAGTAAGGAAGATGTTATTCGTTATTCTTGAGCAGTGGTCATATGGCAAGCGGGAGGACGAGCTCTTTCTTCCCACGGTGGCAGGCGGGAGCGGTGGAGGACGCAGCCTCTAGCGGGCTGTCCCTTCCCCTGGTGGGGTGTCGGAGCCTCCGTAGCAATCTCGGTGGCTTGGGAGAAGAGCCTCTGGCTTAAAAGTCGTGAAGGAAGAGGCGAGAGTGTGGAAAAGGAGGATGGGGGGGGGTAGCTGCCATGCACGGGGGTTGGGCGTCAGAGGCAGCGGTAGATGACTCCAGTTCAGGGCTACCGCTCCGGTGCTAAAATCCTGGAGACATTTGCTGGAAGTCGGTTTCCCTTAAAATAAAAAACAAACACCCAAACAATAGGATTGGGTTTCCTTTAAATGTATTGAGGAATCGCAGTGTTGGGGGGGGGCGGCGGCGGGGCTGGGGGCCAGGAGTGCAACTGGATCCATTCATACTCCCGTAGCAGATGATTTAAAGCGTGGGAAGTGTGGATTGCTACCCTTTAAATAAGCGCGCTGCTTTGGAAAGGAATGGGCTTCTTAGCTCGGCGGGGTTCCCTCCCAAGCAAATAATGCTTCCGATGGAGGTAAGCATCCAGCGCTCCAGGTCGGCCTTTAGGACCCCCGCCCTACAGAAGTGAACCAACCTTTTAGCAAAAGAGGGGTTGAAATTGACAAAAGGAATGGAATTGACAAACCAAAGCCTGCCGGTTGCATCAAACTCTTAAGAGCAGAGAGAGAGAGAGAAAGCGTCACCGGCGTGTTCTGTTTCCCAGTCCACCAGCTTCCCTCTTTTTCTCCTATTCAGAATCTGGCGGTACAAAATTAATAACACCACACATATGCCTTCATTCCACCACCACCACCACCACCCTCCAAAAAAACAAATTGTAAAAAGGGGATATTTTGATTGCGTTGGAAGGTGCGTAAAATGTGCGCGTTCTAGAATTCTGCCAGCCTTCATTTGAATGTGCGTTCCGCCTCCGCTCTAAATGAGGGAAGCCTTTGATGGCACACACTCCAATTACCATCCAAAAATGCTACACACTCTCTATCTTTCTCACACTCTCTGCGATCATTCTCTTCCTCCCCCCACCCCCAATATAACGCCACAACAACAGCAGCAGCAGCAGCAACGCGCTCCCAAAGAGTAGCAGCCCTACGCGGGTGATCGACACTAATAAAGTGTGTTTATCGCCGTAGGAGAGCAAACGGTCAGTCAATCATGTCTTTTATTATTTGCCTTTCAGAAAAACGGCTGATTTCCCTATGCGTCGGTTGCGGCAATCAAATCCACGATCAGTATATTCTGCGAGTTTCCCCGGATTTGGAATGGCACGCGGCCTGCTTGAAGTGCGCAGAATGCAACCAATATTTGGACGAGACTTGTACGTGCTTTGTTAGGGATGGGAAAACCTACTGTAAGAGAGACTATATCAGGTACGGAGCTTGCCTTTTCCTCTCCTCCGCCCCTTCGGTCGCGTCGCAGTTAGAGACGGTTCCAGTTGAGCCTTGTTTATTTTCTATCTGTATAAGGTTTGGGAGAGTAAAAACAAAAACAAAACAAAACCCCCAATTCTTTAAATTCCTCTTCCCCGTTTAAAAGAAATGAAACTGCGATCTCCTAAACACGCTTACCTGGAGGTAAGTGTGTGTTTTTTCCTATTGGTGCCAAGAAAATGCGTCCAGGGGTTATATTATTTAGGCGTGTGTGCAAGCGCCTAGTTCCGTTCCTATCGAGTGTCAAGCCCTACTGAGTTCAGTGGGAAATTAACTAGGATTGTAGTGCAAGCTCACTGGGGGAAAAAGAGAGAATTGCGTCTTATCACTGAGTACATACAGTTGAGAGGTAAATTCTTCTCCCCCTCCAGAAAAAAAAATACAATTTCAACTCTCTCTTTTTTTCCTAAGTAAGTTTTGGGCTGACACTTGTGAGCAAATGTGTAAAATAAATAGTCTGCAAATCTAAAGTAATTTGAAAAACGGGTTTCCTCATCAGATAGACTTGCTTTTAAGGAAAGGTATACAGGGTCGTGGGACTTTTCAGATCCATACTGGCGAATTACTTGCAAGATTTCTCAGTAATCCGCCGATCTGACCTCCAGGTAAAGATCTTAGAAACTGGGTGCCCCTCGGCGGTAAGGGCTGTTGAAATTAGTGGTAGTTACTTCTGAGAAGATGCGTGTGAGATCTAGGTGCGAGTACCTTCTTGATTGTTGGAAATGTGGTAATGTGTGTATTTTTTTTTTATTTTTTTTTGCGGGGGAGTGGAGCGGCAGCGACAATATGTTGCCATTTACGATGGCTCAAACTGCCTTTCTCTAAACTAAGCGCCCCCAACACTTCCTCCATTCAACTCTAACTAATATCAGTATAATTGAAATTAAGTGGTGGCGTTCAGGCCTGCTTGCTTCCCAGCTGCATGACTGCGTGTACGATTTACATAGAGATTTAAATTTACATTTATATATATATATATATATTAAAAAAACTATGTTACAACAGGAAAATAGCAACACGGGCTCAGTTAAAACAGGCCATTTCTCGTCCTCCTCTCACGCCAGCCCATGGCTCCTTAAAGCATGGTAAACAAATGTGATGATGATTATTAGTGGTAATAATAATTAATAGTCCCCTTCTGTTTCCTGAATGCAGGGCGGTTTCTTCGACTGGGGGGCTTTACAAAAACAAAAACAAACCCTAAACATGACATTTAATCTTTTAAAATATTAACCCTTTGGGCGCGCTCGGACTGACTCTCTTTCCTTATCTTATCTGCCTTGATGAATTGGACAGAGGAGATCAAATTGCCCCTCATCTGTGGGCGAACAATCGGTACATTTAGATAATGGAACGGCTTCTTACCTAGCATGAAAATCTGAGAGCTGATTACACACACACACACACACACACACACGTGTGGGGGGGGCACAATTGGCCACTGCTTACATTATAAGGAAACCTTTATTTCTTTTTAAAGCGGGGGGAGCAAAGGGGAGGGGCTCCTTTCTTGAACAGCTTTTTTTTTTTTTTTTAGGGAGTCTGACTTAGACGGCGCTATGCTACTGTGTCCTTTTTGCTGCATTTGATCTTTGCAGAGGGGGCAAAGGTTGGGCAACCCTAAGCCCGGGTGAAGGGGTAAGGGGGGAGAGGATCCACCTGGAAATTCTCCTGCGTAAGGTCCCTTGGCAAGGAAATGGCAAGAGAGGTTTCCGCGCGGCTGTAGGCGAACGCAGCAGCAGCAGCAGCAATTTCTTGGGCAGTCTCTTTTCACTCAGCCAGAAGGATCCTTGTGAAGCCCTCCGCGGTTTTCAAAGTGCGGCTTCCTAGTCGGAGGCCAGTCCTCCTGAAATCCGTAGGGCTTCCTTGCTGAGGAGACAGAGTTGCCCGGCTGCAATCCTGAGAGCCCTTCCCCGCCCCATTCCCGGGAAAGTCTGGCAACGAGGCGAGACCGAGTTTCTTGCTGCTTTGAGTTCGCCTTTGTCCAGCAGACCCGGCTGTTCAGCTGGCTTCGGTCTAGACGAGGGATCCCTTGGCAAACCTGATTCCCAGCTCCCCGAGAATCAGGTGCTCGGAAGTGAAAGCATGGTGAAAGATCCCTCTGATCCCATGCTCCCTCCCCCCCTCTCAATATATATATATAGAGAGAGAGAGGAAAACGCTAGGACCGCCATAATACTAATACATAATACTAATAATAAGAATTTATATTATATTATATGTTCACGAGGTGATCCCTGGACCCCGACTGTAAACCGCTGCGTTACTCAGAAGTAACCACCATTGTCTCGACACCGGGGCTTTAGTTCCCCAGAACATGTGTTTAGGATGGCAACTTTAGATAGAGTGATTTGGAAAGCAAATCCCATTGATGGGCATCAGGGCTTCCTTTCGTGCAAGTCCGTGTGCGAAGGGATCGCAGCCTTTTGCTGCTTCGCCGTCTTTCAAACAGGATTTACTTGCCTTGGCTCAGAAGGGACGCTTTCCCGACTGGCGCCTGAGTTGGCCCTTGGTGTCCTTGTCTAGCTGGGGCAGAAGTGAGTTCCGGGGGGGGGGAGGCGGGGGCTTTGATTCTTTAGCCTGAGATTGAGATACTAATAGAGAAGCGGGTAGAATTATGGAATCATAGACTCAGGGTAGAGTTCAGCTTTTAAAATTAAGCATTTTCCTCCTGCTATTTCCGCGCCACCACCTCTATAGTCTTCTTTTAAGAGGAGGGACTTACACATCAACAACATATGTAGATTATCTGTATGTGTACATATGGGTCCAATGTGAAGCCATATCAAAGCCTAGCCGAAGACTCTATCTTTATAAACTCTGAATTCTACAGAAAAGCGACCTCCCATTCGTGGTCTGCGGGAGCTTTTCAGCGCTACTGAGAGTTCTCTGTTGATTTGTTGTTGGTGATTCTGGAACAGAAGGCGGACGTCGCCCTTAGGCTGCAATCCTGCACACATTTCCCCGGAAGTAAGTCCCACTGAACTCGATTGGACTTGCTTCTGGGTAGACGTGCATAGATAGGCTCGCTCTGCCCCAGTCTTACTTTGGGAAACTTACTATTCTGAAGCAATTTCTCACTGATTTCAAGAGGGCTCTTTCAAAGACCACCAGGAGTTGCTGGCAGCTAAGATTATTGGGGGGGGGGGGATAGAGAAGGGGCGGGTAAAACAGCTGCTCAAGCGGTCCAAATAAAACCATTTAGAGCGGCGGGTTTATTCGCGGCCACGCGCCTGTTCCTTCCCGGGGAAATTTCGTCTCTGGGAAAAGCCTTTGCAGTGCCTAGTAGCGATCTGGGAGAGCGTCCCCTTGAACTTGACTTACACCCAAGTAAACAGGCAGAACCAGGAGCGTAAAGGTGCGGAAGCAAAGGCAGGCCGAGGGTTTTGCTTCTGAGTATTGCCACTGGGCTTAGGATATTGGTGGCCGCGATTCACTGACTCCAGATCCACTGTTTTACTCCTGAGTTTTGAATTTGATTGTTTGTATTTTAAGAGTTGAGTTTAGCCTTTTCCTTCCTTTTTGATGAGCGGTTTTTGGAGGGCAGGGTTGGTTCCAGTATTGCATTTTAGCCCCCAATAAACTCCCAATAAAATAGGACGCCCCCGGAATAAGTTTCCCCAAGCGTCACGATTCCTCCTCTTTTCATTGTATAAAAGGGTAAGCTGCCTTTTTCTCTTTGGGAATATTTGGTTCTGTTTTTGGTGCGACGAGACACAGAAGCGGCTTTTTAAAAACTGCAATCTTTTAAAGACTCTTTTAAAAGGAAGTGAGTCCCTGGACTCAGTGGGATTTTCTCCAAAGTCACCCTGTCCAGAACCGGGATGGGTTGCATTATTATTTATCTCAGAAGTATATATAAAAAAGTGACTCCAATGCTGGAGGCGTTTACTCGGATGTAAGCACCGTTGCACTCCACGGGGCGAACTCGCGGGATTGCAGCCCCCGTTGCTCATTGACCCCCCACATCTTGCTGTTCTAATTAGACTTTCCCCTTTTCTAACCTGGTTTTTAAAGGTTGCTGTGAAGTTTCTGCCTTCCTCGTTTCTTCCATTCTGTGCATAGGGCAAATTTTCTCCCCTCCCCCTCCAAGAGAGACCGCGAAAGAGAACAAACAGAAAAAGCCCCACCCCTCTAATAATAATAATAATAATAATAGTAATAATAATAATAGTAATAATAATAATAATACCAATCAACATCCAAATGCATGTACGGTTATTTATTTTTTAAAACACTTCCCCTTCGCTGCTGCAAGGTCCGAGCGCCTACACGGTACAATTTCAGAAGCCACTCGGATTGGGAAGTCGGTAGGAACCGAATTCGCTCCGATTTCTATTTTCGCGAGCTTCTGGTTTGCCAGAGGTAGACCAGAGGTAGCTGGGCTTTGCTGTCTAACGTGGGAGACTGGAACGTGAATGAAAGAATGAGTGGCTTGATTCGACGGGGCGGCCGAAGTGAAATCTTTCTCTCTCTCTCTTTCTCTTTCTTCCCCACTCCACCTCCGTATTATTTTCTTTTCTCTCCCCCCCCCCCTTTTATCCCCAATCCCACCCCGCACCACCCCTTTCCTCGACGGGGCCTGGGCTCAGGCTATACGGCATCAAGTGCGCCAAGTGCAACATCGGCTTCAGCAAGAACGACTTCGTGATGCGCGCCCGCTCCAAAGTGTACCACATCGAGTGCTTCCGCTGCGTGGCCTGCAGCCGGCAGCTCATCCCCGGGGACGAGTTCGCGCTGCGGGAGGACGGTCTCTTCTGCCGGGCGGACCACGACGTGGTGGAAAGGGCCAGCCTCGGAGCTGGGGACCCCCTCAGCCCCTTGCACCCCGCCAGGCCGCTGCAGATGGCAGGTACTTCCTGGTTCCCCCCTCCCAGAGACTTCGGGGAGGGCAGGGGAGGGGGGAGGGCAAGGGAGGGAGGGTCCCTCCGGGCCTTTGTTCCATATATGTGTTTTCTCTCCCACTCCAAGCTCTTCTGCCGTTGCCTCCCCACCCGCGGTTCCCGGCCATCAGTGGCTAATAATACCTCCTAGATGTGCCCAGCCCCGTATTCATTTTGATACCAGCTTCGCAGAGGTTAGTTTTGTTTTTTTGCAGAGGTGAGAGAGTTTTGGAGAAAAGGCACACGAGATCCCCGTGCTTCCGATGGCAAAATGACACTAAGAAGCAGAACCACACACACACGCTCAAAATCTGCAGACCTCTGAACACTTTACTCCCGAGTAAACATATAAGAGGATACCGCTTGCGGGGTATCTTACACCCACTTACCTAGGGGTAAGCCCCATTGAACTCGGGGGAGAACTTACTTCTGAGTAGACGTATAAAGGATTGCACTCTTCCTGACTATCTCCACCAAGTGCAGCTCACAACAGAAATGAGCCCTTCGTTGAAATAAAAGGAACGGAGTTTGCTTAACTTTGCTGGGAGGTGATGCCCAAACCGGTAGGGAGCTTGTCGGAAGTAAACTCCCCGTAGTGCAATGAGACTTCCTGCCAGGATCCTAAGAATCTTTGCTCAGGGTTTGCTTACTTTTTTCTCTAGTAGGCACGCTTCCCACCTCTTTACCTTCCCCTTGATTGCAGCCATTAACTCGCATGGTCCAAAGGGTTTCAGTGAAACTCACTTGTTTAGAATCTCCCTTGAAATACCCCCAAAACTCTACTCTCGCAAACATCCACCGGTAAAACAACTTTGCACCCTGATCCCTAAACCTTGGCATGCAGCTCAGATTTATCCATGTTCATTCAGAAGGGTTCTATAATTTTAATGGAACAGATTTCCAAGTAAATATGCATAGGAATGCAATCTTAGTAGGAACTTCCATTGATATCAATGGAGCTTGTGTATTTAGGTCCAAGACATGTGTGTTGTCAAGAGCAAAAGCAGATGAGTGAATCAGATCAAGGCTGTTGCCCTAAACCCCTTCCTTGAAATGCATAGAGCAAACCTCTGCATTTCTATCCTGAACTAAGTCCCACTGAATTCCATAGGACTGACTTATGAGCAGACATGTTTGGCACCATTAGGCTGCAATACAACACACTTGAAGTGTGCATAGGGTTGCATCTTTAGGGAACAATCCTATAATGGGACCCTCTGGGATGGGTGGGGTTAGGATCCAGGGTTCCCCAGCTGTGCCAGTATAAGGCCTGAAAAGGGGGCATTCCAGAAGGGGGTGGGACCAGAAAAAGGGGATTTAGAATGGATCCTATACCAATCAAGCTCAGTCACATGACCTGGCAGCCTGGTGTAAATTAAACCAGCAGAAAGGGTGGTTTAACCCATACTTTATTGTTTTCCCTCTGCCAGCTTTAGGCCATCTCAGCCAGCATTAGCCCCACTCCTGAATGAAGTTTGGATTTGGTGTATTTTATCCTAGCTTAATTCACACTGGCTGGCTTTATGCCAGTTTCTTGTGCATAGGATTGCTCCTTTAGTACCATTAAACTGTGTGGGGTATTTGTTTGTTTTTTACTTCTAAGTAAACATGCTTGGGATTATATTGTTAGGCCGTCCTCCTATGCCCACTTATTGGAGAGTGAACTTTGTTATAATCAGTGGAAGTAAGCTGGTGTATGGGACCATGTTATTTTATGGGAGATAAATCCTCGTCTCCTTTGATCTGAAAAAGATATGAAGTCTGCCACAGTACAGAGGGCAAGCAGAGTCTACTATGCTCTACTATGACTGAATTGCCAAAGAAGTAATATACTTTCAGTCTCCTGGTGGCTTAATATAAATAAGAAATATTTATGTATATGTTGTGTACGTAGCTTTCGCTGTCAGGTATGTGCGCTGGGTAATCACAGCAATCTATCTTTCCAAAGCAAGAGGAAGGAGCAGACAGAGATGTACACAAGGATCACAACAGTAGAAATGGGGGGGGGGGGAGAGAGAAGATAACAGTGTACCTTGAATTGCAAGGAACTTTTACAGAGGGCACAATTGATTCAGATGTTGTGTCCTTTTGTTGCACTTAGGTCTTTATTCTAAGTAAAGATGCTTATGATCCTGCTGCCCCGTTAGAAATGTCCTGAGAAAATATGGAAAGCAAGGGGGGGGAGCAGGATAATTAATGTGGGAAACAGGAAATAATAATAATAAAAATAGGGCAGGGGAGAGCCGAGAGGCAGCAATGGGTCCCCCCTATCCAGATGAGGCAATGCTATTCAATGAGTTTAGGCTCTTCCCAGCAAGGCGTATTCTGAATGAAACATGGGGTGGGGGGTGGTTGTGCAGCGTGCAGGGGGAGCCAGCTTCCAAAAAGAGAGACTAATAACTACAGGCACCACTTCAAGCTGTAATTTAAAACTGTCAACAAGCTAATCTTCAGTAATTGCCCTTCTAAGGTTTTTGGCCTTCTCCTTCTGAAGCTTTCTGTGGTTTGGGTGAGAATTTCAAGCCGAAAACTTTAGTGTCGACCCATGAACTGGCCTTACTTTTTCATTAGGATTACTTTTGACTTGAAACATTGCAGGACCACTTCCTTGCTGCCTGCTCTGTCTAGGCTTCTGGGAATGGGCCTTATTTGTTTTTCTACCCTATCAGGGCAAACAAAACAAGACAGGCTTGGAGAATTCCCAGTCAAGAGCTTGTAACTTTTAAGTCTTTCTGCTGTTCTCTCCCTCCCTTTTGCCCTATCATGGGAGTGGGGACAGCAAGAACACTATTTACAGTGCCAGTCTTTAGCAACTTAATCCAGGGTGGTATTTCCTTGGTTTTTAATAAGAGGTTTAAGCATCATTGTTGGACTCCTAATTCAGAGTCCATTGTTGCACTTGACTTGGAAGCAAGTCTCATAGTCTTAACTAGATTTCAAAAACATTTCCTTCCAAGTAATAGATGAGAATGAGCAGTAAGGTTTTTAACAAGTTGATGTCTTGTGTGCCTCCAAATCTGAAATCACACTTCTTGTAGAGTCTTCCTTGCTATACCAAATACAAAACAGTGACTAATTTGAAAGGGGAGGGAGTATTATGAAAAAAGCAAGTGAAAAATGTGGAGCACAATGAAACCATCAGATTATCTCTGCCCTCCCCAGTAACTCTGCATTTCTAGATACAAACCCATAGAATCCATTCTAAAAATATTAGCTCAAGTATTTTGTTTGATACATGGTTGCATTTTTTTGTATTTTGAATTGTGTCTTTTTATATCTGTTGTCTGATATTGAGGCAAAAAAAGAGATGGGGGATGTAGAAATTATTTCAACATATAAATGTTCAGAAGGAAGTTCTACTGATTTCAGTGGCACCTGCTTCCAAGAAAGCAAACTTCAGAATGCTGCATTAGAGAACATTTTTCTCAACACATTTACTTGGACTTTTCTGCAAAGGAAGTAGCTCAGGTTGCAATCTACTGTGTACTTACCTGAGAGTAAGCTCCATTCACCAATGGAGGACTTTGGCACTGCAACCTTCCTTCCAATGAGAGAGTGTTTTATAGAGCACTCTCTTTGGCTGTTTACTTGGAAGCAAGTTTGACTGTCTTCAGTGATGTTCAATCTCTGTTCATAGCACTGCAGCCTTAAGAGTGTCAGTTGCATTTTTTTAAAGGAGAAACTGTTGGAACATTTATTTTGTTCTGGATTTTCTAGCAGTGTGTTCTTTTGACAGCGTTTACAGATTCACCCACTTTAAAACTATATAATTTAGGAAACTCACTTTCCCCGTCACTGCTTCCTATACACAAGTTTATTAGTTCTCATTTTTAAATTCGATATAAAACCCCACCGTTTCACATTTTAGGCTGCAGTTTTGTGTTCATTTAGATATGGATAAGCAAGTCCCATTGGCTATAGTGAGGTTTCCTTCCTTCTACCTAAACATGCCTAGAATCGGTCTATTAAAAGCAGGCTTTTATGCAGCTAAATTGGGGGGGGGGGGCGCGTTGAAAGTCCGGAGCTGCAGAAAGAAAGCCTGTGTAATGGTGCATGGGACAGGAGGAGAATCCAGGAGGTGCTAATAGCAATAGATAAACAGGACCTGGGGGAGAGTTTTCGACGGAGGCAATTGGGTTGTTTGCTGTGGCTTGCATTGTTGTATCCATTAACCCGGAAGTGGCAGATGGCTCAGGGTAGGTGAGGGACTAGGTGGCCAATTGATCCGTTTGAGCTTTAAGATTCTAGTGAGTGGCGCCAGGGAGGGAGGGAGGTCTTGGTGGTAGCCGTCTCCGCGCTCCTTCCAAAGCCCTGGTGATTCTTCCTGGAGAATTGTGAAATGGCGCCCCCAGATTATATGACTATCTGCTTTCTTCCACAATCCAAAAATATATTGAAGTGGAAAAATCGACGCCACTGATTCCCCCCCCCCCCAATCTGATTTTCCTTCCCCCGTGCACGTTTGAGAGCTCAGCCATCCTTTGCGTGCTGAGGAAAGACCCTTAGAAGCAGTATGGGGAACGCGGGGTGGACGGGGGGAGAAGCTACCGGGTTGCGCAGGTGTTCCCGGTGAGGTGGGCCGGCAAGACGTCCCACCGAAACTGGACGACTGGCGATTTCCTCCAGTCAGCAAAATAGAATGAGTATAGCTCTCCCACCTCCGAGATCCGAAGGCTTGAGGGTCCCAATCGCCGTCGCTCATTAAAGAGCGCCATATAGGGTACCTTGGACAGCAGCTCCTCCGCTGACAGTCCCCCGTCCGCGAGGAGCTTCCAATCGAGACAATGGGGGAAACAAGAGAGGCGCTTGTGAGAATTTGGAGGATTAAGGGCATCCACAAAAAGTGGAGGTGCTTGACAGAGAGGAGTCCCCGATTCCTATTGTTTGCAATAGCGTTGGTTCCTGAAGAAAGGTGGATGGATGGGAGTCCAGGTAGAGATGATTCCTGCGGGGTTGGCCCCCCAAGAAGTTGCGTGTCAGCCTCTTCTCGCCCTCCCCCGCCACTTACGGGATTCCTGTTCCTTCCTCATTTTCCTCCCCCCACCCACCCCCCACAGCAGAACCTATCTCTGCCAGGCAACCGGCTCTGAGGCCTCACGTCCATAAGCAGCCGGAGAAGACCACCCGCGTCCGGACCGTCCTCAACGAGAAGCAGCTCCACACCTTGCGGACCTGCTACGCCGCCAACCCCAGGCCCGACGCCCTCATGAAGGAGCAGCTGGTGGAAATGACGGGCCTCAGCCCCAGGGTCATCCGGGTCTGGTTTCAAAACAAGCGCTGCAAGGACAAAAAGAGGAGCATTATGATGAAGCAGCTCCAGCAGCAGCAGCCCAACGACAAGACGGTGAGTGGCTGCCGCGGTCTTTCTTCCTGGCCTCTAGGGGGCGCCAGTTCCCGAAGGAAAAACTTTCTTGGTTAGTGGGCGTGGCTTGGCTGTCCTCTTGCCTTGGTGCTTTTGATTTGCTGGGGGGGGGGGCGATAGGTTCGTGCGCGTGTGTGTATTACTGTCCAATGAGTGTATCTGTCAAGAACGCCAATTAGCGGGGTTCCCTGTAGCCAGCAGAAAAAGAGAAGGTCCCCATCCTTCTGTGCCTTTCACAGCAATCGAACAGAGAGATAAGTGGACGCTTCACCTGTTGAATGCTGGCCTGTGGAAGTAGCACGCTTCTAGAATGGGGTCTGGGTTTTATTGGGGCGGGGCTTCAATAGCTTGCTGGGTTTAGGGAACTGGTCCGTGAACTCTTGATTGTGCGCATTTATTTACTTTTTGTTGCCAAATAAATGGTCCAATTGTAGGGAGAAATCCCACAACATCCCGATATTCCACAGCACCCCCGGTTTTAATTTTTTTAAGTACATGTTACAGTGACTTTACAAACTGCCTTACTCTAGAGTAGTTCTACTGAAGATGCTGGGACTGTTCCAGAGACAGATATCAGTCTGTGGGTAATTCCTGCATTCTTGTGGTCTAAGATACATAACAGCAACGTGGGGGTGGTGGGTAAAGGTCGCAGGAGGGACTGGATTTTTAAAAAGGCTCTCAACTGACTTGCCGGTTGTAAGATGATTCGAATAGATGTACTGAAATCAATAGAGTGGGCTTCTATAGATGAACCGATGCCAGTCCTACCTAGTTAATGTCGAGTTCTGGCAAGCAGATTTCAAAGAGAAATGCGATGAAGCCCTATTGAATTCAATAGAACTTCGCAGTGGACTCCTACGGATATTTACTCGAAAGTAAATCCCTCCTACGTTCAATTATTACCTAGTAAGTGTGTGCATGTCAAAACGCCATAGTGGTGCACTCGATAGAATTAAAGCTTGCTCGGGAGTAGGTCCAACTGGAACCCCCTGAGGCTTACAACGTGATCCTAACTATAACTGCTTAGAAGGAACCCCTGTTGAATTCAGTGTGGCTTACTCTTACTCTTAATATTAATATTAAGGTTAATATTACAGCCATACTCCGGGTAACTGTGTGCAGGATTGACCTATTCTATTGCCACACTGTTTGGTTCTAGACCTGAAAGTCGGGCAGACCAATCCTATACATGGTTTACTCATAAGAAAGAAAGAAAATTCTGGTGCTACTTGCCTAGGCAATTATGTGTCCTTCCCAACTACCGGATTTCAGCCAGATACTCACCTAAGGCTCCAATCCTATGCATGCTCACAACACTGCCCAATACATGTCTACTCGGAAGCAAGTCTTACGGCATTCAGTAGGGCTTACTCCTAGGTAAGTGGATCTAGGATGAAGTCTAGCTGGGCGGAACGAGAATTACTTGCGAGTAAACAGACTTAAGGTCTGGTTTTTAAAATCCAATGAGATCGGACTTTAGATCGACACAACAGAGATCGACACAACAGAGTTTCGGCAGATGAGAATGACGAGGGAGCAAATATTCCAAAACAACCGCTCTCGCCCCATCCATTGCCTTTTAGGCCTTGATGATGCCGAGGCCATTGTTGTGTTGCTTAAAGGAACAGCTATTAATGTTTGTTAAGACTGCTTATCTGGTTAAGTGGAAGTTTAAAGCGTTGCGTATTACCGCGGTGGAATGTAATAAACCCCAGTTTGAAGTGTTTTAAGTTGCTCCGACTTAGGAAGTTATTTTGGACACAAAGCCTTTAAAATACCTGCAGAGTTTATTTCTCCCCACCCGATTCGTTGCCACAAAGTATAGTGGTGGTTAGCCAAGAAAGAGTGAGCTCAGTCAAACCTAAATAAGCAGGGATCCTTGGAAATGGTCCTTGTTCCGGACCACGTTTTCCTGGAAAGTTCAATCTCACTGGAAGACCATTTCAATGTCTTGTCAATGCCGGGGCGAAAAGTGAGGCGAATCTCCCGAACTTTCTCTAGAGGCTACAGTTCTGTGAAATGGCTGGACTGGGAGCTAAACCGGTTGCGTCTTTAGGAAGGGAGTGGAACGGAACCGGCTTCAGTCCCAATTCTTCTCCTCAACTGGCCTAGACATCCCGGTGTACGATTGCAGTCGCACCTAAACATAGAGGATCAATGGTGCCTAGGCATGATGTTTACTTGAAAGAAAATGCCAACTCCGGATCATGGGGCTTACTCCGAAATGAGGTCCGGTTGAAATCTGCGGCGTTGTAGAGCAACTCGGCTTGACTTTTGTCAACCTCCAGGAGTTACTTCCCTTAACCACGAGGAAAATACTGACTATTCACAGAAAAGGGTTCAGTCCTAACCCCACTTACCTGGGAGTAAGCTCCATGGCACTCAAAGGGACCTGAGTAACCATCGGTGGCATTTTCTCACGCGTTAAGGCAGGCTTCGACGCAGGCGTGTGTGTAAGTAACTCCCCTTTCAGTCAGCGAGACTTACCCCTGGGTAAATATGAGTGGTGTGTATGTATTCCCACCCACACTGTGATCCTGAAGACCATCAAGCTGCTGGCTCTAGAGTTGTCCCATGCTCTAGTCGAGGGCTCCTATCTCGTGCTCGGATCTCCAGCTTTTGCGCTCTGGACGTGAATTCCAACGCTTAAGCAATCGGGGGAAGAAGTGTGTTATTCAGTGTGGCGGCATTAGGAGGGATCAATAAATAGACGTGGAATAAGTCGTTGGAGGTGGGGTACCAGTAATGTAATTAGCAGTTGGGGGAGCGTCCTATTTGTCCGGGGTTGTTCGGCTCCTGTCCTCCTCTGTGGCGTTCCCATGGAGCTACCCGCCTCTTCCTCATTGGAAACCTTCAAGATAACCAGGACAATCCAAAATGTCTTGACTCAAAAATAAACCCCACTAAGATCACTGGGCTTTACTGCCTGAGAGAGAAGCAACATAACATGGAGTCCTAGTATACACCTTTCCTACTTGGAAATAGACATGTTTCCACTGCGTGCGGGAGGTACATATTTATATATGTGTATTAAAAAGAAAACCTTGATCAGGACTGGAAACGGATCCTAATCTACTTTGCCTAATCGACTCGGCAAAGAGAGGTGTGGGTGGTGTTGTTGGTTTTTTTTTTTTTTTTGCTTTGTTTTTAAGAATAATAACACACGAAATTCCGCGAAGGGCAGATTAACAAAGTCAATAGAGTCGAGCGTTTGATAAGCCCGAGAAGGAGTTTATTGACTCTCTGCGCCGCGAGACAATCGCGGTTTGTGCGGCGCGGCCCCTCACCGCCTCTGCCTGCCTTGTTTACAGAACATCCAAGGGATGACGGGCACTCCCATGGTGGCGGCCAGCCCGGAGAGACACGACGGGGGCTTGCAGGCGAACCCGGTGGAGGTGCAGAGTTACCAGCCGCCCTGGAAAGTCCTCAGCGACTTCGCCTTGCAGAGTGACATAGATCAACCGGCTTTTCAGCAACTCGTAAGTGTCAGTTCCCGGCTGCGATGAATGGGCCACTGTGCGCGCAAAGGCAAGCGCGACGCTCCTCTAGATTATTCCTGCAAAGTTTTTGTAACCCCCGCGCCCCCCCTTTCCCCCCCAGCCCCAGAGTTTAAAACACTTGGAGGTCAACTCACGTCCCCACCAGAGATCCTTCCACTTCGATGCTTTTAGGCTGCAAACCCTAAAACCACGTCTACTCGGGAGTTAAATCCTGCTGGATTCAGTCGGGGTTTACTCCCGGGTAAGTGGGGTTCGGGTTGCAGCTTGAGGGTTTGTATGAGATAGCAGTGCCCATAGATTACTCCTATCTGAAGCCCCTAGACGTGTACCCATGTGCTGGAAGGAGTCAGGAGGGAGCCACACATGGCGATTGTGTAGGGTTACCTCAGCTGCCCATTTGCGTGCTAGCCTCACAGTTATCTTTAAGCGCAGAGCTGCTTGCTCTGTGGACATTTGCTAAGAAGCATACATGATCTGGCTGGCTATTATCAGTAGCAGTGGTATTAGCAGCAGTAGCTATATTGGACAATAAAAAAAATAAAGGTAAAAGCAGTTTTTGATACTGCAAGTGAGGTATACCCAATTATTTGGGAGGGAAATTGTCCTCTTAGCATTAACTCATTTCAAAGCAGGTTGCAGGCATCCCTGCAAAGAGGCTTCCTCCCTTCTGTCACGCATGAACAATGGATGAAATGCCTATTTTAAGATGGCCTGTCCTGTGACAGAAGCACACATTATCTAAAAAAATAAAAATGGAAGTATGCTTTCCGCCCCTTCAAAAAAGCAGTACTTTATTCACAGCCATATTTGCAGGATTTATGTTGTTGTTTAGTAAGAAATCATAGGATGAATTTGCCCTAAAGGCTCCTAGTAATTTTAATTACTGGGGCTTTATAAACCTTAGCTGCCATCCTACTCACAGTTAAGAGACTTGTATTCCACTGATGCCAGTGGCATTTAAGCAGTCTAGCTGTGTGGTGGTTTGCAACCTCTTTTCCACAATACACAAAGTGCTTTCCAATATTCATCTAATTTTTAGTCTGCGTTAGAGTGAGAAGGCACAGGGAAGCCTCCCTCTCTCCCGCTTTTGACCTTTATGACCAGCTAGGCTTCCTTTATGGCCTAGGTTTCCCATAACCAAATTCAGCCATTTAACCACAATGTCAAATGCCAAGCTTATGCCCAAGATCCTTAAAATGCTTAAGTTTATTGGCATTTAAACCAGCATCTGCAAGTTGTCACCAAATTATTATTATTAGTATTATTATCATCATCCTAACAATTAGACTAAACTGAGTGAATAGGATCCTGGTAGTGGGTGTGCTGCTTCTACTGGGTTGTACAGTGGGGCTGAAATATGGTGGTGAGAGTCTAATAAATCTAAAAAAGTTATTTGAAGTATTGTCTGGAGGGTCGCAGTGTTTAAAATGAACACACCTTTCTAAATATGTACCCTTCTATAAAATATTACAAAGGTTAGACCCCTGTTTTTTCCTGTGAAATGCACATTTCCTATTTACATAAATTACTTTTGCATATTGTAATATTAGCCTTTAGCACAGTTTGTGCAAATGTATATTTTAGCCCGATTGTCTGCATTTTCTTTTTCTTTTTACATGCCATGGCTAGCATATATTTCTGAACTTCCATGGATCGATAGATGCTTTTGTCTTGTTTTCATGATTTAAAAAAATGTGGTTATATAATAACGTGCAACAGTTGCATAGTATTAATGGGCTGGCTTTCACCAAAAAGCCAACAGGAATTTACCAATCAATTCTGTTCTTAACTCACTTCCTTATGCCTACATCATTTGGCAGCTCATATGGGACCATATCATCTGCAATACTTAAGCCCAACCAGGTGATTTAAGGACAGAAGTTCAACCTTAACTCAATTTCCTGGCCTAAGTGTGTTAAAACCAGATCTTAAAAATAATAAGGTATGTTATGAATGGTTTTTCAGTGATTAAACTTTGTAGTACCGATGATAGAACATCTAATGACTGGGTGCACAAAGTGTCTCCCAAAAATATAACAGTTTAAATATTTGTTTTGGAAAATATATGTTGCAAAGTCCTTCTTCTTTTTTTAAAAAAAACGACAGCTTTAACTCTTCTAGAACAATGCCCAAAACAATTCCACTAAGAATTTATGCCATAACTCATTTGGTAAGATTGCAGCCTAAGTATCACTGAAATTGGGAAAGTTTACTTCTGAGTAAATGCCTTTAGAGATCTCCAGACTTTCTTGTTCTTGAAAGAGAAAATACAAATGGTGGTAAAAATGGATTAAATCCAATAGTGATCAGTGTGCTGTGACCATGCCACCTTGGATGGGCTACTTAATTCTGATTTAGGGGCTGTTTTCTTTTCCTGCTTTGTTCTGGGTGTTGCCTGGTACTCAGGCAGAATTATCCTGCTTTAAACCATTCAGTGCAGCTTTTAACAATAGAGGAGATGGGTAGACTTTGTGGGAGGAAATGAGTCTAGGGAGATACAATGGAAGATTCTAGGACATGATACGGTGTGAAAAAAAAATTACGTCAGTATGACAAAGATGGGTAAAAGCGTAGGGTGGAGAGAAAATTGCATTTGGAATGATTTTTATCAGGCATCTGCTAAAGGAACTGAAATGAAGTCTGGAAGCATTTTATGTCCCCATGCAGGGCCTCAATACAGAGTCTAAAATCTTATTATTACCAATATTGAGCTTTACAGACAGACACACCTAACTGGGCTACACAAGCAATTGCTTGGAGTAGCAACATTATTAGAGGTGCTAAGCAAGCGGTCTGTGATCAGAGAGGTGACCCCCCCCACACACACCCAGAATCCCTTACAGTGCTGCAGAGGATTCTGGGACATGACTCTCAGAATGTGAGCAGCTGCAGTGTTGCAAGGGATTGTGGGACATTCCTTTTGGATTGCATGGTGCAGCTGCTTGGAAGATGAAAATGTATTAGGCTGGCCCTGATCCTCACACCCGATAGAAACCATCAGTTCTTCTTAATTCCCACTGCGGGGTGTTGGCTTGCTGAAGTTTGATAGGAGGTAGATTGCAGTCTGTTTTTAAGAGAATAGAAAGCAATTTGAAACTGTAATTCTCATAAGCAGGCTTTTGTAGTGTTTAAACCAGAGGTGAACATGGGAGAAAAGAAATACTTGTACATAGTACCCCATTGAAAGCCATGCTTCTTGTTCATTCTTTTTCTCAGATTCAGTGATTACTCACAGGCAAAGGATTAGTTCCATCCATAATAATATTCCAGTTTCACTGAGCAGAGAGGACGTCTATCCATGTGCAAAGAGCCTCCTCATTCACTTCAGTGTATAGGGAAGCCCATTCTCACAGGAGCTGTGTGTGATTAGTGGAGCACACACAAACAGAGGACTCTTGAGTCTGAACACTGTACAGAAATAAATTCCGTTGAGTTCAATAGGATTTACTTCTAAACCATGTGTTTACCACTGGGGTGCAAAGTAGAAATCCACTGCAACACACCTTAAATAATCCGTAACACACTGGGAAGAATTAGCCAGCATCTAGGATGAAAATCTGTGGAAGAACTCATATTGAATTTAATGGGTTTGGACTCCAGCCAATGTGGAAAATCTTAACCAAAAGAAGATAGCAGTTTTATCATTAGGAACCTAACTGGGACCCAATCCACAGATGAGGGTTACTTATATTTAAACTAGTATGCACATTTTCTTGGAAGTTAGCCCTATAGAATCTAATGGGGCTTATTCCTCGGAAAATAGGGATTGCAATCCCTACAATTATCTGTAGTGCTCAAGCATTTAGGGCCGTAGTTCAGTGGTGGAACATCTGCTTTGCAGAAGGTTCCTGGCACCTCCAGATAGGGCTAGGAATGTCCTATGTCTGATTGACAGCGGTTCTTCAGAGGTTCAATGTGGACAGCACTGAACTTGATGGACCAATAGTTTGACTAATTGTAAGGCACTTTCCTTTTGTTCCTGTATTATTTAGCACTAAATTCTGCAGGCATCAAGGAGATTCAATTTCAGTTTGGATCAGGGCATTGAACTGGAAGAATTTACATTGACTGGGATCCTTACTTTTTGCTTTATGCAGGGAAGGGGCTTCTTCTTCATGGAAAGACAGTTCTGGGCGTGGAAGACCATGGGGCAAAAAGTGAGGCTCCAGTCCATTGATTTTAATGGCATTTCCAATATGCATGCCTCTTTAAAATCATAGAACAAAGTGTCCAGACTTTTCCTAGTTGTATCTGAGGATTTTTACTATTTTGTTTGGCTGCAGCAACCCAGTCAGATGGGTATCATATTATTTATTTATTTATCTATTTCAAATCTGAGTCCTTCAGAAGTGGTGTTTTGCAGCTGGGAACTTGTACCCAACTGCAGAACATTTCATCACTGGGTGCCTGGAGGGTGGCTTCATGTGCTACAATTTTCATTCACAAAGTAACTTTTCTTGGGTGGGGGGAAATCATGTGATGCTTGTAATAGCATTTATATAAGTGTGACCAAAACATTTATCTGAAATCCTTATAACAACTCTCTGAGGTAGATCAGTATGTCACCATATTATTTTTGAGGGACTCAGGCAGAGAAATATTGGCTTATCCCCCCCTCCCACTGCCCTTAAGAGAATTTTGTGACCAAGGCCTTATTTGAATTGGGATTTTCTTGTTTACAACTCAAGCCTCTTACACCACAATGTTAGGTATGTTTACTCAGAAGTAAATTCTGCTATGTCCAGTGATGCTTACCAGCAGGTAGGATTGCAGCCTTATCCATTACTTGACACTAACTCTCCTTTGTGTAATTATTAATATTGTTTGCTTTGCATTTATTTGCTGCAGCTTCCCTTCGCAAAGGTTGTATACTGGTTGTACATAGGAAAACACACACACACTACACTTATATATGTAGGTCCACAATTGCTTTATGTATATGTTATGTTTCTATTCTGCCTCTACTTCACTGGGCTCAGGAAAAGCTACCGTATTTAGAAAAGGTACACATTGATTTCACTAGAATTGTTTAAAGCTGCCTTCTAGTTTACCATATTTTCTTGTGAAAATACCCAAGCAGTGCTAACCTAGTTGTGTTTAATCAGCCCTATTCATGTCAAAAGGGACTTACTCATAGGTAAGTATGTATAGGATTGCAGCCTTAGAATAGTCTTCATTGACCCTGATCCAGAGAACTGTGAATTGCAGAAGACCTGTTGCTTAATGGTTCCAAGATCTAATCAGCACTAGAGAGTAAAAACCTCCCAGAGCTCTGATCATCTCTTACCTAGAGAAAGAGCAGATAAGAACATGCATTTGGGTCCTGTATACCTGAAGGAGCGTCTCCACCCCCATCGTTCAGCCCGGACACTGAGATCTAGCGCCGAGGGCCTTCTGGCGGTTCCCTCATTGCAAGAAGTGAGGCTACAGGGAACCAGACAGAGGGCCTTCTCGGTAGTGGCGCCCACCCTGTGGAACGCCCTCCCATCAGATGTCAAAGAGATAAATAATTACCTGACATTCAGAAGACATCTTAAGGCAGCCCTGTTCAGGGAAGTTTTTAATATGTAATGCTGTACTGTTTTTAACACTGATTGGGAGCCGCCCAGAGTGGCTGGGGAGGCCCAGCCAGATGGGCGGGGTATAAATAATAAATTATTATTATTATTATTATTATTATTATTATTAGTGTGGGCTCCCTTCTGAGCTGAGCCACCATAATACTCACCTGTTGGCTCATTGTTAAGGGATGACTGAGGTGACCTAAGTCAACAGGTCTTCTGCACCAGGAACTGTTGACGCTTTCTCCGTTCTGAACAGAAATATAATATTTTAGATACGTCTTTGCTTAGCAGCTTTCCCTCTAAAATTTAGTCTCAATTTGCACTTATCCGTATATACTAGCATATGGAAATTTTATGCAGAATTGTTTCTTGGGTTTGTGCCCCAGAAAACATCTATTTAAGTTGAGCATCAAACATTTCAGAGGGAACTGATACAACTGTACACTGCCAATTCTTGGGGATGGGGAAAACAGAGGCCCTCCATTTAAGTATCCACATACCAAAATACAAATTTTGCCACTGCAAACAATGATGATAATTCTGTGATCTTTTCACCCCAAATCAGATTGCTTGCTCAGTGCTCCAAACATATGAATATTATGAGCTCTAATATAATGTAAAATAGTTTTCTGTAGTATAGTGATAAAAAGTGGTAGCTAGAATCAAAAAGATAAATAAGTAAACCCGACTTCCAATTCAACCTCAGATCTGAACTCTGCTAGGGCTGTGACCATTAAGTATACATTTAGTTGGGAGAAAATGTGAGTGGAGTCAATAGGGTTTCTTCTCGGTAAGCATGTATAGGATTGTGCTGCATGCGTCCTAACCTGGTACTCTGCAGCTGTTGTTGGGCATCACCTCTGACTGTTCACTTTGCTGTCTGGGGCTGATGGGAGTTGGAGTCCAACAACGCCTGGAAGGCACCAGAAGGTTGGTGAAGACTCTTCTATTCAGTTCTTTGCTCTTCCTCAGACTCTGTTGGAGGGTGAGCTTAATACTGACCTTACATGATTGCTGTAGGCAAAGTACACTGAACACTAAAACTCTCTCTCTCTCTTGCTGATATAAAATGCTGGTGTTTATTATAAATAGCTCCAGTAGCCCAACATTTTACAAAACCCAAAGCTGTTCCAAGATTTCACTGGTAAATTATTTGCTTTTCATTCATGTGGGATTTGTTCAACTTTAAATTTTCCATCCATTTTTAAATTTCAGAACTAATTGTCTATGTGTCCCAAATGATAAATATTCCATTTTTAATGTTCACAAATCTACTCCGAGGCAATGATGAACTATCAGGGTGATACCAGTCGATCCTCACGTGAATTCTTGCAAATATGTCTTATTTCACTGTTCCTGCACTGTGGTTGCAAAAAGTAGAAATGGCAGGCTGCTATAAAAATCGGTAGAACATAAAATAATGTTACTATTTGAGTTACTGTTGTTAGTGACAGTATTTATGTATATAATGCTGTCACAATGTACACCATAAGGTCTCTGCCCTGAGCAGTTTACAAGAAATGCAATGGTATTTTGAAAGCCAGAGAAATGGGCATTTTCTTTTCTTTTTGTAAACCGTTTATTCTCTCTCTTTAAAAAATGTTTTGCAGGTTAATTTTTCAGAAGGAGGCCCAGGTTCCAATTCCACCGGAAGTGAGGTAGCATCCATGTCCTCTCAACTCCCGGATACACCTAACAGCATGGTAGCCAGTCCAATTGAGGCATGAGGAACATTCCTTGCGGTGCTGAGGTCCTCAAATGTTTTCGCCCCCTGCTGGAGAGAGTGGGAAAGCTATCACGTTTGGGGACTTGGAGAGAAGGAGAAAGAGAAATTAGAAAATTAAAAGAAGAAGAAAAGTATTTAAACACAACCGTGTTCATGAACCTAAAGAAAAGAAAAACTCCATGAACTGTCTGGGGAGTCTTTGTTCGTTCGTTTTTGTTTCGTTTTGCAATGATAAGGTAGCAACACTGTGAAGACAATCATTGGGATCTTACTAGAATAATACTCTTACAAAGCAAATGAAAATGCTTTCGTTCTTTTTTTAAAAATAATAATGATAATAACAGTCCACCCCCACAGAAGGATCGTAGGGAGATCAAGAAGGATTTTGGTTTTTTGGTTTTAAAGACGTTTGTGAAACGCAAGAGGATACGGACCCAGGACCGCCAACTTTTCCCAAATGGCATCGTTGAGTGACTGCACACAAACATCGCCCAGAAAAAGCCTCGGGTGACCGTCCAAACTCGAATGGTGTTCTTCCTAGACCTGCCTCGCCCCTTGCCAAAAAAACAAACAAAACCAACATTTAAAATTATATATATATATACATACACATATATATCTTTGAAAGGAGCTCTGATAGATTGCTTATCGCAAGATCAAGGAAGGACACCCTCCCAACCATCCCACGACAGAACGAGCTATTCAGATGGTTGGAGCTGCGAGCGGTTTGGAATTTCTCTGTTTCCTTCCCCCCCAAGAAAGGTCTTGGAGCGCCAGGGTCGTCCCTCCAATAGCATGTACTGTAGCTTTGGCCTCCTCCTCCTCCTCCTCTTCCTCCTCTTTCTTTCTCCCTTTTCCCGGGTGGGTCGGTGGGTTTCTATCGAGATCCATCCTTTTTCTCCTGAAGTCTCCACTCTCCAGTGACTCTTTTTGTTTCGTTTTTGTTTTTAATTTAAAGGAGGGAGTCGGTTTTTAAAAATATATAAATATAAATATATATCTATCTATCCCAATTTAAACCTTCATTCGCAACAAGGTATACCTCTTTTTGGCCACACATGGAAAATGAAAAGGGGGGAAAAAAAGAATCGTCTTTCGGGGTTCTGTTTTTGACTGGCGTCCGTTCAGTAACATTCCCCTTTCCCCAAAGATGTGTATAGTTCTTGGGTTTTTTTTATGTTTTTTAAAAAAAAATGTGTGCTTTTTTTTTTTAATGGACTGGGGTTTTTTGCCCCCACCCCTTTCTCTCTCACTCTTTCTCTTTCTCTGGAAATAAAGAGGGGGGGGGGAGGAAATACGTTTGTTTGTTTGTTTGCTCTCGCATTGCAAAAATTATAAAAGTAATTTATTATTTATTATCCAAAGACTTGCCACTTTTTCCATGTCCTGATTCGTTTTGCTGTTGCTGTCGTTTTTGGGGGTGTGTGGGTGTGTGTTGCTTTTATTTTGCTTAAAGTTTTTGTTTTTTTGCGGGGGATGATCCACGCTGTGGGCAGTTCTTCTTTACAAGTCATCTATGAATGGATGGATGGATGAATAAGTAGAGGAATACATTTCTTGCGCAGGAGAATGTGCATTGGATAGATCCCACAAAAAGAAGGAAGTGGGGAAATAGTTTTTTTTTTCCGGGGGGGTGTTTATGTCTCTTTTTCTTTAGCGTGGTCTTTGAAATTTCATGTCCACATCTATGTGGGGCTTCCCCTCCCCCCCCCCACATTTTGGCATTTTTATTTCCACCCCCTTTCCTTAAGTATGTGAAATAAAAGCGCAGTATGTAGAATGATTCTCTCTTCAGGACTATTTCGCTAAATAAACAGTTTGGTATAGAGAAACAATAAAATAAGGAAGGTAACTGATCAAGGTGCCCTTTTTAAGATATATACGTATATATAATAAATATATAAAAAACAGAGAGAAATATTATTATATATTAAAAATACCGGACGCATTTACAAGCTAGCCGCTAAATACTTGAAGGAAAATATTACACGACGAGCAGGTGCAAGGAGGAGATGTGCTCTCGTGTCACACGTATTATAAATGTCATTTTCTGAGGCTTTGCGGCGACAATAATCCAATAAATACACCTTTCTTCTCCTCTCCAACCTCCCGTAGGAATCCCAGGGCTCTGGGGCAAGCTGGAAACATTTTCTTACCACCCCAAACTACTTTCTTTCGAGTAAATCTCCTGAAGCTTTTTCCAGTGGCACGTTCAATCGGCTTCAAAACTTTGGGTTGCTCCGGAAAGCGTAGTTCTAGCGAGTCAAGTGCAACATTAAAAATGTCTACTCAAGCAGAAAGTCCCAGCAAATTCAGTGGGTCTTACTCCCGGGTAATGGGGGTTTAGAACTGCAGTTAATTCCCATCCTTCCATCCTTCCAATATCTGTACGGCGCATTTCAGGGCGAAGCTGTCCCAAACGTGGTGAACACGTGTTTGCGTACACGGAATACCAAGCCTGGGATTCCTGCCTCTCTAATATGTGAATGTCTCCTTTCCCACCAAGGGGTGGGTGGGAACATGGAGGACCCGTGTCGCCTTGCTCCGCCCCAAATTAACAGCAACATACAGTGCTCCCTCTCTCTCACAAACGCACATTCACACGTGCAGAATTTCCCTTAAGTAATGCTGTATACCAACGTCGTCTCTTTATGATTGATTGAGCGATCTCTGTTTTGTTTTTACTTGTGGGAGAAGGAGGAAGATAAGGAGGGCTGCATTTTGCTTAGCAAGTGAAGGATGACTGTTATTCATCAGGGTTTGCTGTCAAGAGCATTTGAGAAATGCTGCAGGGGGATTCTGGCTCGAGGGGGCTTTGGGGCGATCCGTGTTTGTTGTTTTTCTTTCGACTTCCGTTTTCGGCTTTGGAAAGGAGGGGGGACGCTAAGCGCTGGTGAAAGGGGGAAGTGAGGGGGAGAGACTAATAGCCGTATTATCAGAACAAAGGTGCGATCCACAGGCCTTTTAAAACAGAGAAACCTCCTGAACTTGGAGAGTTTCCGAAGCTACGCCCATTTGCTTGGAAGCCTGCTCCGATCCAAGCGGAACGTCTCTTTTCCAGCGATTCGTGGCTACAGGATCGGGCTGCGCCAGAGACGCTTGTGATTTTCACTTCCCCAACCCTGGAAGTGAACCCGATTCACGCTTGTGTTTAAAAAACGCAGTTCTGGCCTCCGCCCCGATGTAGAACTGTATTAACGGGAAGTGTTTAAAATAAACACGCCCCACACCCCCAATTAAAGGATCAGCGATCTTTTGGAAGATTGATATGGGGGGACGACCCTCTATTGATGGGTTTGGCCCGGCACTGGCGTCCTGCAGGCTGTTAAGCCGCAACCTCTCCATCCTCCTGCTGGCATGGTAGGGCATAATTGAGGTGGGGGTGCTTAGGATCGCTTCGTTACTCAACGCATAGTTAAAAAACAGGCACACACACAATCGTGCATTCAGATTCCGGTAGTCGGTTTCTTAAGGAGTTTTTTGGGGGGGCGCAACTTCTTTATTGTTAATGATTGTGTTTTATATGGCGAGTTTTATATGGCGACTTCCAGTATAGGGGTTGTTGTTTTTTTCTAGTGCACAAAGGCTTCAATGCTGTATACCCGCTTACCTGGGAGTAAGTTAAGGGAGGTGTGAGTTTTGAGTAGGCAGTGCTTAGGATTGCAATGAACGCCTGCGTTCTTCCAAGCAGCCAAGTCCTCTGGCTCCGAGAGGTTCACAGTCTCGAAGTCATAATGCAGGAGAACGGAACCAGAACAGAGAAATTTCACGGAAAGGGAATCGGTTGTTTAAGCTCAAGCTTCATTCATGGCAATCTCTGTGTGGATATATTTTCATTTTCAAGTAACAACAGGATATAGGAGCTATTATATCACACAGGAGGAAAGCGAAGATGAAATTGGTTCTGGCAGGATATCTCCTTCTCCTTTCCACTTCCTGAGCGGAATAGGGATCGGGGCCGTCGGTGGTTGCCAGCTTTCTTTTTCGGGGAGGCTTGTAAGCCCCCTCCTTTTCCGGCAGGGGCAAGTGGTGTGAAAAACAATTTTGTTAGTAGTGTTTGCTGCTGCTCCTTTTCTGGGGAGTGAAGTTTCTGAAGGAGGTGGACTTTTCAGATTGTCATAAGGCTTTGTTTGTTTCTCAGAGACGGGAGTTTGAAAACCTCGGTGTTATTTGCTAACTCGCTAGTAGCCTGCCGGATATGGAAGGGGCAATACGAATTCATAATACACACACGCATGAAGCGCACATGACCCGTCCTAAGTGTCTTGGATCACTTCAAGGCTCACTTCTGGGGGAAGGGGGTAGTTTTAAAAATGATGTCTTTTAAACATAACAACTGTTGCCTTAACATCCCCTCTTTTTGCTTCCCTCCGGAGAAAATTAGACGTAGAAAACCCGGTTGGGTTTTACGGACTGGACTCTTTAGGCGCAACTTGGGGGGTGTAAGTCTCATTGAGGGCTACGTTCTTGTTTCAAGTTCAGATGCAGGCAACTGGGCTGTTGGGCCGCACACGAAAAAAACAAACAAACCCCAATATGATTTCCCATGTCCAGGAATAAGCCCCCATGATGAACGCAATTCGTATTTACTTCTGAGTAACCAGGAATAGGATTATGCTGCAAGCAAGGTTGCAAGTCCCACTGCCTATAAACGCGTTTATTAGCTTCCGCCCCACGACCTTCCCCGTCGTTTTAAAAAAGAAACAGAACAGAGAACTCCTTTTGATTATTTAAATATAAATGAAAATCTGCATTCGAAAGAAATAAGTGTCTCAAATCTCACACTTATATTTCTATATAATGAGGCCGATTCCATGGTTTGGGGAGAGATATGTTTAAGGGGTGTCTTTTATGAAGATTGTTTTCCCAAACAGATTAGTTCCTTTCATCGCACCAATCAGAGATGTTTGCGGCTTCTGTTTCCTGCTCAAACCTCTTCGCACTGTTGCTTCCGAGAGCAAACTAGCCATGGACAAGATCCGGCCAAAGTCAAGCCCTTTCTAAGGCTGCAGTGCTGTCCCCACTCACTTGGGGGTAAATTCTGTGTGAACTAATGGTACTTACTTCCGAGTAAGCATGGCGAGACGTCTCAATAGGAGAGAGAAGCACTTCTGGAAACCCTTCTCGGATCCTTTGCGCGCTTCCGTGGGGGTAAATGTGACTAAGTTCAGTAGGGACTTGTTCCTGAGAAACTATGCATAGGATTGCGGCGCCAAAACGTTTCCTTTTGACTGGATCGCCGCCCCCAGTGTGGAGCATGGCTGCGATCCTGCGCGCGGTGTCTTGGAAACGCGTTCTATAGGGATCTGTTTGGGCTGATTTCCAAATATAAGGCTCGAGGCTGCAGTCCTAACCCAGCTTCCCTGGGAGTTAAACTCACTCAATTCAACAGGACTTACTTCTAGGTAGACATGCTTAGATTGGCGCTCTCATTAGTCCCAGAAAAACGCAGCTGCCAGTTCAGCTTGTCTGAACACACTTTTCTGAACATAGTATCGCAGGGTAAAAGCCTCTATGATCGAGACTGCAACTGTGTCTTTAGGAGATGTTCTTGCTGAGCAAGACCTAAGTCGTCACACTGAATTGTGACTTTAGTTTCGACAACTTTGTTACTTTGGGAGGAAAGTTGGAAATTACAAATAAATGGTCCTGCGCTAACGCAACATTCGACAGCAAACAATTAAAAACCTCAACTTTCTTCTACTCTTTAGGCGCAACTAGAGCACCAGAAAGGGGTAACTTTGAGCTGTCCCCCTCTTTGCATTATCTTTCCTCTTTTTACGCTGGAGTAGCCTGACGAGTTTCCTTATAAAGCCAAGGGAGTAAAAGTTAATGTAATCCGGCGTAATCCTCACTGAGGTTAGGATTTACCTCTGCAGTGAGCCGCTGTTCCAGTGGCTCGGGATTTGGACTCTGTACCACGCGATCCTCGAACTATTTAGGCTGGAACATTCGGACTGAAGCGAGTTCCGGGATCCCAGCCTTATATGGACTCGCCTCGAAATCATGGGACTCGCGTTCAGTCTTATTCTTTTCCAGGGAGGGAAGGTAGTTCTGTGCCACCGCCCCAGGGAGCACAGCGGCACATAAACATGGGTGGGATGAGGCTGCAAGGCTGTAAACCTAGGGAATCACAGCACGAGCTAACCACGTCTACTCGGAAGTAAGCTCTATTGACTCCAGCGGGGCTTTACTCTTAGCTAAAAGGGGCTCAGACTGTAGTTTGGTGAAAAAACATGCTTAGGATTGCGCTGATGTCTCTAAACAGGGACTTCTCAACAACCTGTTCCGATACTGAAGCTCTCGAGGTCCCTAAATGGTTTGCTGCCACTCGTGTTTGAAAATAACTAGTTTGCATCCTTGCCCTGTCTCTGTGTACATTGTTGCCACGCAACTGCAATAGTGTTCGGAGACCATTTGAGTTCCATCCCGCTGCGTAAAACGTAGACTTTTTTAAAAAAATAAAGATAAAAAAATAAACAAACTTTTGTATTTGTTTGCTAAGGGTTTCCTTTGTTAACAGGTTTTGTCTTGAGAAGCTGAAATAATCTCGGCGGGTGCTGAAATCAACTGGAGAGACAATGACGAACACACCCAGATTACGCAATGGCCCTTTGGGGTGCGTGGGAGCCCCATGCGTAAAGACGAGGGCAGCTTGGCTTGGCTGCGCGGCAGGGCCTAGGAAGCTGGTCACCTTTCCTTTTCCGTCTGGAGACCCTTTGCTGACCTCCTGGACGGGGGCTCTTTCATTTCCGCTTCCTCCTCCTCCTTTTCTTTTCTTTTTTAAGGTAGTTGATAAAAGGCCTAGTTTAAAAAACAAAAACAAGGATCACTCAGCCCGTTTGAGGGATGGTAGTGAGAGTAGTCTTCATATTAATTTTTAAAATGAGATAATTATGCTGGGTTGGAGCGCTCAGCCTGAAGATGAGCAGTTGCTAGTTCTCTGGGACTCAGCAAACAGATGTCAGGAGACTATTTATTTAGCCTAGAAACTGAGAATGAATCAACTTATTAAAGAAGAAGAAGAAAAGCAAAGGGAAAAGGGTAAAGGAAAACTCTCTAGCCTACATCTCTCTTCCTAATTCGCTTAGGAGTCCATTACTCCTCCTTCTTGCTACATCAGCTAAAAATGATTGAGTTTGGAGAAACCAGACTATCTAACAGGGCTCCTGGTCGCTTGCAGCCTGATTCTGTTTACTTAGAAGTAAGCCCGCCCCCCCCCCCTTCAGTGGGCTCTTACATTCAAGGCAGTGCACATAGAATCGCTGGCTAAGGTTTCAGCCGGGAATGTACTCAGTGGGGAGAAAGTTCTTTTTAATGTAGTAAGTAACACTTATAGGTCTGTGGTGTTATTATGAATTAGTTACTCCTTAACTCATTTTAAGCACTCGTTTATACACAAAATCAGCATTGTTCAAGAGTGGCTCAGCGTCTCCCCCACCTATATTCTTCGGGGATTCTCGTGTGTGTGTGTGTGTGTGTGTGTGTGTGTGTGTGTGTGAGAGAGAGAGAGAGAGAGAGAGAGAGAGAGAGAATCTCCTCTATTTATTCACTTTAGCACCAGAAAAGCTTACAATAGCACATCACCATTAAAAATAATAATCAGTCATATGCAGGCTTATCATACACAGGACTGCAATACAATACATGAAAACAAATTTTTTTAAAAAACAAAAAACCTGACCTATAAAAATAGCCCAAGTAAAGCATATCAAGTTTTTACTAGGGAAATATATCTCTTCAGAAAATTCCAAAACTGGGCCCACCACCGAAAAGACCCTCGCTTCAGAATTTTGGTTGAGGCCAAATGTAATTATTCTTCATTACTTAACCAGAATTAAGTTGTGCTACTTTATATACATTGCCCCTGTTTCCTTCCAATTGTCCCTGCATTTCTCCACTCCACCCCACCAACCTTATTACCTGTTTTATTTCAAGGACTCTCTCTTCAATTATTCAAGGCTATAATAAGTATGGTTCATCATGGGCTACATTAATTTCCAGAAAGACACATGAAACTCAAGGGGTATCAGCCTTGCCCTGTGCACGTGTATTCAGCTGAATTTACTTCCAAGTAAGTGGGCCCAGAACTACAGCTTGACTTGGGAGTAAACACAATTGAACTTGAGGAGCTTTGCTTCCATACTCGTGGTTTCAAGATCTGGATAAAATTAACCGGATCTCTGAAAAGCAACAAGTCCTGTGGTGGTGTAAATTCAGTAACATCTTTTTCGTTGTAGCAGGGCAAGCGTGGCCAAATAAATAGTAATCCAATTGTGTTGACGTTTGGTCTCTCAGCTCTGAAATTGTTTGACTTGGTTGTTTAAGATTCTCTCCCCCACCCCCACCTCCGGAAGCAGCAGGATTAGAATTCGGGACCCTTCTCTGCAAATAAGGGGGAAAGGTGATGTTTGTATTTGCAAATCACATTCCAATTCCAAGCTAGTTTGAGAGCGAGAGAGCCGGCAAGTCAGTGACAGAGTTCCAGTTTTGCATGCACAAGGTCTTTCTAGTTCAATGAAATATTTGCTTTATCCAGTTAAAAGGTCTTAGGCGCAGAATTGGGAAATGCTTCTTCTTTCTGTAATTTGGGTAAAACTGTCTGTTTCCTACTATGGAGCTAGCACATGAGGCAGTCCGGTTTCCAAACGAGCTGTCATCCTGCTAAACCCAGTGTTTGGAATTTAATTAAAAGGGGTTTAGATTTCACACTTTATGTTTCCATTCGACTTCAGTGGGTCTGTCCCACACCCAATTCTCAGCCGATTTACTTTTGAGTGAATCCCAATGATATGCGTGTTTGTGTGTTTGTGTTATTTTTTAGGCGTGTGTGTTTCGGATCTCACGCACCTAAGGATTAAAAACCAAAGTACTTTTGCTTAACAAGGATCCTGCTGAGAAATGGCTCCGTTTTTGGTTCAAGTTCCTCCTACCTAATTGTATTTCGGGCTAGTTTGAATTCCTTGATCATTATTTTTTTTTAGTCACTCAATTATTTGATAAACTTAGCGAACAATCCAGTCAAAGTGAAGTCTTTTTTCATTTTCATTGGTTTCAGTAGGTGATAATAAAGTAAATATTGGGGACTCCCATTGAAATTAATGGGACTTTGGTTGGATTTCTTTTTCTAGGTTGTAACGTGTGACATTGTCAATACATACTGTCCCTTACTTGGGTAAATTACATCCAGTCTTCTTTCTCATTTAAAGATAGCAACCCATATGTAACAACCTCAGCTGCTTTTGGGGCGCTGGCTATAACATTAGGATCAGTGCCTCAAAAGAAGTATTCGATCTGATACATTTTTGTGATTTTTGGTTTGGGGAATATAAATAATTCAATTGGATTTAGTTTAAAAGAATGCTACTTTCAATCTTAACGCGCGGAATCTCCACACGCGGAAAACATGATGTGGGAACGCCACCCGTGGCTGGATGCTATATAAACGTGTGATAAACATCGCTTTGCCCAGTCAAACCGCCAACTGCCCTGAAGCCGCAATCTGGTAGCTACCGACATGGGAGTAAACTGCGCAGAACTCGGTGAGGTTTACTGCAGAGCAGTTGTGCACAGGATTGCGCTATAAATAGATCATTGCGGAGAAATCCCCTAATGGCAGCATAATCTTGTGCAACTCTCGTTGAATTCAGTAAGCTTACTCCAAGGAAAGTGTGTAGGGGATTGGTGTATAAGCCTGGTAAGCATTCTCGGGTGCAAACGTGTATGGTGTTGGGCAGTGGACAAGGGGTGCTCTGGAACAGATCCGGTCCGGTCGATTTGTGTTTTCTGTCTTGTTGTTTTCTTGATAACAAAGCGAGCCACTGAATGGGTGTTTGAGTTCAGGCGCCACAAACATCAGCCTAACCCTGAACAATGTCCCAGCCGCTGATGGAGGAGAATCTCTCTTCACCTCCCGGGGCCCTGGAGAGGAGGGGGGCGGGCGTGGAGACAGAAGGTGGCTTACAGGAGGGAGCGGGGGTGGGAGAGAGGAAGAAGGCGATCCAAAGGGGAGAGGGGAGCGAGATCAGGGTGAGACCCGCTTTGTGCGGCGGATCTCGCACTCCCGGGTCATCTGCACCTAGGCAAGGTTTGAAGCTTGGTGGATTTTACCGCCGGTGACCTTCGCGTTAAACGCAACCAGATAAGCAGAGCGCTGTGTTTGCACAACGCTTGGTCATGGAGATTTCTAAAGGAGCCCTTCCGAAAGGTGGACACACACACACACACACACACACACACACACACACACACACGGTGCTTATTGTTGTGCTTCCCGCTATCTTACTTTACTAGGGGCCGGGGCAATGGTGCGCGCGCGTGTGTATGTCACCTTAAATTTAACGCTAAATGAGGATTTAAAATCCAAGAGGTCTGGAGCAGGTGACATATAGCTCCAGTTAGGTGGCATTAGACCCTGGACTTCATAGCTTTGCGCAGGGCGGTGGGGCGGAGTCCCCCCCCCCTCAGAAAGCAAATGTGTAGCATTTAACTTGTCAAGGAGATGAGTAACTATATAACCTTTAGAAGACATCTGAAGGCAGCCCTGTATAGGGAAGCTTTTTAATGTGCAATGTTTTATTATGTTTTTATATATGTTGGAAGCCGCCCAGAGTGGCTGGGGCAACCCAGTCAGATGGGCGGGGTACTGCTACTAATACACTTCAAAATGTGTTAAGGCAGCCCTGCTGGGCTTGGGACCCCGCTGTGCTTTGTGGATACCTACCCAGGTAGCCTTTTTGACTGGAAACCAGCGAAGGAAAACACATTACAAATTTTGGTATGGCAGTATTGCTGCCTTTGAATGGGGGAGTCTCCTGTTCATTCTGCTAAAGGGACACCCGGGCATATGTCCCCAGAGTCCCGCTTGACGGTCCCTCTGCTCTCTTTGGAAGGACCTCCGGGCTCCTACCTACGAGGCGAAAAAGGAGCGGCTGCCTTTGCCTGGCTATATATCTCTGTTTTTAGCACGTCGTCGGTTTCGTGGCAGAGGAGCCTCGCTGCTGGCCCAGGGCGAAGAAGCAGCAGGAAGGAAACGCGGGAGGGCGAGAGACCCGACCGGTGGGGAGAGCTCAGCTCTGCCAGACTCTGCGCGATGCTCGTCTCCCTGCAAGGGCCCACACAGCCCCGGGAGGCAATAGGAAGCGAGCAATCCGAGGGGCTTGCTCAGGTTGGTCGAGGCCGGCGAGGCTAATCCAAACAGCCCCGGTTGGGCTCGTTGTGAGGTCCGCAGTCTAGACAGAGCCGGTGACTCCGGCGGCTTCTTATCTCTCCTCGGGATCGGCGCTCGGGGAGACTTTCTTCCCAAGTCCCCGGCAGATCTGGCAAGGCCGGGGGGTGGGTGGGGGGAGCCGCCACACCTCACAGACAGCAGGACAACAAACGCACCACCTGGAGGCTTTAAGGGCCGCCTTTATGGCTTTCGAGGGGGATGCGCGGCGGGGGCATGTTTCCAAACAGGTCCTACCGCCTGGCTTGGCTGCTTTGCTTTCCTCCCCTTGGATTGGTCTCGTCTCCAGGCGAAAGGGGTGGGATTGGGAATGGAGAGATTAATTAAAGAGATTCGTCCTTAGGGGGATTCCAAAAGCGGCGCTGTTAATTCGGTGCAAAGTCACACCCGAAAGGACAGATCCGTAGCAGGCCTCCCCAATAAAATATCTAAGGGGGCTGCTTCCCCCAAGTTGATGGGAGTTGCCATTCAAATGGTGCGCGTGCACCCCGTCTTGGGATCAATTATGCAGGGCGGGATTTACCTGTCCCCAATATTGTTTTCAAGTTGGCACCCTTGCCCCCCAACAGTGCAATCCACGGGCTGCTTAGGCAAGCGGCTTTAACCCCTCTTGGATTTAACCTCTGCTACGGGGTCCGGGAAGTGTCACCATATAGCTCTGTGGTGGGGCAATTGCTCTGCACGCAGAAGGTCCCCATTTTCAATCCCTGGCATCTCCAGGTAGGACTGGGAATATCGCCAGCCCGAAACCCCGGAGAGCCGCTGCCAGTCAGTGTGGACAACACTGAGCCCGATGGAGCAATGCTTCCTACGGTCCTGTGTTAAGCTGCGCTTCCTGGAGCTGCGCGCATTTGAGGCGTTGCCTCTATTTAATCCTACACACCCGGGGCGGCGACTCTCCAATGGAGAGCCTTTAAGGCCCTCCAGATGTCCATCATCTCTGACTACTGGCCATGCTGGCTGTTGCTGATGGGAGTTGGGAGCCCAGCCACACCTGGAAGGCCACAGGGTCCCCATCCCGCCAGTGCACAACTTACCGGGGAGTAAGAATAACTGTACTCAATGCAGCTGAGTTTATATATGTAGGTGGATTTCTTCCTAAATTCATTGATCGGGTGCCACGAGGCCGATTTGTCGCTTAGGGGGCAGCGCCGATTTAAGGACTGGTAAATAGATGGGAGGGAAAAGATCTGGGGGGAAAGAAGACCGACCATAGCGCCTACCTCCCCCCCCCCCACTTCCTTCAAGCACACAATCAGGTTCTCCTCCCTCCCTCCACCTCTTTATTTTCCTTTCTTGGTTTCCTTATTTGCTTTCAAGTTTTGCTGAGGGAAAGAAACGTCAGCTCCTCCTTTTACATCATTTAAGTGGCGATCGAAACAATTCAATTAAGGGAGAGAGGACGTCCGGTTAGAGAGAGAGCTCTTCTCTGGTAACTGGAAATTGCGTTTCTCTGGATGAGCCTCTTTTATCCTGAGGTTGAGGATATTGCAAGCTGCTGAGTGCGTTGGAAGCAGATGAGATCAATAATAACATATTTGGTTTGTCTTGTCTTGCTTTCTTTCTTTTCTTTCTGACTTCAGTAGCAGCGTCGCCTTTGACCAAAATAATAAAAAAGAGACTTTAAAAAAAATCTCTTAAATAGAAAAAATAAAAGGACTGTTTGGGTGATTTGATAGAGGAGTAGCACAATGTGCTAAGATTTGCCTCTCTGCCTTCACAGAATCATAGAATTGTAGAGTTGGAAGGGACCATGAACCCGCAACCCTTGGGCTTGAACCCACAACCCTTAGATCAAGAGTAGTATGCTCTACTGATTGAACCGTTCTAGTCAGGCTATGTCTCAGTAGCATCTGGCAATGTTTTTGGGTGTCACCGAAGGGTGGCAAATGCTTCTGAACATTGGTAATGAGTTCTATCCAGACTAACAGTGTGATCCTAACAACGTCTCCTCAGAAGTAAGTCCTATTAGATTCCCAGGTAAGGACCATGGCATGCATTGGTGATGTCACAGTGAAACCAATGGGACAAGTTAGGAATGGCTAATTTTCAGTCCCATTCATTTCAATGGGATTGAACTATACCTGACATGGTGTACACCAAACTCTCATGGAGAGTCAGTTTGATTTTCTGTTTTAGACACCAGCGTATATGGTGGACACCTTTGTGGGGAAGAGAATGGTAGTGTTTGTTGACAAAACCAGAGAGATTGTAGAGGAGGGGAGAAGGTCAGTACCAAAGCAGAACGTAGCCCAAGGTGGTTTTACATGCACCTAACACAAGGCTGGGCAACCTTTGATTCTCTTGAAGGCTGCATTTGCTTGGGGTCAGTTAAATGGAGGCTCTTTGCTGGTAATAGAAAAGCTGAGGATGGACAAAGTCTGAGACAAAAAATGTTCCAAGTTAATTAATTCAGAACAAAGATTTTCACCTTGATTTCTCAACCCTATGCAAGTCATCTCAGAATTATTATTATTGGGTTGTTTTCAAGTACCTTCTACTCCGAGGTGACCCACTGAAGTTAATAAATATAAGTTAATAATGCTGATTAATTTCAGCGAGTCTACACAGAGTAAAAAGTGGCTGAATACAAGACACTGAAAAATAGTAGTAATAGCAATAATAATTATTCCATTTATTAATTGCTTGCTACAAAAGCAATCTCCAAGTGACATACAAATTTTTAAGAGCATAACATACAAAAGAGCTAAGCAGGCCTAAATTCAGTCAGTGCCTGGATGGGAGATAGCTTTTGTCTATCATGCATGCTGCCATATGTTTGAGAAAATTAGGGTCCACCATAGATTATATTCAAATCATTGGACTGCACCTCTTCAGACTTACCTGGGAGTAAGCCCTATTAAACACAGTGAGACTGACTTCTGAGAAGACAAGAATAGGACTGTGGTGTTTCTTTATCTTGTACTTTTAAAACCCACTATGAGTTCCATGGTGGAATAAAATTAGTTGGCATGATAAAATCCTGCCTAAGACTGCAATCTGATACCCATTTACCTGGAAGGATTGAGCTCAATGGTTCAGCTGAATATCACCCATCAAAGGACAACAGTAGAGGATGGTTATTGCCTTCATGTCTTTTAAAACATATTTATATTTTATTGAAAATGTTCAGTGGACAAATAAAGTGAAAGATATGCAAAAGCAGAAATGAAAAGGTGCTCAAAACTAATGCAATACGATATATAAGTAATGTTATTATTCCACTGAGTATACCATCATTAACAAGTCACTATATTGTTTATAAATGCATTCCAAATATCATTATATTTATCCATACACAATCTGCATCCAAAAGCCATCCATTCCTATGGTGCAAGATTCGGCAGATCAAAGCGGGGCATAGTATTATCCTTCCAATGAATCAATATCAGTCTTTTGGAAGAAGTAAGGGCATGAAGAGTCTGTCAATGTTGATCAGTTGTCAAACCTCATATAATTGGTATGTGGTTTAGGATAATATCTTCTGACAATTTTACTCCCCCCCCCCACAATAGTATTTATACATCCTAATACTTTTCTCCAAAAATTCATAGGCTTTTATGTCTTGATGGTGGGCTTCCCAGAAACATTTGACAGGGCATTGTGAGAAACAGGATGCTATATTAGATGAACCTTTGTTCTGTCCCAACAGTCTTCTTCTAACAGTCTCAAGCATTCTTCAGGAGTACATATATTTTTGGCCAACTACCCAGTTTTACATATTACATGACCAGGAGTTTGGGATAGGTTGAAGAACCAGGGATATTTCCTATCAACTGCATAAAACCTGATTCTTCTTCCGTGCATCCTGTGAAAGATAGCCCAAATTCTTCAGCACTAGAACAGGAGCGAGGGACCATTTTGCCTCCACAGGCCACATCCTTATCCGGATCTACCTTGCAAGTCAAATTGCATAGGTTGGTGGGGTTATGCACCTGTCAGTCAACTGATGTCACATATGACGGCAGGTGATTTGGAGCTCTGAAGTCTGGAAGCTGGGATGTCAAAGCACCTTGCAGACAGCAAGGTGCCACTAAATGGAAGTTGTCCCCGCTTGGTTCAAGAGAAATGAAGTTTGTTTGCTTCAAGCTTCCCTTCCTAAGACCTAATGTAGGGCGGTTGGACTTTGCTTGCTCAAAATGGCCCTCATGGACCAAATGGGGAGCCTTGTGAGGCAAGTTTGGCCTTTGGGTTGGTGGGCTTTTTTTTGGGTCCTCACCCTTGTACTAGAGGATACTGGCTTTTGCTTCTGTCTCAATGGGTTATGAATGAGCCCTGGACCTGTGTGCTAGGTTTGCACACCAAAGGCACTTATCATAGTCAATGAAAGGGGGAAGGAAATTTTGCAATGTTACTCCAGTTATTATGAGATGCAAAAAGCAAGCAAATGTAATATTACAAAATTATTATTATTATTTTGCAATTTGAATACATCCAGAGCAGACCTCCCGAACCTTGCTGTGCACCTTTGCCCACCTGAAAAGTTAGCCTCTCCCCTGAAATCTGAACTGGTGTCTCTGCTCTCAGTTTAATGAGGTTGTGAATATAGCTGTCAGGTTTTGATAGCATTCTAGTCACAGAAAGCAGAGCTAGTACATTACAGCAGAGCTGAGTAAGGGCAGCTTGGCAGAGACCAATTGCATTTGCCTTCAGAATTTTATGTACTCCTTAACTGCCTTGTTAAACACACACAAAGTCACAGAGCCAACTCTTTGAAGAGAGAAGCATTAATTTTTCCTAAGGAGATCACATATAGCAGAATCTCAGGCATATTTGCTCAGAAGAAAGTTTCCCTCTGTTCAAGCGACAAGTGCACCTGGGATCACACAGTTACAAAACAATTTTTTTTGCTATGCCACAGCTAATTCCTGGAAGATATTGCCTTTGATAAGAATATAACATTTCTGAGAGCATGCGAAGTGTCTTTTCTTTCTCGAGTATTGAATGACTACAGCCAAGCCCTCTCCTCACATAATTGATAAAAAGTGTGGGATTCCATGGCAAATGGGCATGCGATAGCAATTTGCTGCAGCTGCTAAACAAGTGAATTTTATCTTAAGGTGCATTAACAGAAGCACGGTTTTCAATAGAGCTGTGCACAGGTCTCTCCCCCCTCCCCAATACAGTTTGGAGACTGGTCTGGATTTCAGTTTAGTCTCAGCCCTGGCTGATCTGGTGGTCAACCTAACCCAGATCTGGGCCCTAAATCAATTTGGAGGGTAAGCTGGTGAGCAGAGAGTGCAAGCCTGCTGGGTGCTGCTTTGCTAGAACCTTCCCGTGTCACTTGTAGAGGCTCCCTGTCTCCTCTCCTCCTTCTCCTCCTGCTACCTCACTGCCCCACTTTCTGAAAGCCCCAGATTGCTCTGGGTAGCATGACCTGGTGTGATCTGCACTGCCTCATTTGGACTCAGCCAAAGCCCAGTTCTGTCCAAATCAGCCTGATTCGGTTTAGCCTTGAGCAGTGCTTCCCTCCCCTAAAAAAATGTTTAGGGGAGCTCTCATTTTGACTCAAGAAAACCACCGTTTTAGAGTTCAAATCTGGGAAAATAAATACAGTAAATGGACAAAAGTACAAAGAAGATGCATTACACTGGGAAAGGAAATGAAGCCGCCATTGGAGGTGGTAATAACGAAACTGGCCCATCACCGTGCTAGATTCCAACTCCTACTTAACACATTAAACACTCAGGAAACACAGTGATAGGAAAGGAGGCTGCCAATGAGGTAGCAATGGAACTGATGATTCACTGTGCTAGAGAAGAAACTATTTTTTTTTTTAAAGTTTATTCTCCCCTTAGACTCACAAAATGTTTAGGGGTACATGTACCCCCGCATCCCCCCAGAAAAAAAGCACTGGGCTTGAGCTAAATCTGGTGCACAGATTTAGCTCTGCTGCTGCTCTGCTGTTCAGTTCATGAGAAGTACCGTATTTTTCGCTCTATAAAACGCACCCGACCATAACACGCACGTAGTTTTTAGAGGAGGAAAATCCGTAGGCATGCCACCCGTAGGCATTCCCTCCATAACACGCACAGACATTTCCCCTTACTTTCTAGGAGGAAAAAAGTGAGTGTTATGGTGCAAAAAATACGGTAATTGTTGTTCCACTCTGTTGGGTTGGGTGAGATGACTTCTAAGGCTGAAATCCTAACCCCTTATTTCTGAGCAGACATGGTTAGAATTGCACAGTAAGGTCCATTCCTTCCAACTGAAGCAATATTCTATCATTTTCAACCTGGAACATCTAGGCAGATAAGAGGCATAGTCCAGTGAGAAATGAAAGATTGTTGTGTAAGAACAGAGGGGTGGTTGTGTTCTTGCTTCTGGTACTTCTTTTTTAAAAAAGAAAATTTAAGAATTAAGCTCATTTCAAAATGAAGGAAAATGACTCTCTATATGATCTGAACTCAACAACTATTTATTATTTGGATATATCCTCTAAAGAGATTGAAATATCCACTCATCTTTGAGAGGAATATACTGGAGTGCAGGGGGTGGAGAGAGCAAATGCCATGAAACCTTTTGAACACACAAGAATCCAGACCACAATCTAACCAAAGTTATGCACTTTTATGCTGAAATTCTGCATGCACTTACCTGGTAGTAAGTCCCTTTGAACCCAATGGGATTGACCGCTAAGCAGAATCATAACATTGTAGAATTGGAAGGGAACCCCAGGGACATCTGGCCCAACCCCTGCAATGCAAGAGTCTCAACCAGATCATACATGACATACGGCCATCCAATCTTTGCTGAAAAACCTCCAAGGAAGGAGACATGTAGAGAGCTGCACTCTGAAAGTCCCAGTTTCAATGAGAGTTAACCACATCTTTATATCACTCCCTTTGGGACCAAAAGGACTGAAAAGTCTTTAGTTTTGCCTGAGAGGGGGCTCAGTTTGTGTGTGATCTCCTCTCTTCCATAACATTTAGCTGTATAGCAAAACCAGGGCTTGAACCTTCAAGAGTTCAGTCCTAGTGTCTGTTCCAAGATCCCCAACCAACCTCAAGCATTTATTCTCACCAATATGAAATCACGAACCCAGCGTAGTGTGAGGTCCTGGTTTTCCTATACTGTTTGGTGAATTCCTGGTGTTTCCAATTTATTTTCTTTTAAGATATACAGTATTTTATATCCACTCAAGTTCCATTTCAGAGCTTTCCTGAATAGCCACTGTAAAATGAAATACTTCTAAAATTGACCTTTACCTTTGAAGTTGTGAGGATATTTAAGGAGATGGTGTAAATACAGTCTTGTTTCTTTTTCCCAAAGAAAGTTTCTTTCACGGTCCCTCTAGCCCCAGTTTCCCCCTCCTTTTTCTCATGGGTAGAACTTGCTGTTTATTTTGATTTGTCACAAATACTAGGTGTTGTTTGAAAAGTGTTAAACGTAGCAGGCCTGTACAGATAATGTGAGACAGGTCACTGGGCATGATAAACAGTAAGATATGGTGGGAATTAACCTGAAACGTTTAGGGAGCTTCCTCCCCCCGCCCCACCCCCACCCTTGTCTGCAGCCCATCAGCTAAAGACACTGTAAATATAGGGCACAGTTTATAATTAAGACGATGCTTTAAAAATAAACTCCAGTTTGTAAGCCAAACATGCATTTGAAATGTTTCGTACCGAAAGCCCAAACAGGACTACCCATTCTTACAAGGAGCTGAGGTTACTGTACACATAATTTCATGGCATTCGCCGACCTACATGTGTGAATTGGAGACTGACCTGACCATAGAGGGTCAGCACTGATTTGGGGTCAGCGCCATTCCAGGAGTGACCTACAAGTCCATTCTCCCACACTGCTTTCAATATGGTTGGCTTTCTTTGGTGAACTTTCTGAGCAATTCCACTGCCCCAAAAGTTGAAATCCATCATGTGACAAGAGGATGTAATTTGTCATTAAATATACATATGCTACATATGGATGTAAATTTGAAAATATATATATACTGTAATTCAAATAGAAATGGAATGCATCTTATTATCATGTAGAAGGCTATGACCTCTGTGCCTGTTCAGTCTGTTGCCTAGGTGCTGACGGCTGATAGACAATGTGAGGGCCCCTGCTCTCTCTTCTTATGTATGTTTCTTTATCTTTAAACCAGCCCAGTTCAGACTAAGGCTGCATACACACTAATCAGTTTGTAGCACAAAGATGTAGTTTCCCTCAATCTAGAGTTGCTGGTGCTTCTCCTTGACACATTACTTTCAACCTAAATCTAGTCCAGATCCTGAAGTCTACAAGGGCAGGTATGGTTACCTGATACACATTTGAAAACCCTTCCCTTGACAAGCTTATCCATTTGTGCTCCTCCTTGCACATACCCCAGGTGAATCAAGAAGGAAGCAGTGGTTGTGATCTTGATATATGCCCACCCACACTGCAATTGGGCAGGTGTAGATGCCATTGCTGAGACCACCTACATCTGTTTCCATCTGTTTTCAAGTGGATGCACTGTAGGTTAATGCAGAATCCATCTGCAAAGAGCTTTTATTTTTTGGAATGAAACCAGTTTCTGAAGAAGCAATTTTCAGGGGCTGGCTTTTAAAACTAAAAGTTGTTGTTGTTGTTGTTGTTGTTGTTGTTGTTGTTATTATTATTATTATTATTATTATTATTATTATTATTACAGCAGATCTAGATTGTGGAAGGACTGCAAAGTAAAAAAAAAGAGGAGTGCTCAGTGTATGTGTGTTTTTAGTCTCAGGGTACATTGAGATGCGGGGAATATTGTGTTAGATTTCCTGATCACAGTGCTAGTGCTTCTGTTCCAATTTTAAATACTCCTTTCACACTGCAGTACCTGTTGCCAGTGCCAGATTTATGTATAAGCTAAACAAGCTATAGCTTAGGGTCCCACTCTCTTAAGGGCCCCCCAAAAAATTAAAGGAAAAAAACTGGATGAACATTCCCAAAATATAAGATACAAAACAAATCATATAAAGCTTACATACAACAACAGTGTTTTGTGTTGTGTAGGCTCCTATGATATAAGTAATGGGCCCTGCCTGCTAGCCTGCTCCCTAAAATATCACTGGTTTCCTCATTTCTATATATAGGCTACCTACATTCTGCATGGACTGGTTGCATGGCAACGTGCAAATGGTTTTAGATACCTATTAGGTCCATAAATTACCATATAGCATATATTCAACACAAAAAAACCAACAACAATTTGTTGTTGACAAAGCACAGCTAGACATATAAAGGGCCCCATTACCTTCATTAGCTTAGGACCTCATCAAACCTAAATTTGGCCCTGCCTGTTGCATTATGAAACTGACTTTTTGACCAATATACCAGCATGTCATGCTGAATTTCATTCACACCATTGGGTGTGGTGTGGCACAAGAATAAACATCATTGGACATTGACACCATCTATGCTTTCTGCATATGTATTCTTTCCTTGATTCACCTATGAGAATGGCAGGAAAGGACTGTGTGACAGTATATGGCCTCAAATTTTGTCACTTTACTCATACCATTATTTTCAGAGTTGATAGGGCTGCAAATGGATTATATCTGGGACCATTTAACTTGGAAATGAGCATTAAACCTCCATTGTGTTCTGCTAGATTTTCAAAAGCATTGTATGAAAGCTCCAATATAATGCAGAAATTAACAGTTAGGAACACAATGGGGAAACAGAATACATTGCTGTGTGATTCCCATCACTTTTTACTGTGAGTACATCACACTCCCACTGCTGGGTTTGAAGCCAAGTTCACATGGTGTGAGCCACAATCCATTTGTATCCTGTTGCTGCTGCAGCAAAAAAAATTACTCTTCTTTGATGCACTTTACACAAAACCAACTTCCAATTGGTTAGAAAACAAAAGCCATGGTTATGCTCTGGTGTGAACAGTTCACGTGGATGAATACATGTGCGCACATGACAGCTTCGCAGAATTGGAGTTCAGCACATGGAAACAATTTATCAGGTAAGACATGCCTGGGCCTACTCTAGTGTTAACAAGGATGGAAGAAAGTAACTTGAAAAGGGAGCAAGGGGAAATGACCTCCCCATGTTTCAAGCTGTTAATGTGAAATACTGTCCATCAGTTTTTTTCAGCCCCAGACCCTTGTCTGCTATCCCAGTTTATATTAGAGACTTGGCAAAAGTAAAGGCCATTCAGGTCGGTGCTTCCAGCTAGCAGCCCATGGGCACAGGTAAGGATCCCAATGAGCAATATAGTGGCCTCCAAGAACAGAGAAGGCATTAAGTCCCAATCACACTTAACTTGGGACTCAGGGTTCATCCACATTTAACTTTTCCACTTCCCAGGCACTGATCCATGCTTTAAAGCGCTGTGTCCGAGACGTTTTCTTTTTCTTTTCTTTTCTTGCTCAGTTGCTTTCCCCAAGAAAACCTACTCTTTAACGTTGAGTTTGAACAAATGGGTTTCCCTTGGATTGCTGTTTGCTCTGAATCAGCAGTAAAGAGCGCGGTTGTGAAAGGAAAGGGAAAAGGGGAAAAGAGAAAGCATGCAGTCATGGTGCTTTAAAGCATGGACCTGTTCCTAGAAACACAGTGTAAAGGAAGTATGGATGAGCCCCAAGTCCTTTTGGGACATACAGGGACATCCTTCTGAGCAAATATTCTTAGGGTTGCATTGCACATCAATGTGTGTGAAGTCCTATAAACATTTAAAGGGAAGCCCTATACATGCCAAATGAAACCATCTACCTTTTATTTCAAACCCCTCATGAGTCACCCTGAGCCTTTAGAAGAGGTTGGACTAGACCTCTGAGTAAACAATTGAAACAAATAATAAAGTCTGACTTTCCTTATGCCCCTATTAGAGTTGCAAAGCAGGCTTTTTGATCCTCTTAGACAAATTTGTTCCCTTAAATTTGCATAAAAATGTATGTCAAGTTTACATCTCAAACAGATAAACATGCCATGTCATCTAACCTTGTTGGCCAATCGGTACATTACTAAAGAGCAATTTGTTTGGGGGGAAGTAATTAGAAACATGAGCCAATCTGCCAAAGGATTGAAATGCTGTGGAACAAAACAGGTCCTGGGCTTCTGGTTTGTAACTCTCCCAAAGAGGCAATTGGATAAATTGGTGTACCACAAGCAACATATAAATCAGTGCATTTCATGCTACTTGCCTGCATACTGATTTAGAGGGAAGCTGAAAATCATTCTTAAGTTAAATAAGCAAAGGGAATCTGATCAAACACCAGGGATGACCGTGCTCTTTAATTTACATTGCAGGGTCAGTTCAGTCCAGGGGAGAAAATATCCCCACCAAACAGCTTGGATAAAGTCAGTTTATAGGCCTGTTGCATGCGTACTTTCATGACTGATGCTACAAACTCTTCTATGCTTTGAATGCATGCTTTTAAAGTGGAAGAATATGATGAACTAGCAAAATGCCTGCTTTATTATAGTAAGTGGGCTGTGTGCACTGAGGCAGCAGTGCCAGCAAGAAGGAGTTGGAGTATCTCTCAGCAGAGGGACCAGCAGAGTCCCCAAATGCAACAGCACCAGCCTACAACATGTTAATGTAACTGAAGTAATCCATACATTTCCATGTAAAGAGCTCCCTGCTGCTCATAAGGTAAGTCCAGACTCGAAAATTTACCTACACTGGCATATAGAAGGGGAAATGGGAAGGGGTATGGCTGTATGTGTACTGCTAACAAGGGCTCCATGGCGTGGGTGGAGGGAAGGGGAGGTTTTGGCTTTGTCACTTTCATGATCCTGGCACCAGATTCCCCTTCTGCAGGGAATGAGGCTGGGGATTTGGACTGAGGGAAGGAATTGTCCTCATGACTGGTCCCAGACGTGAAGAACCAATCAAAAGCACCTGTACAAGGGACTGCAGACTATTTTACATGCGTTTTCTTTAATGCAGCAAAACTAAAAACTTTTGGAGTCACATCTTAGATAATATCAAACAAATAACCAGGTAGGAAATCCCAAAGAACCCATAAAATGTACTTTTAGATTACTCAGAGGGCTATATTCAAAATATAGTCATTGAAATGATGACTGTCCTGCTAAGAGCAACTAAAATGTAAATGTTAGCATATTGTAATCCCCCCCAGCCCTGCAGAGTGGTTTTGGGGACATAGCAACACTGTATAAACTTACTTACTTATAATATTATGCATTACTTATAATATAATGCAAGAGAACTGTATTATATTAAAATAAATTTATTGAAAGATGGGTGACTTATTTTATTTTTGGAATGAGAAAGTTTGTGAGGATGTAAAACCACACTCTATTTGTTTTGGTTTAGAGGGAGGAGAATGTGTGTGTGTTTTACATATTATTTGTATCTTTTTCATTTTACTGTATTCCCTCCCTCCCTCTATAGACTCCTAAAGCAAGATCACCTCCTTTAAATGAAGAGGCTTCTGTCATTCAAAACAGAGCCAGCAACTGAGGTGGAACTACAGCTCCCATTTAAGGCTTACTCTGAGGATGACTGCTGCTGAAACAACATGAGAGCTGCTCGCATGGAATATCCAGCTTGAGTCCTTCATGGAGCTGTCCAGGGTACTACTGAAATCTCACCTCTTCTGAGCTCACTGATCAAAACAGAACAAGCACAACAGTGTCCAAATGCAGTGCATTATTCTTTTCCAATAGGAATAAATGGAAACCACTCAGAGGCATGGCTCTGTCAGGCATGTGCACTGGCCCCAAGTTTTGATTACTGGCCAAAAAAGCAGGGAGAAAGTACTGCAAATAAATGTGAGCAAGAGAGGTTCTGCTGGATAAATGAGAGGGGAAAGAAATGTGTTTCTAGGGAACCTGTAAACTTTCACCGGGCATATAGCCCCCAAATGCTCAATCCTGTCTAAGAACAACAGAAATTAAGAGATATTCTCATGCAGATCTGACTACTAGGAGCAGAGTAAACTGCCTGTACTGCAGTGGTCCACAATGTCAAGGTAGCTCAATATTGTCTGCAGCGACTGGCAGTGGCACTCCATAGTATCAGACAGGGACATTCCTAGCAGCTCTACCTGGAGATGCCAGGGGCTGAAGCCAGTACCTTCAGCATGCAAAACAGATGCTCTACCACTCAACCATGGCCCTACCCAGCAGTGGCAACTGGTAGGCCAATCCCTACTCTCTACCTTATTTATATTCTGGGAAATTCTGAGCAGACAATAACAAAAGGAGAAAGAATTGTAGCAAAGTCAGCTGAGATCAGAGAAGTGAGCTGGCAATTGGCCACCCAGTCAGCTGTCTTTATGGGCAGCTTTGCCATTTTGTGGGCATCTTTTTACAGATGGACAAGTTATGAAAAATGGATGGAAGCCAACTGGTCGTGCCCAGCAAGATGACTCAGTGTTGCAATATAATTGCTTGTGAGTGAGACACATCTCTGAATTGTCAGCATCACTTGGGAGAAGTAAGGCACATTTTTGTATTTACCTCAGCTCATTGATTTCAGTTCTTCAGTTTTTTGGTTTTTTTAAATGCCCCAAACAAAGACCTTTCTTAGAGCTATTAAGTTATACCATGGATTAACTACATTTCTGATTTCTTTTCCATTTTTTAAAAAATGTAGAGCATTAAAAGCATTTTGGGATATTAGGGGCTGAGGAATTTGTCCTTTAAAATTCCACTTGATGCAACCATGTCATGCAAGGTCTTAGGATCAGCAGCTTTTTAAAAGATGGGTTACGTCATTTTGAAATGGATGAGTTTTGCTCTTTTCTGCTTTTCTTAAACATTTACTCAACAACATTTCTAAAACCCATGCAAGGAAGGACACAGCAGTGAGAGACTGCTGCCATTTTTCTTAAACCAGTCCTTGCTTGGTAACTGTCAAATGCTAATAAGCGTTCTTTTTCTCTTTTTTAAAAAATACGAACTGCACTGCAGAGAAGAATTTTCTGCCTACAGTGATTCAGAGAATGAGTTTCCTTTAAATCACCAGCCCATGTACAGAATAACAATCATATTCACTGGACTGATTTCCATTCTACACATGGGAACCAGCTTCACTAGCCCTCTGGTAGTTGCTTCTAGGACCCTTGAACATTACTCTCTCTGGGAGAACAGGCCTATCATTGACCTTTAAGCATCCAGCTGCCTTCAAGTCCAGTGCTGTTGTAAGATTCAAATGCCAATCCAGTTGGCTTCTGTATGACTACCAGGATGGTGGGCTCCATCTTGGCTTCACATAGCAAAATGTCTTGGGACAGCCCTGGAATTTAGAGGTATACTACCTCTGTACAGAGGGGCGCGGGTGGTGCGGTGGGTTAAACCACAGAGCCTAGGACTTGCCAATCAGAAGGCTGGCGGTTTGAATCCCCACAATGGAGTGAGCTCCTGTTGCTCGGTCCCTGCTCCTGCCAACCTAGCAGTTCAAAAGCATGTCAAAGTGCAAGTAGATAAATAGGTACTGCTCTGGCGGGAAGGTAAACGGCGTTTACCCGCATTTACCAGAAGCGGCTTAGTCATGCTGGCCACATGACCCAGAAGCTGTATGCCAGCTCACTTGGCCAATAAAGCAAGAAGAGCGCCACAACCCGAGAGTCGGTCACAACTGGACCTAATGGTCAGAGGTCCCTTTACCCTTTACCTCTGTACAAGGCATTTGCAAGCATTGCTAGGAAAACAGCCATCTGCCACTATTGTGCACAACTTCAGCACCTCCTTTCCAGAGCCTCTTTGCTGTTGTGAATCGTGTCTCTAGCAAATTAAGAATTAAAACACATCCACACAGCTTATTTGTGACAAGTGTTAAGCAATCTTTAATCTTTCATATAAACATGCCAGGATTAATTGCTAGTTTCACTCAGGAGCTGTCAAATGTTTTGTAAGATTTTTTTTTCCAATTTATCAAATTCAAGAATTAGTTCAGATACACTTTTGTGGGGCAAAACATCTGCTTCGATGCACACATCACAATCACTAATGTGTGTAATGATGGGGTTGTGCTGCATTTATCTCACTAAGAAAATTAAACTCCAAAGCAACGAAGTTGGTGGCTGACTAAATGACAGTTCTTTCCCCCTCCTCCCTGCTTTTTATTTTATTTTTTTAAAAAAACCTTACCATTTCTCCATCAGAAAACAAACCTAAGCTTGTTGCACCAGCAGCGAAATATCACACCAATGGTTCATGGATAGTATGTTTCAGCCTGTTAGCTCAGTCAAAATGTTTGACGTCAAAATAACTATAGAGGCAAATGAGTGCAGAATTCTTCTCCATCAGTTTTACTTACTTTGAGTATCCTAGAGGATTTATGGCTGCAACAACTCCTGGTGGCAATTTGTTACCTCCACGTACAGCGGCAATATTTATTGATTGATTTAAAATGTTATATGCCGCTTGATTGCAAAAAACCAAAACAAACAAAAAACAAAAAAACAGACCCTCAACACAGTTTACAAAAAGAACAAAATAATGGAATGATCAGTAAAAACAATTATTTAAAACATTCTGAAATAATTAAAATGACCTGGAGCCCACATACCTGAAAGAGTACCCGTCTGTACTCTGTATAAGACTACTTGTGCTCCGAGAACAGTGGAAGGTTTCTTCCTTTCCCACCATCATTTAGTGGTGATATGGCATAGATTATTTTGTGTGTGTGGCAGTTTCCTTCCCACTACAGGTGCATTGGGTTATTGATACCATGTTGGTGCCCAGAGAAAGCTTATTTGCTTATTCCGGCTTTCTTTAAGTGACCATTTTAGCTTCTTCTCTGGTTAGTTGTTTCTACTCAGCTTTTGTCTATTTAAAAACATCTCTCTCTGTGTAATATGTGTGTTTGTCTACATATAGATAATCCCAATCTCTTCATGCTTTTGTCTGTTTTCTCTGGACTTGCTCCCTTGGTGACACCTTCTGCATCTGAAGAAGGAAATAAAAGGTAAAGGACCCCTGACAGTTAAGTCCAGTCATGAACGACTCTGGGGTTCCAGCCCTCATCTCGCTTTACTGGCCAAGGGAGCCAACGTTTGTCCACAGACAGTTTTTCTGGGTCACGTGGCCAGCATGACAGCTGCTTCTGGTGAAACCAGAGCAGTGCATGGAAACGTCGTTTACCTTCCCGCCGGAGCGGTACCTATTTATCTACTTGCACTTTGACGTGCTTTCAAACTGCTACTTTGGCAGAAGCAGGGACTGAGCAACGGGAGCTCACCCCGTCATGGGGATTCGAACTGCTGATCTTCTGATTGGCAAATCCCGGGGCTCAGTGGTTTACACCACAGCACCACCCGCGTCCCAAAGAAAGGAAATAGTCTGATCCTATACCTCTGCTGCCTTATGGGATATCTTCGGAAGAAAAGGCTAAGGAGTAATCCCTACACAAAGCTGTAGCAGAGTCCCTGAAATGGTTGGGTAGTGCCTTGTATGCCTGCTTCTGGCAACTCCTGCAGCCAAGCTGATACCAAACTTATTGCTCTCCTTTCCTTTGGACCCCATCAGTGAGGCCAAGAGGGGGGTATTGTTGTCTGGCCATGCACACTGCCCAGGCTTGCACTCTGGGGAGGCCACTTCAGTGATGCTAGCACATAGTTTGACTTCACCCCAGAGGTGCACTCTATTGTCTCTCAAGACAGACGGATACCATCAACAACCATATTGGACCTTGCCCTGGTATCAGTACTGATGACGTGCAGGCTATAAATGGTTCAAGCAAAGAAATAAGTGGAATGATCAGAAAAACAAAGTTATACTAAATATTTCAGTTTTTAAACGATAATACCTGAAACCAGAGCTTTGTGCCAGACTCACAAAAAGAATTCTGTCACAAATGCTAATTTCCAGCTCCATGCAAGAGAGACACAAGTAAATGTCACTGGCATTATGTGTTTACTTAAATGCAGAATTTATATCTTGTGTTTGTTCAAAGAAACCCAAAGCATGACATTTTGGATTGGAGTTTCACTGTATTATGTTGGTCTTTGTTGAAAAGCCACATAAAAGATAGACATTCTAGGATATTTATGTTCCTCTTGACTTCAGAGTGCATCACAGAATGTAAGCTGCTCAACCTTTAATTCATTCTCACATGTGGACAATTTTTTACCCTCATGCGAAAGGCCAGCAACATGGAACTTGGGAAGGTTGAAGGGATTATTTAATCAAAGAATTGGAGTTGGAAAGGACCCCCTGCGATGCAGGAATCAAAACTAGAACAGGCATGACAGCTGGTCTTCCAACTTCTGCTTAAAAACCTCCAAGGAAGAAGACTTCACCACCACCCTAGGGAGCCTGTTCCACTGTTGAACAGCTCTTACTGTAAGAAGGTTCTTCCTAATGTTTAGCTGGAATCTCCTTCCTTGTAACTTGAATCCATTGGTTCAGGTCCTAGCCTCCAGAGCAATAGTTTTGTGCAATAGATTATAAAAGTACAAAATGCTTGTTGGTGGAAGGGTGTTGAGAATGAAAACAGTCTAGCTCAGCATGCACATGTAACACATTTGCTGAATGCATGATTAATTATGTCAGAATTTTCATAACAGAATCTAGATATACTGGAGCAACAACCTGAATTCCACTTTTTTTGGAGGGAAGTCTAGCACAAATTGGTACCCTCTAACTCAGGGGTCAGCAAACTTTTTCAGCAGGGGGCTGGTCCACTGTTCCTCAGACCTTGGGGGCGGACGGCGGACTATATCTTGAAGAAAAAAAATGAATGAATTCCTATGCCCCACAAATAACCCAGAGATGCATTTTAAATAAAAGCACACATTCTACTCATGTAAAAACACGTGGATTCCCAGACTGTCTGTGGGCTGGATTTAGAAGGTCATTGGGCTGGATCCAGCCCCCGGGCCTTAGTTTGCCTACCCATGCTCTAACTATTTTGGACTACAACTCACATCAAGCCCAGCCTGCATGGTCAATGGTCAAGGATTATTGGAGTTGTAGTCTGACAATATCTGGAGGGCATTAACTTGGGTAACAAATGGTCCAGTAGTACCCATGACTTCTTGAACCTACATTTGAAAGTCCTGATGAACTGATGCAATATCAAAGAGAGCTTGAAGTAAAGAGCTTTTATTCATTTATTCTACTGAGCAATTCTGATATTCTGATCCAATGGGAAACAATGCTCAAACTTCTGATTGCTTTACTACATAGACAGAAGAGTGTCCTTAGAGTATTCTTTGTCTCCTACTGTTCCGACATCTGTAGCAAACAGTGGGAAACTTGCTCATTTCAGATGCACACTTATAGGGAAAAAATAGATCTTCCATTTAGATGGGTCTTATTCTCAAAATTTCTTCCCCTACAATTTCAGAAATAGCTAGGCTTTTCAGGTGCTGTTGTAGCCTTTCTACAATTAGAAACAGAAATAGTTGGAATGGAAAGAATTCCTATTCTTCAGATCACTTCCCTCTTATTATGAGCTATGAAATTGGGACAATCTTCAAAAGCATTCTGTAGCTAACAGAGGGAAATAAGAGCTATGCAGAAAATGCCAGTATGTTTTATATTTTGGATCACTGTATTGACTTGATTATCAGTTCTGTTGGCTGGAACGCATCAGCTCCTATTAATTTTTAGGCCCGGGATCTTCTTTTCATGGGAGAAAGAGAGGGAGAATTCACACACATTTCCACTTCAATGAAGCACACAAGCGTAATTTTGTTCCCCTCCTAGGAAGGGGAAAGTGAGGATAGCAGTGGCTGGTGTCCATTGGGACTGGTTGGGTGGAAGGCTAAAAGACCAATAGTAAGTAGAGCCAGAACTAATTACCAGCAGAGCTACCTAATTCTAGTTTTGTCCTCATACTCCTCCCTGCTGATTCTTACAAGACACTTACAAGACAAGAGACTAAAGAGGAGGAAGCTGATGACAGTGCTTTGCCCTGGTCTGGTTGTAGGTAGGAAGGCAGGCAGGTGGAGGTTGTCTGAAGGTAGCTGGAGATTAGTGTGCCCTAATGAAGCAGCCTATAATTAATGAGGAGCAGAAACTCCTTTGGACCACTTCAGTCCTGATCCCACTGACCAGGTGAAGTAAACTTTATAAGTTAGCTCTGTCTCTAGACCTGACCACATTGGCACTGACTGGCAACCCACTTGCCCACGGGTTGAAGAGTACTGGATTAGTCAGTCGCTCCTGACAGAGATTTGATTAGGAATTTTCTGGGGGGTGTTTCCCTTCATCAACCTTGGCTCTGCCCTTTTTGCCTACTCTACACTCCTTTTGATTTTGGATAGTGACCTTTGTTTGGCTGATTGGCTTAATTCTCTCAGTCACAGCAAGCAGGCAATGTTGGCGAGAACGGGAAAACTAAATAGGCCATCTCATGTAGGACCCTGAGGCACCTACATGGCAAGTGCATGCTGACTAACGTACCTTGCATTGCCAACTCGCTTGAAGGATTGAGCAGATGAAGGTCCTTTGGATCCTGGTGGTTTCATCCTTCTAAACACAGTGAGGGGGGAGGAAGAGAAGGGGGAGAAAGAGAGCCGTCAGGTGCTCCCTAGGCTCACCTTTGGGTGGGGGAGCAAGGAAGAGCACAGATCAGTAACCAATTGATCTGATGTTTGGAGCCAGGGTGCTATTGCCCTTGGGGAAGTTGGAGTTTAGCCCCCATCTCTCTCTCTTAGTTCAGTACACTCACTAGGATTGACTGGTGTTAATAAAAGTGGCTCATCAACCTGGCTGCTACCTTGTGCCTTCTTCCTGGTGTGTGAAGACAACAAACTTCCTACTAGCTAAATAGTCATCAGACTATTAATCTGATGGCTCCAGCTAAAGTCTGAGGAATCAATTCTTGCTGTTTGGGCTGCACTAACATTTTGCCATTTGTTTTCTGACAACTGCAGTAGAATATAACTACCACCCAATGAGAGAGCGAGTGTGTGTGTGTGGTTGCATATACTGTAGGCATTGAGACTGGCAATTTGATAATATGATGTGTGTGTGTTTTGTAGCAATATTGACTACAAAATCAGAAAGTGAAATACCATCTGGGGAAGTGATTTGCCAACAGGGGAACTGGTGGCACATAAACCAAAAACCCATTGATTTAGATATTTACAGCTTGTGAAATGGTTATCTATAGGAGACTGTGAAGATTCAGTCATCATATGGTCTCTTGTAACACAACATACCTTCAAGGCAATTTAACTGGCCCCTAAATAACCTTTTTATTTTTATTTTTAAGGATGCTGCTGCCTCTCTCTGCTCTATCTGGAGATGCCAGAGATTGAATCTGAGATCTTTTGCTCTACTGCTGAGCTGTGGTCCTTCCTGGCTCTGTATAGATAGAAGGGGAAATGGAAAAAAAGTTGCATGTGTGATTTCCAAACTGATGTTTGGAATGCCCTGTGTTAAATAATGAGTACTATGGATTCCTATCCTTTAAAATCCTTTAAGGCAGGCAACCCCAAACTCGGCCCTCCAGCTGTTTTGGGACTACAACTCCCACCATCCCTAGCTAACAGGACCAGTGGTCAGGGATGATGGGAACTGTAGTCCCAAAACAGCTGGAGGGCCGAGTTTGGGGGTGCCTATAAAGATAAATGCAAGGGTTGCATGTGTCTTTGTAAAAAATGTATACAGCATATCCAACACTTGGACTCTTCTACTTAATGGAGTTCTGCCATTTGGAAGCAGAGGATATGACTACAGCTTTGAATGGCTGTACCTCTGCTGGTGGTACAAGGGCAATTATGGTGGCAATGGGCAGCCCAGGTCACTTCAATGGTGTGGTTACTCACCAGTTGTGTCCTAAACTATAAGACTGCTTCATAGTCTGGATGCCCTTATCTCACCCCCCCCCCCAACAAAACAAACTTCCTCTTTGTTCCTGAGGTTGGGAAGATATCAGGAAGATGGGAAGAGACTTGGATGGTGATGATGGATTGCTTGTCTCCCAGGATGAACTGAGATAAGAGGAAGGTAGAGCTGCTTTGGGGCCTCTCTTTAGCTCTGTTGAGTGCTTGTTGGCTTCAGAAGAGTCTCTGAACCTCTTAGGAACTAACATATAATAAAAGCAGCTGCTTCCATATTAAATCATCTCTACATATTCACTTTTGCTCTCCATGCAAAACAGATGCTAGTTCTAGCTCTACAGTCTTCACACCTCAGCTGCCTATGATCAACTTGAGAGTATCTCTCAGGCCTGAAAAATGAAAGCATATTCTTCCCATAAACTTCATGTGTACATGTGTTAAGTGTTGATCTAAATCCACGTTTTAACAATTAGGCCATCACCGGTTAAGTGTTGTGTATTCTGATCTTATTCCCGCAGTGGGCATAGCATTGCAGCTTTAACTATCTATTTAACCATGACTACCTAATATTGGTTTATCACTTGTACATTGCTTACGGTTCTGTTCTGCAAAAAATGTAACTGTTAAGTCTTTAAATTAATCAATCAAAATCCACAGTGCTCAGTGATAATTGGATTTAGATCTGAAACTACATTCTAGTTTAAACTTTCTGCTCATATTTATGGCATGTTCTGTGATCTAATCTACTGGCAAAATACAGCTTCTTTATTTTTCCCCCAAAGACAAATTTATTTCAATTTAAAGGACAAATCTTGTTGATTGCAGGGCTACAAAGGGGCAAAAGAATGGGAAAAGGTGTTATTGGCATCCATCTGTCTCAGGAGACAATAGAGGAGTGTGCCTCCTCTATTGGAGTGGAGTGGGCACTCTAGAGGAGTGGGCAATGTGAAACTTTTGGAAAGTTGCAGTGGCTGTAGAGATTGATGCCGGAGAGACATGTTTTGTTGCAGATGAAGGCATCCAGTTGTGCTGCTGCAGATGCACCATGGAGTTTCTTCTCTGTACTCCTCCTAGCAGTCATGCCTCTGCATGCCACACTTTCTGTTCAATGCCTGAGCAGTGCCCCCCATGTGCTTAAGTTCCTGTCTTTTGAAGAAGAAGAAGAAGAAGAAGAAGAAGAAGAAGAAGAAGAAGAAGAAGAAGAAGAGGAGTTTGGATTTGATATCCCGCCTTTCACTCCCCTTCAGGAGTCTCAAAGCGGCTATCAATCTCCTTTCCCTTCCTCCCCCACAACAAACACTCTGTGAGGTGAGTGGGGCTGAGAGACTTCACAGAAGTGTGACTGGCCCAAGGTCACCCAGCAGCTGCATGTGGAGGAGCGGAGACGCGAACCCGGTTACCCAGATTACGTGACTACCGCTCTTAACCACTACACCACACTGGCTCTCTGAAGCATTTCTGATTGTACAGAAGTGGTTTAGCTCTTCAATGGAAGCTATGGAAATCAGGGTTGGGACAGTGGACACAGTCCTGTACCCCTACGCTTATTCATCCCATGTGCTTTTGAAGCACTCAAAGGGCCTTTTGCAGATATATGAACATGAACTGGATGTATTTTGAAGCCAATAAAACTAGGCCATTATTCCTTATAATAAACTTCCACCACACTGAGAGATTTCCCCAGTTTCTGGTTATAAGTCTCTAATCACAATCACAAGTTATATAAATAAACTCGGAGAATACCAATTAAAATCATTAGCAAATCTACAACAGCAAATTAACTAACATTGAATAATGAATCTGTTAATGTAGTTTAGCAAAATGCAAAACTCACAGAGCAAGCGAAGTCAAGAACCGCAAGTAAATTTGCAAATGTTATGCATATTTATTTTTTTTTAAAAAAAATTGCATTTGTGAACTCATGAAATTAATGTAATTAAATTATCTTTGAATCTTTCCTAAATGTTTTGGCACAAGAACCACAAGAGCTGGTAATGAGACCATAAAGCAACATGGGAAATGAATTGGATGCTTTCTATTCATGAGTCATGCTTGCCATTTTTGATGATGGATTTGTATGTGATTCCTTTGATAAATTCATTTTGATTTAGTTTCTCTCAGAGCTTTTTCAAATATGCATAAAGAGCATGGGCCTGTTTGAGTTTCAGCTTAGCCTGCTCCCTGCTGCAGGGTAGATGGGGCACATTCAGAGATGCAACCCCCATCCCACACTTGTACTGTGAAGTGGAACAGATCAAGAAATCACCAACCACAGACCTCTAAGAAAGTGTCACTAGCCCTCCTTGGACTCTAATGTTGTGTAACACTCCCTGCACCCACAACAACACCGCATGCAAAACTCAATGCAGGGTCCAGATATATTATTATTGATTTGTCAAGCTGAAGCCGTTAAGGGTCCAGTTGTAGGGGGCTGCATTCATTTCAGAAAGAATGAAAAATTAAACCAAATAGGGTTCATTCATTCAGTTCTCATTTGTCCCAAAACAAATGCACAGAGAAATGAAGGGATACAAATGGAGACATGCTTCAGTACTTCCATTCATAACTATTTGTACTCCATTATGCCATTCAGGGTATCCATTTGTGGGTTTTTTTAAAAATCCTCCCAGTTGTTCTTGGTGTCCACTCCCCACCCCCATCTTAAATTCTTTAGGTATCATTATTGGACATTTTAGGAAGATAGTGCTGCTTCAGTGGGGCCAACCATTGCTTTCGAGGTGGCCACAGTTCCCCCCTGCCACAATGTCCTGAATGACGCAACATCACATTTTGGATAAACACCCATTGGAATGCTCTGGAACAGCTTTTTAGGGACTACAGGGGAAGGGGTAATAATAAAAAGGCCTCCCTCCTTTCTCCAGGAATGACTGTCCTGTGACTGAAGCCTGATTCATACGTAGTCTGGATTCTATCATCTCCCCCACCCCTCTCTATATCTATCTATCTATCTATCTATCTATCTATCTATCTATCATCTATTTATCTATCTATCTATCATCTATCTATCTATCTATCTATCTATCTATCTATCTATCTATCATCTATCATCTATCATCTATCATAAAATATTCTGTCCTTTCTGACATACATGACTCCCAACCTACTGTTTAATCCTCACAACAATCCTGTGAGGTAGGCAGGCATGCAGGCAGGCAGGCAGGCAGGCAGAGGATAACCCAATATGTGATATGTGGAAAGTGTTTCTGACACTACAGAGTAAACTCATGAAAGCTTGCAGCTTTAACATTTTCTTCTTCTTTAAACAGCCTTAAAAACAACAACCCAAAACCACTAACAAAGAGCTAACAAAGAAACTTGCTTTTGCAAAGCGTAATGAAGTTGGGAGCTTAGTGTTTTACAGAACAAAACAAAAACACCCTGTTTGAATGCTTTCCTGCACTTTGGGTGAACGCCAGCATTTTCTGGAGGAAGACAAGTTGGCAATTAGCCTAAACACTGGTGGGCTGGGGGGTGGGAGCGTAATGGAATGTTCTGTCTCCTGGATTTATATTTTTTCAATGCCACCTTATTAATGTGTATATAATTGTTACTGCAACAGTCTTGAAAACACCAATCAGTAAAAGAGCTAATAATTACCGTGCTTGTAAGAGAAAGAGAACTAATTGACTTAACAGTATACTTCATGGGTAAGCTGGTATAATTAATTAAAAAAGGGGGGGGAAACACCCTTATTTTAATGAGCGACTTGACAATACCGAAGTCAAGTGCCTTAAGAAAGGGGGGAAATAAAGGAAAGCAATACGAACGAAGCCAAATTTTATTTACATTTCAAGTGCTCTTTTTCAAAGTTCATTTTGCTGTCAAAAACGTTAGCTGGCAACCCCCCCACCCCCGACAACAACAACAAAATACACAGCACTAGAGCAGTTAAAAAAATTAACTACACTGTGGGCAATTCACACAGCCTAAAACCAAGAATGAGAATGCAACAAATTCAGGGTTAAAGCAGAGGACAAGATGGTGTCCCCTTATTCCTTGTGAAGAACCTGGGTGTACATGGCGAAAGGCCTGCAGAAGGTCCCTGTTATGTACTGAGTTGAACAGGATCCAAATTGCAGCAGTCTGATTGGTCCTAGAACAATAGGATTCAGAATGCAGCAGTCTGATTGGTCCTAGAACAATGCAGCAGTATGATTGGTCTGCAGGAGCCACCCAATCCTGCTCCAGATGGAAGTGAATCCACAACCTGATTGGCCTACAGGAGAATTCCGGAATTAGCCAATCACGTGCAGCCCATTGTGTAAATAAAGTATATAAAGCAGATTCCTCCTCACCACTATGAGCTGAATAAAGAGTATGAAATCCACTATCGACTCTGAGTATATTTCAGTCCCAGTTTCAATCCCTGGGATCTCCAGGTTGGTTTGGGAATAGGTATGACCACTCTGAAACCCTGGAGAACTGCTGACAGTCAATGAAGGGAATATTGAACATGATGGGCCAATGATCTAACTCAGACTTGTTTGTTTGTTTGCTTGCTTGCTTTTATATCTCACCATTTCCTCCAAGGAACTCAAAATGGCACACCTGGCTCTCCCCCTCCTCATTTTATCCCACAACAATGCTATGAGCAAGGCTAGACTGAACCATAGTGACTGGCCCACAGTCACCTTCATGGCCAAGTGGGGATTTGAAACCTGGTCTCCCAGGTCCTAGCTCAACACTCTAACCACTACACCACATGAGCGCTCTATTAGGCAGCCTGCTTTTGACAGCTGTGAGTCATGTGAGCAATTACTCTGACTGAATAAACAGGATTTCTGAGCTCTGTTACCCATCACTTAAACATCTTATTTCCCCCTCTCTTAATAAGAAGCGGTAACTTTTGTTTGAAAGTTTTGAATTGTTCTGTGCCTACAAATAACTGCAGCGGAGTTGTACTCTCATTCATGTTGCTAAACAGTGCCTGCCGAAACAAGTTGCACTTTGCATCCTAATTTTTAAGAGTGACATTAATGGAATTTCCAGTAACTCCTTAATACCAATTATTTCTGTCTGAGTTAACTTAGAATTCTTACTGACATAAGAGAGAGAGAGGAAAAAAGCAGTGGTTTTGTTTCATGCTGATAATTATATTGTTCTGCTGTTAGTGTTACAGTGTCACTCGATTGTTCAGTACTGGTTAGGGCAAGTTTTGCAAAGGAAAGCATTAACACTGCTTATTAAGCTGACACAACCTGAACTTCCACCAGCAACGGAAAAGAAAAGGTGAAATAGATCAGCTGAGGATTTAGCCCTTCAAGCTTGCCCTCCAGAAGGATAAAAGAAAAGAACTTTGCTGGGAGAGGAAGAAGCAAGCAGTAAGAAAACACACACACTTCCGTTGTCCCACTGCTTTCTCACAAGAAAACCCACTGAATTGGAGCAGAGATCCATCGGGTTTTCTGGGGAAAGTGGTGGGGCAAATGGAAAACTGCTTAGACCTATGCCTAGAAAACTCATGCTCTCTCGGACTCATGCATTCTAGGCATGGGACAAGCAAAGTGTGAATGAGCTCTAAAGCTGCAGCCCTACACACACTTACCTGGGAAATCCACTAGGAATTTTGGGCAGGCCGCAGGGTCAACCTCTTATATACCTGCTGGGATTGACAAGGCATCTGGTCCTCATCTGAATCTCATTCTCATCTGATTAGTTATCATTTAACTCTTGGGGGAAATAATTAGCATCACACGTCATGTGCATGAAGTTGCCAAACCAATTAACCAGCAAGAAGGATTACTGTTAATAGCACCAGTTATCCTATAACTTGATACTGCTGGATAGTTTTGATGAACTGCAAACACATTTTTAGTTTGCTTTCTGTTGCCACCCTGGAACTTTTCTTTATTAGTGCAAATGAAGGAAAACAACTTTTCTGCTTGTATGTGTTCATAATATAATTTTGGTTACTGAGGACAAACAAGATTGTACAAAAACAAGATTGGGTGCAGGCCTGGCCAGGACATAAGTGTTCTGACTGTGACAAAGGTGACATGTGTGCTTGCTTGCTTGATTAACAGCTGTTGGGAACTTCAAGGTCCCTGCTTTCCCATCTTATGATCTTTGTACTGCACCTGGAGACTCCAATAGAGAGCATTCCATGTCAAGAAGGAGGGCAAGTGGGCATTGTATCAAATGACAGGGCAGGAGTTACACAGAGCAGGGCATTTTCACTGGTGGTGCCCATTGTATGCCTCACTCTTCCCAGACCTGCTCTCTTTTGGCCTGTATTTATAATTTAGGAAGACTTTGGAAGAACTGGTTGACAAGTCTTATCAGTTGCTAATGTATGAATGGATTTTATTTGCTGCTATTCTGTGCTACTGGTGCACCAGGATTTACACCAGCGTAATAGAGTTGGCCAGGATGCCAGAAGGGATACAATTTATGAGCTTTCTCCATTATCCACACAGCAGGGGGTGTTCAGTCAACAGTGCAAAGGCTGAGCATTCCCTGCTGGTTACCTGCTTTCAGCAATAGGGGTTGCTGTTTGGTAGTACCCAATTGGTTAGCTGTCAGATTCTGGAGCTCCCTATTGGTGGCTCTTAGGTAATTCACAAATTACAGTGTCCATTCGTAAAACACAGTGTTCATTCATAAGGCAGTAACATAAATCTCCATTGCTACATATTTGGTGTATATTTCAGAGGTTGAATGTACAGGTTTATGGCCATGTGGTAGTGTAGTGCTTATGTGACTGTGAATAAAAGGTGGCTGGGCTCATTGTCTCAGGGTTTGGGGGTGGGAAGATGTGACAAAACTGCCTCCCTTTATTTCCATAACAAGTCCTTGAGTATGTACTCTGAATAGTGACACCAGGGACCTAGAAGGTACAGGGCTTGTCAGTCCAACCCCTGCAGTTTCATCAGAGCTGACCTTAAGGCAATTGGAGCAATTGGGCCAAATTGGGCCCCAGGGGCCGCTCCTAAGGGGGCCCCTGCACCAGGGCAATCTAGATGGATTTTATTTATATCTATAAGATTTTGCAGGCTTTGGCTGTGAACTGGGGCCCTACAAAAATAATAATCAAGTTGTGCCCCACTGCTTCAAATTGGGCCCCACTGGCTAGCCCTGAGTCTCATAGTTGCTGGGCCTGAGTTGTCCTGCCCTCGCATGAAGTATTGGGTTTGCAATTTTGGGAGAGGGGAGACTGCCCGCTGGGGAGTGGGAGGGCTGGCGAGGCCCCCTAGATTTAGAGGCCCTAGGCTTCAGCCTACTGAGCCTATACATAAATCCGGCACTGGCTACAGCTGGCAAGAAAAATGATCCGTGGTCCCATGGGGGAAAATGTTTGGGAACCACTGCTATATATTTCCCCTCTCTCACACACACACTGAGCAGTTTTATAGACCAAGGATGCTGAGGCCTTTGCTCAATCTGGAATGTGCCATTGAGTTTTGATAATGCCTTTTGCTCCTTTAAGTGGAGGATAGCGGAGGGGAGCATGTGCAGAAACTAGTACAGAGGTGAAATTTGCATCCCTTGCTCCACCTACTTTAATCTCTAGCCCCACCCACGACTGGCACTTGGCCTCTGGAAGTTTCCCCAGAAGGGAATACACCACACTTCTTCCTACTCAGGTGAAAAGGGCTATCCCTATCTCTAGTTCCATGGTTTGTAGAATGATGAGCTGGAACAAAAGGGGCTCTGTACCTGCTACAAGCACAGCGAGAAACAGTATCAAGGGGTCCGGTAACATTAGATGTAATTTTAAATGCAACAGGGACAAAGAATTTCTCCTGTTAGCTCTACAGCGTAATCCCACCACAGTAAGCTGCTGAAAAATTACTGACAAGAGCCAGACTGCTGAGTAAGCGTCACCTAACAGACATGGAAACATGATCTGCATCATTTTTAGGCTTGGCAGACATTTTGTACGCTCCCTGACAAAAAAAAAAAAAGCACACTCTTTCAAGTTGGGCAGACACACACAGAGCCATGAGGTGTTCTCAGCTTTTCAGGAAGAATCTGAAACTGAATTTCAGACATCCATGTGTATCTGAAGAGAGGGAGGACGGGGGGGGGGGGGAGCTTTGGGAATCCAGGAACTGCATGCAGAATTATTTTTAAAACACCCACCCAAACCTTCCCAGTTTTACTTTAAAAAGTACCAAGTACTTTATGACGGAATAATAATTAACATCTGCAAATGTGAGTTGTATGGTCTGATTTCACCTTTCAGAGTCAGGTAATGAAGTGGTATAAGTCCACATGCCCTGGTCACATCCAGATTGCATTGTTATAATGCTCTCTGTGTGCGGCTGCATTTGAAAAGCACCCTGAAACTTCAGCTAGTGCAAAGCTTTGCAGCATTTGTATGCGTGTGTCTTGACAAGGAAGAAATGGATCATGCCATTGCTTAAAAGAAGAAGCCAGAAAGCCAAAGTTCTCAGGATACTCAGCCCAATGCCACATTCTGTGCTTTTGTAATCTGATTGCTGAATATGACACATTGTTATGCAGCAGGGAGAGCAAACACAATGGATTCTGGATGTTGCTGGACTACAACCCTCCCATCCATGTTAGTCCAGTTTTAGTCCAGTAACATTTGGAGAGCACTACATTCACTACCACTGTAGTACAGCATAAGCCAATGACGATTAACGCATGTCCAATTGACACATGATTCCACATGCGGCATTGCAATGAACCCAGAATTAACCCTAAACATCACTAAAGTGTCAGTGAAAAAGCAGAATGGGGGGTGGGTTGGAACACTTTTTGCAGGTTCTACCAGGTGCATGGAGGTCCAGAATGCAGACCCCATGCAAAATGAGGATTGCCTGTACACACAGGGCCCCATCCCCCATACAGCAACCTTACCTGGAGGAGGAAACATCAGATACAGTACCTCCTCCACAGCTTCTAACCATGGTGCAGTTATTCAAGCAAAAAGTGTGCACCAATATGCATGAATTAGTAGGAAACCATGCATAAAATGACATCACATTAGGAAAAAGTTCTTGCAGGGAAAATTTGGGCTAAATTGCATATAAAAATGTGTACAGTAGGAGAAAACTACACACAAAAAATGCATTTAGGAAAAAAAAGAAAATTCATGAAGAAATGGGGCAACTTGAATTTTAGGTTGGAAAAAAATGAGAAATTGAGAGAAAAGAAAATTGAGAGTTTGTCCATTCCCAGTCAGGCACGCAGATCAGCTTCCTCCACTGTGGTAAGGTGTATTACTTTTTATTTAAATTGTAGGAATTATTTCCAATTTTGCATCTGCACATCAAAATTAACATGTGGACATTTAGTACAAATCAGTGTCCTATTTTTGGTGATGCAAAAGTGGCTATCCTAAAGTCAAACCTCTAAGCATGACTCTCTGGGTCAAATGAGATGATTGCAGAAATATTACGATGCTGCACATTGTGCAGAATGAATGAGTAGATGGAAGTAGCAGAATTCTGGACTGAATCATTTCAGGCTGCAGATGGGGACCATCATTTTCCTTGCTTCCTGATATGTAAAAAGTGTATACTTGAGATAAAGGTGTAGATAGAACAACCTTCTCCCCAATGTACTAGTTTACAGCATGTCAGAAGAGTCTTTTCCCTTTCCTTTCCTTTCATGGAGGAGAATTTCAAAATGTGGACAGCTCTTTCACCTGCAGTTGAGAGTTGTCCTGCCTAAAATGTTCTCCACCCTGGTCTGCAGAATGTGTAGATCAGTTCTGAGGAACAAAACAATTAATATACTTGACCAAATGTGGCTCAGCAAGCTATTAATAGACCTGGGAGTATAACCCAGATATCTCTCATTAGATTAGCATCCTATCGTTCTTCTAGACAGCTTCCTTGGTTGTCACTTTGCATTAAGGTGATATTAGGAACATAGGAAGCTGCCCTGCACGGTGCCAGATCACTAATCCATCTGGGTCACTGGCAGCAGCAATGCAGACCAAGTTTCAGACTCTGGGTTTCAGACAGAGGTCTCTCCCAGCCCTACCTGGAAGTGCTGAGGGTGGAACTCAGGACTTTTTGCAAGGAATGCAAGTGCTCTCCCACTGAGCTGCGTTATCTTGGAACTATTTGTAAAGGAAGATCTGAAGCTGCTATGAAGCCGCTGCTTCCCGATACATGCTGCTGAAGTTTGTGGCAGGCTGCTGTCTCCTTAAAAAATTATGTGGAAGCCCAGGTGGACTAATGTACTGTAGCTGGTTAGATTATTTGAGAACATCTACACTCCAAACAGATTTGCTTTCTTGACTGGCTGACCAACCCTGGATGAAGTAAGGTTAAGAGAATTGTCACAAATGTCACATTTGAAATGGGAAAGCAATTTTGGCAAGGAAGGAAAAAAACCACCTTAAGGAAGCATATTGTGCAGGTATCTCAGGATGATAGGATGATACAGATTCACGTTCAAGAAATTGCTTCGTTTTTGCAAGGATGAAAGGGCTCTAGCTCTGAACATGAGTTCATTTGTTGGTTAACTGATTGATTAATTCTGCATAAATCTGCTTAGAAAAAAAGCACATTTTCTTTGTTTCCTCTACATGATTTATATACTACTGCCTTTTAGGGGACAATTGTCACTTCAGGACTATGTACAACATATAATAAGAATTATAAAATATAAAATAATCATTCAAGTAAGTGATTAAACAATCTATGGCCTTTTAAATGTGTCTGTGCAGGGTATTATTTTGCATTTTGTGTTTTTATGTTGTAAACCACCGCGTGATCTTGGGATGAAGGGTGGTATGTAATTTAATAAATAACTGTATAGCCCTTTAAAAATTATCACCTATAGTTAAAATATCAGCAGCAACTGAAATAAGGAGGAATCAGTAAAAGCAGACGGCAATAACCATCCTTGGTCAACAATCTGGCTGCATCTCTTTGAGTCGGTTGAAGCTTTTGAGCACTTTTCAGAGACAGCCCCATGTAGTGTGTGTTATAGTACAGTGGTATCTTGGGTTACAGACGCTTCAGGTTACGCGATTTCGGGTTGCGCACTGCGTTGAACCCAGAAGTACCAGAACGGGTTACTTCCGGGTTTTGGTGCTCATGCATGCGCAGACCACCGAATTTCGACCCGTGCATTTGCAGACGTGGTGCTGCGGGTTGTGAACGGTGTGGGTTGTGAACGTGCCTCCCGCACTGATCATATTCGCAACCCAAGGTTCCACAGTAATCTAAATCAGAATGTAACTAGGGTGTGGGTCATCATGGGCAATTTAGACACTTTAAGGAATGGGTGCAAATGGTGCACTTGCTTTAACTATGCAATGCAGAAATCTGAGTACCCATGCTCAGAGCCGATTATAGGGTTGCCATATTTTGAAGAGCAAAAAAGAGGACACATTTTCCAACTTCTACTTTTAACTATGGAAACTCACATTTTACATACCCATAAAAAAAGGACGTATCCTGAAAAAAAGAGGACATATGGGCTGCCCAAACTGAATTTGTGTCTTCAGGGGGAGTGTTACCCCATTCAGATTAAAGACTGTTTCACTGGTTTTCATTCTGTGTTCAAGCCTGCTACCCAACAAAAGCACCAAACCTCTCTCTACTAGGGTTGTTATTGCCAGTGGATCCAAAAGATTTTGCATTTGGCAAAACACAAGTGAAACAGTTGCCTTAAAAAAAAAGCAACAGGATTCGTGCAGACCTGTTCAGTTGTTTATAAGAAAAACCAGCCAACATGTAGAAACAGAAAACGGGTGTTCTTGAGGAATATTCATATGTGCTTAGAAACATGGGGGGGGGGGCACTTTCCAGATGATAGCCCTGGCAACATTGCCTCCTGCATCACAGATCCACTTGTCCATCTTCCATTGCTGCTCTCCTCTCCAGCAAAAGGTGGATTGAACTTTATGTATCTTTCCTCATTCATGCTTCATCGAAGAAGCATCTCTAGGTAGGGCTGGGAAAGACTTCTCCCTGAACCCCTGGAGAGACACAGCCAAGTCATTGTAGATAATTCTGAGCTAGATGGACCAGCAGTCTGACTTAGTGCAAGTTCATGTCCTATGTTCCAAAGAGCTACTTTAGGTGAGCTCAAGAGCTTGGGCAACCCCAGTGACATTATTTTTTTTACATTTTACTGAAATGTAGACCCCTGCCTCCCCTCCCGATACATCACAAACTATTTTCGAAACTCGTTTCCTTTTCAAAATAGATTTGCTGTGAAGCTTCTGTGTCGGCTGATGCTCATGAAAGCAGAACACAGTTCCAAGGTCCCCTTGGGTGGGCGAACGAGTTGCCTGGCTCTTTGGATCTGGGCCTATGTGTCTTCTTGAAAAGGAGGAGGAAACCCCTCCCCCCCCAACTCTGAACATCTCTATCTATGTCATTCAGGCAGAATTCCTTTGGGTTTTAGAAAGTCACATTGCACTGCATCATACACTCCTCTTTTCTGATAAATCTCTACTTTGCAATCTAAGCTTCGGCACTTCCGAAGAGTTAAAATGGAAAGAGAAGTCAAATGCCCTGATAGCTTCAAAAGTCACACATTTAAGGGATATACTTTGTCCTGTCCTATCAGCTTGCCCTCAAGGTTATCTGGACAAAGTTTCTGCATTCAAAAGAATCACCATTTCCCAGTTAGGCTAAAGTGACCACCGTACAGTGTGAGGTGATATGAAGTCATGGACGTGAGGGGTGTAGGGAAGGAGGGGTCAGAGAGGAGTCTTTATTCTTTTGTGTGTGTTTTTTTTAAAAAAACAAAACCCTCAAATGATATTAGTTCTCTGTCATCGGTACAGATCAGATTCCACTGTGCCAAATGCTTCATGGAACGTGTTGATAAAGAGGGCACTCCACATGGTACAATATTCTTGTCTCCAGGCAGAGTGTGAAAAAGAATGTTGAGAGGCTGGAGGGACGGGGCTCTCTGGCTTCCTCCAACGGCAGATTCACAAAAAAAGAAGTGTGTTTTCCACTGGAACCGAATCCTGGTGCTGAAAGGGTGCACTTCAATCTTTCAGTTTGTACACAAGTCTTCAACATGAGGGCATTATCTGGCAATTGGCCTTCGTACCCACAAGTAGGAGTTAGATCGTTGAGCATATCCACACCATTCGAGTCCTTCCGCTTAACACAAAGACCCTACTTAGCACTTCAGCATGGAGTGTTGAGCACCAAAGTATTCTTGTGATGCCAAGTTCTTATTGCAGGCTTTACTAGGTCAGGAATGTCCCAGAGTCTCCCCAATATATCATAAAGACACCACAGTTTCTACAGAAACCAAGCCCTGGTTAAGCTCCTGGAACCCCTGGAATCTTCCACCGCTCGGAGATAGGCGTAGTATGCAACAACAGCCTTTTCCAGTCTTAGGAAGTCATGAGGCTTTCAGTGGACCTCGACATATGGCTTGTTAGGGGTCAAAAGATAGGACCAAAGTACATGTTGTAAGCTAGCAACCCATATTTTTTTGTTTCATGACCTATCCCTTGAACTATTATAAAAGAACATTGGGAACCTTGCAATTGCCGGGAAGATAACTCATAAAGTTCATGTTGTGAAATGAAAAGAACTTGTGGAACATTTCTATGCAATCTAGTGGGTCTTTATTTCTTATGTTTCAGAACAACCTACAGGACTCCTTAACCACAGCAAGGAGAGAAATTACGATGGTTTAAATATATAAATGAATTTGTACTTACCTGTATAGCATGGACATCTCAGTAATGATTTTCCACTTTGAGGAGCTGGTAATTGTTGTGGTTGTTGTGGTGGTTGTTATTTTGTTCCCTCCCCATTCTTATTCATAAGGGATAAAGCGTAATATTATTCACTTGCAATACCCCCCCCCAAAAAATCCCCTGTGCATAAATCAGTCACTTTTATTTTGAAGAAAATGTTGCTGTGGACCCCTAATCCACAACACACTCCCTTTCTGGATAGGTGCCATTTGCAGCAATAATAAGCACCTTGGTAGGCAAGTAGCAGCTGGAAGGGTGTGTGTGTGTGTTGCTGATAGGAAATCATTGAGGAGGTCTTATCTGGAATGGAGCCCATTCCAGACTGTGGGAAAGGAGGTGAGGCAGCTGCCTTTTCTTCAAAATGAAAGTTTAAGAATGCTTTATAAAGAGTGCATTTTAAAGTAAAGTGTAGTTTAGTTCTTACACAGGCCCGGTTTATTCATTACCATGTTCTGGGAGAGATGCATTCATAACATTTTGTAATATCATCTAAAATCGAATTGAAGCTCTCTTCTTGGAAAACACCATTATTTCTTCGGGCTGTCATCATTTACCAAAAGCCTTTAATAGAAGCTGACATCATGCGCCATTTATGTGTCAAGCTGGTTAGCAAAATCTTTTGATACATAGACTTCTTTGTCAGGTAGCAGCTTTCACCGCGTTACATTCCAACTTTTCAGCTCCTGCAGACAGCAGTCCTCCAGGTACAGAGGGTGTCCATGTGTCCTACTTTAAAGAGGACAGTCCTCTGTTTGAAAGAGTCCTCTATGTAAAGGACTGAGTGGTCCAAGTTTGGTTTAAATATGAATAAACCTCAGAAGGGAGAGAAGGAAGGGTCTTGAAGTTGCCCATTGATGCTTAACACTTGGAGAACAGACCTAGCAGGCACATTGGCCACCTGAACAGAGTCTTCCCTTCTGACTATCATGAGATGTATTGGTAAAGGTAAAGAGAGCCATTAGGTCCAGTTGTGGCCGACTCTGGGGTTGCGGCGCTCATCTCGCTTTATTGGCCGAGGGAGCCGGCGTACAGCTTCCAGGTCATGTGGCCAGCATGACTAAGCCGCTTCTGGCAAACCAGAACGCCATTTACCTTCCCGCCGGAGCAGTACCTATTTATCTACTTGCACTTTGACGTGCTTTTGAACTGCTAGGTTGACAGGAGCAGGGACCGAGCAACAGGAGCTCACTCCGTTGTGGGGATTCGAACCGCCGACCTTCTGATCAGCAAGTCCTAGGCTCTGTGCTTTAACCCACAGCACCACCCACGTCCCATTTCTATTCTATTACATTAAATATTTCTAGATCAGCATTCCCCAACTTGGTGTTCTCCAGAGGTTCTTGGATGCCGATTTCCCTTAGCCCTAGCAATCCTGACCAACAGCCAGGGATGATAGGAGTTGGAGTTTAACAGCAGATCACCTCACTGGCTATCCCTAGTCCATAGCAATAAATTAGCATACTTAAATGTTATGTGTCCCCTTTTGTACTTTTTTGGGGTGGTGGTGGTGTTGATGGGTGATTGGCCACCTGGCCTGTGTAGGCTCCATTAAAAGAAATGAATGCAAGCACTCCATCTTTTCAGTATAGCTTGCAAACATCTGAGTGAATGCTGCCCTTTAGTGATCAAAAATAACTGAAAACATTCAGCTTTCGCATCTGCCTTCATCCCTCCTCCTTCTGTGTATTTCACCCCATGAAATGAGCACAATTTATTTTTAAATACTTGTCATGTTCAGCTTGTTACTGCTGCTCTAGTTCCCCAAGAAAGAGGGAAAATCATTATAAGTCAGTAATTCATAAAGCTGCACAGTCACCAGGTCTGGATGCACTTGAAGGGCACAACGGATGGATTCTGAATGAAGGCAGACATGTGATTTACAAAGGCAACCAAGGTTTATCATTTCATTGGGCTGAGTTCCCTAAAAGAAATCTGAGTGACATTTTCAGGGGGGGGGGGGGACAAACCTCTCTGGCTGTAAACCGTTTCCTCTGCCTTGTGCATGTGGAATTTTAACTGGGCACATTAAATGTTAAAAGTCCTTTTGGACATCATAACATGTAAAATGAACATGCATGACAATGTGTGTGGCATTGTGTGTGGGATTGCGAGGGCAGAAAAAATAAAATAAAAAGAATTGGAGCCATTGCCCTTTCGTAACACCCAAAATCAGCTGCCCAAGTTGACTACCTAACTCTCCAACTGGTTTTGGATTTTCTTTGTTCCATTCTGTTCTTGTGTGTTTTATGTTTTAACTGATAGTTGATTTAGTTTACGAAGTTTGTGCAGTTTTTTTTAAAAAACAACAATCCAGAACCTTGTGTATTTTTGAGAGAGATCTGACTCATACCTTTGATCAATCAATAAATATCACACTATTGAAAATTCTCTGTCTGAGTCCCCTGAGCGCCTGCATTTTCAGCTTGGTGAGTAAAGAGTTACTGAAATCCCAGACGTTCCAAGGAAGATTAGAGTTTCTCAGTGGCATGTATCTCTAGCAGCAAGTGTGGAAGCCGACTCGGAAGAAACACGTTTGAAGTGGCAGAACTAATCATGCAGAAGCAGTTTGCGTTTTTTTTCTTTCTCTCAGCCAAGATAAAGCCAAGCATTATGACATTGGCAGTGCTGCACAAGGTCAATTTACTGTGAAAAAGGGAGCCACAGACTCCAACTTCAAATAGACTTTTCATCTCGCATAGCTAAAGACAGGATTTACCCTATTGCTTACGGCACAGAATGGGCAATAACCCAAGTGAACAGTTCAACGATGCTGCCCTCTTGTATGTTCCTCTTCTTCAGTCAACCTTGGTAGCTGTTTCAAATGCTCTGGACTAGATGTCAAGTTATTTCTTCCTCGCTTAGGAGACATGGCTGTAATCTTTCCCCAACTTACTCTGGCTAAATTAGGTGTGGTTTTAGCACTTGTCTGCAGTATATTACGGGAAATTGTTTGAACACCTCTTAAGATATTGTAACCAAATTTTGCATGACTGTTCCTGAGATCAAGTAGCAGGTTTTGGTCTATGCTTTGATACAACTGGATGTCATTTTGAAACAAGATGGTGGAATGAAGCTTTCAAAACTGCATTGCTTTCGTCGGTTGCTTAGAATTTCCAAGGAATGTTGGGTACAAGACTGTTAGTTGTTTTATTATTATTTATTCAATTTGTACCGTACCCTTCCTCCCTAAGGAGCTCGGGTTGGCAAACAGATACACAATTTAACAATAAAAACAAAGCTAACACGTTTTCAAACAGTTTAAACTTCACTTTTAGTCAAAAACATTCTTAAAACAATTATGGTTTAAAATATTCTTCCATCCAATTATCATGGGGTTGCCAGGAAAAATATTCTTCAGCCACCAAATCCTTGGGTACAGGAAAGGTTTCAAATTCCTCCTGAAAGTTAATAATGATGGAGACAGGCACACCTCTACAACTTAAGCCCACCACGGAAAAGGCCCTGTCATGCATCAGTGCCAACCAGCAAGGCCTCAGCTGATGAGATCACCTTTACAGAAAAAAGAAATAGAACTATTCTACATACACTGGCCTTTCTGTGCTTGCACCTGTATTCTGAGTGGAGTTACCTGAGAAATCAACACAGCATGAAATTCTTTACAAAACAGAATGATATAGAATGATAACTAGTTTCAGACTGTCTTTTTCAACAATTTTGCATGCCACTTTGTTTGGCACTGTGGGGGGTGGGGGTGGGAAAGTGGATCTTCTTGGCAGGCCAGAGGTTCACCATCACTGCTGCAGCTGAAGCTCTTGGGATCAAAGAGAGAAGATGCAAATGGAAGAAGGGAAACTTGGGTACCAGGAATATTTCATGATGTGGCTTCTTAGAGACTTTTTAAAAAGCTTTGTTGTGCAGCCGATAATGTGATAATCCTGCAAATAATCAAGGGGTGGAGCAACTCGCATTGCAGCATTGGAGACTTTTATTTAAGAAAAAAAACTAGTAAGAGGTGACATGATAGAGGTTTACAAGCTGATGCATGGCATGGAGAAAGTGGATAGAGAAAACGTTTTCTCCCTCTCTCGTGACACTAGAACTTAGAGACACCAATGAAGCTGAATATGGGAAAATTCAGGAGAGAGAAAAGAATAGAATAGAATTTATTATTTATACCCCGCCCATCTGGCTGGGTTTCCCCAGCCACTCTGGGCGGCTTCCAACAAAGTATTAAAATACAGTGGTCTGTTAAACATTAAAAGCTTCCCTAAAGAGGGCTGCCTTCAGATGTCTTCTAAAAGTCTGGTAGTTGTTTTTCTCTTTGACATCTGGTGAGAGGGCGTTCCACAGGGAGGGCGCCACTACCGAGAAGGCCCTCTGCCTGGTTCCCTGTATCTTGACTTCTCGCAGTGAGGGAACCGCCAGAAGGCCCTCGGCGCTGGACCTCAGCGTCCAGGTAGAACGATGGGGGTGGAGACGCTCATTCAGGTATACAGGATCAAGGCCGTTTAGGGCTTTGAAGGTCAACACCAGCACTTTGAATTGTGCTCGGAAACGTACTGGGAGCCAATGTAGGTCTTTCAAGACCGGTGTTATGTGGTCTCGGCGGCTGCTCCAAGTCACCAGTCTAGCTGCCGCATTCTGGATTAGTTGCAGTTTCCGGGTCACCTTCAAAGGTAGCCCCACGTAGAGCGCATTGCAGTAGTCCAAGCAGGAGATAACTAGAGCATGCACCACTCTGGTGAGACAGTCCGTGGGCAGGTGGGGTCTCAGCCTGTGTACCAGATGGAGCTGGTAAACAGAAAAGAAAAGACTTCTCCACACAGTGCATAGTTAAACTATGAAATTTGCTCCTCCTCACCAGCCTGGACAGCTTTAAAAGAGGATTAGACAAATTTATGGAGGACAAGCCTATCAATGGCTACTAGCCACAATGGCTATGTTCTGTCAGAGACAGTATGTCCCTCAGTGCCAGTTGCTGGGAATTGCAAGTGGGCCAAGTGCTGGCATGTTCGGCTTGCAGGCTTCCCACGGGCATCTGGTTGGCCACTGTGAGAACAGTCTAGGATGTTGGACTGGACAGGCCCTTGGCATGATCCAGCAGGCTTGTTGCATGTTCTTATGATAGTGTGGAACATTTTCTGTGGGAATGAGATATGCAAGTCTTTTGAGTCATGCCAAAGATAGTTCAATTTTGGCGCCTGAGTTGGAAAATCCAATTGTGCATGCTCCCATCTCCAATTTTATCTTAATATAATAAGAAATGCAAACGACAAGCATTCTTTCAATGTCAAAAATTTGCTGTTGACGTCTCCGCTGATTGGTAGGGATGACCTTGAGTTCCAGGGAATATTTCAGCAGATAAAACTTAAGGGATGGGGGAGAGTTTCTGTTTAGCTATTTTGTAATTTATCCCTCATCTTGTCTTTGAAAGAGATTAAATAAGCTTCCTGTTGGGACAAGAAAAGAAAAAAAGAGATGGTATATACCCATAGCTGTTCTTGTCCATAATCATTAAAATATGCATAACCTCCTCTTTCAGGGTTGTGTGAGAAGGACCATAACAGAATTTTATGACTTTGAAATTTGAAATCCATGGTATTTGGGGAGAGAAGAGCCCTTAAATAATGGCCTTTGATTACTCTGCCGGGAGTTCACTAAGACAATAGAGATGAGTTCAAAACAGGCCATAAAAAACGAAAGGAAAATCTGAAAGAAAATCTTCCCATGATGCATGAGCTACAAAAGGATGACAGCTGCTTTTTAAAATGGAGCCTCATAGGCACACATGGTCTTAAAATGCGGTTTAGGAAAGGAAAGAGTTGGGATCTAAGCTGCTCTCTCTCTTTTTGAAATTTTATTATATATCAACAATGCAATCATAAAACAAAATCATAAAGCAAAATCTGTACAACCATCAATGTGCAATAGCAAAAGGTTAAATGGGTATATTTTGGGGTTCAGGGAAGCAGCTTAAGGGTTAAACTAAAAATAATATTTGCCTTCAGATTACTGACCCCTTAAAAAAAAAATGAAGTTTATGAGCTCCAAAAGTGGTTGGGGTCCATGCCTCCCTAGTAACCATTTTCAGGTCTTTTAGCAGAAGATACATCAAGGATTGAATAATATTTTCAAGAGGGTATGCTGTAATCTTGCTTTTTAAAGGGACTAACGAAATAAGTTGGACCATGCAAGCTTTTTAGGTGTCCTATAGTTCCTCCCTTACCATCATCTGAAATGGTGGACAATGATACATACAGCACATTGTAGAGCAATATATGAGTTATGAATATGGCCTACAGAGCCTTGGAAACATTAACTTATGGTAAATGCATTTACAGTGATACTAAAATAAAGCTTGGTTGCTTATTTCTAGGTTCATAGGTTTGTGGCTTTTGGTAGCTTTCGTCTGGAAATTAATGGCTTACTTGGGAAACAAAACTTACTTCTTAAGACACCGAATTTAGGCACATTGACTATTGGCTGCTATCCCATTCCTAAACCATGAAGTATGTTATTGTTCCTTTTCTGGAGTTGCAATAAGATCTTGTTTACATTTTCTTTTGAAATAGTTAATTTGTGACAGCTTTCATATACATCCAAGCTGTGAAGAACAACTTGTTTGTTCCAGAAACGCTTCTATTTTATGGAACTCAGATTAAATTACCGGTTTAAGGTAGGTTTGGTATTCCTACTGTCATTTGTTCTCTTATGTTGAAAAAGACACACACATTTTTAAAGGAAATAGAACAAAATACCATGGGATAAATACATCAGTGGGTATTTCTGTGTCTTAATTGTAAGTTCTGATGGATCTTTGTAGAAATATAGCATTAAAACAAAACAACCATCCCCCAAAACTCATACCAAAATAAACTTGCAACATGATCCAACTGAATGAACACAGTTTCAAGGCCCATTGATTTTCAAGGCCCATTGTTTTAGTAGGTGAAAACATATGCTTAACTCATTCCATTAGAATAAATGGTAACACCAGTCTTGAAACACCTACATTGGCTCCCAGTACCTTTCCGAGCACAATTCAAAGTGTTGGTGCTGACCTTTAAAGCCCTAAATGGCCTTGGTCCAGTATACCTGAAGGAGCATCTCCACCTCCATCATTCTGCCCAGACACTGAGGTCCAGTGTTGAGGGCCTTCTGGCAGTTCCCTCGCTGTAAGAAGCGAAGTTACAGGGAATCAGGCATAGGGCCTTTTCGGTAGTGGCACCCGCCCTGTGGAATGCCCTCCCACCAGATGTCAAAGAGAAAAACAACTACCAGACTTTTTAAAATAATAATAATAATAATAATAATAATAATAATAATAATAATAATATCTTTATTGTCATTGCCCCCTTCAGGGACAACGAAATTACTCGACTGCTCCATAAAAACACTAATTAAACAATACAGTATAATACAGCAAGGGAGATTAGATGACTTCAAAGTCCGGGCTTCCCATTCAGGGCCGAGATCGCTATGGAGAAGAAGCTGTTCTTAAGACGGCTCGTTCTTGTCTTCATCATCCTGTATCTCCGTCCCGACGGCAAGAGCTCGAAGAGACAGTGACCAGGATGCGATGGATCTTTTACTATGTCCAGCGCCTTCCTATGGCACCTTGTGGCATAAATCTGCTCTAAGGTGGAGAGTGGGCAGCCAACAATGCTCTCTGCTGCCTTAACAACCCTGCACAACCCCATCCTGTCCTGGGTAGTACAGCTTCCGTACCACACACATAAGCCATAAGTGAGCACGCTCTCAATGGCACAGTGATAGAAGGCAAGCAGCAGTTTCTGTGGAAGATGGTTTTTCCTTAGTATTCTCAAAAAGTACAGTCTCTGCTGCACCTTCTTCACAAGCCCCCTTGTGTTGACACTCCAGGACAGATCCTCTTGTAATTCAATGCCCAAAAATCTGAACGTTGTTACCCTCTCCACACAGACCCCATCAATCAAAAGTGGCTGGACGTTGCTCTTCTGTCTCCTGAAGTCCACCACAAGCTCCTTTGTCTTCCTTGTATTTATGAGCAAGTTGTTAGCTCTGCACCACTCTTGTACACCTTGCCACACCTGCCCAGGCTGAGGGACAGCGACTGTCCAAAGTTACCCAGTGAGCTTCATGCCCGAGTATAGATTTGAACCCTGGTCTCTTAGGTCCTTGCCCAACACTCTCACCACTAGGTAAAGTTAAAGGACCACTAGATGGTTATGTCCAGTCAAAGGTTGCGGCACTCATCTTGCTTTCAGGCTAAGGTCGCCAGCGTTTGTCCACAGACAGTTTTCCAGGTCATGTGGCCAGCAACAGAACACCATGATGGAAGCCAGAGCACATGGAAAGGCCATTTACCTTCCCACCGCAGTGGTACCTATTTATCTACTTGCACTGCCATGCTTTCGAACTGCTAGGTTGGCAGGAGTTGGGACAGGGGCTCATTCCATCACTGGGATTCGAACTGCCGACCTTTAGATCAGCAAGCCCAAGAGACTCAGTGGTTTAGATCACAGCGCCATCCGCACCTCGCCACTACACCACATGGGCTCTCTATAAGGCAGTATCCATCCATCTGAAATGCTTCCAAATTTATTGGATGTGTGGCTTCCCATTTCAGACTGAATCATTGAGTCAATAATTGTGAAACTCAGGGAATATACACCCAGATCAAAAACCCAGGATTGCTAGAGGATGGAGTCGGTGTGGGAGGGAGGCTTAGCCACTGTGAATTCTGCCTCGAGAGCCAGAGGACGGTCCTAGCAGAAATACACCATTAGTTGACTTTAGAAATCAAAGCCGTGCAGGCTACACAAAGGGGAGTTTGTAATTGCTGCCTGATGCTAATCCCATTGGCATGCCTTAGTGAAACATGCACAGCGCTGCGGGGAGGTTGTCAGGATCTGGTTGCAGGAGCCAGCCTCTAGGCGAAAGGCTCAGGCGAAGCTTAGACTCCCTGTATCGCCACCCGTGAGTCAGAGTCCATCTGCCTTATTGACTGACAGACCTTCCCCCTCGAACAATGCACATGAAAAAGAACATGGCTCTCTGGCTGCTCCTCCATTGTCCCTTGGGTTTAACTTCTTAACCCCTTTCCTTGCCAGCCTTTCATTCCAGCAGGCCCAGGGGGAAAGGCACTTGTAGCAACACTGATTAATTCCCTCCTTGCAAAATGGGATCTCGTAACCAGGGACATTTCCTTGGTTCCAAAGGGTATAGCCAAATGTGTCTGGCTCTTTCATTCAAAATCACTGCTAATTATAATATTTAGAATATATATATATATATATATATTTACAGGGCAACAAAGGCACAATGCTTCACTGCCTTGCAGTGTGTGTGTGTGTGTGTGTGTGTGTGTGTGTGTGTGTGTGTGTATATAAATAACCTAGCCATTTCAAGTTGCCCAAACTACAGAATTATGTATGACTTGAGTTAGTATTTTTTATAAACATCTTTACCCCCAGTTTTCAGCTGAAAGGGCTAATAAAGATGAAACAGTCGCCGCTTCCAGCCTGGCAGTGTAAAAGAACTTGCACAAAAGAGGGGAAACAGGGTTGAGGAGGGAATTCTTAACTTAACCCTGAGGAAATGGGATGTAGCTTAGTGGTCAAGCATTTGCTTTGCATGCAGGTTCAGTCCATGGCATCCACAGGTAAGGCTCAAGGAGATGCATCTTCTGAAATCCTGGAGAGCTTCTGCCAGTTAGTGCTGACAATACTGAAGTAGATGGTCTGATGCAATATAGGGTGCCTTCCTATACACCTGAGCAGTTATTGGGGAGGAGTTAAATGAAGCTGGTCTAACAGCAAAGGTGATGGCACACAGTTTCTGCCTCTTCTTTGGTTGCAGCCTGATGGAATGACTGCTGCCAGGTGACGACTGATGGTGGGAGTGTGGGAATGTTAAGGAAGGTAGGAGAGGGTATATTGTTTTGATATTATCCCTCCTCACTCACGCTGGTGAGTAAACAGCAGAGCACATTCTCTTTGCAACTTATTGGAAGCAAGTTGATGATTTGTTAGAATCCTTTAATTAAGCAATCCAGTCTTGCTTGTCCAGTCTGGATTGTTCTGGGTAAGTTTCCCCTCCCCCCCTCTTAAAATAATGACACCACAACAGAGTGTTCTTTAAAAATAAGAATAAAGTTTTACTCACATTCAGTTCACAGCAGTAATCTGAAGGCAGGCTTTATCTTGTGGTTACAGTAAAAAGAAGTCTGAGCTACATCTCAGACTTTCTGTTTCTGGGCTCCATCCTATGTGAAGGTTGAGCCATGCACTGGCTAAGAGTCAGGAGGAGAGTGATAGTTTAAGAGTAAGAGTGTAAGAGTCCAAGAGAGAGGTGGGTGGGTGGCCAGCCAGTGTGGTGTAGTGGTTAAGAGCGGTAGTCACGTAATCTGGTGAACCGGGTTCGCGTCTCCGCTCCTCCACATGCAGCTGCTGGGTGACCTGGGCCAGTCTCTCAGCCCCACTCACCTCACAGAGTGTTTGTTGTGGGGGAGGAAGGGAAAGGAGAATGTTAGCCGCTTTGAGACTCCTGAAGGGGAGTGAAAGGCGGGATATCAAATCCAAACTCCTCCTCCTCCTCCTCCTCTTCTTCTTCTTCTTCTTCTTCTCTGGTCAGTTATGGTCACACCCATCTACCTGGTCACACACAGGAAGCCCCAGAGCAGGTATGACAGGAAGTCCTCCTTGTCTGGAGTCACATTCCCTTGTGGGTCCATTCTGGGCAACAGGAAAATACTGTACTTGACTGCTGTAGTAGGCAGGAGCTTAACGGAGTTGATTTCTCAGCAGAGTCAATGACGTACTGCTGGTTCCCAGATCTTCCTGATGGAATCAGGCTGTTTAGATGGCATCGGATAAATAATAGGATCCTATTGAGCAATAGGCTCCCATATTGGGTAAAGCAGCAATAAGGTGCTTTTTTGGTGGGGGGAAATGTTCACATTTTTATTCATACAACCCCCCCCCCCCAATTTTATGTTTTAAAGAAAAAATACACATCATTTCAATTTAATTTTTGATCGAAAGCAATTTGAGTAAATCATTTGGAAGGTATGTTAGCAGTTAAAAGAACATCATATCTGTGTTAATCTATTGCAGCTTGATATAACCACATGCAGGGCATATACCCAGTATCACTGCCATGTCTGAGAGGGTCCTGGGCAATGTTCCTCTGCAAATTCCTTGCACAAACTTGATAACAATGTCTGGAAATTTGCTATCACCTAACTACCTTGGCCAAAGCCAACCAAAATGGTTGCAATTTCTATTCCATCTGAATACCTCAAGGACGGCTCATTCCACAGCTTCAGGGCAACCACTGTGAAGCCCCTGTAATCAGCTCTACAGTTCTAACATCTCATTGTGAGGTTATTTGAGGTAGGTCCTGTTCTGAGGAGTGCAAGGAAAGCCACAAAGTCCAGTCTATTCTGGGCTGTGCAACTTTGGACTGCTTGGGTCAGGCATCCCATCTTTGTGTGCTCCTTCCCCCACCAATTACCACTATAAGAAGGGCTGTAGCTCAGTAGCAGAGCATCTGGCTGACATGCAGAAGGTCCCAGGTTCATTCCCAGGCACCTTCAGGTAGGGCTTGACAGCCTCTTCTGCCAGTCAGTGCAGGAAAAAGTGAACTAGATGGACCAGTGGTCTGACTTAGTATAAGGCAGATCCTATGTTCACAAACTTTCTCAAACATAAGTAACTACCAGACCATGAAGCGTTTTGTAACTAAAAGCTCTGTTTAACAGCTGCTCTATGGAGCAGAAAATAGCCCCCTGTATGCCATGCAAGGGAGTTGGTTCTGCCCCTCTGGTGCAAAACAACATTGGTGAGCTTCATAGAGTCAGGGAGAAAGCATGGACACAGCCAAGCCAGATCAAAGTACAAGTTTCATTCATTTCAGTAAAAAACCAAAACGAAACATTGCTAGCAATGTTTTTATATTAGAATACCATATTTCACATTTTATTGCCCCCATTTTTATATTACTCATATGCACATTAAGGTCTGCTAACCTGGCCAGCTTAATAGTGTGTGTAACTCTTTGAAAGCTCATTCCCCCTGCCCCTTCAAATATGCACACAGTCCTATGCATGTAAATACAGAAATGGACCAGGGATTTTGCTGATTGGAAGAACAACCAGGGAGTGAAATTCAGCGTCAGAGCAGTTTAATGGTTAAAGCCTGCAAAATGTCAACATGAAGAGGACGTACTTTTTATGGAGTCTAAAACTGTTTCAAATAGCTGACATTTTCGACTTGTAGAATTTAGGTTTTACGCCATTATAGCTGTAGACTTCTGCAACCATAAAACTGCTGGGTTGAAAACAGACCGCTTCGTCCTATGCATGTTTACTTAGAAGAAGTTAAGGGGCCACCAACTTCAAGGGAGCTCACACCCAAGCAAATGCCCCTAGGTTGCCGTAACCCTAAAGTTTACTCCCAACTAAGTCCCAGGCTGAAATCCAATGCACAGTGACTTGGGAATAATTTAAACTTAACAGGATTTACCTTTGAGTAAATGTGGATAGCTTGGCGATAGATTGCTAGAATCCTATGTACACATTGGCTGAAGCCTCAGTGAAATCAATGGGGTTGCCTTCTGCGTAAAGAGGGTTAGGATTGGGCTGTTGTCACAGAATCCTGTAAGTATTTACTGAGAAGTCTCCTGGGGATTTCAGCAGAGTTCCGTTTCCAGCTCTGCTTAAGACTCCAGCTTTAATCATGCAAATTGGATCAAATCACAAAGCTTTGCTTGCTTTTATGTATGCAGGCTTTCATCAGGCAAGACATTTCAAACAATATTGATAAATTTTAAAGATCCATCAGTGTAAACGAAAGTCATTATCCTGCCTTACATATGCAAGATTTACAGAAAACAATGAAACAATGTGCTTTCATGGTCTTTGAACTAACAGTGTCCATGCACACACTATTACTATTACTATTACTATTGCTATTACTATCAGTTACCTTGACCAGTTAACCAACAACAAAGCAGCAACACTCAATAATGGGGGAAACCCCACCCTATGCTTAGTACATCTATCTGAAAGTGTCATGTTATCTGAAAAACTGACTTCCCCTCTATTGCATGGTAAAAGTATTAAGATCAATAAATGTAATCCAGTTAGTTTTGCTACGGCCTGATAATTACCAGTTTGTGATAACATGGATACAAGCTTTTTTCACTAGTGGCATCAGTGTTGTGGAACTGCTGCCTTGCTGAAATACAAAAAGCCCTATCTGTATTGGCATCCCGCCGGCTCTTGAAGATGTATCAGTTTAGACAAGCATTCCTCTGATCTTGTGACCTCAACCTCCTGTTTTGATTGTTCTAATTTCGAGTTTAACTGTTTTGTGCTGTTTTAGTGGGCTTGCTTTATGGCACTTTTAAAATTGTAGATGTTTATTTCAGTGTTTTGATGGACTTGTTTTATTGTGTGTTTCAAAAGTATGTGCTTATATTTTGGGGTTTTATACTTGTAACTTGTATGGAAGGTCATTTGGCAATTAAGTGGAATAATAGTTGTCTGAGCCCAATATGTACATTAAGTGATTCTCACTGTGTGTGCCTCCTCTAAGGTTAGAGATATTCAAGGGAAGTTCTGCTTTAGTGCCACTAATGATTGAAATAGGGATGGAACAGTCTCTTCCTAGTCCATATCAGCCTCACACTCATAAGTGTCAGAGGAACTGGACATGGGGAAGGGGTTAATTTCCTTTGTGGGCACAAATCACCCCGTGTATAAGATAAGCCAACAAGTGCAAGGTCAGCCAAGCTGGCTGCTATGGCAAAAGCCCAGTGCCATCTATATAAGTGATTAAGACATGTCAGCTCATTAGTCAGTCAGTGAGTCTGTCCATGAGTCTGAGTCTGTGTTATATCTTGAAGCTGGAGCAACAGATATGTCCCTGTGCTTGTATATACTGTATCTGTAACCGGAAAGCCAACAAGCTGTTTGTATATATCAACATCCAGAACCTTCTGTAGCTCTGTAGCTATTTTGGACCTTAAACCATCTCTGTGTGGTGAGGACAACCTCCGCTACATGGGTATCTCCTCTCAGGTTCCCAACAGTAAGTCTGCCCCCTTCCAGTTCTGCATTAATCTGGATGAAAAAGAAAAATCCATATGGGAAATTAATATTTAAATACATTTTTTAAAAATTATCTTAATATACCTATTTCTAAATGTATTTTATCTTAGATGCAAAGACATTATTTTTTAAAATAAATAAATAAGAGAAATGTGAAATCTGAAGGATAATTTCATTCCAATCTATGTAGTAGTCTGGGAGGTACAAAAGTGAGTAGAAGAGGCTTTCTGCTATTGGAAGGGCACCTTTGACCCAACTCCATGTGCCAAGCCTACCAGGCCAATTTCATAGAATCGTAGAATTGGAAGGGACCCCAAGGGCCATCTAGTCCAACCTCCTGCAATAGTACCAGAGAGCATGGTACAGTATTCACACAAATAGTACCAGAGAGCATGGTACAGTATTCACACAAATAGTGCCTTTAATATGAGTTCCCCAGCACCTAATCAGCTATTATCACATTTGGTCAATGAAATTTGAAGGATGTTGAAAAGTGACTACAGTGGTACCTCGGGTTACATACACTTCAGGTTACATACTCTGCTAACCCAGAAATAGTATCTCGGGTTAAGAACTTTGCTTCAGGATGAGAACAGAAATCGTGCTCCGGCGGCCTGGCAGCAGCAGGAGGTCCCATTAGCTAAAGTGGTGCTTCAGGTTAAGAACAGTTTCAGGTTAAGAATAGACCTCTGGAACGAATTAAGTACTTAACCCGAGGTATCACTGTATTAAACTAAGCCATGGAGCTGCATCTTCTTCTGAATGTTACAAGAACAAAACAAGGGCCCAGCTGTAGCACTCACTGTGCATCACAAATGCTCACCGACTCCATTTATGGCTATAAAGTCAATTGGAGTCAAAAGGCACTTGGAATGCCCCAGGGTCAAAAGATAAAGCTCTGAGGACCTTTATGACCTCTTGACTGGACCAGCCTAGCTCTGTAGACCAAATATGAGGGCTGGCCAGTAAAAGCTTCAATTAGTGTAAAATTCAGCAGGCCTCCATCTCAGCAACACCAGCCCCCCGAGAACATGCTGGCCCAGGCCTACGCTCCCTCCATTGATAGCAGGTCACTTTCAAGGACGTGGCGTTAATCTTTAAGACTCTCTTTGGGATTTGGTGTGAGGTAGCTCAAAGAGACCCCTCTGTTTGTTGTGATGGCCTCCCTCTGCAAGTCTGTTCCTTGGAAACTATGAAGCTGTCAAGCTCAAGGGTGAGAACGAGGCTTGTGAGAACAAGACACAGGGCTTTCTCACCAGCAAAGGCGAGGCTTTGGAGCTCATTACTCAGCGAGATAAGCACAGCCACAATTTCCACAGCCTCCAGAACAAAGGGGAGAACTCACACAGGTCCAATATATTGTGTTTCCCATAGCTGCTGCTATACATAGTAGCATCAGAAAGGAGGAAAGAAACAAAATGAAAGTCAAGGGAGGGGGGAAGGATTTTTTTCTTTGGAGGGGGAACTGGTACATCTATCGAATGTCATGATGGTGCTTTCATTTATGGGGGGGGGGGGGAGGGAAAACCTAGGAAGAACCTCATGCATAAATTTCATTGGCAGAAACTAATTGTAGTGCTCCCATTGGGTTTTCAACTTTTAGTCCAGGGGAGCCTTTAAAAATAAATAAATCACCAAGTCACACCCCCTTTGCCAAGAAGGCTGTAACAGTTGCAGATGGGTAGGTCCACCTTCAGATGTGCTTCTTTTGTGGAGTAGCAACCCTCCCCCCCCCAAAAAAAAATCCTTCCTTGTCCGTTTGAGTGCTTCGTGGGGAGGGGGTAGGAAATAGAAGTTGTAAGGAGGCTGAAACTTATTAACCCAATCCTTGGTGTATCCTACTTCCTTTGAATTTAAGGCGCTAACTCCAATCTTAGACATTAAGAGTTTTATGAGCTTCCCAGGGGCTTATTCTGGATGGAAAGGTGGATTAGGTATACTGTGCATGCTTTTTCCATAGAAGCAGATGCTATAGTTTTATTCAGCTATTCCTGGAGAAAGAGGAAGGGGTACATGTGCTCTCCCCATTCCTGGCTGGAAAAGGTCCTCTAACTTTGATAATGCTTCTTAATTACAGGTAGGGTGTGTGTGTGTGTGTGTGTGTGTGTGTGTGTGTGTGAAAACTAGATGACTGTTCTAATGTAAAATGTATATTCATTGTTCCTCTCACTTGCCCACCATTAACATGTAGTGGAAGGTTGCGCAGAAGGGAATGCAATCTTTGGTTTGAAAAAGGTTCACTGTCTGTGGCTTATAAAGAGCTGTAATGGTGTGAGACAACCTGTCCCCTTGCCTCTGCCACTATGTTCCATTATGACCTCTAGAACCATCTCAGCAAAGGGAAATTTGAATGCGGCCCTGGCAAGGCAGTGGTTATACAAAAATGCAAGAACAACAATGCAACAGAACTATTGTGCAGTTACTGCCGGTGGGAACGAAATATTTAAGAGAGGCAATAGGTGCTAGTATTTCTGGGAGCCTTGCTGTCATACATACAATGCACTTCACATGCTTATGGCTTCTGTTGGTATTATTAATTAATATATTTCAGGTCTCAGCCATGACTTGGAAAACAGACACCTCTGTCTCAGATTTAACCTGGTTCCTTTGTCATGCAGCAATGCAATGTTGGTATGCTAACAGGTGATGTAGTAGTTAAGTGCTGGACTAAGAACTGAGAAACCTGGGTACAAATCCCCACTGAGCCATGAAGTTCACTGAGTGACATTGGGCCAATCTTTACCTCCTCGATCAACCTACCTCACAGGGTTGTTGTGAGGATAAAATTGGGGGGAGGAGAGCCATGTATGCTGTCTTGAGCTCCTTGGAGGAAAGATGGGATATAAATGTAATGGGGGGGGGGGACTAATGTATAGTGTTGGAAATGTTAATCTCTCTCTCACTGGAATCACAACTATACTGCTCCACCGAATAACAAATATTAAAGAATGTAGCTGGAAAAAAATCCTATTGTTCTGCTGGTACATGGATTCTTATGCTTTGTTTGTTTCTTTTGTCTCTTGTTGACAATGGAAACTAATAATAAAAAAAAATCCCTGATGGTGTGCAACAAAAGGGTCTTATGCATATAAATGAAAATGGTCAAGACCTCAGCGGAATGAACAATGAGAACTGAATTCCTGTCCCTACCGAGCAAGGAAAGAATAGCGATGAAATATAACCATACACAGGTTGAAAAGACATATGTTAAAGGTTCTTTCTTGAAGGATTTCACTGGCTATGCTGGGAGCATATATAGCTTTTCTCTGCAAAGATTTGGTTTATTAGTAAAAGTCTGGGTAAAATTTCAGGATTTAAGAGACTACCAATAAAGTGAAGATTGACATTAACCAGACCAGGCTATAAATACCACACAAAGAGACCAAACAAACCCTCTACTGAGTGAACTGGCCAACACAGTACTTTATCACTAAGCTAATAATAAACCAAATAAGGAAGAAACCTGTTGTCTTTATAGGATCTGTTCAATCAAACACTGTTATTTTGGTATGATATAAAGAGCTTCTGAGGGCTCTTCTTTGTTCTGAATCAGCTGATCTGCTTAGATTCAGGACACATCCACATGGCTTTTACATATGGGCTCACATCTACCGCTGCTGCTTCCACCGAGCTTGCAGGACCTGATGTCATGGAGTGCCTGGGAGATGGAGCTGTGTGACCCAGGATGTCTCTGGTTCAAATGTCACCTCTGCCACTCACCAGGTGGGCTTGGGGCAGGCTACATTTTCTCTAAGCCCCAGTTCCTCACCTGTAGTATGGGGATAATAACACTGACTTAATTTTCCTGAGTAGTTATTGGTATAGCAGTTGGGGCTATACCACACTACCACAGTTGGGGCTATACCACACTACCACTTGCCATGTACATAGAAAGCATGGGTCCGAGAGGGTTATTTTTGCTTGTTGCACACTTTTTAGGCATGGGTCCAAGTGGTTTTCTGTTTGCCCTGCCACTTTCTCTGGGAAAGACTGCCATTTATCACCAAATCGGAACAAACATTAACCCACAGAAAAAACCTATTGACGTTTGTTCTGATTCAGTAAACAGCAGATTTTCCTGGGTGAAAATGGTGGGTAAAGTGGAAGTGTGAATGAGTCCTTACTGAGATAAAGGATGATATCCAGCATTGGACATACTCAGAGGAGAATCACTGAAAATAATGAACGTAGGTATATTGATTCCAATGGGTCTACTATGAGTATAATTTAGATACTGCCTAAACTAATGTATGTAATATACTTTAACCTCCTATGTAAAGTCTCCATTTCCTCTAGGATACTTAGAAGCCTCTTTTTGTTCAAATGTACCTCTAGATACGGGGTGCCAACTTGACTAAAATATTGGGGGGGCAGGTAAGCCCCGCCCTGCATAATCAATCAAATGACATGGTGCACACATACCATTTGAATGGTAATGCCCAACAACTTTGAGGGGGCTCAGCCCCCTCAAATATTTTATGGGGGGCAGCAAAGGGATCCTGCCCCTAGGAGTTGGCTCCTATGTCCAGATAAATTTCTGATTTTGAATAATAGATCTGCCACTATCACTCTAAGATGCTAACTTGTTCTGTGTCCCCCAAGTGGGCTTGTATGGACAAGCTGGATGGTGACTCACTTTTGGAATGGAAGAGTGTGAGAGTGGGTTGCCTCCTCAAAGAATACCAAAGTAGACAAATCTCACTGCCAGTGTCCTATCCCTTGCATGCATCTAGATGAGCCTTGTAGTCCCTTCCAAATCCACAGTTCTATGATTCTATGATTGTGTAAAGCACTGCAGGGAGAGCCAACCTGGTTATATATGTATATAAGATGAGTTAAGAGTTTCTGGTATTAGAAGGTAAGAAAGTTAGAGTGGGACTATGAGACATGGTGGATCATAGGTAATCAATGAGAGAGTTAGTTCTGGGTGTAAATCAGGCTTCCTCAACCTCGGCCCTCCAGGTGTTTTTGGCCTACAACTCCCATGATCCCTAGCTAGCAGGACCAGTGGTCAAGGATGATGGGAATTGTAGTCTCAAAACATCTGGAGGACCAAGGTTGAGGAAGCCTGGTGTAAATCCACAGAACAAATACAGAGCAGGTCACTTTTGCTACTTTCTAGGATGATTAGGGCACTGAGGGCAATAAATTAGAAACTTCAAGAGGAACAAATTCAACCACAAGATCATTCCTGGTAGAAATGGCAGGAGAATGAAATCAGGCCAGTAGCCCAAAGCGAAAATGTGATAATAGGTGACTTCAGTTATGCTTGCCTAGACTACGGTAGGTGAACGTTATTCATTATTTCTCTTGTTATACTGTTCTTCATTTTTTTAAAAAATAAATCAGTGTGGGTTTTCAAAAAGGTAATACTTTAAAGATACTTTATAAAAGTGTATTTTATCATTTTATTTCCAAAAAACCCATATAAAATACAAAGTCACATGGATGTACATGGAAATGCACTTTCATTTTTGTCAGTACTTTAATGATAATTATTTTGTGTATATTTGGTTTTTTAAAAATAGTTTTGTGGGTTTTAACTGTGTTTCATCAACAATTTTATTATGCACACCACTCAGAGAGTTTTTTGATTTATAAATCTTTATAAATTGATATCTTGAGATCTCTCTCACACAGAGACAGTACTTCTAGGAATGATATAGCAATGTGCCTCACAACCGTTCAACATGAAACTTATGAGAGGAAAGCAATTTCTGATTTAATACAGAGTGGTACCTCAGCTCAGAGATGTAAGTGTTGTTGAACAATATTATCAAATTCAGTAAATATGTGGGAATGGAAAATTGCCTAGAAGGTTCAGCAGCAACACATTTGGTTCAAAAACAATTCAGAAAAAAGACAATTATTTAAACAATCTGAGAGAGAGTCATGGGTGTAGAATCCATTCAGTAACCTTGGAGTTATTAAGAAAGGAAGTTAAAATGTAGTGAACCAGCCCAAGAGAATGCCAGTATAGTTAAACGACAGTGCCAAAGAAGCCAGGAAAGGCAAGAAAGCTTCCTTTTAAAAGCCCTTGTCAGATGCAAAGAAACAACAGGAACACAAACGTTTTAGCAAAACAAATTAAAGTTGATAGGATACACAAAGAAGGAGTTGAAGAAGCAAATTGCTGGAGACGTAAAAACAAATAGACAAACAATTCTTTAAATATATCAGGAGCAGGAAGTCAGCTAGGAAAGGAGTAGAACGGGTCAGCAACCTGTGGCCCATGGGCTGCAAGCAGTTCAGGGGGGCAATTTAACCGGCCCATAAGCTGCCCCCAAACCAAGCCGCCCACTCGGTGAGTCCACGTGCGCTGCGCTAAACCGCCGCAGCGCGGTGAAGGAACTCACTTCCGCAGTGCTAGACATCACGTCTGTGCATGCCCAGATGCCAGAAATCACACACACACACACACACACACATGCTCATGCGCACGCACAATCTGGCCCACAGAGATCCGCGGGACTTGACCGGCCCAGGCAGGTAAAACCTTGCCGACCCCTGGAGTAGACCAACAAGGGAGATTGTGAAAGGAGACTTCAGGGGAACAAAACAAATTCTTTACAGCATTCTCTGTGGTGTGAGATGGTGAAGAGAAACTCACATTTGACCATTGCTCAGTAAAGCAACTCCTTAGAAACTGATGAAGATCAAATGCTAAGGCTGAAGTGCCTGTTGTGCCTGGCATGAACATAGGTGTCAATCTTTCCCTTTTTAAAAGGGAAATTCCCTTATTCCAAATAGGATTCCTTGCAATAAAAGAGAAAAGTTGACAGCTATGGGCATGAGGCTGCCACAAAAGGGAAGAAATGGCATCTCTGTGTTGAGTATTTCCACTCTGACCTGAAAGATTTGGACCATTTCCGATACGCTGATGTTGTTTTGGTCATTTCATCAAAGGCAGAGTAAACATGCCTAGAATTGTATTGAGTGGTTTGCTCCTATGAGCAATCTACATTCAGCCATTTCAAGGACTGGTGTGTCTGTATGGACACCAGGCAAGGTACTCTCAGTTAGGAAGGAGGGAGAAGATTGCCTTTACAAGTGAACCTACTTAATTGACCCTTTCAAAAACAATATGTGTGCCATCCATTGCAGGGGGTTGGTCTAGATGATCCTTGGCATCCTTTCCAACCCCACAATTCTAAGATCCTTTGAAATTCACACTTCTCCAAATTTTGCAGTGCTCCAAGTTCTCCAGCCAAGAAGTGTGTAGAAAAATGTGTATGCTAGGGTAAAGCGTGCATATAAATGTATCTATAGTGAAAATAGCATATAAAATCTCTCTCTCTCTCTCACACACACACACGTATATGTATATATCTTAATTACACAAGTTTCTAACATAAAATATGATTATAATTAAAGTTAATAAAGTATATAATTACGCTTTACAGAGGTCAGTCTTCTATTTGAAGAGTTGCCCGATCGCATGATGGTTTGCACATAAAGAGCCATATGAAGGAAGAACAGAGAACCTTGAAGATTCCAATCAGGAGTGCTTGGCCAAAAGATTGACCAGATAGGCACACAGCTGCTGAGGTCACCATCTCCCACACAAGATTGATCATATTTCTATGGAATTAAAATTTATGAAAAATTGTGTTCTTTTCTTAGTGACACCAACCCTAAATGTGCCAGGTCACTGTGGGAACTTTTAAACTGTGGCTCCCAGACTCTCAGTTTGTGAGGTGGGTCAAGGCAGAGGCCAACAGATATCATGTGCCAGAGGTATTCCTGAACCAAACTTACCTTAGATGCTACAGGTTGAACCATATTCAATGTGATAGTGGTGATTACATGCCCCTTTCCTCCAAAGTGGTCACCTATTCCCCCCCCCCTTTTCATCTCACAACAACCCTGTGAAGTAGGTTAGGCTGAGAGACGGTGTTTCATGGTTGAGTAGGGATTTGAAGCTTCCAAGATTGTGATCCAAGACTCTAACTACTACACTACGCTGCCTTTTGTGTTTCAGTAAACATTAACGATGAACACTGGTGCATATGTTGCTAGCCTTAATCATAGAACTGAGTGTCAAGTGCAAATACACCATTACAAATAACGTATTTCAAATTCGGGTTTTGTAGTTGTTATAGGGTGATGTAAAGCAGCCTTTTAAACGACAGCTGGCAGAGAAGGTCCTAAACTCCCTATGGTTTTAGACAAAATAAAAGGGAGTCTTTCTTTTTCATTTTCTGTTTAAACTTGGAGCAAACCACAGTCCAGCTCAGTTGTCAAAATCAGGACGAGTGTCTGTATTATCTTGGTAGTATATCAGATGTCTAAACTTCCTCCTTAGAATAACACAAATAACCTTTATGGTGCCATAGGTCCTCTGTGACCTTTTTAGTAGTCATAACAGTGACTGATAAGCAACAAAGACATATCAAGGCACTGCTTATTGGTTGGAAGTTAGAGGACCAGGCCTTGAATTCTACCTTTAAAGCTTGGACCCTGGCAACATAGCGAACATTTTCAGGGCAAGTTCATGACCTTGAGGCGACACTGAAGTATTCAATTTAACATATACAATACACCCATTCAACTTTTCGCTATTATGATGAACATTTTCTGAAGACATTATGTGCATTCCCACATAAAACCGAGGTTAAAAGTCACCACAAATGAATAATAGAAATGATGAAATGACAAAACTAAAGGAACACATTTTATATTAAGTGGAAATATATTTTTTTAACATTTTATGGAAGATTTTTGAAGCATACACAATATATCACCACCCCTCTCTCCTTCTGAAAACCTCCACAGCTGTATGTGCCCTGAAAATCTGACCTCAAGCAGGACAGACTAGAAGCCAATAATCACATATATTCTATATAATTTCTTCTTTTTTGTTCCTGATAACAATATTTTACACTCTTCTCATCCACCACTCTCATACTCTCATTTGTAAACACTACTAGGAAAAGACTTTATCTCCAGGATAAACTGGGAAGGGGAAAATACCTATATGAAAACATCTCTGCATTATGACTACAGAGACAGGCAAACTTATTCATTTCTGTTTTGCTCAGTTTCTTATCTTTCCAGTTGTGAGTTCAATTCTCCACATTTCCACATTGATTTGCATTTTTTTTTTAAAAAAAGTCATCATGAAAATTCATCTGCTAATATAACCATTCTTGTATGAAATTTCCCCTTTACATTTTTTTTTGCAAAGCCATTTTCTCCAATATAATGCCTTGTAGTAGGTTTCTTTTTTAACCAATGCATGCATTCTGTTTACATTTTGCCCTAATACATGCATTTTTGTACACATTACTTGGCCAGAGAACTGCATTGCAAAATTCGTTTGAGTGCAAATTTCGAAGAACAGCTTTGGCTCTCTATTTATATATTTATTTAATAGGGAGGTGCAAATCAGGAAGGCTCCCCTTTAAATGTGAACTGAATTCAGTTTCTCCCAGCATCCTTAAATAGGGATTTGCTGTTTAAGTCTACTCAACCTGGTTCGGCTTACTCCCAGGTTGGTGCTTATAGGACTGCACCACAGGAAGCTGAATTGGATTCAGCTTGCTATGGTGGGCTTCTGAATCATATAAGGCAAAAGGCATTACACAGAAAGGCATGTTGCAAGGACATGACTGCCTTTGATAAATACATAAAAGAAAAGGGAGCTCAAGGAAGCTGCAAAAAGGTGTGATTGTGTTGGGGATTCTTAACACCTTTCCTGCCTGCCATTTATCTCCCCCATATTGCAGTCTATCGACCTGATTCCCAGAGTTTCAAATTTGCAGGGTAAAGATATGTCTGGAAAATGACTCTAATTCTGGGAATTGCAGTAGAGTTTTAAGAAGGCCATCAACATGCAGAAATGTGTCCAGTAGAGAGTGACAGAGGAAGTGAGGGACCTTGAGGCTGAATCTGATGAGGAAAGGCTGAAGCAGTTCTGTATGTTTTCGCACGGCAAAGAAGCAACGTGATAATTAAGAGCCATCTTTGTTCCAGTCTTCTCCCATCATCTTCACACTACCAAACCCTGGGCTCAGAGCCTTCTTCCCTTAGCGGGTTCCCTGATGGTTCCTCCCACCATTCCTCTGTGTCCAACCAGTCCATGATGCACAGAGAAGATGGAGCAAATGAGCTTTCTCCTGCTGCAGATGGTGCAACCCGCATCGATAGGATCAAATGACAAGAAGAGGGATTTCTACTAAACACTGGGGGTGTGGGGGTGATTCCCTGGTGGTACACGCTGTTAGCCATTGGGACAGGACGCCTTGGAAAGTGGTGGATTCTCCTTTGAGAGCCTTTGAGAGCCAGTGTGGTGCAGTGGTTAAGAGTGGTAGTCTCGTAATCTGGGGAACCGGGTTCGTGCCTCCGCTCCTCCACATGCAGCTGCTGGGTGACCTTGGGCCAGTCACACTTCTTTGAAGTCTCTCAGCCCCACTCACCTCACAGAGTGTTTGTTGTGGGGGAGGAAGGGAAAGGAGAATGTTAGCCGCTTTGAGACTCCTTAAAGGGAGTGAAAGGCGGGATATCAAATCCAAACTCTTCTTCTTCTTCTTCTTCTTTGTTTGAGGTTTTTGGAAGAGGCTGGATACTTATCTACCAGGGATGTTTCTATTTGTTTGTTTGTTTGTTTAATTAATTAATTTATACTTAATTTGTTTAATTAATTAATTTATAAGCTACATTTCCTCCAAGTAGCTCAAGGAGGCATAGATAGTTCTCCCCATTCCTTCATTGCAACAACAATGCAAGGTAGGTTAGGCTGAGAGTGATTGACTGTCCCAAGGTCACCCGGTGAATGGGGATTTGAACTCTGGTTCAGACTTTGATTTGAACACTACACCACACCGGCAGAGGGCTGGACTAGATGTTCTTTGAGGTGTCTTCTAGCTCAATGATTTAATCTCCAGGAGAACAGAAGCAGCTTGGAGAAGAACAATGGCTAGAGAAGAAGGGGTTAAGTGTCCACTTTCCACCATTCATCCATTCAATATTGTTCTGCCAAAGCTTTTTTTATTACTATTAAAAAAACAACAGCAGCAACAACAAAAATGGATATGTTGGCTTTGTTACTTGGCTTGTACCTAAGCTAGCATGTAGTCATCCCTACGTAGGTAACATGCCATAGCAAGCTCTTAGCTTCTATGTAAACTAGAAATGGCATTGATATTAAAATAAAATCTCAAGGGACAGTCTGGAAGGAACAGAAAAAAATCACCATCATGTGTGATGCGCATGAAACGTAGTATGGAAAGACAGTAGCGAAGTCTTCCGTGTAGACACCCACCTCCCTCCGCTTATGATAAATAAGTTGTCCTCCCCCCCTGCAATTAAATCACACCCACAAAATATTATTTATATACTTCTCTCTTCAGCTTGGCTTGAGGTGTTGTTTGGACAAACCTTATTAGAGGACAAAATAAAAACGTCCATCAAGAAATTATGCAAAAGGGAAAATGGACACACCAGCTGGGTAAATCTATCATACGCTGGCAAAATAAATAATAAAAAAGGGCAACAAGCACTTTTAATTAGCTGAGTGAATGTCGTTTGCGGAACGCTGAGAGCCCAGCCTCCTCGCTCATATTAAAACGTGTGCCTAATTTTCTGTGAAAAGAAAGAAAGAAAAAGTCCCAACTGAACAGCCCTGACCACAGTCAATCATACTAAAAGCCACTGGTGCTTAATTTGATTTACCAATATAAAATGCAAATGAGGTGATTAAGTGGAGTGGCAGGCAGTGTTGGGCCCCTTTCAAACCATCAAGTTAAATGCGAGCAGACAGCGAACTGCCTGGGCAAAGAAAATTTTAGCATATTCGTTTGATTAGTGCTACAAAAATTTAATTAGATTGGCTAATTACTTGACAAATTGTTCTACACTAGAGAAAAGGCAGAACATTTTTTATTTGTTGAGGGGGGGGGTTGGAGGCGGGAAGCGCTCCTCTGTGTATTTTAGTCCAAATGCTATTTGCCAATTTGCAAAAGCATTATTAATTGAATAGAAGACGCTACAACAGGCCGCCAGCCACGGCAAAGCACACACGGCGTATAATTAGACCAGGCGCAGGCAGCTAGAGATGCATGCCCATAATCACACCCACCTAGTAAAATTAAACACGCTATTTCTTGGGGAACCATGTCAAAACAGGTTGTTACAAGCCCCCCTGCCCCGCTCGGGATCTTGCTAAGCAGTATGCTCCTTAGCAGAAGATACATGTAACATCCAGGTGTGCCTTTGGTACATTTCAAACTCCCTTCTTTCACAGCAAAAAGACCCAACACAGCACCTGTGCTATTCCAAAAAGGAAAAGGAGAAAGATGCACTGTTCAACTGAGCATTTAGATCAGGGGTCAACAAACTTTTTCAGCAGGGGGCCAGTCCACTGTCCCTCAGACCTTGTGGGGGACCAGACTATATTTGGGGGAAATGAACGAATTCCTATGCCCCAGAAATAACAAAGAGATGCATTTTAAGTAAAAGCACACATTCTACTCATGTAAAAACAGGCTGATTCCCGGACCGTCTGTGGGCTGGAATGAGAAGGCGATTGGGTTGGATCTGGCCCCCGGGCCTTAGTTTGCCTACCCATGATTTAGCCTCTTCCATATATGTGGCAATATACCGTGTGCAGGAAAAGAAGTTGTCCGGAGTTTGAAGTGGGGTGGCCACAAATCAATTTCATTTATTGAATTTGTTTGATGACTCTCTTTCCATAAAGTATCCCAAAAGTGATTTCACAGTAAGAGCAACAGCAATAGATATTAAAAACACTTAAATATGTAAGAGCGTTTTAAAACTGTTTCATAAGTAAAATCAATTTCAAATCCAAAAATGGCGATGCAGTGATTGACATAGCAGCCTAGGTCCAGTCAGAGGTATGTTCAATGGATCTTATTTGCAGGTAAGTGGAAATCGGGGCTTTTTTCCCCAGCTGGAACTCACTGGAACTCACTTCTAGCCCCTCTCAGGTGGGCGCTGTTGCCATTCTAAGAGAACAAGGGAGGTGCTCATGGTGAGTTCCAGCACCACTTTTTCTAGAAAAATAGCACTGGTGGGGATAGAATTGCATCCTTATAGTACAATGCTATATTGTACAAATCAGCACAGAAGTAAGTCTCATTGAGTCCAGTAGGACTTATTCCCAGGCAACAGTGTAGATGATTGCAACCTAAATTGCTTAAGACGCATTACTGCAGTAATCAATGGGGTAAATGTAGACTATTGGTGTGCACTGGATTTGGCTGAAGTCTTAATTTTGAAATGCATCAGGGCAATTCAGAGGGATTCAAGCTTCAGCTGAGTTGGGTGGAAACAGACCTGGATTGCTCTGGGTTGGGTTGGGGCATCCAAGGCAGTCTGGGGCTGGAACACTGGGCAGGAAGAAAGAAAGGCAAGCAGACCCAGTGTATTCCCATTGAACCCTTGCTCACCAGTTGGTGAGTGGAGGCCTCAGTCCTGCTGGCTGCAGGGGTCTGTCATCGAAGGATCTGTAGGTGATTCGGCCTGGCAAGAGGGGCTGTGCATAGCCTTGTTGTAAACCCTGGCCTATGTAGTATTACAGGCCTTGTGTACAGATTCAGCTGTGCAATGTACAACTAACATTTCTCTTCTCTCTCCACCACTGCCACCCCATGTTCTACAGTGGCTTCTGTATTTCTGATACATTAAGACAACTAACAGATAAAATGTAGACACAGTTTGCTACCCTGGTTAAAATAAGAAGGGGGACAAAGAAGGACTTGGAGCATGTGCAGTTTCACCTTTGAGACTCACTCAAAGCTTTGCACCATGACGACGAAGGGAACAAAATGGAGCTTGCCTCTGCTGTGAGACAGGATGCACCATGCTGAGACACGAACAATGCAACCATTGAATTTAGGTAAGACATAGCTAGTTCAGAACTAAACCAAATTTAGTAACCACCACCATCTTCTTCATTATGACTTGCTGTATTGGCTTCCTTTCCATGTGCCATTTCTCTGTGCCCCCAGGATTTTTATTTTTAACCTTCCCCCAAATGATAGCAGGGCTCTAATATTCATATCTGCACGACCACATCCAGATATCACATTAAACCATAGTTTGGGATTCATTTCTATGCAGCAACAAACTCGAGTATATGACACCAAGAGAGGTTCAGTTAGCCTCAGCTCTGATCAGCAGGCAAATGCATTTTTATTTAAACCAGGCCCGTAAGTTAATTTGTAAATGTGTCATAATTTTTAATTGTCTATTCTTATGTGTGTGTGGGAGTGTGTGTGTGTGTTTGTGTTGTTTAAAAAGTTTGTATCATTGATGTTTCATTATACTCATCTTAGTACTGTCGGCCACCTTGAACATGATTTGGTGGAAAGGCAATATATCAAGCTCAACAAATAAACAAGATTCTCCAGGCAAGTTATGTGTACATAAATGCATTTTTTTAAAACTGGGCATAAAAGACATATATTACTGAAAATAACATAGAAAAATGCATTGTTAGGGGAAATGGTTTTGCTAAAATTCGTATATGTTACAAAATTGCAAGCAAAAATATGTGTATTCAAAGAAATTGGTAGTAAGATGCTAATAATTTCCACAAGGACATGTCTTTGTTTTTAATGCCAATTAATGTAAAAAAAATGTGAAGAACTGAATTTAGGATGGGAAGAATGAGAATTTGGATACAACTGGAGGCCCCTCGACTGTCCTCGGGTCCAGTATTGGACCACTTTGACCGGATATCCCCAGCCGATGTGGACAGACTCCTCCAAGCTGGAAAGCCCACCACTTGTCCTCTTGACCCGTGCCCGTCCTGGCTGATTAGAGCGTGTCCAGACGAGGTGCGGGCCCCCCTGGGGGATATCATCAATTTGTCCCTTGGCACTGGGATATTCCCAGGGGAACTGAAGGAGGCAGTGGTGCGTCCGCTCTTAAAGAAAACATCATTAGATCCTTTAGATCTATCCAATTACCGCCCGGTTTCGAATCTGCCATTCCTGGGTAAGGTGATTGAGAGAGCGGTTGCTGAACAGCTTGGTAGGTTTCTGGATGAAACATCTGCTCTCAATCCATTCCAGTCCGGCTTCCGCGCTGGTCATGGGACCGAGACGGCTCTGGTCACCCTAACAGATGATCTCCGCAGGCAGCTGGATCGAGGCGGGTCGGGGCTGCTGATTCTTCTAGACCTGTCAGCAGCCTTCGACATGGTCGATCACGAACTCCTGGACCGCCGCCTTGCCGACGTGGGGATACAGGGCACAGTCCTTCAATGGCTGCGCTCGTTTCTCTCCGGTCGGGGACAGAGGGTGGCGCTTGGGGGGGAATTGTCATCGCGCCACTCCTTGGTGTGTGGAGTGCCTCAGGGTGCGATTCTCTCCCCGATGCTTTTTAACATCTTTATGCGCCCCCTCGCCCAGCTTGTCCAGAGTTTTGGGCTGGGTTGCCATCAGTATGCCGATGACACCCAACTCTATCTGTTGATGGATGGCCATCCTGACTCGGCCCCAGATACACTGACCAGATGTCTGGAAGCTGTGGCTGGATGGCTACGTGGGAGCCGGTTGAAGTTAAACCCTTCGAAGACAGAGGTCCTCTGGCTGGGACGGAGCGATATGGGATCGAGGGGGCAACTCCCGTCTCTTGCGGGGGTGCAATTAGTGCCAGCATCGTCCATGAAGAGTTTGGGTGTAATCTTCGATACCTCCCTCTCTATGGGGGCGCAGATTACAGCTATAACAAAGGCGGTGTTTTTTCATCTCCGCCAAGCTAAGCAGTTGGCTCCTTATCTCTCTCGCCCTGACCTAGCCACTGTGATCCATGCGACGGTCACCTCCAGACTGGATTATTGTAACTCGCTCTACGTGGGGCTGCCCTTGAGACTGACCCAGAAACTCCAGTGGGTGCAGAATGCCGCGGCGAGACTACTTACGGGGTCTTCGCTGCAAGATCATATCCATCCGGTGCTGTACCAGCTGCACTGGCTCCCGGTGGAGTACAGGATCAGGTTTAAGGTGCTGGTTTTAACCTTTAAAGCCCTATACGGCCTAGGACCCTCGTACCTACGGGACCGCCTCTCCTGGTATGTCCCACAGAGAAATTTACGGTCTGCAAATAAAAACACCCTAAAGATCCCAGGCCTCAGAGAGGTTAGGCTGGCCTCAACTAGAGCCAGGGCCTTCTCGGCCGCGGCTCCAATCTGGTGGAACGCTCTGTCACAAGAGACTAGGGCCCTGCAGGACCTGACATCCTTCCGCAGGGCCTGCAAGACAGAGCTGTTCCACCAGGCCTTTTGTCAGGGCGCAGCCTGACCCCCTCCTCTGGCAATCTGCACAAAACTTTGCTTGATGGTTGCCATTAATTTGATTTTAATTTGATTTAATTAATTTTATAATGAATGTTTTACAATGTTGAACTATTTGATTGTTGTTAGCCGCCCTGAGCCCAGCTTCGGCTGGGGAGGGCGGGATATAAATAAAATTTATTATTATTATTATTATTATTAAAACGAGAAAACCAAAAGTAGGCGAGAGAGAGAGAGAGAGAGAGAGAGAGAGAGAGAGAGAGAGAGAGTTCTGCCCCATAATGTACTGAAAATCAGGATGGATACACAAATCTGCTTTGGGCTCAGGACTCAGCTTTTCATATTTGCCAATTTAGGCTACGCTGGCTAAGAAGCTGGCATGGAACATTTCTGATTATGCACATTAGGCAGCACTCTAAATCCAGACGGCCGTCTCCTCTCCTCCCCTCCTTGCCTTTCCCCTTTGTCTTCTACATGCTGCACAAGCTCCCACTCCTTTCAGGAGGCTGCATCTGCTTCTGCTGGTTTTCAGCATAACTAATCAACCTCTAGTGACTCCACCATCATGATAATATAAATAGATACCCACTTTATCTGCTCGAGTGGAAAAAAATAAGGATCATATTGTATAAACATAACACATTGGAGCTAGCAATTAGATACTGCTTTTAACTCAGGTTAAAGCCAGAGCAGCGGAAGCCATGGGGGGATACATGAAACCTGTGTGAACGCTACTCCCCTATATCCACGCAGGCATGAAATATTATTTATCACAATTAGCCATTCTAAGCAGCTGGCCCGGGATGCCAATTCATTTAAAAATGCATAACCCAAATGAAGAAGAAAAGTCAAACGTTGATGGGAAAGAGGGAGAAGAACACTCAGATCCCTAAGCAGGACGCTTTCATGAAACAATCACAGGTTCCTCTAGATTGGTGTGTTGTAGTGGTTTATTTTTATTTTGCTGGTGTATTCTGCGACATGGCATCAATGCACAAATAGCGCAATAGCGATGGATTCATACTGAACCATACACATCAACCCACTTTATTAGTTCTGCTGTGCTTCTGCACAGCACTGTGTCACTGCATTATTGCAATCAGAAGGAGCTGTAGCGCAGGGAAAGAGGGGAAACACACTCACAAAGAGAACGTTGGTAGTATAAAAAGTTACAAGATTCCAGCAGTAAGCTGATTAGAAACAAAGTGGTATTTATGCCCTGAAACATTTGCAAGAGCAAACGGTATTGAAGGTGGGATTGTGTATAACTGCCCCAATACCATCGTGAGCACAAATAGTGATGAATGCATAATAAAAAGGGCAGCTGGAGGGGCCCCATGTTTTTGCTTTAACTATCCCTGGAATATGATTTGTTCTGTTTTGTATCTTAAAACAGCAAATTGGTGTTGTGTAGTGACTATGGGGTTGTGGGTTGTACCCAAGGCTGTGTGAAGCTCCTGCACACACACCCCATCTGCTCTGGTGTGTTCCCCAGTGTTGTGGAGCAGATTTTGAAAGTGTGTGAAAGTTTGTGGGTGCTTGGAGAGCTGCAGGAGGATGGAAGCCTGCAAGGCAGGGAACAGGTCTTCCAGGAATCACAGGCACAGCAAATATAAATTGGTACATGAAATTTTGATGTAAATTCATGCCCTCTTTTTCCTCTTTTTTGGGGATCCATGAGTGGCCACTCTACCTAATTTACAGGATTTTTCAGGATTACCATGATCGAGTGTGTGAGATGTTGTGAGGACTTGAAACATGCAGTGTTAAATTTTGTTGCAAGCTATTCCTTTGGATATACAAAATTACCTTCTCTTAAGCTTTCTTGTATTGTTTTCCATTTGAACATACCTCATTAATGGCCTTTGATGGCTTGAGGCTACAAAATGCTGGATATTTACACTCACATGTGCTTGAGTGGTGCTTGAAGACACTTTCAACAGATGTTGAATCAAGTTCAACATCTGCAGGAAGCTGCTGAGTGAAATCATCTGGAGATTTAGCATAAGGTGTCATTTATATGTGGATGACACCCCATTCTCCTTTTCCTTTTCATCTGATTCAGGTATGGCAGCAGAAGAGTCAAACCAGCCCACTTCTGAGCGTAGCTTATGCTTTGCATGCAGAAGGTAATAGACTGCAAAAGATCAATTAATTGAAATTCAATCCTGACCAGATGGACATAATGTTGGTGGGTGGTTCCAGACTGCTGGAGCTCAACCTGTTTTAGATGGAGATGAACACCTTCTAAAACCAAGTTTGCTCTTTTGAGGTACTCCTTGATCCAGTGTTGTCACTCGAGATGCAAGCATCCCCTCTTGGCATAAGGTGTCTTCTGCCACCATTCGCCAGTGTGACAACGACATTTTCCAGAGTTCTCTAGGAAGTGAGATTGATTGTTAAACCACTCTGAGAAATGTAGCTCCGTGAGGAGAATGGGGGCAGTGTCTCCTAACAACTCTCAGTGCTCTTAACACATTACAGTTTCCAGGATGCTTTGAGAGAATATATGACTGTCAAATTGATATAACAGTGCTTTGGGGTATAAGGTGCAGATGTGGCCTTGATCCGGGGCTTTTTTTCAGCCCAAGCTCACTGGATTTAAGCTCCGCCACCTCTCAGGTGGGTGCCATTGTCCTTCTAAGAGAACAAGGGAGAAGTTTATGGTGAGCTCCAACACCTCTTTTCCTAGAAAAATAGCACTGCCTTGATCTATTTTGAACTGAACTGCCTTATAATCTCCTGGATCATAAGCAGCTGATTAGCTCTGAGCTGTGCACAAACCCTTTGGCAGGAGCAAAAGTTAGTCTCTGAGTATTTTGGTGGTGGCAAGTGCATGAAGACCACCCCCTGATAATCTGAATGCTCCAAGGCATTTGGGTGCTTCATTCTATGGCCAAATGTATTGTGCTGTGCAGGTATCATTTTATTGAGTCTTCACCTGAGTAAGAGAGAAGAGAAATTGGCCTGCAATTTCATATTCAGACCTCGGACGGAAATCCTTTGCTTGCCTTGACAATTTATCCAAAGAAAAAAAAGAGAAAGGATAAAGCCAGGGACTCTTCGGGGAAAGGATACGATCTACTTTTGTTCACGTGTAAAGGAGAATTCTTTGTTGACACAAAGGTGGGCAAATGGTCACACTGAACATTATCGGTACTCACTCAGGCATCCAAAATATATTCATGACTTGAAATGGTATAGCATGAAAAAAAACTCCAAATGCTTTATACAAGTGTGTAACTAATACTTCAGGGAATATTGGGAAATAAAAGAAGGCTGGTATTTTATCAGGCCCCACCGCAAGACAGGGGAGCGTGATTGACAAATGAACTGATGATCATGTTTTATTAGTCACATGGCTCAGGAACTACTTTGTTGGGTCTCATCAGCCTGCTGTCTTTTGTCCTTTACAATTACATGGTCAATCTAATGCAGCTTTATCTGAGCTATGGACAAAACCTATTAGCACTTCTCAGTGGTAACACAGTATGAAGGTATCTCTTGCGCATGACTTTGGCTTGGGATGGTGCACCTCAGAAGGGAATAGATTTCATATAGACAGGAAATGAGATTCCAATGAATGTGGCCCAGGGGCCCTGTTCAGGCATTCAAACCTGCATGTGATGAGAATCATGGGTGGAAGACACTGGGGACATGGTAGCTATCACATCACTTGGCCCTACCACCTTTTGTGTTGAGAGGAGACATTCTGGAGGCTCCCCTCAATTTTTAGAGCCCTAGTAATGTAAATCTCATGAGGATTCTATGTATAGGGAGTAGTCTCCCTGCACCATACAGTGGTACCTCGCAAGACGAAAAATGCGCAAGACGAAAGAGTTTTCTGTTTTTTGAGTCGTTCCGCAAGACGAATTTCCCTATGGGCTTGCTTCTTGTGAGTTTGTTTCCTTTTTCTTAAAGCCGCTAAGCCGCTAAGCCGTTAATAGCCGCTAAGCCGCTAATAGCCGCTAAGCCGCAAATAGCCGCTAAGCCGCTAAGATGCTAATAGCCGTGCTTCGCAAGACGAAGAAACTGCAAGACGAAGAGACTCGCGGAACGGATTAATTTCGTCTTGCGAGGCACCACTGTACTTACTTCAGACCTTCTCATTTTCAATGCATGAAGGATGATGGGTCTGGAGAATGAGAATGTGATAAAGGGGAAAAGGCCAACCACAGTGTCTCCTCAAATGCTGAGGGCTGGAATACCTGAACATGGCTAGAAAGGCAGCGCTATATAGAATACTCAAACTGTGGCTGGACTTTGTAGCGGTGCCCCAACTGTGGAATGGCCTGTCCCTAGAGGTGCAGTTAGCTTACATTGATGGGCTTCCAGCAGCACTTCAAAACACTCCTGTTCATCAAGGCTTTTGATGGGTCCTGTGACAGAAGGTGCAGGTAGAGAAGAGTTTGGGGGGGTGTAGTGCAGACTGGATTAAACCAGTGAGGTGTAGCTCTCAGTATGCTGAGCTGATTGCCTGAGGGTACAGCTAGCCAGAAGTGGGTGGAGACAATACTTTGAGAGGGAGAAGAAAAGCAGTTTTGGTTCCTGGCATTGGGCTGAATAACTGTATAACCTCTGAGCTGTGTAAAATCCACCCTGAGGGAATATTTACTACCAGAGAAGGCAGTCTCTGAGCTGGGGGTTAGACTGAAAGTCAGTGGTTATTGTCTTTCAAGGGTATACAGACAAGCAAGAACTGGGAACTGAATTTTGGAAGAGGACAAGTGGCGTTGTGAGGGAACGCTCTGTTTAAATCCCAATTCAGTAGGAAGGGGATATACCTTCTAGTGAGAGAATAATAATCTCAAACCAGTTGGATGGGGACTGTGCGCCGATTCCTTGGTCTGATAAGACTGGGCCTGACAGAGGAGCCTCAGGTGTAAGATTTCTAAGGGTTGGGAATCTGAAGGACAGTAGACAGATTAATAGAAGCCTGGCAGAAAGTACCAGCCTGTTTCAGAACCCACAAGTTATTGAAACCTAAGTTGTAACACCTCTGTCATTACTTTATATAAATGAAGAAAACCAAAGCCTCACACTTACCATCTTATTGAGAAGCCTGTGACTGAATCTAATATATATTTACAGTTTACTGATTCTTTGAAGATTTCCAACACCTGAAATATCCCTGCTTACCATTCTTGTTGTGAAATAAATCCTTTTGCTGTTTAACTTCCATAAGGCTCAAAGTGCCAGTTTCCCCCCTTTTTTTTGTTTAAAAAAAGCCAGAAAGAAAGGGGGCATGCTACAGGTCTGCTCACCTTTTCTGGTGGGCAGCGTTGTGTTCAAACATCTGGGCCCCTGCAGGGATTTGGTGAGGGTGGGAGGAGATTGACGCCCCCCCCATTGCTGTCTTGACTGTGTCACTGGTGCTGAGCAGGGCCCCACCCAGGTGTGGCCCCGCTGTCCAATCAGTACCGGTTGGAGGTGTGGCCACAGGGAATTTAAACCACAGCACAGCCAAGGAGCTCTCCTCTCTCACCTGTTGCCGGATCCTCTCTAAGTTTTTGCAGAAGTTTACTGTGACACCTGAACTGACTTTCTGTGTATGAAATTCAATTGCCTGCAGCTCAGCACATAAGATGACAAACAAGACAGGGTTTCCATGGCTGTGCTCTGTTTTCATGCTCATGAAATATTTTCATTCTGAACTTGAAACAGTAGCCATCGGCAGTGACTGACTTGTGTTCACAAAGATGGAACCATTAAAAAACAGTAGTGTGTTAAATTAATACAGAAGCTTTTCAATGCTTCTCCTTTGTTTCCAATAGGTGGCAAGACATGTCGGAGTGTCTTAGTATCTGAAAAGCGAACACAAATACCACACTAATACAGTAAATTGTTACTTTTCAAATCCACCAGTTCCTTATTTTGGCAGGTAACATAGACACATATGCATATGGCTTTAAAGAAATGCTCAGTTTTCCTCTCTAATAACACATCACTTATTTCTCCTACATTTCACACTCTGCTCCCATCACCTGCACCAAATCAACATACGGAAGGAGTATTTTATGTTGCTGTTCTTAAGTAATATATTTGTAGCAAATGTCTTAAAGCTCCCAAGAGACGCACAACACTCTTACCTGACTAATGACAGTTTCACACATTTTTGTTCCACACTTGATTACTAAAAAAACCACCAAGTGATTACTTGTATGTGTGAATGGACTATCACTACTATAAAACCACAGTCTGAAGGCTCCAATACTTAGAAACAATGTTTCTGTATGGAGTTGGTTTTCATTATCCAGCAGTGTACTCATCCAAGAGCACAGTAATTCAATACAGAGAAATCTAGTGATTTGTATGCATGATTGAGGAAGCCCCAAGTAATATGGGGTGCATGCAGACCTGATGCACACCTTTAAAATATGCTTTTAAATACATCTTTAAAAGAGAAAAGATGCATTCCAACAAATATACCTATTAATACACCTATCAAAATGCTATTTTCAGGTATTTTGAAAAATAAATGGCTGATTAATGTGGAAATGCAGGAAAATGGAACTGTAAGGGTGAAAAGAAGAAGAAGAAGAAGAATAGTTTGGATTTGATATCCCACTTTATCACTACCCGAAGGAGTCTCAAAGCGGCTAACATTCTCCTTTCCCTTCCTCCCCCACAATAAACACTCTGTGAGGTGAGTGGGGCTGAGAGACTTCAGAGAAGTGTGACTGGCCCAAGGTCACCCAGCAGCTGCATGTGGAGGAGCGAAGACGCGAACCCGGTTCCCCAGATTACGTGACTACCGCTCTTAACCACTATACCACACTGACATGCAGCAGTGATACCACACATAGATTCATCTATCGCTGTCTATAGCCAATGAGTACAATTTATACACAGAACTCAGCAGGGTCTAAAACTGGTTTGCTGTATTTATTCCTGAAGTTGGAAAGTGAGGGATAATCAACTCAACCCACAGCTAGGTCCGGTCAAGACAAGTTGGGTGTTTTTTAATCTCCACATTGTTGAGCAGGGAAACTTTGTGGGGTCAACTTCTTTCTAAAGAGACAATATTTCTGGCAATATTTACCAATATACAAATAGAGCTGGGAAGAAGAGCACAGCAATGGCCAGTCCCAGTCCTGGAGCAGCATCTGTGACCCCAAAGCAACAACACCTTTGTGGCCCACCTTCCTCCAGCTACCCTTAGACAAGCAAATTATTTCTCTGACCAAATTCCAGCTGCCTTTTCTCTCTTTTTAAGGCAGAACTAGATACAATGAGGAAGGGAGTCGAGCCCCACTCTGAGGATGGGGATGGAGAGCAAGCCCCCCAAAAGATTTGTGGGTCGAACTGTTGAAGAGCTGTTTTGTCCCAGAGTGGTTTAATGATCAGACCCTCTTCACAGGGTTCTCTGGGAACTGTAGCTCTTTGAGGGAGATAGGAGTCTCCTAGTGATTTTCTCCACCCTAAACTAGCTGCAGTTCCTAGGATTCTTTGGGGGAAGCCAAGAATGTTGAAAGTAGTCTCATAGTGGTCTAAATGCATGGTCAGCACAGGACTTACGGTGGCATGGATGTTTCCCCGGCATGGGGTGCTAAGTCGAGCGGGCGCAAAATTAAGAAGATCTACAATTGAGAAGATCCATTTGGAGGCACCATATTTTGGCTTGTACAGGGCATCATATTATGAGAAACTGCCAAATTCCATCCCTGTGTATGGAATGAATATGGTATTACTTTACAAACTACTCTATTCCAAACTTAAAAATGGAAAGCGTAATACTGGTGGTCAACAAAAGAGGTTTAAAGACTATCTCAAGGCAAATCTAAAAAAAAAAAAAAGTAGTATAAACACCGACAACTGGGAAACACTGACCTGTAAGTGCTCCAATTGGAGAACAGCCATTACCAAAGGTGTCATGGACTTTGAAGACACTGGAACTCAGGGTGAAAGGGAGAAACGAGAGGAAGGCATGTTTGGCAAACCCTCACCATGATCAACTCTCACCTGGAAATCTATGTCCCCACAATGGAAGGACGTGTGGATCCAGAACTGGCCTCCACAGTCACTTATGGACTCACGGTTAAAACCATGTTTATGGAAGACAATCTTAATTGGCTACGAGTGATCACCAAAGAAGAAGAATTACATTACAACCAATCTAGAAGGTGCTGTTTGGTTCCTCCTCCTTAGTCCCAGTGTTGCCGTTGTGGAACTGAGCAGGGAGGAAGAGGATGGGGACAAAAGTAGAATTAGTTGGTTCTGCTTCTTATTGGCTCTGACAACATCTATTGTTGGCCTCCCTGTTTTCTGCCCCTCCAGTACCAATGGGAACCACACATGAGATGGTTTAAGCACCAAAACCAAGATTTATTTCAGGTCAACCAGAAAGGCAGACACAAGTCAGATGCTCTTCTGTTGAAATGCAGAATTTAGTTGGGCAGGAAGGTTGGGTTTTCAGCAAGCTTTGGGAAGTATAAATGTAGAAAGGGATGCTAGAAAAAAAAAAAGCACAGCATTTCATTTACATCTTAAGAACAAAGAATCAAATGAAAATGTGACTATTGTCTTTCCCTGCACTGTTATTGTTCATAGTATCCATCTATAATCTTTGCTTGTAATGATACTTAATAGCTGCCTTCGAGATATTAATGGAAATTGTCACAGACAAGGGAGATATTACTGCATCTAATGAACCAAAGTAGGTCTAAAATGGGGAGGCGGGAGAGGAGCAAGAAGTAAATCATGAGCAAATCAAATAATTTATACCTTTTTTCAAAATTTAACCCTACATGGAGCTAAAGTGGAATCAAATCAATGTTTCTTGTGTGCTAGCGGCCTTTAGAGAGCCACCAGGTTTCAATGGCCTTTATGAATAACTGTAGGCTGTGCAGTTTTTAGATTCTGTACTCAGTTCTTTGGTCATCACTACATCACATAACAAGCAGAGTGCTTCTGTTTTGTGGTTTAAAAATCCAAAATTCTCATGACATACCACACAAAAAATACATATGAGTCACTTATGTATACTAGGAGAGAAGACCAGTGTGTAAGATCCACAATAAGAGGGAGCAAACCTCCTTGGATGCCTTACCAAATGCTTATTGAATAATGAAGAAAAGGAGCTTTACAACCTCTTAAAGACAGCCTCTTCACCAGCAGACTTCTAGGGAAGCTTCCATATTACTGTTTATGCAGCATTCATCCTGTTTTGTTTCAATTAGGTTAGATGATGTTGACTATTTAATGAGCATCCACTCCAGTTTGTTTGCAAGGAGGCCGGATGATGTTGCATCAAAGCAAGTGTTATTCCACACTTTTCATAAAAAGTCTAATGGGGGGCGGGGGAGGTGGCATGTTGCACAGATCTTTAAATCAGATTTAATTGATCAACCTGAATTTGCTGGTAAGTGATTGAATCCCACCCAAAAGTATCAACACTCTGGATATATCCTAGGTGTAGGGAAAAGTAATGATGACATTCTTCCCTGCTTGTTTAAATTGAACTTGGCAGACAGAACTATTCCCTGCAAAAAAAGATAAAACAGCTCAGTTATCAGCCTGATATAGACCCATGACACTTCTGGGGACATCAATGCAAGTATGCCAGAACTGAAAACAGGCAGTGGAAATCAAGGAGGGAGGCCTCTCTCCTCCTCCCCCTGGTAGTGGAATACTTCAGAGCCAGGGATCAGAGGAAATGTATTTTTCCCATGATCCCTAGCTCCTGTAGTGGTGTCACAGCAGCATTCTAGTGTTAGGGAAGAGGCTGGAGAGAGATCCCTCTCCTTCCATTGCTACAACAGCCAACAAGAGAGTGGGAGGGAACAGTTATTCTCTGGGGTGAGTTGAGTTGAGCTGGTCACAAAATGGTGGCTCGACTCACAATTGCCTCTTCTATCATTTGAGCCAGAGACTTGGGTGACCTGCATACACATGAACACATTGCCACCTGAATACCATAAATAATGAAGTCTTAGATCAAGCCTTTAGAAAATGCATCCGGCAACAAATTAACAGCCAACCGATTATAGATTTGGAACACTTAAATAGAGGCGAGTCCCAAGGACAACCTGAGAATCCATGCAGAGCAGATAAAGCAAGAACGTGAGGGAAGCCTGAGAATCAAAAGAGGCACCTGCAGAAGGAATTAATCATGTAAGATTCTAGAAACTGCATTGTACTAGGAGAGGAACATGGAGACTGCCAGGCTAATCTCAAGGGCAAGTAGTGAATTGAGCTCAGATATCTTGTGCGTGTATTATTCCAATACAGGAATAATAATGAAGTCTATAAATGCCACAAAGAGGGACCAGGCACACCATTCAAGAAATGCTGAAGGACAAGTAATACGTTTAATTAAGCAGACGGTATCACTATCACTCAAGCAAGAATATTGCCTACACGACTGGGAGACCAGGGAGGGGGGCAGTGTGGAGGGGGGGGGGAACAGTGTGAAGGCAGTTGCCTGCTATGAGAATTGAGGCCTATGCAAAAATTCCATAGTCACTCATATATTAAAGCAATGCTGTACGTAAAAAAAGAAAAGAAAAAAAGAAGTTACGTGAGGTGGAGGCAGAGAACTGAAGTGGACTCCCACTGACCCATAAGCGTTTATGCTCTTTCAACCCCTCACATATACACATGCACATAAACATACATCTTTTCAACCTTTTTGAGTCTACTTGAGTCCCTTGACCAACTACATTCTTTCTATGGCACCCCTGTGGGGCTCAGGGGCAAATACACACAGGTGTATGGAAGGTAATTCGGGGGGGGGGGGTAAGGCTATCAGTGGGTATCAGCTATGATGGATATGTTCTATCTCCGTTCCTGGAGACAATATAGCTCCACATACCAGTGGCTGTGGATGACAAGTGGGAAGGATGCCATTGCACTCAGGTCCCGTTGGCTGGCTTCCCATAGACATCAGGTTGGCCATCACGAGAACAGGATGCTGGACTAGACGGACCACTGACCTGATCTAACAGGGCCGTTTTGATGTTCTTCGCATCTGATATTTCTGTGGCTGTGTCGGTTTAGAAGTCATTGTTGTCAGCAGAAGTGCTCTCCTTCCACTGGTAGCTGCCAGCACTTTGCTCATGGTGGTGGGAAAGCTGGTAGCAGGCAGCTATCTCCACACTTGTAATGGACACCTCCATTAGCAAGCCACATCCCCTACTCCAGAGGTTTTCAACCTTTTTGACTCTACAAGTCCCTTGACCAACTACATTCTTTCTGCGGCATCGCTGTGGGGCTCAGGAGCCCAGTTATGTCACCCCTTGCTTGCCGAGGCTGGCAGCTTCTCACCCTGTTTTGAACACCCTTCCTTGTGGAGGGTTCGCTCAGCCTCCTCTCACTTTTCCTTGGGAGTCCTCTGGGCAGCCACTACTGCCACCCTGGTCTCTGAGCTACCCCAAAGAGAGGTGCCTTCTCACATTGTCCCACAGAGGCCTGGGAAGAGGAATCCCTCAGCCTTAGTGGCCCAACAGAGACACAGACACTGGCCAAAGGTGAATGTGAGGCCAGCACCTTACATTGGGAGGCAGCATCGGGTGCTGCTGGCCTTGCATGCCAGAAAGGCTTCCCTTCAGCACTGGGCACTCAGCTCCCAGGCAGGCCTTGTATGCAGCAAGCACAAGAAAGGCCAAAGCAGTGCCTGCCTGCCCAGCCTCCCACTTGTCTGTCCATTTCCAACAGCAAGGGCTGGCAGACTGGCTGGCTGGGCTCCCTTGCCTGCTTGCTTGCTTATGCCACCCCAGCTCCTGGCAACCAGCAACCCCTGGCCAGCCCCAGAGGCGCCATTTGGCTGGGAAGCTTCTAGCCAGGGCTGCTGCAACAAACAGCCATGCAAGCCTTTGGGAGGTAGAGACGTGAGAAGGCGTCAGAGGAGGGAGGGAAGAAAAGAGGAACAGAGGCCAGTGTTGCCCCCGGCACCCCTGACCATCAATCAAGACACCCCAGGGTGCCATGGAACACTGATTGAAAACTACTGCCCTAATCTATGTCAGGTGCTGATCGGAGGTACTCCACTCTGCATCTAAAACAAAGTGGTGCCAATCAGGACTGTGTGCACTGTGTGCATATAGTCAAGGACAAACAGTCATGGTCAACCTGCAACCCTCCCACAGTGTCTGATCAACTGTGATTGACATTCATCTTGCTTCTGCCCTGAAAAACACCCAACATTTCACAATGGCTGTGCCTTACTAAGGTGATTATTCATGTCAGCACTGGCAGACCATAAGGACACAGATCCCCAAAGCCAGTTCTGCCGCATGGCAGCATGAATACAAACTAGATTAGGGATGGGCACCTGTGCCACTCCAAATGTTATGGGATTCCAACTTCCATTAGCTCCAGACTGCATGGGCAAAACAGGGTATAATGGGAGCTGAAGTCCACCAACATCTGGAACATCCTCTACCCTGGAACAGCTGAAGGTTAGAAGCTGGTGCCTGAATGGTGAAGCAAGACTTTTTAAAGTGGTGGCCCTGGGTGAGGGCACTATTTGGGCTGGCTCACTTCACAAGAAGGTGGACAACCTTGTTTGCTACTCGGTAATGGGAGCCTGGGATTTCAGAACACACCTCCACCCAGGCGAATTCTGCCTCTGCCTCCACAATTTGCTCTGTCCTCCTCCTCTCCCCACATGCCATTGTGCCTGCCAGCACCTCCAGTCTCTGGGTGATAAATACAGTTTCTAATCTGTATGCTAAGTCTGTAGCAGGCACACGCTAGGATTTTCCATATAAGGGGATGGGATTCTGAATTGATCAGCCTTGAAAGCTGCCTTCTGTTTTCATCTCCTTGATCAATACTGGAGAAAAGAAGGAAAGTGGGGAATCCAAACCTTTCTTTTTCTTCTTTATTCTTCACCTTCTTTGTCATGTTCCTCCTCCTCCTCCTCCTCTGTCTTCTTCCTGTCACTCCCAGACAGGTTATGAAGCATTCCCTACATTTTCAGACAATCAGTTAATACTTAGCCTTTTGCTTAAGCAGCAAGGCTAAGGCTCCTCTTTTTCTTCAGTTGTGCATATTACAAACAGAGATTAGTGCCCTTTCACTGCTGAGCTGTCAGCGTTAAAGTGACATAAGCTATTAACATTCTATTTGTAAGTGGCTAGCAGCTTCCTTTGACATTCTTGTAAAAAGGGCGCCCGAACCCTACAGTTTGCGCTGTTTTCTCTGAGATAATCCATTCCTGTCCTGTTTGATTGGCTAATGATCCTATGCAGTAATACTTAAAAAAAAAATATGGAGTGGTGGTAGAGAGAGAGAAAGAGGGAGAGAGAGAAAGACCAGGTTATGTCACATTGATTATGCCATGATGTTATGCCATAATACTGACACAGGCCTTCTGAGTAACTGTGAAGGCCCAAATCCAAGACATTGCTTTGAATTAAAAGGCAAAGCGTATTTTTTAAAGGCTTGGTATTTTCCTACTTAAAATATGTACACAGGAACAAAACTGTCACATGGACCAAGAGGGCTTTAATTTTTTTATTATTATTATTTATACCCGCCCATCTGACTGGGTTTCTCCAGCCACTCTGGGAGGCTTACAGAATATACAAAACATAATAAAGCATCAAACATTAAAAACTTCCTGATATAGGGCTGCCTTCAGGTGTCTTATAAAAGTTGTATAGTTCTTTATCTCCTTGACATATGAAGGGAGGGTGTTCCACTACTGAGAAGGTCCTCTGCCTGGACAGAACATTAATCTGGAAGGTCTTAGGTGGAATCTACACACATATTTAAAGAATGCTGTGAAAGTGCTTTTTTAATTTTTATTTTTTTGAAAAATACATTGAATTTTGCATAGCTCACTGTCTCCATCTAGCATCACATTTGTAGATTGCACTTTGCAACACATTTAAAATGTTTTATTTGCAGCTGTGTAGCTGAGTCCTTAGTATGAATCAAGTTTAAGCTTTGGAAGGTTTTTACAGGGCAAGCCTAGATGCGTCTACTGAAAAAAGAAGCCACATTGAGTACAATACAATAGTATTTACTCCCAGGCACGGACAGTACTAGAGCGGGAGAAGCGGAGAGTAAACACCCTCTTCCTCCCCACTGCTAGACTCTGACCTTAACCTTTACTGTTATTTTTCTTCCAGAGATCTTAGCATGTAGGATACAACTCACCCACTTAGAAACATAATTCACATTTTCTGCCCACTTCCTCCAGCATTCCCCCCCCCCCCCGGTGCCACCACTGCTCCTATGTAAGTGTCAGGAGTCCAGGTTCCCAGCTTGATAACACAGTGAGCTTAGATAATTAAAAAAAAGAGGATTTATTGCAAAAACAAACAGAGAGCTCCGGACAGCTCTAACAAAGCCTCTGGCATCATTACTCATGATGACCCTTCTAAAGAGTCCTTCCGGGATCTACAGAAGATATTGAAACAACACCCCTTGGGTCTTTTGTTTTGCTTCCTATCTAGAAGCCCTCCCATTCGCCGACTCCTCGGAGATATTGGATTAGTGCCCACCTCTTCCTTTTCCGACGAACTGTTTCCTTGTCTATTCACACCTATTTGAGCTTCCAGCAAGCTTTGGCTATGTTCTAGCCTGCTCTCAGCTCCTGTCTTATCAGCTTGCCCATCAAGGTCAGGAAGAGCCGAATTCTGCAGCTGCCGGCTCTCCTCTGTCTGACTAACATCAAAGCCTCCCTGTTCCTGGCTGCTTCTGCATTTGGCTGCAAACCTTTGCTTGGAGCTGGCTCATTCCTGACAGTAAGTATGGGATTGCAGCCTTAATCTTCCAAGTGCTTTATACACTTCCCCCACCCCTTCAAAAGTATAGTTATGGCCAATAGTGGACGGAGTCACAAGGTGGAGTATTCACCTGACAACCAGTCGGTTGCATCATAGCATTGTAGAGTTGGAAGGGATGGATGCAAGGGGTCACCTAGTTCAACCTCCTGCAATGCAGGAATCACAGCCGAGGAATGTGTGACAGATGGCCATCCAACCTGTTTAGAAACCTCCAATGAAGGACAGCCCACCACCTTACAAGGTAGTCTGTTCCACTGTCAAATGGATCAGAAAGATGAGAAAAAAACTTCCTGTTTTGCTGCTGCTTAGCAAGAGGTAGAGGGGCAGAGGGAAGTGGCAAGGTTCAAATGTGTGATCAGAGCCAATCTGGTGTGCCCATCAATGCATTTGCACTGTGCTGCCCTCGCTACCATGCCTCCCCACCCTAAACAGGAGTGACTGTATTTACAATATGTATATATGGTATGTATGCCTGTGTTTCCAAACATTTTTACTGATAGCAAAACTAAGGATGTACATGTTTTATATACAGAGATGATGTCAATGAAGTTTTCTCAGCACACTTTTATGTGACTGGAAACGAAAAAACAAAGACCCCACACTTACAGTTGAAAGCAATAATTCCAAAACCTGGACAAATAACTAAAATATATCCAAAAACAGCTTCCCAAAAATTTCTTCCCATGTAAGAAATTTCTTGTTTGTGGCCTAGAATGTGAAGTAATATGAAGGAAGTGGTTTTGGGGGTGCTGATTGGGTATTGCAATAGTATATATGAACAAGACAACTGCCCTTTTTAAATGCTACAGTGAACTTGTTTTTTTATCATTCTTTAAAAAGCAGTCACTCATTTGAGCACCGATTCTCTACCTAGGTCGAAGTTATCACTGTGTCGGTTTCTATGAAAGACAAACCCATTTTAATAGGGAGAATTCCTTAGCGTCATGTGTGATGTGTTCTCATACAATTATTATGTTTTACCAAATTTCAGTAATCCTATTAAGTTGTGTGTTTGCTTTGTGTTCTGGAAGATGTGTCATTGTAATGTCTGATATGAATAGATATTTTAAGTACAACTGCAATATTTAGTTTATTAATTGGCTAGATTAGCTGATTAAAAACCTTCTGATCAACTACCTCCCCCACAAAATACTGGACCTTAACAAATAGGAGAATTGGGACAAAATAACATAAATGCCTTTCAATGATGTATTTCTCTGCCATCATGCCATTTCCACTAGGAGCTTAAATGTCGTTGGTTTCCCTTCTAGGCAGGGTCTTTTTACAGCCAGCGTTCACATTGAATCTAGAAAAATAGCACTGCCTCTAGGCAACTTATCTTCACAACAGCACTGTGAGGTAGTTTGGCTGAGGCAGAGCTTCTGGTTCAAAGTTACCCACACAAACTGTATAGTTCTAGGGCCGTCCTTACCCGGGGGTACAAGGGGTGCGGGGCACCCGGGTGCCAAATTCTGGGGGGCGCCAGATGGTTGGCAGGCACAAAGCTTCTCTGCAGGAAATGCTCTTCTCCCGTAGCGGCATGGGGGAGAGTTACGAGCCCACCAACAAGATGGCTGGCAGTGTGTAGCTTCCCTCCCTCCTTGCCACTATCCGTGTATAGGACAACCCCAGTTTTTTGACATAAGTTTTGAGTCAAAAAGCCTCGTCTAATACATGGGAAAATATGGTAATTTTGGGGCAGCTAAACTAAATTTAGGGGCACTGGGCAGATCTTTGCACCCCGGTGGCACATATCATAGAATCATCATAGAATCATAGAGTTGGAAGAGACCACAAGGGCCATCGAGTCCAACCCCCTGCCAAGCAGGAAACACCATCAGAGCACTCCTGACATATGGTTGTCAAGCCTCTGCTTAAAGACCTCCAAAGTAGGAGACTCCACCACACTCCTTGGCAGCAAATTCCACTGTCAAACAGCTCTTACTGTCAGGAAGTTCTTCCTAATGTTTAGGTGGAATCTTCTTTCTTGTAGTTTGGATCCATTGCTCCGTGTCCGCTTGTCTGGAGCAGCAGAAAACAACCTTTCTCCCTCCTCTATGTGACATCCTTTTATATATTTGAACATGGCTATCATATCACCCCTTAACCTCCTCTTCTCCAGGCTAAACATGCCCAGCTCCCTTAGCCGTTCCTCATAAGGCATCGTTTCCAGGCCTTTGACCATTTTGGTTGCCCTCCTCTGGACACGTTCCAGTTTGTCAGTGTCCTTCAAGATGGCCCTGCTGTGAGGATTTGAACTGAATCGCCTTGTCAAGGTGAAGTGGGCCTAATTTTGGCCACTTTTGCAGGAGAATGTCTTGCATAGAACAGGGCACTACCTCCTTTGCTTCTAAACACAGCCAGATTCACATAAATAAAAACCCGCAAAGGTTGACACCTGTCAATAAACACATATTTTTTCTTTCTTTTTAACCTGTTTACTTCATCACTCAGTCACCCCGTTCTACTTTGCTCTCTCTTTCTCCCTCTTCCTTATCTGAGTTTTGAAATGCTTTAATGAGGCTTTTATATGGTGTTGATATTTTTTCGCCACCTCGTATAAAACCTGCTAAAAGAGCTAAAGCAGTCTTTCTCCTTTGTAAGATGGTTTGCACTTGAAGCATGTCGGAAAAAAAGACTGCCCTTTAAAAGTCTTTTAAAATGCTGTTAAAGAAGTAGTAACTTTATTAACAGCCTGGAGGACAGAATCCCTTCTGCATTGTCTTCTCTCAGGGCCTTGGTAAGGGAAAAAGGACTGCCTGGCTTTTAAAGGCTTTTAAAAGATGCTATTAAGATTAGTTGGGCCTTTGAAAAAGGCTTGGCCCCTCCCCTTAGTGAAGTGTGTACTGAGGTGCCAACTTCATTGTGATGAGGAGAGATGGCATAAATTAGAACCCGATCTCCTCAGGAGGGATTTCTGATCCTTCCAAGGGGATACCTGAAGAATGTGATTGTGGCAAATACAGATATTTATCTTATTTTATCCCATAAGGGTTCATTTTGTAGACGGCTGAATGCAAAAAGCTTCCAAGAGGAACACCGCATATTAAAAACCGGTGAAAACATAAAATAGCATGGGTAAAATTCACAAAACCACACGGACGTACAAAAGCAGAATAAATTCTTGGGCATCCAATGAAACAGAATGTTTGGAACGTGTGCAGAGGAGGGCAACCAAGGTGATCAAGTGTCTGGAAAATAAGCTTTATGAGGAGCGCTTGAAGGAGCTGGGTATGTTTCGCCTGGAAAAGGAGACTCAGCCTGGAGAGTGAGAGGAGATACGATAGCCACGTTCAAGTATCTTAAGGGCTGTCTCATGGAGGAGGGAGACTGCTTGTTGTCTCCTGCCCCGGTAGGGTAGGACTCGAACCAATGGCTTCAAGTTACAAGAAAGAAGATTCCGACTAAACATACAGAAAAAACATTTCTCAGTAAGAACTGTTTGGCAGTGGAACAGACCCTCACGGGAAGTGGCGGACTCTCCTTCCTTGGAGGTTTTTAAACAGATGTTGGATGGACAACTGTCATGGATACCCTAGCTGAGATTTCTGCATTGCAGGGGGTTGGACTAGATGACCCTTGGCTGCCTTCCAATTATATGATTAAAGACAGATAAAAGAAAGTCATACTTCATGTAGCACAAGGTTAAAATATGGGCCTTGCTCCCACAGGAGGCAGTGATGGCCACTAGCCTAGATGGGGTTGCGAGCAGATTACGTGTAGAATCCCACTGTAAACTAACCTACTGCAAAAGAGGCAGACCAGGCATTGCATTTGATACATTTGAGGGACTCTGGATTCTATTTCAAAATCACAGGTGTTCTGATTTTCTAGAAAACTATTGCAACTATTGCTTTCCTTATTACAGATTAATGTTTTGCATGTGTTTCAAACATGTATTTGCTTTTTTTAAAAGGGGGTAAATGTAGACCTCCCATAACATTAAGAGTTTAAGCCTCTGCTATGCTTCATGGTAACACTAGTCAATGAGAATCAATCTACCCAGTGGCATCCTTGAGTTTGTTTAGGGAAGCTTTTAATGTATTTAATGCATTACTGTATTTTAATATTTTAATGTATTTTAATGCATTACTGTATTTTAATATTTTGTTGGAAGCTGTCCAGAGTGGCTGGGGAAGCCCAGCCAGATGGGCAGGGTATAAATAATAAATTATTGTTATTGTTACAGTGGTACCTCGGGTTAAGTACTTAATTCATTAATTCATTCTGGAGGTCCGTACTTAACCTGAATCTGTTCTTAACCTGAAGCACCACTCTAGCTAATGGGGCCTCCAGCTGCTGCCAGAGCACGATTTCTGTTCTCATCCTGAAGGAAAGTTTTAAACCCAAAGCACTATTTCTTGGTTAGCGGAGTCTGTAACCTGAAGTGTATGTAACCTGAAGCGTATGTAACCCGAGGTACCACTGTATTATTGAGTTGTGTTTCTTGAACATGCTCAATGGCAGATGGTGCGGTGGAGTGGCAGCACTTGCCTGACCTCCCAGCAGCTGAGTCGCTGCTGTGTATCAGGAAGGAGAGGGAAGGGATGTACATCAGCATGGTACAAACGCACCAGCAGGAGCTGCAGATTGGCTCTGCATGCGCCAATCTCCCTGTTGCCTTGCTGCGAATTGTCAGGAGATCAGATAAGCACGGCTGCCCTACCATACCATCCTCTGATGTGCTACATTGGGTACTACTGAGAACAGCAGGCATTTCATCTCACTTTGATGCTGTTCATTTTGGTGCTCCAGAAAATGGGAGCACTCAAAGCACAGATCTTCAGTGCACATGTAAACCAGCTTGACGGTTGATTTAACTACTTTATTTCCTCCATCCCTCACAAAACAAAACAAAACAAAACTTCCCTGTCCTGGGATGTCTTGAAATATCTTCTGAAGGTTATATAGAGAGCCAGTGTGGTGTAGTGGTTAAGAGCGGTAGTCTCGTAATCTGGGGAACCGGGTTCGAGTCTCCGCTCCTCCACATGCAGCTGCTGGGTGACCTTGGGCCAGTCACACTTCTTTGAAGTCTCTCAGCCCCACTCACCTCACAGAGTGTTTGTTGTGGGGGAGGAAGGGAAAGGAGAATGTTAGCCGCTTTGAGACTCCTTAAAGGGAGTGAAAGGCGGGATATCAAATCCAAACTCTTCTTCTTCTTCTTCTTCTAGTTACTCATCTCCTTGACTGGTGAGTGGGTTTTCCGATGAGAGGGCGTTCCACAGGGTGGGTGCCACTACAGAGAAGGTAGTATAGACTTAGAATTAAATATATACCGTATTTTTCGCTCTATAACACGCACCCGACCATAACACGCACGTAGTTTTTAGAGGAGGAAAATCCGTAGGCATGCCACCCATAGGCATTTCCTCCATAACACGCACAGACATTTCCCCTTACTTTCTAGGAGGAAAAAAGTGAGTGTTATGGTGCAAAAAATATGGTAATTCTTTGTTAATAACTAGCTTTCTCAGGGTTCCTTCATTCAAAGCTATGGTAGGTCTGGCACCCACAGGCAGTTGTTGAGAACCCACTACTGCTGACTCCACCACACTGAGGTCCACCTCAGTTATTTCTTTTCTAGCACTGTCTCCAGGGCCGTCTTTAGCATATACGCTGCCGGGGTACAAATATTCACCCAGCGCCCCCAAATTTAGTTTAGCCCCCAAATTAACTTTCATTATGCTTGTGTCAGACACCACGCTTACGTCTTATCTCTTGTTTATGAAAGAAGGGAGGAAAAAGAAACAAAAGTGTCCTGTTGAAGGGCGGCTCCAGGAGGGGACGGCGAGGTTCCAGCACCCAGCGCCAGCCAGCAGGCGGCCAGCAGCAGTAGCAGCAGCAGTGCGGCTAGGGCCCCCCTCCAAGCTGCCCCATCCATGCCGAGCTCCAGGCAGGTCCGGTGTGGCAGCGTGGCAATCTGAGCCGCTAGGTGCCTGAGAGGGGTGTGTGGACCTCAAGGGGGCAGTCAGGCGCTAGGAGGGGCACTGTGTTTGGGAGGACAGGGGGAGGCTAGCGAGCCGGATCCGGGCATCCCCTCAGAGTGCCAGCCAGCGAGCAGGTCGGCAGGAAGCAAGGTGGCAAGTTGGAAGCAGGTCTGCTGAGAGTGGCAGGGCATTGGGCCAGGCAGAAAGGGGGCAATCCCAGAGAGCCCAAGTCCCCTGGTGGCCTCCCAGCGGTCAGTTGCCAGCGGGCATCTCTGAAGCCGGCAGCTCCTGCTTCATGGTTTCAGTTTGTTCACCTCCAGGTCGCACAGAGTCCAGCCAAAAAGGAAAAAGAGGGGTAGGGGAAGTGCCGACACTGTGGGTGGGGGGGAGGGCATCTTTTTTGTGTGAATGACAAGCGCTGGAGTGGCGCGTCTTTGGTAAATGAGCACACAAAGTTGAAAGGCCTTTTGTTTATCTAGCTTGATCATAATTATTTATTATTTCATAACAGGTAGATAGTTAAGAGCTTAGGAGGCTTCAGTGGCGGGCACCTGGCACCCCCAAGAATTCGGCGCTCGGGTGCCCCTCACCCCTTGCACCCCCTGGGTAAAGACGGCCCTGACTGTCTCTGATGAGCTATGCAATTGCAGAAACCCTGCAGAACACCAAGGAAAAAAAGTGATCTCCCTTTATCTTGAGAAGACTGTGCTGACTAAGCAAATCTGTGTGCATGCTGTGTGTATGTGTGTGTGTGTGTGTGTGTGTGTGTGTGTGTGTTCTAAGCAGCCACCTCCCAAAATGGACATCATTATTATGCTTAAAGCAGAATATGCGCCTTCTGTTCTTTCAACAGTATTCCTAAGTAATAAAAATGCTTATTTCAGCTGGAGGAGCTTGACAGTGCCCCTTGTGAATCTAGATATACATGTCTTACAATTCATACACAAATGAAATGCCATGAAATATTCATGAGGAATACTCTAAATTATGTACCAAACAACCAGACTACTGTCGTTGTCGCACTTTTCATCCGGTAAATATCCCGGCGGGCACAATGAATTCACTTATATCTCACAAAGAGTTTCCCAACATGTTTAAATTATTTATCTTATGGCTATAGTTCTTTTCTTTTTAAAAAGAAAAAAGAAAAAGGAGAAAGAGAGAAAGGGAATATAAGGATGGGAGGAAAGAACATAGATAATGACATTTGCCCTACTGTGCAGAATTTTGGTGAAAGCTTTATTTTGCATATTAGGAATTTTCTACGTAGTTTGATTACCCCTCCAGTAATTTATCCCAAGATGATTCCTCTATTTTAACTCAATTAGAAAGTTCTATGGAATGTTTTAGCAACACTTGACCTGGGAATCTATGTTTTGATGGTTGCCCACAAAATCTAGCCTAACTAAACTGTACAACGCCATTGGAAAGGTATCAAAAATCCACCCCAAAGCCATTCAGGAGGAGGCAGGTGCCTTATCATGACAAAACACAGCAAGTCCATCATGTGTTAAGATGAACAGTGTCATCTGTAACTTCTTAAAATGTAGCTGAAGAACTTGTGCGGGTTTCTTTTCCTTCATTCCAAAGGACACTCAGGGCCTGCAACAGACAGCCACCAACATTGAACATAATAGATCTATCTGGTACGCGGAAGGGGTAAAAGGCACAAGCAACATGTTAACTTTCTGCAAACTTTTAATGATTTCTGACATGCCTTGTCCTATGAATTAATTACAGTGGTGCCTCACAAGACGAAATTAATTCGTTCCACAAGTTTTTTCGTCTAGCGAATTTTTCGTCTTGCAAAGCACGGTGTCGGAAAAGTTTTGGAAAACCTTCAAAAATCGCCAAAAACCTCAAAAAAAGGCTACCACACCACGTTCTATGACTTGCTCCTCGAAGTCAAGTCACAACTGTATTAACGGTGTTAAGAAAAAGGAAACAAACTTGCAAAAAACGCAAGACGTTTTCGTCTTGCGAAGCAAGCCCATAGGGAAATTCGTCTTGCGAAGCAGCTCAAAATCCGCAAAACCCTTTCGTCTAGCGAGTTTTTCCGTCTTGCGAGGCATTCGTCTTGCGGGGCACCACTGTATATCATATTTATTATCATTATCAACATCATTGTTATTATTTAACTCATTCAGGGTTAGAAAGCACCACCTGATCACTATAGTATATACATTTGGACTGTGAAAATGTCTGCTCAATTCAATGGCGCATTTCCCATCTAAATAGATTAGATGAGTCTATCTGAAAGGACCACATAAAAATATGTCTTGTAAGCACTTTAAGAAATGTCATCTTTGGGGTTTTTCCCAACAAATAATTAAGGCTAAGATATTTTTGCTTTCATTCCTAATTTTTTCTATCCTCACATCACATCCTCTTAGCAAGATGAGCTACCTCAGGATAAGCCATGCTTTCTTATTCTGTGCTTTAAACTAAGTAATTACAACCTATCCTTAGAGTCTTGAGTTCTGGTATTAGGTAAAATTAAAAAAAGGTAAATGGCCCTTGGATGGTTAAGTCCAGTCAAAGGCAACTATGGGGTTGCGGCGCTCATCTTGCTTCAGGCCGAGGGAGCCGGCATTTGTCCACAGGCAGCTTTCCAGGTCATGTGGCCAGTATGACTAAACCGCTTCTGGCGCAACAGAACACCGTGACAGAAGCCAGAGCGCATTGAAATGCTTTTGGTATTGTACAGTGTGGTGGAGGGTGGACAAGAACTATCAATACATGCTATTAAATTTCAAGTGGACTAGAAGCTTCCCTTTTATGTGACACTTCAGTGTCTGACAGATGTTATGGCTATTGACTAGCGTGTTTAAATTTAAGGCTATTCACGGGCACTGCAGCTCTTCTTTAATTATTTTCTTTCTAGGATTATGAAAATGAAGAAATAAGAAGAAAGTACAAATGAAATGCATTTGTGTTGCCCTCGAGCATTGTGAAAGGCAAAAGGAAAAGTGAATGCAGCTTGGGATCAAAGGAGATTTGGAATAGAATTTGAAATAAAGGATGTTACTTCCTGCCTCTATCAGAGAGAGGGGACAGGGCTTAACACAATTTAATTAAAAGTTACATCTTTCACTTTTATCAACAGCATGTGAATTCCAGATTAACAGATTCATATGAAAGAAAATGCTGAAATGTAAAGTTAGTTTTAATACTTTTTTTGTAAATAATATACACTCTGCTAGGATCTATTGCTTTCTTGAATGCAGCACTGTTCTGTTGCATTTTGCAGATCATAGAAAAATACATGTAGGGGACAATAGGGCATATATTGGGTAAGGCGATCTTGCAGATAAATGGGGCTTTAAATACTAGTAGTAACACCTTGAGCTTGTCCCAGTAGCAAACTGGCAACTAGTGCAGGTCTTATATGCTGATAAGTGCTCATTCCCACCAGCAATTGTACTTCAGCATTCTGCACTAGCTGCAGCTTCTGGATCAAGCACAGGGGAAGCCCCACAAAAAGCACATGATAGTTATCCAGTACTTAAGTAACCAACGCATGAACTACTGTAGCTAAACTTTCCAAGTCCAGGAATATCTGTAGCAGCCATACCAATTTCAGTTGCAAAAAGGAACTTCTAGCCACTGAGAATACATGAATCTCCACTGACAGAATACCCCAAACTGTGAACCTGACCATCAAGGGGAGTGCAGCCCCATCCATGCTGACACTTTGATAGGAAAGGCATCGCTTGAAAATGCCAAATACATTTGGATTGCTCTGCAACAAAGTTTGCATGAAGAATTGATTCATTTCCTTCTCCAGAGCATGCGGTGGATCTCTGCTTTGCTCACCCTGTAACATATGGCATTTGAGTATATAGGTTGGGATACCTGATACTGTCTCTTTGTGCTCTGGATTTGAGATAATGTTCATGTGACCTTTTTGTTTGAAGCTTCTAACAATCCCGAGCTCATGTGCAGGTTGTTTCTAAATGAGCGTAGGCTCACAGTGGTAATCTATTCATATTATATAATATTTAAAATGTGTGTATTTTGTGCATGTATGAAAGGGAGAGAGAGAGAACTTGAAGTATATATATTTTTTAATGAAAGCTTCTGAGGAATCTAAAAAAGATTAATGCATGGAAAGAAGTCACTTTTGAAAACTTTCATCAAAGCAGAAAAAGACAACCATGAACAAAAATAGAATTTTAATTATTTCCTCTGGTTTTCAGTTTTTTTAAATCTCTTAGAGGTTTCAACATGGTATACGTGATAACCACTAAAATGATTATTAATAGAGTTTTCTCTTTTCAATGGTACCAAAAAGACTATAAGCCATCTGCAAACAATTCCTTTACTTGGTCAGCAGTGACAGGAATGCCATGCATGATAATAGTAACAGCAGTAATCGTGGTAGTAGTAGTAAAAGTAGTAGTAATACTTTAAAAAACAAATGCTTTGAGTCATGCCAATATTTTTTCCAAAAAGTTTATTGTCACCAATACACACACAAAGAATCTAAAGACAGATACCACATGAAGTGACCAAAACAATAACCAGACATTCTTGATTCTTTGTAAAGTTGTTGGCCAAGAGTGTGTGCTTGGGGGCAAATGCAGTCATTGGAAAACAACTGTGTGGGTGTAATCTTGTGGTGATGTAGACAAAAGTGCTGATGCCACAGAAACAGAAGGAGTAATGCTTTCCTTTCAAAACTAATCCAGCATTCTTTAAAAGGAAGATATGCAAGTTTATGAGCACTTGCATACAAACCAGTAGCTGACGTTATCAGTTTATGACTAGTTTGCCCATAAATGCGCTTTGCAAGCGTAAACTGTGAAATAAAAAACTTTAGAAACTGGCTGTGATATCCCTAATCACACCTTTCAGTAGTATAATGGATTTTTCTAAGCGCTGTAGACGAACCATAAGATCATGGGCAGTGCTCCCCCCCCCCTAATGTTTAGGGGTACTCTCATTTTGACTTTAAAAATAAATCACCATTTTATAGTTCAAATCAAGAAAGGAAATGAAGCCACCATCAGAGGTGGTAATAATGAAACTGACCAATCACCCTGCTAGATTCCAACTCCTACTTCACACATTAAACGCTCACTTCCGTCTGAGACTCAAGAAACACCGTGACAGGAAATGAGGCCGCCATTGGGGGTAGCAATGGAACTGACGAGTCAGTTCTTTACTTTAAAGAAACTAAACTTTTTTTAAAAAATACTGTAGTTTATTCTCCCATTAGATTCACAAAATGTTTAGGGTTATACGTACCCCTGCGTACCCCCAGAAAAAAAGCACTGATAATGAGAACCCAAAGCCTGCCCTATGACGCTAAATTAATTTTTGGATTATAAATGCCATGCAGAGTCTGCTGTGGTAAAGTCTTTTGTTTTCAGAAAATCTTCCTCCCTCCCTCTCCAATTTTTCTACCAATTGGCAGTATAAACAAAATGATAACAAACACAGTGGTACCTCGGGTTAAGTACTTAATTCATTCCGGAGGTCCGTTCTTAACCTGAAACTGTTCTTAGCCTGAAGCACCACTTTAGCTAATGGGGCCTCTTGCTGCTGCTGTGCTGCCGGAGCACGATTTCTGTTCTCATCCTGAAGCAAAGTTCTTTACCCGAGGTACTATTTCTGGGTTAGCAGAGTCTGTAACCTGAAGCGTATGTAACCCGAGGTACTACTCTAATGCACTATTAGCATATAGATAGATCAACGGTAGTATTTACAAAGTGACTGATTAAGAATAACTGGGGTTCTGCAATAGATAGAAGAAAAAGCCCTATAGTGTGTACTACTCAAATATCCAATATTAAGAAATCTGGAAGGCTTCTGTAATGGCATTTCTATAACGGTATTTCACTCGGCTGGTGACAGAAGCCAGGACACCACAATGTCTGGGACAGTGAAATTCCAAGAAGTCTGTGATGTGATTCAGAATGATCTTTTAAAAATGCATGACTGGAGATGGATCTCAGCTGATGGACAGCTTCACTTGGGATCAGGAGATCCTTCAGATACCCTTGTCCAATTGACCTTTAAGGGTCAAAGCCAGCATTTTCAGCTGTGTTCAGTAGCAAACTGGGAGCCAATGAAGATTTTGAAATATACCTGTAATATGCCCCATTACAAAATATTAGCTTCTATTAGTGAAATCAGGTGTTGAGAGGCAAGATAAAGGAAAGGGCCCACTGGGAAACAAGTGAGGTATCAGCACGGTAGGAAGAAGCCCAAAGTTTACAGAAGTTTTTTTTGTGTTTTTGTGTGTGTGTTTTAAAAAACCCTTCCTTCCTTCCTAAAATCCCAAGGAAAAACACATGCCCTTCCAAAAATTAGTAGCCACAGGCTGTTAAAAATTGGCTGCAAAAGGAAGACAGAAAACTAGGGAAAGGGGGGTAAATGCTCTGCTTATAGCAATCTTCTCTAAAACAGTGGCTTCAAGATGTTTTGGACTTCAACTCACATCAAGCCAAGCCAACATGGTCAGGAATTATTGGACTTGTAAACCTGTAAATTATTGTAAACTTGTAAATTATTGGAGGGTTCTGGAGGAGGGTATGACTGGCTCAACAGGAGCATTCCTACTAAAAATGAAAGAGAAGCCTGTTGGATCAGGTCAAAGTCCCAACCAGTCCAGCAATCTGTTCACACAGCAGCCAACCAGATGCCTTAAGCAGGACCTGAACACAACAGCGCTCTCCCTCCTATGGTTCTCCGCAACAGGAAGCAAAGTTACCCCGCAGCATTTTCTTGAAGGTACTACTGGTGGACATACAAAAGTCTGTTTATGAAGGACGTAGACACGGAGCCAAACAATAGTGATAAAATCTTCCATATAATCCTCAACACAGCCCGGAGAGTTGGCTCCACGTTTGACAATTATTACATGGCAAAGTTGGCAGGGTAGCTTCCAGCCGCACTAATCAGACTAATTAAGCAATAATTGTTTCTTTCTCCTCATTTCCTGGCTGAAAGTTCAGAAGATCTTCTCCCTTTCTCTCCCTCCTTCTCTCTTGCTTTTGTAGCCGCAGGCTTGCCAGATTTCACAGAATTCCCAGGGCTTTCTAAGTAATCTAACACCTGACGCGAAATCATTTCAATAAAGTCACTGTTTCACCACAGACATGATCCCCAACGCTGGCTCCAGTCTCCCAACTCTTTGTGAATGGCACTTTGGCCTTCCCCACCTGTTTCATGTTTCTCCTCCTCCCCTTTATCTGCCTTTTCCACACAACAAGCCAATCCAGAGTGTGTGCCATTTAGGTGTCACTGAGTCTGCGAGGCTCGAAAAGCCCTTGGCCAGTGGGGAGCATTAATTTTTTAAAAAAGGGAAAGAAAGCAACAAGCCGAAAACCGCCAACGGTTCCATGGAATCACATTTCTCTGCAGTCAGGAAAGCTGAGAAGGGGGGTTAAGGTAGCTATAGAATGTGGGTTTGAATGAGGACACTTTGTCTGTGAATGGAAACTCGACATTCTTTGTGATTTTTAACAGGCCGTGTCTGTTCCCTTCGAAAGGAATTGCACGGGAGAAGATTGGATTAAGTAGTTTTTTATTTTTATTTCAATGTGCTTGTTCACTTTTACAAAGATCAACTTACTTAGCCATGTAATAAACTCTCGTTTTACAATAATAGCAATGTATATTATATCATTGTAGGTACCTGCGAAGCAGAGAATTAGAGGAGGGAAAAGAAAACAGTTGTTTCTCCGGTGAATGAAACATATATCATTACCGCCATTCACGAGGTTAGATATAACTGGAATCTTTGCAAGCCATTCAAAACACTATCCGGCTGCCAGTTAAATCAGCTTTAGGTTAAGAGGGAAATGAAAGGCTGATGGCCATTCAGCTCATCTGAAGAATCTTTCTCTGCCCCCCCTTTACTGTAATAGCTAGATTTTAAGTTTCGCATAAGATTGCCTTAGATTTAAATTATCCAAGAAGATTCTTATTTTGCAGCCTTTTCTGTAAAAAGAAATAAATTTATTAATAAAGCAGGGACCCCATCATCATCATCATCATCATCATCATTATTATTATTAATTTATATGACATCTTTTCCTTCAAGGAGCTCAAGGTGGTAGACATGCTTCTCTGCTCCCCCTTCTATCCTCACAACAACCCTGTGAGGTATGTTAGGCTGAGAGCCAGTGACTGGTCCACAGTTACCCAATGAGCTTCATGGCTGAGTGGGGATTCAAATCCTGGTCTTCCACGGCAAAGCCCAACACACTGACCATTATGCCAATGGCTCTCTGGCACACAGGGACATGGAGAGATGGGAATCAGGATTGTATGCAGTGGGGATTCCTTCATTTATTTTTGACCTTTATGTGTATTGCCCAATTGGCTCAGTCTTCCGGACTATGTACAGATGTGAAACAGTACAAGGCAGCTGTGAGCAATTAATGCAAGGGCAGTATGCAACAAAATAGTTGCAGTAGCCTCTACTGACTGGTGGCATGTGATACGGCACTCAACACTACTGCACCCCCAACTTACACCCATTTTCCTTGTGTGCAACTGCATATATGTGCAGTGCCAAGAAGTAAATAAATAAATAGAACCATACCTGGAAATAGTGGGAGAGAATTGGAGAGTCCTCTTGCCTCATGAGCAGACCATCCCTTGAGCCCGAAGGGGACATTAGTGAGGGCAGAAAAAGCCCCCAAAAGAGCTGAGGCACAGAGGGGCTTTGTTTAGGCTGCCCAGCCTCACCGCCTAACAGCTGACATGTGGGGTACTACAGCAGCAGCAGGAGCTGCTGCTGCTTTCCTGCCCGTCTTCCAGCCTCCAGCTATCTCCAGAGCTTTAGTTGAAAAGAGTTGTGCGGAGAGAGAGTGGGAATCAGTGCTGGAGAGCAGGGGGAAATAGGCATTCAGAGGCTTTTTAGAGGGTGCCCCCCATTTTACGCTCCCACACTTCACTTATGTGTGTGTGGGCCTAGAACATAACCCCTGCATAAGTGGGAGGGATGTTTCTCCTTAGACAAGAATAGGGCTTTTGTGATGGAGCAAAAATCAGCCCTGATGATGGGCAGCCTCCATCACCAATATATACACTGTGCTCTTCCTGTGCTTAAATGTCAGAGATGCATTGCACTCTGCATGGGTCTCTGAGATGTACGCTCCCTCCTTTCATCCACAAGCCCACCATGATAATGACATACATTTCTCTGCCTTGAAATAATAACTAGCAGGAACTCAGTCATTTAAAACAGGGAAGAGTTTTAGCTTAAGGACTTGACCCTGTCTTGTTTCTCAACATACAGGTAGAATTTTGCAAAGCCATGTTTAACATGAAGACAAGAGGGAAAGTAAAGTAAATGTAACATCAAGGGCTTGGGAGAGGGAGGGGGAGAAGCAAGGGAAACAAGCAAATAGAATAGCAGGATTTATTTTATTTTAAAAAAAGAATACGACTGATGACGTGGAGCCTTAAAAATAATAATATTAACCTTAAGGTTGGATTAGGTTAAAGTAAGAATATAGGCAGGAATCCCAAAAGAGAAGATGGCAGAAGTCGTCAGAGTAAGAAACGACTTAGGTGCACAATGTTATTTTATCAGCTGACTTCAGAGTTATCCGAGAAGTGTCAGGACTTAATAACAATGCAGATGCTCAATGAGGGCATGCCAACCTGAGCATGACAGGAGGATGATAGGGCTGTCAGTGGTAATGGGAAAAGGAGGAGAGAGGGGAGAAGATCTGAATGTTAAGAGAAGTCCAGCATTAGAGCATTTTGCTTGAATTGGTCTCTAAACACTCAAAAAGGAGATGTTGGAGAGGCAGAAATGCCCTTGTGGCCACTGGGAGAGAGAGGCTTCTGAGGGAAAGAGAGCTTCAGGAACCTTCAATGTTCAGTTGACAGCTGAGCCCAAGGGATTAAATGTTGATGGCCCTGATAAATGAATGAAATAAAAAGCACAGTAGGAAAAGGGGATGATTCCACAGCTTTCTGTCCCACCTACCAAAATGAGGAAACAAGACAACACATGAACTTGCTACTTCTAAGGTAATTTACTGATGATGGAGGATATCTCATGCTGATTCACGATAAAGACCTTGCAGAATTCTCTTTCTCCTTTTTGTCTAAGTCAGGTGAGGCTGTGAAGGTGATGAACCAGTGCCCAAAGGTGTTAGTAGGGTGGATGAGGGCCATTGGACTCAAATTGTGCTCTGTATGGTTATCAGGTCTGGGGAACTAGTACTCAGTCTGCTCTGGATGAAGCTGCACTCCCCTTGAGAGAGCAAGTCTGGACATATTCTTTGATCCAGAAAGTCAGAAAGTTTTTCTGTATGTTTAGTCGGAATCTTCTTTCTTATAACCAGAAGCCATTGGTTTGAGTCCGACCCTCCAGAGCAGGAGACAACAAGCATGCTCCCTCCTCCATGTGACAACCCTTAAGACATTTTAAGAAGACTATCATATCTCCTCTCAGTCTCCTCTTTTCCAGGCTAAACATATCCAGCTCCTTCAAGCGCTCCTCATAAGGCTTGGTTTCCAGACCCTTGATCATCTTGGTTGCCCTACTCTGCACCCATTCCAGCTTGTCAACATCCTTCTTAAATTGTGGCACCCAGAATTGGACACAGTATTCCAGGTGTGGTCTGACCAAGGCAGAATAGAGTGGTACTATTACTTCCCTTGATCTGGACACTATATTTCTGTTGATGCAGCCTGGAATAGCAGTAGTCCATGCTGCCCACAGTCATTGCTGGGTAGGCTCAAAGCACCAACTCTCTGGTCATCATCCAGATGCAATGACCCCTTGCACCACCTATCTTCCTTTGGTCAATATACCCAAGCACAAGAGCACTCTCCCACCTTGTGGTTTCCAGCTCCTGGTATTCAGAAACATAACCAGCATTAATGGCTAGTAGCCACTGGTAGCCATGTTCTCCATGATTTTTTCTAATTCTCTTGTACAGCTTTCAAGGTTGGTGCCATCACTGTCTCCTGTGTGGAACAGTTCCATAGTTTAGCTATGTGCTGCTGAAGAAGTACTTTATAAGAGTATTATGTACATTCATACCCCTGAATGATTGGCTCAGTTGGTTAGAGCATGGTGCTGATAACACCAATGTCACAGGTTCAGTCCCTGAATTGGACAGCTGTATATTCCTGCATTCCTGCACACTGAGAGCCAGTGTGGTGTAGTGGTTAAGAGCGGTAGTCTCGTAATCTGGGGAACCAGGTTCGTGTCTCCGCTCCTCCACATGCAGCTGCTGGGTGACCTTGCGCCAGTCACACTTCTTTGAAGTCTCTCAGCCCCACTCACCTCACAGAGTGTTTGTTGTGGGGGAGGAAGGGAAAGGAGAATGTTAGCCACTTTGAGACTCCTTAAAGGGAGTGAAAGGTGGGATATCAAATCCAAACTCTTCTTATTCTTATTCTTCATTGGTTGGACAGTGTTCTTGAAGCTACAAACATGAGTCTGACCAAACTGCGGGAGGCAGTGGAAGACAGGAGTGCCTGGCGTGCTCTGGTCCATGGGGTCACAAAGAGTCGGACACGACTAAACGACTAAACAACAACAACATATTCCTGCATTGAAGATTGGACTAGATGATCCTCAGGTTACCTTTGAACTTTATGGTTCTATGTGATGGCTGGGGCTAGGTTGTTCATAAAACCATATACATATTTATGGGTAGGGGCAATAGCTCAGAGCACATGTTTTGAAGGCAGAAGATTCCATCTTTATCCTCTGGCATCTGCAGAAGTGTCCCTCTTTCTTCCCTGGCATCGTCTGGCACATACCAGGTCTGGGAGGAACCTGAGATATGGCAAGCCACAGACAATAATGGACCAATGGTCTGACTCAGTGTGAGTCAAAATCACGTGTTCATTTATTTAAAAGGAAGACAATATGTTCTGCAAGCTCGCCATAAGCATCTCTTGGAGTGAATCTGGAAGGAAGATGCGTCCATCATAAACATTTTAAAAAACGACATCAGGGAATTTAAAACTAATCAGCAAATGCAATACTATTCATACACTTGGCACCACACACAAGTGATTTAGAACCTTTGAAAATGTAGCTTAGATATGCTTTTTTCCTTCTTTAAAATATGAGCAATTAGAATGGAAGAAGAAGATGCATCTGAATGCTAGCTGGGGGGGGCGGGGGCCCACCCACCCAAACCCGTGACAGTTATACAGACAGAATTTGTTTCATTACCTTTCCCTGCATATAAAGATATATTTAAAACTCCTGAACATTCCCTGATAGTGTGTGCATGCGGAATTGAGAAGCAAATGACTAGATCTTTTTTGCCAGAGAAAAAAATACTTGTCAATGCACTGGAGGTTTCAAGAAAGCAGGTGTTGGGAGTGGGTTGGAGGTAAGGAACAAGGCTGCATGCTCAGCCACAAACAATAGACTCAGCTTACAGAACCAAAGCCATAGAAAATTACAGCCCTGTCATACAATGAATGAATCAGATGTTTCTGGCCTGCCATGTAATAAATAAGTTGGGGTGGTGGTGAGGAAAATGAGTGGGGAAGGGAAGATGGAAGTGCCAAGCACTGAAGGAAAACATACAGCATGTTCACTAGTCACTGCGTTAGCTGCTTAACTAGAAACGGCCTTTCTGCAGGCCAGCATACAATTTTAGGGATGGGGAAGGAGTTCAATTTAGCTTGTATTTGAAGGAAAGTCTACCCAATTCACAGCTTCCAAAATAGTACGTGAACTGAAACAGAGCTGTCTGAAATTTGCACTCCTCCAAATTTTGCAATTCAGTTCTCCAGTCAAGTAGTGCATACAAAAAATGCATGTGTCTAATGCAGCATTCTGTTCTCATAGTGGCCATGCTGTGGTCTATGGGAAGCTGGCAATGGAGTAACTTCCAATTTGTGTCTGCCTCACCTTGCCTTGCCAGTCACTCCATGTCATTTCAGTTCCATTGAAATTCATGGGACTTATACATTCAAATGTTCACCGAATTCCACTGAATATTCGGTGGGATTTAGATGCGCCTTTGCTACAAAACAGGAAACGTGACAAAAACAGTCGAACTACTGAGTCAAAGGGGACTCCAAGACACCACCATGTGTGCAGAATAAAGACATAGGCACTCTACATTCCAGTAACATCCCTATATTTCCCTGTTTTTCTTATTTTAAAAAATTGTACATCTGATGCCCATGCACACCAGCTTCTCAAAGATGCTAGAAGATGGAAGAAACAGGGAGGTTGAGATCACCTTCAAGCAATTACAGCTCTGTGGCCAGTGAAGTACCTGAAGCAGTAATGCACTTAGGGCTAGGGGAGCCATGGGTCCTACTATACAGAGGAGAGTCCTCTTTTATGATGGGTAATCCAGTCCAAGCCCAGTTTAATGACAGAGAATGATAGGATGGGAGAGCAGAGGCCTTGAAATTGCACATTGACAGTCCGTCCCTGAACAGCTGAGTGAGCAACAGCCCAAGGCCACCAAGACACAGCCTTCCTCACTATGATGAGATGTGTTTTATTTCTATTTAAATTATAGTAATTATTCCCAATTTTGCATCTATACATGTAAATCAGTGATGCATAAATGAGCATCCTACTTAGGACAGGACTTTGAGTCCAGGGCCTCACTGCCCAGAATGTACCCATGCCTGCAAAATTTGTGGTAGAGCACAAATCTCAGAGTCCTGGGTTTGAGCCCCAAATTGGGGAAAAGATTGCAAGGGGGTTCGACTAGATGACCATTGTGGTCCCTCCCAACTCTACAATTCCATGATTCTTGTGGACATTCCTGATCCCACAGTTAAACAGAAGATAAGGTAAGCTGACACCTCCTAAAATACAGATTCGGCTTCCTCTGAATTGCATTCTTCCTTCAGTCAACTAACAGAAAAGCAAATTCAAGTACAGTGGTACCTCGGGTTACATACACTTCAGGTTACATACGCTTCAGGTTACAGACTCCGCTAACCCAGAAATAGTGCTTCAGGTTAAGAACTTTGCTTCAGGATGAGAACAGAAATCATGCTCTGGCGGCGCGACAGCAGCAGGAGGCCCCATTAGCTAGCTAAAGTGGTGCTTCAGGTTAAGAACAGTTTCATGTTAAGTACGGACCTCTGGAACGAATTAAGTACTTAACCCGAGGTACCACTGTATTTCCCAAACCTTCTTTAAATGGGAATTGGTGTTTTCATGTGCTGTAGAATCCAAGAATTTCTTCTCCCCTACTCTAAGAAACATAGACCTAGGATGATGAGGCCTTTTTCTCCCCCTAGAAGCTGGGTTTTAGAAAAGCCTTTCTCAGAAAAACCAAGAATGTTTGACAATTTGGCCTTAAATGAAGGAGAGAAGAAGAGGTGGGGTGGGGAACGACTTCATTTATTGTGAGGCCTTTCTTCTTGTTTGTTTTTGGTTTTACATTGTACAGGTGCCCGTCTGTGCACAGCTGGCTGTCTATCCCTGCCAAGACTTGTTGCAGAAAATAAAAATATTTGCCAGACTTGCTTTTACAACAGCAGCCATGACAATGGCCATGCATTTATTTCTTTATGCCCTCTATGCCTCAGAGTAACAGTCCTTCACTGCCCACGACACAGGAGTCTGGCACACAACCGTGTTCTGTAGGCTGTCAGCCAAAGCATTTTGTACAGACTAGTGCTGGCAACAGTTTCATTGCCAAAAAGGTCTGTCTTCATCTCAGAGGCCAGATGCAGACATCAGGGAAGGGAGTTTGAAATCGCTTTCATACCCTCCCTCACCTGTTGTCCCATTATTTCCCAAGTGTCAGCCAGGATGTTCATCTTGACTCAATGTGATCAGCTAACAGACCCAATGCCTTGCTCCAGAGATTCTGGGAGCCAGCCAGTTTCTGTGGCTGGCTCTGTTGCACTGTCGTTGCTGAAAAGCAAAATCTCCAGTGCCAGATCAGCACAGACTCCGAAAGGGAGGGAGAGCCACCTATGGGTCTCATTGTTGCATCCTGAAGGGTTGCTACTTCACTTTCATTATAGCTGGAGAAGAAGGTGAAACTGAAAGAGAGTGGGGCAAAATAGTTCTGTTTCAACCATTCTGCCCTGGTAATGCTGGGGGGGGGGGGTGTTTGGAAGGCAAAGTAGTACCAAAATTGAGATGATATTGGTGGGTGTTCAGATAGTGATGATGATAATTCCGGGCAAACTGTATCATCTTGGGCTCTTCTGTTTTTAAATGTTCACTTCTCCCTCTGACTTTCTGTGTCAGGTAGCCTTCCATCCACCATTACCATTATCATCATAATCAGTAATATTTATATACTGCTTCCTGTGCAAAATCCTTAAGTGCCTTACATAAAACACAGTAAGACCATTTAAAAATAAAATAAAATGTATAATTTTTATTTAAAACCAAAACCAAAGAAACAAAATCAGTAAAAAGAGAAGCCATTGATAAAACATTCAGTTAAATATCAGTAGACAATAAAACAGAACAGTGGGTGACTCTTATGAAGCAGGGAACAAATAAAAATGAAAGGCAACAGCACACGATTCACTTGAGGTATTTCTGACATTACTCCAACTCTTAGTCTTATTATTTTCATCTTTACAGTACCCAGAAGTTCCACTGTATGGGTATTATCTGTTTTCATTATAGCAGTTTCCCTAAAGAAGACATTTTTTATTGAGAGATTGAATGTGTACATGCATAGTGCCGCTTTGGAAGATGACTACTACTACTACTACTACTACTACTAATAATAATAATAATTTATTATTTATACCCCGCCCATCTGGCTGGGTTTCCCCAGCCACTCTGGGCGGCTTCCAACTGAATATTAAAAACAGTACAGCTTCAAACATTAAAAACTTCCCTAAAGAGGGCTGCCTTCAGATGACTTTTAAAAGTAAAATAGTTGTTTATTGCTTTGACATCTGCTGGGAGGGCGTTCCACAGGGCAGGCGCCACTACCGAGAAGGCCCTCTGTCTGGTTCCCTGTAACCTTACTTCTCGCAATGAGGGAACCGCCAGAAGGCCCTCGGTGCTGGATCTCAGTGTCCGGGCTGAACGATGGGGATGGAGACGCTCCTTCAGGTATACTGGACTGATGCCGTTTAGGGCTTTAAAGGTCAGCACCAACACTTTGAATTGTGCTTGGTAACGTGCTGGGAGCCAATGCATATCTCTCAGAACCGGTGTTATATGGTCTCGGCGGCCACTCCCAGTCACCAGTCTAGCTGCCGCATTCTGGATTAATTGCAGTTTCCGGGTCACCTTCAAAGGTAGCCCCACGTAGAGCGTGTTGCAGTAGTCCAAGCGGGAGATAACTAGAGCATGCACCACTCTGGCAAGACAGTCCACGGGCAGGTAGGGTCTTAGCCTGCGTACCAGGTGGAGCTGGTAGACAGCTGCCCTGGATTTGAAGATGGGCTTAGGAGCAGACCATTTCAAGCATAATAAATGCTAAGCCCTGTCTTGGTTTCTAAACTCTGAAGAAACATTGCCTTTGTGTTGTCAAGGTTCTGTGACTATAAGTTTCAAATTAGTGAATGAAGTCCCATTGTCTAATGATTCTGAAAGAACAAGTGGGACCTGCAATGAAATGGAGCATAGCTGTTTGGTGTTCCAGCCATGCCCTTCCCAGGACGCTCCATTCTATTCATTCCATTTCCCCCTCTACACTCCCAACTAAGGTGGTCAGTTATGCATTCCCCCCAAAGAGGATTTGGGTCATGAGATCAAAGAGGACACAACTCTGCATAACATTGACATATAGTAATTTATATGTAACAGGCACAAATTTATAAAGAATTACTGTAGCTCATATAAAATTACAATACATCTGTCACCAATAATGAAGTCTGCATCAGTAATAGAATTGCTTTAAAGATGTTTTCCATATAGTTAAAGCTATGGTTTGCCCAGTATTGATGTATGGAAGTGAGAGCTGGACCATAAAGAAGGCTGATCGCCGAAGAATTGATGCTTTTGAATTATGGTGCTGGAGGAGACTCTTGAGAGTCCCATGGACTGCAAGAAGATCAAACCTATCCATTCTTAAGGAAATCAGCCCTGAGTGCTCACTGGAAGGACAGGTCCTGAAGCTGAGGCTCCAATTCTTTGGCCACCTCATGAGAAGAGAAGACTCCCTGGAAAAGACCCTGATGTTGGGAAAGATGAAGGGCACAAGGAGAAGGGGATGACAGAGGACAAGATGGTTGGACAGTGTTCTCGAAGCTAGCAGCATGAGTTTGACCAAACTGCGGGAGGCAGTGGAAGACAGGAGTGCCTGGCGTGCTCTGGTCCATGGGTTCATGAAGAGTCGGACATGACTAAATGACTAAACAACAACAAAAGATCTTTTCATTGTTCTATTGCTTGTATGATTAGGGAGGGTGGGATACAGATTGTGCAAAGGAGAAAGAAAAAAAATACATATTGAAGGTGCACATTTTTACAATAAGACAGTTGTAGGCATACACCTATATTCTAAGAGAACGGCCATCATGGACAGTCCTACCATTAGGCGGAGTGTGACAGATGCCAGGATGTAGTGGAAGTTGCCCCGCCATTTCCCATGAATCCTCTAAACTAGCTTGCACCTTGTCGTCTCCATTATCCGGTTGCCCTCTGGTGCCATGGAGTATGCTGTCCTTTTGCCAGTGTTGAAATAAATTTCAGTTGCAAGTCTGGCAAAATTCTGGGTGTAAGTGGGAAGAGGTGTCTTGTTCATCACCTCAGACAGCACAATGTCTTGAGTGGTTCTGAGTACAATGGATCAGCTTAGTCTTCCAGCAAATACTGGATACTTTTTCTGAATACTTACAGTCAACCATTTCTTCTAGTGAGACTAAGACAATGAACAGTGAAGACTGATGTGCTTTTTTATCTTTTTTTGTATTTTGTATTTTTTCTTCTATTTTTATTTTTGTCTTTCTTTTTCTTCTTCTTTTAATTCATGTAATTCTTTTCTTTGAAACTTTAATAAATATCATTTTTTAAAAAATAATAAGACAATGAGCAGTGATGAGGGCAGGCAACTCCACCACACATGAGGGCAGCAGGCTAACATTTTTTTTTATACAGCTATTTGGGCCTTCAAACATTTGGAGGCAAGGCAGTTGACGTGCAGTACCTTGTACTCACCACATTTCAACTGCTTTGCTCAAAACTGAAATGTGTATCAAAATGCAGCTCATGTTGTGCCAAATGTCAAAATATTGAAAAATAGTTGAGGAATTTAGTTCATTTAATTTGACATGGTATAATTAAAGCAACCCAGTTTCCTTTTTAACTTGATGTTTCCTTCAGCAAAAAAAAGTTGGAATTATAGTATTTAAACAGTGCAAATTAAGAACTAAAATTGCCTCTCGCTTCCCCCAGAGGAAACACACAGGTTCTCAAGAGCACATGCAAACTTGTATTGAGCAGAAAATATCCCAGAAAAATATTTTTCTGACTCTTTTTCTTTTTTATAAGTTTTCTTTTTTGAACTGTGCTTGAACTGTTCAAAAATATCAGTCCTCCCCTGGTGAATATTTAGCAAAACTGCCTCCCCAAATTGAATTTCACCTATGAATTTTGGCTGAAACTGTGAATCCAGTTTTAAGATAACTTAATATTGTTTTAAGAGTATTGGAGGGAAACATTTTTATACTTTTCAGTCTTCCTCACTTTATCCAACATTTACAGGTGAGTTTCAGTCAACCTTAAAAAAAGGTAAAGGTAAATGACCCCTGACAGTTAAGTTCAATTGCGGACGACTCTGAAGTTGCAGCACTCATCTCGCTTTACTGGCCGAGGGAACCGACATTTGTCCGCAGACAGTTTTTCCGGTTCATGTGGCCAGCATGACTAAGCCACTTCTGGCAAAACCAGAGCAGCGCACGGAAACGCCGTTTACCTTCCCGCCGGAGTAGTACCTATTTATCTACTTGCACTTTGACGTGCTTTCGAACTGCTAGGTTGGCAGGAGCAGGGTCCGAGCAACGGGAGCTCACCCCATCACGGGGATTTGAACCGCCGCCTTATGTGCATCCAAACATTTTTGGGAAAAACTTTCTGAGAAAAACAGAGGATTTCACCTGTCACCACCAAGAGTATATGACCACCCCCCACCATTTATTGCCATTTGTTTCATGAAATTTACACACCATCACACTCAGTATAAAACTTTAATTCAGTGAGATGCATACAGATTGCCATGATCACCTAACAAGGAATTTTTTTTGCGAACCTTGGAATAGGGCCTGTTTGTAAGGAAACAGCAGCACATTAATGGAGAGGGTGATAGACTTGAGCCACAACCACTCCACACATTTAAAGAACAATTATTACCATGTTAACAGCCCCAGCTTCCCCCAATGTGCACCATAGCTTTAAGCGGTATCATCCTTCTTTAAACAGTCACGGTTCCCCCAAAGAATCCAGGGAACTGTGTTTTTCCCCCAGAATGCTGAGAGTTGTTAGGAGACCCCAGAACTCATGGGGAAGGATTGATTTTTAAATCACTCTGAGACATGGTTTTAAACATTTCCAGTACTACTGAGGGATGGAAAATGCCCATGTGATTTCAGAGCTCATAGATATATTTGCACCTATTGATATTTAACATCAGCAGTAAGCACTTCTGACATTTAACTGCTGTTTACTTTTATGCTCCCCCTGCTATTATCCCTGATAAAGCATGATAAGTAAAGCACACCAATACGCACAATTTGGTATAATTCAAATTGTATGGTAACTACATTATCAGTTTAGCGGGACATGGAAAGTTTTAAGGGATTTAGGTTCCCCTCCTTGTATTTTCAGGCCCTGAAGCTGGAGTAATTTTAGTGGAAAGCTGTGGTTAAAATTCAGCCCAGGTACAAACCTTTAAAAGAAAAAGGGGGGGAAACCTTTTTTAAAAATGGAACTTTTGGGTGTAAGCCCCAAGTGGCACTTCGTTATTCCAATAAATGCTGGGAGTAAATTATTTTCTAGGGGAAAGGGAGCGTGAGCGTGTCTTTCCTGAGAGTGAGAGAAATTTGTCATGGTCTCACCTCTACAAAGAAGAAGGATTTCCTACCAGGAAGAGTGCACTTTAGAAAATTGTATTATGCATACTGACCATTTAAACCTATTTAGAAAGTGTTCTCCATGTGAAAAACGTGAAGCTGTGGAGTTTAATTGGGCTACAGCGGGTGTTGATTGGTATGGGCATTTATTTTTCAAAACCTCTTAAAATATTACAGAGTACCTGAGGAAGTGTTCTCTAAACGCAGAGCCCTAGTACACAACATTGTGTGTAGGCTGAAGGTTATTGGCCGAAATGCTTGAATGTTAATTTCTTTCGAATCTTACAAACCGAACTGACAAATGACACACATGCGAGATAGACCAACGCATTGCCCCATTTCACAGCAATCTGCAGGAAGAAATAGTTACTTTCCCCACCTCCATGGAAGCATTCCACAGTGTAGATTGAAGGTCTTCATTCATTGCATTTACGTTAACTGAACTGTCCTGTCCTGAGGAGTCGCGTGAGAGTCTGGAGATTTCTCTAGCATGCCCTATCACCACACACGATGAATATGCAAGGCTCAGAGACTTGGAAGGGATCCCAAGCATCATTTAAGACAAACCCCTGCAATGAGACAATCACAGCTAATATTTGCCCATCTATATCTACTGGCAAAATGGTGGGGAAAGTGTGGTCCACCAGATGATGTTGGACTTCCCTCTTTCCTGACCATTGATCATGCTGGATGAGGCTGATGGGAGTTGTTACTGTTACAACTACTACAACAATGTAAAGTTAACTATGGGCCCATAAGAAAAGTCCCCAAATATATACAGTGGTACCTCAGGTTAAGAACTTAATTCGTTCTGGAGGTCCGTTCTTAACCTGAAACTGTTCTTAACCTAAAGCACCACTTTAGCTAATGGGGCCTCCCGCTGCCGCGGTGCTGATGCTGCACGATTTCTGTTCTCATCCTGAAGCAAAGTTCTTAACCCAAGGTACTATTTCTGGGTTAGCGGAGTCTGTAACCTGAAGCGTCTGTCACCTAAAACGTCTGTGATCCGAGGTACCACTGTATTGGGGCAACATGTTTATTAGGCTAACCAAAATGTCACAAAAGAGTGTGCAAGCTTTCAAGTTCCCCAGAAATCTTCATTAGGCTAGGGGAAAGCTGATGGTTAGGCCACCAGTTTCTTCATCTGGGATGAGTCTTAAGATGGAGTGAGAGGAGGTCTCAGACATCCAAGTGAGGCCTGGCAGATCCTTTGCAGGTTTCAGGTGGCACCCAGGTTTCAGATTGTGCTGGGAAGGAAGAAACACATAATAGCTAGTCCCCATTGTTATTCATATGTGCTTTGTTGTAACAGATGACCTTATTCTGCATAGTCAGGGATCCCACCTTTACCTTCATGCGTGAATGGATTGGTTCCATGCATTCACCATTGTACGCCTTGCAGTTCACAGAGAAAACAGGGACAGCTGCTGCATGAATGGAAGCTCTATGTGTTCTATGGAGCTGCTGGCCCACAGCCCAAAGGTGGGATCACTGCTCTCAGCATCAGAGAGAAGGAGCTGTTTTCATGGGTTAGATACAAGCCCATCTAAACACAGATAAGAGTGACTTACTACAAGTATCACCTGGCTGAACTGAGAAGAGATGCTGCACACCCAAGTCAAGGCTGTCGGAAAGGAACCTTTAATGAAGTGAGGGGTGAAGTACGGAGGTATTTAATGAAGTATGGGAGGATATAGTCAAAGGAAGAGGTTCAGATTGGCCTATGTGTCAAAGCTGAATTTCAAATTAGATCATGAAATATCAAAGGGGATAGGAGATACTGCTTTTACCAACTAGTGTGGAGTTTACCTGTGGGAATTTATATTTAACAAATACCTGTTGCAAAATGCTTTGCACTAGTATAATAAAACACTGATTATTTTAGCATCAGTCTGGTAACACCAATTATGTTTATAAAGGCAGAGTTATTTCTGTGTGCTTGATCGTGGTCCAGAAATCAGTTTTTGAACTGATGCCATCATGGTACCTTCTCTCCGTCTTGCCTGACCAGGTACAGCCTGGAACGGCTCTGCGCAATGTATCGCAACCCATACTATGCTTGAGAAAAAATGCTGGTTTTGTGGTCCTTGTGCTCATAAATTATCTTTGGCAGCACTTGTTTGAAGCCTTGCTGGTATACATAAGCCAATGTATACTAGGGTGTCAGTGGCACCCTAGTAAAATTTATCTTACAATGTTAGTAATGGTGGGAGGATCAGAATCTGTATTCCTTATCTGCACCCATATTCTCCTGAGATGTGTAATACGATAGAGTAGCCACCTATGAATTGCCAACAAAGATGGAAAAGATAACACACAAAAAGAGGACAAAGAGGGCAGAAATATCTATGTTTCTATTTATTTCTTTTGATTGCTGTGCTTATATTGTTGTGTTTATATTCCACCTTTACTCATGTGAGCCCCATGGCCAAATGGGAATTTTTCTCCCAGGTCCTAGTTCAACATTATAACCACCACACCACCCTGGCTCTCTCTCTTCTATCTGTACTAATTTAATTAGAAATATTTCACAATAGTTAGGAAAGGGCGTCCAGCTAATCTGTGCTCCTGCTCATTCTGTCATTCCTCTTCAAGGACTCTGCTCTCTCTTATAGATGTCCTACCAGTGAGCAATGTCCCTTCCCCTGAGTTATGGTCCTTTCCCACCAGGTAATATAACAGGTAGCAATGTGCGTATATCAAGGTCAGTCAATGCAAATGATTATCTGATCTTCCAAAATGTAGAGCTGTCAATATCAACTTATCTCCAACACTCCACAGGCCCCTGCTGTTAGGACCACGGCATATTAATGTTGCGTTTGGCTTTTAACAGAATAACACCAAGAAAGGGGAAGTGAGGGAGGGAGATGCCCAGAGATCCTTTGCAAAGGGCAAAGAAAATATCAGAAACACTAAGCAGCACAGCCACAAAGGACTGTAATTTCTTTACACAAGGACTAGTTTAAGTGTGCAATAAACTTCCAAGGTCATCAACAGAAGAAGTTAGCATAAACAGTTTTATAAAGGAGCTAGACAGGAATTTCAAAGTGGCAGCAGGGAGGGAAAAGGCTCTGGAGTTTTACTGCTGACACAACAAAGGGAAGCAGATCAAGATATGTAGCCCGGTTCAAACCTCCTCCTCCTCTCCCCTCACCCAGCCCACCATTGCGCCACCTCTGTGCAGATATTTTATTTCCACCATCTTTCTAGATCATTTATGAAACCTGAATGGTATTCTTCTTCAGTATTTTTGTATATTTAATATTATTTGACATCCAAAATAACACATGAATTTTTATGACCTTTTTATGGTGATGGTGATGATGGTGATGATGGTGATGATGATGATGATGATGATGATAATAATAATAATAATAATAATAATAATAATAATAATAGGTTGAATTCAATGTTAATCATACTCATAGCAGACCCACTGAAATTTATATGCATGATTTACTTATATTCATTAATTTCAATGGGTGGCATTCAACTAAGATTTACTCAGAACAGACCTATTGAAATTAATAAAATCTCATTAATTTCAGTGGTCTCCTCTGAATAAAACTTAGAAGAATAGCACCTGGTGGGTCGTCTAAGTTTAATTCTGTGCAGAACTTACTTGGATACAGTCTAAAACTATGTATTAATTTATGTGATTTGTTAGTTGCTTAGTCTAGACAGTATCTAAGTGGCTCACAAAAAGGTTAAAAGTCAAACAGGTACAACATGAAAACATTTCATTTCAATCAAACCATTCCAGTAATCCATAAACACAGCAAAGAAAGCAAACTAATCCTTTCCTCCAATAGGCCACCAACAGGCCATTCAATCATTGCACCCGACAGGCAGTCAATATATTATCATATATGACTTATTTGCATAGCATGTGCATTTCTGTTACACGCTCTACATGTTTAATAAAGCAAGTCCTTCTGCAAATGAGTGCTAGCTAAAGCCTTAGAAAAGTAAGAAATGGAAAATGAGAAGACTAGACCTAACTGGCTAACTGGGGGAAATGAATGCCTTTACTCATTTAAACTATTTATTGCCAACTCTTCATTGCAACAACAATACCAGAGCAGGTTATGCGAACAGCTGAGACACAACATGTATAACAATACAGCAGGGGGCAGGGAATGATCACAGTATTGCAACAGTGGTCCACACCTGACAGTCTCTTACAGCTGACATGCAGTATCAGTCAGTATTTGAAGGAGCAATAATTATTAGGCAGAGCCTGAAATGCAACATTTGACAGTTATGGAGTAGCTGTCAGTAGCTGTGTATACGGTATGATATGTATTTTTTATTTAACGGTATCTGACATGCAGCAGTCAGTATATGATATGTATCTGACATGCAGTAGAGAACAGAAAGTTTAACAGCATAAGACATGCAACATTTGACCATTTTGGGCAAATGCCTTACAACAGAATCGATAAAATCTTGATAGTTTAATCCATTTAGCCAATGAAAAACAAGCAAATTTCAAATCATCATCATGCTTTGATCCAGACATTCTGAAGTCTAATTTTGAACCAGACTTTCAAAATCTGAAATTTCTGCACATTTTGAAATTTTGCAAAACTAGTGTTTTAGTACTAGTTCATATGATTACTACAGAAAAGTCGGATTAAATTTGAGAAAAGGCAAAAACAACTATTCTGAGTCCAAGGAGGTTTGCATTTTGTCTAGATATTAGTTGAAAAGCCCTCTTAACAGATAGATGTCTGCAGGCTGGGGCATAACAAGGAGGGTCTGTGCAGAGGGTCATAGTGAGCAGACGGATCTCAGGAAACCTTGCCCAAAATTGTTTAGGGCCTTAAAGGTTAATATCAAAGTCTCAAACTTGCTCTTGTTGCAAAACAGCAGCCAATGCAGGTCCTTTATCAACAAGTGCTACATTTCCACATCCATCTCTCAGTAGCCTAGCTGATGCATTCTGCACTAACTGGAGCTTCAAGACTAAGAACAGCAATATGGGCCTCTAGCAATAACGATGGGCACCCCAGACTACATACCTGCTCCTTCAGATAGAGTGCAACTCTATGCTGGACAGGCAAAATGTCTTAATTATTGGACCTATGAACTGCCACCCACATGGCTGTCATCTTGCCATAATTGAGCTTAAGTTCATTGACCATCATTCAGCCCATCCAGACTCTGGTCCTAGTCATATGCATTCTAGCTCCCAACCGGCTAGAATAAGGCCAAGTCTAGCGCTGAGAATAGCATATCCTGAAATACTGTGGGATTGCCAACATTGTTTAAGCCAAAAAGAAAGATATATGGCACTTTTTACAGTAGCACCATACCACTAATGGGCATAAAAAACCATAAGCCAAAGTTAAACAAAAGAGTGCTTTGTTCAGCTGCATAGGTAGTCTCGTGTATCTGTTTAGCATAATTTGGTGAACACCAAGGCTAGCAACATTTTCTAAAGCTAAGATTAAGAAATACTCCTACCATCGCCAAACCTCCACTTTTTCTGGTATTTTAAAAGCCTGGTGATCTAAGAGTGCACACATTTACTTATCTTTCAAAGACATAATCACACTGTCATCCGCTTCTGGACCACAAAAGATGAATAGCATTAACATGGACTTAAAATGGGTTCATTAATTATCAGAAAAGATAAGTGTTTCATCAGGTATATACAGCAGATAATATTTATCTTTTCTCATAGAGGCAAGAAAGATTAAAGTAATTCTTATACACATGCTGGGGAAAAAGTAAGAGGCTGCACCACTGAATGTTTCATAAAGTGACTTTAGATAATACACCCCGCCACTATAGACAACCTTACACAAACAGAGCCACATATGATTTCCATCAAATGCAGTCTCCACAGCTTAGTTCAGGCAGAAGGGTAGTTTCAGAACCACGACTGTTTCACAGATTTTCTTTATTTCTGCAGCCCAATCTTATGCATATTTACTCAGAAATAAGTCCCAAGGGCTGTAATCTTAATAATGTCCATATGCAGATTTCTTTCAAACTATTGAACTACTAGAAAACAGCAGGGTTTATACCAGCCTGGAAAATAAATAAATACAGATATGTTATCACTCTCCCCCCCAAAATACTAGTTTGCATCACTCTGCATCTGGTCTGTGTGTAGATCGATCAATCAATATTTAGATAGACACTCAGCCATACTCAGAGAAGGCTTAAACTAAACTGAACAGCTTTCAATGGTTTACTCTGAGTATGCCCACTTCCATTATCCCTGGTCAGTACCTGTGGTGTTAAGTGGAACTTAACAATTTGGGTATAGGACCATCCCATCTCTAATATCCCTGCCCGATCATTGAGGTCTTCAGGGGAGTCACTCTTAGTGGTCCCCCACAACTCGGATACATGGCTTGTATCCAATAGGATACGATTTTAGTTTATTAGAGCACAAGGCATATTCTGGGGGTTAATGTGCAGATTTCCTCTAACAACATGTAGTAATAATACAATTTGGCTTGGTCCAGACATGAAGTTCCATAGTCAGATATATATGGTTGGCAAGGACATCTCACTCATGACTTCACTATGTAACCTTGGGCAAACCAATCACTGCTAAGTACAAAACACACAAACATCTGGCCTGTGGGAAACCTGTTGGCATCTGGTGTGTGGGAAACCCATAAGTGGAAGCTGAGCACAAAAACACTCTCCCCTTCTATGGTTTCCAGCAACAGGGTGGGGTGGGGGGTGGCGTGTATATTAGCATTAGTCCTAGTATTAGATACATAATATAGTCAGTTAATGAAACTGTTTTTAAAAACTTCAGATTGCTAGGAAGTTAAAGCCCTCTTCAGGTAAACTAAATAACTGAATGAGGGTATTAGGGTTCAGCGCACAAGTTCTGTTTCCCCCTTGCAACTCCAGTTAGAGGGCAAAGACCTGAAACAAGTAGACTACAGTACTCATGGAGGTTCCCATATGTTTTAGAACTCTGATTTCCACTACTGCAGACTCCCTCAGGATGGCTTGATTTTCAGCACAGCCCCATTCACTTTGCCTCAGAAGCAGACCCCAGAGTGCTCATTGGATTGCCAAGCGCTCCTGTGAAGATAAATATTGTGCGGTTGCTTCGAAAGCGTGGAAGTGGGGAAAGGCTGTATCTTCTGCAAGCTTACATGGAAGTAAGTCCCATCATGGAACTTAGTGGGACTTACTTCTATGTAGAGCACAAAGGATCACTCTGCATGATGATATTTCAGTTTTGAATTCCACTCCTCTCCCCCCCCCTTTTTTTTTTTGCCAGGCAGAAGTTAGCTCTGGCTAATGTCTTCATTTCAGCTATTCATAAACATTCATTTGAGAATCTGGGGCAGGGGTGGGAAGCTTCGCAATAGCATCAACTACCTTCAGGACTAGGATAAGAAGCATGGGTCAGTGGTTTCTAGAGACAGAGCCTTCTTGAATGTGTTGTGATGACAGCTGGTATTTTCACCAGCTTCCAAAGATCATCATAATGACACATAAAAAAACACGAGATGCTCACATTAAGGCAAAATAGTTTTGTTAGATGAGACAACTCCCCAAGACTGGAAACAGGGGTTGTTGTTGTTGTTGTTTTTTTAAAAAATCTCATTTTAGTTAAAGCAGATAGTCTAATTTAAGTCCTATTGATTTCCATTGATATACTCTAAATATGACTAGATCTGGATCCAACCCTTTGTAAAGAAATGACAATGCATAGACATCTCTCTAAATGCTAATATTACCCCCATTAAATGATTGACCAATTAAACATTTAAAGAATAGCAAATAAGCCAGTGTTTAATTTCTGATCAGCTAAAAGACACAGGCAGTGTTTGACCAAATCAACTCTACACATTATTTTAAGTGTGTGAAGTATTGAGAACAGAGAGTTTTAAATGTAAATGTCCAAGAGCACCTAAACACCTAGCCACCCAAGGGAATTAACATATTAATTGGTCAGTTTAGCCTCAGAAAAGTCAGTCACATATTCCAAATTTTGAAATTCTTTATGCTGTCATGGTGCACATGAAGAGAAAAATCACTCCTCCTTTTCTAGTAGCAGTCAATAAAAGCAGTGTTCAACAATCCTATACTATTTAGGTACCAGAAATATTTGTAAAAGATCTAACCCAGTGCTTTCCTGCTTGCAATGTCTTTCCACGGATCCTAAATGTCCTGATTTGGAGGTTAACCCTAGGTTCTTCCAAATCAAATTTCCTCCCAAGTAAAGATTCCTTGGAATGACAGCTTTTCTTTCCTGTTAAAAGCTTACATGCAATACTAGAATGCTTTCTTTTCTAATGCCGATTACCTTGAGAGTACCGGTATATTGTTCAAGGTGCTGGAATATTAAAGAAAATGACAATCTGCATTTTCAGATATTAACGGCATCCTACTGTTGCCCCCTGTAAACTTACCTATACAGACCTATTTGACTGTGTCAGAGATACAATGCAGTAGCCTAGGAACTTGCAAAGTGTGAATGACAGTCTGTTTTCTGATCCTTACCACCTTCTGCATTACTCAAGATTACAGCTGGCACCTACCCTTATGCTAATGAATGCCTCATTACAAACCCCCTCCTTGGCAATAAACTGCTCTCATCAGTTAGATTACCTGACAAGCCCTTTCACTCCAGTTCTGGCCCACCAAGAGTCTTCATTCTTTTCTCTCCTCCCGTTGTCTTTTCTGCAAAGAGACCTCATCCTGTATAATCCCCGGAATAATGTAGCTTCTCTCCTGGAAGAGCTGGCATCTCCCTTTTTTACATCAGTCCCCCTTTTTTTTACATCAAGCTAATGGAGCCAGTAGGTATTCTATTGATCTTTCCTCAGTGTAGTTTCCTCAAGGATATGACAGATTTCCTTACAGGTTAAACATCCAGGCTATACGGCTATGTATTTTGTTTTTAATTTTTAAACTCCCCCTCCTTTACTCTGAAATCCTTGTTCATCCATAACGTTTAATAGCTCAGTTGATACCCTGCAGAGTAAAGGCTTATTTCTTTGCCGAACTAATCTAGACACTGTCTACTGTTGAGTACAGTTGTCTGATTCAAATCTTCTGTTACAAAGCAGATGACATCTCACTAGATGTCACAGAAAGACACTAACAATGACAATTCACTTATCCCTTAGAAAGAATCAATTCTCCCACAATGCATTTGTCAGAGGACTCTCACTCAGTAAAGCAATTTTTCTAGCTGTCTGACACCGTAATTGCTCTTAAATTTTCAATGAACGTTTTACAAGAACTCCCCTGAACCATGATGAAAAACTTAACTTTTTCTCAAAAATGAGAAGCTGACAGGATGAAAGAGGTCTTTCTCTTTTAAAGGCTTGCTTGCTTGAGTAGGAATTCTTTCATATCACCAACAAGCTGTTGAATAGAGGATAGATTACTTTCCATTTATTTCATCAATCAGATTAAAGACTCTCCTTCACAATGCCCTTTAAACAAGAGCTGTTTATGGTGTCCTCCCAGGTTCTACTTTAATGTAGTATTAAATCACTTTGGGTCAAGAGGCAGGTGAGGTAAATAAATATGATGAATATTTGACAATATTTACGTATTGTGTACATTGAGGGTGATTACCTATTTCTTGTCATAGACAAAGTAATATTAAGAACGGAGGAAAGAATAGACTTCTTCTCCCTGATATAAGCATTCAGGAGTACATAAGAAAGATAGATGTCAAGGTCTGGCCAACTTCATCTCTGTAGAATATGAAACTTCTAGATAGGTAAATGAATAACCCTTTACAGATATGTATATGCACTTGTTCCATGCTTAGAAAGATGTGCACTGTGACAGGCAGCAGTGTGAAAAATTGACTTCTTCATCCCCTTTCTCTTAATTAAAGTCTAGAAGATGAATTTATTTGGAGGTGTGGGCCACTTCTATTTTTAACTCCCAACCAGATGAAAATGAAACAGTAACAACTGGCGCTTTCTTTCATTTTACACAGGGCAGACTGATTTTATTAGGCTGAGAAATGTGTACAAGCTACACTTGATTGCTCAGGAGAAATCAATATGACTTTTGGCTTTGTTATTGACTACCCCATTAAAGGCACTACCCTCTCGTATATAGATAACAACGGCTCAATTCAATAATATTAAGCATGCTAAAACCCTATCATTTTGGGCTAGTAACTGTGGAATTACACTACACAAAAGTGTATTCTGAAATTGTTTAAGATCACACTAAAGTTGAATGAAATATATAGACTTCCTAAATACCAATTATCTGAAACAGAAAGGGGACTCTAATGTGGTCATCATACAAATAAGTACCCACATTAAATATCAGGCACGTTGGTAAAGCAGTATCATCTGACACAAAGTGATGGAGAAGATTATTGACTTTGCCCCAGGTAAACAATTTGATGCAACTAGAAGAAAAAATGGCAGTTGGTATTTAGATGATTTCATAGGATCATAAAATTGTAGAGTTGAAGGGACCCTGAGCGTCATCCAGTCCAAACTTTTGCAATGCAGAAATCTCAACTAAAGCATCCATGACAGATGGTCATTCAACCTCTGCTTAAGGTGAATCCACCACCTCTAAGGGAGTCTGTTCCACTGTCAAACAACTCGTACTGTTGGAGAGAACTAAAATCCAGATGGGACTGTCCCCCTTTCATATTGGCACTAAATAGCAGTTAAGGGCAGGACTTTTTTCCCTGCTGGAACTCAGTTCTGGCACCTCTCTGGTGGGCGCCATTGCGATTCTCAGAGAATGAGGGAGGTGTTCTAGAAAAATAGCAGGAGGAGGAGGAAGGGTTACCAAATTCTTTTCCCACCGCTACAAGTAGGAAGGTCTAATGCTTGAGCATTTGTTACATCTCAATTTTGAATTTTGTATATACAGTGGTACCTCGGGTTAAGTACTTAATTCGTTCCGGACGTCCGTTCTTAACCTGAAACTGTTCTTAACCTGAAGCGCCACTCTAGCTAATGGGGCTTCTTGCTGCTGCCGCGCCAGCAGGGCACGATTTCTGTTCTCATCCTGAAGCAAAGTTCTTAACCTGAAGCACTATTTCTTGGTTAGCGGAGTCTGTAACCTGAAGCGTATGTAACCTGAAGTGTATGTAACCTGAGGTACCACTGTGTATCTGAAGAAGTGTGCATGCACATGAAAGCTCATACCAAGAACTAACTTAGTTGGTCTTTAAGGTGCTACTGGAAGGAATTTTTTTTATTTTGACTGAGGTACCACTGTAATGTACCCTGGAGATGTCTGAGCACATGTGATTCAAAACTGTCAATGGGCAAGAAAAAATACTACATAGAGGTTGAAGATCAAAGGTGTCTTTGAGTCTGCATGACACATAATGAGAAGGAAGTTAGAAGAAGCAACGCTTGAACTTTAAATTGCTTCCTTGAGCTCAATTCCAAACTTCCCTTGGTTCCATTTCTAGCTCACCTTATTGTCGGGGCAGGACATCAGCATAGGCAATTAGGATGTTTCCGACCTTAAAGTATGAAGCCATATTTCTTACCACACCAAACTGATTTTACATCTGGCAAGTTGAACTGGATTTATGAAACCTTGAATGTTGTCTTTGTCTGGCCCTTAACACGGTGCCACATATGCAAGGAGGAGGTGAGAGGAAGGATTTCTTTACATCATCTCCTAAGCCTGCAGAGCCAAAAGGTAAAATGAAATGGAATTTACGACCAAGTAATGCCATTGGAAAACTGAAAAGAAATGGTTACTGTGAAGCTGCTGAGGGCAGAGGGAGAGAATATATAGAACCAATTGAACTTGGCTTGACAAGCTTGCTTTTTATGGTGAATCTAGGAAGTGCAGGAAACAGACATATTGCACATTACCACAACCTTCTGGCAATTTATTCCTGCAGAAGTCAATTCCTCCAAATTGTCTTAAACCCAAATACTTCCTTTAACTGGGCTGTGTATGGGGCCGTTCAAAGCCCTTTTAAAAAGGGCTTTCCATTCATCAATAAGCCAGATAATTATTCTAATTCACTCAACAAAAGTATCAAGTTTGATATTCACAGGAAAAACCTTCTCAGCAGTGTCATTTGCAGTGCAATCTTGTTCACGGTGTCTACTCAGAAGTAACATGCATTAAGTTCAATCTGGCTGAGGGTTTCTCCCTCCATTATTGTTCCTCCATTCTTTCCAGGCACAGCCCACAATGCAAAGCTCTGTGGAGCTTCCTCTGTGAAAACCCGCTCTTGAAATCACAATTGGAGCAAACATCAATCCAAGGAAAACCCAAACTAATGTTTGCTCCAAAACAGTGGGTTTTCATGGGGAAAGCTCAGGGCAATACAAAGATGCATGGTTGTTCTAAAGCTACAGGAAGAGATGCTTTAGAAAATGTTCAATGTTCCAGTAGTCAAAGTCCAGCTGTCTTTAGCTTATTCCCTAGTGCATCACAATCCACATTGATACAACTGATGCAGGAGAACAGTCCAAAAGAAAGCACATTCTATAATAAGGTAATCACAGTGCAATCCTAGACCTATCTATTCAGAAGCAATCCCCATTAAGTTCAGTGGGAAAACCCAGTTGATATTTGCTCCAATTCAGTGCTAAAGATTGAGTTTTCCTGAGGGAAAGCAGCAAGACAAGTTGAAGTCTGGATGAGCCCTGGGTGACTGGTTCAGTCTCCATCTCTCAGCCAAACAACTCAGAGGGTTGTTGTGAGGAGAAGTAGAGAGCATGAAAAAAGAGCATATGCTGCCTTGAGCTCCTTGGAGGAAAAATGGATTAAACATGTAATAATAAAGAAAAATAAAATAAAAATATACAAAGCATAATTAGCCAGTAGTTAGGATTGCCATACGACCAGAATTTCCTGGACATATCTGGAATACTGCAGCTGGCAGCAGTGTCTGGGCGGAAATTGGATGTATGGCTGCCTATGTCCATAAAAAATAGCTGGAACAACTCCCAAAGTGTTTCTGTCTGAATTTTCATTGTTTGAAATATGGCAACCCTTCAATAGGTATTTATTTAAATTTGTTTTATTCCAGCATCAGATTTGTGGCTCTTTATAAGATCAGCATGGACAGTTTCTTTGGATGCTTCATTCTCATGGATGTGTGAAAAGAGAGAGAGAGATGCTTTGTATATTTGGTTCCTGTATGGCTTCAATGCATAAAGGACACAGTTTGGGAGTGTCAGCAAATGTGGCTGTAGCACTAAAACAAGGACATCTAGAGGTGGATGAAAACAAATTAATTTAAGGGATAGACAGAAGACTAGACCAAGGGTTTGCACTCAGCTGAAGTTGGAACTTTCCAGATTCTACATCTGAAATATTATGGATGCTGCAAGGAACTATATTTGTTATGTAGTTTTATTTCATAATGGATTTATTCCACTCCACTCTGGAAAATAAGTTTAAAATGGTATATATGCAGTATTACATTATTTGCACAGAGAGGTATGTATGTATTCATTTATATTAAAACATTTATATCCCATCCTTCTGATGCAAAAGCACAATTTAATAAAAACAACAACCAGTCAAGGAGACGGGGCAACAGTTAAAACTTTGCGTAATTGCATCTTCTGCCACATATCATAAAAAGTCATAATAAAATGGTCTCTGGGAATTAACAAAAGGCAGGGAGGAAAGGAATCAATCAAGACACTTTATGGGGGAAGCCACCAAGAAAGTAATCTCTTGCCTCATTCAAATGTGCTACTGCCTGAGGTGGGACACAAAGAAAGGCTTTTCCTTAGGCATCTTGAGGAGCAAGGAGGGTGATATGGAATGAGGTGGTCCCTAAGGTATCCTGGACCCAAGCCCTTCATCAGGGCTTTGAATTGTGCCTGGAAGCAGATTGGTAACTAGTGCAGCTCCTGTAGAATTAGAGTAACAGAATTCCATGGCAGCATACCCACCAACATCCTTGCAGTTGCATTGTGGGTCAGATGAAACATCTGAAGACTTCTCAAAGGGACCCCACGTACAACACCATAATAATACAACTGGGATTAGGTGTGTGTTACCATGCCAGGGTCTGAGTTCTTTGGGGTGGACACTGTGGGTGCACCAGCCTCAGCCGGCCGCAGCTGCCACCTGGTCATTCAGGTGTAAAGCTGAGTGCAGTAGCACCTTGAGTCTGCAATCTGGAGTCTTTATGGGGAATACTTTGCCATCCAGTGCAGTGTCCATCTCCTTCCTGACCAGCAGCCACCATTTGTTAGCCCTCAACCAACCCATTATTGTCTCCAGGCACTGATTCAGGCTGTCAACAACTACAAGAAGAACTAGTGCTCCTCCAAATCCCACCTGGACCACCTGGTCCAGGATGCCATGGTGAATGGTAACAAAATGCCATTGAGAGGTCCAGAAGAAGTTAGATAGACGTACTCACCTATGAAAGATCATCTGCCAAGATGACCAAAACTGCCTCAGTCCCCAAACCAGGCTTGGAGCCAGTTTGAAATGGGTCCAGATGTTCTTTGTAAACCCAATTGCAATTCTGAAGTCTACATAGGTATTGTGTGCATCTAAGTAAAACAAGAATGATGAGATAACAAAATAAAAAGCAGCTGGGGGGCAGGTCTTTCTCCCACCCACTATTCCCTACCAGAAAGAACAGTCATCTCCAACAAACAATTGCCATGGGAGTTCAGCCTGCCATTGTTCAGAGGAAGGAATACTCCCTACATCCCAGGAAAAACATAATGACAAGGGAGAGACTAATCTGACTCCACCAATCAGCCAAAGGAGAAGCAGCTTTCCTATCAGAAAGAACAATAGTAAGAACTATGCAACGAAGAACCAACCCCTGTGTAAGTCTGAGATTTAGACTGTAAGTCTGAGAGCAGGGACTGTCTTATTATTCATCATTGTAAGCTGATGCCTGTGCAAACCTTTTTTGGCTGAAATGTGGGGTAAACCCCCTTTTTTATATATATAAAAAATCTAAATAAAAATAATGGCCAGAATCAAAGAACTGAACCACAGCACATAATGTACTGAGGGATGAAGAAGAAATTCAATTTGGTTCACATTTAAAAGTGGTTCTACCTAATTCTCACATTCCGGAACAGGTGAACTGAAACAGAATCATTTCAAATTTTACCGTTCTGAACTTTGCAGTGCAGTCCTTTAGTCAAGTAATGTGTACAAAATACATATTCTAGGGTAAAATGTACACATGAATGCATTTAGTAGGGCAAATAGAGTACAAAAACACGTTGTACTGAAGAAAATCACTTCACAAAAATGTGCGTTATTAGGCGGTTGTGTATATTAGGAGAAATTTGTAATAAAATGATGGTGAATTTTCACGAGGACCTAAAACTCAAGTAAATAATGTTCTCAGACTGAGAACTAAGGAGAACTGAATTTAAGATTGGAAAAAAGAGAAAACCTAAAGGACATATTCAGCCAGTCCTCAATGTACCACAAATTATTTATTTAAAGAAAATAATAAGAGCAGAATGAAAGCATTGTTGTGAAGTGAACTAACTTAAAGGTGTTTCAGAAAAGGTGATATGTGAGTATATCAGCTCAGCTTTTTCCCCCAGTAGAGATGAAGGCCAGGAAATAGGCATACTTGGGTTAGCAGTTCTACTGCCTACTTTCAGGTAGATTCATAGATTTCAGTTTAATGTAGTTCAATTAGCAGGCTCATTTATTACCCACCAAGATGTGAAATTGCAGGGTGAGGTTAAAGTATCAGCGAAGGTATCTTCATCACTTCGGTATCATTGCCTTAAAAAGCACTGACCAGAAGAAGTAGATGACCTCATTTCAAAATTATTATAGTGCAGAGAACTCAGTTTCAAGATTATAATTCATTTTCGTACAGAATATTTCAAATTTATTATCAGCTTCCTGACAAATAATGGCTAATCGTTAAGGACAGCCACTTTAACATAATATGAATACGCATTTCTCTATAGGTAGTACAATAGTTCCTACATTAGCATTATTGACTAAGGTGCATTTAACTTCTTCCTTAATACTTAATGGAAGGTTAATGTATAAGTCAGAGATTAAATGGCTTTTACTTAAAACTAGTATATTGATTAAAATAACTTAGGGAGGTTTTTAAAAGCTGATGCTATAAAAGTAGTCACACTTTTTAATATTTTTATTTCATATTATGTGCAAAATGTGGGTGATGGCTCACCAAAATTATGGGAAGTTATCATACTAATTGTACCTTGAGCTAATTACGGCCAGCAATTACCAAATGGATACTTTACACAGAAAGTGGCAGATCACCTTTAGTAAATTTAAAGCTTCCAAAGTAAACTCTGTTCTATCAATCTGCAAATTACCCTGGTTACGCTGATAATATCCAGTAATGTCCTTCATCGACAACCTCTGAAGAACTTTAGACTGTCTTGCTGGTTCAGACCAGGGCAGCTATCCAACTTTGCCTCTGGTGGTAGCCAGTAAGATGTCCTTGGGAGGAAGATCGCAAGCAAGGACATGATAGAAAGAGCCATTTCTTATTGCTTGTTGCTTGCAGCTGGTACCCAGAGATACTGCATCTCAGCCTTTTCAAAAGGCTCTCTCTCTAGTGCCCATCACAGTATTCTTCCGTAAGTTGCAACAGAAATCTGCTGAAGGCTATGTTTCAAATGCAAATCCTATATACTGACAAGCAGGAACTACAGTCCATCAGTGGTGCCATCATGGCAGGACTTGGGGGCAGATGTCTAGAGCCTCACTCAGCAGAATGAATAGGAGGACCATCTAAAGAGGACTGCCTATCAGGCCAGTTATAGAATCCAGAGTCTACAATTACTTAAATTCACCACTGTAGCCAGGAACTGCAACAAATTTTGGCTCCCTGACAATATGTGCATATTTCATGCAAATACATTTGTAACATTCGTATTTGTCACATTTGTTCACGGTTGCACATTCAAAATAACATCTGAGGTGAAGCCATAGCTGAGTGGGAGGTCCCAATTTCAATTCCTGGCCTCTCTAGCTAGGAGTAGCAGGAGCTGGAGAAATCCTGCCTGCCATCCTAGAGGAGAAATGGTAAACATGAGTTTTGAGACTTCAGAATGCATCCGCTCTAGCTGATATGGTCCAGTGGTCAGGGATGATGGAAACTGGAATCCATCAAAATCTGGAGGGCACCATCTACCCAAAACAAGCCACTGAAAGTCAAAATGCAGAACAGATAGTATTGAGCAGCTAAAGCATAATATTGCAAAGTACTCCTGAAAATCAGTTGAACTGAACGGACCCGAATTTTAACCTGTGAGAGAACAATTTCCTGCTACTTCAGTTCTCCACACCTTTTGTAATTCCATGAACCCCCTTTTACGTTTTCATATACCAGGCACAATTGAAGGATAGAGTAACTCGCCTAGTACAGACTGACTATTCAGTGCCCCTGAAACGTAGTTCTATGTTCTTTTCATGTTTTTGCTTTATTATTATTGAAATGTGTGTGTTAAACTTAATACGCTCCTTGTATTCAATGCCTTAACTAAAGTTACAGTGCTAGGGGGTAGGACAATTGCTATTGGTAGGCAAATTTATATGTTGCTATTTCTTTTGCCTTCTTTATTTAACTCCGTATTCCACCCCAGCTCACAATGCTTAGGAAATGACCTTGTATTCATGTGAAATCAGACACTCGGGGGTCATTCACCTTCTCTGCTTCAGTTTCAGTCCTGTAAAAGGCTCATCCTGAGAATTTCTTCTTTAAGGCAACACAAGGTTGCACCGAGGGCTTTCGCTTTATGTTCCTTGGAGCCTTTTCACTGGCATGGAATTGTTCTTATTCAAGGGAAAAAACCCACCACCAAGCAGTTAGTGTGTGTGGGTTGCAGAAATAATGCAGCAATTATAGAGAACACAGGTAGGCAACATCTTTGGGTATTAATGGCTGTGGATTAAGTTTCCTGAGGTGGTTAGTGAATGTTGTGTATTGGGAATGCATATGCTCTGAGTTAACCAACACGACCAGAAGGTAGGGGGTAGAGATAATTGAGTTTGAAGTAATTTGAAATGAGCCAACCCCTCAAAAAATGGCGATGATGATGATGCTAATGAAGGCCAATACTTTGAAGATGCAAATGGTGGACAGAGGTGTTGAAGAAGGGGAGAGGAATTCAGTCAGTAAGAGAGAATATGCTATCTGGATATATATATATATATAAATTAGTACATTCCTGAGAGAGGTGGGAAAGAAAGGCAAAAAATCCTTGTGGATTGAAAAAAAATATATTCACACTTTCTGGAGCACTTTGGGAGGTAGTGGAAGTCAATAGCAAAGACCTTTTTAAACTCCCGGTTCCCTGTTATTAAGGAAAAGCAGGGGGAGCAATCTTGCTCAGTACCAGGTCCATGCATCAGAGGAAGGCGCATTGTGTTCCTTCAAGGTGCATCATGTATATATGTGTAGAAAACATGCCCCCCACCATTGCACAGTGGAGCAGAGGAGACAGCCAGCTCACCTGCCCGACAGCTAAAAGGATACTGCATTTGGCTTGCTTACAGGTTACATTCAATCCCTGTTCCATCTGTATACAAAAATGGTTGAATCCACATGCAATCTGCAACATACACAGACCATGTACACAAATAGCTGAGTTGCTCACATCAACAAGTGTACGGTCTTTCACACAAACACTTGTATATGTGTAGAGATAGTGTGTACCAGTGTTTAATGTAACATGTAAACAAACCTATTATGATGCAGATTTTCATTGTGGGGTGAGAACAGCACGGGAGCGGGTAACGTTGTGGTCTAAACTGAGCCTCTTGGGCTTGCTGATCAGAAGGTTGGCGGTTCAAATCTGTGCTATGGGGTGAGCTCCCATTGCTCTGTCCCAGCTCCTGCCAACTTAACAGTTCGAAAGTACACCAGTGCAAGTAGATAAATAGGTACCGCTGTGGCAAGAAGGTCAACGGTGTTTCCGTGCACTCTGGTTTCTGTCACAGTGTCCTGTTGTGCCAGAAGTGGTTTAGTCATGCTGGCCACGTGACCTAGAAAGCTGTCTGTGGACAAACACTGGCTCCTTCAGCTTGAAAGCGATTATGATTTAATATGTATTTTTAACTGCCACTATATCTGTATTGTCTTTGTTATACCCAAATGCAATTCAATGTATTCCTGTCATGTTTTATGATTTTCCTGATATTGTAAGTGACCATGGTCTGTGACCATAATAATAAATTCGATTAGAGATGAGTGCCGCAACCCCCTGGTTGCCTTTGACTGGACTTAACTGTCCAGGGGTCCTTTACCTTTTTAAATGGAAAAAAAATTCAGAACCTGTGTTGTTAAAAAAATGCACACACTTATAGATTCACTGATTGTAAAAATATAGGCTACCTATACCTGAAAAGCAACCTCATTTCTGAGCAGTCGTGTAAAGAACTGCACATTAAGCAGGAGCATGTGGTGGAGTGGCTTGCTGCGGGGAAGACAGAAAGGGGCAAGAAGAAGAGTTTGGATTTGGAGTCCTTTCCCTTCCTTCCCCAAAACAAACACTCTGTGAGGTGAGTGAGACTGAGAGACTTCAGAGAAGTGCGACTAGCCCAAGGTCACCCAGCAGCTGCATGTGGAGGAACAGGGAATCAAACCTGGTTCCCCAGATTACGAGTCTACCGCTCTTAACCACTACACCACACAAGGCCAGCACCCTATGAGCACACAGGCGGTAATGCTGGATTGGCTCTGCTGTCACCTTGTCTCACCACCTTTGCTTCCCAGTAAGCCACAGCAATGGCAGTGGCAGGACAGGCAAGTGCGGCCAACCCACCACCTGCTCTTGCTTCCTGTGCGATGTAAGAAGAAAATGGCTTCACCTGGCACTTAGCTGAACTATGGAACTTGCTTCCACAGGAGACAAACTTAGATTGCTTTGAAGAGGATTGGCAGATTCACCGAGAATCAGATTATCAAAGGCTACAAGTCATGATGACTGTGCTCTGCTTGAATGTTCAGAGGCAGGAGTGCTTCCGAATACCAGTGGCTGGAAACCACAGGAGAAGTTCTTCTGCTCAGGTCCCGCTTGCCAGTCCCCCACAGGCACCTGGTTGACGACTGTGAGAACAGGGTGCTGAACTGGATAGGCCTTTAGAAGAACCTGCTGGATCAGACCAATGTTATTGTCATTAGTGGTCACTTGAGGGCCTGCTGAAGATGATGGGAGGAGAGGCTCATCATAGTGCCTGGTGAAAGATGGATTGTATTCACTGGCTTTCTAAATTCACCCTAAAATTATTTGGATAATACAGTGGTACCTCAGGTTAAGACCTTAATTCATTCTGGAGGTCCGTTCTTAACCTGAAACTGTTCTTAATGGATAATGGGGCCTTCCGCTGCTGCTGCGCCGTTGTCATGCGATTTCGGTTCTCAACCTGAAGCAAAGTTCTTAACCCGAGGTACTATTTCTGGGTTAGCGGAGTCTGTAACCTGAAGCGTCTGTAATCCGAGGTACCACTGCAATACTATGTGTGGTGTGGAAGCAGTGTTTCAAAGTGGCAATGAAAACTTATTAGGACTGGCTTAATGCTTAGGGTTCATCCTCATGTTGGCTTGTGAAGAACATTCAGGAAATACAATTGCGTGCTTTTAAAATCAATGTAAAGTGCATAATCTTTGCACAAATAATTTGAATCATACCTTTTAACATTCAAGTCAAGAGTAATGCAGCTTTTAAATGCTCTTGAAACCCATGTTATGCATGAATAATTGCTACTTAACAAAATTATAGGTAGTAAGATAAATGGAAACCAATACTCACGTGCTATAAACCAGAAGAGACCTAACAGATCACACAAAGGGATACCATATGAGGATACGTACATGGAGCATCAACTTAATTTGCAAAAGTTCAAAAGACATTCGATCCCAACAGAATGACATGAAAAAGGATTGTAAAAATATCTTGTCATGTAGCATTGTTGTGCTGTCTAGCTTTTTAATCGTGGCATAATGTTAATGCTATTAGAGTTTCCGCAAAGGCACAGGGAGGTCAAGGATACAAGGAGGGGGGAAGAGAAAAGAGGAAGCGAAAGATTATATGGGGCTAATTATATTTTCTGGAGCTTATCACAAAGGTGCAACTCATAACCTATCTTTGCAGGCTGTAGCCAGGTGACAGTGCTTTAAAAATGATATGTTACATTGCAATTGTGTTTGCTGGCATGATGACTCTTTCCCCACCGCTCCAATAAATTCATGTCAGATGCCTCCTTTCTGAGCAGAGGTAGCCCTAGGACCCCAGAAACAACCGGGTAGCTCACTAATATGTTCTGCTAGGATTAATACTGACTATATTTTAGTGGATCTATCTTATTGAGACTACAGAGCAGTAGCGGCAGGTGGAGCAGCGCGGTTGGGGGTCTATTGCTCTCCAGGCTTCCCCACCACTGTGGACTTCTGCTGCTTACAATAAGGAGAGGGGCAAGACACAAGGTGTGGTGCGGCACATGGTGGCAAGAGTGTCTGGCTTCACTGTCACATGCCTGGCTATGCTCTGCCTTCAGATAATGTGGAGGCAGTAATTCTTCTGAATACTGGTAGCTAGAAACCACAGGAGTGCTCTTGTGCTCATATCCTGCTTGCCAGTTTCCCAAAGGCTGGCCTCTCTGAGAACAGGATGCTGGACTAGATAGAGCATTGGCCTGATACAGCAGGCCCTTCTTATATTCTTACATACTGTCACGGAACAGACAGGGAATGCTCTTGGGTCAAGGAAAGGGGGAGTATCAGAGCAGGGACAGTAAGACAGGGAAAACAGCGATATGATGGATGAAGCAGGGGAGGAGAAGGTGGAGAGCAGTCAAGTGGTGTCAGGGCTCTGCAATGCTGGAGAGCCCTGCCACCAACCAGGGAGTTCAGGAACAGAAGGGGAAGTGGTGCCTTTGGAACAGGCGAGGAGAGAGTTGAAATGCAGGGATCAAAGACGTCTCACGAGATTCCCACGTCTGCTGTGTTGGAGAAGGAGCCAAAGGAAGCCACTCCCCGAATCTGACTCGTCGGATTCAGATGCATGATTCAGAACTGTGGTTGTTCGCACATATGTTTGTTGGTCCCACTCTCTCAATAAACGGCATTGACTCCGTATGCTGGGACAGCAACAGACCCACCCCACTACTACTGCTACTACTGCCACATGGTGTGAACTACCTCAGTCTGGTGTCATAGACTAGTTGGATGCAGAGGTAGCTGATGGGAGGCACCAGCTGCTGAACCTCCAAGGGAACCCCCACGGGAAGGAGGCTCTGAGCGAAGGGACTGGTGCTGGGATGATGGTGCATGGCCAGAGGGAGAAGAGGGAGCAGACTAGGAGGAGGAAGTGTCAGAAGCTGAAGAGGCAACAGGGTTGAGTGAGCAGGAAGAGGCAGAGGGCAGTCCAGACTCAGGAGATGAGAGACAAAGATGAGGCATGCTGCTGAAGAATCCAGGGAGTCTCCCCTTCCTGCTGTGATCAGCTCCCTTCCTTCTGGTCTTCCAGAACACACAGAGAAATGAAGAGGGCAGAGTAACGAGAGACAAGATGACTGAGCCTTAGGCTGCTGGGGGAGGAGCTTTAGAGAGCAGTGGGAAGGTAGGGGCCTTCAGTCCTTGCAACTCCTTCACTGAGGCAAGACCTCCTGGAAGGGTTGCTGTGACCACTAGGGCTCAGCTGTTTCTGTTTCTTTGAATAGTTAACTTCACTAACATCAGGTACTTTCTTGTTTTATTGCTGACCTACGCCTGACCAGCTCCTGACATCTGGTATCATTTCAAACAACATGAACAGCATACATGGAGATCTCTTACTACTTGCTACATACAATTTACACAATAAACTAGCTAACCCTAACCCTAACTTATTTTTACATTGCAATCATCATCACGCCCCCCCACAGGTGATTCACTGAACTCCTATGTGACATCCAGCTTGGCCCATACACTCCAGGTCAGGAGGAGCAGGAATCCAAACACACCTGATAGGGCAGATGTCCATGGAGTCATCTAATGTTTTTATAGGAAATGTTACTAACAATTACCCTTCATTCCCAGAGATGACATCCAGGAGTGTTGCATGGGTCAGTGTGATAGCAACTGAAGACCAAGCATTGCTGAATTCATCCTGTTCAAAGGTTTGGCCATGAAAGACCACGGTGTCCTAATGTAACCTCATGATCATGAAAAACCCACCTTCCTAGAACTCTTTCTTGATCTAAATTGTTTTGCTAATCCAATTGCATTTTGTTGTACGTGTTGTTGGCTTTTGCAGCTCTTCCCCCAGGAATGGGAAGTTCCAAGGGCAGCTGCTACAGTCAGTTTTCTTGGAATGACGGGTCCCATTTTTCTAAGATCTACAAACAGATATGCAAGCTGAGTGTGAGGAGAGGAGGCTGGCACCAAGACAGAAGACTGAGCACAGCATCTGCTTCCCAAGAAACAAACACCATCCCTTGGAACATGCAGACATAGCCTGCCAGCAGCAAAAGATCAGCTCAATGCTGGCTAAATTCCAGCTTCATCTATTCCTTTCCTGCCCGCTCCATTTATTCCTTTCCTGCCCACTCTCCACAGCAGAATATAGCTGTCAGCTTCTACTCTGCAGGTAGGTATGACCTGGATTCCTAGCTCTGGAAATGTCAGCTGGATCAGCTGTGCCCATTAGCAAGCAGTCAAGCTATACAAAACATTGTCATCTCTTTGCTAGATGCAGCACAACAGCTATTAGCACTAAACTGTTTTAGCACCAGCAGTATGCTTACCAGTTGCCACGCACCCCATCATGGAGCAAAGCTCTGGAAGAGATCTGTGATGCATCTGAACTTCTTCATCAATTGAATGGGAGCTGGCAGGTTTTGACTTACAGGAAGTGAGGAGAGTATCAGAGGAGCTTGTAACTAGCATATCCTAGACTGTCCTCAGTGGGGAAGATTCCTTGGCAGAGAGGAATCACATCTTGCATTTCTGGCTGGCATGCATCCTATTTGTTTTCTTCTTCCTCTGAAACTACAGAAAATGCCTAAGTAGGGGACTTACAAAGGTGCCAAATCATCCACAAATAGAATCTCCAACATTGTATTTACAATATAAATTGAAAGAAGCTGCAAGTTTCCATGCTTTGGATTGGGATCATGACACGGGTGGGGTTGACCCTTTCCCTCCATGGCATTTATCCAGCTCAAACCAACACACACCCAAACTAAAGCTTCTATTTGCCATGCAGAACACATATCTGTATCTACTTTCATCACCCTATTGGACAAATAGCAGCTTTCTGGGGCGCTGTTGCAGCGAGAGAGGATTAATCACTCCCTGCCCAGTACTGCCCATCTTGATCTGAATTGGGATACCCTGCTTTTAATTAAAAAAACCAAACACAAACCAGGAGATCCTATCATTGCAACTGCTGCTTCATATCTACTCTGAGCCAAAGATAAATAGAGAGATAATTGGAATTAAAAGAGAAGGAACAAGGTGTAAGATCAAAGGTGGTGTTCTTGGCCAGACAGCTTCTGCATACAGCATTGATCTAAATATAGGCCACTCTCCCCCCCCCCATCTGTCTTATATAAAACCTGAGCACAGCCTATAATCATGCTCTTATAGGTAGATAAGCAATGATTTGCTTGATGGATGAAAAAAAATGCAGGGAACCTGCTATGATCAAATTGGCAGCATCCTCTGCCTGTATTTTATTTAAGAGATGGATTAATGAATTTGACACATTGGTTGCTATTTTATTTATTTGTTTATTTGTTTATTTAATCACTGACTGCAAAAAAGGCTTCTAAGTGACTTATGAAATAGTTAAAAGCCAAAAAGTGTGACATGATACACATTTCAATAAAACTTTTGCACTAACTCAGGGATTGGGGAAGCTGTGTCCCGCCAGATGTTGTTGGACTGCAATTCCCATCTGCTCCAGTTGTCATGGTTAAGGGTCCGGGCTGAAGGCAGTTGTGGTCCAGCCACATCAGGAGATGTGAGCCACATCAGGTTCCCCATCCTTGTAATAGCTCGTAAACAAATCCAGCAGGAAAACAACAGAAACTTCAGCAATGAGATCATTTATCCCAATAGGCCTGGGAGAAGAGCTACGTTCTAACCTGGCACTGAAAGGATGTTAATGATGGTGCCAGGTGAACCTCACTAGGGAGATGAAGCTGAAGGATCTACTCATGCTTCTTGCACACCACACAACATTTGGTCCTTTGATTTTTCTGTCACACAGTTTAGTAACATACTCAAAGCTTGTCATTTGAAATACTGATGCTGACTCTGATACTGTTCCCAAATTTTAGTTGGATGTATTGGGTTGTGGAGGATAAAGTAATATGGGGCCATCTTCCTTTCGTCTTGGCTGACCAAAATGGTAATGCTCTGTCATTTTCCTCTGGGAAACAAAAGCAGGCAAACTGACAGAGCAGCACACTTTGGTTTCTTTCTTTCTTTCTTTTACAGTTTTTTGCAATCTATAAATACTTGCTCAGTTATTTAAAATGGAGGAATAAAATTCCTACTAGTGATTAAGATCAGGCTAATGAAACAGGAGACACACACACACACAACCTTAAATATGACCTGGAAACAAAAGATTGCTTAACAGTTACTATTAAGCAATACATTAGAAGATCAATTAAACAGAACTTCATTCTAATGAGAAAGCTGTGGGAGAGTCTCCATGGAAACCTGGAATGAAAGAGATTCAGAATGCAAATGGCAGGAAAGAAACAAATAATATTTGTAAACACGCACCTTGGAATTGGTATAATCAGCTAACTGATGAAAGGCAGACTCAGTGCCTCCCTTGCCCTATAATACAGGGAAGAAGGGGAGGCTGTGACTAAGGTGCCATTTTAGTCAATATTTGGCTGGCATGAAAGACAGGGGTGCCAGGATTATCCTTATGAAGCCCCTGTAATAATCATGCTTGTAAATTATAATTTTAGTCGAAATGAAGACATTGGCTCAGATCCAATGCTCTGTGGGTAGCTCTAATAATTCACAAATAGCTTTCTTCTTTTCAGGGAGACCGTGGATTGGAGTGTCTGCCTTCAAGGACTTACATAAATGGCTACAGGTTTGTTGGTTGGTTGGTTTTAAAAATGCATGCACAGAAAGAATTGTTTATCATACAGTCAGACCCACAGACTCATTCAAGCCAAAATCTTCTGCATTTAAGGCAGAATCAAACCCACTTGGCTTTTAAATGAATTCTGGTATGTGAGCCAGGATGCCGGCCCAGAAGCTGGAAATATAGAAGATTAGGTTTTCGATAAATGAAGTAGTTCAATATGCTATATGCATTATAGCTGTATGTTTGTATAAGGATCAAATGGGATAAATAAATGGGGGAGGGGCAACTCTCCCCCAGATTTTTGGAAACAAATGAGACACAACTAAACAGTTGTTAGCTTGATTTGTTATTTTTCTGATCACCTTCTCCACCTGCTGGTTTTCAAGAAGGAAGTGAAAACACATATGTGCATGTGCACAAACAAACACACAGAACAGCGTATTTAACCAGTTCAGGGCAATCTATACATTCAATGAAGAAAAGAGTATTATTTCTTTAAAAATAAGTCTTCCACCTGGTAGAGGAAGGGCATTCTGACTAATAATCACTAATTAGCTTTACGTGAAATTTGCAAAGCTATTCTCACTGAAGGACATGGTGTTGTTAAACAGTGCTGAATGAAATAGCATTAGCTCCCTTAGTACTGAGGAGGCAGCCACTGTGCTCTGTTAATGTGAACAGATAGCACAGGGTTTAGCAACGATGAACGTTGTTAAAATGTAAAGCAGTTTTGTTCAGGGGTCAGTAGCACTACCTTGTGGCTGTGGAAGCAGGGGCATTGTCAAAGGGTACATGAGCGTTAGTGCACATAGGACTTAATCAAGATCCTGATTTACTTGCTGCTTTCCTAAAAAACAAGAGTGCTAATTACCCATCATCTTCTTGGTTCATAACCTTACAACAATAGCCTCATGTTCAAGTATAACAAAACTGATTTCATGCCGGCTGATGTGAATTCAATACTCCCCCTCAACAACTAAAATTAAAGCATCACTATAATCCTCTGCACTACAGACAGAAGCTTTGGAACAAACTTTTCAAAGTACGCAGCATACTGTAGGACTCAATTCTTATATAATCATAGAATTATGGCGTTTGAAGGGGTCTAGTAGATCAAGGAGTTAAATTGGCTCAAGCAGCATCTTCCACCTTGGGTGCCTAGATGATAGATAAATAAACTTTATTTGCATTAGCCAACAGCCATAGCAATATAAAACAAGCAATATATACAATTAAAAAGACAACAATGGATAAAAAGGACAATCAAATGATCAAGACTATTGTTCAGATAGTGGCCCTTAATCTCATTGCACCCTTGATAAAACTAGCAACCTTTGCTGTTGTCTGATCATTTTGATCTGATAACAGAAAGAACAATGTGGCCGCAAATAGGCGGTCTGGGATTTGTGAGTAGGAGTGGGGTGATGATCTCATTCCTCAGGTCTTTATAAAGGGGACAGGACAGGAGAACATGAGCCACTGTTTCCAGATTGTCATCTCCACAGGGGCAGAGTCGTTTCTCAGTTGGTCCCTAGATTTTGTTGGACCACAATTCTCATCATTGCTGACTGTTGGCTAAGCTGGCTGAGGATGGGAGTTATAGTGCATGTGCTTCTAATTCAGAGGCCACCAATGAGGCACCCGTGGGTACACATGTACCCTCAGAGACTGCTTTTGACCTGCTGAAATTAGCCTTCAAAGAACCATTGCATTGTAGGTAATGGAACAGTAGTGTGTACTTGGTTGCATTATGTGTGTGGTGACCATGAGGCTTTCTCTAGTTTGCAAATGTGCCCACCGGCCTCAAATGGTTGATGACCCTTTTCCTAGCAAATGTGTTCAACGTACATAATGATTTAGTTATAGGAACAAATGCAAGGAAAACTATAAAGCATCAGGCCAAATGCATCAAGCCTAATGGCAGGAGTTGTAGTTCAGCAACATCTGGAGGGCCAAAGTTTCCTCACTCCTGATATAATGAAATACAAGTCATAACCGAACTCTCCCTCCCTGAAAGCATCATATCATGGAAGAGAATTGTATTCTGAGGAGACGGGGTGATGTCACCAACTTTCCCCTTGATGCCTCACGATAAGGCCTAAAGAGGCCCGAACCTAGCATTGCTTTATAATTACATATTCTCCAAGTGTCCTTGTTTTCCAAGGACAGTCCTGGAATTACAAAAGCCAGCCTGGATTCTGATTGGATCTGGCCTTGAACACCCACCCACACAGGTACAGCAAAAGGGTTAAGGACAGATAAAGTACTTCTTCATGCAGCACATAATTAAACTATGGCACTTGATTCCATAGGAGGTAGTGATGGCCACCAACTTGTATGGATTTAAAAGATGATTAGAAACATCTATGGAGGACAAAGCCATGAGAAGCTACTAGCCATGATGTGCCCCCACAGTTTGCCTTCTTCACCCTTAGCTAGTCTGCTGCCCTCAGGTGTGATTGAGGATGCTATTTGTTATGTATTTAGTGGTCTGTGTTTGCCTGGGCTTAAGTCTGGACTAAGGATTCTGAGCTCCTGTGTTCTGATTCTATACATGATGTCCAATCACAGAGCATTTCGGGATTTGGGCCTCTGACATTGGCATTTGAACTCTGAGTTGTGATTCATGGTTTCCCATCAGCATCCCTTGTCAAAGCTACAGTCCTCATATTGCCCATCTAACCATAGCAACTCTATACAGTGGTACCCCGCAAGACAAACGCCTCGGAAGACAAAAAACTCGCTAGACGAAGGAGTTTTTCGTTTTCTTAGCCGCTTCGCAAGACGCATTTCCCTATGGGCTTGCTTCGCAAAACAAAGCTTGCCCCGCAAGCTCCGGGGATAGCGGGGAAGCGCAGCGCGTCTTCCCCGCTGTCCCCGGACCCCTTTTGAACCAAGGGGCAGCAACGGGGAGAAGCAATCTTCTCCCCTCCGCCCCTTGCTTCAAAAGAGGGGACAGAGGGGAAGGCGAGCGGCGCTTCCCCTCTGTCCCCGGACGGTCTCCATAGGAACGCATTGATTGATTTTCAATGCATTCCTATGGGAAACCGTGCTTCGCAAGACGAAAAACTCGCAAGAAGAAAAAACTTGCGGAACGAATTAATTTCATCTTGCGAGGCACCACTGTACCACCCTGTAATGCTTAGGAACCATGCAATCATTGCTACCATCACTGTGGAGCTCCCTTCTTTGGGGGCTTTGCATCCTTCTCAAATATCCAGAGCCAGTTTAAATCAGTGTCCGAGTAGGAGGCAATAAGGGCAGTTTTGTTGCCTGTTAGAATCCAAAAAGACTGGGGTATTTGGCAAGCTACACAAGTTTCCATTTGCTTTTCTGTCTCAAGGAACAACTTGACTGCCTCTTAAAAGAAATTGGAGTTGGATATAAGCTAATATCCCTGTTGAAAACATTCCCTGCTTCATAATTCACGCTTGGTCACTAAAATGTTCAAGACAATAAATAAATATAAAACTGTATAACTGAGAGGACTTAGAAGTGACTTTGCAAGGTTGGATTCAATTTCAGCGCAGTTCTTCCTTCTCTCTCCCCCTCCCACCTGCATAAATCAAATCACAAATACCTTAGTTCTCATCCTGATGTTGCAGAAAAGCAAATATCTTTTATTCTTCCTCCTTCTTTCTTTTGAGTCATCAGTTCCTACCTAGAGCAAAATAATAAGCACTTATTTTGTCCTAATCATCTTAGTGGGGAAAAAGTCATAGAAGCATATTCATGATAAATGAAGAACCATGTTTTGCACAAATCAGAGTGACAACCTGTCAATGCTTCCTAATGCAACCTTATATAACAATTCCCTCCTCCTGTGGCAGTTGTCAAGAGAATGGAAGTCCTTGTCATTTCTATGGTTGCAAATTGGGACCTTCATTCACACCTAGTTAGAATCTTATTTGCAATTAAATGGTGAATTGAATTTTTTATTTTTTATTTTTCTGCAACCCATGATGTTACCTGGGAGGTTCATGGAATTTCAAGAAGTGGCATCTGGAGCTATATGCGATATCTGGGACTTCACACCACCAACAAACATATGCAAGGTTTATAATACTTTAACTGTCATGGCTGCATCCAAGTCTGCTGTGCTGAGATTCTCCAAGGATGTGCAGTTGCCAGTTAAAACAGTCTCCTGTGGAATGAACCCTAGCCAAAAATGGAGGCTTAGAGAAGTTCTTCTATCTCTGCATAACACAGAGTAAAGATTTTGCTGACCCACCCATGGCGGAGAGTTTCCTAGCAGTCGTGTAATCACATGTCTTTGGCATTTTAGGGTGTTGTAAATATTAAATGGGAAGTGTGGGGCTGTACATATCATGATGAGATCTGGGGCTGAAGCAATGTAGTCTGGTCCATTTGCAGGAATGGGGCACTACTCCATCAACCTCAGTCTGTCTTTGGCCAACTCCCACCTGTCAGCCTTCTTACAAGTCACTCAGGGGGTCACAATGACTGTTAGCTTCCTCCTCCTTAGTTGCAGTTTTGCCCTTGTAGAACTAAACAGGGAGGATTCTGGGAACAAAACTAAAATTAGTTGGCTCTGACTCCACATACTGTTGGTCTCTGCCTTCTACACTACCCAGTGGGAACAAACTGGGTTATATTGCATATATTTGTTAGGATCGTCCTCCTCGCGTGTAGGACACTGGTAGAGACACATGCCCGACTGGCATGTTCTCTCCCTCCTGGTTGTTCGTTCAGGAGCTTCAAAAGCTTTCTCCAGCCCAAACATCACAGCAACTGATACCAAAAGGCATTAGCACACTTTAGGATCCTGCAGAGTGTTAGCAGTTCACGTAACAAACTCAGTAGCACAGCATTTTGGCTAAACTATGTTTACAGTGGTGCCTCGGGTTATATACGCTTCAGGTTACAGACTCCGCTAACCCAGAAATAGCCTGTACTACCCAGAAATAGTACCTCGGGTTAAGAACTTTGCTTCAGGATGAGAACAGAAATTGTGCTCCAGCTGCGTGGCAGCAGCAGGAGGCCCCATTAGCTAAAGTGGTTCTTCAGGTTAAGAACAGTTTCAGGTTAAGAAAGGACCTCTGGAACGAATTAAGTACTTAACCTGAGGTACCACTGTATTTACATATAATACACTCAGAGCATTCTGACTTAGCTCCTTCCTCTTTCTCATCAGGCAGCAAAGAAAAAGAACAAAGGACAATAGTCCCACATCACGAAAACACAGTAATACCAAATCATCCTGTCCCCGTCACTTCCCACTATGTGGAATGAAAACATACACCGTCATGTGACAGACAACAATCCCATGACTGCAAGCACGGAGCAAGAATCCTAACAATATTATGTAAGCACATCTACAATATTCACTGGATACTACCATGAGACAGCTCAACAACCCTAATTTTCTATGAAATGACTTCCCCATAATTGAATATGCTTTACAACACCCTATATATCATCTTGGAATAAGAAGATTTCAAATATACCCTGCAAATAAATTGCAGGTAAAAAGCAATTAAACCCATTAATAGTCCCCTCTCTTCACTGTATCATTCCAGTCCAGAGCTTCAATGCACATATGGAGCTCATGCTTCATTGATTTAGAGGGAATAAATATGCCCATCAGAAGGAATGCACACATTGATCTGCTGCTTTTCTAAAGGAAAAAAACCTTTTCATGCAGGGGAGCTCTAAGAATTAGGAATCAAGGTATAGCAAGGTAAAGCTAGGAACCAGGTATAGCAGCTGGAAAGTCCAACTAGTTAACAAGCTAAAGTCAAGGAAGGCTATCATTACTCATTTCAAGTCTAAGCAGGAAGCCTTTGTAGCCCTTTCCTGTTAAGGGTAACCAATGGCTAGCCTGGGCAGGGAAAACCAATCTATCATAGTGGAACCCTTTAGTGTGCATGCACACGAAAGCTCATACCAAGAACTAACTTAGTTGGTCTTTAAGGTGCTACTGGAAGGATTTTTTTTTATTTTGCCTAGGCAGAGGCTTCAAATGGTAGCCCTGGTGGCTTACCATATGGGTCATCCATTTACAAAGCTATGGGTTACTATCTCTGCCCCAGAAGCTCTTCTTAGCTCATAAGGAAATGCTTTTTCTGAACTACAGATATTGTGAAACAATAGGTCTCACTTTCCACTTCAGAAGATTCCCCCCCCACTCTAATGGCAAGGGGTGAGGACCTCTGTAGGCCTTTGAAGGCCTACACTCTGTCCAATGAGATCCTTCTTAAGTCCTCTGCTGCTGTATCTTGTTAGATTTAGAAGCTATCTGTCACTTTCCATTGCAGCTAAATACTGCTGCCTTAGCTCCTGCTTTGAATGAAGTGGGAAATTATAGACAACCAGCATTTAATGTGCTACAGGAGCAAATTGACTGTATTTCTCTTCATACCAAGCTGTTGCCTTTGATATTGTTTTATACATAAAGTTGCCCAATCGTGCTGAATTTTATGTACTAATGACAAAGTGATTTTCTTTACTACTCATTCCATTTATTTCCAGTGATCTGGAACAGCAACAAGCTTACAGCACTCCCCGCAGGCCTGTACAAACCAGAGTTTTTTCTTCTTCTTGTTTCCTTAGATGATAACAGATCTGTACACAGTTCCTTTTCAGACATACAATAGCTTTCGAGCACAGAGATACATTTTTGACATCATGCCAAGAATCAAATTGTCCCCAAGGGAGATAGGAATAAGGTGCAAAATGTGTAACTTATACCAGACACCTAAAGCAAATGTAATCCCAAACAGTCTGGGTTCTCATGTAAGTCCAAATAAGATCTGTGTAAGATCTTCATGGACCATGCTAGAGCTGAGAGCACTCAAGTGAAACATAGATAAAGGGTACATTCAAATGTGGAGATGATTGTGTTAGTTTTCCTGGTTATAATGTTAGCACTTTTGCCCTGGCTTCTAATCCTTTTACATTGCTCTACCTATTGTGTTATGGAACTGGCTTTTTGATCAATATACCATCATGTCATTGTAGGAATGTTCAGGGTGGCAGGAAAGGAAATATTGTTTATTAATATCCTTCCTAACTTGTGCTAGCATTCCCCTTTATGCAACAGATAGCTGGTTGCAGGCTCAATGTACTATTATAGTACATTTTTATTATTTATTTATTTATTTATTTTATTACAGTGGTACCTCAGGTTACATACGCTTCAGGTTTCGGACTCCGCTAACCCAGAAATAGTGCTTCAGGTTAAGAACTTTGCTTCAGGATGAGAACAGAAATCGGGCTCCTGCAGCGCGGCAGCAGCAGGAGGCCCCATTAGCTAAAGTGGTGCTTCAGGTTAAGAACAGTTTCAGGTTAAGTACGGACCTCCGAAACGAATTAAGTACTTAACCTGAGGTACCACTGTATTATTATTATTATTATTATTATTATTATTATTATTATTATTATACATTATTATTATTATTCCCTTGAATCCCCCTTAAAAGAATAAAGACGCCACAATCTTATTCAAAGTCAATAAAAGAAGTTTAATCACATCAGTTCACAGTTGGATTCCTGAAGGCAGACTTAGTTACAAATATGTACATGTGGATCTACCCCATATGGGGGAATAATCCCAGTGCTTCTGCTAGCTGAGAGCTAGCAGAGCAGTCCTAGCTAAAAGCTGGTCAAACGAAGAAGGAAGTCAAAAAGAGAGAGAGAGAGAGGTGTTGCGTGACTCGTCCTTTTATTACCTGGACAGGTAAGGTCACACCCACCTTCTATCACATGCAAAAGGAAGGATGCTCCAGCCAGGAGGAACAGGAAGTTTCGACTGGCTGGACCAAACATTCCCTTGCATGTCTTCTCTAGCATTACAAGGAATGTTGTACTTGATAGCTTCTGATGGATCACACTCCACAGTCATGCTAAATTTCATTCACACCAGTGGACATCATTGATCATTTTGCAACCACCCTCTATGTGCATGTATGCTTCTGATCTCCCCTGAAAAGAGGGGAAAGGAATTGCATGCTGAGATGCTGCACCAAATTTTGGTCTGTTGCTGTTTAGACCCATTGCACAGTTTATCTTTCCTCCTGACCTGGGCTCATCAGTTTAACAGTTCTCCTTAGTCACACGTCTCTGCTGCTTTACCTAAAATTGTGGAATAAATCGTTTTAGCTCTTCCAACTAGTATTGTTTTAATGATAGAATGAATACGGATGGAAAGAGACTGGGTAAAGCAAGTATGTATTCAGCTCAATTCAGGGATGCCAACTTGAATAAAATATGGGGGAGGTGCAGGTAAGCCCCACTCCGTATAACTGACCACAAGATGCAGCAAATACACACCATTTTAATGGCAATGCCCATCAGTTTTGGGGGCCTGGAGTCTTCAAATATTTTATGGGGAGGCAAAGGGACCCCAGTTCCTAGGAGTTGGTTCCTATGGCTCCATTTAACCAAAGGTTTGGCCTAGGCATACTCAAGAGATCACTTGTTGTTGTTGTTTATTTGTTTAGTTGTGTCCGACTCTTCATGACCCCATGGACCAGAGCACGCCAGGCACTCCTATCTTCCACTGCCTCCTGCAGTTTGGGCAAACTCATGCTGGTAGCTTCGAGAACACTATCCAACTATCTCGTCCTCTGTCGTCCCCTTCTCTTTGTGCCCTCAATCTTTCCCAACATCAGGGTCTTTCCCAGGGAGTCTTCTCTTCTCATAAGGTGGCCAAAGTATTGGAGCCTCAGCTTCAGAATCTGTCCTTCCAGTGAGCACTCAGGGCTGATTTCCTTAAGAATGGATAGGTTTGATCTTCTTGCAGTCCATGGGACTCTCAAGAGTCTCCTCCAGCACCATAATTCAAAAGCATCAATTCTTTGGCGATCAGCCTTCTTTATGGTCCAACTCTCACTTCCATACATCACTACAGGGAAAACCATAGCTTTAACTATACGGACCTTTGTTGGCAAGGTGATGTCTCTGCTTTTTAAGATGCTGTCTAGGTTTGTCAAGAGATCACTTAAGGAACACTAAAAAGGTAGGACAGTTCTAAAGATTCTCAGCTCTTCTTTTCTTGGTAAATAGTTCTATATTTTGGAATCAAGAGAATTGATTCTACTGGGAAATGGCACTTGCACCATTGGAAGGAGTGATTGTATTATTCTGTTGCTGGCCTTAATTCTTGCTGCCATATTAAACCAAGCCATGCCAAAACTACTACAGAACCAGGACAGCAAAGACAATGTTTGTGATGGAAACATCGGCACAATTGTGAAAACATGATTTGTTATAGGATTAAAAATGGAAAAATTGTGTCCCAAGTCATAATGATTTACTGCTAAATTACAGAAATAGTTGAAATGTCCAAATTGGGCGGCTGCTTCTCCAGTTCTTGAAGGCTGGAAATGCACCAGAGTGGTTGACAAATACATTTAAATATCGTTAATACTGCTAAACCTGGAAAAGCAATTAGCAGCAATAAAATTTGTATTGAATTTGGATAAATTTTAGGCAATTAGCCTTCCTCTAAATGTAATTTCTGGCCAAGTAATCCATAGGGACACATGACTTATCTACATTTATTACTCATTACAGCAGAGTAATGTCTGTCACAGCTGAACAGCAGGGGATTTATCATCATAAATTCAGATCTGCTAATGGACTGAGTAGCCTTTTTCCTCTGAAGCACAAATCCCTAGGCAACAGATATGAAATATAAATTGACCATAGCGAAAGGACAAAGTTGTACAGCGAGTATGTTTATCTATGCTTTTTGCTGCATGTTTCCAAAAGAATCGCAAAATTAAAAACAAAGACGAACAGCGAAATGGCAACTTTGCTGAGGCAAGTTAAATAAAAGCAGTGTGCTAGCTTTGAAGTTTCACAAAACTCTTCCTAAGGCTTGATGCTAAACAAAAGAACAAGCAACAACAGGGCCGTGGGTGTGGCGGAAGTCCAATCTGCAGCCTTAGAATAATAATTCAGGAAATTCCTTGCAAACCAGCTGAGGAAGATTGTACCAAATGTGATCACAGCTTGAGCAAAGGAGAGAAGCAATATATATTCCTTTGCATTTGAAAATATAAAGGCCAGCAGCTATTTGAATACATTTCTGGCACTGGGAGATTACCTGTAAGGAAGGGAACATGAAAGTCTAAGGAAAGCAAACCATGACAGTTCTTCTTATTAGCAAAAAAGCAAAACTGGACATCAATTTTAGATGATGCCCTGGTTTAGTGCAAAGTGTGTGTGTGTATCAGTTATCTTTAAGACATCGTTTTTAGAGATCATGGTACTTATTTCCCTTTTATTAAGATCCTGCAAGTGACAGTGTGGTGTAGTGGTTAGAATTTAGGACTAGGATCCAGGTGATGCTAACTGGGTAATAATCCTGGACTAGTCACCATCAATCAGCTTGACCAATCCTTACAAGCTGGTGTCAGGATTAACAGGGGTCTGGGGCAGCAAGTGATTATGTTTGCTGGCACGAGCTCTTTAGAGAAAGTACAATTTTTAAAATGTACTAAATAAACAATCTGAACGTAGCACAGCAAAACCTCAAGTCAACACTCATGCTAGCAAGCTTTTTCATCTTAGCCACCAATATCTATGGGTGGTATTCAACTAAATTTCACTAATTTGGCCTTGTTCGTGACTTTCAATGGGTCTACTCTGAGTAAAACATCATTGAATACCACCTTATTGGATGGGATGCAGACAAAGTTAGTTAAACTCAGTTCTCATTGAAATGAACTGGATGGAAATAATTATCACAATTAACTTGTCCCATTGATTTTAATAGGACCCTAGTGCAACCAGTCTGGATCCACCATTGTGTCTTTTGAAGTACTACATGGCAACAATCCTGTGTTTGCCCAACAGGGAGAGGCCGCCAATCCAAGTTCTCTGACAAGTATGCATATCTGATAGGCTTGCTTTCATGCACCAGTTTTATTTTGCATTCGCAGGCTACATTTTAAGGGGTGCACTTCAATAGCCTAGGTACAGACTTACATTGTAAGTTTAAAGCATATTAAAGTCATTGAGAAATAAGCAGTCTTTAACAATGAAGGGCTTCAAATGCCCCATTAGAAGAAGCTACAGATAGCACTGAAATTTGTATTTCCAAGATGGGAAATACACATTTCAGTAGCATTGGTATTTTTTAAAAAAAGAAAATTCCAGCTCAGAAATAGCTCTTAATGCTTATCTGTGGTGGGGGATCATTATGTCTTCCCACCCAGAATCTCTCCCCCCCCCCTTTCTTCTAAATTGCCTTCCTGCTGCTGCAGCTGCTAGCCCAGAGAATCAGAAAATGTGCTTTCTTCTGAGGACAGACTAGGCTTTCACCAGCCTGTTGCCCTCCAGATGTTTTAGACTACAGCTCCAAATGCTCTGTGTTTTCTGGAGCTAATGGGAGCTTCAGCCCAACACATCTGGAGGGCAACAGGTTCATGAAGGCTGTCATTAGGGATGGAAAAATCTGTCCATTTTGGTGTTTTGTTTTGTTTTTTGTTTTTTTGGATTTGATATCCCGCCTTTCACTCCCTTTTAAGGAGTCTCAAAGCGGCTAACATTCTCCTTTCCCTTCCTCCCCCACAACAAACACTCTGTGAGGTGAGTGGGGCTGAGAGACTTCAAAGAAGTGTGACTGGCCCAAGTTCACCCAGCAGCTGCATGTGGAGGAGCGGAGACGCGAACCCGGTTCCCCAGATAACGAGACTACCGCTCTTAACCACTACACCATACTGGCTCTATTTTGGTTTTTCATAGCTTTCCATCCATCTCCCCACCACCACCCCAGTTCTGAAGTTTAGGTCTCCACATTTTCATTTCACTTTGCAAAACCTCAGTCCTTGTGAAAATCCATCAGACTTTTGTAATATCCACATTTCGTATCTAATTTTGCCCAATATTTGTGCCCCCCCCCAGCAACCTCCTCTAATATAAAGGATTTTTGTACATTGTATTTTGTATGAATTTTGTATATGCATTTTTCTACACATTATTTGGCTGGACAACGACATTGCAGAAATTTGGGAAAATGCAAATTTTGAAGGAGGGGTGTGTTTAGGTCTGTATGCTGTTTTGCAAGTACAAATTAGACTGGTTTGCAACTAAATTCGAACTGAATTTCCCCCCATCTTTAGCTGCCGTTGAGCAACCGCCCTCCCTTCCTCTGCTCTCAGTGATGCTGTAATATAAGTGACTGGGTGGAAGTTGCTGCATTAGTAGGTTGGGGGATAATATCAAACCATGGAACACTGTTAGCTACATTATTGGGGTGTGGCAGGATCCAGTTTGGCTTCAAAATGTGTTCAAAATAAACTGAGTTATTTTCTGAGTTTGATGGGGAATGAGTTGGGTCTTCTGAACCTAGGGATACTTGAGCAATTTAGTTTCTGTTAATTCCATTACCAACTGACCTCATCTTTGCTACCCAGATATGCATCGTATGATGGTATGTTAACACTGTTTTTGAACCAATCAATATTCCACAATCATTTTATAGGCTGATACAATATAATATTACATACTCTTTGTAAAATTATAATTGCTTGAGCCTGCAGTACCTAACAGCATTTCCAACCAGGTTTTTGTGTTGTTGTTGTTTTTAAAAAAAAAAGCTGCAGAAGAAGAAGGTTCACAGGGATAGTAATTTTAAATATATATGTTCATTCCTGAGAGAAGCCAAATGCATATTTAACATGACATGAATGGTCACCAGGAGCAAGATTTATTTCTGAATCATGCCTGCAAACAATAGTGATGTGTGACTGACTCTGCAGGTGAGGATGTTAAAACAGCTTTCTTTGATTAAAGGATAACTGGAGTTGAAAGTGTGAATGGAAGTACTGTGTTGAAAAGGGGTCACAGGCAGTTTGATATTTGTTAATTAAAAAGGAAAGCTGGGTTTAGAGACTTGAGAGATCAGATGCATCTGGGCAAGTGAATTGCAGTGAAGTCAACAGTAAATTATAGCAGTGGTTCTGCTTCCCCCTTTCACTCTCTGTTCTATTGGTTCCATTGGTGGAACAAGCATAATATTAGCAGGCACAACTATTGCTTGCTTGGCCTTGAAAGTCTACCCAATTTTGTAATTATAGTACAATTTTTAATAATGTTCATACAATAATTAAGCGAGGGCCTGGTCCAACCAAAGCCAAACACCATGACAGTGTGCTTATAGAAAACAGAATCATAGGATCATAGAATTGTAGAGTTGGAAGAGACCTGAGGATCATCTAGTCCAGGCATGTTCAACTCCCAAGAGACTGTGATCTACTCCCAGTATAAAGAAAACTGGCAGTGATCTACCCATTTTCATTGCAAGAATTGTCAAGCTTTTGGTGGGGAGGATTGCCCAGAGCTGTTGAGCTCTATTTAGAGGGGGGTGCCAAAAGTTGTTCAGATTTTTGGGGGGAGGAACATACAGCACCCCAGCGATCGACCTCCAACCCCCTGAAATACATTATCAGCACCATGCTCTATCCAGTAAGCATGCGTAAAAATTCTATTAGGATGCTAACCTAAAAGTGCACATTCAAGTGTCATTAATGAAATCTAACTGAGTGGGTTTCCTACAGCGCATTGCCCCTTTAAAGTAGAGTTACCTAAGGGAATATGATTTTTGCAATTGCCCTATGAATTGACCCCATTTGCACACCCCAAGTATAGTGTATGTGCTAGAACAGAGGGTTGTGTTTAATTTCAATTGGTTGACTCTGAGTAAAAGGTAAAGGTTAAGGGACCCCTGACCATTAAGTCCAGTCATGGATGACTCTGGGGTTACGGCGCTCATCTCATCACTGTTTATCTTTCCACCGGAGCGGTACCAATTTATCTACTTGCACTTTTGGGCATGCTTTCAAACTGCTAGGTTGGCAGGAGCTGGGACCGAGCAACAGGAGCTCACCCCGTTGCGGGGTTTCGAACTGCCGACCTTCTGATTGGCAAGCCCTAGGCTCTGTGGTTTAGACCACAGCGTCACCCACGACTCTGAGTAGAACATAGTTAATGGACCCAGATAATCCAGGTCCATTAATCTCAATGGGCTTATTCAGCATGGTTTATTTGGATACAATCCTTAGACTGTAATCCTAACCCCTACCTCCCTGAAAGTAATCATAGAAACATAGTTGGAGGGGACCCTAAGGGTCATCTAGTTCAACCCTTTGCAATGCAGGAATCTCAGCTAAAGCATCCATGACAGACGGCCATCCAACCTCTGCTTAAAAGCCTCCAAGGAGACTCCACAACCTTCCGAAGGAGACCATTCCACTGTCAAACAGCCCTTACTGTTTTTCTGTATGTTTAGTAAGAATCTCCTTCCTTGTAACTTGAAGCCATTGGTTTGAGTCCTACCTTCCAGAGCAGGAGAAAACGAGTTTCCATGTGACAGCCCTTAAGATATTTGAATACGGCTATCATATCTCCTCTTAGTCTCCCAGCTCCTTCAACCGTTCTTCATAAGGCTTAGTTTCCAGACTCTTGATCATATTAGTTGCCCTCCTTTGCACATGTTCCAGCTTGTCAACAGTCTTCTTAAACTGCGGTGCCGAGAACTGGACACAGTATTCCAGGTGTGGTCTGACCAAGGCAAAATAGAGTGGTACTATTACTTCCCTTGATCTGGACACTATACTTCTGTCAGAGTCAGTAGGACTTATGTATGAGTGGATATCAATTTCTGGTCTCTCTCTCTCTTCCTGAACCTTCTGCCATTTCTTGTCTAACCATCCTTCTTTTTTTTAAAAAAAGTATGATTTGAAAGAAAATCTGCTCATAAATACCTATTTTGAGGAGAAAATAAAATACAGTGGTACCTCTGGTTGCGAACAGGATTCATTCCAGAGCCCTGTTCACAACATGAGCAGAATGCAACCCGCGTCTGCAGGTCGCGATTCGCCGCTTCAGCGCATGCGCGTGACGTCATTTTGAGTGTCTGCGCATTTGCGGGCGGCAAAACCCAGAAGTAACCCTTTCCGGTACTTCCGGGTCGTCGCAGGATGCAACCTGAAAAGATTTAACCTAAAGCAAAAGTAACAAGAGGTATGACTGTATGTTTGTAAATGCATGATTAAACACATTATTTTCCTGTGGATTAAAGCAACTGCAGATTTTGAAGGCATAGGCTGGAATGGATTTATGGGTCAACACATGCAAAAGTGAGATGGATCTCTAACCAGAAGTATTTGTGGGCTGACGGTTTATAAGAATCTACTGGTTGTCTCCTGGGCAATCTGCTCTGTAGCTTCTCAAGGGTTTTTGATCCACAATGAATAGCAACAACAAAAAAGCAGCTCCCCCCCCTCTAAATTTGCATGCAAAATTAAATAAAGCTTTGGCAGGGTACACGACTAAGGATTGTACTAAAATTACAAAATTGGGTGGACTTTAAAGGCCAAGTAAGCAATAGCTGTGTCTGCCTAAGGTAGGGTTACCATATTCTCAAAAGTGAACATCCGGCCAAAGTTGTTGATGTGTCAGCCCTAGCCTTCCGGGTGCTCTACAAATTCATGGACTGAGTATGTGCTCAGAGGCATTTTGCTTAATTTGATGTCTGACTCTCCACTACCTTTCACTTCGTTCTGCTTAGTGGACTTTAGATTTCTATTAAAGACAAAAACAAAAAGCCCTGAAGTTTGCCCACTCAGTTTTCAAATGCCATGCAGAGATATCAATATTCAAATAATTTAATTCAAACCTTGTTTCATTCCTTCCTTCTGGCAGTTTTGAATTCTTTAGGTTTCTCGTTTTCCCAATATTAAGTTCAGTTCTCTACATGTCCACATAGGTTTTGTGATATAAATGTATATTTTAAAGGCCCTCATAAAAATCATCCGTGAATTTCTCCTAATATACATGCCTGTATGCAGTTGTGCCTAATATACACATTTTTTTGCAAAGCAGTTTCCCTTCCCATGATACAATGCATTTCTCTTTGTTATTCTCACCAGTAGATGCATTTCTATATAGCCATTTCCGACCTGGGAGGAGAGGGGGTTGCGGGCTAATCCCTCCCCCACACACGCGGGGGCCGGTCCTTGCCCCCACAAGATCAGGGAATCCCCGGGCGTGTCTCCGACCCGGCCCGCCAATCAGCGGGTCAGGGAGGCGGGGCTTAGCCTATTTAGGGCCAAGCACGCCCGGGGACCGCCCTCTTTTCCCCTTTCCAGCCGAGAGGTTTTCCCATGGGGTTAGGCTCCTTGAGGTTAGGCTAGCTATGACCTTGCTATGGACTTCGGTTGGTCGCCGCAAGGGGCCTGGTAGGAATTTTTCCAACTTGGCGCATGTCGAGCCTTTTATTTTTTCCGCCTACCTCATAGCAAACGTCACAACTTCCGCGGTATTGGCGGTTAGGCATTGGCAGGGGTTAATTGTTATGCAAATGAATGGGGAGGGAGGAAGCGCCATCACCTTCCTCCCAATGAAAGGGGTAGTCCGGTAGAGGACTCCGGGGGGCGTTGCCTTGTCCGAAACCTAGGGAGTTAAGGGCCTCTGGCACGTCCCCGAGCGGTGACACCCGGGGGATCCTAGTTGGGGTACTTCAACAGGACTCACTTGGCTTGTGGACAACCCCCCCGGTCCCCATGCCGGGTAGTCGATAGGAGCCAATGCCTAAAGCCAATACCTTTCAATTCTGTAATCAATAAAGTTGTGGCCTTTTATGCCCATTAACCTTAATAATGTGTCCAGTGTCTTCATTTCACATGGGGGAGGGGACTTGCCACGCAAATGCATTTTTGCACATATTGCTTGCCTGGAGAACAGCAGTGCAAAATCCAGAGTACTGCAGATTTCAAAGGATGGCTGCATTCAATTCACACATTTTGTGGGGGGACACTGAGCATTAGGTAAGTTCACCTTTCAATGCAAAATGAATCAAATTTCTCCACCAACCCTACTTCTTAGTAGACCTGGTTGGGACTACACTGCTAAGCCACAATCCTAAGTAGTAATAGCTGCACTTGGATGTGAATTGCAAGCACCACACCTGCCAGCTGCTTTAGCCTTTCTGCTGCCAAAGAAAAAGGGAGACACTCAGTTTAAGAAATGGCATGTTTCTTTGGCAGTGGAAATTGCTGCAGCCAAAACAGCCCACAATGCTCCAGCTGCACTCACACTTCTCTCCATGTGTGCATATCAAGCATTTGAATCGCTGCCTTCAGTTTCTCTTGCCTCTTTGCAAACATTCAAAAACAGTTTTGTGATACAGAAAAGAGAGAGCTTTCTAATTAGAGCCAGATCCCCCACTGCTGCAAAAACACAGTTTTATTATAGCATCGTTTAACCTGGATAATCCTAAGTTTTACATCTGTTTTCTTTTTAAGTAAACAGGCAACAATACGGACCGCTCGCAAGTTGAGTTTCATCGCTGTTTTGCATGAAGCTATTGGACAAAAATTAGACCTGGAAAAAATGGGAGATTTATCGTTTTCACTGTTCATCTTAGAAGCTCAGCGGTCTTTTTTTTTTAAAAAAAGGAATTTCCACAAAGGTAGACTTAAAAGTATGTTGGCAAAATATCCGATGAAACCACAGAAACAAGGGTAAGATTTCTGTTAGTCAGGAGCCAGCCCTCCTGTGTCAATTCTGCCATGAATAGGAAAAGCTGAATAAAATAGTGCTCTGCCAAAATCAGTCCTCTCCTCTTATTTCTCAACAGTTCTCTTCCTCTGAAAAAAAGGCTTCCATTTTCCCGCCTTGTCTCAAGATGCTTTAAAATTTCTATGGGTGTGTGATTTTAAATTTACCTTACTGTAGCAAGCTACCTGAGGGTGTTCTCTGCAGCTTACCCAGGTGCCAGATCTTCCTGATCCCCGCCCCCCCCCAAAAAAGCCTGATGGGAGGAGTTGCCTGATATTTTCCCCTTTGGCTTTAAACTGAAGAGCAGACACCTAGGGATGCAACAGAGTGCAGATCATTTGTAGAATGAAAGAAAAGACACTCACAAACACTCCTTGGCCAGCTCAAAAGAAAGGGCACACCAAAATCATGAGATGGTCCATTTTGGGGGGAGAAAATGCAGTTTTTTGATTGTCTTGCCTAAGATCCAGGACAACACACAACCTTTCACCTTTGGGAAAATCTGGACGTATGGCAGCCCTACTGTCCCCTGTCCTGTTTGGACTTCAAATGGGATGCCTTTTTTCACATATCCGAGCTCCTCCTACTGGTCCTTAAAACTGCACAGTCAGCAGTGGGTCTGGTGGGAGGAGGAGAGTGACAACCTGAGCGGGAGTTTGTGTGGGCAGAGGGTGGATCCATGAGGAGGAGAGCCAAGAGTGAGAGCGAGACATCAGCATAGAGTAGGGTAGGGCGGAGCTACAGGGCGGAGTTTGAGAGAGTTTTTGTATGGGCAGAGGATGAGTTGCGGAGAGCAAGAGTCTCATGTTTTGGGTGGGTGGGTGGGTGGGGGTTTGGAGAGAGAGTTTTTGCATGGGAAGAGGCGGGTCAGTGCTTTTGTTGTTTTTCATTGAATAAACCACTGTAATAAATAATAATAATAATAATAATAATAATAATAATAATAATAATAATAATAATAATAATTTATTTGTACCCCGCCCATCTGGCTGGGTTTCCCCAGCCACTCTGGGTGGCTTCCAACAAAGATTAAAAATACATTAAAATGTCACACATTAAAAACTTCCCTGGACAGGGCTGCCTTCAGATGTCTTCTAAATGTCAGATAGTTGTTTATCTCTTTGACATCTGATGGGAGCGCATTCCACAAGGCGGGTGCCACTACCGAGAAGGCCCTCTGCCTGGTTCCCTGTAGCTTTGCTTCTCGCAGTGAGGGAACTGCCAGAAGGCCCTCGGCGCTGGACCTCAGTGTCGTGGCTGAAAAATGGTAGGACTCAGTTGAAGGCAGGTTCCAATGTATATTTTAGGACTTTCGCAAAATTCAAATGGGATTGTCAGAACTCACCTGCAAGGGTACCAGTAGAGAGACACATCTCCTCCAGCCTGCCAGTGGTTATGTGGTTGAGATTACTCTGTAAATTACAGGAGATATGGAGTCTATGAGTAGCAATGCAAATATTTAGACAATTCCTTCATTTTCATAACACATGCAGAAGCCCATAATTCTGCTTTTCTTACTGCAGGATTGGGTGCATTTGCTTTGCTTTCATGGAAAGGCATGCAAATCCTCATTTCCACACTACATTTACTAGAGGTGTTGTATTAGGTTCTTTCCTATTTAAGACTCTATCCAGCTGTATTTCTGTGTTCACCTTAGTAAGCTGCTTTATACCAACTTATTAATTTTACCTTATTATTATTAATAATAATATCCCAAGGCACTAAATGTGATGCACTAAATGAAAAAGATGTCACACTGTAAAAGCAACATTTTGCCTAATGATGGTTTGGGAGGGGAAATGAGGTCAAAATCTGCTATTTTGCGTATTTAATAATACATAATGATGTTGTGTAATTAGTAATTTGCCCACTGATGCCTTGTAGTAATTAACTTATTAAACTTTGATAATAATGTCCTTTTCTTCCCTTTGCATCCTACTGACAGACATTCTAATGATCCCCTTTTCAGTAAAGTACCACTAATTTTGTGGCCCACACTGACTTTTTCGCTTCCTGCACTAATTATATCCCTTGTTTAAAAAGCAAAACAAAGCAAAACAACCCCACTAAATAGGGTACTACTTTTGTAAGCAGCAAGTACAAGCTCGGTCTCGATCCCAAGTAATAGGTTTTAGCGCATTTTCAAAGGAAGAATTTTGCAGGTAGGAGCCCAAATGGATTTTCAACTAGGCCTCAACCTTTCGAAACCTCCTGATGTCAAATCATCTTGTGCTGGTTGCCATGCCAACTGATACCCGAGGAACACTCTGCCGGGTGTTCATCTCCTAGAAAGCTTCACCAGATGTCTTCAACAAATTGCAATGAAAAGACTTCAGCATGTTAGTCTTGTTAGGAGGTTAGGGGGAGAGGGAGGGAGGGGGGTGGAAATCAACCGAAGAGATGCCTCTGCCTCCACCTTGGATAAAGCCAAGCCATAAAATATGTAGACCTGTGCTAGTCTCACAGTAAGCCAGTAAAATCTCTTTCTCTCCCCCTCCCCGCCCAATTCCCCTTACTTCCTGTAGCAGGATTTTTAAAATATTTATGTTCTTATTCCTACATGCGGCACGAGGCCATTATGCTTCACAGCTGACATCGTCTGGCAATAGAAACCTAGAGGCATCTGGCTGGCAGCGGAGAACGAGAACAGGTTGATAAATTATTGATTTACATAAATCAACACCCTTTAAATATTGGTCTTTTGAAGCAAAAAGAAAAAAAGGGGGGAAGCTTTTGTATTACTCCCCATTGAAAAGTTTTAATCTGAACAGGTAGGATGCCTTTGGGTTTTTTATGCCTTTAGCACAGGTATCGTGTAAGCTTCGATGTGCATCCTAAATTTGGTGGATGCATTTTTTGGAGGTCAAGAAACTAAGAGAAACACTTGTAAATATCTACATATGTATCTATATGTATGTAGGGCAACTCAGGCAGGGAAAGGACCATAGATCAGGGATACAGCACATGCAGTACATAAAGAAGACCCCAGTTTTGATCTCTGGCTTCTCTAGGTAGGACTGGGAATGTTTGCTGCCTGAAATCCTGGAAAGTCACTGCCATTCGTCTTAACAATACTGAGCTAGATGGACTAATAGTAAATAATAATAATTTATTATTTATACCCCACCCATCTGGCTGGGTTTCCCCAGCCACTCTGGGCAGCTCTCAACAGAATATTAAAAACAAGATAAAACATCAAATATTAAAAACTTCCCCATGCAGGTGTCTTCTAAAAGTCATATAGTTGTTTATTTCCTTGACATCTGGTGGGAGGGCGTTCCACAGGGTGGGAACCACTACCAAAAAGGCCCTCTGCCTGGTTCCCTGTAACCTCACTTCTTGTAGTGAGGGAACCACCAAAAGTCCCTTGGAACTGGACCTTAGTGTCGTGGCTTAAAACTGGTCGGACTCAGTTGATGGCAGGTTTCTATGTCTATTTTTGGACTTTCGCAAAATTCAGATGGGATTGTCAGAACTCACCTGCAAAGGTCAACACGCACCACATTTGGAACATTTTAGAGGTGAGTGAGCACAATAATGCTTCCTGTATTAACCCCACTGCACTCCACAAGCATCTTTAGCATCTTTAGCATCTGGGGTGAGCTGTGAGATCAAAGCCAGCTTCTCGCTCCCCCAGGATGCTTTCCCTTACTGACATATGGCGGTGCCCAGTGTCAGTCCTGTTCCTGCCACTGTGCAGGTTCAGGTAGTCTGGAACCAATGCCTACACAACCACTCACATGCTGTAATCAATAAAGTTGTGGCCAAAATTAATGCCAAAAAACCTGAAACTAAATTCTGCGTCTATTGTGTCTTTATTTTGGGGGTGGTTTTGGGGGTCTTCACACGCAACACAGAAAATGATGCATCCCTACAATACTATCAGCCAAATATTTCCTACAATCCCAGCATTTCTTCTGAAAGAGATGGGACTCCTGAATTAAGATTTTGCTACACAAGGATTATTGGGTTGCTGTTGTTTTTGAAAGGAGAGAGAGAGAAGGAACATACTTTTTATTATCCGTTTGTATCAGTTTTCAAATATATAAAAACTAAAATATGGTTGTGACATCCGTTCTCACCTTCTTGAACAGCACCCTTATGAGACCTACACAAGTGCTCAGGAATATTTAGGCTCCTCTCCCTGTGCGCAGGCTCCACCCAATCTCTGCCCATGCATTGAAATCCATGTCTGCCATATCTAGCTGCACATACAAACATCCCAATGTTGGCAGGGCTCCATGTATCATGAACACTGTCCCAGGCTGCAATTCTATATGCAGTTACTTGATTCTAGGCTCTATTGAACTTAGTGGGGTTTACTTCTGAGCAGTTATGAATCGGAAATGCACAGTATCATAAAAGAAAATGTCAAATCCAGACCCGTTCATTTCTTCATGGGGCAAAAATTCACTTGACACTGCATTGTAATTAGTTTAAAAATAGGCTTATGCCTTATGTTAGCAATCAATAAATAAGGAGATTTAACCAGAAGAATAATTTAGAACAGAAACATTATAGCACAATAGCCCTTTTTAAAAAGGAAAAACTCTAAAAACAAAGTGAAACCCTGAACGATTTAACTTTTGCTTGGATTAAAGCCAGGCTTAATGTATTGATCTAATTGATATATGAAAGCAGAAAATCACATTAAGATCACTTTCGTGACCATTATAGAAATCCTACCTATGTCCCTATTGCAGCTAAAGATGCTTGTTTACTGAAAAGTTATTGCCCAATGCAAATTATTTCTTTTTATCTGTGAAGCAATGATAAGGTCATTTTTGTAATTCCAGCATAATTAAAACATGAGAGTCTGCGTTGCATGTCCATTTGGAATTACAATAACTGTCAACCGCAAGTGAAACATTGTTTGTACTTTCTTGTTATCAATGTATAAAGCAAGTGATAATGCTATTTTCCTCCTTTTTTAAAAAAAAAGCACCAGGGAGTAAACATTGTGGGGATTAATGATGCAGTTAAAATTAATGATGGCAAATTATTTAGTCCGTATAATAAAACTTTTTCTTCTTAAAGCTGCATTAAACTTTTATATAAGAAATAATGTTTCAGCATGATGCTGTGAACACTTCACCGGACAACCTTGAACTGTGAACTCCTATGCAAATTGAGCATAATTTTCACAGAGCTGGTGCTGAACTTTAAAAGGATGTAAAGCGGAAATACTCTGCCTACCTACCTGTCTTCCTTCTGGATTTTAGGTGTGATTTCTGTACTGCAGGGAGTTGGATTTGATGACACTTTGAGTCCCTTCTAACTCTACAGTTCTGTGACTTCTGATGTGAATCTGTTTGGCTGCTGTGAAAACACAATGCTGGACTAGGTAGACCTTTCATCTGTTCCAGCAGGACACTTCTTTAAAGAACAAATACTAAACCAAGGGCAATTTAGAGGCTTCATATCACCTGCCAATCACAGGCATTTTGTATCCCTCTTATCTTGTCCTCCCTAAAGAGGGCTTTGTGGATTGACCATATACAGTCAAAAGATGCTCACAGTACTAATTTCTGGCTCCTGCTCCTGAAGTTCTTAGATCAAACTCCAGAGTCACTGACAAAGTAGCTCCTGGCCCACCCTTTTCTCCCTTCCACTGTAATCTTTTATTACCATCTCTAAGCACTAAAAGTGGCAGGTTCTGGCAATGCTAATTGCAGCCCACACATTGGGTATACCAATTTCTTTCATTGTGTCTACACTGCATATGGCTTATATCAACGTTGCATATGACTACACCACACACGGCTGATATCAATATATATAATGAAAGGACACACACTTCAGTAACATACAAGAATAAAGAAAGGCAATACAAGGTATCAACCATGGTTGATTTATACAGCTCAGAGAACTTGCTTGGAAAACAACAATGGCTTTCACAAAGTCAGCTATGGAGATGAACATGGATCAGGGGTCAGCAAACTTTTGCAGCAGGGGTCCGGTCTACTGTCCCACAGACCTTGTGGGGGGCCAGACTATATTTTGAAGGGGGGAAATGAACAAATTCCTATGCCCCACAAATAACTCAGAGATGCATTTTAAATAAAAGGACACATCCTACTCATGTAAAAACACACTGATTCCTGGACCGTCCACAGGCCAGATCATAGCTGTCAACGTTTCCCTTTTTTTAAGGGAAATTCCCTTATTCTGAATAGGATTCCTCTCAAGAAAAGGGAAAAGTTGACAGCTATGGGCAAGATTAAAGCCTGCTTATTTACCTACTGAAATACTCACTGCAAAACTAAATTGAATTTTACATTGTGATGTGTTACCACTTGGTAATGATTGTGATATTGATAATAATAAATTATCAGGGCTTTTTTTCAGTTCCAGTAGCTCTCCGGTGGGCGCCATTGCCATTATAAGAGTGCAAGGGAGGCATTCATGGTGAGTTCTGGAACCTCTTTTTTAAAAAAGAAAAATAGCACTCATAATAATAAAAGGCATATGTCCTAGCTACCAGAGCATGTAGCCGCACTACCTCAGACCTGCCCAAACAGAGTCAGCAATTACACAACTCCCTTCTTCAGCCTACTTTCCTGATTTGTGAATTGGCCTCATCACCACGTCCTCTGAAATCAACAGTAATGTGATTTCCAAGTGATATAGAAGGAATTCTTTGCTGGGAGGCCACAGAACTGAAGAAATCCTTATATAGCCAACCTGTAAACGCTCAGAATGTTCATTAGTTTCTGTTGAATGTTGTATTTCTTCAACATATTTAAGATGAAACCTCAGATTAGGCCATCCTAACAACAAAGTCAAAGTTAATTAGTCCTAACTAACAGCCAAGTTGTAAACGGCAAGAGGTCAGCTCCACCCTCAGGAAAATGAACATTAGTGAGACATTTTAAAGCACTGTCTGTTTTTATAGGCAGTGCAGGGAAAGGCTAAACCAATAAAATGTGATCTTTCCATTCTGTATTTTAATAGTAGCCTCTAAAGGATGGAACACATCCCCCGGCTTTGATGGCAAAACCTTGCACCAAGTTAATAATGATATGTGAGTAAAGAAAATTACTGTCATTTCACTTTGATCCTGACCACTGAACGTAACAAGCAAACAGCAATCAAGCCCATGTCAATCACCGGTGCCTTTCGCAGGGGCAGGGGGGTCGTGTCCTAGTGTGGGCAAGATAGAAGTCCCCAAAGATCACTTTGAGGCTTCCTTAGTTTACCTAAGCTGATAAATCATAAAGATCTCAAATGATTCTGTTTGCAGGTTGGGAGGTAAGGGTTAGGAAATAAATAAATAAATCCCACCAACGTTGTTTGAGAACGTTTCAGCACGAGCAGCTGTTGTTGATTATGACTTCATTTTCTTTTCAGCCGTCTTTGGTTGCACAGCATAACTGCATGGGGGCATGGAGGTTTACGGCTTCGAAATAGCCTTGTCATTTGGTGAAGTCTAACAGAGCAAAGGGGCTCAATAAATGATAAGAAAGAAAGAAAAAGAAAGAAAGAAAATTCCTTCAAAGCTTTAACTTAACAGGGTGATTCTTGAATCTTCAGGTTGGAGAATCTTGGTGTGGTCAGGGGTGAGGTGGGAGAGATGACAGAATGGTGACATTTGTGGTGGGCTTTCCAAATCCTTGTATTTTATACGCAATGCAATCCTATACCCATTGGCCTTTGAGTTAGTCCCATAGAACTCAATGAGCCTTAGACCTGAACAGAAATGTAGAGAATTGTGCTGTAAAATTCTGAGACTTGAGATTATTATTTTTGTAATTGTTCATTTTATTAAGTGGGGTAAAAAAATTATTATTATAAAAAATAATAAACAGTGCAGAAATTAGTCCATTGATTTAAAAAGTCTATTTACAAGCTGGGCAATAGCCCATTAAATAAAATATACACATAATTTTCACCTACAAAAACTGCTGAAACTATAAACTAACTTTAAAACTATAAACAGTAAGTCTGAAACATGTCAAATCCAATTATTTTTAAGGGCACAGGAACTTGGCGCAGATGTGAAATTCCCTTGGCTTCAAGAATTCTCAGCAGATCCACACATGCATTCCTTGCACGTAGAGTGTCACTTTATACTGTACCCTTCTCCATCAATGGAGCTGCAGTATTGTTTTTTACATAACCCTGTAGTCACTAACAGATTCCATGGGGGTGGCCAGTGTGGGGCTCTCGAATGTTGTTATCATCCATGACCATTGGCCATGTTGACCGGGACCGATGGGAGTTGTAATTCGGCAGTGTCTGGAGAGTACCACTTTGGCTACACCTATTGGCAGGCATTGACATAAAACAAGTCACAAGAGCAACCTTTTGTAATGAGAGAAAAGAGAAAGCTGAGAAGGAATATGGAGAAAGAGAATGGGAAGTGATAAGCAGGAGGGAGAATAAGAGATTTAGGTTGGCAGGTAAGACAGAAGGAGGGAAGGAGGAAGAGGGAGATATTTCAGATAAACATAAAAATGTAAAACTTGTCCCTGTTTTGACAGTTGGGGTTTCGAGCCATTTCCTAAGTACTAATATCACAATCACCTAATATATTGAAGCGTTCATGCAGAATACTATTAAATAATCTCTACCTTTCAATTTTGGACTCTATTTAAAAATTAACTCTGGAGTACACACACATATACAGATTTCTGATAGCAAGATAAGAAACTTTCTCATTTGCTAGAACAGAAGGGTGAAGCAACAGGGTCCCATTCCCAATGTTCAAAGTAATTGTAAGAGTGATAGGACTCATACTGTCCTCCATGTGAAATTTATCTTTCATTCAATCAGCAGAAACAACTAATGCTCTGGAAGGGGTATTATATCCCATCTACTTCCCAATAAAGCCAGTGGTGTCCAATCAGACACCTATTGTTAGTAGAGAACCTGAAATTGATACAATCATCGCGTTGATCCATAGTTGCGCATGCCAGTGCTTGGCTTCGCTGTCATCCTCTCCCCACTCTTCCTTCCCCCCTCTTCCAAAATGGAACCTTCATAAAGAAGGCTACATCTTTTTAAACTATATATATTGGACAAATGGCAGGGGGGAAAGGGGGTTGTGTGGGTTTGTTGTTTCACATTACCTTTTCTGCAACACTTCCTCATTTGTGTTCTCGTGCACAGTCACACCCATTCATTTTTAGACACTGTAGTGTTTATACAAAGCAACTTACTATTCACACACAAACCACCCCACAAGTATCAGTTACACACTCAGTGTATCAGTTGGCTTCTTCTCTGTACTTCTCTCCACCAACAGATTCATTGTTCCCTAGACCTTGTGAAGGCCTGAAAGTTGGAATGTTCATAAACATTCCGTGGCATCAAATCAGCTGATCTACTGGCTACAGAGAGCTAATGCCAATTGATTGTAAATTGAAACCTCAGAGCCAACTGCAATGGAAGCTTCAGTCGCTGAAACTGCACCCTGCATTTACCCCAATCCTCTCCCCACCCTCAATGTAGTTGAACTGGGAAAATTGAGAGGTGGTGGTGGAGAAAGACAGTTAAAAAAAAAAGTTCAAATCTGTTTGTTCTGTGCTTTTATCTTATACTTCACTTTCAAAGTTCATAGTAAGTGCCCTAAAAGATTATTGAAAGGCAGCTTTGACTTTGAAAGTAGATGTATACAAATTGGGGTCTGTAAGAAAGCACAGGGGATAAATCATTTGGAGTCCCCTGTCATTGTGTCATAGCATGAGACTGCTGAGCTCAAACTGCTGTTATTTTGGGCTAGGTGTTCAGGAAACTGCTGATATACTCCTGAACCTGAGCTGTACAGTGAGGTAGGCAAGGAAAGTACCTTTATCTTTCCATTCCTGTGGTGTATGGGATGGTTAGAGCTGAGGACTTACTAAACTTTGTTAAGTTTCATGATGATAACATCATGTACACCACCATGGAGTGGCAGTTGTTTCCTACAAGTAGTTTATAAATCAGATAATATGCCTTTTCTGATTAATCAAGTTCACTTCTGACCCTCTAAGTGTTACATATACACTAGTACACTAGTTGGGACGTGGGTGGCGCTGTGGTCTAAACCACTGAGCCTCTTGGGCTTGCCGATCAGAAGGTTGGTGGTTTGAATCCCCATGACGGGGTGAGCGCCCGTTGCTCTGTCCTAGCTCCTGCCAACCTAACAGTTCAAAAGCACGCCACTGCAAGTAGATAAATAGGTACCGCTGCAGTGGGAAGGTAAACGGCGTTTCCGTGTGCTCTGTCTTCCGTCATGGTGTTCTGTTGTGCCAAAAGCTTTTTACTCATGCTCGACACATGACCCAGAAAGCTGTCTGTGGGCAAACGACAGTTCCCTCAGCCTGAAAGTGAGATGAGCACCACAATCCCATAGTCACCTTTGACTGGACTTAACTGTCCAGGGGTCCTTTACCTTTGCCTATACATTAGGGCACCATCTATCATCAGTTTTCTGTAATTCTTTGCAATAATGGAGGCAATTTAACTTGCATGCCACCATTATGCATCTCTTGGAATAGCTGCACAAATATAAGATGAGAGACACATGGCTTACTAGCAGTACATGTGAAAAGGATTTAGGGGTCTTAATGGACCACAAGCTTAACATGAGTCAACAGTGTGATGCAGCAGCGAAGCAGCATCAGCAGCAGCATCTAAATGCTATTCTAGGCTGCATCAACAGAAGAATATTGTCCAAATCTAGGGAAGGAATAGCAGCACTCTATACTGCCTTAGTCAGACCACACCTGGAACACCGTGTCCAGTTCTGGATGCCACAATTAAGAAGTGAATACCTTTATTGCACTAGCCGTTGGCCATGACAAATCTGAATCAAAAATAAACACATGTAAAGGGATGCTGCACCACAAATAATAGTCTCTATTTAGATCTCGAATCTCACTTACAGTTTGATGCTATTTGGTCCAGGGTCTTCTTTCTAATGTTTTTGGGTGCCAGAGCAAAAAGGGCTACTTTGTGAGTAACTGACACATTTACAGTGCTAAGAAACCATAAGGCCTTCTCTGCCTAGGACCGTGTAATTTAAGAAGGATATTGACAAGCTGCAACATATACAGAGGAGGGCAACCAAGATGATCATGCCTTATGAAGAACAGTTGAAGGAGCTGGGTATGTTTAGCCTGGAAAAAGGGGACTGAGAGGAGATATGGTAGCCATCCTCAAATATTTAAAGGACTGCCCCATGGATGGGGGAGCAAAGCAAACTTATAGTCTCTTCCTCTGGAGGGTAGAACTCAAACCAATGGTATTACAAGAAAGGAGAATCTGACTAAACATCAGGAAGAACTTTCTGATGGTAAGAGCTGTTTGACAGTGGAATGGACTCCCTTGGAAGGTGGTGGACTCTCTTTCATAGGAGGTTCTTAAGTAGAGGTTGAATGGCCATCTGTCATGGATGCTTTAGCTGAGATTCCTGCATTGCAGGGGGTTGGACTAGATGACCCAAGGGGTCCCTTCCAACTCTACAGTTCTCCAATTCTATGAATACCTGCTTGATCAGCTTGGCCTTACAGTTACTGTGATTCAGGTATGGGTAGTAATAAACATTTATTAAGTCCCTTGTTTTAGCAGATGCATATGTCTGCAATATTTCCCCCAGGTGCCAATGCCAACTTCAACAAATTTCATGGGATCATAACCAATTGCTGCTCAAATACTGGTTGAGACTTTCTGTCATATGCATTAAACTGTTGGGCATTTATTAAGGTTTCATTTATGTGTCTCACTCATACTTTTTTTTATTCCATAATGGTTCTCACAGTAATTTCAATCATAATTGGAATTCTTAAAATAGTATCAATGAAAGCAACTGTTAATTTAAGACTACCACCAGCAATTACATAAACAAAAGCAAGACAGCAGATGTCAAATCTCCACAACTGGGAGGTAAATCAGACAGAAAAGGCACACTGAGACAAGTAGTCTTTTACTTCCCTTTTAAAGGAAGGATGGAATGTTCCAACCTGTCCTGAAGGGGGTAACCACTTAGGGGCCACCACCAAAAAGGCCCCACTCCTTGGTGATGGCAATCTGAATCCCCTAAATTAGCTTTTAAGATCATTTGATTTGTGATGGTTTCAATACTGCTGTATTTTTAAATTTGCTTTTATTTGTTGCTTTTAGTGTTAACCTATACTCATTTTTAAGTAACCAGATTTAAGGATAATCAGAATGAATTGGTGGATGGATGAAAATGGTGGAATGTGAACCAGGGTTGCAGGATCACATCTCAATGGAACCCAATAGTTGTCACTCTGTTGACCTACTGTAAAAATGAGGGAGGTAATTTTTCAGATATTGCTCCTACGGTCTATAACCCCCTGCCCCAAATATAGTTTCCCTCCCCATTCTGTTGATGGAGAGCAGAGTGACACCTATTGGATTCTACCCAGTATCTTTGTGGGGTTTTAACAGAAGTAATTCTCTCTCTGTGTCTCTAGGACAGGGGTAGGCAACCTAAGGCCCGGGGGCCAGATGCAGCCCAATCGTCTTCTCAATCTGGCCCATGGACGGTCTGGGAATCAGCGTGTTCTTACATGAGTAGAATGTATCCTTTTATGTAAAATGCATCTCTGGGTTATCTGTGGTGCCTGGTTGGTGTTTTTACATGAGTAGAATGTGTGCTTTTATTTAAAATGCATCTCTGGGTTATTTGTGGGGCATAGGAATTTGTTCATCCCCCCCCCAAAAAAAATATATAGTCCGGCCCACCACATGGTCTGAGAGACAGTGGACCAGCCCACAGCTGAAGAAGGTTGCTGACCCCTGCTCTAGGAGGTATAGGAATGAAACAGGTTGGTGGTAAAGGTGAAAAGCCCATATGCCCATTTGGTACAGTGGTGCCTTGCAAGACGAAATTAATTCGTTCCGCGAATTTTTTCGTCTAGCGAATTTTTCGTCTTGCGAAGCACGGTGTCGGAAAAGTTTTGGAAAAGCTTCAAAAATCACCAAAAACCTCAAAAAAGGCTACCACACCGCGTTCTATGAGTTGCTTCTTGAAGTCAAGTCGCAACTATATTAACGGTGTTAAGAAAAAGGAAACAAACTTGCAAAAAACGCAAGACGTTTTCGTCTTGCGAAGCAAGCCCATAGGGAAATTCGTCTTGCGAAGCAGCTCAAAAACCCCTAAACCCTTTCGTCTAGCGAGTTTTTCGTCTTGCGAGGCATTTGTCTTGCGGGGCACCACTGTATGTAAGTTAAAGGATAAGCCTGTTGTAGATCCTCCAGCACCCATTTTAAGGCCAACAAACAACATTTCAGAAGCATTTGTGCCCAGAAACAACCGCTGGTATCCCCCCCCCCATCTTTGTTTCTCAGCCACATTGGAAGACAACACTTCTGTGTTGTTGCACAAATGCGAATCTCTGGGTTCAGGGTGTTAACTAATTAACAGTAGAGGCATGTGCAGTTTGTTAACATTTCCATTAAATCACACTCAATGCATTTCATTTTCGCCCTGTTCTTCTTTGTGGAATTGTGCACCATTTATATAAGGTGGGAGATAGGAAGCCTTAACATAAAGATGGACTGGGCCATCACAAAAGAGAATTCTTTATGGAGCTTGTTTTCCATATGAAAGTAGCAACATAAATGGCTTGCAATGCCTTTTTTATGAATTGTGCCCTAAGTGGTTATGATTGTCCCTAGTATTCAGTGTTCAGTCATTAAGTAGCTTTGAAACAACAGGAGGAGAGAAAGGAAACATTTTGTACCTACGGCACTCACTTGGGCAACACGTTTTTAGCAAACTCTCTTCCCCTTTTGGATCTAAATTATGCAGGGACACAATGATGTGTGAATTGATGAAAAAGGCAAATCATATATTTCTGAGCCATTAATAGTCAATTCTGTCCCCTCTGGTTACAGGTGGGGAGGGGGAGAATTGCATTGATTTTCGTATCTGAATCAAATTCTCTTCCCCACTTTCTGCCAATCTGACTGCTGCTTTGACAGAGTCAGGCTGTGTGGGGAAAGAGTTGATTCTCTTGTCAGATCTCGAGATAAATAAGTCATGCTTCTTCTTGCTGTACAAGAATAACTCCTTTGGAGAAAGAGAGAGAAATCTGGTTTTGCACCCTGCCAACATATTCAGGTAAAATGGTCACTGTGCATAAAAGCTTCTTTGTAGTATATATTACAATAACATCCCATTGAGAGGAAAAGAGGATGATGCCATCATTATCTTGGTCTTCTTAACTTATTTTTTCCTTACCCCCTAAAAAAAATAAAAAATCTTTGTGCCTGAACCAAATTAGGCAGGAAAATATGGGACTTTATGAAAAGTTGACTTAGCTTCACATTGGTACGCAGCAAAATAAAAACAACCAACTTTCTTTAAAAAAGGAGAGGCAAGCCCTCATATGCCTCCCTCAGTGGGGTCTGTTAGGACTGGTAGGCTAGAGGGCAGGGAGTTGAACAGTAGGTGGCGCTATGACCAACAACAGAGCCCACTCATTCTCGTTTTGATCCCATCCACATCTCTGCTGAGTTCTATAAGGCCAACACTGAGATTAAAGAGGAGTTGGCCGATAGGCAGTGCTTTCCGCTAGGTTGATTGTAAGATGTCGTGTCTGTAGGGACTGGTTGAGTGCAGTCTGAGGTTGGTGGGGCAGTCTAATGGACCAACCTACACTGGGGCCCCCACTCTAGCCAGGGTTCATCCATGTGTGCTTCCCTAACTAGATGGGGAAGCATGCACACAATAGGTGGCATGCATTTCTTAAGAAATTTGTAGGGATTTTACACAGGACAAGCGGGCAAGAATCTATGGGCACAGCGAGTATGGCCATATTTATTAGAGGAAGGGAATTTAGCACCAACAGGATTAATTTTAACTGGAATGCAATGCTAAATTAAGGAAGTACGACATGTCAGTTTGCATTTCTTAGTACAGAAAGTATTGATTATGTAGAGATCTTTCCTACTCTTCTTAATTCAAGAGGGTTCTGGAAGCTTCCATGTGTGAAAGAAACTTCATGATATTTGGGTTATTCCTTCAGAGAAGCTGAGTACAGCTGGTTTAAACTGTTTCTGTTATCTCTTTCTGACACGGTCATGCTGACTATAATAGTGAGGCCAGAAGGAGCCTGCATTTTTCTCTCTCTCTCTTTCTGTCTCTTCTTCTTTCTGCTATGGTGTTCTATATATAGTGTTAAGGTTTAGTCTTATTATAAGTTATTGTAAGTTTAAGTTAAGTCTGCTGCAACTGGATTTCTTATGGACAGTACCAATCCTGAATATATTGGATTTGTGACCATTATGCTCATTTGCCTTCAGTAGCAGTACAGCTCTTCTGGATGAAATGCCTCTGGTCTTTTTTGGGGGGAATCCTGCAACATGTTCAAGTTTTTACTCGGCTAACTATACATAGGAATCTACTGTGGATCAATATTGAGTAGAATTTCAATGACATGACTTGCTTCAGAGAAATGTTGCTGGCCTCCCAGAAATATGCCTACATCTTCTTAGCCCCTTGTGGACTTCCAATTGCCAGGAATTTGCCTGTGGGCCCAGTTTCATACAGTACCTCTGTGGGGTAGAAGAACAGGACACTCCCATCTGAAATGCAGTTCCAAAACAGTGTGCACATGGGGACATCAGGAGTATATCTGAAGCATAATGTCCTTGAGTCTTACAACATGAAGGTGGGGAGTGCATATCTATTCCTCTCCTAGGGAAGAGAGTCAACCATGCCATAATATATGGACCAGAACTGAGCTAATATGCGGTAGTGACATCTCATGATTTGCCAATTAATCATCCTTGCTAGAAAGCAGTAAGCATTGTTTGCTTGGGTGGGAGCAATGCATGTATTCACCCGCAGAAATAATTATTCCAGTTTTTCATTAGATGTAAACGTCTTGATTGGTAACATCATTGGCTCATGAATAATGAATGGATAAGGCACTTTGTAATAATTAACTGGTAACATTAACAAAAATGTTACAACAATGAAAGTGGACTGTATATACATTGATGGTACACACACACAGCTCCCATAGAGGGTGTTGATTATCAACTTGGATTGTACTTTGTTCTCCTAACGGCATGATAAATTAATCTCTTCGAAATCACACTGTAATTGTTTCTTTCCCTGCAGATAATTTCAGTTGATATACACATTATTAAAATGTCAATTAACCTTGATTTCCCCCTCCCCATCTTCTGTGATAAGTTAAACTAAGCTAACTTTGATATAGATGTAGAACTGCAAACCCTGTAATGAGGCAAATTGCTAAGGGAGCCCTAGTTTAATTAGTTCAGTCATTTTCTGTCACTTCTAATTATATAACTAAAGTCTCTACCCTTGGGAAAGATCACATTTAGTGTGAGCTGCTCCTTTATGCTAATGAGATTAATATTCAATGACCTCATTTGTGTACACTTGTTACTCATCTTATAGCTTTTCGTAAGCTGATCATTTTGTCGTCCCCCCCACATAATTTGCAACTATCCACATGTTTCTGTCACCATAACAGGCAAAGCCCAAATTTTGCACTGCACATATCTGGCATATACAATGTGATCCAAAGGAGGCAAACATTTCTGTGATGCTATTCTTCATAGGTGACACCATAGAAACTTTGGGCAAAATGTAATGACAGATTGGCCACAGGAACCTCTAAAAAAAACATTTTTGAGGGAAGGGGGGAAATGCCTCAGCCCCTAGCAGCTGATGTGTATGTTGGAGGGGCAGAGGGGGCAAAGGATGTATTAGTCTGCACCATGCAACTGCATGTTTAACTATCACTAGCTCAGAGCAGGGCCACCATCTACTAAGCTGAGTGAGATTCCTTCCTCCATTGCTCACCCCTGTTGCTCATAGGTCAGAAACTTGGAAAGTTCATTTTAAAACAGAATCAGATCCACTTCACCTCCTCCAAAAAGGAACTAGTTCCAATTCAATTTACAGTTCAATTCACAATTAATTAATTTATTCATTCATGTGGTCCTTGACATTTCCCCCTCCCCCCCAGACTTCATAATGTTACAAACTGCTCTGCTAACACTATACTTAAGAAAACTAAGTGCAATTGCTTTGTTTATTTCCCCCGAAAGTTATCATCTTTAAACTCAAACAGCAGCTTTGCTTTTCCGGTAGGTAGAAAATGGTAAATGCAATGGCCACAGTGAAGCACGAAGTTAAGTGCAATGAAAATCATGTGTGTGTGTGTGTGAGAGAGAGAGAGAGAGAATTTAACTTGAATTGAATTAAAATACACCCAAAGTGCAAAAGGAACTTAATTAATCATTGGTTTACTTGGAAATTACAGGAACTTTCTTCAGGAACAATTCAGAGATTTTTAAAATTAATTTGGTAAATTCGTTAATTTGAATTAGTTCATTCCAAGCAGAGATTAGAAGTCAGGCAATATCATATTGTGTGTACTATATGGAGAAACTCCAGGTTCCCTTATGTAGCTCAGATCTTCCTCTCTACAATCGGGCTCCCATTCTCAACTGCCCATACTATAGACCTTTAGGATGTGGAAACAGAAATGCCTCCCCATCCTTGAAAGAAAAATCAGACCTTGCCTTGAACATTCAAAACAACTGTTTAACTTCACTGGAAATTCCAGGACTGGAAGAAGCTGCTTTTGAACATGTGTGTAATCTCCTCCCTTGGATGATTTAAAGGGAGTGGGGATGTTGGAAGGGGATCTAGTGTATTTTGTTATAGGGATAACATGTCTTTATTAAGGGCAGGGATAGAACTACATGTTTAGCTTGGTTCCTTGAAAGGCCCAGCAGTGGGTGGGGATGGGAGTCACAAAATGGCAACCTTCCTCAACCTGACATCTGCCAGATACTTTGTAATAAAACTCCCATCGGCTCCAGCTAGCATGGCCAATGGTCAGAGCTGATGGCAGTTGTAGTATAAAAGATATGGAAGGCACCAGGTCAGGGAAGGGTACAGGAGTGAACCTTGCTGATATGGCACCCTGCGTGAGGCCAAAAATGGACACCCTCTCCAGCCCTCTTAGGATGGCTCTGGCATAGTCCTAGAGCCCTCCCTTCTCCCCAAAGTTTAGTAAGTGCTTGCCCAGCTTTGGGAAGGAGGAAGAAGGACTCTAAGACCCTGTCAGAGCCCCCATGCCTCCTTCCCAAAGCTGGGCAAGTATTTACCAAGCTTTGAAAAGGCATCCTCCTAGGTTGCGCATCCAGTGAAGGACCACCAGTGGCTTATCTCTAAAAAGAGGGTGCTCTTTGTTGATGTAGCTGCCACATTGACCCCACTCTTTCTTTTGGTTGCCTGTTAGGGCTGCACTGCAATGGTCCCTGAATATCTGGGCCCCATTTTCTGGCTGAAAATTTAAGGACACTTTCTGATTTTTGGAGTGGCACCCTTTAGCAGTGATGATGTGGGTGTCATCTACTAAAAAAAAACAACAACCACTACCACGGATGTTCTTGGTGGCTTAGCTGCCATTTTTGTAACTGCTAAATAACCCAAATACAGCATTTGTGCATGGGGGGTGGGAGGGATTTAATAGTTGCAAACAACAACAGCATGGCAACCACAGGTGGGGAAGAAAGGCGAATCTAAATTCCCTGAAAATTAGTGGCATGCAATTAAAAGTAAACATGTTTTCCCCATCTTCATTTTTTAAAAAAAGTTCCCATCATTTCCTCCATAACTATAGGCAATTGTTTGAGGCATGGTGTTATCTGAAACTTCTAGGCATTAAAAAAGCTGGAAGGGGGGCAAAGATAGCCAGTTTCATTTCTGCTGGTCCCATTTAGAAATGACTTCATTGTCTCCATTTCCTCCATGCTGAAACGTGTGTCTTAATAAGAATGGGGGTGGGGAGGTGAAAAGCAATGGTAAGGAAAATGCAATTAATTTCAAAAGAACTTTATTCATCAGTGGGACTTTTCCCATCAATTAACACTTCCTTTCCTTCATGGAAAAAAAGAAGAAGTTTGCTTAGGAATTTATAAAGCTTATACACATCTGCTGAATGAATTACAGCATGACCAAAGCAACCACAAATTGGCACAGTGACCATTATCTGTCAGTTCCTCCTCTACCGTCGGCCACATAAACCTGGTTTAGATGGAACGGGAGGGCTAAGATTCTTATCTTTTATTTTTCCTAAAAGGTACCTGCACTTCCCATGAAGCCATCGCATTGAAGTGACTGGGTGGAAAAGCTCTAAAAGTGAAGGAATCTGTAACTTACAAAGACCCAAGCTAGTAACAGATGGTAGAATGGAGTTTCTCCTTTCCCCCCATAAACAACAAAAACAAAACAAAAACAAATGGTTAGAGGGAATTGTCTATTGTTTCTTAGTTCAGAGGTTCTCAAGATAAGATGCTATGGTGGTGAGAGTATCTCTACAAGGGGGGAAAGCCACACTGAGACTGTGATCCAGCTGTAGTGCCGTGCAGCAAAATATAATTGGCAGCTGTGAATGTGCGCCCCAATATATATCGCCATATATAAATAACCCAACATAAGAAAAGTTCCTGCTGGATCAGACAAATGGCCTATCTAGTCCAGCATCACATTCTCACAGTGACCAACCAGATGCCTATGAGAATCCCACATGCTGGAGATGGACACAATGGCACCGTTCCCACTTGTGCTTCCTAGGAATTGGAATGTAGAGACATACCACATCTGATACTGTGGGCCCTAAACGACTGTGCCCTGTAACGGTGGGTCATGGAACTGACCATGGTGTCATCAAATGCAATATATACTGTAGGTAAAGGGACATGTGTCCCCTCTCCCCCCCCCCCCAAACCAATATGATTACATTTGATTTCAAAAGAGGAATCTTCTCAAAAGAAGAGAGTCAGATATCTCCAGAATGCCTGGGAATTATTTAAAAACACAACAATAGATGTTCAGCTAGAATCTATACTGCAGACAAGGAAAAGTACAGTGGTACCTTGGTTTTCGAACGTCTCTGTTGACGAACATTTTGGTTTGTGAACACAGTACAGTGGTACCTCAGGTTAAATACTTAATTCGTCCCGGAGGTCCATTCTTAACCTGAAACTGTTCTTAACCTGAAGCACCACTTTAGCTAATGGGGCCTCCTGCTGTCGCCACACCACCGGAACACAATTTCTGTTCTCATCCTGAAGCAAAGTTCTTAACCTGAGGTAATATATCTGGGTTAGTGGAGTCTGTAACCTGAAGTGTATGTAACCTGAAGCGTATGTAACCCGAGGTACCACTGTAAACCTGAAAGTAAATGCTTTGGTTTTCAAACACATCTTGGAAGTCAAACATACCATGCAGCTTCCACTGAGTGCAAGATCCTGAGGCCTAGCTGTTGGCTGTTGAATTTTTGGTTTTTGAAAGTTCCAGAACTCGAATGGTCTTCTGGAACAGATTACGTTTGAAAATCAAGGTACCATGCGAGCAAGGCAAACAGGACGCCAGTGTGATTAAAGAACAGAGATAAGGAAGCTACTAAATGCAAGAAGGCTTTCCTCAGAATTACAGAATTGTAGAGTTGGAAGGGAACCCCCAAGAATCATCTAGTCCAGCCCCCTGCGATGCAGGAATCTCAGCTAAAGCATCCATGAAAGTTGGCCATCCAACCTCTACTTAAAAACCTCAAAGGAAAGAACCTCCAAGGAACCTCCACAACCTCCCGAGCAAGACTGTTCCACTGTCGAAGAGCTCTTACTGTCAGAAAGTTTTTCTGCATGTTTAGTTGGAATCTCCAACTAAAAAACTGATGTTTCATCCAAATGAGAACGTAAAGGAGCACAAACGAAGGGATACAGAAAATGATTCTGAGAAGGACATTGCTAAAAACATTAAGACTAACAACACTGTTGGGACATGTTTAGAAATCATGCTGCCAGATTGTATGATTATTCCAAAACATTTGGGGGACCAACCAATATATGCAATAGTCAACAAGATTTTCACATAGAATCCCCCACATTCACCTGAGCAGGAAGGTCATGCCAGCTGACACTCTTAGCTTTTAGACAAATCAAGTCAGCCAAAAATGGGATTGCAGTATAAAGGAAAACATTTGCACCTGCCTTAACAACTTCCACACCACCTTAGGAGGCTGCACCTCAACTCATAATGTGCACAACTCACACAAATGTTCATAGGAATTACGTGTGTACATCAAAGAGAAAAACAGAGCCATTAAACCCATAATATTGTGTCAATACAGTAAATCACTGTAATTACTGCAATTATAAGTCTGTTCATGTGATTTATCCTTCAGGAATGCATAGCAGAATGCCTATCATCTAAATCTCAGTTGTCTGGAAGAATGTGCTTTTTGTATTTATTTATTAATTTTTTGTCACAAACGTTTTATTTTTGGGCGGGAGTCCCAAATACAATTAGGCTGCAATTCTATACACCATTTATTAGGAGAAAATTACTGAACACAGTGCTTACTGATGAGTAACCATGCATGTTGTTTGTTTAGTTTCCCCACAAATCTTATTGTGAAAAGTATGTGTGCGTGCAAATACACTGTACTGTATTAAAAAGGACCATTTCCAGCTGATTCACCATGCTCTTCATACGCATATCCAAATACCCCAAGTACATAAAACACCCACTTATCTATATTTTTGTACAGATACACTAAAATGTAACCTCCTTGTCTTAATCTTGACCTCTTAATCCTTATTTCAATAAAGCGAAAGCTTCATTTTGTAGCAGTAACTTATGCAGTGACATGCATTGCAATATCTGGAGGAGGATGTCAAGCAGTGGCCAATGAGGAAAGAGAATGAAGATGACTTAATGCTCAGAATGATGTTCAGGGGAACATCCATTCTCCCTACTGAAAGCAATAGCAGTCTGGCATGGCCCAGTGATGGTTTTGGCCTGCACTGGCTATTCTAGGCAGCAACAGAAATGCATTATGTTGCATAACTAGAGATGGAGGACCTGCGACTCTCAAAATAGACCAACATGGTTTCCTCCAAATGTTGTTGGATTCATCAGCCCCAGAGAGCATAGCCTGTGAAGAAGGGCAATGGGAATGGAATCCAACCACATCTGGAGGGCAACACATTGGTTACCACTGATCTGGAGGGACACACGTTCCCTGCACCATATAGCCTGGGCCTTTCCCCAGTCCCAGTTCTTGCTTTGCCCTCACAGCCAGTAGGTGTACAGACCCTTTCTCCACCCTTGCGATGAAGCAATAAATTGTAGCATATAATCAGATTTACAGAATCTTGAATTAAAAAACACACCAGTACATGGGTGGGAAATGGTTTATCTAGTAGAGCCACACAACACTGCATTCCTCTGTAGGGTACAGTGATTGCCAGTTATCAGTATGGGTACATGGCATCCATCAAGTAAGTATAGGAGCCAACTCCTAGGGGCTGAGATCTCTTCGTTTCCCCTCCCCAATGAAATGTGGAGGGCCCTAAAGTTAATGGGCATTGCCATTCAAATGGTGTGGGTGTGCTCCATCATGTAATCAATTATACAAGGCGGTGCCTACCTGCCCCCCCCAATATTTTATTCAAGTTGGCACCCCTGCCATCAAGCATTCACAATTTCATATTTCTTGGTGTCTCTATCAGTGATGTTGGAGATAATAGACTTTTATGCACCCGCATGCCAAATTCCATCCTGCAAACGAGGATGGGGTAGATTCAGGCAGATAAAGGAAACTATGCATTCAAACGTGGACACTGCAAAACAACCACAAAGAAAGAACCAGGAATTGCTGCCTGCAGCCTAGAGAATAACCTGTAAATAGTAAATATCAAAGGAAAGCAGTTGGCACCTGAGTGTCAACAACTGTATCTGGAAAAAACAAACATCTTTGCGTGCACAGAAATATTTACTACAGCAACGCACAACCTTTCATTCATAAAAAGGCTTCAGCAATAAACCACATTAACAGTATGTCATGAAAGCCAATGAAATGCACAGGACAACGGCTTTCAACGTTAAAAGTCTCTGGATTCACATTTAATTCCAATATATAATGTTATGTATTGAACATTTGTTAATAAACACAGTATATTTTACTTTGATTACATTATGCACTTTATTTCATTGAGAACTGTCTTTCTCTTTTCTTTTTTCTACCCTCCTAAACCAAAATGAAGACGTGATACATAACCTGGAAAAAGAGTCCTGACTTTATTCAACAACAAGACGTATATGCATTAATAATTGGCTAATTTCTGGAAGACAAATACAGGCACCACCTAAGCAAGAAATAAACAACACAGCACCTTTCAGAAATTAGTGGGCTCCGACTCCCGTCAGGCCCTGTCAGCATGTCCAATGGCCAAGGTTGTTGAGAGTATAACAACATCAGGAGAGCACAACCTTGGCTACTCATGACCTCAGCAATGGCAGACTTCTGGGAGGACTGAAACGCCCTGCAGAGTTGGAGGAGGACCAGAATGATAAGGTCTAACAATTTATTAAAGAAGGGTACAAACTTATAGCAAAGGTCCAACGACACTCTCCTTGTCCCTGCTTATAGCATTCTGTGGGACAGGCTACACAACAAAGATATGTCTTGTCTGCACCCAAGTAAATATACACACAATCTTTAGAGGCCCAGGCAGGCTACGTCACATGGGAACCCAGATGACTGGTATTAACCATTGCCTGGGATCTCTTGGAACACAATTGGCTGGCATTAGCCATTACTTCCCCCTCTAGCTGTGCCTGGGGTCTGTGGATACATCAAGGCATGTGAAACACATATGAGCTCAGTGCTACAGATGCTACCAATTAGGTCAGGTCATCATGACCATCAACATGCTGCAAGTAGGGCTTCCAAAGCAGCTCACCATCTGGGTCAACACAGAGGACCTCCCATTATTCTCTGCTAGGGGACACCATTTTGACTTGAGATGCCTGATCAAGGCAGTAGAAGATGATGCACACTTTGCTTCACCTGACCATCATAAAGGTATGCTGAGACCTATATCTGATCCAGGCCACCCACATTACCTAGCTTTCAATGAGCTAACCCATCCACAGCCCAAGAGGACCACTCATTCCATCCTGTTGAGCAGAGCAGCTATATGCAATTAGGATGGCATCCCTCAGGTGCTTCAGAGTGCTCACCAGAGTAACCTATATTCAGTCTCTGGTGACTGTGTTGGAAGAGTGGCTTGCCTGGTGGGAAAGAGTCACAGCAATAGCCTCCCAGCAGCAATGTCACTTATGGGGAGGAGCAAATTGCTGGTGAGGTCAGGTCTGTGCTGGTAGATAGGCAAGAGTGCTGGATTGACTCGGCTATGCAGTCTCCTCCACTCCTCACTGGAAAACTAGTCAATTGCACTCTGTTTCAGAGGTATGTTGTAGCAACACTCTGCAGCAAGGAAAAGGCCAAAAGGGTTGGGTGGAGCTGCCTTGTAAAGGCCCTCCCTTTGCCCTCCCATTGGACAATCCCCCCACTTTTGAGTGGTCTCTTTCCGGCCTAAAGGTAGCTGAGCACCAGAAGATGAAATATACTCAGAGTCTTGTAGTGATTTCATGCTCTTTATTGCAGCTTGTAAAACAGTGATTGAATTGCCTCCCAAACCTCAGGCTTTTATATACATTATTTACCCAATGAGTTCCATCTGATTGGCTGATTCTGCTTCCCTCCTGGAGCCTGATTGGTCTTTTCCTGCAAGCCAATCAGTTGTTGCATTCTAGGATCCTACTTGCCAGTTGTTCTAGGATCCAAGCTTAGTACATAACAGAAGAGCTCCCTTCACTGTGCCCACCTTTTCATCTCTCTTCCCCCCTTCTTTCTCGCCCTTTATCCAAGACTCCTCATCTAATATCTGGTAATAATAAAGTAGTTTTGATAATAATCAGCCCTGTGCCGAACATTTCTTTTTACCTTTTTCTATAAATTAATGAGGAAAGAAATTACGCTCAAAATTATTAAAAAGGAAGGAAAATGTCTTACGGGTGAGGCGCTGGGTTTTTATTTAGCTGACCTCGCTTTTGAGATGCTCAGAGGGTGCTCTAACACTGGGACACAACCATACTGGGAAGAGCATTCCACAAGTGCAAAGCCCCAACTTAAAAGGACATATCCTTTGTTGTCACCCTCCAACCCTCCATCAAGGGAGGGGACAGAGGAGCACCTCTGATGAAGATCAAAGGGTCTAAGTAGGGTCTTTGGGGAAGAGGTGCTTCAAAGGAAAGGCTATCCTCCATAAAACTGCCTGAAGGTGTGCAATTGTTTGCTGCATTCCTGCTTGCAGGGATCTGTGGCATTCTGTGTGCATAGTGTGCATGCACAGCCTTAAGTCACCACAGTTTGTAGAGCAACAGGATGGGGACAGTTTTGAAAAATATTTGCCAGCATCCTTGTATGCAGGTATCCTTCCTGCCCTCTTAAGGGGACCCACATAAGGACCTTTTATATATGCAAACAGAGATCTTGCTAATGTTGTCAATACCATGCAGACTGACAGAAACCTATAAGCAAACCAATTAATACACGTAGCATTTTACACACACACACACACCCTACTCAGAAAATTGTATATTAGAATTAATGACCTTAGCTTTTGGAGCTCTTCCATGGCAACCAATTGTGGCAGCCTTCAAACGTGTTTGATATTTCAACAGTAGAGCAAAGAGAAGAAATGATGCAGCAATTATTTAATGCCTTGTGCAAGGATGAGACCTATTTAATGTATTGTGCAAGCGATTATTTACTGCACTGTGCAAACATCTACGGTGCATCTGAAGTGCACTTTTGATCTGGTCTTTCCAATACAACCCACAGCCAACATCTTTGATCTCCAAGTTAGTGATCTAATCTGCTGTATAACTTAGCTTTTATTGATCTGTTCTCATGCTAAGCAAATCAAGTCTCACTTTTATGGGACAGATTGAAAAAAGATAGTAAAACTGCCTCCAAGACTGCAGTTTAAATCTGTGCAATAACAGGGGAAGCCAGAGATAAGACTTTTATTGCACTGCCAAACTTCACATGAACCCCAAGTGTCATTAAAAGGCATGTGTCATTTGCCACATATATTTATTTTACTAGATAACTTGGTTACCACCCATTTAGAAGCAAAATAGTCTATGCTTTTTTGTTTTGGAATCTATCATTGGCATCAAATATACATTCAAGGTAATAACATTCCTGTGGTCTGTCATACAAACTACATATTGTCTGTCTAAGTACACAGTTTAATTTATTTACAGGAGTTTAAAAAAAAAATTGGGATTGAAAACACAGCTGTGCATTTTACTGATTTGTTTTAACCAACTGCTGAATTGACCCAACAATGAGATCTTATGAAATGGTTTAATCTACCACAGGGCAAAGATGGAACCCAATTCTGGCAAAGTGGAACAGAGATGTCAAACTGTATCCAACATTTGATGTCTGCTTACCATTAGAGGGAAATGGCACAGGGTTCCTAACTCTGGTGCCAGTCAAGAGACACTGGGCCACAATTCAGGGCACACTCAAGCACTGTCCAGGCATTGTTTTTCCACACTTTCAAAGAACACATGGCAAGTGAGTAGGGCTGTCCATGCCCCCCATGTCCTCTCTCCTTCAGGCTGCAAGCTCAAGCTTTTGGTTTTTTTGCTGGAAGGTGCAAAGTGGAATTCTTCATGCATTTAGTTGATCAGTTGGTACCTGTACTGGATATGAATTGCTTTTCTGTATATGCTTGCATAGATATAGATGATAGATAGATACATAGATGATAGATAATTTCACAGTTTAGAGATGTGATATAGGAATGCTTTTAAATAAGTAAATAAATAAATGTGGTTATTTAAATACTTTATACATACAATTATTTAACTGTTTTAATATATGTTACTCCTTTTATTGTATTGTAAATTGCTTCAGCATGCCCCTTGAGAAGTTATTCAAAAATGAAATAAATTGTAGTCATCATAAGTTTTAGAAACTTCTGAACCCGCCATGACTGGGATTCCCCGTTATGGGAAGGATTTGACATGCATTCAAACCTTCTGCAAGGAATGCATAGATCTGTCAATTTCCCTTTTTCCTGTTTTCTTATTTTTTCTGCTCTTAAGTTTGGTATTTTGAATTTCCACATCAGTATGTGTTTGTATACATACATACATGCATGCATACATACATATCTATCTCCTCATGAAGAGTCAAAAGCATTTTAGTGTGCTTTTTTAAAAAAAAAATTCACACATTTTTGTCCATTCATGCACATTTATGCAAGCAATCCCCCCACTGTATAATGCCTTTTTGAATGTTATTTCAACCATTTCATGCATTTTAACACACATCTTTCCATAATGTATGCATTTTTGTGCACATGATTTCGTTGCATAGAAGCTAACTCCTAGGGGCCAAGGTCCCTTTGCCCCCCATAAAATATTTGAGGGGGCTATCCTCCCAAGCTGATGGGCTTGCCGTTCAAATGGTGTGTGTACAGCACATCATGTGATTGATTATGTGGGATGGGGCTTACTCACCCCCACCCCATTTTTTTATTCCTGTTGGCCCCCCTGTCATTGGGCACCTGCGCTACAACACCCAGAGGAGTGTCAGCTTTCATGGATAGCTGTGTTTTGCTTTGCATGTTGTTTCAGGAAGTGTGCATGAGGTAAAGGTAAAGGTAAAGGGACCCCTGACCATTAGGTCCAGTCATGGCCGACTCTGGGGTTGCGGCGCTCATCTCACTTTATTGGCCGAGGGAGCCGGCGTACAGCTTCCGGGTCATGTGGCTAAGCCGCTTCTGGTGAACCAGAGCAGCGCACGGAAACGCCATTTACCTTCCCGCTGGAGCAGTACCTATTTATCTACTTGCACTTTGACGTGCTTTCGAACTGCTAGGTGGGCAGGAGCAGGGACCGAGCAACAGGAGCTCACCCCGTCGTGGGGATTCAAACCGCCGACCTTCTGATCGGCAAGTCCTAGGCTCTGTGGTTTAACCCACAGCACCACCCGTGTCCCTGTGCATGAGGTAGATTTGCATTAAAGCATTAACCAAGCCGAATTTCCCCCCATCCCTACCTTCTACTGAATGCATAAAGGCCTGCAGCTGTAGCCAGTGAAAATGAGGACTCTGGAGCAGAGTGAGTATGCCCAGCCCTGTTCTTCCTACCACATGTTCCCAGACAGATACCTGAATAGGGTCTCACATACACATGCTATGATTTCACAGACTTCGGTAAGGTTGAAGCAACTGGGCTGAACCTAAAACGGCTGGCCTACCAAAACTCCAACCATTAAATTTGAAATTTCCTTACTCCATGTCATGTTGATGAAGATTTTTCTTGAAAAAGACACACACATACACATGTACGTATGCAATGCTGAATTATTATTATTATCATTATTTTGCTGCACTGGGCTGTCAGAAGAAATACGAGAAGATTAATTCGTATACACCCTGCACTCTTCCATCATGCTTCAAAATATGTGGGTCTGTCATGCGAAATGCTATTACATTACTGAGCAAGAAGGAAAATAACTGTGGACAAAGTATTGTGTCTCAGCTTGATGTTATTAAGAGTAGTTTTGCTTCAGAGGGTTCCCTATTGTGGCATTTTTCCTATTGTGCAGTAGCAAGAAAGACCTGATGACTATACCGAGAGCGTATGATACATTCAGGAGGCAATGCTTTTAGTTCCCATGCTCAGAACAATAGTAACTGAGAAAATTCCTGTAAATTGATTGCCTACAATTTTGGGGGGAATTTCATATCTCAGAGCCAAACAAAGACTGTAGATGACACCTGACAATTTACATGTCTATCCAGTTAGATTATTATGACGGGGAAAAATATTTAAAAAGCCCTCTGTTTTTGTTACTCGAGCGAGGAGAGCAATTGGCTTCAAAATGTCTTCTGTGCCAGAAAGTTTTGTACTATTTGGTGTATTTTAAAAGCCTGATCCTGAAATGTACTGAGTGCTTCTTGCACCCAAAGAAGTTCCAGTTCTTTTGTTAAAGATGCAACAAAGGGAACAAAAATTCATTCATTAATAGTGACTTTAAAGGATATGGGGCATCTGTAGGGACTAAGAGTAGTGCATCTTTAAATGTTATGGCCGCAGTCCACTGAGTTCCTGCATGAGCCTTATTTAAATTAAGGGAGAACACAGGCATATATCTTAGATGATGTAAGTGTCTTGGACACACATACAGTGACCTGAGAACAACTGACTCAGTAACCAAAGACTATGTGCTCAAAGTTAAAGCCAAGTCCGACACAGTTAAAACATTACATCTGTCTTACTGGACTTTCACAAGACTCTATTTGATCTGCAGTCTGGCAGAAATTTAGTTCGACCCAGAAACTCTGGCGTAGCAGATCTTCCCAGGGCACAGTGCTGAATCTGCGTTCCTGTGAGGCTGCTGAGCAGTTCAGGGTCTTAAATCTCTCTCAAGGTCCTTCCTCAAGAAGCAGCAGATTGTAGCTGAAGGGCTTGCTGATGTGGTCAACTGGGCCATTTTTGCATGTGATTTGTGTGTGACATGTAAGGGCATCTTTGAGAAGCAGCTTCCTGTCCCTATGTAATCTCCCTCGATTCAGTGGGGCAGCACCTACTTTTTGGAAGTCCCTACCCAGTGATAGTAGACAAGCATTGTATTGTTTTTGACGCCAACTAAATTTCTTTTGTTAAGCCTATCCATGTAATTTTATTGTGTTAACCCTATTTTGTTCTGTTTACCTAAAAGAATGCCTCACCCCTAAACCCAGCTGATCACTACACTCTACCATCTTCTCAGGAGGTCCCTTCCAAGCAATGTAGGAACCTGGCCTTTAGTGGGTGGCACCCACTTTCCTCCCATCATATATTAAACAGCTCCCACCTCTGTTGCAAGGTAAACGGTGTTTCTGTGCACTGCTCCGGTTTCGGTGTTCTGTTGCGCCAATGGTGACATGACCCAGAAAAACTGTCTGTGGACAAATGTCGGCTCCCTCAGCAAGTAAAGCGAGATGAGCGCTGCAACCCCAGAGTTGTCTGCGACTGGACTTAACTGTCAGGGATCCTTTACCTTCACCTTTTACCTGAAGACGCTCCACTTTCAACAAACCTTTTAAGTGGACATATGTATCCCAGTCTGCATCTGCACTGAAACTATTATAATTGGTTTTATATATGGAATGGTTGTTAATTGTTTAATATGTTTTTAATTGTTTTTACACTTATTCTATGGCAAAGAGTGGGTACAAAATGTAATTAAAGAAATAATAATAAACAATGTATGTTTTACAACTGTCAATTTTATTTATATAATGATAAATAAATACTATATATCAACTCATTTTTAACATTTTAACATTTACATAACATATTTATGTCATTTTATCTACACTGATTGTTCACAGAAACACACACACACACACACACACACACACACAGAGGCTGCAAATACCCACTTACCTGAGAACAAACCCCATTGAACTCAAAAGGAATAAAACTTCTGGTAAGACTATGGTACATTTGCTTGATTCTGAACTCTGAGGAGACTTTTCTGAGGAGTTTTAACTACCTGAGGATGTACATATACACAACACACAGATAAACAGCAAGGGATATGGGATGTGAATCTGAAGTGGAAGGGGAAATTGATGGATAGTCCTGTTTCCCCACTTTAGGATTGCAGTCCTCACACCATATTGATGCAATAGAGATTTTTTTTACATCAAATTTAATTAAAAACAAATATTCCTGTTTAAAACTATGGTTTGGTAGCATGACTTGAAGCCAGGATAGGAAGACTGAAATCACCTGCATTGGTGCCCTTTGTGCACAGAATAAGGGTATTTTAAAAGACAGCGAAAATAGCAGACAGTGCATGTCCATAGTCAGAATAGCTCTCTAAAAGGACAGAGAGCAGCGCTTCCTCAAATACCGTATTTTTCGCTCTATAAGACGCACCAGACCACAAGACGCACCTTGTTTTTGGAGGAGGAAAACAAGAAAAAATATATTCTGAATCTCAGAAGCCAGAACAGCAAGAGGGATCGCTACGCAGTGAAAGGAGCAATCCCTCTTGCTGTTCTGGCTTCTGGGATAGTTGCGCAGCCTGCATTCTCTCCATAAGACACACACACATTTCCCCTTACATTTTAGGAGGGAAAAAGTGAGTCTTATAGAGCAAAAAATACGGTAACCTCTTTGAAAATGTGTCTCTGAATGCAGTTGGCTTTAGGGGTTAACTTGCTGGAGCTACTGAATTTAGGAAGCCCAACCTTTCAATATACCATGGCCATCAATACCTTGCAGACCATTATTCTCCCGTCCGGGAGGTGTCAATAAGGCTAATAAGACAGACATCCAGTCTATGCAGGGCCACAAGATACAGACATTGGATATCTTCCCTATTGGTGGCTCTCAGTCTTGGGGTCATGACCTCCGGGTAGGCAGTGAAGCTGTTGTCAGGGTGTTGCAAACACCACTGAGACATCGTAAGCCTTCACACATATATATTTTGCTTTGTAAGGGTTTTATAGGTGGTTGAGAAGATTACCTTGAGAATGTCAACGGCTGCAGTTACAGGAGTTAATGACTAGATGGAAACACAGCCTATGCTAGAGGTTACAAAACTGCTAACTTACAAGGCAAGCCTAACCGTGCCTACTCAGAAGTAAGCACTATCGAATTCAGTGGAACTTATTCCAGAGTAAGTGGGGTTAGGACTGCAGATTGCCATTTTCTTTTCGCTGCAAGACAGTCCCTGCACGATGGGGCAATGCCTCACTAAAATCAGGAGAAGTTTACAGAATCAGAGCAAGGTGGTGCTTTGCTTTGTGTACAGGGATTTAAATATGTGCACTGTTCTCTTAAATACAAATTGGACTCCAGAATGCCCTTTCTCCTCTTTTTCCTAAGGGGACCATGTTAACAAACCAAAACCTTTGTGGATTCTTAATCCAATATGCAAGTTTCAACAGATGCTAGATTTAAGATAAGACTCAAATCCAAAGGAAATTTTACCCGGGAAGCCCCAATTAGACTGAAAACAATAAACTGAAGTCCTGTTCCTACTTACTCAAGAGTAAGCCTCACTCAAATCAGCAGGGCTTACTTTCGAGTAGACACTACAAATTGGAACTCCCTCTTGATATCAGGAAAGCACCTTCACTGTACTTTTTAAATAAAAAAATAGGAGTTTCACAGGCTTTAAATAGCTTTTAAAAAATGAATTAGTTTTTGAATGTTTTAAAACATCTGTTTTAACTGACTTTAATTAACAAATTCAGTATTAATATATTTGTAAATCACTTTCAGGGTCTATTACAGTCAAGTAGTATATACATTTTGTTAAATAAAAAAGAAATATAAGCTCTATGACTGTGTGATTTTAGGAATAGAGGGAGATCTAGAAGTTTGTTCTAAAAATTATTAAGTCATGTGGCCCTAAACCAAAGCAGTAACACTAGACAGTCTTGGTAAATCACCATTTTCATTGAAATGCTGGCCATTGTGCAATCTTACTTTTTCTCAGTTTTCCTATCTGTAAAATAGAAATAGTAGTGATTTACCACACACAATGGTTATATCACGAGCGCTGCAAATCCCTTATTGTGTTTAAAAGTTCTATATGTGTTATTTCATAATATTTTCTTCTTCATTAATTATGTTCTCATTAAGCCAAAAGAAATCATGCAGCCCCTCTTATACTGCTATGCTATCATCTAAACATTGCTTCAAAAGGTGGGGGGGAGGCTAACTCAAAATGAGTCTGTCTTGGAGTCTTAAATAAATAGCGAGCTCAGTATAATGTTCACATCACAAAACCACTGCACTTCATTCTGCCTTGATTGATGGTCACTGTTTAGCTTCGACTCAGAGTTGAGCCAGCCCTGGGACTTTATTACCTCCCATTCTAGTAAGGGTGGTCTCGTCAGTTCAGTGTGGAGGTCAGTAGTAGGGCAGGGAGAGGACTAATTTCACCGTGAAACAGACCTGCACTTTCGCATGCGCTCTTGTGATGTGTTCAGCCCAGGAATATTTGCTCCAAACATATCTTCATTCAAGAGCAGTTCGAAGCATTATATCTATATCTAGATCTGGGCTGAACACATCACAAGAGTGCATATATCTATCTAATAGATATAGATATAGATATAGATATAGATATAGATATAGATATAGATATAGATATAGATATAGATATAGATATAGATATAGATATAGATATAGATATAGATATAGATATAGATATAGATATAGATATAATTTTTTATTATTTTTCCTTAAACACATTTTCCAACAATACACTGACCAACATATAAACCTTTTTTGCTCTGCCGCGCTTGTGACTTCCCTCCTTCCCTCCAACCACTATCCCATGTCAAATCCAATCGCTTTGGTTTGGATTGGATTGGATTCGAAGCATCCAATGAAGAAACAGCAATTTTAAAATGTAACATAGGACTGGGGCCATAGCTAGAATATCCACATTTCATTGGATTAAAATAATCAGCAATGAATTGAAGAAGTTTTTAGGGGTGAACACTCCACAGTCACCCCACCTCTCTCAGGCTAATCTACACCTTACATTTAATACACATCCAACACATATTTAAAGCACATACTTATAGAATCATATAATTGTAGAGTTGGAAAGGACCCCAAGGCAATGCAGGAATCTCAACTAAAGCATCAATGGCAGATGGACATCCAACCTCTGCTTAAAAACCTCCAATGAAGGAGAGTCCACCACCTTCCAAAGGAGACCATCCCACTGTCAAATAGCTCTTACTGTCAGATAATTCTTCCTGATGTTTAGTCAAAATCTCCTTTCTTGTAACTTGAAGCCATTGGTTTGGGTGCTATCCTCTGGAGCAGAAGAAAACATCTTCCACATGACAGCCCTTGAGATATTTGAAGATGGCCATCATATCTCCTCTCAGTCTCGTCTTCTCTAGGCTAAACACACACAGCTCCTTCAACCGCTCCTCATAAGTGCCCCTATGAAGGTTCAGAGGAGCTCACGGTATTACAAGAGCAACACAATGTCCTGTGTTCTGAAAGCACTGCATGTCTGAAATGTGGCTATGTTGTTCCCTGCTGGACTCTTTGATGCCATGCTGCTACTGTTGGGGAAGCATCAGAGCTCAGCTGTAGAACACCTTGCAGCATTCCAAAGTCCTCAGGTCCAGTCATCCATATTCCAAGGTAGGAAAATGTCTTGCTTGAAACACTGGAGGACTGCTGCCAGACAAATAGATCTATTGTCTGATTCTGTATCAAAGCAGCAGCTTATGTTCATTACAAGACTACTGAATCAAAATGCAGACAATTATACCTGCCTTAGACCCTGTGTTCTCAAACATGGCTCCATGGACCATGAGTGGTCCTCTAGATTCATTCAGGTGGTCCATGGCATGTCCACATTAAATATTCCTATTGATTTTCAATTGTATTTTATTGCTTCTTTTATTTCTTATATTGCCATTTTATGAATGCACATTGTCATACAATAATGTGCAATATAATAAAAAAAGAAGCAATGAAAATACCGGGGGAGGGGGGAACATAAAGCATCCAGCACAGCACATTACAATTGCTACAGAAAGAAAAATATTTCAGTGGCACGCCAATACTACCAGCAATTTTCAAATGGTCCATGAGATGGAGTTTGGGAACTAATGTAATGGACAATACTGGGTAAAAGAGACAAATAGACTGACCTGCTATGGCAGCTTCATATGATGCTGTGAAGAATGAGCTAGATTAAATATGTTCCAATGCAGATTGCTGGAGGGCAGGGAGCGAGGAATCCATAATACCTCTTGACGTGCTACTTCTCTTTCTGCCAAAGCCAACTAAAATCAGTAGAAAACACTGTTTAATTTGCACCAGAGCACAGCCCTGGCATCTGTTTCCCAAACTAAAGCTTCAACAGATGAAGTCAAAATTAATTAAAGTGACCCTTTTGGCATCTCCAGAATGTATTTCTCTTACTGGTAAAATAAGTTATCCTCTTAATTCAGGAATAAGAGGAAGAGCTTCCAGAAGATTTTATCCTGCCAGTTCTTTCTCAAAAAATTAAGCACAGGTGAAAACATATGGAGATAAAAGTCAGAGAAGATGAAAAAGTATAGCATAAAAAGCTAATTTCAGAATGAATGGTAGTCTGGGATTTTTTTATGGGGGGTAGGAATTGGATTATTATATGTGTTTCTCATATCTCTATCTCTAGATATAGATAAACGGAAATAGTGTTGATGTGTCCTGATTTTTTATTTTTTATTTATTTGGCTTTTAGTTTCTTTACTTATAACAATGGTTGAGACATACTGTTTTTAAGCTGCCTTACCTACAAAGTATAATTATCATGATTCATATTCATATTATTTGGTTTTGAATGCCTAATTTGTATTGTAGTTCTTTTACTGATTCCTTTTGGTTTCCATATGTAAACAGGTGAAAGAGTTCTGTTGAACTATGAAGCCGTATATAAATAAACTAAATAATAAATTTCCCAAACGTATATGTTGCTTTACTTCTACCCTATGAAAAATCCTCAAGACAGATTCTAACAACAACATCCAAAATCCAGTAATACTGAAACAGAATATTGGTACAGATGCATGAAACCCCATCAAAGGATTTGTTTATTTATTTCCAGTATCTTGATGGGCCAACTCTCCCAACTCAACTCACAATGTATTTAAAACACAGAATTCATAATAGGATGACCACACTGTATAAAATCCCAATGAAGAAAATGAAAACATCCAAAAGCATTATACCACTAGCAGTTAAAACAAGATGAATCATATAAAATATGGCATATATATTTAAATAAAAAAGACGAGAAGTTTTTTTAAACACACACACACACACACACAATTATTTAGCAAGCACAAAAATAAGCATGAAATGCAGCTTCAAACAGAAAAATCTTCAAGCCCCGCTTAAAAATGTCTATGTCAGAGTCAATACCTACATGCCTACCTGAAGCCACCAAAAAGCATTTAACTGCAATATAAACTTATGTTAATTAAAAGTTGCAATGACTCTTTGGCGATCGATTTCCAGATTTGGAATGCCAACCCCAAAAGAGGATCTCTGTCTCTGGTAGCCAACTGCCTCATTTCTGTAAATTTCCATATCTGTATTTGTTTTATTTATTTATTTGAAAAGTTCTTATGAAAATTCATTGCCATTTTAGTGTAAATTTCTGCTTATGTACATATTTTTTTCCAGGCAAATTTCCCCAATATACACATATTTACATGCAATTTTGCCCAAAATACTTTTTTTTTTTTTTGCAAAGCCATTCCCTCTAATAAAGCAAATTTTTAATGCACAATATTAACCCTTGTATTTGAATTCTTTGCACACATTAGAGAAGTGCATTGCAAATTCAGAAATCTGTGAATTTCAAAGGGTGGCTGTGTTTTGGTTCTCACGTTGTTGTTGTTTAGTAGATTTAGGTAGGTCCACTTTTAAATGCAGGTTGAATCTAATTTCTCTATCATCCCTAACTGTGTTCTGTTTTCTCTAGTGTCCGTGCACACGTTCATCTGCAAATTTCTTTAATACATTTCCCCAAAACAAATAAATCTACCATAATTTTCTCAAACTTTATTTGCATATACTTGTGCACAGGATTACAAATGAGCCAAACTATTATTCTCCTAAATGGAAGACTTTCAGTGGAAGATGCTGTTCTACAAAATCTAATATTCTCTTATCAGATGTCCTTTAATCTCGAGATCATTGTTACAGGAAGTATATACATGTGAACATTTATTGCTTCTATTTATTGCAAGGCATACTTTGAAAATACTGCTTTCTGAATCACAAAAGGTTCCACCCCAAAGATGGATAAGAATCCTAAATGAACACCAACATTTTTCAGTGTATTTGTGCTGGGAAATCAAAGAACTGTTCATATGAAGAGACATCGGTATCTATTATTCAAGAAAGGGTTGGGTCTCAATTTTCTTGGGGCCAATAAATAACTTTACAAAGGTGGCTGAATCACTTGATTTACATGTGCATATGTTTTTAAAAAACCAAGTAAAAAGAAATGAAGATTTTAGTGAAAACCAAATGCTAAGTCCCAGAGGAATAAATTAAAATAAATGATTTTTGAAATTTGAAGGAAAGCAACTCTGCGGATCCATGTGCCTTTCACATGACACTTTGGTTCTCTTGCTCCTGTAAAAGAATAAACCTTTGCAATGCTGAAGCACCTACTAGAAAAATTTGAATTATTGCTGATGAGAAATGATCAAGAAGACAACAGAGCACGACCTTTCTTTGTGAAAGTAAGGACTGTATCTCCAGACCTTTGGAAACAAAGCATAAGATGCTATGAATTAGAACCATATGCAGAGAAAAAACAAGTCGCCGGAGTAAACATTGGTTGATGTTCATAGTGAAGATCAAAAGCGCTCATAAAACCATCTTCTACAAAATAATCTGGGGTTAAGATCAAATCAGAAAGTTAACTTCTGCTCCACGATGCGGTTATTGGGGGATGGGATTGGGGGCGGGTTAAAGCAGCAGCAGCTATTCTGCTGAGCAGAGGCTATGTGGAGCTATGTAGAGCTGGTTCTTACCCTTCCATTAGAGGGTTTTTTTAACAGAGGTTGGATGGTTATCTGTCAGAGAGTCGAAAGCTGTGGTTCCTGCATTGCAGGGGGTTAGACTAGAGGACCCTAGGGGTCCCTTTGAATTCTACAATTCTGTGAAATGTCTCCAAGAAATCACATGATGATAGATTAGTGTTCAGTGGGTTGCACACACGGTGGAACTGTCGGCCATTGTGTGTGTGTGTGTGTGTGTGTGTGTGTGTGTGTGTGTGTTTTCAATCTTTTCCTTCCTCCAAGAAGCTCAGTGAAGTCTATTTAACTTCCTCCTCCCACACACCATTTTATGCTCACAACAATCTTTTGAGACAGGTTCCTCCAACTAGATGATCTGGATTATGATCATCATCCCTGATCATTGGCCATACAGTGGTACCTCGGGTCACAGACGCTTCAGGTTACTGACTCCGCTAACCCAGAAATAGTACCTTGGGTTAAGAACTTTGCTTCAGGATGAGAACAGAAATCATGCGGCGGCAGCGGGAGGCCCCATTAGCTAAAGTGGTACCTCAGGTTAAGAACAGTTTCAGGTTAAGAATGGACCTCCAGAACTAATTAAGTTCTTAACCCGAGGTACCACTGTACTGGCTGGGGGTGATGGGGGTTGCAGTCGTCAACATTCCAGGTTTAGGAAGCCTGGTGATATCATGTGAACTTAATGGCAGAGTGAACATTTCAACCTTTGTCTCTGTGGTCTAAGTCCGACACTCTAAAGTGACGCAATCTACTCTCTAAGCAGCTTACAGATTGTCAAGTGTGTGTTATAGTTTCCCTAAAGGTGTGGTGTTTAAGCATTCCCCCCACAGTGGTTTCCACTGTGACTGCATCTTGCCCACAGTGGCCTCATCTGTACCATACATACCTTGTTAAACAGCTATGACTTTGCCCAAAGGCTCCTGGGAACTGTGGTGAGTTAAGGGTGCTGAAAGTTGTTAGGAGACCACTATTCTACATGCAAAGTGATTTAACAATAAATCTCTCTTCTTAGGGAACTCTGGAAATTGTGGCTCTGTTAGGAAACAAGGGGCCTCCTAACATCTCCTGGCACCTGTAATCAATTACAGTTCCCAGGATCCTTTAGGGGAAGCCATGGCTGTTTAAAGTGATATGATGCTGCTTTGAATGAGTAGCAGAAATGGGACCAGTAAATTGTTCACATGATGTTCATTCAATCTTCGGCCCTCAATGATGGCCAGTAGGTCAATCTTCCATTTCTGGACTTCTAATTACCAGAACATGTCTGGTATACTCTGCAACACTCCTGCAAAACCTGCTTCTGAAGACATGGGTCCACTTCTAGGTCCTTCTGGAATGTATTCAGTATTAGCCACTACACTCATTGCCTATCTGGCAAACTGTTGTGGCTGCTTCTCGTTAACTTCCAACTCAATGCCGGGTCGTGGATGGAGTTTACCATGTGTGGTAGACAGTGGGAGGTAATTAATGAAGATATCACTCCTGATTCATCCTAGAACTGTCTCCTGTTGCCATTCTGGAGTGTCTGGGTCTAGGACATGGGTCTAGGACATGGGTAGGCAAACTAAGGCCCAGGGGCCGAATCCGGCCTAATTGCCTTCTAAATCCGGCCCGCAGACGGTCCAGGAATCAGCGTGTTTTTACATGAGTAGAATGTGTCCTTTTATTTAAAATGCATTTATGGGTTATTTGTGGAGGCTGGTTGGTGTTTTTATATGAATAGAATGTGTGCTTTTATTTAAAATGCATCTCTGGTTATTTGTGGGGAATAGGAATTCATTCATTTTTTTTCCTTTCAAAATATAGTCCAGCCCCCCACAAGATCAGAGGGACAGTGGACCGGCCTCCTGATGAAAAAATTTGCTGACCCCTGGTCTAGGAACATAGGAAGGAACACGGAAGCTGCCTGATTGTGGATCAGGCCATTTCCCCATCTAGCTCTATTCTGCTTACATTGGCCAGCAATGTCTCTCTGGGATTTCAGATGGGGTTCTCTCCCATCCTTATCTGGATTGGACCTGGGGCCTCCTACATGAAAAGCAGATGTTCCACCGCTGAGCTACAGTTCTCGCTGCAAAGGAAAGCCTGAGCAGAGCTGCAGGAGAAAACACAGTGAAGCTCAGAGAGCAATCAATTGGCAAAGCCCAGCAAAGTGCTCTTCTCCAGTGGGACTTCTCGCCGCACGGTACATTTCTGGAGTTTCTCCCGCCAGATGGATTCACTAATGTCAGCAAAGACCTGAATGTGTAAAGCCTGTATGCCACACTTGTAATTGCAAATGCCAAGGGCAAACATCCCCTACAGACATTGCTTAATTGTGCCTTTTCTCTCCCAGTGAGAGCGCATGTATGACTGCACCGTGAGAGATCCCAGCGCAGAACTTGCTGTGTTCTGAACATACTGCTTCTAGCAGCCTTTTGGGCAATTTCTAGGCTTGCTGAAGAATGCTGTTGACTAGCCTAGAGGGTGATATGGAGGAAAACGAGGAAGAAATCCAAGCTGCAGTATGATTTCCCCCCTCCCTTTGAAATTCACCCTTTGTCGCAGCAAACAATGGGCAAACCCAACACTGCCGGAAAGGAGAAAATTTAGCTTGCAATCTGTTCAACTTTTACACGCTGATAAATGGAAGGATCCTTGCCTTCCATTTTGGAAGGGAGCACAGTAAACACACTTCCAGCCAGAATGGAAGGTCAGTGAAAGCCTTTCCTGCCTCTGGCTTAAAATGACACTTAAGTGTTATGGAAGAAAAGCAAAGGCAATTCTGCCCGCAATACAAACCTGCCTTTCCCCGTCTTTTGGATTTGAACGCCACAGATAGCTTTTCGAGTGGAAAATGGTGTCTGTCACGATGCTGCCTGTATTTTCAGCTCTCCGCTTTTGTGCAAGCATAGGAAATTGCTTGGAGTCTAAATCGGAACGTAAGGCTGATATATAGCTACAACAAAGGACGGTCTGCTTTCAGATTCTGTTCTAGGCCAAAGCAAAGTGCCTTGGCTATAGAACAGGATGAATGAAAACCACAAGGGGGCAAAGAAAGCATTTGAACTTGAGCTACTCTCTACCTAAAGTATTAAGATGCTGGGCCAAAGCTCAGCTCAAACTTTTCTCCACTTGATTCACAGAGATTCCTGTCTTTTCCATGCAGCATGATGCCTGCCATCCTAACCTTTCGGTTTTGTTTTTCTTACAATCAAGCAGTATATCAATTTTATGAAATAAAATTCATGGAGTTTATTTTCAAATATCCATTCATTTTTATGCTTATCCCACGTTTTCTCCAAGAAGTTCAATTGTATACTGTAGATTAGACTGAGAATTGTGGTTCTGCCTCAACTACCATCCTCAGTTTATTGTTGTTGTTGTTGTTTAGTCGTTTAGTCATGTCCGACTCTTCGTGACCCCATGGACCAGAGCACGCCAGGCACTCCTGTCTTCCACTGCCTCCCGCAGTTTGGTTAAACTCATGCTGGTAGCTTCGAGAACACTGTCCAACTATCTCGTCCTCTGTCATCCCCTTTTCCTTGTGCCCTCCATCTTTCCCAACATCAGGGTCTTTTCCAGGGAGTCTTCTCTTCTCTTGATGTGGCCAAAGTATTGGAGCCTCAGCTTCAGAATATGTCCTTCCAGTGAGCACTCAGGGCTGATTTCCTTAAGAATGGATAGGTTTGATCTTCTTGCAGTCCATGGGACTTTCAAGAGTCTCCTCCAGCACCATAATTCAAAAGCATAAATTCTTCGGCGATCAGCCTTCTTTATGGTCTCACTTCCATACATCACTACTGGGGAAACCATAGCTTTAACTATACGGACCTTTGTTGGCAAGGTGATGTCTCTGCTTTTTAAGATGCTATCTAGGTTTGTCATTGCTTTTCTCCTAAGGAGCAGGTGTCTTTTAATTTCGTGACTGCTGTCACCATCTGCAGTGATCATGGAGCCCAATAAAATAGAAAAAATGATTGCCCAGAGTTTCCCAATGGCAGACTCCCTCCATGCTGCAATGGCATGCGGAACTGGATTCCGTGAGGGTGTATCTCCGCTCAACCCTTGATACCTTCACCAGCCTCTGCCAGCATCACTCTTCCATCAAATGTGTGGGGAAGCAGAAGTGCTGCCAGTGGGAATCCCCAGCTTGCATGTCTGGCACAGCTGCAACTGCGGCTATGGCCACTGTACTCTACTAAGCCCCGCCAGTCAGTGGCTGGGATTAGGGTTGCATCCTAAATTCCATGGCTGAGTGGAAATTTGAATCAAGGACTGGCACTCTAATCATTAACATCACACTAGCTCTCCTAGATCATGCCTGGAATGAAGTTGCAAGGGTCAAATCCTTTAAGATCCATCATTAACATCCTTTCAGCTCCCCATAAAAGCTTATATCTTCTCCCAGGTGCCTGACGGATTCTGATTATTTCTGTCGATAGTATGATTTTTTCCCGGCTGAAATTTTTGCTGCTGTTTTACTGGGTCTGCTTTATAGGTTACTGTATAACTTATAGCATATTGTTCTTTTTTATGTTATGTTATACCTCATGCTCTTAAAATTCTGTAGATCGATTAGAGACTCCTTTATGGCAAACAACTAATAAATTGAAAAAATAGTAGTACTGTAGTAATAATAAACTTCACAATATTTTTAATAATAACATATGCAAACAATTCTGCATCATTTTTAGTTTACTTTTGTAGGTATTTTTATTAATGTATTTATTCTCAAAGTCGAAGTTTAGGGGCTATGGACAGCACGGAATAAAGACATGATTTCCAAGTGTGTTGTGGATTTTGACATGATTTCTACTGATATGCTGGAATATTTTATCTTTTCCCAAAGTGACTACAGTCTATTATGTAATAACACACATACCATATAATAATATACATTTGTACTGCTTATAGAAGTGTGCTATTTACCTGATAGACCAAAATAAGTACTTCAGAGCTGTTAGTCGTTAGGGTAAACATGTATTTTGGCATGCATACTAATTTTGACAACATATACTATTTACCCCATATGCTGTAATTACAGTCTATTGTGGAAAACTGTACAAAGACACACTTTCTTTATTTTTATTTTATTTTTGGCAGGGTCATGGTGGCTCCTAATGGTTACTTCAGAGCTGTTATACCTGTCATAGAAGACAGCAGATGCTGAGGTGGTGTTTCAGTCAAATTCTGTCATTTTCACTTCCTTCTCTTATGCCAAAAGAAGAATCAAATTAGAGTACAGTGGCTGACATTAGTATGAAGGAGAAAGGAGGACTTGCGTGTCGAGGTCCCCAGGGCCACCCCAATAACTCACACATCACACAAAATTTTTGCTTAAGGTTTTTGGCATAATTTTGGCCACAACTTTATTAAAATACAAAAATGTGAGTGGTTGCTTAGGCATTGGTTGTGACTCTCTGCCCCCACCATGGGGGACAGACTGACATTCCGCACACCTGCAAAAGTCAGAATAGGGGAATACACTTGGGGGTAGTGAGTGGAGCAGGGAACCTGCCCTCAGCCCTCCCCAAATGCAGCCAGGAGCTCTTGCAATGGCCCGAGCCCCCTTGACAGGGTGGACAAGCAATAGTTAGCCCCCGATTGCTTTAATGGAATCCCTTGCAGCAGCAGCATTAGAGGGACAGGGACAGCCAATCCATGCCCCTCAACCAACCAAACCATAAACCAATGCCTAACTGCAACCTTACAAGTTGTGACAATCGCATCAGTGGCCAACGATCAATTAGCCCACCCCACAACTTTGGAGTGTCCTGTCGGCCCCAACCGCAACATGTGCTCTCCATGAAGGAGAACACGCTTTGCCATAAAATGCATGTGGAAGCAGACATCCATGTTTGTTCAGGCTTCTCAATACAATAGCATCAGATAGTTCACATGCAAACCCTTTTGTTTTCATGAGATTGACAGGCATCCACCATGAACAGCAAGCTCAACTCAGGGAACTATACTTGCCTCTCAATATCATTCCCATTCCAGCCACAAGTTTTGCCTTTGGGCTGGTGCATTCACACAAATCAGTACTTGCGTTTCCCAGACTCGATTACCATTCCCTTGGCCATGTTTGAATGGACCAACGGAACAGATTGCCACAGATCACTTTCCATCATCCCAAAGCTAATGTTTTCCCATCGAGTCAGCTCAAATAGCTGTTAGACACAAGTGTTGCAGGAATCAGGTGATAAGAGAAGTGGAAGTCACATCTTGGGCTCAGAATGGACTTCTTGAATCCTTATATCTCTCCCTGATCACTGAGGGAATCTCTGCTAGAGGTCCCCCATGGCTCAGGTACGTAGCTTCTATCCACCAGAAGCCATGCATTCAATATTGTGGACCTTTCTCCCAGCTGCGACCAAACTGGATCCCTCCCTGTTGAATGTCAGGCACTTGATGAAGACCCTTCTATTCCAGCAGGCATTATAATTTGACACTTTTTGTTGGATACTCCTCCAAACAGCCATGACTTCCCCCAAAGAATTCTGGGAGCTGTCATTTGTTAAGGGTGCTGAGAGTGATTAGGGTTTCCTGTGAAGCAGAGTTGATTGTTAAACCACTTTCAGAACCACAGCTCTGGAACGATTGCATGAAGCCATTTTTTATGCTTTTACCACTGTTTTCTATTGTCTTCAGCACCATATTATTTGACAGACGAATGACTCTATTTCTTGTTCTGTAAACTGCTTTGAGACCATTTATGGTGAAAAGCAGTTTATAAATATTGGAAATAAAATAAAAGAAACATGCAGGCAATTGACTGGGAACTGAATGTGGGAACTGACTCTCCTGGGAGAGGGGACCATTGTGATGGAGTTGATGTGAGGTGATGTGAAAGCTCAATTTGTAGTGTTATATTTTTGATGGCTCATTCACAAACAGGCAAGTTATCACTTGATGTTTCAGTACAGAGGTGAACAAATCCCAGAAAAAAACATACACTAGTTTTTTTTCTTTTGTTTCTTTCTTTTTTAAATGCCACTGTTCGATGAAGCATTTGCTTGTCCTGTCCACAAGTGTAATTCAATATGTTTTGGTAGTGTGTCTGACTTTCTTATAAAACTTGTATATCATTCAGAAGCTTGTGAAAATGTGGAACAGTGATGATGGCAGAGTTTTAGGGGATGATGTCAGTCTAGTACAACAACTACTCATTGTGAGATGTTGCTGTTTTAGATTGCCCAAGGAGTGATCTAAGGAGAAAGAAAAGGCACAGGGTATTAGATGGAAACAAGAGTAAAGAAAAAGTATGTATCATCTGATGCTGCTGCATGCATAACAAAGAAACCAGCTCACTGACTATATGAATTCTTATAGGGATGGATGAGTCTGCCAATTTACCCTGACCTTTGATACCTGATATGTATATTTTTCATGACTGTACCTTTTTGCAATTGAAAGTTTTATACATTCTTCTAATGCCATATTTTAAATTGTTGTATCATGCCCTGGAACCTTAGAGTGAAGGTTAAGCAAATAATAATAATAGTAATAGCAATATTACAGTTTCTCTTACTTTCTTATTTTCCATCCTTAAGTTTAGTTTTCTGCCTTTTCCACATCAGTTTCTGTTTTTAAAAAGCAAGCCCTAATGGAAATTCATTAGCATTTTAGTAAAATTTGCCACACACACACACACACACACACACACACAGCCTTTGCAGTGTTCCCTTATATTATGTATTTTGTATGTTGTTTGCACACATTACTTGGCTGGAGAACTACATTGCAAAATCTGGAGAAGTGTAAATTTAGAAGGATGCTAGTGTTTCAGTTCTCATATTGATTTGGAAAGTACAGATTTGGCAGGTTCACCTCCTATTGCGAAATTAATTAAATCTCTCCCCATCTATACTTGCACATAAATAATCCAGCTATTCCCTGCATCAAATTCCTTTTCTAAAAGGGTTATGGATCAGATTCATGGATGGAATCAGCATCATTTCTAATTTTTGAACCAAAAGTATGGATGAAAAACAAATCTTATGGGCACATAGGATGGAAAATACTGATTCCACTTGGGATTTCATGAGCCATTATCAGTACACACACAGGGCTGCAGAATGAAGCAAAGGGCTGGCTATGGAGGAGGCAGGTCCACTCAAAGGAGATGTTAGTAAGAAACAAAAGAACACAGAGATAAATAATCCAGTGAGTACTTTCCTATTGCCCACATTAGGAGGAAAAACGATCCCACGTGAATGTGGTACTTCATCTACAGAAAATAGCACCCACCCACCCAAGAAACTCTATTAGGAGCATAGAAAGCTGTCTTGTACTGAATCAAACCATTGGTTGGTCTAGCTCAATATTGTCTACACTGACAATATTGAGAGCTCTCCAAAGTTTTAGGCAAGGAACTATCTCAGCCCTAACCAAAAGATGCTGGGCTTGAACAGGGGACTGTTTTCAGCTCTGCTATTGAGCTACGGCCACTGAGCTTTGTAGCTAATAGGGGAAGCTGCACCCATTCACTTCAGAACTTGCTTCTAAAACATACGTTCAGAAACAGAGAGTGAGAGCCAACTAAGTCAAATTCGGAGCAGGACTGTTGAAGTAAATAAATAAATTAATTAACATCCATTAATTTCAGTGAGTTTATTCTGAGTATGCATAAGAAGGAATATCACCCGGCAGCTGCCAGTCTGTTTATATTCAAAATGCTGTTCAGGCAGATTGTCAGTCTCCTGAGTAGAGGACTCTAAATTTGGGGGTCGGTTACCTTAGAGGGCACTCCAAACATGTGCTTATTTTGATCACCATATAGAGAATTGATAAAGAGAGGGATAAATATGGGGAGACAGAGAGACAGAGAGAGCTTTACCCACAAAAAGAAAAAAGAAAAGAAGAAAAGGATCGTGTGGACTACCAAGAATAAAAAATATGAAGACATGTTTATGGCTATCTAAAACAACCAAGCTATAATGTGCAATTTATCAGTTTCAAATAATATTTTGCCTGTTTTTAGCTGAAGAATATGTGAACTATTGCTAACATTCATTTCTGTGTTTGTCTACAGGAGTGCCAAAACAAACTGAATAACGAATGGGTGGGGGGGATCCTTTGTTTCCTTTGTTAGCCTTAAAAGAGAGCTAAGACTAAACAAAACCTGAGGAAAATGGGTAAAAATGATGGGTATATCAAAGAGTTTGTAGAGCAGAAAAATAGCTCTCTGGACTTGGAAAAGCTCTTATCCGCTTCTGAATACACCAGCTAGCCCTTGTGATGTCTTCCAATTACTGCTACCACATGTAGGATAATGTTAGATGAGCAAAGAAAACAAGCTCCCAAAGGTGAAATTATCTCTCTCTCTCTCCCCCCACCTCTTCCAGGAGAGCTGGGTTAGCTCTCTTGAATGAGCAAATCACAATACAGATTTCTAGCAATGTAGCAGAAAATGCCCCTGGTCTTCTGCAATGCTAACAAGCAAACAGAAGGAAGAGAACATATATCTATATATAGTACAATCTAACACGGACTCTCCAGCCTATTGTAAGTTTTATCAGAATAGGGAAGAGGAGGGGGTGGAGTATGCTTAAACAAGGCCTATTAGCAGTAAATAGTTCTGCCAATATCTGTCACAGTGGGAGAACTCCTCCAGCAATTTTCGCGATTAATTACCAGTGGCAAGCGTATTCATAATCTGGTGTTAATTTTGCGGAGTCTGAATGAACTCTGCTCCAGCACACTCAGATATTGTTTCCTCTGCTACCACTAGCATGAACTACATGTTCAGGTCATGCTGTGTCAAAAGAGTGCTAATGTGTTTATATAAACACAAGAAGCACCTGCTTTTTACCACACTTTTTGTTAATTTCCAGCTCCATCGCGCTCTCCAAACACTGTTTGGAATATAAGACAATTGTTTGGTGCAGGAGCATGAAAAGGTTGATGAAATACACTCTGCTGCCTGGAAGTAATTTCCCACTGTATGAATCCTGGAAGCTGGTTGTTGACTAAGTGTGGCCTTGAAATTATTAGTGGCCACTGTTGTATTTTCAGTGCTCTGAAGTAAGGATAGCTAGATCCATCTATTTTCAATTTCACACCCGTTCATTTGCAAATTGGATCCAGCTCTTTCTGCATTAATATATATATATAATATGAATTTATAGTTAAATAAACAATTTCTCATGCTTTTAATCACCTTTTAAAGTATGTATTTTATTCTACACATATTTCATGCATTTTGCTACTTTCCTTTTTGAATCCAAGAACTATCTCACAAAAGAATCAGAGGAGTGCAACACCCGGAGATTAATTAATTGATGTATTCGAGCAGAAAGTGCAAAAATGCAAATCAAACAAAATTCTCATTCATCCCTGTTCTGAAGATCACAGAAAATACTAGCTGGACGTGTGTGTTGAAGCCTTCCTCTGTAGATAAGAATGTGGAGGATTCTCTTAAACCATTTCTCTAGAATAGGTGGCCAATTCAGAGAGTGTGAAATTTTCTTAAGGGATTTTGATTCTTTTGTAGAAGCAATGGGTGAAATCCAATGCCGTCACACAATGCCATACTCCAAGCTGTTCTAGAGGCTGTACGCCAGGCTGAGAATGGGAAAAAATCAGAAACTGAGAGAAACTGAAACTCACAGATTTGCCTATCCCAAGTGATGTGCCTTTATGTCAGAGGTTATTTTTTTCCTGTACAGGCATGGGATATACTTCTGACCAGACATGCAGAACAGCCTTTCCCAATCTTAGAATCATAGAAACATAGAATTCTAGAGTTGGAAGGTACCCAAAGTATCACCCCAGGTCTCCAGATGTTATTGGACTACAACTCCCAAAATGGCTTGGGTCCAACAACATCTTGGGAATAAGCAAATCTCATTCCTATCCTCAGATTCTCCGAACTGCTGCAATCCCTAGAAATAGCCCCATAGTCACATGCCCCCACCTGGTGCCTTCCAGATGTTTTGGACTACAACTCCCATCAGCTCCACCCACCACAGCTGCTCTGTCTGGGCCTGATGGGAGTTGTATCCTGGAACATCTGATGGGGATGAGGTGGGTGAACAACTTTTTCCTGCTTATCCCCTACCTGTAGAAGGGACAAAAATATCTGTGATGAAGCCTAACATGTCAACAAGGAAGCAAAAGTGTGGGGGGGGGATAACATTTTTAGTTTGATAAGAAATGATGAGAGCTAGCATGATTTGATAACCCCCCACACGGAAAGTCTACATGCATTTTTCAGTGTGTGGTAACTTGGAATCTTACCCCATTGTGGTAATAGGCCAGGGGAAACGTTTTCACAAAACCGCATAAAATGAGTCACTCAGTGAATTTTCCATCTCAAAGATTGCAGGGAGAGTGGGCCATGAGATCAGCACAAAAGAATGTGCGGAATACACAAATATATCACACCCCTTCTTTGTTGTCAGCTTTTTTCAGCCTTCTTGTGTGTACTTACTGTCAGGCAAACAAACATATTGGTGTTGAAGGGATATATTTGAATACAATTTTCCATGTTAGCTGAACTGCTTGAAGAGGTTGTGCAGAAATGATTAGCTCCATTAAATATGGAGGGACTGGCACAAAGCAACGCTGATTGGTTAATGAGGATTCTCTAAGATGTAATTATGAGACTACACCTGCCCAGGTTGGAATCCATTAACCAAGAACTATGATTTTATACAAAGAACGGTGCACTCCAGGGTGTATATTGTTTGCCTCTGAACACCCCCCACTCCCACCCCCAGAACTGAGCCTTACGTCAATGGCACCATATAACTACAGACTAGCACTGCATCAAGTGAAAAGGCTCGTGCATACGAATTAGCACAACTTAGAACAAATATGACTCACATCCATTTCTACAAGGGAAGGGAGGGGGGAATTAAGGCACTGGCCAATTTGAAGGCCAGAAGGATCATATATTTTATCGATGTGAAACTTTCAATCTTTAATTGGCTTCCCCCAGAGTAAGCTTATTGAGAACTATGCCAGTATTACAGGACTTGCTGCTCTAGAATGATTGCTTTGCTTCTGAGGGCGGAACTACATGTTCAGTGGAGACTGACATCTGGGAACTCAGGTCTCTGCTGAACAGCTGCAAAGCTGAGACTGGATATGATGAGCAGGAGGTAAGGACTGGACTATCATCTGTTCCCTAGGAAAGCTTTTTGGCTGCAGGGATAGCACGGTTTCTCAGCATTCAAACAAGAAGTTGGTGGGAGAACACAGTTCTTCCAACACACAACCAAATAAATTAAGATGCCAGGTTTATTTGCCCCAGATTCTAACATTCAGGGTAAACAAACATATCAGGTGAAGGTATTTTTTCATCTGCCCAGGCTTAAGTCAATTGTCGCTTTCTAATTTCAAATAGCTATTTCAGCACTGATTTTATAAAGAGTGACTAGAAGCCAGTGATCATTAATTGTATCTGTCTTTGCGGTCATTTCTACTTTGGGCATTTGAGAAAGTTCAGATACACTGAGTTTTAGTGCATGATCTAAGTGCATGATCTAAGTTCTATCAGACATGGAATATTGGATGGAGCCATGAGTCAGAGAAGGGTTTTTTGAATTGGCCCAGAACCTATTACATTCTAGAAGGCACATAGCTAGCATGGTGCCCGCCAGTAGTTATTGGACTCCAACTCCCATCAGTCAATGGTCAACAGTCCAACAGTGTCTGGACGGTACCATATTGGCTACTCTGGTTACTAGAAGGATGTGGGCCTAGTCCAGAAATAGCATAGGAAGTTGACATTGTACAGCGGTCAGTCATTCTCTTTGCGAAAACCTTTGGAAAGGAGCCAGCCATTATGTTCATAGTAAATCTGACCCACACAATCTGGCAATAGATCTCCCAAGCTTATCCCCACATTTGGTTGAACGGGGAAATCATGGGCTAAATGCACACACATTTCCAGGAGAGGAATGCCGTACGAAAATCAATGCTTCGGTGCTAAAGTGACAAATAGCAACACAAGATGTTCCCATGTGAGTAAGATGAAGGGAATTCCATCTCCACTGCATTTACAAGTGACCAGCGATGGGGATGCAGGCAGTAATAATCATGCATTCATTCTGGGAGCATATGGAAAGGGGAGGGGGAGAGACAGAGAGGTTAAAAGGACTAACATATGGTGCCTCAAGTAGTTCAGAGTGCAGTTTCAGTACTTGATGCTACTATGGGGCCTTTACTAAGCTTCCCTGTCAGGAAGGAGCCACCAGCTGGATTAAGATTTGTAACCCCATTAGGAGCAGATTTCCAGGTCTCGGTGCTCCAGGCAAGAGCTTTTGAGCAGCTGGCTCTCGTGAGAAAAGAAATTTGCTACAATGAACCCCCTGAGTCACGCTTATGACTTGATGTAGACAGAAGGTGCTAAAATAGCAACACACACACACACACAATGTGGGGAAGTGGAATCACATAAAGGCAAGTCAGATCCCCACGCTGCCCAGAGTGGCTGGGGCAAACCAGCCAGATGGACAGGATATAAATATTATTATTATTATCAACACCACCACCACCATCATCATCAAAGATAAGGCCTTCCAAAAAGGCATCATGGTGCCTGTTCAATTTATAATTACTTTAGAAAGGAAGGCTGAGAGACTGTCTGGCCCAAATTTAACCCGATGATCTTCATGACTGAGCAGAATTTGAACTCTGATCTCCCAGGCCCTAGCCCAACACTCTAACCACTACACCACACTGGCTTCTGGTACTGCTTCCCATGTTCATTTCTATGTGTGACATAGAAATTAATTTCCTTAGCCAGTATCTGGTGAGCTCAACAGATTTTGCTCTCCTGTATGAATAGTTGCTGCAGGTGGAATAGCCATTCTGCTAGTTGCAGTTTATTTTAGTGCTCTTGCGCTGCTCAAGAGGCACACCAGCAGCATGGAGAACTTTAAACCATTTTAGAAAATATTCCTTTACTGGAGGGGTAGTGTGTGGGGTAAACAGATGGCTTTTCCTTTGTTTGCAGGTGGGGGTAAGACTGCAATAATGTATTAGGGAAGTGCACACCCACTGAGGCTATCATCAAAAGGGAAATTTGGAGTTAAATAAAAGTTGCAAATGACTGGCAACATTGAGGAGGAGTTATGTGAACAACAGTAATGACATCACACACAATAGTCAATAGGTGATGCTTTCAGAACTATATTCCATGGAATAATTTCAACTCGGGCACTGCCATTTGTCACTTTTGCCACTGATGTAAATCTTTGCAACCTTGAAAACTGACAGCATCAAAGTGGCACCCAGCTCTGCTTAAAGGAGGAAAATGCTTAAACAAAATGTTGAAGGCTGTGGCTCAAAGTGTGCTATTGATTCAAATGGAAAAGAATCAAAACCTGATTAATTGAATAGCAGACTTCATTGTGCTTAACCTATTCCCCACCCCCAATCCCTGACCAGCAGCTACCAGCCAAAGTGGAACTGAAGATTTCATGGTCATTCGGGTTTCCAATATATCAAAAGCTGCAAACAGATAATAAGGTAGTTGTACTTCCCTGTGTTTTTAAGGCCAGTGCTTGCTCAATGTAAAGTAGGCAGACAGCCTGAGGCATGTTCCATCGTGTGCCAGGTGGCCTTGCCGTATGGTCTCCAAGAGACCATTCACCAGCTGCAGATATCTTGGGGCAGTTTGTTCCCCCCATTCCCTTTTCTCACCCATGTAACATATACAGTGATGTTGGCTCTTTCTCTCCCGGGATTTCCTCCGTAGCAAAAGAGCATCATCAGCAAGTAGATTTGCCAAATAAAGTGGTCAGAGGTTCGTATAGGTGAAACTGTCACTTTCGGTTTCTTTTTGATATTTTTTTTTTTAAATAGATTTTTAACGTTCCTGATTTAGGCTGTATTATTTTCACCTTAAACTTTACCCCTGTTGTTTATTTTGAAGGTGTGGGATATATACATCATGCAAATGAACAAACCCCACTGAAATCAGGTAGGCGTATATAGGATTGCAGCTGGAAAGGCAAGCATAACAGACTTCATGGCAGCATCTCATCAGAGTTGAATTGAAATAAATGCAAAACTCAGTACCTGTTTACACATGGCATAGATGCAGGGATTGAACATGCATGAGTGGGGTTTTGTGCATTCAGTTTTCATATCATGGAAAGGATAGGTGAACATGATGTCTCCATGCAAGAAATACCCTCTTTGCACGAGACCCCAGAAATGCAAAAAGAGGGTGTGCTACTCATGGACACATATATCTCCCAATATTTCTCTGTTGAAAATAGGGATGCCCTATTCAATGATGATGATGATTTTATTATTAATACCCCACCCATCTAACTGGGTTGCCCCAGCCACTCTGGGTGGCTTCCAACATACAGTGGTACCTCGGGTTACAGACGCTTCAGGTTACAGACTCCGCTAACCCAGAAATAGTACCTCGGGTTAAGAACTTCGGGATGAGAACAGAAATTGCGCGGCAGCAGTGGGAGGCCCCATTAGCTAAAGTGGTACCTCAGGTTAAGAACAGTTTCAGGTTAAGAACCAACCTCCAGAATGAATTAAGTTCTTAACCCGAGGTACCACTGTATATAAAAAACTTCCCTAAACAGGGCTGCCTTCATCTGAAGGTTGCATACTTGCATATCACCTTGACTTGGGGTGTCAAATCAGAAACCAGAACAGCTTCTGTAAATCTGGGACTGTCCCTGGAAAATAGGGACACTTGGAGGGTCTGGACGCATCTTATTTCTATGGTACTCAGTCACATCCTTATCACGAGAACAACCTACAGAACTGCAGCTAATTCGCTCACAGATCTCAGTGCACCAAGGATTCTTTTTCGCAATAGCTACCGGACCCTGCAGGTTCACTCTGCATTAAACGCTGCATTTGTAGCTTTCCTAATATCATTGTGGTGTTTGCAGTGTAATAAAACCTTTGCTCAGCACGCCTTGCTTCGTTTCGTCCTAGACAGAGATATCTATTTGCTTTGCTCTGTGTTGAGGACAAAAGCAGTCTTCCGGGTTTATTGATGCAAGCTATAAATGAAGTGTGAAACGAAACATTTCTTCTTGCTGCTCTGAGAAAATACAATGTGATCGATGAACTGTGCTGTATGGTTTGGCTTGGCAGTTGGCTGGTGCACTGTTTCCTACAACCTGCATGAAACCAGGCTTGCTAAAAACCAGTTGCAACTCCTCCTGGAGAGCTGTTTGATGCTGCTTTTTCCTTTGGCAGGAAGGGCCATAGCTCAGTGAGAAAGCAGTAACTTTGCATGCAGAGTGTCCAAGGTCCAATCTCCAGGTAGAGGTGGGGTAGACCCTAGAGAGCTGCTGCCAGTCAATATAGATAATACTGATCTGGATAAGCTTTCTATGTTTTGCTCCATTAGCCCAGATAATATAAGGCTATCCATGGTCACTAGAGACATCACCTTGCTGACAAAGGTCCATATAGTTAAAGCTATGGTTTTCCCAGTAGTAATGTATAGAAGTGAGAGCTGGACCATAAAGAAGGCTGATCGCCGAAGAATTGATGCTTTTGAATTATGGTTCTGGAGGAGACTCTTGAGAGTCCCATGGACTGCAAGAAGATCAAACCTCTCCATTCTGAAGGAAATCAGCCCTGAGTGCTCACTGGAAGGACAGATCCTGAAGCTGAGGCTCCAATACTCATGAGAAGAGAAGTCTTCCTGGAAAAGACCCTGATGTTGGGAAAGATGGAGGGCACAAGGAGAAGGGGATGACAGAAGACGAGATGGTTGGATAGTGTTCTCGAAGCTACTAACATGAGTTTGAGCAAACTGCGGGAGGCAGTGGAAGACAGGAGTGCCTGGCATGCTCTGGTCCATGGGGTCACGAAGAGTCGGACATGACTAAACAACTAAACAGCAACAACATCTATGGTTACTAGCCATTGATGGCTATTTTCTACCTTGAGTGTGGGAAGCAGTGTGCTCTGTATGCCATGGCTGCTGGGGAACACAAGTGGGGAGAGTGCTGTTGCATTCAGATCCTGCCCGTGGGCTTCCCATGGGTATCTAGCGAGCCACTCTAGGAACAGGATGCTGGACTTGATAGAGCTTTGGTCTGATCCAGCAACATTCTTGCTAGGTTGATACAACTCCATCACAACACCTTAAATTGTGTTTCCTAGAAATGCGTGTGTTCTGTCACTTTGACAGGACACTTACAATATTACCCTCATAATCAAACACCATTGCTCGGTCATAAGAGGGTTTTCCTTAAATATTTGTGGTTAATTATACAGGGAGGTGGCGGCGGCTGGTGTCCAATGAAACTGCTGGGAGAGAAAGCAGAGAGGCCAGCAGTAGATCAAGCAAGAAACAATGACAGTCAGAACTCACTCATTCTAGTTTTGTCCCCATCCCCATTCCTGCTCATTCCGCAGTGATTGCTCTGAAACTAAGGAGAAGGAATCTGATAGTCTGTATTGGTGGGTGGAGGGTAGGAACATAGGAAGCTGCCTTATACTGAATCAGACCGTTGGTCCCTCATCTAGCTCAGCATTGTGTACTGGCAGTGGCTCTCCAAGGTGTCAGGCAGAGTCCTCTCCCAGGCCTACCTGGAGATGTCATGGGGAGGGGTGAAACCAGGAAGCTTCTGCATGCTGAGCAGATGCTCTGCTGCTGAGCTATGGTCCCTCCCACAAGGGCAGGTGAAGGTTGGCCAAGGGCAGACTGAGGCTGGTGGGTCAGTGCTCTGTTTGTTCTAATGGACCATCATACACTGCAGTGAGGAAAGAACACCTACATTGACATTTCTGTAACAGAGAACGTGAATGCCAGCATTGCCAGCTTTCCCTGCTGTGATCTCTGTGATCACAGCCTTTCACTGGTCAGTGTGACTGTGCCACAAATAAAATGACCCCCCCCAGATTTATTTTCCATAGCATTGTCACAGCTGCCCCTCTTTGCCCTGTTCTCTTAATTTGTTGTGATGCTCAGTGCAGAGGCTGACTCAGGAGGTAAGAAATGAATGACCCTCCCCACCTAACTAACAGGAAATAGATGGATGCATAATAGGATGAGACACGGCGGCTGCCACAGCTGCCATGTCTGCCCCACTTCTTTCTGTTTGCCATTTATGAAAGAACCAGTGTGCCTTACTAGGAGTGGCGCTTTCATTCTCTCCTAAGTCCCAACCCCATCTCTCCCCATTTCCTCCCTCTTTTGAGTGGATTTTCCTCCCCATCCCTTTTCATTTTCTCTCTCCAGACGTTCAGACCTTTATATAAACAGTCTTCAAGCTCTTTCATGAGGAATAAGGTACTTAAATCGCTTTTTCAGCGTCCCGTGTCACCTTGAAGACATCGTACTCACCTGCTGTATTATGCATGCTCAGATGTTAACATTTTCATGCTTTGAGAAATTCCATGCACACTATTTTCTAGCATGGAAAAGGCTAAGCCCGCTCCAGGAGCCATGAAGATGGCAGCTAGAAAATGGCCAAACACAACTTGAAAACCTTTTCAGTTTACAGTAACAGGAAAAATGGTGCCATTTATAGGAACCACTGTAAAAAATGACCGTGTTTGTCTTGCCAACCATACACTATACACAACACACACACACAGAATATCTATATTATTCTATCATCTGGGAGGGGGAGGCCTATGTGGTGGGAAGTGGATGGGTTCAAAGATAAAGAGATCTAGAACATATCTAGATTCACTGTAACTTCTAGAGTTGCCAGATCTAGATTTGCTATTATGGAATAAGCCTCTTTTCAAAACTGGGTCCTTGACTTTAGTGGGGTGACATAATAAGTACATAGATGGTTCATCTTATGAGTCACTGTTTCAGGGCAGCCTCTGTTCAAAGGGATTACCAAAGGTGCAATACCTCAAAGATTTGGGGGTGATCATGGGCAAGAACCCAATCAGCCAGTCCAAGGGCACGTAGATCACCCTGGGATTCATTTTTGCACTCCCTCAGAGTGTACTTTGGATTCTGGGACAGTACATCTCATGCCTAGGAAGAATAGAAACAGCATGAGACTCTATCACAATGCTTTGTCCTTCTCAGCTACCAGAGGAAGGAACACAGTTTACCCTTAGTCAAATCATTTGCCCATGTACCTTGTTATGCTGCAATAAATGGCAGCAGCTCTTCAGAGTTTCATAGCCTGGAGATGCCTTTTATATACAAAGCTTGCCTTCTGCCTCTGACCGAGAAGCCTTGTCATGCAGAGAGAGTGAGTCTGGGAGCATGCTTGACCTGGTGGGCTCTTGCATTTGGGCAACTCTACAATCCATGTTAATGGCACCACTACTTGGTGGGTTGCAGACTGTGTAGCCACTCCCTGTCTGAAGCAGGCAAAACCTTCTGAAAAGGCTGTTCTGTTTCCTTTAGAATCATTGAGTTCTACCAGCATGCAACAATTTGGAGCTGTCTTCTCTCCGGTTTAGTAGCTATGCCTTCATTTCCCTGTTGTGACTCCAGTAAGTCTGAACAGATGCCCCAAAGGGTATGCCTGAGGAGGGTTCATTAGATAAATGCATCACTTCAGAGTCTGTAGCTGGATATTAATGATGTTCTGAGATGCTTGCCAGCATTGCCACAACTGTAAGAAGAAATCAATGTGAACATCTCACAACTTGGTCAATGTAACTGAATTCTACTTTCTAAATGAGCAAGCGCATATGGTTGGAAGCATATGTTCTCTCTGTCATACCTATAGTACAGAGTTTCAAACTTTGTCAGTTGCGTGGATTTTTCTCCCTTGCAATTAGCTTTCATAAGAAATTTATGTTTTTCCAAATTTTTATATCTCCCCAATCTCAATCAGCATGATGCATGTCTATGTTTTCCTGGCTCCAGTCTAAACCTAACTACATGTAGTAGCCAGGGCTGAATGTATATAGCCCCAAGTCTGCTGCTGATCATCCTTTTAGCATAGAAAGTGGGACAGGTGAAATCCAGCTCTCTGCTTCCTGTCCCAAAAGATGGTTGATGACATTTGAACCAGGACTAGGCTCATGCTAACCAGAGAAGCATAAACAAGCAATAAAGTGGGCGAGTCGGCTGTTTGGATATCTGAATCTATAGAGTGCATAGCAAGGTTTTGGTGTAATTCTTTACATTCAAATAAGTTAATTTTAGCACAGTTCACCCGCAGATAATGGGAACTGCATGTACGCCATCTTGAGCTCCTTTCAAACATGGTGGGATATATACACAGAAAATAATTGATACCCCCACCTCCACCTCCGATAATCACCATCTACCACTCTGTTTGGCCACGGTGTTTGGCAACCACTGGCTACTAAGCTATGCTTAATAAATAATGACCGCTCCCCACTTAAAACGGGGGGCGCCCTTTGCGCGGGCGCGTGCAGCCCCTAGATCTGGAGCGCCCCAACAGCATAGGCTTGGCTTTGCCTTCCCTCAGGTGGGATACCTGGAGGTCTCCGCCTACCTCAGTCAGTTGTCCAATCCCACCTGGGGGAAGCGTTGCCAAGGAGACCAGGCCAGGTAGGGGAGGGATTACCTGCCCACACAATAGAGGGAGGATCTTACCTAGGAATCCTCACTTGGCTCCAGAGCTTCTTGAGGAACGTAGCTGGACTTCCTCGCTCCTAAAGGTAAGCCTGGGGCCTTTGGCCTCCCCCCCCCCCCCGCGACAGGGTTCCCAAAGGATAGTGGGGGGGTAATGGTTATCAGGATCCCCTTTTAAAAGGGGATCCTTTTTTCCCTAGTCGAGCCCTGATGCCCCAGGGTTTTGGGGTGATGGCACGGGGGCCCCTCTGGCCACCCCCCATGCCTTTGGGGGCGTGTGGGCCGCGGGGGGGAGGGCAACGCCACACGCGCCCCTTCTCTTCCCCCGCCAGGCCTGGCGGCCCTGGGGTGTGGTGGGTGGTGGCGGGGGGGTCCCTGGTCATCCCCGGGGCCTCAGAGGCCTCCGGGTGACCTGTCTGGGCCGCGGGGAGGCCTGTGGTGTTTTTGGGGAGGCCTTACTGGGCCTCGGGGGGGGGCTCCGCCGCGTTCCGCGGCCTAATCGGGCCTCCGGCGGCCCCGGAGCCTCCCCTGGGTGGCGGGGGCCTTCCTGCCGCCCCCGCGATCGCCGGGGGGGCCGCGGGCCGCGCCATGCGGCCTCCCCAGGCTTCATAGGCCTGGCTGGGCCTCGGAGAGGCCTGGCTGGGCCTCGGGAGGCTCCGCGGCCTAATCGGGCCTCCGGCGGCCCCGGAGCCTCCCCTGGGTGGCGGGGGCCTTCCTGCCGCCCCCGCGATCGCCGGGGGGGGGCCCGCGGGCCGCGCCATGCGGCCTCCCCAGGCTTCATAGGCCTGGCTGGGCCTCGGAGAGGCCTGGCCGGGCCTCGGGAGGCTCCGTGGCCTAGTCGGGCCTCCGGCGGCCCTGGAGCCTCCTCTGGGTGGCGGGGGCCTTCCTGCCGCCCCCGCGATCGCCAGGGGGGGGCCGCGGGCCGCGCCATGCGGCCTCCCCAGGCTTCATAGGCCTGGCTGGGCCTCGGGAGGCTCCGCGGCCTAATCGGGCCTCCGGCGGCCCTGGAGCCTCCCCTGGGTGGCGGGGGCCTTCCTGCGGCCCCCCGATTGTCGGGGGGGCCGCGGGCCGCGCCATGCGGCCTCCCCGGGCTTCGTAGGCCTAGCTGGGCCTCAGGGAGGCCTGGCTGGGCCTCGGGAGGCTCCGCGGCCTAGTCGGGCCTCCGGCGGCCCTGGAGCCTCCCCTGGGTGGCGGGGGCCTTCCTGCCGCCCCCACGATTGCCGGGGAGGGCGCGGGCCGCGCCATGCGGCCTCCCCTGGCTTTGTAGGCCTAGCTAGGCCTCAGGTACCTTCCCTGAGTGGCGGGGGCCTTCCCGCCGCCTCCACGTTTCGTGGGGGGGGAGGGCCACGCCGCGCTGCCTCCCCCAGCTTTGGCCGGCCTTCTAAGGCCGCAGGGAGGCGCTGCCGCCTCGCACGTCCTAAACCAGGCCTCTGGCGACCCTGGACCCTTCCCTGGGTGGTGGTGGGGGACCCCTACAGCCGGCAGGCATGCTCGGGCCCCCCCTGAACTGTGTGGCGGGGGGGTGCCGCATCACGGGGCCCTGCCAAGCTGCTGCAGGACTGGTCCCTGTTGGGGGCGTGCAGGGCCCCTTGGTGGTGGCTCCATGTCTGCAGCCATTTCAATGGCGACCGCATGGCGGCAGCCATTGCGCCGGTGGCCACATGGCGGTGGCCACCCTGGATCTGGCTGCATGGGCGGTCATGCCTCAGTGGTCCTCAGGCACACCTATGGCCTCATTAGGTACGTATTGGTTTTACATCTCACCATCATGGCTTGCCAGCAGGTGCAGCGGACAGCAGGCATCGCGCTCATTATCGACGAGGGGAGACTGCCCATGGACCTCATCTGAAATCTGTGCAGTGATTTTCTAAACTATTGCTTGTTTTATTTTGCAGCCCTCAGTAGCGATTCCTGCTGCGACTCAGTTCTTGCCTTATCTCCTCCCCTCCCATTATTCGTACCCTTACCTTTATCACTAGTGTGTGTTTGCAAATTGATAGCGGGCATTTCCTACCAATCACTGCCCCCCCCTGTTTTACAGATTCCCTAGCATACCCTACTCTATTAGCCCCACACCATGCCGCCAAAGCGTCAGGCTGCTTCTCCTCCCCGCACCAGAAGGGGCACTGTAAGGGGTGCGCCCACCAAGCCTGCCCAAGGTCAGGCCTCTGGACAGCGGAAGGTGCGTGCGCCCAGGGAGGAGCAGCCCAAGCCCAAGGAGACCGCGCCCAAGAGGGCAGCGGCACCTAGAGGGTCTTCTGGGTACATAAGCCCACTAGCCTTGCCAAGGCGCACCGGCAAGGGGTCGGCGGTCAAGCCGAGATGTACAGAGAGCTCCTCCTCTACCCGCTCCTCCCTTAGTAGCAGTCCCTCGCACTCGGCGCGCGGAGACAGTAGGGATAGGACCATTGCCCGGCTGAGGCGCCGCCTGGAGCGGCGGGATTCACGCAGAGGGAGCTCCGGGTCACCTCACGGCCGCAGGCGAGGGCGCAGTAGCAGCTCCTCTGACCACCGTGCTCAGGAGGGTGGGTCACGTTCATCATCCGCATCCACCAGACGTAGGGGTAGGTCCCCCCGTTCCAGCTCCTCTGACAGGTACAAGAGTGACGAGAGCCCTGAGTCGCGCAGATCGCGTCATCGCGGGAGGAAACCCCACAAATCCAGGAGGAGGGGCCACAAGTCCAAGAGGGACTCATCTGGATCACCTAGTTCCTCTGATAGGTACAAGAGTGACAAGAGCTCTGAGTCGCGCAGATCGCGTCATCGCGGGAGGAAACACCACAAATCCAGGAGGAGGGGCCACAAGTCCAAGAGGGACTCATCTGGATCACCTAGTTCCTCAGGTAGGTCCAGCTCCACTGATAGTGAACAGGGGGAGAACATCAATGGCTATTGGGTTACAGGCCCCGACGCCCCAGGGCTGCCACACTGGGTTTGGCGGCGCCGCAACCGGAGGCACAGGCGTGAACATGGTGCTATCGCGCCGTGCGGGGAGGAGGGCATTGACTCCAGAGGTAGAGTTAGGAAATCCAATCACAAAAGAACCGACCAGCCCCCAGGCATTCGCTTGCGTGAGAAGTTTCGGGAACGCATCCTTAATGGGGAGTTCGTGGATTTGTTTGATCTGCTATCCCCTGCCGCTTCAACAGCCCTAAAATCTAAATCCGCCGAGCAGAGGAAAAAAGATAAAAAAGTGAGTGTTGAGCGTACCTTTCGTAATTGGCTCACCGCATACACCACTTACATGGGTATTATAGTCGCTAGTTACCCTGACAGGGGTTGGCACTTGTCCAACTACCTACTCATCATCCTAAAGGCTGAAGCCATGTCTGGGGGGGAGGCGGCACTCGCCTATGACCAGGCATTCAGGGAACGGGCGGCAGAGGACGACACAGTTAGATGGGATATCAAAGATGATGATGTGTGGTCTGAGTTGGTTGCCCCGTTCTTCAAGAAAGGGCCCGACAATGTGAAACAGTCCAAATATCAATCCAAGGCCCCCAAGAGATCTTGCTGGGAGTATAACAACGGCTCCTGCCTCAGAGAAAAATGTCGCTTTGCTCATGAATGCGAGCGCTGTGGTGGATCTCACCCCACCATGAAATGTTTTCGGGGGAAGAAGCTTTTTCGAGGCCCCCGCGGATCAGGCGCAGGCACATCTCAAGACAAAAGAGAGGCCGGAGCCTCTACAGGCCCCTCTGGCGCTCAGCAAAGCAAAAACAATGCCCGCAAATAGTGCTCTCCTTTCCCTAGCCCCCTCACCCATATCTCTATCAGCAATGCTGCCATTGTTACACCAGTACCCCAATAAAGAGGCAGCAAAATACATTGAGGAGGGTTTTAAGGAAGGTTTCCGCATCCCAGTGGTAGGCACCCCCTCATGCACCAATCCTCCCAACCAAAAGTCTGTCCGAGATATGCCACACATTGCCGAGAAGAAGATCACCAAAGAATGCTTGCTGGGGCGAGTGGCAGGTCCCTTCACAGAACCTCCATTTCCTAACCTCATAGTGTCCCCACTGGGTATTGTCCCTAAGAAGGCACCAGGCGAGTTTCGATTAATACATAACCTTTCTTACCCAAAGGGTGGGTCAGTAAATGATGCCATTCCCGAAGAACAATGCTCAGTCAAATATGCATCTCTTGATCAGGCAATCAGGCTGGTTAGGGAGTGTGGCCCGGGCGCACTCATGGCAAAATGTGACATCGAATCAGCCTTCCGTCTGTTACCAGTCCACCCCAGGGACTTCTGGTTGCTAGGTTTCAAATTCCAGGACCAATGGTACTTTGACAAAGCTATGCCCATGGGCTGTTCCATCGCATGCGCTGCATTTGAAACCTTCAGCACATTCGTGGAATGGGCCATGAAACGCAGGTCGGGGTCCCACTGCATTTCCCATTACCTGGATGACTACTTTTTCGTGCAGCCAGCGGGCTCAGACGCATGCGCTAGGGCGCTGGCATGCTTCATTCAGCTGGCGGCTGAACTAGGCATTCCACTGGCAGCAGACAAGACCGAAGGTCCAACCACTGTCATCTCATATCTGGGTATTGAACTGGATTCTGTCAGTCAAACCTCTCGCCTGCCCCCGGCCAAACTCGCCACGCTGCGGGAATTGATAACTACCATGATGGCCCAGAAGAAGACCACATTGCGTCAGGTCCAGACACTCCTAGGACACCTCAATTTTGCATGCAGGGTTATCTCGCCCGGTCGCGCCTTTTGCGCACGCCTAGCCCGCCTCACGGCTGGCGGTGGTGCCCCCCATCACCACATTAGGGTCACACACACCATAAGGGAGGACCTCAAAATATGGCTGACCTTCCTGGAAAGTTACAATGGGGTGTCCTTTTGGCAAGATTGGCTGCTGCCTAAGGAACAGCTACAGGTGCACTCCGATGCCTCTGGTCGCTTTGGCTTTGGTGTCTACTTCAGGGGTCACTGGTGTGCGCAGCCGTGGCCGACAGCTTGGCACGCGGAGGGCATTACACGCGATTTAACTTTTCTTGAGTTCTTCCCAATCCTAGTGGCTCTCCGGGTTTGGGGGCACCTCCTCAAGGACACCAGGGTGTGCTTCTGGTCGGACAACCAGGCGGTGGTAAGAATCATCGCGAAGCAATCTGCAAAATCCAACAGGGTAATTCGCGTGCTCCGCCTCTTCGTGCTGGAATGTCTGAAAGGTAACATCTCCTTTTCCGCGCGGTTCATCCCCGGCCTCAATAACGACATTGCAGATGCCCTGTCTCGCTTTCAGATGGAGCGTTTTCGCGACCTAGCACCCGAGGCCGATCAACTCCCAGAAGCCTTTCCGGAGGACCTCTGGGAACTTGGACGAGAGAAGTGACAGCAGGAGTACTGAGCGCCCTTGCACCATCAACATTGCAGTCCTACACCAGAGCATGGTCCCAATTCGAGGGGTTCAGAGATAAGTTTGGTTTACGACGCAGACGTGCTGCTAAGGAGCATGATGTTCTAAAATATTTGGTTCACCTAAAGCGTAGAGGCATGGCCCTTAAGACCATCAGCCTGCACAAGGCCGCTATCTCATACTTCAGCAACTGTTTTTGGTTCCCAGACCCCTGTAACACTTTCCACGTAAGGAAGCTTATTGCAGGGTGGCGTCGCTCCCACCCGCCCATTCCAGATAAGAGGAGGCCAGTAACCATTGAGATCCTCCAGACGATATGGGATGCGCTCCCCAGCATTTGCTGGTCCAACTATGAGGTTAGGCTCTTCAGGGCGGCCTTCTCCCTGGCCTTCTTTGGTGCGCTCCGTATCGGAGAGTGCGTTGGGGGCACACTGTCACCTCATCGCAGGGGCTTGTCTGTGGCTGATATCAACCTTGACAAGCACATGATACAGGTCAAAATCCGAAGCTCCAAAACCGATCAACTGGGCAGGGGTTCCACGCTAAGTCTAGCCTCCTCCCCACACACTGGACCATGCCCTGTCGCGGACACACGAAAATTCCTGAAGGTACGCCCTCCGGGACCAGGCCCCCTCCTCATTCATGCATCAGGCCGCCCCATGACCCGTTGCCAATTTGTCTCAATATTGCGTAAGGCCATACATGCCTGTGGAGGCGACCCGGCACAATTTTCCGGGCATTCTTTTCGCATTGGTGCAGCAACCACGGCAGCTGCGAGCGGCCTCCCGGCCGAACACATAAAAACAATGGGGCGCTGGCGTTCAGCTGCCTTCAAAGGCTACATTAGACACAACCAGCAGGCACTGACAGATACCATATAATCCTTTCTTTCAGACTCAACCCCCAAACATGTGTGGATCTTCGGCCACAGCATAGTGCATTGGGCGGCCATCCACGCCATTGCTGGTCCAGGCGGTGAACATCTGGGTCTGCAGCCAAAGATCTCCATTACCTGGTTCGGACAACGTGGAATGCGGTGGGATGCCCTGCTCCCTCGGTTGCGTCACGAACTTGCGTTCCGCCACCCGCCAAGCGCGGTTGTGCTCCACCTCGGCGAAAATGACTTGGTCGTGCAAAAAAGCATAATTCTGATCAAAACAGCGATCGCAGACCTGGAAAGCGTACACGCCACTCACCCCAGTATCACGATTTTCTGGTCCGAACTTTTACCACGCTTGCATTGGCGTGGCAACATCAAACCCACTAGACTCAATTACACTGTGGAAAAAATCAATAGGGCAGTGCGCTCTGCAACCACTCGCATGGGAGGTCGGGTCGTGAAACACCCCAACATTAAAGTTTACATGCAGGAGCTATTTCGGCCGGATGGCGTGCACCTATCGGACCTTGGCAATGAGCGTTGGCTAAGCGACATCAGGCATGGCCTGATGGACTGGTTGGAGGATGGCAAAGGCGTTTTTCAGATGTAGGTAGTCTTGGCGGCGAGACCGCAATCTTTGCGGTCTCGGGTGGCGGTATCAGGCCTTGGGCGGAATCCTTTTGTCCATCTTCCTCTTGCGGCGGCGATACCAGGGTTCCCCGTTAAAGGGGTTTTCTGAAGGGAGGCTTTGGCCGTACACCGAAAGGTCGTCATTGCTCTCTCCTGCGGCGGCGGCGTTACGGGGGCGGCCATCTCTGCTTGAACATATGTTCTCCAGAGCCGGCCCATCCCCCACACACACACTGGATAACCCTGATGCTCCCTAGGTCCCCGGCTGGGGACCAGGGAGGGAGAACGCCCAATGCCTGAGCCGAGGTCTACCCACATTTGAAATTTAATAAAGTTGTGGCCAATTTAATCCCATAGCACGTTGTCTTGAGTCGTTATTCCACATGACAGGGGGGCCGTGCAGGATCTGGGGACTCCGCCTGTCCGCGCAATGACCGCTCCCCACTTAAAACGGGGGGCGCCCTTTGCGCGGGCGCGTGCAGCCCCTAGATCTGGAGCGCCCCAACAGCATAGGCTTGGCTTTGCCTTCCCTCAGGTGGGATACCTGGAGGTCTCCGCCTACCTCAGTCAGTTGTCCAATCCCACCTGGGGGAAGCGTTGCCAAGGAGACCAGGCCAGGTAGGGGAGGGATTACCTGCCCACACAATAGAGGGAGGATCTTACCTAGGAATCCTCACTTGGCTCCAGAGCTTCTCCCACCCTACCCACCCTCAGTTAATGTCTTATTTTGCAGGTTAACTTTTCTTCACAGGTTTTGCAGGTTAACGTTTCTTCACAGGTATGCGGGCGCTGCTACGTTAAGGTCGCTGTTAAAGGGCCGGAAAGGAATTTCCCTGCATTGGCAGGTTTCGCCTTTCCCGTAGCAAAACGTCACAACTTTGGCGGTATCAGGCCTTGGGCGGAATCCTTTTGTCCATCTTCCTCTTGCGGCGGCGATACCAGGGTTCCCCGTTAAAGGGGTTTTCTGAAGGGAGGCTTTGGCCGTACACCGAAAGGTCGTCATTGCTCTCTCCAGCGGCGGCGTTACGGGGGCGGCCATCTCTGCTTGAACATATGTTCTCCAGAGCCGGCCCATCCCCCACACACACACTGGATAACCCTGATGCTCCCTAGGTCCCCGGCTGGGGACCGGGGAGGGAGAACGCCCAATGCCTGAGCCAAGGTCTACCCACATTTGAAATTTAATAAAGTTGTGGCCAATTTAATCCCATAGCACGTTGTCTTGAGTCGTTATTCCACATGACAGGGGGGCCGTGCAGGATCTGGGGACTCCGCCTGTCCGCGCAATTAAAATCTACTGGTAAAAATAACAGGTTTTTAGTTTTTCAGGTTAAAAAGATGTCCCTTAAAATCAATGTTTTATACTCAACAAAAATGGAATGGCTGACTTATTGGATGTGCATTTGATATTCTATTAAATGCTCAAATGTGTGTGGGATTGTCTTTCATTTCCACACAGCAGACTGCAAACAATTCCAGCAAAACTGCATCACCCTGATAAGACTTCATATTTGTTCTTTTCTCTTCAAGAATTGTAGGTTTTTCTCTCCTCCGCTCACCTCTCCTGTAGCTTTTATTATTATGAACTACCTGATGGTGCAACAAGGTCAAGAGGCTGGTGAAATGTTAGCCTTTGACTTTGCAAGGTGTCAAAATTCAAGTGCAGAGTCACGCAGATCCTACAGTAAAGTTCACCATGGAGAGGATAGGTTAGCAACACAGGACAGCAATTACTGCAGCAACCACAAGAAATAAAAAAGGAAGAATTATGAAAATGAATCTGGTTTGCGTGATTGGTACAGGATGAAATTAAAATGGGTCAATGCATAGTTAAATAGCACTTTAATGTGGTAGTTGTGAAGAAGCATGGGTGAACCTGTTGTTTCTCTCAGTTTCTCGTTTTTCCAGTCTTCAGTTCAGTTCTCCACAGTTTGCAATCTCCCACACAAAATAACTCCTCATGAAAATTCATCAGCATTTTTGTGTGAATTTCTCCTAACATAAACATTTTAACACTTTTCCCCTTATGCACACATTTTGCAATGCCTCATATAGCCTGTCTGCAACTCTTAAATGCATTTCTGAATCTGTACAGAGTGGCATTGCAAAATTCACAAAACTGCAAGTTTCAAAGGATAGCTGCATTTCGGTCTGTGTTCAAAAAGTTCAGATCAAGTAAGTTTGCCTTGGTTCAGTAAGTGGATTGAACCAAATTCCCCATCCACTCCTAGTTATGAATGAAACTCATGTCTTCTTCATTCTCCCATTCACATGAAAGTGTAATGCAGTGAAAGAATTAAGAAGATGAAGTCCTACTTAAAGCAGTACTAAATTATCACTTCAGGGTGACATCACTTCAGCGTGATTATCCCTTTGAAACAACAAATGATACATTCTTATCTTCTCTAAGAAAACACTATAGAAGAATGCTATAGCAATGGTGGTTAAGGCAGACTGATTCACTGGGACTTCTGTGTACAGAAGTACATACCACTCAGTCACAGATTCTGGCATCCAGAAGGCGGCTATCACCATTATGCCCTGCTTGTGAGCTTTCAAGCATGGGTGCGGCCAGAGGGGTAAGGGGGTAAGCCCCCCTTATGCAAGGATCTCAGTCCTCACTCCCTCCCCCCGACATTGCTGGTCTCCTTTCATTAACACATGCTGTTATTGTTCTTTCAGAGATCTTAAAATGTGTGACACAGCTTGCTCATCTAAAGATATACCGTATTTTTCGCTCTATAAGATGCACCAGACCACAAGACGCACCTAGTTTTTGGAGGAGGAAAACAAAAAAATAATAATTCTGAATCTCAGAAGCCAGAACAGCAAGAGGGATCACTGCACAGTGAAAGCAGCAATCCCTCTTGCTGTTCTGGCTTCTGGGATAGCTGCGCAGCCTGCATTCGCTCCATAAGACGCATACACATTTCCCCTTACTTTTTAGAAGGGAAAAAATGAGTCTTATAGAGCAAAAAACTTTGCTCTTTCTATTTCTCTCACTCTCTCAAAAAAAAACCCTCCACCCATTTCTGGTTCTGCCACTACTTTCAGGAACATCTGGCCAGCCACTATTGGAAGCAGAATGCTAGGCCAGGCAATTATTTGGCTCTCATTATTATTGCTTGCAGGTTGACACACAGTGCTGGTTATCTATCCCTAGGGAGGGATGAATCTTTCAATTTTGGCTTCTCTCCTTTTCTCATTGTTCCAGTTCATTTCCCACCCTCCCACCCGATTTCTGCACCAATTTGATATATATATATATATATATATGCTTTCGTAGATTTTCACGGGTACAGGAATGCAGGTTTTGGTGTCTTCGGGTGTCTTCCCGTGAAGATGACGAGTGAGACCTCGTCGAAACGTCGCCTAGACACCCCAACTCTTACACGGGAAGACACCCGAAGACACCAAAACCTGCATATATATATATATATATATATATATATATATATATATATATGTGTGTGTGTGTGTGTGTGTGTGTGTGTGTGTGTACACACACACACACACACACACACACACACACACACACACATATATATATCCTCAACCTGAAATATTGTACACATTTTTGTGTGCATTTTAGAAGCAATTTCCTCATATACAAGGCACTTTTGTACAATATTTCCACTGAAAGAAGCATTTATTTGTTCGCCTTCCCCTAAAATATGCCCTAATAAGCCTGAAGAATCAACCTTTTTTATTTTGGTATGCATTTTTTGGGTCAAAGAACTGCATTGCAAAATTTGGTGCAGTGCGGATTTTGAAGGCATCTGTCTCAGTTTGCACATTGGTGCAGGAAGTGCTAACCAGCTAGGTTCACATTAAAATAGAAACTGAACCACTCACTGCTCCATCTCTAGACAGCATATCCACCTTTCAGGACTGAACGGTAAAAGGTGGGGAGACCCTCCTCCTTCTGTCAACACACTAAGGCCTGAAGCAGATTTTCCTAGCCAGTTGTCTCACCTGCTACCATTGTATCATCCCATGCTCAATCCCCTAAATTTTCTTGGCTGAAGGATTTCTAATATTAGGGCTGGAAAATATGATAGCTGGATACAGCTGGGAGCTACCACCAGTACAGTTGGCAGTAGTGAACTATATATTAAACTAGTCCTTATAGTTCATCAGCTAAATGTAGGTCTCCTATGATCTGTCCCTGACATGCAAGAGAATGAGGAAAGCAGGTTCAAAGAGAGGGTGTGGAACAAATTATACCAAATAGGTAATTCTTTGGAAATAATCCTCCATCTTAGGTTTAAAAAGTATTTTGTTTTCAAAGGCCCTCTTAACAATCTTTAACATTCAGATTGTTCTGTTTGGATTGGTTTGGATTCCTTTGCACCTTTTTCCAATTTAACTAATGATGTCAAACTGATACTATTTGTTGTAAAGTGAGCCAACTTTGATCTCTTCACCTTCCAGTTCCCCACAGGAACTGGGGTCAAACCTTTGACTTTGACTTGCTACAAGAGACTGAACACCTTGCCAGATGAAAAACTCTTTCCTTTATACCCAAGTTAAAATGGTTGCTGGGAGGTGGGAAACTCACCCAAATTTGGTCTGGTCAAAGCTATTCGGGCATCATTCTTATGATAGGTAATAACAGAAATAAACGATATTAGGGCTGGAAAGTCACAAATTATAGAGCGAATCTCAGGTGGGGAAGGGGTGGAACCAACCTAAATCCATTCTTTTCTCTTTTTTGACATTTTATTTATTTAGTTCATGCCAAGTTGGCACATACAGAGTTTTTATATGTCGATTCTATCCGCAAAGTTAACATTTGCATAAATTTCACCCAAAACCCAATCAAAATGACAAAAAACACACAGAAAGGAAAAAAGAGGATAAAAAAGGAAAATAGTGCATCTATTTAAGCTCTCATTTCTGCTCATATTATTTTGTTTAATAGAAAGAGCGAACTCACAAAAAATAAAACAAAATCCATTCTCATGCATTAGTTTTTCTTTGTTTGTTTGTTTAGTTTCTTTAAGGAATAGAGTGTTGTTGTTAAGAGCATCTGGTATTATTTGCATCTTGTACATGGAAATTGAAGACTAGGAGAAAAAGTGAAACACTGCCCAATAATGTGGATCCGTAAGCAGCAACACAACTTCCATGTATGGATCTCCATGGACAGGACTCCTGGCTGGATGCCAGTGTTCAATGAATGGCTTAGTTATTGATGTTGGATCAGGATCCCTGAGCACACACCCTTGTGCAAATTAATTGAAACAATGTAGCCTATTGTACAAAACTTGCATATGCATGTACAAAAATCACATATACGTACATTAGTAACAGATATGACCTCCGCTATTTTTAAGCAGCATTTGAACACTGTTTGGCATGGAGTCTACTAGTTTTGAACAGTCACTGTTGATTTTCGGATCCCTGTACCACACTTGAATCAGCGCCTGAAAGAGCTTCTCCACAGTCGTACACTCTATAGCACGGAGGTGACTTTTGCATATAGCCCACAAATTCTCAATGGGATTTACGCCCGGGGAATTCCCTGGCCAATCAAGTACCAGTATTTGCTACTCTGTCATGAATTTCTCCATCACTTTTGATGTGTGACAGGGACTAGGTCCTACTGCAATACCCCAGTACCGCCAGGAAACCTCTTTTCCAGCTCTGGAATAACTCTTTCGTAGAACCTCAGTATATTGTGGCAAGCGCATCATCCCTTCTATTGGCTGCAGGCTTGTGACACCATAAGGATCAACTGACTTTTCGTGTTTGTTTTGAGTACAAGATTACGAGTAAGATAGAAAACATGCTTTGTTTCAATTAATTTTCACAAGGGTGTAGGACACCCCCCCCCAGTGGTGCCATCTGGTCAGAACCTTGGAGCAAAAGTCTCTAAATCCCTGTCAGCAGAATGAGCAGGCGGGTCCGCAAATGTTTTGTAAGCCACTTTGAGGTTTTATTACGGTCAAGCCGTATAGAAATCTTGTGAAATATGTGGTGTTATGCACAGGGCTTTTTTCCAGCGGGAACTCACTAGAACTCCTGCACCTCCCAGATGGGGACCATTGCCATTATAAGAGAACAAGGGAGGTGTTCACTGTGAGTTCCTTAATCTCTTTTTCTAGCACTAGTTATGCACATTATCATCTAAAGAGCCTCCTCCACTCATAAGATCATCAAGGCAAAGTAAAATATTGTCTAACTGCTCCATTGATTCCCACATCAGGTCAACAGAGGAAGGATACAGATATATATCCAGAAGCAAATCTGCACTGACACATGCTTTCCTTTATGCCTTACTGATTATTGTCTTCCAAAGCAACTACTCTATTCCAAACTTAAAAATGAAAAGCGTAATGCTGGTGGTCAACAAAAGAGGTTTAAAGACTGTCTCAAGGCAAATCTTTAAAAATGTAGTATAAACACCAACAATTAGGAAACACTTGCCTGCGAGCGCTCCAATTGGCGAACAGCCTTTACCAAAGGTGCCATGGGCTTTGAAGACACTTGAACTCAGGACGCAAGGGAGAAATGTGCTAGGAGGAAGGTATGCTTGGCAAACCCTCGCTGTGATCAGCTCCCACCCAGAAACCTATGTCCCCACTGTGGAAGGACGTGTGGATCCAGAATTGGCCTCCACAGTCACTTACGGGCTCATTGTTAAAACCGTGTTTATGAAAACCATCTTACTCAGCTCCGAGTGATCACCAAAGAAGAGATGGGAAGTCATTGACACCCTTGTTGATTACCTGTAGCATGATATTACCCACACATGAACAAAACCTGGAAGCATGTACATTTCACTGAATCGGATCTAGCATCTTAGTCAAAGTTACACAGTGGGGAAAATGCCAGAGTTTGAATTTGACTCCAGCTAGTCCATACACACACACCAGCAGACAATATTAAGCATGTTCAGCATTTCACAGTATTTCACAATATTTCACATTTCAATCTTTCAACATTTCACAGGTGCGAATATGAAGGTGAGCTCTAGAAACATCCCCTCCGCGTGTCACTTGAAGAGCATCCTATAAATGCGACGCAAGCGATACAGTTCATCTTTGAACTTTATGATGTGATATAATTGTTGTGGGCAGACAACAGGAGCGATTGGGGAAAATAAATTATACAGGCTCAGACCTATTGATTTTCTGCTCTGTACATGTAGATATTTCTCCCACACAACTGTGCCATTCCAGCAGAAAAACTTTAAGAATCTTTAAAAGTACGTCGAGAATTAGGTGGAGGGTAAAATTATGAATTTCCCACTTGGAAGAAGGTGGCTTAAATTCTATCCAATTATTTGCCATGACAACCAGCTAAACACAAAAGGGCTAGAATGGATGTAGAGTACTGCCTCTATAATCATCCCTGTATGTCCTTCAAATCATGGATATGCAGTACCACTATCCCCGTCTACTTCAGGGCCATAAGCCTACACGGTAATTACATGCTTTGGAACACTCCACTTAAGTGCATCAATAATATAGTGAGTGAACGCATTCTTTAATTCTGCACCTGTAAATGGAAGGGGGGAGAGAGAGAGAGAGGGAGGGAGGGAGAGAGAGAGAGGGAGGGAGGGAGAAAAAATAAAGAAAATATCTATTGGAGCACTGAAAAGAAATTAGACGACCACATTATTTTTTAACCTACTCTCTAAAGACATAGGGTTAAAGTCCAGTCGATTGTTAATTTGAAATGGCCTGTGGATAATCAAAGGAACAGAAAACCAGCTGAAAGCTGGCATGTCTTTTGGACAAGAGAAAGAAAGAAAGGGAAGGCCAGAAGAGAAAGGAATTCTTCATTACAGGGACTGTGAATGCTGCCATTAGATTCCTCATCTGAAAAGCTTCTTTTGCTACGCTTAAGATACATACCATCATAGAATCCCGTGGATTTCAGTATAGCTCTCTGCAGAAATGTAGAATGAAACGCACGTGCGCACACACAAACAGTGAGCAAGTAAGACTTTTTGCACCTTCAAGAATAAGAGATTTATTGTGGCATCAGCTTTTGAAGAATAAAGCCCACATTGCCAGATGCATGAAGGATGTTTGTAGATAGCAGATGTGTGTGTGTTTGTGTAGGGAGAGAGAGCGATGGGAATACAGGAAATAATGGTAAACACAGGGCTCAAAATGCAATGTGTACAGCATCTATACAAAACTCAAGGCGAAAGCACCGTATTTTTTAGTGTATAACACGCCCCCATGTATAAGACTACCCCTATTTTTTGGAGCCCAAAATTAAGAAATTAAAAAATTAAGAAAGTTGTTGAGCTTTTTTGCAGATGGAACTGGTGCCGTCACTCACCGCATACTGGCACTCACCACATACTCCTCCTAAGCTGAGCGGCTCCAGCCCTCACTTACTTACTGTATTAACCTGTGTATAAGATGATCCCCCAATTTATCACTAAAAAAATTCAGAAAAAAGGTTGTCTTATACATGGAAAAATATGGTAATAGCCACTGACATCAGTTGTTGGCAATAATGCTACCTCCCTTGCTTTACCATGCTAATTTAAGTTCTGAGGGTTTTGTAGGCAGCGTACCTTTAAGGCAGCTGTGAACTGGTCAACTGGTCAACTGAAGAAAGGCTGCCTATAAGCAGAAACCAGAAGTATATTTGGGCAATCATTTGCCACAACATTGCAAGTTCTAGGAACAGCCCATTGCATTGAATGGATTCAGCGGGGGGCAGGGACAAGAAGGGATGAGTTATTCCACGGGGAATTTTCTCCCACACTATGTATTGATGGTCACCAACTTGGATGGCTTTAAAAGAGGATTAGACAAATTGATAAAGGATAAGGCAGCCAGTTAGGGGACCCGGGTGGCGCTGTGGGTTAAACCACAGAGCCTAGGGCTTGCTGATCAGAAGGTCGGCGGTTCGAATCCCCGCAACGGGGTGAGCTCCCGTTGTTCGGTCGCAGCTCCTGCCCACCTAGCAGTTCGAAAGAACGTCAAAGTGCAAGTAGATAAATAGGTACCGTTCCGGCGGGAAGGTAAACGGCATTTCCGTGCGCTGCTCTGGTTCGCCAGAAGTGGTTTAGTCATGCTGGCCACATGACCCGGAAGCTGTACGCCGGCTCTCTCGGCCAATAAAGCGATATGAGTGCCGCAACCCCAGAGTCGGTCACGACTGGACCTAATGGTCAGGGGTCCCTTTAACTTTACCTAAGGCAGCCAGTTACATAACGCTTAGCCTCTATAGCTATTTTCTGCCTCTACTGCTAGAGGTTATGTGCCTCTAAATATCAATAGCACTCTTGCTTTTGGGCTTCCCAGAGGCAACTGGTTGGTCACTGTGAGAACATGATGCTTGACTAAATAGGCCTTTTGCTTGATCCAGCAGAGGTCTTATATTCTTACATTTAAAATCATCAGCAGGGGCCTTGCTGTGAATCCTTTCTGTACATGAAGTAAAATCCTGTGAAATTTGGAGCAAAGTATCTTCTTTGGTTACCCAACAGCTCTGGAATCATGTTCTCAAAAAAACAAAACAAAAAAACAGTCAAGGCCACCTTTACACCTGAGTTAACGCTTTGTAAAATTTCATTGGCTTTTAAAATGTATCACGTAAACCGAACCTTTCCCCTATCATGTCAGATTACTAAGAAAAAGGAATTATTATTATTCTTACAATTACTACCACTACTACTACTATTACTTGGGTCATCCAAGCATGTGCTAGGAATGCAGTTGGGCATTAAAATACCAACTTGCACTTTTTATACAATTCTGGAACAGATATAGGCCAGGTGATCTGGCATTTATGGATATTTCGACAATTTGATGTAAGGTTGTAACCATAACGTATGTGTGTTGCTGCTTTCTTAAGCAAATGGTTGTGTGTAATATGTAATGGCTTTTAAAAAATAAATAAATTAATTAAAATGGTTCTATGGTATTGTGGTTTACACAAATGAGTTTTTGTTTCTTTAGAGGTTTACTGTAAGCACAGTTTTATTGCTTTTAGAGCTCGTGGGCATGACTTTTGTCATTTTAAAGGGCGGAAGAATGGCTTTATTGTTTTTAGAGTTTGTACAAGTGGTTTTAATTGTTTGTGTCTGTAATTTACAGCTTTGCATTTTATCTTATTTCTCTCATTGTGTACTGCACTGATGGCCCCAGACTGTAAGGTGGTTTATAAAGTTGTATAATATGTAAATAAACAGTCTACACATTTAAAACTGTCCCTCACAAAAACTCTGGCAGAGCACTCATTTTCCTTGCATGATGAGCTCTTTGTCTCTGATATGGTCTCGGAGAATATGTGTTTTCCCCCTTTTCTTTTTCTGCACCACTTCTTGGCCAAAGCCCTTGATGCCATTGCCATAATAATGAATTAGAAGGTACGAACCAGCAAGCCGGGGAAAGAAATGTTTGAAGTCTGCTGTCCAAATGCTCATAAATTCCAACCACTTTTGCTCTCTAGGACAGTAATTGGTAATATCCAAGTAAGGGAACTATTAATACTTGCCACATTACTTAATTTGCATACCTCTGTAATCTTAATTACAGTCTCAGCAAGAATTTCACCTTTTAGACCAGACAGCTGAAGAAATAATATGAAGAGACCAGGCCTATAGGAACTATCTCCTGGTGTCATCTAGTGGCTGTCTTCTCCTATTGCATTAAAATAAAATTCTAGGCGAGACTTCTTTTTTTCTTCTGAAAACCTTACCAATCATGCATGCTTTTTAAAACGTGGTTTCTGACAGAGCAGAGGAGCAGGTAAGGTTAGCGCCAAGCTTGCATTTTTCTCCGCACTCCGCTCTGGCCGCTTTTGCTACATATTCTTATTAGGTCAAGACGCGTCTGTGGTGAGCTCAGTTAACATGTACTGGTGTGAAGGTGACGTGAGCGGCCCCATTTTGGCTGCATGGCTGAGTGGCTGGGTGTTGTTAAGGGACAACCTCTGCCAATACACAAGGTATTTCCTCATGACTGACTGAGCAGCACTCAAGGGATCCTGGGAGATTGAACTGACATGCTAACAATCTGATTGCAGATGGCACCGAGGAAAGACTCGGAGTGAAAGAGAAGTGTCCCCTGACCCTCCTGTCATCTCTCTCTCTTTCTCTCTCCGCCCCACTTTTACTCTGTCCCATGAAGGGACCGCTGCAGATGAAGAGTCAACCGTGACATAGAGAAGATGACAAGGCCACAGATAGGCTTGGGCTTGGATGTAAATATGACAAAATAATGCTATTTGATATATAAGGAAAAAAGAAAGAACGCACATCACACACACAAACAAACACACAGCTGCCTTATAATGCCTTATACCACTGGTATTATCTACTGACTGCCAGTGGTCCCCCCCCCCCCAGAATTTCAGACAGGATTACCTCCCAGCCCTACCTAAATATACCAGGAACAAACTTGAGACCTTTCCCATGCAAAGTGGAGGTTCCAGTAGTGAAGCCGGGGGGGGGGGCAGGTGGAGTAAAGAGATGTGAACAAGGGCCATCTTTCGTCAGCAGAATGTGGAGAACAGTACTAGCATTCTGCTTTTAAGAGAAATATCACTGCAGACTGTAACACAGATACGGAGGGTGGGGAGACAGGATAGAACAGGAGCTAACCCTACCATTAGGGAGAATGACAGCCTCAGGCGTCACAATCAGAGGGGGCAGTGGCAGTCCTGCCAGCTGCTCCTGAGCCTCCCCAGGTGATTTCTCCCAAACCCCTCAAACCCAACTGCTCCCATTCTCCTGAGCCAAAGCCCCAGTGCCAAAGATTGCTTAACACTGGACTTGATTCCATTTTGCGCTCCTCAAATAGTCTGCTGCTCTCAGGAGTGTTGGAAGGTTCTTTGCTAATCTAAGTGGACTTCTGAATGTGGAATGGGAATGTCATTTTCTTCTTTGCCTTGGGCAGCAACATGTCTTGAGTTCACCCCTGGGCAGGTGCACCAGGTTCCGCCCAACATTGGGGGGAGCCTGGCACACGGGTGTGATGTCAAGTGTGCGGCATGCATTACATCACACAGTGGTAGCAGGCCTGACAGGGCCCAGCACATTCTCCAAAAGACCTGACGGAGCTCGCTGCTGCTGCAGGAGGGCCTGATGGGTCCCTTTGCAGCTGTGGGAGGGTCCAACGCAGCCTGTCACAGCCATGGGAGAGCATGATGGAGCCTGCTCAGCTGCAGAATATTGAGGGGACCTGGTCCCCTCTTTGAAAATAAGCCTGACCCTGGGATCAGTTCCCTCACTGCGAGAAGCCAAGTTACAGGGAACCAGGCAGAGGGCCTTCTCGGTAGTGGCGCCTTCCCTGTGGAACACCCTCCCATCAGATGTCAAAGAGAACAACAACTACCAGGCTTTTAGAAGACATCTGAAGGCAGCCCTGTTTCCGGAAGCTTTTAATGTTTGATGTATTATAGTATTTTAATATTCTTTTGGAAGCCACCCAGAGTGGCTGGGGAAGCCCAGCCAGATGGGTGGGGTATAAATAATAATAATAATAATAAAATTGGGAAAGCTATACCTCCATGGCTATTCCACCCAGGGTGGCTTTCTCTCCAACCCTCAGACTTGGACTCATGGCATCTCTACTGCTATGCAGACTTATAGAGGCTTGGGCAATGGAAATACTCCTTTCCTTTGTATTTAGATGATAAATGAAAAAGGGAAGGCAAACATCTGCATATTCTTTCTCTGATTTGGGTGAACTGAAATTGAATGGAAGGTGAATTGAAATTATGTATATGCATGGTTAATTAGCAAGCCAGCCGGAAGTCCAAGCTTGTATGTTTGGTATTATTTGTTATAATTTATTTAAAATCTTTGTTGACCACCTCTATGGGAAAAACACACTCATCATGATGATGTCTACTTAGAGCAGGCCCACTGAAATCAATTAACCTATGTTAGCAATTTCATTAATTTCAATGGGTGTAGAATTAACACCGGAAGCAACCTGATATGTTTTGCTTTATTTTTGCAAGACCACCAGCACCAAAGAGCTCAATATTTTATTTTGCTGTTGTTCAGCATCATCAGTGGACATGATGCTTTGCAATGAACAGGTTTATACTCCAAAAGAGCATACAATTTAAAATATAGGGTCAAGGAAAACATGAAAGAAGGCAAGAGACAGTAATGTGGGTCACGGAAATCAAGGGGAAGGTATGCAATTGTAACTGGATGCAAGTGTAGTTGTTACAGGAGGGTAATGGGACTAGGAAGTGATAGTACCATTTGACATCAGAATGGCAAATTTTGCAGGGAGAAAAACATTTTGAGCTCTAAATAGACAATAGGCTACAGACTCTGACAAAAGACTGGGACCTTGAGAGACAGTATCTCACTTCCTGCTATGGGAGATATTGTGTGCAGCTTGAGAGAGCTCATTGAATACTTTAGGCAAAGCAGCAGAGAAGGAGGCTCCTAATGTGTCCTAGACGTCAAGGTCAGACAGGCAGGACGCATGGGTATTGGAAGTGGGTTCTGGTGGCAGTAGGGAGAGAGGCCTTTTGCTGCCTGTCCCAGCATGGCTTCCACTTCCACAGTCTCCTTACTAGAGCACCTGGTCCCTTTGGAAGTACCGATCCAAGGTCAAGATGTGTAATTGTGAAATGATGCAGGGCTACATCCAAGCTACAGATCATAAATTTCTCCCTTGCAGTGGTTATCCTGCTGCAGGGCAATCTGAACCAAGTTTACCCAGAGAAGGAAGTGCTATTGAATGCAGTGGGTCTTATTCCCGGGTAAGTTAGGATTGCTGTCTAAAGCTGCTTGCAAATAAGCAACACGGAAGATCCGGCACCCTGGTGAGTTCAAGTAACATTTGGACTGCCTGACTCAAAGTTTGCAAGCAATAATTGTCTAATTTTTTTTCCTTTGGACTCAGAGGAACAATGGTATTGTTCTTGGTTTAAACAAATTACATAAGCATGTAGCTGTTTCTGGGCAATTGCTGTATTGTAATTATGTGTAATTATGCAATTTCATGTAATTATGGTTCCAGCGAAAGGAAATTTGTTCACCTTAAACATTTGCAAGTTTTATTCCACTCACACCCCCGTAGGACCCACACAGGCAGAGGTTACACTATCGTAGCTCAAAAAGGTGAAGTTTTGCTGCCTGGGGAGAGATTTCCTTTCAGCAGGGTAGGTGCAGGAAGACAAGGTTTGGAGGGCTTTCCTCTCAGCGCTTAGAATAAAAGAGGCAGGAGAGCAATCCTATGGTAGTGATGGTGGGTAGATTCTGTGGCAGAGGAACCACTGATTCTTCAGCCTTGCTGCTCTCTCTGGTCTGGGCCAGAAAAAAGGTGGAGGGGCTTTTTCTGGGTCTCTCTCCTCCACAGTCAGATGCAGTATTTTATTTTAATTTATTTTATTTTTATACTACCCTTCATCAGAAGATCTCAGGGAGGTTCACAAGATAAAAACACAAGGTAAGAGCACAAATAAATTATCAAAATAGAAGCAAACAGACAATATCTGCCCCCCCTCCCACAAGCACATTTAACAGACTGTAGAATATTAATCAGCCAAAGACCTGGTTGAAGAGCAACGTTTTGTCCTGGCACCTAAACATATACAGTCATACCTCAGGTTACAGATGCTTCAGGTTGCATTTTTTCGGGTTACGGACCTGCCAAAACCAGGAAGTACCGGAACGGTTTATTTCCGGGTTTTGGGAGTTGCGCATGCGCAGAAGCGCCGAATTGCAACCCGCACATGTTCAGATGTGCTGCTGTGGGTTGCGAACACTGCGGGTTGCGAACGTGCATCCTGCACGAATCACGTTCTCAACCCAAGCGTCCACTGTATAATGAAAGTGCCAGGGGAGAGCATTTCAGAAATGGGGAGCCACAGCAGAAAAGACCCATTCTCATGTTGCCACCCTCCAGCAGGGGCAGAGGAAGGGGGTGCGGGCCAACCCAGGTGTCACCACTGAGGGGGGGTGACAAAATGCCGGGCGACACTCACCGTGGAGCCTGCAGTGCGCCCAAGCCACGCATCTCTCCTGGGAGAGACACGGTGGCTTGGGCACACACAGGCTCCATGCTGCCCAAATCGTCCGCCCGCTGCCTCCCCCCCCCCCAGCTGTAGGGAGGCTGAGTGGGAGGAGGCAGGCAGACTCCGGAGGTCCCACGGTGTGTCCCACCCCTATGAGCAGCCCTTGCCCCACCCCTATGGTGGCTTGTCCCACCCCTGGGCGCCCCATCCTAGACACCCAAGCAGCTTCCTCTGCTGCTGCCCTCCAGACCTCACCTGGAAGAGGCACACAAAGAAGGACCTCAGAGGATGAACACAGCATGCAGAACAGTTCATATGTGAAGGGGCGGTCCTTCAGGTATTGAGGTCCTGAGCTGTAAAACTGAGGAAAAGCAGAGTGCTTTTGCACTCATGTTCTCCTTCACACAGGCATCTGGTTAGCCACTGTGACAACAGGATGCTGGACTACGTGAGCCATTGGCCTGACCAGTGTAAGTGTACTTTTGACAATAAAGAGTTAATTCATCACTCTGGACTTTCCATGCCTGTCAGCGCCATGACACAGCTGGAAGCTACTGCACTGGCTACCCCTTCTTTAAACCTACTGCACTCATACTGTGGCCTAAACCCAGTGCGTTTTTTTCGAGAAACTCATTCACCCACCCTGGAATTTTGACTTCATAACAGCCCATGAGGTTGGCTAAGCTGAGAGGTAGTGGCGGGCCCAACATCACACAGAGTGTGTCATAGCTAAGGGAGATTTGAACCTGGGTTTCCACCATCCATGCCTGACACTGTAATCATTCCAGCTCCCTGTTTCTTGGCATAGAAGCTCTTTATCCAACCATATACAGATGTGCAGTGAAACATGTGAGTCACTAATACACTGCAGTCATTATGGTCATATAGATAGATATATAGGCTTTAACCTCTCACAGCTGCTGACTGATTTTCATAATCTTATGGGGAGTTCGTATAGTCTCCTTTTAACTGTTTTTCTATACTGCACTGTGACAGATTGTTCTTCCTGGTAAACTTGACAAGAGCTTGCTGAACAACCACACAAAGGCTACTGGGCTTTGTTCAAAATAAGTAGAATATGTTTTATTGGTGTGAACATTACCTTTTATGAAGACTTACAAATAGCCATATTTTGTTAAGTTTATATCTCAGACCATCTGGTAACCTCAAGTAATGTAGTGTGCGAGCCCAGCATTAGGTCCACCTTGGAGCACACCAGAGTGTTACAATATGGCTGCAGGTTTGGGGAAAATTAATTTTTATAGGTTATGCCAAGAAGCAAAAAAAAAAAAAAAAAACCCAGCCCGCGAGTTCTGACAAAAACCAAACATCTGAGCACCATCTGCAATGAATTGAGTTCCTAGTAGAAAAAGCACAGATGAACAGAACGTCATCTTCATGGAAGGGCAGGGGGAGGAAAGAAAGAAAACTCAGTCTGGAAATAAAGGGGGTACTTGAAACCACAAGTGTGTGTGTGTGTGTGTGTGTGTGTGTGTGTGTGTGTGTGATCTGCTTAAGATGGCAGGATCAGTTATGCGCAAAAGGCCAAGACACTTTTACTTAGTTCAACTGTGCTTGTGAGCAATCAAATATCATTCCCCCCCCCCCCGTTGCAGTTCTATCCTGGTTTTCCTCCAAGAAGCTCAAGGAGACATACATGGTTCTCTTCTTCCCTGTTTTGCCAGCACCCTAATCCTGTAAGGTAGTTACACTGCGAGACTTTGACTGACCCGAGGTCAGTGGCGTAGCGTGGGTTGTCAGCACCCAGGGCAAGGCAAGTAATTTGCTCCCCCTAACCCGTGGATTTGCGCCCCCTAACCTGTGGATTTGCGCCCCCTAACACTAACCCCCAGATGTTGCGCCCGGTGTGGCCGGCCCCCCTGCACCCCCCACGCTATGCCACTGCCCGAGGTCACTCAATGAGCTTCATGGCAGAGCAGGGATTTTAATGACCTTGGGCCAGTCATCATCTCTTAGCCTAGCCTACCTCACAGGGCTGTTAGGGGATGAAATGGGGGGGGGAACCATGTACACCACCTTGAGATCCTTGGAAAATAAAGGTGGTATATAAACAGTGCTATTTTTCCCCCCTAGAAAAAGAGGTGCTGGAACACACCACGAACACCTCCCTCGTTCTCTTAGAATGGCAATGGTACCCACCTGAAAGGTGCGAGCGCTGAATTCTGGAGAGTCCTGGCTGAGGGGGGGAGCCCTGTAATATAAACTAACTAAATAAATAAATCTGGACCTTGTTAGTTCTAATTCCTCTTTTTATTTTCATTTTAAGATGACATTTTACTGCTTTTATTATAGTGTTTGATTGTTCTTACAATGTTTTGGTACCGCGCTTAGACATTTTAAAATACTAAGTGGTTTGGAAACACTTTTACATAAAATTCATAGAGAGGTTGACCTGGTGCAGGGAACAATGCTTTGGCACTTGATCAGGCTTAGACTTAGCAGTCTGTCATTCGCATAGGGTGGGCTACTTATGCATCATCTAAAAAAAGAAGTGATGCCAAAAGAAAAGGACAAACGCCGACACAGGTCTGCAGGTGCTAATTTATGCATGTCGATGAGATGTTAGACATAATGACTATAATTTAAATAGAAATACAACACATCTTGCCATAATAAGGAAAACTGTGATCAGGTGAGCTGTGTGCCTGGTCAGCCAGCTTTTCAATTTGCTAAATGTTGACGATCAACTTCAGGATACCATCCCTGCCCTGCTCTTCCATCTTATGGTGGTTTCTTCTTAAATCAGACAGATGACTGCTCTTTGAACAGTAAGGCACATGCAGTGGCGTAGCGTGGGTTGTCAGCACCAGGGGCAAGGCAAGTAATTTGCACCCCCTAACCCGTGGATTTGCGCCCCCTAATCCTAACCCCCAGATGTTGCGCCCGGTGCGGCCGCCCCCCCCCTGCACCCCCCACGCTACGCCACTGGGCACATGGGCTCCATACATTCAGGAACAGCACAATGTGTGTTGATTGGAATGCCTATGATGCCTTTCTGGAGCGAAGGAGAGCCAGTGTGGTGTAGTGGTTAAGAGCGGTAGACTCGTAATCTGGTGAACCGGGTTCGCGTCTCCGCTCCTCCACATGCTGCTGCTGGGTGACCTTGGGCCAGTCACACTTCTTTGAAGTCTCTCAGCCCCACTCACCTCACAGAGTGTTTGTTGTGGGGGAGGAACGGAAAGGAGAATGTTAGCCGCTTTGAGACTCCTTCGGGTAGTGATAAAGCGGGATATCAAATGCAAACTCTTCTTCTTCTTCTTCTCCAGACTATCAATCCATCATTCCTGCCCAATGGGCGTGTTTGCTAGGGCTGGTTTTTGCCGTAGAATTTGTAGTTGTGGTTGTTGTTAATCACCCACCCTTCACCCTAAGGCCCAAGGCTTAGTTACAAAATTAAAATGCAACATTAAGTATAATTTAAATCAGCTTACAATCACCAACAATAAGAACATCTGGAGGGTACTTCATTGGTTTCCCCCAGTCTGGATGCAGTGCCTCAGTCTCTTAAATTTGAACAGGGATGTTAGGAGCAATGTGTGTAAGTGGGCATAGCTCAGTGGTAGAATTAAGTGACAGTGAGAGCCAGTATGTTTTTTTGTGAGCGTCATACAGCATTGGGAGGACATTGGCTTTTAAAATATTATATCACAGGGGATTTTCATTTGTTCCACCTCTGGTGTTTCATCCCATTCAAACCAGTGCTCAGAAGAGAACGCTGATCATACAAGCACCCCCAGATCAAGGCTGCCTCCTCTCTTCCCCCTCCAAGTGTCAGTTGTAGAAATGGAGAAGCTGAATTTATTCTGCAGGTGGAATTTTGCTCAACAGTGATTCTTTTTAAGAGCGGTTCCTGGAAGCATGCCCAGGATCTGAAGACTTGTGTGTTGTCCTTTCCCCCCACCCCCTGTGCTTCCCAATACATTGCCCTCTTGCCAAATATTATTAGCGGCACATTAAAAGTTTGCCTGCTGTCACCGTGACCTTAGGCGACCTCTTAATTTCTTGAGTTCAAGTCCAATTAACCTTTGGGAAGGAGCACAACTGCTCCAGCCAGGTCAGTCAATAGAATCCAATAGTCATCGTTTCATTCTCTGGTTTGTCAAAGGGGGGCCTGTGGTCCCACCTCATCCGTTTCACACAAAGGTGGTCATTTATCACTGTTTAGGGGAGTGGGCTGAACACTCGGCACTAGTTGAAGCGCGTTGATCAATTAACGCGACAGTATCTCAGTCATGCCATCCCACGGGTTGCCACTGACGAAGGCGCCAGTTGAAAAATTACTTGCCTCTTGTGGTATTCTCAGACTAGGTTACTGTAATGAAAATATTGATGTATACTTGAAATGTTCGATGCCACTAGACTAGGGGTCGGCAAAGTTTTTATGGCCTGGGGCAGTTCACAGTCTCGCAGATGCTGCGGTGGGCTGAAGTGTGTGTGCACACACACGCACGAATGAACAAACACTATTTTTGGTGCTCCTTCTGGCACAGAGGAGGCTTGCACAGCTTCGCATTGGCTGCAGGAGCTTCCTGCAGCCAATGGGAAGCCGGCCAGTGTCGTGGAAGGCGGTCCCCTCTCTGCTCCGCGCCGGTTTAGCGCAGCGCATGGGAGCCAACTGAGTGGGTGGTGGGGGTCCAGTTAAACGACCCCCATGGGCCTTAGGTTGCCGACCCCTGCACTAGACAGTTCTGTGAAACAGGAGTTGAAGAGATGAAGTTTGAATCCCACTTGTTGAATGCTACTCACAAAATAGAGTAGGCAAGAATCACTCTGCCCGACATCTTGTTTTCTACTCTCTCTCTCTCTCTCTCTCTCTCTCTCTCTCTCTCTCTCTCTCTCTCTTTTTCTCTTTTGGTACAAAGGTGGGTCTAGTCCTATAAACCTCCTCCTACAATCTGCAATGGAACACTGCTCTCCCCTCCCCCCCCCACTCCCAAATATCTTTGTTCTTTGGGAGGCAGGAGTCTTTGTAAAGAGCAACTGCACAATTGCTGCACTCCAAAAATACTCTGGATTTTTTGCATGTTATAATAAATCTCAAAACATGGGGAAATGCTTCCCCCTCTCTGAGTACTGAGCGTTCCACACAGATGCTTCTGATTTTTAAAAATGGGGTACCATGATGCTATACTTGTGGTCAGCATGCACCTGAACTATGCAACAACTTGGGGGAATCACATCCAAACAAGTCTTCTCATGAAGATTTCCCATGCCTCTGCTTTCGCAGCATCAGAACCAAACATAACAGTCCAATTGGCTTCTACAGTCAAGTTTTGCGCATAATGCAGATCTGACAGAGTTCCCCTTTTTCAAGTGTCATAGATGGGATGCAGTGAAGGAGGTTTCCCATTTGTACAAGGCTGTATCCATACACCTCTTTGCTCCATTTTCCCACTGTTTCTTTTTCTGATCATTTTTTGGTGTTTTATGTGATCTTTCACACAATGTAAAAGCCACTTCTGTGAATCTAGTAGAATCTGGTAGGCATGTTAGTCATCATTTCTGCATTAATTGCTTCCAGAAGACAGGGGGGGGGAAATCAGTTTGCAACTCTGGTAACTCAGAAAATAATGGGATGAAATTTGGAGGGAGGTATCCCAGCATACTTCTTTTGAATTATGGTGCTGGAGGAGACTCTTGAGAGTCCCAATGGACTGCAAGAAGACCAAACCTATCCATTCTGAAGGAAATCAGCCCTGACTGCTCACTAGAAGGACAGATCCTGAGAGGCCACCTCATGAGAAGAGAAGACTCCCTGGAAAAGACCCTGATGCTGGGAAAGATTGAGGGCACAAGGAGAAGAGGACGACAGAGGACGAGATGGTTGGACAGTGTTCTCGAAGCTACCAACATGAGTTTGACCAAACTGCGGGAGGCAGTGGAAGACAGGAGTGCCTGCCGTGCTCTGGTCCATGGGGCCACGAAGAGTCGGACATGACTAAACGACTAAACAACAACAACATCCCAGCATACAGATTCTTCCCCCGCCATTTTCATGGATTAATCATGGAGGAGGAGAAGTTCACATGCACAGGAAGGGTGGGGTGGTAGCAACATGTCTGATGACTGGTGTGAATGAAATTTAGTGTGATGTGGTGGTATGGCAATCAAAAAGCCACAGTTCCACGGTGCATCTGGTGTAAAGGGAACACTGGACACAAGGACAGAAGCACTAGCATTGTAACCTGGAAAAACAAGTCAATAATCTCAACACCTGAATGCATCCCAGCACACTAGGAACTATGCAACTATGGGCAAATCTAAGCAGGTTTAAAGGTTACTCCCTCTTCTCAGGAATCATAAGAAATGTATCTAGTCACATCCTTTAATTTTGGTGGGTCTTCTTTGAGTAGGAGTAGCACTGAATATTATCTTTCCACGCTATGCATCCTCGCTATGCAACCTATCTTCACAGAAGCAGTTGTTAAGTGTTTCGGAGATAGCATGTTAATTGTCATTTTTCTCTTTAAAAAGGACATTTACACTTGGGAAAGGGCTGATGGGAAAGAAAGATAAATAACTCAGTATTAAATTCGGTATTAAATTCTGACTTCACAGGTTCATGAAGTGGGCTTCCCAGTTCACCCATAAGAACAATAAGAACAATAAATACAATACTGCTATAGAGAGAATTTTTTTTTAATGTGCACTGAATCTTTTTTGTGCATTATACAACCTGATTTATAATCCAGCTAAGCAGAATGAGACCCTAGAAATAAAAAGAGGCTAAAGCAGCTCCCGTGTGAGTCTGCTTGTTTAATTTATACATGCGCTAGGCTACTCAAAGCTAGTAGAATTGCTGCAACAAGCTAAGCGGAAACCCCAACAGCAAACATTTGGATAGTAATAAAAAAAAGAATATTTAGAAATATGATATAGTCTTAGAAATTCATGAGATTGCAAAATTCTCAAGTGTGTTTGAGAATTCATGTTTGTTTTCTAGTTCTTGACAATTTAAATCATGCTTCATCAGAAGTTTAGGCTTACGCCTGCAATAAAACAATGCGTCTGAAATATATGGATACCTCTTTTTTTAAAAAAACAATAATCCTCAAATGAAAACTTCCTATGAAGAGTGTGAGCTATATTTCCCCTTCATCCTTAGTTATAACAGGATCTATGTTATCACTGAACCCTGCAATGACATGAGCAAAATCTATCCTTCTGTTGTTGATAACCCAATATTCAACCTCTATAAATAGTGCAGAAATTGGCAGTTTATACACACTACGATAGATTAGAGTCAAGCAAAGAAAAGCAAATGGAGAATTAGTATCTGTGAGCTGTTTTCCTAATCAATACTGAGTGGAACACAGCTTGCTGAAAATGGCTATTTCTGCGTTTGTTTGCTATTTGCATTGTGCCAAGTTTTCATTTCCCTGTTCACAATTCAGAATTCTGTAGCTTTAAAAGTGAACAATTAAAGCTATGGACAATTTCTTAATCGTTCAGCCCTCGGAACCCAATTAAGATTACCTCCTTGGTCTTCCCTCCCGAACAACTGTGTAATACTGTACTAATGAAAAACAGGGACTCTTTTATTTGCTATGGCCTTGGGGTCAATTATCAATTTATCATTGTGTCCTGCAGGTTTAAAATAAAATACTCTGTGCAGTGTAACCATTCTGCACAATTGACATTAAGTAGATTCTGCAAGTATGGACTTAATAAAAAAATAAATACAAAGACAGCTGTCTAAAAGGGTTCAGCTTCTATAAATTGTATTTGACTGCCTTTAATACAAGATAGTGGGAAACTGCAAAACTAAATTAAAGGCATTATTTGTGCTACTGTCTTTTATCTGTATGCTCTAGGAGAGCACTGAACAACCAGAAGAGAGGAAAAGAGAAGAGAATAGGCCCACATTAGATTATGATTTGGACCACTTATTACTTTATACCCAAACTATAGCTCAGCAATAGAGGGTCTGTTTTGCATGCATAAGGTTCCAGGTTCAATCCCTGACATCTCCCGGTAGGACTGAGAGAGAAACCTGCCTGCACCCTGCAGAGCTCCTGTCAGTCAAAGTTTCTTCCTTACTTCTTTGGCAATCACTTGTAGCCAAGTAAGATTGTCTTCCATGAACACGGTTTTAACAGTGAGTCCGTAAGTGACTGTGGAGGCCAATTCTCGATCCACACATCCTTCCACAGTTGGGACATAGGTTTCTGGGTGGGAGTTGATCAGAGTGAGGGTTTGCCAAGCATACCTTCCTCTTAGTACGTTTCTCCCTTGCATCCTGAGTTTGAGTGTCTTCAAAGCCCATGACACCTTTGGTGAAGGCTGTTCTCCAATTGAAGCACTCGGAGGCCCGTGTTTCCCAGTTGTCAGTGTTTATACTACATTTTAAAATATTTGCCTTGAGGGAGTCTTTAAACCTCTTTTGTTGACCACCAGCATTACGCTTTCCATTTTTAAGTTTGGAATAGAGTAGTTGCTTTGGAAGATGATCATCAGGCATCCGCACAACATGGCCAGTCCAACAAAGTTGATGTTGAAGAATCATTGCTTCAACACTGGTGATCTTTGCTTCTTCCAGTACACTGGCATTAGTTCACCTGTCTTCCCAAGTGATGTGTAACATTTTTCAGAGACACCATTGATGGAATCTTTTGAGGAGTTGGAGATGGTGGTGTTTATAGGAGAGAGAGAGACAGACCCTGCCTGCACCCTACAGAGCTGCTGTCAGTCAAAGCAGACAGTACTGAACTAGATGGTACAATGGTGCAACTCAGTATAAGGAAGCTTTCTATAATTATCTATTTTGCTCTTTTGGATGATAAAGGCAATGGCAACGACAACCTAGAACAGGGTTACATGTGCTTAAACCCCAAATCAGTGGACTTTGGCACACCTCTGCACTGGATCTTGGTTTCATACATTCTGGGGGGTTTTTTACCATCGGGGCAGACCCAAGACATTTTCCTGCCTGAGATAAAGGTCCCATTGCATGCCCTCCAGGATGTCTCTGATGTAAATAGGGACATCCTATTCCACACACCCCAACATTTCTCTGATGAAAATAGAGACGTCTTAAGGGAAAGCGGGACATTCTGAGATCAAATCAGAAACTGGGGCTGCTTCTGTAAATCGGGCACTGTCCCTGGAAAATAGGGACACTTGAAGGGTCTGCCATTCCACACACAGAACCCAAGTGGACTAGCAGTTGAATCTTACTTTGACACTGATGATGAGACATCACCATCCTACATACCTGAGTGCATCAGGCTAGCTTAGAGGGTCCATCACTTTGCCTCTGCACTGTACTTTCCAGCACATTCCACTGGAGGCAACTGCATCACTCTGTCTAATGGAAGAGCTAGCCAGGTTTACCATAATTCTTCAGTTATCTGAATGATGACTCAGTGAACATAGGAAGTTGGCTTTCAGTGAGATTTTTTTGTGGGTGTGGGTGAGTTTGGTAAAATTAAAGGACTCTCGGGGAGGAGGGCAAAGGAAGAATCACTTTCCACAACATTAGAGGAACTCTGCTAGTCAACCCATTCATGGGTTAGGTGGTATGGACTAAGGGCCTGGCAATATAAAACAGCTTTCTGTGTTATATCATGCAGGCAAGTTTTGGGTGTGATCATGGAGGTAGGGCTGGGATATAAAACGGAGGGATTCCTGTGAAGTTCCTTCTCTCAGATCAGAATGTATATGTCAATAAAGTAACTGGATTCCCATCCTGCAGCTTTTTGCAACACAGCCCTATTAGAGGTAAGGCGGCCATTTACACATTCCCAAAACATATCACCCAAAAAGAGGCACAGATTTGCGCCTGCTGGTTTATATCTACAGATGCACATTTAGAAAAAATTACTGAAATAAAAAATAAAAACGCAATGCATCTCATTGTGACTTCTGTGCTTCTGCTCAGCCTGGTGTTCAGGAGCTAATAATTGTTGAGCACCTTAAAGCCCCCTATTCACAAACTGAGGAGGCCTTAAATCAAGTTATTTTGTACTGCCTGGATGACCATATGTGGATTTGACAAAATTAAGTGTTTGATTATCTGACAGTTGTACGAAGAAGCATTTCATACTTTGCTAAGAAAGGTTCAAGCCTCTCTTTTTTTCTGAGATTTTCATCAATATAGTAGAAGAAAGAATATGTGCATGCCTAAGTACTGCCTTTTAGGTCATGCTTTTTGGACCCACTAGGAAAGTGACAGATAGCAATAATTAAATTGCACGTAGTGATTTGATCAAGGAGTTTTCTTCAACAGATCTACAGTCATGTTTAATTGGTGGAGGAAACACACAACTTTCTCTCCTTGCCTTGCTTTGACTAATCTTTTGTCACTGTAATAAGTGTGAAATTGGCAAATATACACACATTTACTACAAGCAAACAAGCTGTCCGGAATCTAATTAGGCACAAAACTGCCCATCTGTTGTACATTATCATGGGGCTTGCTCACATGGATGTTGCTCCATTACTAAAAGGCAGGGAGGCAAATTGAATTGAGTCTGCCCTCCCTTGTAGAGAGGGATCAAGAGCATAAAGTCAGATCCTTGCTGTGAACTAACAAAAGGACCACTGGGAGAAAGTGGGATGAGATGAGGGCTTTTCTATTTTAAAGGCCACATGTCCAGTGTTTAGTATGGGCCATAAGGGAGTGTAAATGCCATTGTTTCGTACAATGCGACACGAGTCGGGACCATATAGGTCTTGTTGCCTTTCCTCCCTGTTGATTTTTGTTCTTACTCCCCAGTGGCAGCTGCCCTTTTATCATTAGTTAACTACCCATGTATGTCAAGTTTGAAGCTTCATTGGTTCTAAACGGGAAGGGATTAATTTAAACAAGTTTTCACATTTTTTTTAAGGTTTGTGCATGTTCACAATGTGAAAATCAGGGTGAGCGTCTGTTAAAAATTTGATACCATGCCAATTTAGAATGCTGTGGCAGCTAGGATGGAAATATTTGTCCATTTTGGTCCTCTCTGCTTCTCATTTTTCCAATTTTAAATTCAATCCTTCACATTTCTGCAGCAGTTCAGTTTTTTGAAAAGAAAAAAATCCTCATGAAAATTCTTCAGCATTTTAGTTCAGATATTGCCAATAAACTGATGCTGCTTTGACTATTGTATACATTTTTTGCAAGCACACACTGCATTTTTGTGTTATATTCATTAATATCAACACATGTGCCTTTTTGTAAACACTGGTTGGGCAACTACATTGCAGTGTTCAGATAAGTGCGAATTTTGAAGGCTAACTGTGTTTTGATTCTCATATTGTTTTGAAAAGTGCATAATTCGATAAATTCAGCTTCAAATTTGTGTTGAATCAAATTTCTCCTTCATCACTACGGGTAAGTATAACCCAAGCTGCATATTATGACCACTACTTCATCATTATCCTTATCATCACTGATCCAAGATGGAGGTACTACGTTTCTGGGACATGATAGCATTTCAAAATCTTACCTAGGAGTTTGAAGTATTTTTTCCTCAACTGCAGCGAGGGCTATTGTCTCAGCATTTGATTGCTAGCTTTTTAAAAATAGGTTGCTGCCACCTAGGAATGTGAACTATTTCATCAACCCTGCATTAATTAAAAATATGTAAGTATAAAACAATCATTTCTAATTCAGAGACTTGTAATTAAACAAACGCTTTACAAAACCGATCTTCACAGCTTCCTGGGATAATGACATTCTGTTTTTGATGCAACTGATGCAACTAACCAAGCAAACAAAAATTAAACTTTTTCTAGTTAGAGTTTCTAGTTAGAATATTCTACCTACGGCTGGGCTGCAAACTTTCTCTGCTTTACTAGATCCAGTAATAGAACTTTATAAGCACACACAAACAAATGTGGCGGCTAGTTTCCTTTGCCCATTTCTCCAATATATGATGAGCACTCAAATCTGACAGTATCAATTACCTGTTGCATTTGAAATGGGGAGGGGTCTTCATATGAGTGCAGAAGCATGCAATTTGTCTCCTGTACAGTATATTAAGTTCTCTGAAGCAGGAAGGAAAACACTTTCAAATTCCATTGTAATAGCTTGGCTTGGTTTTCTGCTGCGATTTGCTCCTGGTCTTTTCAAAAGATGCCAGTGTCTTAACCAAGATAAAGTTTGCTTGCCCAGGTGGAGACCCCCCGACCCCGAGTGCTGTTGCCTCTGGCTCCTATTTATGCATCTCAAGAGGACCAATGGGAAGCCTGCCCAATTGTAGTCCGCTCAGCTGGCCCCGCCTCCAACAAGACACTGGTAAATTAAACTGGGGTTTGGCAGGAACCCTCAATGGCTGGTGACAGGGAGGTGGGCCAGCCCAACCAGCTGGTCCGGGGGTGCTGCATGCAGTCCTGCAAAGGCCGCCCACCAAGGGAGGTGTGAGCGCTCATTCTCGTCATCACAGAATCCTGTTCAGGTCAGTAGAACCACTGAACCACTGAATTGCTTTACTAAGAGCAAAGTCAAAATGCCCATCTCCAAGTCCAACGCTGCATTCACAATCCAGAGGAACAGGGCAGCACTTGGGCTAAGTTCACCGGCCATGGGTTGTGTCATTCATCATCATTCATTGTTATGCAGAATATTAATCATGGCAGCCAGCAGCAGCAGAGAGCAAGGAAAGAGGCACGCTTCCTCACTTTAACCATAGACCTCCACAGGGTAAATTCAAGCTGAACATTTCAAAGTTTAGCCCCGTTCTAATTGGCTACCTCATTTCTGCAGCCAAGATCTGACTTGCATCTGGTTTGCATAATCTAGAATCACAGTGGCCACCCACTGGCAAAACACATTACTGCCATCAGCCATGGAGATGGAGCGTGCTGTTGCTGGAATTTTCACTGGCAGCATCCTGCAGAAAGCCGCCAGAGAGGGTGTTGCAGGAGCAAGGAGGGGCTGAGTCAGCCTAGGACCTGCTCGATCCCGAGCCAGCTCCACACTATCAGTTGATGGCATTGGGCCCAATGCAGGTTGGTGCAGTATGGAGCAAGGTCTTACCTGCCTCCCTTTCCACCCTGTCCATCATGGGCGGTGAGGCCAAAGGTGTGAGGGTAGCTATTTTGCTCCATCATGCCCTGCTGCCCAGCAGGAGTTAGAATTGCTCTGCAAACATTTTGGAAGAGGGTTAACGAAACCATATTGAGGTTTGCCACATTTCACATGAATTTATATGGAAGTGAGAGCTGGACCATAGAGGCTGATCGCCGAAGAAATGATGCTTTTGAATTATGGTGCCGGAGGAGACTCTTGAGAGTCCCATGGACTGCAAGAAGATCAAATCTATCCATTCTGAAGGAAATCAGCCCTGAGTGCTCACTGGAAGGACAGATCCTGAAGCTGAGGCTCCAATACTTTGGCCACCTCATGGGAAGAGAAGACTCCCTGGAAAAGACCCTGATGTTGGGAAAGATGGAGGGCACAAGGAGAAGGGGACGACAGAGGACGAGATGGTTGGACAGTGTTCTCAAAGCTACTAACATGAGTTTGACCAAACTGTGGGAGGCAGTGGAAGACAGGAGTGCCTGGCGTGCTCTGGTCCATGGGGTCACGAAGAGTCGGACACAACTAAACAACAATATTCCTTATAATATGTGTGGATACATTTCCTCCTTGTGACATCATATATATTTAGAACATTTACTTGCAAACACATATATGCTATTCCCTCAATTATATTATTTCCCAAATACTTATTGTCAGGGCCATGGGCAGCTGCACCTGAGCCTACACCTGCAACTTTTTGATTGATATACGTACTGTCATGTCCTGCTGAATTTCATTCACACAAAGTGCACATGGTGTGTCACAACAACGAGTGTCACCAGGATACTTCCAGCACAAAACTCCTTTAGTTTTCTGGGTTCATGGGGTTGCAAAAAGATTTTCTCTCTCTCCTGGGAGCAATTAACATAGAGTTGAGCATTAAGCTTCTGCACTGTATAGCTGAGTTGGTTAGAGCGTGGTGCTGATAAGGCCAAGGTTTCCGGTTCGATCCTCGTATGGGACAGCTGCATATTCCTACATTGCAAGGGGTTGGACTAGATGATTCTATGATTCTAGATGTCCCGAAGTGGCTTTTACATCATAGGAAAGATTACATAAAATGCAGAAGTTATCAAGTAAGGAAACAGCAGGAAGATGAAATAAAATGCTATCTGAATGCAGCCTTAATTAGAGGACTCACTATAGGTCACGTCCCCTTCTTAACTGGGTGGCTACTACTCAACCATAGGGTGTAGATCACCAGGTGCTCATTCTGATCTATTCTCTGTGACAGGCAAATACTGTCTCAAATTATTTCCCCAACCATTCCAACATCCTGAGAATAGCTCTCTTAATTTATGTTTTCATAGAATCATAGAATCATAGAATCATAGAGTTGGAAGAGACCACAAGGGCCATCGAGTCCAACCCCCTGCCAAGCAGGAAACACCATCAGAGCACTCCTGACATATGGTTGTCAAGCCTCTGCTTAAAGACCTCCAAAGAAGGAGACTCCACCACACTCCTTGGAAGCAAATTCCACTGTCGAACAGCTCTTACTGTCAGGAAGTTCTTCCTAATGTTTAGGTGGAATCTTTTTTCTTGTAGTTTGGATCCATTGCTCCGTGTCCGCTTCTCTGGAGCAGCAGAAAACAACCTTTCTCCCTCCTCTCTATGGGACATTTGAACATGGCTATCATATCACCCCTTAACCTCCTCTTGCCCAGCTCCCTTAGCCGTTCCTCATAAGGCATCGTTTCCAGGCCTTTGACCATTTTTTTTATGGGTGCCCCTTGCATTGTTGCTTGCTTCCACTTCTGTGTTTTAAGTTAAAGTATTGTTGGGGTGTGTATATGTGTGTTTTCTTTTTTTAAAAAAAAATTCTTTGAACTAGGAGCTTATGCTGAAATGTGACTTATAAATTTCCCAAATGAATAAATAAATAATAAATAACACACACACATGCACGAATAGCCAGATCCTATGTGACATCTTTTTTATTAAATAAATTTTATTAATTTTCAAGAAACAGGATGTAAGCATAAACACAACATTCTCAAAACAATGGGTTCCCCCCCCTCCTACCCTGTTTCAGAACAGAAGACTAATACAACAATTTCCCGCATAAATCTATATGAGTAGTTGGTGGGTGCCAGTCATCAGGGTTTTCATTTGAATGCTTTATTAAGGGATGCCATATGTCAGCATATACAACAACATATACAACAAAGGTCCGTACAACAAAGGTCCGTATAGTTAAAGCCATCGTTTTCCCAGTAGTGATGGGAGGCTCCAATACTTTGGCCACCTCATGAGAAGAGAAGACTCCCTGGAAAAGACCCTGATGTTGGGAAAGATGGAGGGCACAAGGAGAAGGGGACGACAGAGGACGAGATGGTTGGATGGTGTTCTCGAAGCTACAAACATGAGTCTGACCAAACTGCGGGAGGCAGTGAAAGACAGAAGTGCCTGGCGTGCTCTGGTCCATGGGGTCACGAAGAGTCGGACACGACTAAACGACTAAACAACAAAACATATGTCAGCAAAATGGTCCACGTCAGTTGCATCATTGAAGGCATGTAATAATAATAATAATAATAATAATAATAATAATAGGAATTAGATTTTATTTATATCCCTCCCTCCCCAGCCGAAGCCGGGCTCAGAGCGGCTAACAACAATGCTCTCATAGTTAGTTTCTCAGGTAAAGCCATTGTCCATACAGTCTGTTTCCACTGTGTGATGTGTAGATGACGAAGTCCTTTCCCGTTTCTTGCCATGAGCAATTGTGCTGCTAGCAGAAGAAAAGTGACAAATTTCATGTGGTTGTGGTATATTTTTATAGTAGTGAGTATGGATGAGACTTAGACTTCGCCCAACTTACTTGGGAATGTGCCCCATTGAACCCAGGGGTGCTTACTTCTGAGTAGTCATGCATGGAATTGAACCGGGTTTGATTCCCCGCTCCTCCACATGCAGCTGCTGGGTGACCTTGGGCCAGTCACACTTCTTTGAAGTCTCTCAGCCCCACTCACCTCACAGAGTGTTTGTTGTGGGGTAGGAAGGGAAAAGGAGATTGTTAGCCGCTTTGAGACTCCTTCGGGTAGTGATAAAGCGGGATATCAAATCCAAACTCTTCTTATTCTACTTCTACTGTTAGGTTCATACAGCAAATGCAAATATCAGACCTTGCTCTTAGATTTCTACAGTGTTTGTCAAGCAACATCTTTGCCATAGACAAACCTAACATCCAGGGGCATGGGGGGGGCGGGGTGGAGCGCCCTGGGTGCCCTCACTGAGGGGGGTGACATTCGGTGTGCCACCCACCCGCAACTCCCAAGCCTACCCCCAAGCCGTCCTGGTAAGGGGGGAAGCTGTGCCGCTTTGCCTATGGTATTCCCCCCTTCCCCCTTCGTATACCCTTGGGGGAGGCTTGGGAGTCACAGGCAGGCAGCACAGTGAATATCTGCCATGGGAGGCTTGCTCCGCCCCTGGCTGCAGGGCGCACACACTACGCCAGGCACCTGAGCAGCTATCCTGCACCTGGAAGGGCACCCTCCTCACCACACACCCCTCAGGTACGCATCTGCCCTGGGCAGTGAAGGCATATGCTCTGCCGCTGCTAACATCCCTGCATAGAGGCAGTTGTGCAACATAGAAAAATTGTGTGTGTGTGTGTGTGTGTGTGTTTTCCAAAAGTATGAAATTGTTGACCTTTGACCACTTGTGCTACAAGATCCAGAAGGGTCAGAAGTAGGAGATACTAGAAATGAGCAAAGCGGTGGTTGCTGAAAAGAAATACACAAATCTTCTTACCAGTAATTTGTATCTTCAGTTCTACTGCAGATGTTTTAATAAATCTGGGACAACTCCTTTTTCATATTGGGATTGTGGCTGCGAGATGTGCATTTTCACAATTTGCCTGAGAAATAGCTGAAGGCCCACAAATTCCTTATTATTTAGCAACTTCCTGTTGTCTCATTATTCACCAGAGAAGGGTTGTAGCTGGTCCGTAAAGATGCACATTTGTGAATAAGAAAGCCAAATATCTTCCTTCTGTTCTATCTGCACTGATATATTGAAATAGCAGGGGGAAAGGCGGGGAACCCATAATGCTTCATTAGTTAATTGTGCAAAGTGAAGCTCTTTAGGGGTAAACATGTGAAGGACATTTGCTGAATGGTCTTTGCCCATCATGCATATTATGGCCTAATGATGTTGGTAATGGTAGGGGGGCTCCTGGAGAGTCATCTGTCAAATTAGCACATTGAATTATTTATTGGCTGAGAGTAAAATGATAGAAAGGTAGCAGCTGAGAAAGGTTTTGAAGAAAATATGCAATTCTCCACAAGCAGGAAAATGTGTGTGTGTGTGTGTGTGTGTGTATGTGTGTGTGTGTGTGTGTGTGTGTGTGTGTGTGTGTATATATATATATATATATATATATATATATATATATATATATATATATAAAAACAGGTGCATAGATAGGATGGTGTGCATGCACATATAGCACAAAATATGCATACACATGTTGGCTTCAAGTAAATATGTTTGCATTTTATGTGGGTTCCTTTGGGAGGAAGGGTGGGGTATATAAATTTAATAAATAAAATAAAATTAGAGAGAGAAATTGTATCCCACTCAGAACAAACCCATTGAAATTCACGGCCTATGTTAATCATGCCCCTTACTTTTAATGGATTTTCTTTAAGTAGAACTTAGTTGGCTGCTGCCAATGGGCTCCCACACCATATTCCATCCTGCTGTAGAGATCACCAAACTCTTCGGTGGAGGAAACTTGGGCCAGAATTGGGGATGGCAGCAGGAAGCAGAAATAACCACCAAAGCTCATTGACAGTCCCACCTATTTTATCCTGGGTCCCACCACAAAACACTTTGCCAGGGTCCCCTGGAACCCAGAGCCAGTCCTGCTTAACTATGTCACCAAAATTGTTGTGAAAAGGAGCAATGATCACTGGTCACCACAGTAAAAACAGTCCTTGCATTGCTGAAAGGAACTCCCCTCACCACAGCCATTAACTCTCACTCTTAAAGGTATTGTAGTTCCTGTTTCCAAGCTATTTTATTCTGTTATCTTCTATTTATTCATTTTCAGTGGGGGAGAGGTGTTAACCCACCACGTTGAAAATATTTGGAGTGGATAACATTGCCGGAACAATCCTATGCACATCTATGCAAAAGTTAGTCCCTCTAAATGCACACTCCAAGGTAATAGTGTAGTCTTAAACGATCCCACTAAAACTAATCAGATGACCTGCAAATATAAAATATGGCATATTCTACCATTTTGTAAATATCAACATTCTGTAAATATTGTGCACAATTTCTGTTTTCCATGCTATTGTCTACATATATTCCCAAATATACATACAGCTAGGGAAGATGGGCAAATTGATTTAGTTTACATATAAAGGTGAAATTATGCAATTCATATATTCCTAAACAATATGCAAACTGAAACAAAGGCATCTTTCAAAAATTGCACTTGCCCAAATTTTTCCAGTCAAGTAATGTCTACCAAAAATGTATTTGTTGTTGTTGTTTAGTCGTTTAGTTGTGTCTGACTCTTCGTGACCCCATGGACCAGAGCACGCCAGGCACTCCTGTCTTCCACTGCCTCCCGCAGTTCGGTCAGACTCATGTTTGTAGCTTCGAGAACACTGTCCAACCATCTCGTCCTCTGTCGTCCCCTTCTCCTTGTGCCCTCCATCTTTTCCAACATCAGGGTCTTTTCCAGGGAGTCTTCTCTTCTAATGAGGTGGCCAAAGTACTGGAGCCTCAGCTTCATGATCTGTCCTTCCAGAGAGCACTCAGGGTTGATTTCCTTAAGAATGGATACGTTTGATCTTCTTGCAGTCCATGGGACTCTCAAGAGTCTCCTCCAGCACCATAACTCAAAAGCATCAATTCTTCGGCGATCAGCCTTCTTTATGGTCCAGCTCTCACTTCCATACATCACTACTGGGAAGACCATGGCTTTAACTATACGGACCTTTGTTGGTAATTTGCACTAAAATGCTGATAAATTTTCATGAGGGCTTTAAAAAAACATTTCACAAACTGATGTGGAAATGCAGTGAATTGAAAAATTGAAGATTGGAATCATGAGAAATGGAAAGAAACCAAAATTGACAGATTTGCCTGTACATACAATCATTGGGCAAAAGTACCACAAAGGCACTCTGTGATAACAAGGGGTTGATTCCAATATTATTTCCTACTCTGTGTATACTTATTGAAAAGAAGGGACATGACTAACTTATATCTATTATTTTCAATGAGTCTACTCTTAACTTAGTTAACTTAGTTGGAGATAAACCTTATACTAGTTGCTGAATGACAGGCCTAGCAAACAAAATACTCAGCGCACGTGAGTTCTAGATTTCCTTGAAAACCTCCAAGAACACTTTTCTAAATACTCTTGCTGTTTACATTTAATGCCTAAGCATCAGGATAAAGTAGGTGGTTTTAGATGAGCCCAGGGATAGCAATGAAACAAAAGGGCGGAGGAAGCTGAGGTATGTAAGCACTTTATGTCAAAAAGGAGCCCGTTGAATTGTGCCCACAATCTGAGAGAGCCAGCTCAGACACTGGGAGACTTGTATAATTTTATATTCCACTAGCCTCAGGAGGTATAATCTGTGGTTTTATACACCGCATGAAGCATTTTTAATTTTTTTTTTGTTTACAGTCATTGAGGAAGGATTCCATTCTCTTCAGCTTATGTAGGAGTAATCTTAATTTCCCCCCCAGATCAACTGCACTTTCAAACAATGCCAAGGAACAGCCAAACGTTTAAGGAGAAGGACAGAGATGTGAATAAAAGGAATATATTTCAGCGTGGCTTTGTGAACCACCAAACTGTTTTGCTGTTTGCAGAAGTGTAAGATCCAAGCTCAAATTCTTATAGAAATTAGTACAGCTGAGATGGGGAGCGAATGGGAAAACATTTCCTCTCAAAATATGCAATTAATCTGATTAATTGCCGTCTTTGAAGATATGCGTGGTAAGGGTACAACCCTTCTTTTCTCTTTTTTCCAAATGATATTTTTATTTCTACATGCTTGTATTAAAGAAAAATAAGTAAATACTATTTACAAAATGGAGGGGGTGGGGAGGCAGACATTTGCTAAACACACCCCACTAAACATGTGTACCTGACCTTCCCAATTACCTACAGGCTTACAGTTCATTGAAAATATTTCTGTTTAATTGAATATCTTTTGTTTAAAGTAGTCACATTAGCTTTGATGACCAGACAAAGGGAGGAAAAAGCCATTCAGCTGTATAACTCTGGGTAATTGAATTTCCCCCCCATATTTCACAATCAGATTGCTTGTCCCTAGGGGTGTTCCCCCACCCCCTATTCATTTGAATAAACTTTATCCAGAATGTTTCCCCATCTAGAGATGGAGGAATCAGAATTTAATTTGAAAACCTGAAGGTCAACACTGCTGGTTTTTTTAAAAAATAAAATAAAAAGCTTGTATTATTCCTATGCTTTATTTGTGAAGTTCTGTCTCCGTCTCCGTCTCTCTCTCTCTCTCTCTTCCTCTTTTCTTCCACCGAGAGACACAGAGAGAAATTGCTTGTAGCTGCTTGTATGTTTATTGCCTTGTGGAAAGAAGAACAGAGGCAGGTAATTATGCATGGAATTGCCTGCTGGTCTATACGACAAGAAGGCCACCATGCTTGTGGCCAGGAGGCCACCTAATGTTTATCTGTTCGAGTCCACCCAAATCTGAAAGGAACAAGCTGGAGCCCCTGAAACAAAGCCAAGCTGCAAGACATCATTACTGCTAATTACCCGGCAAACAAAAAGAAAAGGGGTGGGGGGGTGGGGACTTGGTTTCAGTGGCAAAATATCAGCCTTGGCTGAGCAGCTGATGCTGGAAAGAACAGTTGGTCTTATTTTGATTAGCATTGTACTGTGAGCTGATCAGCCGCCATAAAGAGCTAAAGTAATTGTGTTCTGAAGGGCCGCTCCTGTGTATTACCCAGAGTGCCAAAAACAACCTGTGCATTGTAAACAGCTGACATCTGCTAAGGATCACAAAGATGCTGGGGCTGCATCCGCGAGGCTGACGACTCTCGTCCCGCGCAGAATGAAGCGGAGAGGGGAGAACCGACAATGCACGAAAGAAACCCCCAGGCACCTACCTTTCTAAAAGACTTGTCCGTGTGATGAAGCTGTTCATACGTTTGTTTTACGTTTCAGTTGCTGCTGCTGAAAACGACATTTAGAAAACGGAACTTGAGACTGCCGGCTTGCTAAATTCAACTTGTTTTGGTCAAATCTTTTGCTGGATGCATCTCAAATTCATTGAAACTCTGCCACCGATGAACGTGCATTCTGTGGCTAAAAGTATTGAGCAATAGGTTCCATGCTCAAAAATGAGTTTTTGACCTTGCTTCTGTAAAACATGAGCCCCTCGGGCCTCATGGCAAACCTCTTTTGAAGCTAAAGCTAATTTTTCAAAGTTAATTTCTGGAAGGTCATAGGATGTGGTTTCTCCATTTATATGAAAAAGTCAGTTAAAAAGTCTACTAACTACTGCCTAATTATTATTATTATTTCCTCTTTGTTAAACTTTTTAGTCACTTTTTTTTTTTACAAAAATTAACTCAAAGCATCTTACAAAACACACACACATTAAAACCAGCATGAAGCTAAAACAGGGTAAAATTAAAATTTATTCATATTTTTATAAGGCCTGAAACATTCAACTCACTGAAGGAGGCCACAGATAATTAAAAGCCAAAGGCCTGGTGGAAAAGAAATTTTTTTGTCTAGTGTATAAATATAAGTAATGAAGGCAGTAGGCATGTCTCTTGGGGACAAATCTTCTGTAAGCAGGAACCAAGGCCTCTCCTTGTGTCAATAGCCTCTACACATCCCTCAGAGATGGCACAGGGTCTGGGTTCATTCATGTGATCCTTGAGGTATTGGTTTGGATTCTAGCCCATACACTGAATAGAATTTTGTTTGTTCCATTAAGGACAGTTAACATAATGTGGTAAAGCAGAATTTGCCAACCTTTTTTTGACCAGTAGGCACAGTTGGGTTTTTGAGAAAGAACTGTGGGCACCAGTCACAAAATGGCCACCATAGAGTGTGGTACATCATAGAACGACTGCCCTAAGAATTTGGCATAACTCAGTGCTTTTTTTATGGGGGGACACAGGGGTACGCATACCCCTAAACATTATGAATCTAAGTTTGGCCTCATTGAGGGGCAGTATTTCAATATGAGTAGAAAAATGAGAGTACCTCTAAACATATTTTAAGAAAAAAAGCACAGGCATAACTGATAGTGGCTGCTGTAGAGGCACAATATAATAGTTACCACATCTGAAAAATCAGAAAAGGCGAGGTGTGGACATATCCCCGCACAAGCCACTGTCTCACAGAAATAAACTCTTTACACCTCCCCCACCCTATAAAGAACAGAGAGATGTCCAGTGAAATGTGGGCCTTTTGTATGTAGGAGAGGTTGAGCAACAGAAATAACAGCAGTATCGTGGATATTTGTGGGAATATTTACTGAGACCCTTGGTGGGCCATCTTACCCATAGGTGCTAGGGGTGCGGGGCACCCGGGCGCTGGGCTCTCAGGTGTGCCAGGCTGAGAATCCAGGGCCCGAGAGTTGAGTCCTGGGAAGAGTCGGCCTGTCGGTCAGAGCACCGCGGCAGGCTCTTCTGCTGCGGGAGGCTCTGTGCCGTGAGTTTGGGGGCAACCCTCCAGCAAATGCCATGAACACACTGTGTTTGGAAGCCCGGAGGCCAGCGACACTGCACCTCTGCCACCCACTTGACCCCCCACAGACTGTTGGGCACACAGTCTGGCGATCCCAACAATGAAATTTAAAGATGGATACACAAATACCCATTGAAATAATCCTCACCACATTTTTACCCCTCTTGCAAAGTGGCTCTAGCTTTCCACTAGATGCTGCAAATCAAGTTCTGATTGAGTTGCTGGTCTAGCATCCCTGCTTCGGGGACTGGTTCTTCCTTCTGTAGATTAAAGGAAGGAAAATTAAAATATCTGTGTTACCAAATGCGTATGAGCATTAGCAAAACAATTGCATTTGTAAGATGTTTCTTGTGAGTAAATATCCAGTAACTGTTCATTAAAATAACATACAGGAATGTATTGTATTAGGGAGAATTGCTTGCAAAGATGTGTATATTGGGTCAGAATTGCACATAAATTATGTATGTCAGGAGAAATGCACACTAAAACGCTTTAAACACAGGCACACACAAAACGGGTGCAGAAATGTGGTGAATTGAACTTTAAATTGAAAAACTGAGAAACCGAAATTGACATTATGGCTATAAGGATGAATTAATAAAAATATAAATCACTTCCTACCATTGAATAACAACACAGATAGAGACCACCTTCTTGTAAGATAGGACTCTTTATTTATTACAAGCAGACTTTTATTCTGGCTCTTGATAATGGTGGCAATTATTCCCCCCAACGTGGCTTCCAGCCAGGCGCAAAATATGAGCAGGTGGGGCACAGGAGTAACCCTTATGTGACTACACTAAAACACAAGCAGCCCACACATTATAATACTAGCTATTAGAGAATTGTTAATGGAGATTAAAGAAGAATCGTTTGGCTGGAGAAGTTTGATTGAAAAATTCAAATATAAGTAAAATATTCAAAGACAAGTCAAATGCAAGTGGGTAAATTTAAATACAATGTTCTAATCTTGAATTTTGGTTGTTCCCATTGAAGTTCCGATTCCTTGTAGCATATTGAAATTGGATTACCATTGCTGTTCTTCTTCAGGCCCACATTTAAATGTTAAATGAAATTGCAAAGTGGTCCCACACAAACTCCATTGTTTTCGCTGTATTTTCTCTCACAAGCCTGTAAAGGTGTATCCCTTGTAAGTATTTCCTGAGAAAACTAGATCACTTAATTAAATGTTTCAAAAGGAAAGATATAAAGATGTCTATGTCTTTTTTTTTGAAGGATTGCTGAAGTTATTGGTGGTGAGTTTTCTCTCACTCGCCTCAATTTTCCCTATATGTCTGTCTCTCTGTTTATGTCAAGTAACCTTTGCAGTTTCTAGTCTAAAGCAATAAAGTGAATGCTTCCTGTCCTATTGATTTGGTAAGACCTATTTTCGCACTAATAAAATGAAGCCCAGCTTGATAAAATACTCTTTTCCAACCAGTGGCTAGGGGTGAGCCCCTGTCTTGACAATTTTGGAGGAGGTCAGCTGAGAGTAAGTGGGTCATATATGCGGTAAATCAACCCCCAGGAACAAATCACTGGACACCATAAAAACCAAGAGTGGTTCTTTAAGAGACCAGCTTGACCTCTCCTTAACCAGAAAATAGCATCTGACCTTGCAGTGAAATTTATCACAACGTTTCAATTAAAACTTGGCAGCCATACAAAGCAACACATTGCTCTGCTAACAGTTGACCTTGTTGCAGAAAGGAGAGTTGCATGCATGGAAGGGACTCTCTTTCAGCCAATGAATATGAACTACAGAGTGTAGCGGGGATCTTTCTAAAGTCACATAAGGTCAATCGCTTTGACTACCAAGGACATTATCTGAATCACCTTCCAAGCTCTCCCCCATCATTGGTATGAAACAGTGCACATTATGATCTCCATATAAGCTGAGATTGCTCAATTTAGTGCACACTTCAATGTACTTTAAGTACATTATTCTACTTACAGAACACTGCTTGTCCATAATCCTGAGGCAAGAGAATTCCAACTTTTAGTAACCAGAGATACCCAAATTTTTGATGGCGGCATGTTAGGCAAATTAAGCAAATTTTCATACATATAGTACTCATTTTCAATAGATTATTTAATGTAGAATTCTATTACTTATCTGTCGAAAGGCATGAGATATAAGGTGCATATTTATCCAATGCTCTCTCTTCTGCCCTAGCTTCCAATTAGCTTCTGGGCCAAATTAAAGGCAATGGTTATTATTGCATACAAAGGTCTACAGAGTGAGGAACCTCTCCATGTTTTAAGATTTGTCAGAAAATTCTTCCTGAGGTTTAGCTGGAATCTCCTTTGCGTGGACAGGCGGAGTCCCCAGATCCTGCACGGTCCCCCCGTCATGTGGAATAACGACTCAAGACAACGTGCTATGGGATTAAATTGGCCACAACTTTATTAAATTTCAAATGTGGGTAGACCTTGGCTCAGGCATTGGGCGTTCTCCCTCCCTGGTCCCCAGCCGGTGACCTAGGGAGCATCAGGGTTATCCAGTGTGTGTGTGGGGGGGGATGGGCCGGCTCTGGAGAACATATGTTCAAGCAGAGATGGCCGCCCCCGTAACGCCGCCACCGCAGGAGAGAGCAATGACGACCTTTCGGTGTACGGCCAAAGCCTCCCTTCAGAAAACCCCTTTAACGGGGAACCCTGGTATCGCCGCCGCAAGAGGAAGATGGACAAAAGGATTCCGCCCAAGGCCTGATACCGCCAAAGTTGTGACGTTTTGCTACGGGAAAGGCGAAACCTGCCAATGCAGGGAAATTCCTTTCCGGCCCTTTAACAGCGACCTTAACGTAGCAGCGCCCGCATACCTGTGAAGAAACGTTAACCTGCAAAACCTGTGAGGAAAAGTTAATCAGCAAAATTAGACATTAACTGAGGGTGGGTAGGGTGGGAGAAGTTCTGGAGCCAAGTGAGGATTCCTAGGTAAGATCCTCCCTCTATTGTGTGGGCAGGTAATCCCTCCCCTACCTGGCCTGGTCTCCTTGGCAACGCTTCCCCCAGGTGGGATTGGACAACTGACTGAGGTAGGCGGAGACCTCCAGGTATCCCACCTGAGGGGAGGCAAAGCCAAGCCTATGCTGTTGGGGCCACTCCAAATCTAGGGGCTGCACGCGCCCACGCAAAGGGCGCCCCCCATTTCAAGCGGGGAGCGGTCATTCCTGTAACTTGAATCCATTGGTTCGGGTCCTAACCTCTGGAGCAGGAGAAAACAAGTTTGCTCCATCTTCCATTATAAAGATGGAGTAGCTTCTCTCCTCTTGCCCTATTGCATTCTTGCTGTGGGAGAATATCACACTCTGCCTTATATTAAACATACCACATAATTAAAATAAGGTAGTGGTGGGCAGAATCACCAGCAATTTTTTTTAAAAAAATTCTCTCCTTTAAATTATATGGTGTCTATAGCTGATACGTTTCAATTATGTAATGTTTATATTGTATTCTCACTTTTTAGACTCAGTGGATCTGATGCTTGGAGGGTTTTCATTTTCATGCATATAACACCCCCCAAAAAATGAAGCACAGAGGAACAAGAATAAATCTCATAACAAATCTAGAACATTTGAGTGTCCAGAAGTAGAGATGCTGCATTTATGTATTTATTATTGCATTTACATTTCTTCCAGTAATCTCAAGGTGGGGCTTATGGTACTCCCCCTCTCACTTTGCCCCCCAAACAACCATGTGAGTTATGCTAAGATAGGGTGATCAGTTCAAGATCACCCAGTGAGCTTCATGGTTGAGTGAGGATCTGATTGCTCATCTCCTAGATCCTAGTGAAAACATGGCTGAGGTCAGGTTTTGAACTGCAGTAGGTCACACACACAACCAGTACAGTAGTACCTCAGGTTACAGACGCTTCAGGTTACAGACGCTTCAGGTTACAGACTCCACTAACCCAGAAATATTACCTCAGGTTAAAAACCTTGCTTCAGGGTGAGAACAGAAATCCTGCTCCGGCGGCATGGCGGCTGCAGGAGGCCCCATTATCTAAAGTGGTACCTCAGGTTAAGAACGGACCTCCAGAACGAATTAAGTTCTTAACCCGAGGTACCACTGTATGTTAGAGCAACCTTCTCATGAGATCTGTAATATCTGAAGCAGGGAATACTTGAATGGACTATAAGTGCAAGAAAGAAGCCTTGCAAATTCATATCTGTTGCGGAGATTTCAACCAGGGCTTCTGTGTAAGCAGAGGAATGGATTAGTGGGTACCTAACCTGGCTCCCTCCATTTATCCTTGGACTTCAACTCCTACCATCCCTGGCCATTGGCCATGCTGGCTGGGGCTGATAGGAATTGTAGTCCAACAACTTCTGAAGGGCACCACATTGGCTAGGTATACAAAAAATGGCAAGAAAAAATGGACTTAGACTGCAATCTAAGGGATGAGGAAGACATGTTGAACCCAGTGGGACTTTCTTCTGAGGAGGCATCTGCAGGAATGTGCTGACTATCCTTCCATGCTTATAATATATCTAGAAATCATAGAATCATAGAATCATAGAATCATAGAGTTGGAATAGACCACAAGGGCCATCAAGTCCAACCCCCTGCCAAGCAGGAAACACCATCAGAGCACTCCTGACATATGGTTGTCAAGCCTCTGCTTAAAGACCTCCAAAGAAGGAGGTTAACACGCATAGGCTTCCTGCTTCAGGAAACATCTTAGGCAGGACGGAGACAGCCATTAAGTAGTAAGATGATGTGTTTGACCTTTATTGAAAAGGCCAGTGTGTCAAATGTCAACACCTTTTTTCTCAGGGTCCACTCAACACTATTCAGTGGTGTTCCTGGAGAAGCCATAAAGAACCCACAGTAACTCTGACATTTGGGAAGGATATTCGCCTCTCACAATACAACTTCATTTTCTCCTAATAGCCTATTTTTGCATCATAATGTTGGGAATGCCAGTGGGTTTGGTAGTCAGTAGGATACACGTTCTTGTCTCCATTCAACATATATTGCTACCGACTCAGGGAGCAAGCAAAATGTCCTGCTGAATGAGGACCAACCACAACACAAATTCTCCAAATATTTTTCAGTGTTTAAATAGGACATCAGAAAGTGCAATGTGTTTCATATGCATGAACTCATTAATCTAAGGCTTTAATCCTATACATGTTTACAGGAGAGTAAGCCTCATTGAACTGTGCCTGCACCAGAAACCTTTGAAGAAGTTCTCACTGTAGCTGACACCAAATAACAAAGTGTTTAGCCAAATGGTGTTTAGATTTGTCTTGATAGGATCTGTCCCACACACACACACACACACACACACACACACACACACACTTTTCCAAAAATAAAATACAATTAGTCAAACATTTTCCGATATGCATTCCCTGATAATCGACTTCCCTTCCACCCTTCAATGGTTTCCTCAAATTATCTATTGCTGCTGCATATTTTAATTAATTTATACCTTCTTTCCTACACCTTGTTCTCAGAATAACTTATACTGCTGAGCTTACTCCCAACCTGCTAGTGTTTTAACACATTTGCAATTTTTAAAAAAATAGTCTACAAACATTTTCCAGTGTTTGGAAGGCTGTCTTGAAGGCTGTCCCATCAGGATCTGTCCTTTTTAAATGTGTCACTTTGGGGGCTTTATTGTTCTTTAGGGAAAATTTGCTTTTGCCTTTGACTGATTAGGATGCTCTCTGCGAGGTGCTGAGCATCAGGTGCCCCACAGGTTGAGAGTCTGTTGGGGGGGGGGGAAGGAAGTGCTTCATCTCTCTAAGGACTCATCCAGACTTCCTTTTGTGCCACACTTTCCAGGCGCAGGTCCGTGCTTTAAAGCTCTGTGTCCAAGTGGTTAGTTCTTTGTTTTTTGTTTTGGTCCTGGCGCTTTCCCTGGAAAAAACCCACATTTTACTGCTGATTCAGAGCAAACGGTAAGCTGTGGAAAACCTGATTGCTGTTTGCTCTGATTCAGCAGTAAAATATGGATTTTCGTGGGGGAAGCGAGACACACACCAAAAAAACAAAACAAAAAAAAAACCCTGCTCATACACAAACCTTTAAAGTGTGGACCTAGATGAGTGTTATCCAAAAGACAGGGAAAGAGCATTTATATTGCCCCAGGTGAGAAATGAGGTGGAAATAATTGTGATTTTATTTTATTTTTTGCTCCCCCCCCCAGCTATTTGGATTTGCACATGAGTTCTGTGCACATGAGAACTGGGTGCATGGAGAGTGAGACTGCTGAGTGATTGGGTCCCTGAATTACTGATTTGCATGTGAGGATGCATTTTTTGGTAATATTTATGAGATTTTGTAGATGTGTACTGCAGTTATGTTGTGCTCTAATGCTATATCTTTATGTATATGTTTTCTATATGATCTGCCTTTGGTATTTTATTTTACTTAGTCACTTCTGCGCATTGTTTAGAGAGATCTAGTGCTCAGTTATGTTACCGTATTTTTCGCTCTATAACATGCACCCGACCATAACACGCACGTAGTTTTTAGAGGAGGAAAATCCGTAGGCATGCCACCCGTAGGCATTCCCTCCATAACACGCACAGACATTTCCCCTTACTTTCTAGGAGGAAAAAAGTGAGTGTTATGGTGCAAAAAATACGGTACTTAAAATGTGGAATTGTATCATCACTGCTTTTAGCAGCTGCAATTGCACTGAACGTGAAATATGTGTTTTTACACAATATGTACTTACTTTGGTTAAGCTGTAAACCACTTAGAGCTTGCTCAGAATGTAAAGTGGTATACAAGTTGAAAAAACAGCACCGCCTGAACCAGTAGGATGTACTGCTGAGCAGACATGCATAGGATGTCATTTTCAAATTTTAATACCCTTTGAAAGTAACACATTCAACACAGCAGAGTAATTCAAAGCTTACATTTCTAGTCTATCAATGTTTCCAAAAAGATGTTTGTAGAATACTTTCAAATTCAACCTGTCTTTCGTTGCACTTCTGAAGACAATGCTTATTGCAACAGTAAGGGGGATTTTCAAGGGTCACCACCTAGTAAAAACCCTGGACGGTTAAGTCCAGTCAAAGGCGACTATGGGGTTGTGGCACTCATCTCACTTTCAGGCTGAGGAAGCCGGCATTTGTCCACAGGCAGCTTTCCAGATCATGTGGCAGGCATGAGTAAACCACTTTTGGTGCAATGAAACACTGTGACGGGAACCAGAGCGCACGGAAACACCGTTTACCTTCCCGCTGCAGTGGTACCTATTTATCTATTTGCACTGGCATGCTTTTGAACTGCTAGGTTGGCAGGAGCTGGGACAGAGCAACGGGGGCTCACCCCGTCACGCGGATTCGAACTGCCAACCTTCTGATCGGCAAGCCCAAGAGGCTCAGTAGTTTAGACCACAGCTCCACCCACGTCCCTGTCAACCTAGTAGTTCAAAAGCATGCCAGTGCAAGTAGAAAAATAGGTACTGTTGTGGTGGGAAGGTAAACAGCATTTCCGTGCACTCTGGTTTCCGTCACAGTGTTCTGTTGCACTAGTAGCATTTTAGCAATGCTGGCCACATGACCTGGAAAGCTGCCTGTGGACAAACGCCAGCTCCCTCGGCCTCAAAGCGAGATGAGCACTGCAACTCCATAGTCGCCTTTGACTGGACTTAGCCCTCCAGGGGTCCTTTACCTTAAAAACCACCTAGTAGCCACAGCTATATGGAATATCCATACCCTGAAACAGAATAACTTTGAATATGATTTCATTGAGTCTGCCACACTAGGGGTGATATCCAACAACATTCTCACACTTGAAAATGGAAATCTGCTTGCGTAGTGGGACTTTTAGTTTCTCTTCTCCTCCCTGCATCCTTCCACATGCACCCTAAATTTACAGATTTTGAGGGCAGGGGGGATGTTGGGGGGGGGGTACACAAGCCCTGTTGCATGAGAGGCCATCCACACTGGACCTTAGATATTCACTTTGGAATCTCTACTCTTTGATTTTGGTATTAGATGGCTGTTCTCTTCCCTTTTCCACTGTCCTATTTTGTTTGAGAGCTCACACAATCAAACTTTTTTTTTTAAAGGAACAGAACAGCTTTGCCATCTTTGCAGTTGTAAATTGTCTTTGCCCAGTCTACAACATGTCTTAGCAGCATGCATTTTTACATTTGATTTAAAACAAACAGCACTTTAGTACATATTAAGGGATTTGCTTAAAAATATAAACACTGCAAGTTTCTGACCCAAGTCCACTCAAGTACAGGTGCCTATTCACACACACACCCATTAATGTATATGTCATAGATAATGTATACATGATTGAGTTAATGAACGAGATAGATGGGGAATGAGAGATCCTGTCCAGTTTTCCATGATAAATATTCTCAGTGATAAATGATCACAGTAGAATATTTGAAGGCTTGTGTAACTGGATCACATCTTGAAGCACCAGCCAAGTGAGTTTGCCATTTGCATTTAAGATTCCCAGGAATGCTAATCTATATTCCTGATTGCTGTTGGATTTTGTTTTTGGTTTTTTGGGGTGTTTTTTTTTTTTTAGATTTCATTATAAAATCAATAGCTGTTGCACATGGTAAAATAGTTTACAAGGGTTGCAACATATTGTGAGATTCGGAAAACACACTGAGCTCACTGGAGCCACCCGGGTAGCCAATTAGGAGAAAACATCTATTAAGTAAAAACAGGCCTATGGCATTGACTGCATCGATTTTCTTAGCCCTGTGAAAAGACAATCAATTAGATAAAGAAGGCTAATGTTACAGCTGCAATTTAATAACCCTGAACGAAAGGAGGAAGGCTATTGATTCCTGACATGGAATGTTGAAGTTTATTGAAATATACCAAACTTTGCCTGCCTTAAAAAATGGCTTGTTATATTCAGAAGGAAAGTGTTTGCAGGGGGAAGTGTAACACACAGTTCAGAATCTAAACTATTCAAGTGGTCTGGTGATGTCAAGCCAAGAGAGAGAGAGAGGGAGAGGGAGATATGCAAATGAACTCTCTCCCCCACACCAGAAAAGAGAAACCTGGTTTGCATACTGAATCACAGGAGCTATTGACAGAAGTTAATATATCCACAGTGAAGGTTGTTTCCCTCTCTCTCTCTCTCTCTCTCTCTCTCCTCCCCCACCCTTTCATGCCGACTGCTCCAGAGTACCACCTGTCATTTTCAAAAGCAAAGTCAGTTTTGCCAACCAGCCGTGAATGAAAAATAAAGCTTTATATGAAACACAAGGGCATATTATGCGCTATTGTGCGTTGGGCTAAGTGCTAATTTATCTGGCTTGTTCTCTTCAGCAAACACTCACGCAGACACATGAAATAATCCACCTAATTATGTAGCTATTTAGGAGAAAAACAAAGCAAGGTGTTTTTTGTGTGGTTTTTTTTTTTTGTCTGATGCAAAAGGTACCTGATACAACAATGCCTTTCTTTGGCAAATGCAAAAGGGAAAAAGAAGAGCTGTAAAGCTGTAACAATTTCAGAACAAATGAAACTTTTGCCAGTTTTATATTTAGGGAGCAGAACCAGCTGCTTTTCATAAATAGATGAGTACTTTCATTCTCTCTCTCTCTCTCTCTTTTTACAGTCCCTAATTGGAAACGGCGAATAAGCCTTGCGCTTTTTCTCACTGTAACATCTGGTGTAAAATACTTTATCCAGATATTCTCTTTATGCTGTTTTCCCCTATCGCTTGTATTTGATCCTTTCTCTCTCATTGTATATATATGGCCCATTTCAGCAGCAGACAGCTGCTATTCACAATAATTGCTGGGCCAGTCAATTATACTTTAAATAGGCCTACTTGAGGGCAAATGGTAGTCTAAATTATACTGAAGACCTGCCATCTACAAACTGTCATGCTCAGAGCCCAAACCATTGTAAATATTATTGAGACGCAATATAGCTCATCTACAGTATTCCAGATGTAACTAATGGCTTTATAGCTTTATATTCATAGATTAACTGGCTTTGCACTACAGGAGCATTTTTTTTTTTAAAAAAAGGACATACATGTTTTTCTTTTAAGAACCTGTGTAAGCAATTTCTTTCTTTCTTTCTTTCTTTCTTTCTTTCTTTCTTTCTTTCTTTCTTTCTCTCTCTCTCTCTCTCTCTCTCTCTCTCTCTCTTTTTCTTTCTTTCTTTTTTTCTTCCTTTCTTGGGGCATCGTCATTGAAAATATTTTTTTCTCTGTGTTGATTTCTTAATTTAGAATGATGTCAATTAGATCTGCATTGAATACGGTCCATTTGTCCATCTAAACATGTGATGAATTATAAGCAGGTATGTCCATAACCTTTAGTCAGATCTTCATCAGTGCGATTAAGTGAGGGGGTTTTGACTAGTGCCATTTCAAGGAACAGAACTGGTTTAGACTGCTTCTGAACTGAATCAAATTTCAAAGCCATAATAAAAAGAAAGTAAAAATTTGGGAGTTTAAATGATTGTCAGTCACTCAAACAGCATATTTTTGCAGGCATAAAATGTTAGAAGCTTCATTAAAAAAAGAAAAAACATCCCATGCAAATCCTATGAGATGCATAGGGAAAGTGATCCATTCCTGTGGTTTAAAACAAGAACTTTTTTGTGGAGGATTGTTACACCAATATAAAGACTGAACTGGTTAATAACACAAAAGATTTGTAAATCTTTTAATTTGGTCATGACTATTTGTTACCGTCATACCATAGCTTTATGCTAGAGTCTACAATATTTTATTTGAAACCAGATACAGTGGTACCTCAGGCTAAGAACTTAATTCGTTCTGGAGGTCTGTTCTTAACCTGAAACTTCTTAACCTGAAGCACCACTTTAGCTAATGGGGCCTCCTGCTGCCGCTGCTGCATGATTTCTGTTCTCATTCTGAAGCAAAGTTGTTCTTAACCCGAGGTAATATTTCTGGGTTAGCGGAGTCTGTAACCTGAAGCGTATGTAACCACTGTATACACCTTATCATCAGCCTCTCAGCATGCCTTTGATTTTTTGGAAAGAACCATTTGCCTCTTACAGCCAATGACTGGGAATGGCTAGCAGGTCGCATTTCATGTGCTCATACACATGTTTTAAGGCTGCAGCTGAAGAAATGAACTTCATCTGTCAAGCGTTGGTCTAGGACTCATGGAGCATAAGGATATCCATGACTCCTTGCCATGATCTACCTCCAACACTGGAGGCAGCATTCTGGAAACCACAGGAGGGGAGAGTGCTGTTGAACGCTGGTCTTACTTGTGGATTCCCACAGGCACCTGGTTCCTCACTGTGACCAACAGGATGCTGAGTTAGATGGACTCATGGCCTGATCCAACAGGCTGTTCCTATATTTGTGCCAGAGGTGGATTTAGGGAAGCACAACCAGTTTCCCCACACTGGTGACAAGCCCAGGGACGACTTTCCTCCACCTTCCCAAAGCCAGGTAAGCGCTTGGTTTGGGGAAAAGGGGTGAGGGCTCTGAAAGGGTCTTAGAGTCCTCCCTCCTCTTTCCCAAAGCCTAGTTTGCACTTGCCCTGCTTTGGGATGGATACAGGAGGGCCCTATGACCCTACCAGAGCTCTCACACCTCCTTCCCAAAGCTTGGAGTCTTGTTTGCCCAGCCTTGGGAAGGTGGCACAAGGGCTGGGGAAAGTGTCAAATTTGGGCCTTGCACAGGGCACCATATTACCAAGGTCTGCTCCCCACCCCCAGGACAGCAGGGCTCAAATTCCCACAGCCTTGAAACTTACTGAGAGGCCTTGGGTCAATTGCTATCTCTCAGCCTAACCTCACTGGAATGCTGTGAGCGTAAACTGTGTGTGTTTGTGTGTAGGGAAAGAGCCCTGTTCACAGCCTAAAATTCCTTGAAGAATGGGTGCAATATGAATGCAATACATAAAATATTTGCTTTTCTCTTCAGTATTATTTTCCTGATCTTGCCACATATTAAATTTTTCTTCTCTCCCTCCACCCTTAACCACCTCTAGTACAAAGCAGGCATTGCTGTGTTGCAGCATTCTGCTTGTATTCATCCTTTCTTCCCCCATCGGAGCAAATGATGTATTTAATCGGCCTATGGGCCATTCTTACCTGAAAAGGAGCAACAATACCAGCCAGCAGCTTATAATATGCAAGCAGCAGTTTGTCCATTTCCGAAAGGGAGCATCAGCAGGAATGTGTCAAAGCAGTTTTGCCACATGGCACCATTCAGTCTGGCGCATTGCTGTGTGGGGCGTGCTGTGCCCCTCTCTTGCCTTTTTGTTGCTGAGCAATAAATAAAATGTTGCGACCCATGAAAGATCTGAGTCCAGATGTAGGCACAGCCCATCTACTTACAACTCCTGGAAAGCAATTGCCTTGTTGTTTCTTGTTTATGTAACTCCTAGTAAAAACGGCCTCTGTCGCCTAGACACTATAACCAAATGAAAGAAATGTCAGAGGCAGGAAGAATAAGTTACATTGCGTTGGCACAGGCTTGTATTAGTAGAGCTGATTTCTGGGCAGAGGACTAAACTAACCCAAATCTGTAACCCCAAAAAATTAAGAACTTGATCAGAGAGTGGTATCCTCAGACAGGTGCCTAACTTAGGAACATAGGAATGTGCTTTATACCACATTCATCTGGTCCATCTAGCCCTCTCCAAGGCTTCAGATATAGCTATCTCCCAGTGCCATCTGGAGTTGCCAGGGACTGAACCTGGGTCACTTTTTTATTATTTATTTTATTTTATTTATTAAATTTGAACACCATCCTTCATCCGTTGATCTCAGGGCAGTTCACAACATAAAAATACAATATAAAGAATACAAAATATATAATAAAAATAAGAACAGAAACGAGCCAATAATCCCCCCTCCCACTTTTTTTTTTTAAAAAAAATTATTAATCAATTTCCACATAACGAATTATCCCCACCCCCCACCAAGGACTTCCCTCAGCTCCTCTCCCTGATTTCTCGGCACATATTTTCTCTGCATATTATAAAATTGTATTACATATCTGTCCATCATGTTATCAACAATACATTTGTGTATGTTTATTCAAAACCTTCCAAGGAGTCCAGTTCATTTTGCTGTGTTTTAAAATAATTTGTGTAACGTTCCCATTCCTCCTTGAAGTCACAGTTGTCCTTGTCTCGCAATCTGTCTCTCAATTTAGCCAGTTCTGTGTAGTTCATCAAAAATTTTTGCCGCTGTTCTTTTGTCGGGGTTTCCTCATTCTTCCATCCTTGTGCTATCAAGACTCTTGACGCTGTTGTAGCATACATAAATAAGTTCCTTATCCCCCCCCCCCACTTCTACTTCTACATGCAAGTCGATGCTATACCACTGAGCTTGCTGTTCCCACTCGATTAGTCTGGGAGCGGATTTGCCACAACCAAGTTCCCCCAATAAGAAGACTTATCTGGTTTGTCCTGGGGTGGCTTTTTCATTTGTGGCTTCTGCTGCCAATCAGAGAGAGGAGGGTGCTTGTCTCAGAAGCTTGCTCCACCCACCCCTTAAATGTTGCCGTTTTCTCTTTGGTCCTCCCTATCTCCCTATACAGTATGGGCTCTGCTAGCTGCCTGTTCAAGGGGCTAAGCAGGATTTTTTGAGAAGGGGTGGGGAGCCCTTTCAATTGGCTTCAGAATTTTGTCTACATTGTACTGCTGGGGATCTTGTATGGAGTGGCATTGTTTTTCATTTGGTTCAGCTGATGGCAGTTAGTCCAAGCAGGAAAGTCAGGGTAAAAGTCAGGGGTAATCAAATGAGGCAATGTTGGAGTAAGAACATTCTTTGACACCTTCTGCTCTGTGGAGGTCATCGGGGGTGCCATTATTATTATTATTATTATTATTATTATTATTATTATTATTATTATTATTTTACTTATTTCATTTCATTTCTATACCGCTTTATATTTTTAAGAAAAATCCCAAAGCGGTTTACAACGTATTAAAACATCAATAAAACAGTCCAGAATCAAACATTTCTGAAGAAAGTCAAATATAAAGTATACAGTCAAAGCAACATAATTAACAGAAAAAGTAAAATATTATCTTAAAGATTTCAGAATAAAACATTACAAAGGAGGTCAACTACAGAATACATATTTAACACGAAGTTTTAAAAAAATCTTAAACTTTTTTTAAAAAAAAATCTAAGTGAAGTCAGATATAAAATGCACATTTAAAACAGCACAATTAACAAGAGAATATGCTTGACATGTGTCCTGGGGTGAACGGCGAACTGCCAGAGCCACAGTGTGCATGCCAAGACCAGATTCCCAAGGTGTTCGGAGCAAGAAGGAAGGGTTCATTCCAATCCTTTCTTCCAACATCACAGTCAAGCCTGACAACCTATCCCATGACTTGTGATGGGATTTAACCCTCAGTTAGGGAGCTTCCTTGCCTGGAATATATTTTGATTCTGTTAATTAGGTTCCTGGTTTGCAGATCCTCAAGTTATGTTATTGTTGGCATCCCTCTGTCTCAGGAGACAATGGAGGAGTGCACCTTTGGTGATCTCAAACCATTGGAGAGTTGCAGCCCATACTGTGGTTTGGCTCCCAGCTCAGTAAATGCTGCAAGTGAACGGAATCACACCAAAAGGAAGATTTTACAACCTGTGTGTTTGCTACCCCAAAGACTGCATGATTTTTTTGGTAAGGAAACCAAGTACTTTTCTCTTTAAGTTGTTTGCAGGTTTCATTTTACTGCCAACAAATGGAGACTGTAACTTCTGGAAATTCTGTGAGTAAAATATTCACCTATTTGCAAAAGCTACCGTATTTTTTGCACCATAACACTCACTTTTTTCCTCCTAAAAAGTAAGGGGAAATGTCTGTGCGTGTTATGGAGGGAATGCCTACAGGTGGCATGCCTACAGGTTTTCCTCCTCTAAAAACTACGTGCGTGTTATGGTCGGGTGCGTGTTATAGAGCGAAAAATACGGTAAATGTCTGTGTTGTATTCTAGCCTAAGTATTTTTCTGGGGAACATTTGCCCAAAGATTAATGAGGACAGTTTTAAATCTAATCAAGTTTTGATGTGCTTAGAGCCATCAGCATTGTGCTAACTCTGCTACTGGACAATAGGAATCTCTCTTCCAAACCACTCTCCAACAACTTACTCATGCTTAGATTAGACCAGGCATGTTCAAAATCTGTTTCAGGGGCCTAATCTGGCCTGCCGGTTGGTTTTATCCAGCCCCTGTGGCAGTTTAAGCTCAACAACTTTGGTTGGCCCCCACAGCCCTTCACTTAATCAAATCTGGCCCTCTTTGAAAAAAGTTTGGACACCACTGGCGTAGACCCACTGAAATGAATGGAAGAAGTATAAATTAGAGTTTGCCAACATCCTAGCTGCTGCCTTGCAATGAGCTTTCACCTCTGTAGTATAATCTGTCTTTACAGTGGTACCTCGGGTTACATACTCTTCAGATTACAGACGCTTCAGGTTACAGACTCTGCTAACCCAGAAATAGTACCTTGGGTTAATAACTTTGCTTCAGGATGAGAACAGAAATCGCGCAGCAGCGGGAGGCCCCATTAGCTGAAGCGGTGCTTCAGGTTAAGAACAGTTTCAGGTTAAGAACGGACCTCCGGAACGAATTAAGTACTTAACCTGAGGTACCACTGTAGTTCACTTTCTATATTTCTTTCCCTTTCATTAGGAGACAGCTGAAAAATAAAAGTTGTGAGCAACCTATGAGTAAATTAATGGATTTAAGTTAGGCATGTCCATTCATTCCATTGGGCACACACTGAATTAGTTGGCCACAAGCCAAATGTTGCTGTTTTGTAAAAAGTTGGTTTGATCTACTGTCCACCATACAACCACCATCACCCAACACACACACACACACACACACACACACACACACACACACACACTATGGCCAATAAATTAATTTAGATGCATTCTTAATGACCAATGCAAAACAACAACCACCCAAACCCCCACATATATTTTATAAGAAAGATGTTTTGCAAGCTCTTTTCATTATTTGACAGTTTTGACAGACATTATTGATTTGGCCGGCAACTGTGGCTAACTAGAAGGGGACAATGTGACAGTTTTATGTAACAAAAGGCAGAGTGTCATGTCAGCCGAACTAAATGTTGTACAAAGTGACAGCGGGACAAAAACGCCTTTCAGACTTAATTTTCTGCTTCGTTTTCCTCCCACCATCAATACATAAGGCAATGCAGTAGGTGACACAAATTAGCAGGCTAGAGCGAAAGGTCTGTCTCTGCTCCTCTCGCTGTACTTGACTTCCTTCCATAAAGCTACCAGCGGTTTCCCCCCACCTTATAAAGATGAATAAAATAAATAAATATAGCAGCTTATAGTAATCAACCTACCCCTATAGGAGAAAATATATCCCTTATTAAGATGCTTTATCCACCTCTCCTAGGTGGCTTTGGAGAAAGATGAAAAGGAGGAGGAGGGGGGACGCTTCTCCCCTCCCCATCTGCTAGGTCATGCCTACAAGACACATTCTGTCAAGTCTTAAAAGCAACTATAGCTTTGCCTGTGGGATGCCTATAATTATTATGCGGTTCAGCCTTGTCCCTGCTGTAGCTCATTGTTCCGCTAACACAAGCCTGAATGAGAACACTGGCTCCAGGCTGTGAGTTGATAAAGTGCAACTTTTCGATTTTGCTCGTCGAAAGGCTCCAGCATTGTGTGGAAGCCATGAGTGACATCTTTGGCCTTCCTTTGGGCTGAGCAGATTGAATCTGTCACGCTGAGTTAAACAATGACTCGAGGACATAACCTTAGCTGGGCCTGTCATTTTTCCCCAGTAATTCAATCTACATTTAATCAATGAAAGTAATTTCTTGTTTGTTTAAGTCTCATATTCAGTGGATCTTGAGGATTCTAAAGTAGCACACCTCCACCCTGACCTTCTCCCCTTCTTGAACTTGGGCCAGTATATCAAAAGGTGGAAGGGATCAGAGGAAATGGTACGGTGAACTGCCTAGGGAGAAGGTGTTTGCTACAGAGCGTGGTCTGCTTTCATTCATTTTTATAGGTTCAGTTCACTGGGGATATACATACATACATATAGACCAGCCTTCATCAACCTGGTGCCCTCTTGATGTTTTGAACAGCAACACCTTTTCCCATATCAACTGACCTTTACAATCAGCACATGAGACCCTCTTGGTGGTCCCTGAGAAGAAAGGCCTGAGCTTCCCACCAATTCCCTAAGTCAGCTTGTCACATGTCTCCAAACCTCTAAAAGGGTACTTAAGGAGCCTACCTGAGATACTTGACCAGAAAGAGCCAAGGCTCCCCCACTCCCACAAGATTGTTCCCCTCCCAACATCAGGGGATCCAGGTTCCATTCTAGTAACAGGGTTCCAAAATGGGATCTTCTCTGCAGTTGACCAGCCTTACTGATTCTTTATGAGCAAACGTGAATGCAAGTGTAGCGAATGGGCTAGGTTTAGTTCAGCTGTAGAGCCACAGCACTCAGGTTTATTGTGTTGACCTTCTGACAGCCTTTCCCCTACCTTTTATTCCTAATAAAGCTTCTTAATTTGACCACTGAAGTGTGTATGTTTGCCAGCCTCAGGATTTCATAATCCCCACAATGCCTAGACACTTGGCATTCAGGCTACTGGGAGTTTAGGATTGGACTTGTAAGTGACCAGCACATTCTTCTCAGGTCTATGACAGAGAATTGACCTGCGCCTCCATGGACAGTTGTGAGTCCAAAATGACTCCCAGGCTGCACACCTGGTCCTTCAGAGGCACAGTTACCCCATTCAGGACCAGGGAGTCCTCCACACCCACCCGCCCCCTGTCCCCCCAAAACAGTACTTCTGTCTTGTCAGGATTCAACCTCAATCTGTTAGCCACCATCCAACCTCCAACTGCTTCCAGGCAATCACACAGGACCTTCACCACCTTCACTGGTTCTGATTTGAGAAAGAGGTAGAGCTGGGTATCATCTGCATACTGTTGAACACCCAGCCCAAACCCCCTGATGATCTCTCCCAGGGGTTGTGTGTAGATGTTGAAAAACATGGGGGAGAGGACAGAACCCTGAGGCACCCCACAAGTGAGAGCTCAGGGGTCTGAACACTTATCCCCCAACACCACATTCTGAACACAGCCCAGGAGAAAGGAGCCCCCAGCCCCTCTAGACAGTCCAGAAGGATGTCGTGGTCAATGGTATCAAAGGCTGCTGAGAGACCCAGCAGAACTGGAAACAGCTTTCACCTTTGTCTGCCAAAGCCTTCACCTTTGTCTGCCAAAGATTATTGACCAGTGCAACCAAGGCAGTTTCAGTCCCATGGTGAGGCATGAATCCTGACTGGAAGGGATCCAAAGGATGCTGTGAGTTGTTAGGAGACTCCCATCCACCCCCTGCAAGCTGCAAGTCTCAGAGTGGTTTAGCAATCAATCCCTCTTCACAAGGAACTCTGGAAATTGTAGTTCCAGGAGGGGAATAGGGGTTGCTTAACAAACTACTGTTCCGAGAATTCTTTGGGGGAAGCCATGACTGTTTAAAGTAGTAGCATAGTGCTTCAAATGTATGTTGGCCTATGTACAGCTTCAGGTAGTTGCTGAAGACATATCTTTTTGGGAGAGCATATGGAGGATGGGTGACCTCATTGCTGCTGCTATTTGTAACTGCCATTCAGTGATTTGTTGCTATGAGTTTTTAATGAATTGTGTTTCATGGGTTTTATGAGTTCTCATTTGCATATTTTTTTATTGTAAGCCACCCTGTGGTCTGCGCAGAGAGTGGCATATAAATAATCTAAATAAATAACACCCATTAGCTAAAGGAAGTTGTAGTCTTAGGGGTGACCGGTTGGTGAAGGCTGATACATTGTATATTGTCTTTTTGAACAACAAAGCAGCCTAAAGACGTTCACCATCTTATGCTTTGTGAACCCCATAAAAGCCTTCAATCATGTTGTTCAGTCCCACAAGTGAAATGGGGAAATGAAGTTAAGAATGACCATTTCAGAACAGTAATGTCAAGAAAAGATGTAAATGTTTTTCCACACCTTGCAAGTTCACCCAATGGGGGGACAAACTAGAGTCTATCATTCCTCATCCGTTGTCTGGGATACTGGAATAAAGACTTCCCCTTTTTTCCCCTTCAAGCCACTACTCTTATTGAAAGTAGCCAGTAGTGACTTATGCAAGTTCAAGGACTTTATTGATCGGTTTGGCTGGCCTTAATCAAAATCTGTCTTCCATTCCACTCATAGTGATTAAATAAGTCTAAGAGAGCCTGACATTAAGTCTCTGACTTTTTATTGGTTCCCAACAAACACAGCAGTCAGCATTTTCAAACCTGGCAGTTGCCAAACAAAAAGGCAAAAATGTAAGAGAAAGTTTGGGGGGCTGCGCCTGTGCAGAGGAGTCTTGATTAAATCTATATAAGTCATTACAGAAGTCAAGTAGGAATAGGAAGGCAATTAGATTTTCCGTACGTTTGAACCGAGCCTTCATTCTCCATGCCGATTTTGGGGCGGGTGTGGGAAGTAGTGGTAAATTGGATCATAGATTTCCATAAAACTGCCTTTTAAAACTGTTTTGCATTTGACGTGAGATTCAATTAAGAGGCCTGTGTCTATATTGCACTGATAAGATGCTTCATAAGGACTGGTATAGATTTATATGAGTTTCTGAGTTGGCATAGCCCTCTTATAAGGTTTCACGAGGAGATAGTTGTCTAAAACTCCTCTTTCATGTAAATTGTGAAACTCATTATATGCCAGGCAGAAATCTTATGCCACACTGTCATAGTAGAACAACACGAGTCAGGAATTGCCTTGTTTCTATGTTTCTTTCCCAGCGTCTTCCTTTTCTTCATTGGTACATTTCACAGCTTAGATTACCTATATTTTTACATGATGAACAGAACACTTTTGGGAAGCCTTGTAGACTCAAGTTTGTCTTCCCCTATGCAGCTAGAATCATATGAGGGAGAAAGTACTTGTGGGTGCTCGCGATGTACCGGTATTTAAAATCCCTGCACAATCAGGGTTCTAAAATGTATTGTGAGCATTCACAAGTCTCTCGGCTGCAGGAGTTGCCTGTTCAATATGTGGAGGGTGACAAAGCTGATGAAATATACTTGTTTTTCTAGATCCAATTGCAATTCTAGTCAGAATAGCAGGTCTCCTGTCCCCCCAAGCATTGCAGTGTTACTGGGACTACACATGAAAAAAGGAAGTCTGACCGCTTTGGAACTTCACCACCAGTCTAATCACCGCTTAGTCCAGAAGTGGACAAACATTTATGGCTCAGTTCTGTATTTCTCCCCTCTTGAGTTGCCGTGCATTATTTTTTTCATCCGGTCCCATAAAATAATGCTAATCATGGGCTCCTGCCTATGTTGTAAGATGTGGTTTGTGATATGAGATGGGTGCTATGTGGCAAGCTAGCAGTATCACCTTCAGTGTTGACAGCACTGATTATTATCAGGAACAATAGATAGTTAAAAGATGCATTTAGGTTTTCGTGCTAACAAAAGGCTTTGGAATAAGGTGCATGAATGAATTACAGCACTTTTCAGTAATAATGAAGACATAATTTGAGGGTTTCTAAATGCACTATCAATTAATATTGTGCAGCCTTAGTACCATACATATACATTTTTGCAGCTCCTAACAATCCAAAAATTAGAACTGGGAAGGGAAATTGATTTTTCCATGCTTTACACCAGAGGTGGGCCTCATTACCCCAGTGGAAAGCTGTTGGGTATATTCCATTAATGTGTAGGTCCAGGCCCACATACAATCATGGATTCTTAACACATACCCACGCAGAATGCCAGCAAGGCGAATGGTCAGAGATGATGGGACTTATAGTCCAACAACATCTGGAGGGCATCAGGTTGGAGAAGACAGGTTGGTAGAGCACAAGACTCTTAATCTCAGTGTTGTGGGTTCAAGACTCACAATGGGCAAAAGATTCCTGCATTGCAGTAGATTGGACCGGATAACCCTCACATTCCCTTCCAATTCTACAGTTCTCTGCTTCTATTATTATAGTTTGTTGTCATGTCAAGGAATAATTTTTGCCAAGGATAGATTAATAAAAATTAGTGATTTTGTGGTTTGCATGAGACATCTTGAATTACTTGGTTTATCAGTACTTTTCTCATACACTTTGCTGGTGGCGCAGCCTGTGTCCTGGTTTACATAAGTTGATCAGTGGGCTGATAGCATGTGAAAGGATGGACCTGCCTAGCAATAAGGGGTTGGAAAGACTGGACTTTTGATCTCGTACCAAACCATGGAGCTGTTTTTCCATTGAAATCAATAGAAACTTTATTCAATTATGCAAGCTGAGTATTTGGTTGGCAGCTTCACAGGCACTCATAGGAAAGAAGAGGAAAGGAATACATTGAGTGACAGCCATAGAACAGACAGGGGAGAAAGCTGCATCAGCACTGTTTTCAGCTTTCCTTTGCTGAAATCAGTCAAAAGCTGGCTAGGCATCCATCCAGCATATTGCATTAAGATCTTGCACTGTAGATCCTACACTGAAATGCAAATTGGACTAGATAGCCACCAAAGTCCCTGCCGAAACTGTGGTTCATTTTATAGATTGCCCAGGGACAAACTTAGAACTTGAAGACATCCAATGGGGCTAAGTGTTGGAAGATAAAAGAAAGTATTCATGCACAAAGTACATAATTAAACTATGGAACTTGCTCCCACAAGAGGCAGCCATCGGGCCACCAACTTGGATGGCTTTAAGAGAGGATGAGACAAAATCATGGAAGATAAGGCTGTCAACAGCTGATGACTATGTTCTGCCTTCATGGCTGTTCTTACATTCATAAAACATAGGGCTAACGCTAAGGGCCAAACCACACATTACGCACAAAATCTATTACTGGGTATCCCACTGTCTTTTTTTCTTTCCTTAAAGCTGTCACCAGAGGATGTGTATGTGCAGCATCCACTCTGATTTGGACTGGAGCCACAATAAGTGCAGAAGTAGGGAAGTTTAGTCTTTTTTCCAATTCTAATTCCCCAAAGCAAGTGACCTTATTTTACTATATAGGTATAACAGTAAAACCGTCTCATTAACAAGACTATTGAAACATTGCTGTGAGTGGGTTTTGTTGCTGAATGGCGGAGCTTGCTTTGTTTTAATTTTGATTGATATTATCACTATATGTCCTTAAAATATTTTTCTTTTTCTAATGAAGCCACAAATAAATGGAGTAGATGAATAAATGGCCACATTTTTGTTTTTCAGTCCATCCTATTGCCAGAAGCTGAGAGTAGGTAACTTTTTAAAGAAGAAGAAGAGGAGGAGGAGAAGTTTGGATTTGATATCCAGAAGGAGTCTCAAAGCGGCTAACATTCTCCTTTCCCTTCCTCCCCCACAACAAACACTCTGAAGTGAGTGGGGCTGAGAGACTTCACAGAAGTGTGACTAGCCCAAGGTCACCCAGCGGCTGCATGTGGCGGAGCGGAGATGCAAACCCGGTTCACCAGATTACATGTCTATCGCTCTTAACCACTTCACCACACTGTCCCACAATCTTTCAGTCCTCCACCCAGGCAAACCTGGTCATTGCCACAGCTCAGCAGCACATTCCAACCAGACAGAGAAAAGTCAAGCGGTCGTCAGGGGGTGGGGACCAAAGCAGGAACAATGAGGGATGGCAGCGGCCTGGGTTGGGGCATGGCCTGAAGAGAGTCTCAAGGGCTAGATAAAGAGGGCTTGCAAGACAAAGGGCATTTCCCTATGCAGCCAGTGAAATCATTCTCATATTGCCGGTAACCTGCTTCTCTGCAACCGCCTGACTTCAGTGCAATGCGCACACTGTGGATATGAATAGGGCAATAGCAGGAGACTCATTATACCGGCATTCAGGGAAATTACATGGAAAATTTGCATTGGCCATGCCTGCATCCCTATTTTGTTCTCCTCATGTGAACATTGATGATTTGAATATGGATAGGAGGCCAGCTGCTGGCTATTTTGAAATATCCACACAGCCATTTTGCCAACTTTGCCCTGGCGGTTTCAACACTGTTTTGGTACACATTTTTTTCTTGGGGGGGAATTAATGATGACCCTAGTCACACCCACACAATACATTTAAGACACATTCATACCACCTTAACAGATGTCCCTGTTTTCATCGGAGAAATGTTGGGGGGTATGCCTTAATAGCCATGGCTTCCCACTCCAAGAATCCTGGGAATTACAAGTTTACCCTTCACAGAGCTACAATTCCCAGAATTATTTAGGATAAAGTCATGGCTACTAAATTGGAATAAGAGTGCTTTAAATGTATGGTATTGTGGCCAAGGGATGGAAAGATCACGAGGCTCCAAAAATAACAGATTGGCAAATCAAATTACCGGAATTGGTGGAGACGGCTCAACTGACTAGTAAACTCAGAGGAAACTCAAAGCAAAAATTTGCGGAAAAATGGGATGGTTATAGAAGATATGTTCAAAAATACAATAATAGTTTTGACTCCATGCTAGCATTCGAGTGATAAAGGAACTAAAAGGAGGTGGACGACAATCAAGGATTTATTATGTTTTCAGAATGTATTAGAAAAAATATATAGAAAGGTTTATTGTTTTGTGTACATTCAAATGTAAGATAAAATATATGCAAAGGGACTTGACAGGAAGTCAAAGTTGCAGAAAAGATTTTGGAAGATAAAAGGGGAAATAATATTTACTTTCATTGTTATCGTTTTGTGTGTGGGTGAGTGGGTGTCTGCACATATGTGTGTTGTTGTGTGCAATGTTTGGGAGGAAATAAGACGGTAAATAACAAATAACAAACTAAATATTGATGTATGTAATTTTTATTTCTTAATTATATTTTGTGGTAGTATGGCTGTATTGTTTTTTTGTAACATAAAATCATTCAATAATTTTTATTTTTTTAAAAAAAATTAAATGTATGGTATGGATTTGACCCATGCCATTGTGAACATACCATACTTCCCATCTGTAGCCATCAGGCTGCCTACACCTTTTTGTGGTCCTATCACTTTTTCAGATGTGGGAACCATTTTGAGCTATGTCATACCCCCATGCCAGCCATTTTGTGACTGGTGCACACAGTATCTAAAATTCCAGATGTGCCGACTGGCCCTCAAAGATCATCAGCTCCTGCCTTAACAACCTGAATCTCCCAGGTTTGGAAACAGGATACAGCCCCACACTAGAAAAGGTTGTTGGCACATGCAGGCACTCCTGAGCTAGTCAGAAGGAATAATGCATGAGTTAACTGCCCGCATCCTGTATGGGCCAAGTAGGTGCCAGATTCAATAGTCATCATAACTCAGTGGTAGAGCACATAAGTCACATGAAGAAGGTTCCAGATTCAACCCTTGCACTTTCTTTGTAGGACTGAGAAGAAACTCTTTTCTAAAACCTTAGAGAGCACTATAGATCGCGGTATACTCAATTGCATCAAATAATTAAATGTGATTTAAAAAATCAGTTACAGCTAGAGGCTTGCTGATGATTTGACTGCCATTTCAAATCCATTTATTATTTCTTGCTTTTGAGGCTCCTAAACATGTGGAACTGGAGGTGAATTTCTTTTCATTCTTATTCTTTTCTTTCTAAACAAAGAACTCTTAACACATGACGGGGGGTATGGAAAATTATGGGAATTCTTAAAACAAAACTGTCAGTTGTGCAGAGAAAAATATTGTACTCATCACTTAAAGAAAAACTCAGGAACGGTTTAACCATAAAATCAAAAGAGGCCATTAATATAATGCATGTGTATTATTGCATATGTGTCCATATTTATTTAAGAAACTATATGGCATGTATCTGTATTCTGCTTTCCTTTTCTTCCAGTACAAATACTTATCTTCCTCCATCTACACCCACTTTTGCCCTGTCTCAGGAGCAACTGCTATTCAGAAACGCATTACAATGTTTCACTGTTTCATATTTGGTATTGCAAATGTGCACCTCAATGAACAAAACATAAGTGTTTACTGAAGTACCAGACAGTATAACTGAAAGTGCATGCCATAAATGCATGTAATTAAAAGATGGGCTCCTGAGGTCAGAGATGAAGAAGCCAAACACTGGTGGAATGAGTCAAAATCAGAGATATCAAAGAAAATACCTGCATATGACAATTGAGAGTGCTTGTCTGTTGATCTTGGCCATTTTATCAGATAATTAACACTAACCTTAAGATTCCACTCCATGTGAGAAGACTGCAGTCTTACTTATTTTTTGTTCCTTCCTTTCATACTGTCTTCTGCAAGGTGAAGATTTTGTCAATGTTTAGCGAAATCTCTTCAAGACAAGTGCTTCCATTGGACAAGAGAAATGTTTGCCGTCTTCCACCCATTCTTCTCACCTGTCTCCACTTGCTAGATTCTCAGCATTGACCCTGACACCAAAATAGCTTTTCATTTCCTTGTTTGTCTGTCATTCTGCACATTATTATTTTGCACAGGGTTGAAAGCCCAAGAAATTGCATAGATTTGTAACCCTCTTCTCCCATCCCTTTGAAAAGCTTTGTTACTTGTTTTCCTGGCTGGTGTAGATGATCTCAGCTCTCTTCCTATAGTATGTGAACCATGTTGTCACCTACCTGCACATAAACTGTAAGGAGCAACCCAATTGTTCACCATATCTTTCATTTTCATTCTCATATTCATTTCAGACGTATCTCGTTTTGAAGCTACTCCTAGGTGCACTAAAAGGATGCTAAAGTTTTGAAGCATTCTTAGTGGTTGGAGTTCATCTGTTTCTTCAGTTAAGTTAAGTGAGGGAAATGGTTACATTTTATGCTGTTTGGGTCCAGATCAAGATTTTTGTATCTTCCAGGGCCTCAGCCTTTGTTTCACAGAATGTAAAATAGCATGTGATGGCAGAAAATCGCTGATGATAGATCCTGTTGGCTCTGAACGATATGTATGGAATCAACTAAAAAGCTCTGATACAGAATTCTCTTGTAAGTTAGTCAGTCATCTCTAAACTGTGTCATTGTGTTTTTATTTTTGTTTTTCAAATAAGGGTCTGAGTTGTATTCAATTAACTTTTGCTCAAAGTAGAACCCTAATCCTAAATTACTCATGGCCATTAAATTATAAAAAAATTCCTTCCAATAGCACCTTAAAGACCAACTAAGTTAGTTCTTGGTATGAGCTTTCGTGTGCATGCACACTTCTTCAGATACACTCATGCACACGAAAGCTCATACCAAGAACTAACTTAGTCGGTCTTTAAGGTGCTATTGGAAGGAATTTTTTTATTTTGACTATGGCAGACCAACACGGCTACCTATCTACTACTGGAACCATTAAATTATATGATTGATATTTATAACTTATTTATAACTTACAGAGTTATAACTTTCTCTAGTTTGGGGCATTTTTATTTTTTGACACTGAATATTCCCTCATTTGGGGAGAAAGTTGTGGGTGGGACAGAGGCAGTACAAAGGAAGAGGACACCTGCACCATCACACACACTTCTCAAGACAACCATGTCCCCAGTGATAGCACAACTTGACAGCGGATCCACTCCTATAGATTTGCCTAGCCTTAAAAATACGATTTTCTGATCAGCACAACAAAGTAGGTTGGCACAAAATCCACATGATCACTACATCCAGGCCAAGCAGACAGACTGAAAGCGAACTAGTGAAGGGATACAAGCAAAGGTTGTACAACTGACCCGCACTGTGTTGCTTGCAAGGGTCTTGTTTTATTGTCTGTTTTAATTATGGGTGTTTATACTTCAATATTTGTGTAACTGAATTTTATACTTTGTAAAACACCAGTGCACTTTCAGTCTTATCTGTTTGGCCTAGATGTAGTGATCATCTGTCTCATGAGATAGATAGATGTCAACAATAAATGTATTTTTGTTGAAGTACATTATTTTCTAACATTTTAAAATAGATTTTATATAACTTATTTGGTTATCTAACAATATATCACCACGTTCTTGAACTATTTTTTGTCATGATCATTTAGATTTTCTGTTAAAACCCAGGGGCGGCTCACTTCTTGCCAGCTGCAATATTTGCTTGAGCTGTTTGCCTGACTTTCTTTAGCCTGCTCTTCTTATTTTCATGCAAGTCATGTCTGATTGGTCTATGCTTTAGTTCAGTGGCAGCAAACCTTTTAGAGACAGAGTGCCCAAACTACAAACCAAAACCCACTTATTTATTGCAAAGTGCCCAGGACTGTTGAGCTTTTTTGGGGGAGCTGCTGACCAAATTTTGGAGCTTTTTTGGGGGGGGGTCGCAAAAGTTGTTTTGGGGTTTTTTTGGGGGGAACACTCCAAAGCTGCTGAGCTTTTTTTTGGGGGGGGAGAGAACAGAAATAAATGACGAATAATACCTTCACTTGAACTAACACGCAGCACCGACACCATCGTCTGCCACCGCCATCATCGTCATTGAATAAAGGAGACTGAGAGGAGATGTGGTAGCCATCTTTAAATATCTAAAGCAATGTCACATGATAGAAGATTAAAAAAGCTTGTTTGCTTCTGCTCCAGAGGGTGGGACCCAAACCAATGGCTTCAAGTTACAAGAAAGGAGATTCTGGTTAAACATCAGGAAGTACTTTCTGACAGTAAGAGCTATTCAAAAGTGGAATGGACTCCCTTAGAAGTTGATGGACTCTCCTTCATTGGAGGCATTTAAGCAGAAGTTGGTTATCTGTCATGGATGCTTTAGTTGAGATTCCTGCATTGCAAGGGCTTAGACTCAATTATCTTTGGGGTACCTACTAACTCTACAGTTCGATGATTCTATTATCTTATTGACAGGAATTAAGAAACCAAGCAAGAAGAAAGAACATAGAAGGTATAAATTGGATCCTGCTCCATTTATGAAGAAAACCTCTCCAGCAACTCCTGTAAGTCTCCAGGGGTTGCCTACCATCATTAATAAAGGAGAGAAAGGGGAACCAAATATTATCCAATAAGCCTTTCAATGACTGTCCAGGAGCCCTACAAAACAAATGAGTTAACTTTGCAGAGAAAACTATAGTCGAAATCTATTGATACCAGCTGCACAGTGCGAAGCTTTTCCAAACATATTTTTACATGTTTCCCTCCTATGCCACCACATTCTGAGAAGTGTGAAATCTGGTGGATAGCTACCTATCCACATATAGACAACCAAGCATTCTGCTACTTAGACTGGGCTTAGCCCTCTTGATCAAGGGTAAAAGGCTGGGTGAAACATTTCACCAGCAACAGACACTATTGCAAAAATGTTGAACCGCAGAATGTGGCCCTGAATGACAAAAGAACAAAACCATCATTTGGACCCAGTGCGCATGACTCTGTTATAACTCCCCACTTAAATTAACTCGAGGCTAAAATGTTGTTAAGCAATCATGTAAATCCTTTCAGAACCCATGAATACAACACGATCCTTGCTTGGAATCCTGAAATGAATATTCTTTTGGGGGGAATTATAGGGACAGAACTACCTAAACTGTATAGAAACTTATTCATGTATGCTACTGCAGCGGCAAGAATGTTACTCGTGCCAAAATGGAAAGAAGCAGAAATCCCAGCAAAAGAAGAATGGATACAAAAACTTATGGAATATGCAGAAATGGTGAAACTTACAGGAAGAATAAGAAATCAAGATAACAATCTTTTTATAGAAGAATGGAAATGGTTTATTGAATATTTACAGATAAATTGTAAAAGGATAAGCACTTTGGCAGGATTGTTGTCATAACCTGCAGTTATTACAAGAGTATATATTTAAAGTAGATGAATAAATGAGCAAATTAAGATAATTTGGATATGAAGAAGATATTAAAAAATAAACTTAAGGAACTGCAGAAAGAGGGGGAAGTCAAGTTTTGAAATGTTAAAATGATTGTAAAATTAGTGAAATGTATAAACCTGAAAAGCATAATTTTTTTTAATGAAATGAATATTCTTCATATCAAAATGAAGGTTGTGTCTTCCATTTTGCATACATGCTGGTGAGTAGCAACATTATTTGCATACACGACGACAAGGAACAAAGCTTTTCAAAGGAGGAGGGGGTACAAATCTATGTAATTCCTTGGGCTTTCAACCCTGTGCAAAATAGAGATGTGCAGAATGCCAGACAGACAAGGAAATGAAAAGCTATTTTGGTGTCAGGGTCAGTGTCAAGACTCCAGCAAGTGGGGACAGGTAAGGAGAAAGGATGGAAGACAGTGCCGATTCCTCTTGCCCAATGGAAGCACTTGTCTTCAAGAGATTTTGTTAAATGCTGACAAAATCATTGTCTTGCCAAAGACATGCAAAATGGAGGAATGTTAAGGAAGGCACACTGCAGAATCTTCTTATAATTGAGTGGAAGCTTAAGGTTAGTGTTCATTATCTGATAAAATGGCCAAGATCAGCATGGAAAATAGGTGAAGGACAAGCACTCTCATTTGTCCCATGCAGACATTTGCTTCGAGATCTCTGTTTGTTTTTTACCCGTTCCACCAGTGCTCAGCTTCCTCATCTGACCTCAGGAGTCCATCTTTTCATTACGTGCAATCATAGCATCCACTTTCAATTATACCGTCAGCACTTCAGTAAGCTCACATGTTTTGTTCATTGAGGTGCAAGATTGTACCAAATAAGCAAGCACAAAATAGAGCAATGTGTTTCAGAACAGTGGTTGCTGTTAAAACAGGCCCCAAAGTGGTAGGCGAGAGAGGAAGATTATGTATTTTTCTTGGATAAAATGGAAAGCTAATACAAATATTACAAATAACAATACAAATACACATTTATTGTGTTATGGTTCTGTTTTGGATTTATGGATAATGTTGCTTAAACCATTCTGTTTAAGAATTCTCATCCTTTCCTGCAGTATTTTCTTATTCTGTCTTGATAGAGTTCTTAATTAGAATTTTTTACTGAGTCAGGCCATTGGTCCAAAATGCTATGTATTGCCTGCAGTGACTCTTGAGGACCTAAGACAGAGTTCTTTCCCAGTCCTAGGTGGAAATGCCCAAGATTGATTTCAGCATCTTCTCTATCAACTGGTGACCCCCCTCTGAAAATCCAGGATAGGAGAAAGCAGGGAGGATTTATTTAAACCAAGAAAACATTTCACAGCATGTCAGTAATTTGTATGATGAAGTAACCCCTTCTCACAACCAGTGTGCCTGATTTAAATTATTAATTTTATTAGGATTTCTTGGGGTTATGTCCTTTTAAACACCGTGGGAGGGGGGATTATTGTTTCTTACTATAGTGCAGGGGTCCTCAAACCTTTTAAACAGGGGGCCAGTTCACTGTCCCTCAGACACTGTTGGGGGCCGGACTATAGTTTGAAAAAAATATGAACAAATTCCTATGCACACTGCACATATTTTATTTGTAGTGCAATACAAAATGTTTAGGGGTATGCGCACCCCTGCGTCCCTCCCCTAGTAAAAAAGGGCACTGGTTGGGTGTATCTTACAAAGAGCCTCCTTCCTGTGCTGCTCTATTAAGTCCTGACTGACTGAAACTGCTCCAGTCAGGCAATACTGAGATAGGTGGAACATGTTAGGATATAGTTCCGTTCCACCTTAAAAGGGTACAGGCATGACTGTTGTGTGTCACATGCCTGTTTACTTCCAGCACAGTCTGCTGGGAACTTCCTTTTGTATATTGCTTTTGTGTTGTCGCTGTTTTGCTGGACACGAAGGGAAGCAGACATGTTTTTTCCTTTGTTCCTGAACTATGATGAATAAATGCTGTAAATATGCTTACACATGGCTCTGTCCGCCTCTTCCATTGTGAGAAGATTTTTTCACTCTGCTGATAAGAGCGTGCACGAGTCTCTAAATGTATCCGAGGTCCGTGTCGCTGATTGATGCTGTACTGGAGATTGCCCGGCTGCCGGTCGGTGGCTGGAGCCAGCTGGAGGCCTGCCTGATGCCCCCGTCTCCCCAGCAGCATCCCAACAGAACGATGGTTGGAAACTTGCTTAGGCCAAAAGGGTAGGAGGCTGAGGACATCTGGAGAGTGCTGCGGCTGAATCCAGCCAAAGGGTCACTTAGCCTGGAGCACTCAAAGTGGGGACATGCACGATCTGTTCCCTCCTCCTATTTCCCAATTCCCAAAGGAAGGAAAGCAAGAAGGAGGGCAGGCCAGCAGGGCAAGCGAGGGACTCGCCTTTGTCTCCTCCCTTCCCGTGGAACAAGCGAGGGGAACAAGCCTGCTCTGTGGGGCTTTCGGAGTGGCGCCTCCTCCTCCGAGGAGACCCCCAAGGGGAGGAGGCAGCTGCCAAGGTAGGGGCGTTTTGACACAGCCAGATCAGATGAACGCCTGTCTCGTTTGTTCATGAGCAAGCCCCTCGGAGGTGACCCTGGTTGCAAGCGTGTTTCAGAGCTTGTAATGGGGAAATGGGGGCAGTGGAGATTCTGCGCCTCCTTCCATCGGGAATAAGGCCCAGGGAAGGCGATGGCGCTGGCTCTGCCCGGGCGGGGCGGGTTCAGGACCCTGGCAGGCTGGATCTGGCCCATGGCCCGCGGTTTGAGGTCCCCTGCTATAGTGTGTATTTTTGTGTTTTGATATTGTAAACTCCCCTGCGATCCTTGGGAGGAGGAGGAGAAGAAGAAGAAGAAGAAGAAGAAGAAGAAGAAGAAGAAGAAGAAGAAGAATGATGATATGCATGATATGTATGTATTTATTTCTTTACTGGCTGGAGAAATCAATTGCAAAATTCAGAGAAGTACAAATTTCAAAGGATAGTGAAGCTGTGTTCTTGTATGGTTTCAGAAAGTGCAAATTAGTTAGGTTTGCCTTTAAATGTGAACTGAACCAAACTTCTCCAGCCCTACAGCAGAAAAAACCTACATTGCTGTCAAATGGGGGGGAAATTGTCGGTTCACAACTGCAGCTTATAAACACGTTTCTGTTTCAAGAGAACGGGTAGACATTTTTTTCCGGTCTGGACCTCTGGATTATGAAGTGAGAGGAAAGACATGGTTGCTATGGTGATGAAGCCTTGTCCAACCTATGTCACAATAGACCATTGAGTGAAGTAGGCACTAAGTTCACTATTTCTAGTGGCTCTGAGCCCAGATTGAACCCAGATAAGACCTAAGTGCCATGTCAATGGCCCCAAGAAAAAGGGAAACCGTTCATAGGCAATAATGTAGTGGGGTGAACATTTTACTCCTGGCATGGCTTTCAGCCATATAGAACTGCTTTCAATTGTGAGCAAAGAGGGGGTTAAAGGAATCAATCAGGAAGTAGGAAAAGCTTTTCAGGTATTAGGGAGAAGAGAGAAGCTTCATGAGATTCTTTACTGGACTCCATCTTACCTTCATCTCCTTCACATAAACAGTTTTGTTTCCTGTTGCCTAATCTGATTGATACTTGGGTTCTCAGCTGCATATTATTCCATCAAACTGCATATTATGCTCATTGGCTGCAAAATGCAAGCCAAATGAACTCCCTCAGATCGTGGTGGACTCTCCTTCATTGGAGGTTTTTAAGCAGAGATTGGATGGCTGTCTGTCTTGGATGCTTTATTTGAGATTCCTGCATTGCAGGGAGTTGGGCTAGATGGCCCTTCCAACTCCACAATTCTCTGATTCTGTGTTTCAAACAGAACTTTGCTCTGCCTTCAACTTCCTCCAGTAACAAGATGCCCTCCTGTTTCTGGGACTGTTCAAGAAGAGGTAGCATTTCCTGTCATGTTTCACCCCTTGCAAATCATTTTTGGAAATGAAATATCAGCTATTGTTAAGGAACATTCTAGAAACAAAACGCCAATGAAACACTGACGATAATATATAGAGGGTTTTAAAAATGATTATTTCTGCTTCTTTTTCCTTTCTTTTCCATGAGCCGAGTTCAATAGAATATACAGATTTAACTGAATAAACAAAGAGTCAAAAATAGTTTTGTTTTCCTATAAGGGCAAAAGACTCCGCTTTCATTTTTGTCTCAATTTGTAGCAATTTTACAAAATTACTATTTTAATCAGTAGAGATCTGTCAAGTGCCACACTGGGCAAGTTCTCATGTATCAAAGGAGATGCAGCTGGAACGGAAACAGATGGAAGGTGTAAATGAGAAGATTCAATTAACATTTCCCCCCACCAGCACCATTTCAGAAAGAAAAGAAAAAACAAATCTTCTGGGATTGAGACTGATCCTTTAATTTAATTACACTTTAAGTTCTGTTGTTGTTTTAAGAAAACCATGCTTTAACGTACCATCAGTATGTTTATGGTGTATGTTTTCTTTTTGCTTGAAGATGTTCTATAGAAACCTATCAAAAGCTAACTAATCCATTAAACGATAGTATGTTAAGTAGCCACATAAATATCCTGGTTTCAAAAACCAGAAGCCCCACACACAGCCACAAGCACTGTGCAGACCAGAAAAAATTAATATAGGGCTAAGTGGACCCCTCTTCCTTCTCTTTTCCCTCAAGGTGTGGCTTCAGGTATATGGCCCTTGCCATAGACCAGCCCATATTCAGTGGGAGGCCGGTGCATTCATACATTACTCCTCCCTAGAGCTATTATAAGTGTGTCCATTTGTCTGTTTGTATGGGAGGAAGGTAGATCATGCTTCATGTGTATCAAAGACTGTGGACATCCAGTAATTTTACTCAAAAGTGTTCACTTCATTGGTGAAGCTTAAGAGAATTCTCTATTAATTGCAAAGCTGAAGCATAATGTCTGCACAGCTGAAATGCTCCAAAGTGTAGAACCCCCAAACTCAACAAATCCTGCTCTTTCCCCACCCCCACCTTCCACACCAATCAGAATGGTGTTTCAAGCAAATGTCAGAGTGTTTCCGTGGTGCAAAGTTCAAAAGGATGGCATGGCATCTCTAATCCATCATCTCCATTCTTTAGATGTCAATCATATGCTCTGAACCCCATTTACATGTATGGGGGTGGAACCAGGAATGACAACCAGAGCAGAAGACTTTCTGCCAGAAACTTTGGGCCCATTCTGCTTCTTCTATAAAGAAGACTGGAACAGGAAATGGAAGAAACCTGATCTTCCCCTCTGGAATGATGAGACAATGAGTCTTTCTATTGTCTTCTCTCATATGGGGAGATAAGCAGGAAATGGAGGCCTAGTTGCCCCTCAAGATTCTCTGTTCTTTTAAATCTCTGGATTAAGGCGTAAGATAGAAAAGGTGACTTAGTTCTTTAGAACAGATGTGAGGGACTTTTGGCCCTCTGTATGTTGATGAACCACAACTCTTGGCCATTGATCATGCTTTCTGGGGCTGATGAGTGGTGTACTACATCTGGAGGGGCAAAGCTTCCCTGCACCTGTTCTAGATTCAAGGGCAGGTTAGTGAGCATAGATGTGTTAGCTGCTGAAGCATAAAATCCTAGCTGCATCTGGCCCTGGCAGGGGCAGCTTGGCCTGCACCACCAGCAGCTCCCCCTTCACAGGCTCTGGATCAGTAGCTTTCTTTTGTGCGAAAGACGTGTGTCATTTAGAGCCGAGTTCTCCTAGGAGCCAGTTGATTCGTGCAAGAGTTCAGCACCAAAAATAGGACATCCAATCAGAAGCCAGTATGGATTCTGTAATTCCAGGATGTCCCAGTCAAGTTGGACTGTTGACGGGTGTGCATCTCTTCTATGAGGACAGGTTGCAACCTTTGGAGCGTTTTTTAAAATTTTTTTTAAAAAGGTAAAGGACCCCTGACAGTTAAGTCCAGTCGCGAACGACTCTGGGGTTGCGGCGCTCATCTTGCTTTACTGGCCAAGGGAGCTGGTGTACAGCTTCCGGGTCATGTGGCCAGCATGACTAAGCCCCTTCTGGCGAGCCAGAGCAGCACATGGAAACGCCGTGTACCTTCCCGCCGGAGTGGTACTTATTTATCTACTTACACTTTGATGTGCTTTTGAACTGCTAGGTTGGCAGGAGCAGGGACCGAGCAGCGGGAGCTCACCCTGTCACAGGGATTTGAACCGCCAACCTTCTGATCGGCAAGCCCTAGGCTCAGTGGTTTAGACCACAGTGCCACCCACTTTTTACGTTATAAAAAAGGCCAGTTGAGTTGATGGTGGGGTATATAAGATTAAGCATGGTATAGCAAAAATGGATAGGGAGAAAATTTTCTCCCTCTCTCAATACTAGAACTTGGGAAACATTCCATGAAGCTGAATGGTAGCAGATTCAGAATTGACCAAAAGAAGTACTTACAGCCTATTGTTAAACTATGGAATTTGTTACAAATAAGGATATACAAATGCAACTCAATCTGTTCCAACATTCAATTGTGCTTTCTTCTTGTATTTTCTGTTCTGCTACAGTTGGTTTATCTTTCTTTTGCTTCACCATCTATTGATTCAGAAATATACATATTTTAATGTATATCACAGCACACAATATATGTGCATATCTCAATCAACAACAGACATTTTAAAATCATTTACCTTTCCAAGTTGATGAATTTCCAGAGGGGTGGCTGTTAGTCTCTTTAGCAAAAACAATAGTCTTGTGGCACCTTAAAGTGATTTTAAGGGTAGAATGTCAAACCCTTCACCTATATATATAATTTTTCTGAAGACCACATTTTCCTGGAGCTCATTCATTTTCTTTGACCTGCTCCTGTCAACTCTTGATTTACAATATTCAGTTCAGTTGTTCATTCCACCTGTTCTAGTTCACTTCTGTTTCAATATACTGCAATTGGCTGTACAACATCCAGCAATACTTTACTAGAACAATGGTTAAATTTTTAAAAAGGTAAAGGACCCCTGGATGGTTAAGTCCAGTCAAAGGCGACTATGGGGTTGCAGCGCTTGTCTCGCTTTCAGGCGGAGGGAGCCGGCATTTGTCCACAGACAGCTTTCTGGGTCATGTGGCCAGAATAACTAAACCACTTCTGGCGCAACAGAACACAGTGGCAGAAGCCAGAGCACACACACACAAAAACACCATTTACCTTCCTGCCATAGCGGTACCTATTTATCTACTTGCACTGGCATGCTTTCAAACTGCTAGGTTTGCAGGAGCTGGGACAGAGCAACGGGAGCTCACCCCATCATGAGGATTCGAGCCACTGACCTTCTGATAGACAAGCCCAATAGGCTCAGTGGTTTAGACCACATCTACCCATCTTACTGCATTATATCTGAGAGATAATCAGCACAACCACTCTCCCCTTTGGGCCTGAAACTTTTTCTTTTTAATCAAAGCTTTATAATTTTGTTTAGCTTCAAACCACTCTGCAGGGAATGAGGGTAGATTGGCAGACCTATAGTTCCTGTATTTCCCCAACAAAGAGCGCTTCATAGCGAGGCATTCCTGATCAAACCAGGGTTTAGATTTGTTGTATAATGGCTGCCGCGTTGCCTTTTTTGGGGTCAAATAGGGTTGAAGAAGTGAAATCAAATCCTGAAACAAGTTTATTCTAGTTTCAGGGTATGAGGAGTTTAAGAGGTTGTCTCTCCTAATGAGGAATATATCTGAGTGAGTGCTTGCTGCCTTGTTCACCAGCATAGATCAATCGGCTACCATCCCAGAGGATTGGGGACTAGCAATCATCATCCCAATATACAAGAAAGGGAGCAGATCGGACCCTGCTAATTACAGGCCAATTAGTCTCCTAAGCATTATCAGTAAACTGTATGCTGGCCACTTATGTAATAAACTTGAGGAAATAGAGATGTGCTTCCTTAATTCATAATTAGCTTAAAAGCACATAAAGTGCCATTTAGATAGGTGTACACCCTCACAAAGTTTTTTGGAGATAAGAACACAATAAGCATGACAAATAAATAGTCACAGGTATTTCAAAACACACACATACAAAAACGCCTATTTGATCCACAGTACAAAAATATTTTGGAAATTATCAGCTGTACAAAAATATGAATCCCTAGAAATTATAATTATTACATTTACAGTGGTACCTCTGGAGGCGAATGGGATCCGTTCCGGAGCCCCGTTCGCATCCAGAAGCGAATGCAACCCGCGTCTGCGTGTTTCGCGATTCGGGCGCTTCCGCGCATGCGCATGTCATTTTGAGCATCTGCGCATGCGCAAGCGGTGAAACCCGAAAGTAACGTGCTCCGTTACTTCTGGGTCACCGGGGAGCGCAACCCGAAAATATTCATCCCGAAGCTACTTCAACTCGAGGTATGACTGTACTGCAAGTGTGTTTTGGTCAATCTTTCAAAAAAGAAAATCTGGACAGATATAGCTATTGCATGGCAAACACAGGGCTGACAATCCAAGCTGCCACTTCTTTGCTCATTGGGAAATTGCCTTCACAAAGTCATTTAAATAATACATATGCAGTCCAGAGATAAAAGAAATCATGACACTTTGAGGAAACTGAACAAAAACAGTGTATAAATTGACAAGAAAGGAGCAGAGAGAGCTGGTCTTTCTTATTTTGGGTCTTGTACATAACAGGGAGGCTTGTACATAACAGGAAGGCTTTCAACCAAAAATAGCCCTGTGTCATCTGACTGAGTTCTGAGAGCAGCAGCAGCAGCTCGTCAGCTGAGGTCCTATCAAGACACAAGCGTGTACTGTTTCTAATGGTTTTCCACGTTCAGTTGTTGACATATTGTTGTACATCACCCTTATATTTTATGAGACAGCAGAATATGCATAGCTAGTTAAATAAATAAATAAGACAGTCTTTGTCAGAGACACACTGCACTGGCACTTGAATCAGTAACCACAAGAAACAGAGGGTTTGGAACTAGGGATGGAAGGACCTATCAATTTTTGGTTCTCTTAAATTCTCATTTTTCCAATCTTTTTAATCTTAAATTGGGTTCTCACATATTTTTTTTCTTTAAAAAAAATCCCTTCTCCCAATATGCATTTTAGTATGTTATTTTCACTAATATATTCATTTTTAAGCACACTTTCCTCTAATATGTGCATTTTTAGGAAGAAGAAAAAACAACCAACATCATTTGAAGAACTGTGTTGCAAAATTTTGGCAAGTGTGACTTTTGAAGGATAGCTGTGTTTCGGGTTGCATTTTTTTTTCCAGAGAGTGCAAATTTAGTAGATTGGACTTTAAATGTGCACTGAATTGAATTTCTCCTCTGTCAGTACTCAGAATAACTAAATAGCCTCTGATACACTGCTGCCTCTTATCCACTGGGCAAAGCATTCTGATAGCATTTGGCAAGCAGTCGTGGTGTGGTGGCTAACGCCTGATTTTTGTAGACAGAGAAAAATAAACTCCTGCTGGAATGAGATTACACAGTTGCTCATTCTGCAAAGTCAGAGTTAAAGGAGGGAGGGAAAGAGGGAGGGAGATGCACTGGAGTTAGGATGTGTGTGTTTTTTTACTTGTTGATATTCTTTTATAAAAAGGAAGTCATTGGCTTCTCCCTATTTGGTTTGGCAAAGGTAGAGAAGAGCTACAAAATCATTAGACTGAGGATGAATAAATATTTTCAACTTCTTGAAACCAATTATAGTATTTGTTGCTTGGATGAATTCTTGAATTCCTTCGGTTTTATGAGGGCTGTTAAATCAGATGCTTGCTAAGAATATATTAGGAATTAAGATGTTGGCTCAAGTGTGTAGCGTTTCTTGTCCAGACTCTTCTCTTCAGCCTTTCCATGAGCCAGAAGCTTAAAAATATAGATCGAGGTTGACACTTGGAATTGCCATGAAGTCTTGTGTCTGTTCCAAAATGCATTGCACCCTTTGAACATTAAAGCCAAGCATTTAGCTGCCAAACCTTCTTCTGTCTCCTCCTGCTGCACCTTTGCCTTGGGAACGTGTGAGTGAGTAGCATGCAGAACAGACTCCAGCAGGGAATGAATGCTATTCTCTAGTCATCTTTTCCAATGGAGCTGATGGGCCTTGTGGTCTAGCACAAAGCATGTTCTCATTAAAAGAGAGCACGTGTTGCGGTGGGGGCCAGCCAAGACACCCGTCTGTTGCCGGGCAGTTTGGGATGGTATGGCTCTGGCAGGTACTGGTAGCCTGAGCTGCTGGGGTGATTTAGATGTTGCCAATTTGGGGGTGGGAACAGAGGTTTTTTAAACAGTGCTTGCAGCAATCTGCTTTCTCTTTCGCTGCGTGCACCGGATCCTTAATTTGGGTCTTGTGCGTTGACCTTGCTATGCCTGTCATGGGGTCATCTGCCATTGGGGCAGGGGCCTGGTAGGAATTTTGTCCATTTGGCTGATTGGCTAGTGCCATATGGTTTTTGCCTACTGCATAGCAAATCGTCACAACTTGTAAGGTTGCGGTTAGGCATTGGTTAAAATTGGTTGGAGGAGGGGTAAGGATTGGCTGGGCCTGCCCCTCCAATGCTGCTGCTGCAAGGGAATTCTGTTAAAGGAATTCAGGGGCTTGCCATCCTTTTGTCCAAACCCCTGGAATCGGGTTCGGGCCACGTAAGCCCCTGGGAGCATGCGGGGAGAAGCTGAGGGCCTGTGTCGCAGCTCCAGTTCTCCCCAACATTGTTTCCCCTCACTGACTTTCGCTGGAATCCAGAAGTCAGTTCTGTCCCCAGGCGGGGGGACAGATAGTCCTAACCAATGCATAAGCAACCACTCACATCCATGTATGTTAATAAAGTTGTGGCCAAAATTATGCCAAAAACCTTAAACAAAAATTTTGTGTGAAGTGTGCGTTAATGGGGTGCGGGTGTCTTGGGGACCTCAACACGCAAACACCTGTTTTTGTCTGTCATTTCCTGCTGGAGTGGCGGCCAGACCTCCTGTCTCTTCCTTCATTGGTACAATCTGCTGGAAACACAATGGCACTGGTGGGGAACCAGTTTCCCTCTAGATGTTGCAGGACTACAGCTCCCATCTTCCTGACCACTGGTCATGCTGGCTGGGGCTGATGGCTGTTGCTTTCCAGCAACATCTGAAGGGCCATAGTTTCTATTGTCCTGGCTGATGGTTCCCCTTTCCCCCCACAAGATGTAATGTCAGCAACCTTACCGTGGGACAGTTGGAACATTTGCAGAAACACATAGGAACCACTTACTTGATGGCAGCCCCATTGCTAAAGGCAGGCATTGATGGCTAGGCCAAGAGGTGAAGAAGGAGACGCAGCTCCTGCACCTTCAGTAGTTGTGTAGAAGAGATCATTTCAGGAGGTTCAGCTTGTCATGCAAGGTACAATAGTTGAACTCTTTCATTCTACTCAACAATTAAAGCTGCAGACCCCTGCTCCTTTTCCCACTAGGTCACCACTTTGGAGGCACTTGGGTGTCTGAATGGTGAAGCAAGACTTCTTAGAGTTTCAGCCATGGTGGATGGGGAGTACCATTTGGGCTATGCTTCAGGCAGCAAAATGTATTGGGCTAGCACCATGTGTCTATCCAAATGAAAAGGAAGCAGCAGTGAGCTCCCTTGAAAAAGCACCCTATGGGGGCATTACACACATACACACACACACCCTCATTCACACTCAGTCCTGGCAACTGCATAGACTTCAGCTACTGAGAAATTATTAGAGCTAAACAAAACACCCTCCTCCTTTTTAAAGTGTGTTCTGTGCTGGGGGTTTCCATGTTGATATGCCTCCTGCTCAGGACTGGGGAGATTTATGTGAGATCGTCCCAATCCCATTTGCACAGGGTTGTATCCAACCAAGTTCTATTCAAAGTAGACCCACTGAAATGAATGGACTTAAGTTAGTCCCCACCTGCACAACACACATAAAACATATTTCATACCACTTTTAACTGTGATTTGTTAAGATACCCCTATTCCCCTCACAGAGCTACAATTCTCATAGTTCACCTCCAAAAGAGGGTTTGATCGGATCGTTAAACTAACCTGAGAATTGTAGCCTTGGTTGGGAGGGATGGGGACAGGTGGTGCCTAATATCTCTCAGCACCCTTAACAAATCATAATTTTGAGCATTCTTTTTGGGAAGCCACAACCACTTAAAGTGGAACGATACTGCTTTAAATGTATAGTGCAGATGGGGCCTAAGTCACAGCCACTAATTCCAAAGGGGCTGCTCTAAACAGGGGTAACAATGGATATAGTATTTTGTCATTCCTTTGCATTTTGCCAGGCAGAGACACATGGGAGACAATTTGTGCATATTCGTGACATTTACAAAGAGGTTGTTTAAGATACTTATTGGTATAAATGAAAGCAAGTGTCACCGAGATATAGATGGTAAGTAAACATAGCCCATTAATGTACATTATATCTGACTTTCTTAATTTACTGCACATCTTCCAGGAGCAGTGAATCAACCGCAATCAAGCTTAGTTTTCTTGGCAATAAAAAGTAAATAAAAACCTAGACACCCAAGTTGTTCAGTTTCGAAAGCAGCCTGTCTCATCTGCCCTTGAAACTGTCTCACAGCAAAATCTGCAGAGAACAACCCAACCATTACTACAGACGAAAAATCCATGGTTTCTATATGTGCCAAAGCTGTTACAATGAGTCAGCTGTCTTCTCCAAAAGCCAAAACATTAAAAAGTTAATGTCAGGTGGACAGAGGTGCTACACCAGCTTCCTGGCAGCTGGGTCACTGTTACTTACCAGGAGTGTTACTTACCTCATGAAGCTGAGGCTCTAAGACTTTGGCCACCTCATGAGAAGAGAAGACTCCCTGGAAAAGACCCTGATGTTGGGAAAGTTTGAGGGCACAAGGAGAAGGGAACGATGGAGGACGAGATGGTTGGACAGTGTTCTCGAAGCTACCAGCTACCAAACTGCGGGAGGCAGTGAAAGACAGGAGTGCCTGGAGTGCTCTGGTCTGACAAAAAGTCGCACACGACTGAACGACTAAACAACAAATGCTGGCTTGTTACCTTTATCTGTTGTTTTTGATGTGTTGCTTTACTGATTTTTATTGTTCCTAAAGCTCCGCTGCCTCGTGGCTATATTCATTTGTGAGAAAGGCTTTGGGAGTACACCCCAAGGAAAAATCTTGCAGGATTGCAGGATATCTTCAGGAGAAGAAAAGGCTAAGGAGTAAGCCTTATACAAATATGGAATGGAGTCCCTAAGATGGTTGCATGGTGTCTTGTATGCAAGTCCTGCAGCCAAACTGGTGCCAAATGTATTGCTCTGTTTTCCTTTGGACTTTATCAGCGAGGCTGGGGTAGGTGGGGATGGTCTTGTTGTCTGGGCAGTTCAGGAGCTCTATACACACTGCCCAGGCTTGTTCACCAGTGAGGTCACTTCAGTGCTGCCAACACCACAAAAACACCACAGGAGGCAGCAGTTATGAGTTACCAGTCTGTGTAGCCACAGCAGGCGCTGTGATTCTCCAGCGGTTTGACCTGCAGAGGCATGGTCCAATGTCTCCTGAGACAGACAGATGCCAACAATTAATGATTTTTAGAACCAGTATTATTAATGTTGACATATGAAGGAATGTTGCAAGTAGTGGTGATGCTAGGAACAGTGCTAGATGTTCAAACAATGGGTAAGCATTTCCCAGTTTTGCAGTGTCGTTACTTTTCCCTCCACGCTACTTTGCTTATGGGCTGTGTGTGTGTGGGCGCGCGCATGCACGCACACACACATACACACACACAAAGGTTGCTTCTCCCATAAGGTGGGCCTTGAGTGGATTTGTTATTTTCACCACTAAATAATAGCAGGATTGCCCCATGTTCATCCATCCAGTATGAATAGCCTGTAAAACTTAAAACACTAGAAGTGCAAATGAGGTATTTGTGACATTTTACAAGTTGCTCCTCAGCCTAGTTTAAAACAACAACACCACTGGAAGTGATATAATAATTGACAGAGAGCCCAGTGCCACTGGATCCTGCTGGATACTCTTATAATTGCAGGTTGGATTTATAAGAGGAGGAAACCTGAAGGCTAACTTGCTGTCTATTGATTTAAGATGACATTTCCCCCCAGTATGTGGTGCCTACGGGCATCCCTGTAGAGCTACATAAAACTGCAAAGCTGCATGACTTCTCATTTTCCCCCTTTCCCTGAAGATGAGCAGAGTCTTTAGCCAATAATAACATCAGAGTAAAAGCCATATTAAGGCTATTATTGGTGCCAAACCAACACAATGATATAAAAGTAGAAAGAGGCAGAGACAGTGGCCCATGGGGCAAAATAATGGAATTTTGTCTGCCGCATTTCAGTGTTTGAAGGCAAAACCCTTTTGGCGGGTACGTTTCAGCAGTTACTTTCAAGAGAACGAAACACTCTGGAGTTTGGATTTCATAACAATGTTTTGCTTCCCTTGTAACTGATCTTAGTCATTAGTATCCGAAGAATAAAGAGCGGTGATCAATTATTATCAGCAGCAAGCTGGCCTGGGAATCATTTAGGACAGGCAGCACTTTATAAGAGATTGTATGTGATCATTTCTTAGGGGCACCATAACAAACACATTATAATTGCATGAATGGCACAGCTGTTTGTGCAGCAAAATCAAGAGACTTGTGTCATTTCTCCCCCATCCGCAACAGTTTACATGGTTCCTATCTGGTATCTTCTCTTCCTCTCTACTGCTACCTCCACTGTCAGAGACAACATGCTTCAGAATACCACTTGTTGTGTCTCACAAGTGAGGAGAGTAATGCTGCACTTAGGTTCTGCTCACGGGCTTACATTGTTAAGTGAGGTGAGGCAGGGGGAAAACGTCTTGGACTCCTGCCATCTTTGAACTGCACAAAAAGGAACCAAGCCAGAGCTGCATTCAATAAAGCTCAGAGTCTGGGGACGTGGTGAGGAGCTGACAGCATCCACTATGGACTGATATCATTGGCCATTATAACCAAATAGTGCTATTTGTCAAAATGGAAGATTTCTACCTCTCAACATCTTCACCCCCTTTATCCAGTCAGCTTGATTTGTTTTTCAGGGGGAGAGTAAATCACCATGCATTGTTTGGAGAGGTGAAACTGCAAAGTCACTCAGGAACGTTGGGAATCCTCATCCAGCTTGAGATGCCTTGTTAGGCTATAAAACTGGAAAACATAATAATAGGAAGAAGAAGAAGAAGAAGAAGAAGAAGAAGAAGAAGAAGAAGAAGAAGAAGAAGAAGAAGAAGTCTTGTTAGCTGCACAATCCAACTCGTAATCATGACAACCTTCCCTGATTTGCCTCATAATTCAAGGTCCACATTAGCGGATTCATAACCCCATTATTTTCACTTTAAAAGTGCATTTCTAAACATCTTTCAACATGTCATTGAGAACTGTGCCAGAACATTCAAGGAATTGCAACCACCCATGAATTAGTTATAATCTGGCGCTGGTTTGGGAGATGCAAATCAGGTCCACTTCAGATTGAGCAAAGATCAAATCTTAACAGTGCATGACTGACTCTGGCAGAAGATTCCCCTCTCACAAAAATGTGTATCAGTTGTCACATGGGTGGTGGACAGGCACAAGGATTCTGACGTATATGTGCAACAGAAGTCCGAACAATCGTGCTGGCTGGGGCTAATGGAAGCTGAAGTCCAAAACATCTGCAGAGCACCCGATTAGTGAATTCTGCACTACTGCCATGGAAGGAGGAGGTCTGTGGAAGTGAATATAGGGTTCTAACAAATTCGAGGTTTGAAGGTCCCCTACAGTTCTTCATAAGAAGGAAAGGATTTTGAGCCATGTCTAAGTCAGAGTATATCTGAGGGCCTTCAGAACTGATTTGTCCCATGCTTGCAATAATATACTAGGCTCCTTGCTCATGAAGTACTTTAAAGTGTGTATTTTGAAATCTGAATCCGAGCGAAACTGCAGTGCTAGCACTTCAATAACAATGTAGTCTAAATAGGAGCCCTGGTTGCCTGCAGGTTTCACGAGTCAGAGAGGAAAACAGGCTCATTAAATAATGTTCCCTGTGTTGTGTAGGCTTCGTTCCTGCCCCCCGCCCTGCCAGACCCACTTATAACAAAAGGAGGGAAAGAGTTATCTAAATATAGCGCTTATTTTAAACTTTTTAAAAAATGATCCATGCTATTAAAGGAACAAAAGCAACAAGGAATCCAAGCCTGATTTCTTTAGTAAAGAACTATTTAATGTCTCAACGGAGAGCAACTTCACATGTTACAAAATTAATATATATCTGCAGAGTACCCTGTGACATGAGAAAGGGTTATATGCCTTCTTTCTTAGCCATCTCAAGATGTGCCACAATTTCTTATAGCATATATGTGAATCGTATGTATGCCTAAAAGATAGGTATGCATTTGTATGTGTGTATCACGCTTTGTGGGACCAAACATAGCTACACACAGTGCACCCATGGTGGCATTGCCAATCTTATAGTCTGTGACATGGCACTGAAATATATGAGAATGGGGTCATTTTCCAGAGGTATTTCCCTAAAAGAGGGCTCCTCAGTAGGAGTGCCAGCTTGGCCCCATGATCAGGGTTGCCATGGGCTGTGGGTGCCATGCACGTGCATGGTCCTGGCACTGAAATTTGTGGGTTCCCAGCCCCTTCATGGGGAATTTTGTGGGTGCTTGGGCACCTAGGGACCTAGGGAGCTGGCATATGCTCCTCTGGATGACCTGTTAATTTAGCAATCATTTTATTCACTTACATAGTGGTTAGACTATGCCTGGTGTTCACTGAGCATTCATCCTGGTTTGCTTGTGAACTCTTTATACTTCTTCCCATTAATCATTCATTCACCCCACACTTTTTAATGCATTTCCCCATCACGTTCCAAACTGCAAGAAGTGTTGTGCCAGGGTGACAAGTGTTTCAATCTCTGTGAAATGTGGAAACTTTAAGCTTTAATTCCCCCCAGTAGCGTAGCGTGGGGGGTGCAGGGGGGGCCGGCCGCACCGGGCGCAACATCTGGGGGTTAGGGTTAGGGGGCGCAAATCCACGGGTTAGGGGGCGCAAATTACTTGCCTTGCCCCGGGTGCTGACAACCCACGCTACACCACTGATTCCCCCCATACAACAGTGATAGTTTTAACAGGGCCCGTGTTCCAAAGTACAGGTAGGGATGTGGGGGGAGGGAAGCAAATTTTGTTTGCATTTTTCAAATGGACTATGCAATTCACCCTTTTCAAGCTGACTAGAGAAGCAAAGCACAGCTCTTCTTCAGCCTTTGTACTTCCCTGAAGTTTGTGAGCTTCAACCAAGCAGTGTGTACAAAAATGCACACATTAAAAGCAAGTGTGCATGCAAAAGCTCGTATTGAAGAAAATAATATGCCAAGATATATTGGTGTGAGAGGAAAAACTGGTTGCAAAAATGTGTACACGAGTCCAAACTGCACACAGAAATGTGCTCATTGCAAGAGATTTTCGCCAAAATGCCAATAAACATTTTCACGAGGGTTTAAATAAGCAAATAAATAAATAAGTAGCAAATAGCTACAGAAATGTGGAGAACTGAAGATTGGAAAAATGAAAAACTGACAGATTCATTCCTCTCCAGTGACAGTTTTGACTTGGGCGGTTCTTCTTGCACAGAGATGTCCTTTCGAGCAGTATTTCTGTAGCACACAGTGCTAGAGGAGATTGCATTGCTTTTTATCAGCCTTGGCTGATATACCAACTGCAGCCCTGCCTGGATAGAATTGGAAATACCCTTGTGTCCCTTAGTAGGGCTGTGCATTTTTGAATCTGCAAGAAAGAAAGGCAAATATGAAACAGTCCCTTTCCTATACTTTAACAGTCACAAAGACCTCATGGGGAAAAATAAATGAAAACAACAACAACTGGGACTGGGGGAGATATGATAGCCATCTTCAAATATCTAAAGGGCTGTCACGTGGAAGATGGAGCAAGCTTGTTTTCTCCTGCTCTGAAGGATGGGACTCGAAACAATGCATTTAAGATAAGAAAAGAGTCTGACTAAACGCTAGGAATAACTTTCTGACTGTAAGAGCTGGTTGACAGTGAAACAGACTCCCTTAGAAGGTTGTGGAAGCTCCCTCTTTGGAGGTTTTTAGGCAGAGGTTGGATGTCACCTGTCATGGATGCTTTAGCTGTGATTCCTGCACTGCAGGGTGTTCAACTAGATTGTTCTCATTTTTATGATTCTATGAACTGTCTTGCTGGATTGGATAGACCATAGTCCAATCTGTCTGGTATCCTTTTTCCAAAAAAGGCAAGTCAGGTGCCTGTGGAAGTTCACATGCAAAGCACAGTGATGGTGGCCTTCCACAATTTCCTAGGAATGGGTACCAAGAGGCACATATTAACACACCACTGACAATCATGGCACAAGGTTACCAGTAAGACCTACTGGGACTTAAAAAACCCCCATGTTCATTTGTTTCACCAATGGGCCATTACAAAGCAGCAGAAACAACTAAAAGCAGGTAAGTAAAAATTCATCAACTTATACAAGCCTGAAAATACATGCAAAGCTACCCAATGGGTCATTAAACAATAAATCAGTATTAATTTCCTAACATGTATGTTGCCTTGCCCATTACTGTCCAAACCGAATTTATGCTTTCAGTGAGCTATCCAACATGATTCTAACACCTTTCCTAATTAGGGTCAAACTAGATGTGACTTTAAGCATGATTAAAAATAATAATTCATAAGCTAGTCAAATCTCTTTGTTTACCCAAAGATAAAAGCAGCTGTGTGGAGGGGGATCTAGATGTGGATTTTTAAAAAAATCTTATTTAAAAAACAGACAGGTTAGCAGCTTTGGGTGGAAGTTATTTGGGTGGGAGAAAATTGTGGAATGGGTCGAGTTAAGGCCCTGCAGTCCCGAGCCACATCAGAGTCCTCTGCAGCTATGTGGAAAGAGAAATGGCTGGTCCTAAGCACATTTTTTGCATTGTTTGTCTCAAATCATGTCTAGCCTCACCTTTAGACAGTCAGGTCAGACCCCATTTGTACATAGGTGAAGTCAGGGTTTTTTTGTTCCAATCTGCATTTGGGCTTGGAGGCCTCAGGTACCATCTGGTTGCAAGTGGCTGTGATGATCCCTGCGGTCATAGGGCCCCTATTCTGAGGAGCTGCAATCTTCACAGCCATGGTATATCTCCGTGAAATGTGCATTTTCAGATCACATGCGACATCTTCCACATGAACATGATCATTGACTGCATGCCAATCTGTCTCTCCCTCTGCCCATTGTGATGTTAGGGTCCCAGGACCTTACTTGCTAAGCCTGCTTCCACTTATTATCATTGTTAAAGTGCTTTGAAATCCCCAGATGTCATTCCTAGTTATGCACTGTGTGCAAAGCGGTAGCTGTCATATTTGTATTTGTATATAAATATTATCTAGGCAGCGAGATCAAAAGAATTTCCCATTGTGTAGCTGCTTTCATTTGTAAATGCTCTCCTCTCTGAATGAATCGAGACATTGCTCTTCTGTTTGTCAAAGTCTATCACTTTGGTAATCTGTCAATCAAGACACAATAAACTTAGCCTGCTCCCGTGGATTGTGTTGTGTGTAAGATAACAGGCTTCCATCAGAAAGATAAAGAGATGTCAAATATTATCTTCAGTGCAAATCATCCGAGTCTGGTACCACTCCATAATGTACAGGATGTTCTGTCAAAATTGAAGGTAAAAGTTTAATTATATTCAGCTCTAAATCAAAGCAAAACTCCTCCTATGTATAGAGTGGTTTGGCTACCCACAATGCCTGAAAAATGAGATAAAACAAAAATTGCCATCCTTGTCGTTGCTCATTTATGCTTGCTCACAACTGTATGCCCAACTGCAGTAAGGCACAGGACGTCTCTGCACACAATCTATACACAATCTCTGCATATAGTTGTGGAGGAGATGCAGTAAGGCCAGTAGGCTCCAGGGGTCAGCTAGAGATACAGTAGGGATGCGAAGATGTGGGTGGGGCTGTGGTTGATTGGGCTTACCGATCGGAAGGTTGGCAGTTCGAATCCGCGTGATGGGGTGAGCTCCGTTGCTCTGTCCCAGCTTCTGCCAACTTAGCAGTTCAAAAGCATACCAGTACAAGTAGATAAATAGATATTGCTGTGGCAGGAAGGTAAATGGCTTTTCCGTGCACTCTGATACTCGTCATGGTCCTCCATGCACCAGTATCCGTTTAGTCATGCTGGCCACATGACCTGGAAAGCTGTCCGTGGACAAATGCCAGCTCCCTCGGCCTGAAAAGCAAGATGAGCGCCACACCCCATAGTCGCCTTTGACTGGACTTAACTGTCCAGGGGTCCTTTTCCCTTACCTATAGTAGGGATGCAGGTCTCAGAAGGTACATGGCAATACTGACACTTGATGCTGTGTAATTCTCGTTCAACTGACCAAGGAAACACCTTGTGGATCAGTGTGTGCCTTTTGTCTGTACTCAGACATCTGCTTCTTATGTTGAATGCTAGAGCAGAAATCAAAGAGTGTGTAAAATGTCCTGGGGGAAAGCAGGTACCTGCAGCTGAAAACCCAATTAAATAATGTAATCATAGGGAAAACATCAAGCCCCAAATAACTGAGTGAAAACACAGCTCTCTGTGTACAGTCAGCCCTGTAATATTAGTACTGTAAAGCCTTTATGCCATTAAAACCCAGCGTGCCCATTTGGAAAATATTTTACATTGTGTAAATCCTTCTCTCACCCCCACCACACTCCTTATTTAATAAACTTTAAAGTATGAATTCAAATCCAGTGCAGGAATTCAGTGCTTTTGAAAGGAAAGGATTATAAATTTCCTGCTCAGTGTACATGGAGAGAAATGGAGCACACTAGCAGCAGAACTAGCTTAGTGATTGTGTTTTAGAGAAGGCCACCTTCTAGGACCCTGAACAATGCTCAAAACATTGCTTATTAAATCCTATGGACAACAAAATAGCACAGCAGTGGATGCGAAGACCTTCCTTGGCTCATTAAGTCTTGGGGTTCTCTTTTGCAAAGTCAAGCAAGGTGTATTTTCCCCCTGACAATACCTATAGTCCACACTGTAGAGTTTAAAGGAATTTTCACAAACATCAAGCCATAATTGTTTTGGTCCCCCTCCTCTTGAAATAATTTTTATTCCTACACTAAGTGCTGAAAACTGAATGACAAAGATCCAAACTCTATATTTAAACATGAAATTAACTAGATATTCTTTGAAGAGGTAATAGACCTCTCAGCCCACATTCTGACACATTGAATTTTGGGGGGTTTGTTTAAAAAGACACAGTAGAAAACAACAGAAAACACAAAAGAGGAAGGAAGGGGAAAAAACTACATCTGTGAACATTTAGTAAAAGGGCAAGCTGTTAGGCAGGGCTTATATTTATTTACTTATTCTGTAACAGTGTTAAGGAAAGGTTTTTTAAAATTGCATATATGTTCTATTTGTTGCTTGATTGAAAGGAGAAGTAATCTGCTACTAGTTTTGGCTTTTAAAAAAATGAATTCAGAGCTGATGGTGGCACCAGAGACATTCTTTCTCAACTATTGTGTCTGGACTTTCACTTTTTGAAATATGCCAACCCTTCATTATGCACACTGCAAAAAAGAGCCCTGGCTAAATTGGGAACATTGCAATTGGCATAGTTATGAGTGTGTGAACTTACCCAACTCCTCGTTTCACTGACATTGCCCTACAGCTAGGAATCTACCCTCTTAGCATAAAACAGCTGTGAAGGTCATTCCAACTTGGGTGGAGGGTGGGGAAGAGCATACAAGCCAGTAGGAAGACCACAGCACTATCTGTGTGATGGATCACTTCTGTCACTAAAGGACTGTGCTCATGATACTGAGAGGCACTGAGCTTCTGACCAGCAAGTACAAATTTCTGTAATGATCGGCATTACAAATTTTCAGCAATGATAAGTGTTACTGGAAAAGAAAACCAGACAAAATCCATTTCAGATGGTCTCCATGTGGAAGCAAAATGTGAAGCAGAAAATACCAAATAGAAAAAAATTAATTAAAATTTGTAATACTCTGATATATGAAAGACGTTCGCAGTCCCAAGATGTGCATTGTATCTGTACCTGCACTTAAAAAAACAACACCCCAGGGTGTTTCTGAATCACACAACTTCATTCTGTGAGACAGGTTCCTAGCTCTCCACATAAAATGAACTTCTGTGTTCCACCTTTGCTCTGATTGGGAATCTAAAAACGGCTGTAACTTTTTTCACCTTTTGGGAGAAGCAGATGCAATTTGCAGATAAAGGCTGTCCTCCAGAGTGGACTAACCCTGTCAAATTGCAGGTCCAGAGTCTTTTCTAGGGGAAGCAAAAGGTATTCACTTTTCTACAGTGGGTGCAGAAGTTTGTCTCTTGCCCTTTCTCACCTTAAAACAACGAAGAGGTGGCTGAGTGGTGTATATTCTTCCACATTTTTTTACAATAGCATCTTCATACCACCCGTGTTGGATTTCCAGCTCTTGTTGTGATGGCAGGAGATGTCTTCCAAGAGGCATTACAAAATGAAGCTGTCTAATATTGTCTGCACAGTGATGGAGCACTGCAGAGGACACCCCCTCAAGTAGAGCAGCAGACTGTTTCAAAAAGATAAATGAGGCTTTTAATTTTTACCCCCCCCCCAAGAGTCTATTGCTCTCTCTCTTAACAAAAAAAAGGGGGGGAGGTGGAATAATCCAAAGTTCTTCAGTGCTCTCTTGGCAGCATTTAAATAGCTTTCCTTCTTGCAAAAGCATAGAAACATTGGAACATCATAGAGATAATAGTTTTCAGGACAGTAGATAGGACAGAAAACAATGGCATAGCAACAGGACTTTCTGGTGTCTTACTTGAGGTACTTTGCTGACATCATGGTTTGATTCAGAAAGCGGTGAAATTTCCCTAATTTGCCTCATTATTTGACTCCAGCACAGAGCAGATGCACATTAATGGGACTAGGAAATATCACCACCTTTATAACTTTTCAGTACAGTTTTATGAAGAAACCTTACAGGAGTCCTCAGGACTATCTGACATATGGTTGATATATTTCCTGTTGTCATACTTGGTTGTGCCAAATTGTTTTGCCACACCTTGAAATTTGGTGGTTTGTTTTGAACTTCTCTGGGGTGGCCTGCATTCACCACCTGCATAGTTTGCATTCACCAAGTTGAATGCAATCCCATGTTTATGAAGGGCATCCTACCAAGAGTTCAATGAATCTTCTGCTTCTGCTGCTGGTCTGACCAACAAGCTTCATTCAGCATGGTGGTAACTCAGTCAGGTGCTACTCCCCTCCGACTTGTAGGGTGTTACAGAGATACAACTCTCTCTTTATTATTCATTTATAATCTCTAGGCAAAGATTCCAGCTATCAGGGAGGTGAAATGCCGCTGGTTATCAAGACACACTAAATAATCAGTAAATGCTAGTGGAGAAACAAACTTTCACCAGCCACAAAAGACTCAACTCTGATGATGATGACAAACAGCAAAGTTGACTGTTCACACAGGTACGGCTTCAAAGTTTACAGATAATGCATAATCACATTCATTCATAATGAAATGTTGAGTCCTGCTGGTTTGTTCTGGAATCTTATCTTGCAAATGTGTAATTTTTAAATAAAGTAATCGCACCTACTTCAAAAAGTTCCATATCTTTCAGCCTCCTCTTTTGTACATTGCAGTAGGCAGAAATAACAACGCTATCAATATCTATTGAGAAGTTAACTAAACAAATGTCCTAGGGTGATAAAATATGGCCATTGTAAGAATCTGTTGTACTGTGTACACTGAGTGGTGTTCAGATAGGTTGTACAAAGTGACAATATGCAAAATGTCAAAAAAGCAGGATGTGTCAGGGAATTTGACATACTGTTCCTTGCCTGATAAAGGGTTGCTCCTTATCTTTCAGCTTTACACATGCCGGCTCTGATTCAGCTAGTTGTGACTAAGTCCCATTGACAGGAATGGGGCCAGTATTGAGTGGAGTTGTGCACCAGATTTGTCCAAGGACCTCAGAGTAGATCCACTGAAATTAATAAACATGAGTTAGGCTCCTTAATTTGAAGGGATATACTCTGAGTAAAACTTAGTTGGATACTACCCAAATTCTGCAACAAGGCTGCATTAGTTGACAGTGGTTATGGTCTACCCTAATGATGAAGGACATATAGTTAAAGCTATGGTTTTCCCAGTAGTGATGTATGGAAGTGAGAGCTGGACCATAAAGAAGGCTGATCGCCGAATAATTGATGCTTTTGAATTATGGTGCTGGAGGAGACTCTTGAGAGTCCCATGGAACCCAAAGGGTGCTCATCAATGGTTCCTCTTCATCCTGGAGAAGAGTGACTAGTGGGGTGCCACAGGGTTCTGTCTTGGGCCCGGTCTTATTCAACATCTTTATCAACGACTTGGATGATGGACTCAAGGGCATCCTGATCAAATTTGCAGATTACACCAAACTGGGGGGGTGGGGGTGGCTAACACCCCAGAGGACAGGATCACACTTCAAAACGACCTTGACAGATTAGAGAACTGGGCCAAAACAAACAAGATGAACTTTAACAGGGAGAAATGTAAAGTATTGCACTTGGGCAAAAAAAATGAGAGGCACAAATACAAGATGGGTGACCCCTGGCTTGAGAGCAGTACATGTGAAAAGGATCTAGGAGTCTTGGTTGACCACAAACTTGACATGAGCCAACAGTGTGACGCGGCAGCTAAAAAAGCCAATGCAATTCTGGGCTGCATCAATAGGAGTATAGCATCTAGATCAAGGGAAGTAATAGTGCCACTGTATTCTGCTCTGGTCAGACCTCACCTGGAGTACTGTGTCCAGTTCTGGGCACCACAGTTCAAGAAGGACACTGACTTACTGGAACGTGTCCAGAGGAGGGCAACCAAAATGGTCAAAGGCCTGGAAACGATGCCTTATGAGGAACGGCTAAGGGAGCTGGGCATGATTAGCCTGGAGAAGAGGAGGTTAAGGGGTGATATGATAGCCATGTTCAAATATATAAAATGATGTCATATAGAGGAGGGAGAAAGGTTGTTTTCTGCTGCTCCAGAGAAGCGGACACGGAGCAATGGATCCAAACTACAAGAAAGAAGATTCCACCTAAACATTAGGAAGAACTTCCTGACAATAAGAGCTGTTTGACAGTGGAATTTGCTGCCAAGGAGTGTGGTGGAGTCTCCTTCTTTGGAGGTCTTTAAGCAGAGGCTTGACAACCATATGTCAGGAGTGCTCTGATGGTGTTTCCTGCTTGGCAGGGGGTTGGACTCGATGGCCCTTGTGGTCTATTCCAACTCTATGATTCTATGACTGCAAGAAGATCAAACCTATCCATTCTTAAGGAAATCAGCCCTGAGTGCTCACTGGAAGGACAGATCCTGAAGCTGAGGCTCCAATACTTTGGCCACCTCATGAGAAGAGAAGACTCCCTGGGAAAGACCCTGATGTTGGGAAAGATTGAGGGCACAAAGAGAAGGGGACGACGGAGGACGAGATGGTTGGACAATGTTCTCGAAGCTACCAGCATAAGCTTGACCAAACTGCGGGAGGCAGTGTAAGACAGGAGTGCCTGGTGTGCTCTGGTCCATGGGGTCACAAAGAGTCGAACATGACTAAACAACAACAACAAATGATGAAGGAAGTCTTGTTTGGCTTTTTTCAGAGAGGAGGGGGCAGCTATGCTTCTTCATAGGGCCTATTTAGGCCAAGAGTTTGAGCGATGGGTGGAGGGGTATGTGCTTCTGTATAATAGCTTGCTTTCCCCCAATAATTCCTTCTCTTCTTTGTAGCATATTTACACACTATTTGTAGGAGTAATGTCTTAAATATAGATTATGTTGCTGATATTATCAAAAGGAACTGATGTATTCCCTGCAGCCATTGGATGATACCATGGTGACCATTTGCTAAGTGTGTTATTTATCAAGATCACAAGTGAAGCAACAGCTGTTTATCACTTCTGTATAGATATTCCATGCAATTTTTTTAAATAAAAAAATATGCAGATTAGTCTGCTGCAAGGTAAGACAGAAAGGAATTGGAAGGATCATGTCACCTGAATCTAGGCTGTTCAAAACAGTTTAGATTACTTTTGGTGGGGAAGGCAAATTCACTTTCATTATTTTGTTGTAAAAATGGTATTAGGCTATACAGCAGACATATTTAAAAAAATCTGAAATCTGATTTGCAGTTAGCCTCCATATTCAGAGTATATGCTGCCTACTAAAGCACAGGGAATACAAGTTGCTGTCCTGTTAGTCCTTTTCTTTCTTTCTTTCTTTCTTTCTTTCTTTCTTTCTTTCTTTCTTTCTTTTTTTGCATTTTCCTATGCAAAGAATCCCATCAGATATAATGGATCAACATGACAGGTAGGCAACGTACCACTAGTCTTGAGCCAGGAGATTGCATCTTCTTAAACAATAACATGCATTTATAGTTGCAAGTTTCTCAGTTTGATTATTAACTGCCAGTCATATCAGATATAGGGCAGGGGAGCTGCCTTAACTTCTGGCCCGGGTGCATGATATTTCTCCTTTGAAGTGCTGTTATTTCAAGGCAACCTCTAGACATCAAAGAATGCTACTGCAGCAGGAAGTCGTCACTAGGGTTGCAGGATTGTTAGCAAGGAAATTCTTATAAATGAATGTCCAATAAACTAATAGAGTAGTTAAATACAAGTCTTTTGTGAATGTGATAAGGCTCCATGGCTATCAGGTTGGTGCAGTGAATAAACTTTAACAAGGAACGTGTACACCCTTGTCCCTGTTTTGTCAACACCAGTAGCAGAACAATGGCAACTGTCAGAAAGGAATTCCTGCCATGACAGAAGCATAAAATTATGAGACGTATTTATCATCTTGCCCAGTTGGTGTATTTTATAAATTTGATTTGCCTTGGATGGATGCATTTGTGCATGTATGTATGGGGTGCAAACACAATTTAAGGCTGCAATCCTAGACACTATTACAAGGAAGTAAATCCCATTGAGCATATTGGGACATGTGTTTGAGTAAACTTGCATGAGCTAGTACTATAAAAACATAATGCATCTGGGATGCAAATCCAACAAGAAACAATGAAATATTGTCTAAAGCTTATGCTACTGTCTTTTCAGTACCTGGTGAAGACCTCCCCTGTCCCGGGCTTTTAAATCTCAAATATTTTTAGTAGTATTTAGCTGCCTTGAAATGATATTATCCTCTGCTGGTGTTTTTATTCTATTGTTGGCTTTATTCTCTTGTATTTTCATTTTGTATTTTTACATGAAACAGCCCAGAAAGCCTCTGCTATTAAGAACATGGAAAGTGTCCTGCTAGAGCAAGTCAATGCCCAACTAGCCTAGCATTCTTCTTCCTACTGTGGCCAACCAGATAGCTATGTGAAGCGCACAGAAGAAATCTTGCAGATAAGTATAAAGCAATAACTTTGCTATTCAATCACAAAGGGAGAACAACAGAGATGGTACCCTCACCTATTGATCAGCATCACCTGTCTGGGCAACCAAAACACCATACCATGAAAACGCCATTCCCATGAAGCTCTTTAGCTTTTAAGAAATAATTAAATATGAGTTGCAATATTAATACATATGCATTGCAGACCCTCCAAGTGCCCCTGTTTTTCAGATTTTCTGATTTGATCCCGGAATGTCCTGCTTTTCCTTAGGACATTCCTCTTTTCATTGGAGAAATGTTGCAGAGTATGGAGTTATGTGACCCCCTGAGCCAAGGAGATAAGTAACTATACAGCCTTTAGAAGATGTCTGATGACAGCACTGTATGGGGAAGTTTTTTTTAATGTTTAATTATGTTTTTATATATGTTGGAAGCTGCCCAGAGTGGCTGGGGCAACCCAGTCAGATGGGTGGGGTATAATAAAATAATAATAATAATAATAATAATAATAATAATAATAATAATAATAATGGAACAGGACGTCCCTATTTTCATCAGAGAGATGTTGGAGGGCATGGCATTGTCGTTGCAAAGGATAGTATTGCAAGGAAGATCTTCCAGTATTGTTTAGTGAGTTTGTGAAGGGGAAAACAAGTACAGGAATTACATGTTCAGTTCAATCTAAGAGCTAGCTTTCCTAATTGTTTGACTATCAAACATCTAGATTTTGTTCCTCCCTTTTACAAACCACTAAGAACATAAGATGAGCCCAGCTGGATCAGGCCAAAGGCACATTTAATTCAGCATCCTGTTTCACACAAGCCAACCTGGGACAACTTCAAGCAGGACATGAGCACAACACCTATCTCTCCACTTGTGCCCTCATGAAAGTGGTATTCAGAGGCATGTGGCCTGAAATGCTAGAGGTGGCAGGCTATGCTCCATGAATTTGTCTAAATCTCATTTTCAAGCCATCTTAGTTGGTGGCCATATTACATCTTGAGCCAATCACCCATCATTGAGCCAATCATCAATCATTGAGCCAATCACCCATCTCCAACTACCCTTCTGAGAAATACCCCACCCTACCCTCTCACTATATATAAGGGTCTGGTGCCTTCTGCGTAGTGTATCTGAAGAAGTGTGCATGCACATGAAAGCTGATTCCCAGAACAAACTTTGTTGGTCTATAAGGTGCTACTGGACAATTTTATTATTATTATTTATTTTCATTTTGACTGCGTCAGACCAACACGGCTGCCTACCTGAATCTACATCTTGTGGTAGTTAAACTATATGCTGTGTGGAAAAAGTACTCCATATTGTCTATCTTGAACCTTCCAATAGTCACCTTCACCGAATGACAATGGGTTCTAGAATTACATTAGTATTAAATTTAAGGGAGATAGATCCCTAGATCTCTTCTACAATCCTGGCATCTGTTATTGTTTCCTGTTAAGAACCAAAGACTATTTCAGGGAGCAAACAAAATATGACAGACATACTTCTGCAATTTAACAGAGTTGAGATCCTATAAACTTACTGACTCTGTAAACTGAAAAAATGTGGTTATTTGATATCAAATAGATACCTTAGAAATCAAGAGAAAGAGATGAGAGAGGGAGAATGACGTACAATTCCATTTCTAGCTAATCTTAAAGGCTGTGCTTTATGTTCTTTCCACATTTCCCCTTTAATCTATTTATACTTCCCTTCATTCCTTACCCTTCATGTCCCATTTCAAGATGTATGAATTATTCCTTCTTCTGGTTCACATAGCATCCTGTGAACATTCCTGATGGTTCAGTTGATGCACAAATCACAAGCAATAAATATGTAAATCATTCATTTTCATGCAACATGAAGTCTGTATTAGAATTCTCAAGCTCAAAGCCAATGCGACCATAAGTCCTGATGTATGTAAATTCTGTCAGCAACAGACATGTGGGCACTGAAATGTACCTGCTCTACCTAAAGATGCAACTTTCTAGGGTAAAATATGGGACTCTACTCCATGAAAATGAATGCCATAATAAATTTGTTCGTCTTTAAGGTGCTAAAATACTCTTTGTATAAAGAACTACCAGATGGTATCATCCAGATGTTTGGACTATGTTTTAGACTGCTTCTTTGCAGTCCAAAACAGTTGCACTTGTTGGGGCTGGTGGAGGTTGTAGTTCGAAACATCTGGGGGCACTAGGTTGGTGAAGGCTAGAACAAAAGGCTAGGTGGATTAAATTGTTGAAAGGTGGCTCAGAGACTAGGTGGGTGAGGGAATGGCAATTCTAGAATGAGGATGAGAAAGAGATCAGGGAGAGGAAGAGAAAACAACTAATAGCAGATTAAGAGAACGTTGGTGGGTGAGAGCCATGCTGTTTGCCTTAAGCAGAATAAGCATTCCCAGCAGCCAGGGTGTATGCAAGCCCTTCCGAGGTCTTTGGCAGTTACTGAAGTTCTCGGGGTAGAAAGGGCCTCAGAGCAGCCACCTGGGCAAAGGTGTCACACCCCAGCAGTGGTGATACATCTGGACATACACAGGCTCTTCAGGGGACTGTGGCAGAATACCTCTTGAGGCCCAGATGTTGGGGAATAGACAGGATAAATTCTTCGCAATCATAATCACCATCCTTCTGTTCTGCTTCTGAACTTCCAAATGCTGGCCAGTATTGGAAAGACAGTGTTAGACTAGATGGACCTTGGTCTGATTTAGCTAGACAATTCTTATATTGAAGTCTTGTCTGACTCAGTAGCTTACTGTCACCTGCAACTATTGTTATTTCTACCCAGTGCACCCTGTCTCGTTCAATGTTGTACTCAGCTGGTACTCCCATTTCCATGCTATCTGTCCTGTTCTATTCTGCACCACAATTATTTCATCGTTACCATGCAGGCCTGTTCCTGCCATACTGCCATGTTTGTGCTTCAATTACTTCTTTGAGAATTTTTGCTAATAAATTACTGTAGGCCTCAATTCGGGGAGAGCCATATGAAGACAATGCTCTAATACCAGTTGCCAGTTACAAATGCTCTCAGGCACCATCCATACTTGAAACAAGGCCTGGGACATAAGGAAAACACTGACTTAGGTTAAATTCATGTGACTGGATAAAATTCTTACTGCATGGTCCAGTTTATGCTGTGGAAGCTTTTTTCCCCTATAGACAGTGGCGTAGCGTGGGGGATGCAGGGGGGGCCGGCCGCACCGGGCGCAACATCTGGGGGTTGGGTTAGGGGGCGCAAATCCACGGGTTAGGGGGCGCAAATCCACGGGTTAGGGGGCACAAATTACTCACCTTGCCCCGGGTGCTGACAACCCACGCTACGCCACTGCCTATAGAAGATTCTTTAGACAAAAGAAAAAAGGGAAAAGGGATAGATTGGTGAGGAATCTCTGTGAATGCTTCTATCAAACATTCTTCAAAAGAAGAATAGTGCCAGTGATCTGCTCAAAAACACTACAGGATACATGGAATAGGAAGATGGCATGGTCCTGATTCTTCCCTTTACAATGATTTGGGTCACTTGATGCCACGGGCTGCCCATCTGTTAAAGTGACCCATGGCAGTGGGGAGCTCAGAATCCATGCCATTGACCAGATCCTGTTCCTCACTCCTAAATTATAGATTGAGGTAGGTAGCAGCTGTGTTGGTCTGACACAGTTGAAATAAAAATTAAAAAAACAAACAAATTGTCCAGTAGCTTATACCAGAACAAACATAGTTGGTCTAGAAGAAGAAGAAGAAGAAGAAGAAGAAGAAGAAGAAGAAGAAGAAGAAGAAGAAGAAGAGGAGGAGTTTGGAATTGATATCCCGCCTTTCACTCCCCTTCTGGAGTCTCAAAGCGGCTAACATTCTCCTTTCCCTTCCTCCCCCACAACAAACACTCTGTGAGGTGAGTGGGGCTGAGAGACTTCACAGAAGTGTGACTGGCCCAAGGTCACCCAGCAGCTGCATGTGGAGGAGCGGAGACACGAACCCAGTTCCCCAGATTACGAGACTACCGCTCTTATAAGGTGCTACTGGGCAATTTTTTAATTTTTTTTATTCCTAAATTATAGTAAGCTATGAGATTTTGCTTACAATCACCCATGGCTTTAGTACATGAGATGCAGCACTGACTTCAGCAACACAATGTGCTGATTAAATCTGGTTGAATAGAAATGATAGGGAGATCAAAGGAAAAGAAGAAAAATGGCATGTAGAGGAGTAAAAAGCTAGGAAAGCAAAGGGGCAAAATAAATATATCAATTTACTATTATACTATTTTCACTAATACATGTTTTTTTTGGGCGAGGGGGGTTGGGGAAGTGCTTCGGAAAATTGTGAGAAAAGTGATTGATTCAGGAAGTGTGGATGAGGTAAATTTGAATTAAAATGTGAACCAAACAAATTTCTCGCCACTTTCTTGCCAGAAATGACCCAACGTCTTAGATGCCTGAGCACCAGTGGCTGCAACCCCACAACAGAAGCTAGAAGCCTCAATCCACTGGTCGCAGGTAGGTGGAAGATGCCTAGCCAAGATGTGAAAATTCTGACTGACAGTTTGGTTCTCTTTCCCCACAAAAACTTCTCCAGAACCAAGGCTGATGCTGAGCCAACCATCAGTCAATGAGCAACACCTTACGGGAAATGAGAAGTAGCTTACGATCAGCCTATGATGAGATAAGGGTCCATTCTGCCATTTTGATTCTAATGAGGGAGCCCAGGATGCTCAAGGGTATCCAGGGTGGCCAACCACACCCTAAGAGTCAGGGATGTGGAATAGTGTTCCCTAGCTCCATGGAAATAAATGGGTCTTATCTAAGAGATGTTCTCAATCCATTGTGCCAAAAGTTAGGAAAGTTTTGCATTTCTCTCGTGGCTGTCATCTTTGATTCCTAATAACCAACTTGACACATAATGTTAATGACAATGTAATGTACCACATTCATAATGCATGAAGCTTCAAGTCATTTTTGAAAAGCTTTTGCTGTCTGGTGTTTTTTTTTTTTTTAATAAAGTTTGTCCATCTCTGGGGAAGAAAAAAGACTTGTGATCTTTTACTGGTCAGAAATTGACAGCTGGCACTCCAGAAGGAAGAAGACAGTATACAACTGATAAAATCTCACCAATAGAAGGAAAAGGGATGCAGCAGGTGAGTGGCACAGAGGGGCACTAGTGTTGGTGATGAATTAATACAGCTTGATCTGGGATACATTAGTTCTGATGCTTAGGAGAAGAAAGAAAGCACTTGGGAATGTTCTTTTTGCTGTTTGCTAAGTTCGTTCAGGTTTACCCTAATTAGTCTTTGGATTCAGTTAAACTTGTATTTTATTAGCTGGGCTATTCTCCAATGGGAATTTGCTCAAAGAGGATTTTCAGCATGAGCGGTGATGGCAAACGCATCCCGTAACTCTAAGCTGAATCCTTTAAGACATATAGTGTTAACATATCTGGGATTTCTTCTGCCACAAGTCATATTGGAAAAAAGATATGATGGAAGGTTCAAAAGGTATAAAAGCATTATCACAGTGCCCTGAAGTCCCAGCCTTTATTCTCTGCTCTGTCAAAACCCTTGTCTTGGGCTCACACGAAGATTGTTTTATTCAGACTGCTTCCAGTAGGCTACCACCATTGGTCTAAAAAACTGCTTAACCAAAATCGCTGAAAGCTACATTATAAAGAAATTATGGTTCCAAAGTTTTCAACCACATTTCCCTCCAGATTATAGGTTCCAAATAGTTCAGAATTATATATAAACACAGGCCCCACATTATGAGCACAATGCATTCCCTGGAAATCATTTGTTAGACAAGCATTCATATAATGAGTCCACGATTTCTGTTTGCATAATGAGTTGATGGTTTCCATTGAAAACTTATAATGTGTACCTTATCTGTGGTGCATATAGTAAGGTTTGGGTACTAATCCCTTGTGTTTGGATAAGTGAATTTCTGCATAGTGGGCATTGGGAAAACAGGACCTGCATGTAGACAGCACAGAACCTGCTCTGCATTCTGCCTTTCCCAATTGTTTTAGTACATTTATCCCTTTCCACAATAGCATTGAGAATACATGCCAAATAGCAATTTGAAACATTGTACACAGGCTTGAGTGAAAATGGCCTCCCAAAATTATTTGTATTATTTGTGCATAGTGAAATGGGAGGAGGCATTTCACTAAATATTCTCCAGGGGAGGACTAAAATTTTCCACTAAGAACTCAAAGAAAGAGACAAATTTCAAAACATTGGTTAGAAAATTATTTTCCAATAAATTTTGGCTCACTGAATGTTGAATTAAACTCTATTGTTAGTGCATACTGGTAAATGAAGGAAGCAATGAGCTTAAGAGTAGAGGACTGGATGGAGTAGGAGCCAAGCTGATTGCTTCCTTGCACAATATTAATATAATCTTTAAAATTCTAAATTGTATCCATTCTTGAATTCCAAATTAATGGAAGATTAAATGGGAGACCAATAATTCACTGTAGGTTTCACAGGAACCAATAGAGGGTTCAAGCTGAGGATGGAGGGGAAATTCAGTTCAGTTGTCATTTAAAGGAAACCTAACCTAATTCACCCTTTAAATAAATAAATAAATGAAATGCAGCAATCAGCTGTTAAATGCATTGTAGTAGTGAAAATTGCTTTGAAAAAAATATTTGTATTAAAAGGTAAAGGGACCCCTGACCATTAGGTCCAGTCGTGACCGACTCTGGGGCTGCGGCGCTCATCTCGCTTTACTGGCCAAGGGAGCCGGCGTACAGCTTCCGGGTCATGTGGCCAGCATGACTAAGCCACTTTTGGCGAACCAGAGCAGCGAACGGAGCAGCCGTTTACCTTCCCGCAGGAGCGGTACCTATTTATCTATTTGCACTTTGACGTGCTTTCGAACTGCTAGGTGGGCAGGAGCAGGGACCGAGCAACAGGAGCTCACCCCGTCGCGAGGATTCAAACCACTGACCTTCTGATCAGCAAGTCCTAGGCTCTGTGGTTTAACCAACAGCGCCACCCATGCTAATATTTGTATTAGGCAGAAATTTATATTAGAAATTTGTACTAGGCAGAAATTTATATTAAAATATGCATATTGTGAAAAAAATGCACAAAAATGCAAATTTTCATATATTTTTTTAAAAAAATCATGAACTCATATGGATATGTGAAGAACTCAACTTAAGAATGGAAAAATGAGATATTAAGAAAAATCAAAATTGATATATTTGCCCATGCCTACTTTTACCCAATGGGGCAAGCTTGTATGTTTGGCTGACTGCTCTGCTTCAGACATGTTCTGTATCCCCCAAATACCGAACATTACTCCCCACCACCCTGGAATAAATGGACACGATTTACTCCACGATATTATTCATATCAGTGAGACATACAAACACAGAGAAAATTTATGAAAACAAAAGGAGAATCAAAGTACGTATGTATATATGACAAGACTAGAATTTTAATAGACCCATACACTTTCCATTTGGAAAGAATATTTAACGTAAGTCTTAATGGCACTTTGTAATATCGTCTTTCGCCCTCTCTGCACAATTCTTGGTTTTGATTTTCAATCAGAAAATGGAAAAGACAGAAATCTGACAGCTGTATCTAATTTTTCATTCAGACAGGTGCATGTAACTACTATTTAGTGATAGAGCATATATATTCAGAGGGAAAAAGTTGATTGCTCAGGGATTAACTTGCTTTGAATGCATTTTCTTAGACATTTCTTTGAGTGCTGACAGAAAGACGCTAAATATACCCAACTGAGTTTTGAAAAGAAGCAAAGTAACCTAAGATCATGTACTGTAATAAGCCTGAAAAGGGCAGCTTGTATTGTATATGAATTTGTTACTCAGGGGCTCAAGAGGGAAAGTCACATTGGAGTGAGCAATCTGAAACGTGTTGAGAAAATGAGCATTGAACAAAATGAGCAGCAGACATAATGGGGACAAGAAGCAACTTGGCTCTTGCCTATAAAACAGAAAACACCCCACAGAGATGTGGGGTACAATTCAAAATTATGGACAGCAGGACTGGGAAACCAAATTCTACTGCTGCCTCTCTCTGTCTTTGCTTTAATTTCAGTCATGGATCCCCACTTCCCACACCCCTGGGGGGAAATGAAAAAACAAACAAACCAGTTACTGGGAATATCGTTGTTCAGGAAGGATTCAAAGATTTTTTTAAAAAAATATAATTTTTATTGGTTTTTACACACATTTTCCAAACATAACATCCCATCTTAAACAACATAACAGACCTTTGGCTATCACAGCCTAGGCCTTCCATCAACCTCACCTGATGGTTTTCTAACTTCCTTTCTAATTTTGCATTTTGTTTTAATAGTTATTGCTATAAAATCCAAATCCTAAATAAACTCCTTCTTAGTCCTCTTTCGCAATAATTCATATAGTTCTCCTTACAAAACTTCTTGTAACCCTACAAGCAATGTCAATGGATTACAATTGTTTTTCAAATATATCGTGAATTTCTTCCTGTCCTTCAGGAAAGTCTGGTCTTGCTGGTTCCAAATTTTCGCAGTTAATTTCGCCAACTCAGCCTAATCCATCATTTTCATCTGCCACTCTTCTTTTGTTGGTAATTCTTCCTGCTTCCCTCATTGGACAGGAAGGATTCAAAGATTCAGTCCACACACTTCTGACTCCGAAATTTCATAGGAACTCTGTGGCAGATCCAGTTCAGCAGTTATGTGTCCCATCACAGGAATCAGCCACAGAAACCAGGCTGCGACAAAAACAATAGGATGCATTGTAGCAATACAGTTAAACCTCTTGGAATTATGAAGGTAACTTCTAAATAACATCTTCAGAAGGCTGCAGACTCTCCGTTCTGGGAGGTTTTTAAGCAGAGATTGGATGGCTGGCTGTCATGGATGCTTTAGAAGGGATTCCTGCATTGCAGGGCTTTGACTAGATTACAAGGCCCCTTCCAACTCCACAGTTCTTTGATTCTATAAAGCCACAAGATGTTGTGCTATAACCAGCAGTGGCATGCGAGGGGGGCAAAACAGCAGTGCCACTCTTCCTGCACCAGCAATGTCTAGGCAACACAATGACCATGTACATACGCAATAGACAATCTTTATAGAAGTCCTTCAAACCATAACAAGTACAAAATGAAATCATTAGTCTCAAAGTCTCTGAAAATCTTTAAACGAAGCAAGGTACCAGACTTTGTACGATGAAAGACAAGCTGTGAAGCTTCGTGTATTCAGCAAATATGATGTCCAACACTGAACAGTGATTCCGGATATTGACTACTGTTTCGTAGAATTCTTTGTCAGCGTGGTGGGAGGATATAGAATTGCTTCATAAACTGAAAATAAAATTTTGCAGATGATGACCTGCATGCACATATCACTTTACAAAAATTATAATACAAACAGTAATGAAAGAGTACATATCCCATCTTATTTCGAATGAATGTATGTAAGTGAAAATATCAAATGCTGTGGAACAGTGCTCATGTCATAATGTAGTCACTGCTACGAACAATATTCAGTGGTGCCCCGCAAGACGAACGCCTCGGAAGACGAAAAACTCGCTAGACGAAGGAGTTTTTCGTTTTCTTAGCCACTTCACAAGACGCATTTCCCTATGGGCTTGCTTCGCAAAACGAAGCTTGCTCCGGATCTCTTTTGAAGCAAGGGGCGGCGGGGAGAAGATCGCTTCTCCCCGTTGTCAGCCCCGCAATCTCCGGGGACACCTCCGCGCGCGCCTTCCCCTCTCTCCCCGGACCCCTTTTGAACCAAGGGGCGGCAACGGGGAGAAGCGATTCTCCCCGCTGCCCCTTCCCTTGCCTTAAAACAGGTCCGGGGACAGAGGGGAAGGCGCGCACGCCTTCCCCTCTGTCCCCGGAGATTGCGGGGCAGGCAACGGGGAGAAGCAATCTTCTCCCCACTGCCCCTTGCTTTAAACAGGTCCGGGGACAGAGGGGAAGGCGTGCGGCGCTTCCCCTCTGTCCCCGGACGGTCTCCATAGGAACGCATTGATTGATTTTCAATGCATTCCTATGGGAAACCGTGCTTCGCAAGACGAAAAACTCGCAAGAAGAAAAAACTTGCGGAACAAATTAATTTCGTCTTGCGAGGCACCACTGTTTTTTGAAAAACATATGAAGTCAACTCCAGGTGGTGCTGATAACAAGGAGGTTGAGTCAGGGTTAGGGTTATAAAGATTGTCTATTGCATATGTACATGGTCATCGTGTTGCCTAGACATTGCTGACGTTCTCTTTGCAACACAGGGGTTTGCTTGCCTACTTACTCTTCCTGCACCAGCAGCACAGCTGCTTACTGGACTGTGGGAGGTCAGGGGGGCTCCTGGGTGGCAGTATGGGCACCCCCACAGGCGCATCCATGCCTACAGGATGCCAATGCTACCAACCAAGAACCAATATCTCCATACCCATTTTGCAGAGTTTTAAGATGTGGGTGAACATATCAGACGACACAGTGATTCTTCAAACAGCTTTTGTTTATTCACAGGCCAGAACAGAACAGAACCGAAGGGTTCAGCCAGCCTGCTTATATAGAGCTCCACTACAACGCAACTGTAACACTTTCTGTAACTATCCAATCACTGAACATCACTTTCAATCCCTTATTTGCATATGTGGACCTGAGTGAAAACTATCTACAGTATCCCTCTGCTGGCCCAGGGTGAGAACTTCAGTATATAACACCGAGCAGCAGCACCACCACTGATGCCAGGAGGGCCAGGGGCAGAGCAAGCTGCCCCAGCACCTGCAGTGGTGTGGGTGTGTGGCTAGCCACCTGCAAGGTGAGTGTGTGTGGGGGGGTGCGGTGATGTCACCCCCCTCATGGCTGATACCCGGGCCAGACCGCCCCCCCAAACCCGCCTTCCTCTGCCAGTGAAGAGGGCATTGCTGCCATTCCACTCCCTCACACGTTGCTGCTGGATATAGCTAGGTAGCAAATTTCCAAGGCTGTCCTGAAAGTGATATTACCTCCAGTCTGGGAAGCAGCATGCATCAGAATACCAGTTGTTGGGGATCACAAACAATAGAATGCTATGGTGTTCATGTCGTTCTTGCAGCCTTCCCACAGGGTATGTCAGTATGCCTCTCAACCGATGTCAGTGACTGGGCTCGATAACTGGTTCTGCCCTGACTGGGCTAGGTGACTGGGGCACTTTCAGAGACCTTCCAATCCTGGAAAACAGGTCCCAGTGCACTGGACCCACAGCTGTGCATTGTGAGCACCAGACTCATGTAGAGTATAAATAACAGGGAAGCTAGCTGTGAAGCATAACCCCTTTTATAGCTAATACAAACTAAAGAACTACTGGCTTGCATGAGTGTTACATCTCCCACTCAGCCATCTAGTCACTACATAGATAAGACTCTCTCCACCCACAGAGTCAGGCAGTCAGTCAGGAGCGGAAGAGTAGACGAGCAGTTTCCACCCCCTCCTTTCTCAAAACATCAGATCGGGAGATTCTGTCAATGGGAGGGGTGAAAATATGAACAGGGTATTGTGGGCAATTGTGGGAACAGAATTCTGGACTAGGTAGGCCTTTGGTCTGTTCTATAGGGCTTTTCTTACACAGCAAGTATAGGCAATTCTGAGCTAGAGACTAGATCTGACTCTGTAAAATGGCCCCTCATGTGTTCAGTTCAGTTGTCCTTACAAACAACAACAAGAATAGGGGGAAATCACATTGAGATGAGTTTTTCCTGTCATTCTCAAATGGGGAAGCTGTCTTCTGAGCAAATGTCCTCATACACCCAGGCCACGTGCTAAGATAACACATCAGGCACCAAACCTCAGATTGGCATAGATGTGAAGTTCTGCAGCTGCACATTTTTACAATTCTTTTATCTTTTGCTTCCCCCCCCCAAAAAAAAAAAATAAGAAAAAGAAAAAAGCCTAAGACATTCATTGTCACATTCAGATGCCTAAATTCAGGGGCTCTTATTAAATGCTCTTCTTATGTGGGGTGGAGGAACGGATTGGGGAAAAGTGCAGTAACAAAACAGTTTCTAAACTTCCGAAGTGATAACAAATATAAAGTACAGGAAGTTTGAATCTTGGGAAAAAAGGAAGAAAAGCCTGGGGGTTATGCTGACAAGGGGGGGTGTATTTGTCTGCGTTCCTCACCCCACCCCACACTCTAAAGGCAGCTAAAACAATTTTGATTAACATAGGCTGTGAAGTGTCACAGAGTTAATGGCATCCTGAAAGGCAGGGCATATCAGTTAGATTTAACTCGTCTGTAGAAAGTAGTTCATAAATAAATTCACAGACTCTCCTGACAAAACATTTTCTGAGAAACGTGAAATTATAGGTATACTCTTGACAGTCTAATTTATACGCAGAGCAGTCAGAAGAATTTTATTAACATAAACAAGTCAAAAGTATCTTAATCCCGGCTCAGAGGACATAGGCTCCCTTAGAAGACGAATTCCTGACAAGAAAGTTATCTCACATATAATTTAGCCTTTTGGGGTTGGGGGTTGGGGGGATGTGTCAAAACCTTTTTCTTTCTCTCTCTTTTTTAACAATAGAGGCTCTGAGAGAAGAACCACAGAGAACATGTGGGATGGCAAAAATGTCTCTGAATTTAATGGATTCCCCCCATAAAGGTCAGGAGCAGCCATAATTTTGGATAGACAAGAGACTAAAGGCCTTTTGTGAGGAAATGGTTAACACTGCAGACAACACAGGGTCTTCAATTATTTATCGCATTTCATGAAATTTGAAGGACACTAAACGAGGGCAGCTGCACTTGGCTTCCAGGTCAGGTTACTGCCTCACACACATCTAACACAGAAAGGCCATTTTAGTGTGTCTTTGCCACTAGGCCCTCTACCATGGCTTGTATGTCTAGTGAGACCTGTCTATAGTTTTCCCCCCTGCCTGAATGCTCCAAGGCGACATTAAAGAGTCCTGGCAGAACAGAATCAATACCTTAGTTCCAGCAGGAGCAAAACTGTTTCCATGACTGTGTTTGCTGTTGATCAGGTTGCAGTCCTCCCCTAAGCCATGAAAAATACAAGGAGCTCATCCAGCACTCCTCCTCCTCCTTCTCCTCCTCTTAGTTCTCCTTCTTCATTATCCCTTCCACCAGTCAATGCCCTCCCTGGAGGTGCCAGCAATGGGCACATGTCATGGTTATCTTCTAACTGGTGTAACTATAGGTAAGCATGATCTGAGGTGGAATCAAGCAAAAGGCAAAAAGGAGTCCATTAATCCAGTGTTTCCCAACCTTGGGCCTCCAGCTGTTTTTGGACTACAACTCCCATAATCCCTAGCTAGCAAGACCAGTGGTCAGGGATGATGGGAATTGTAGTTCAAAAACAGCTGGAGGCCCAAGGTTGGGAAACACTGCATTAATCTATAAGCCAGGGGAAGCCAAAACCATGCCCTTGAGATGCTACTGGGCTCCATTTGCCATCAGACCCAGCCAGGATGGCCAGTAGTTAGGGATGATGTGAGTTGTAGGCCAGCAACATCTGGAGGGCACCATGTTGATGACCTTGCTATAGACCAACCACAGTATAAGCAAGTGAATGTATACAGAGCTATATTAAATGTTATAAATTGCACAAAGCAGTCCAGTTGACTCTACAGGAGCATTAAAGATGTTGTGGTCCCTGACTTTCTGGCTACTACTAGATTGGTAGATTCTCAGTCAGGACCTGGTGTTTTCCAGAGTGGCCTTCCAAAGCCTTGTATGAGGGGTGATGCATTACTCCAGTCGAAAACTTTCAAGCCGCCTGATTTCAACAGAAGATTCTCCTAAGAAATAAAATAAAGATGGCTGGGCAAAATTATTTATATGGCCGGAATCACTTGCACAAACCACTAATGTACTTTGTGGAAAATACAAATAATTTTTGTATTTGGCTAAAATACTGGTTAAAATTCCTGGAATCATATGAGGAACTCAGATGTGCTTCAAGCATGGACTTTACACATATGCTGCTGCTTTTCATGCTGCCATCCATCTATATACTGGAAAGGATGGATAAAGCCTTTTATTGATTGAATTTGTTGATATAGCTATAGCCTTGGCCAGTATTTACCTGAAACAAAAAATCTTGGCCATCATTTACATTTTTGAATCAGCTTAGTTAGTAATTCTCTCTATGTGCTAGATACAGATGCAACTCATTGGGTAAGGTGAAGCCACTATGCTAGATTCCCAGCAAGCGGTTCTCTGTTGCTCATAGAGGGGAGAGGTAAAGTGATGGCAGGGGGGGGGTCAGTGGGGTGCAAACACACCAGCAGAGCAAATCCAGCATTCCTGCTGGTGCGTTTGTACCATGCCAACCTCTCTGCTGGGGGCTCCTCTCCTTCCCAGCAAACAGCAGTGACCTACCTGCCAGTAAGCAAGCATAGGTCAACTCTACCTTGTGAGCCACTTTTAGCTAGATACAGCCCAGGAACATAACTAAAAGGCTTCGAGAAAGGTGGTAACAAATCATACACATTGATATTGATTTATGGAGTGATATATTAATAGAGCTATTTGAGAAACTCTTGCACTAGAGTGCAGGAGGCTTAGATTTAGTGAAAACAGCCATCCATGCAGGATACTGCTAGCCACTAAATGCGGAGGTATGCAGGAGGCTGGCTGGTAGCATTCCTGCCAACAGAAAGCTCCGGAACACGGAATTCCAAGGACGGGGGGGGGTGGGCCTTAGCTGGCCCAGGATCTAGTGTCTCTTTTGTTCCACAGAACCCATTGAGTGTGAGGTGGATAGTAGGATTTCAGGCTTAAATTATGAAAAATATAGGCCATCTAATTTGAATGATGTCAGACACAAAAATAGCTACTTTGATGGGGGGAGTCCATTAACTGAACACATTTAAATACTGAATTATGTTTTCCAGGTAAAACACAGCTTTCCTATGTTTACCTTGTCAGTCTCTTGCCTTTGCATCTCGACGATAGAATTCCAGTGATACCTTCCTCACATCCAAAGTGTTCAAAGATCTGTTCAGAGGGTTTAACAGTTGATGGGCTGAACCCAACTAAATCCTATTTACAACAGTTCAGCTCTGAGGATGGCTTATTTCTATTCAAAGCTATGATACTTTTAAAGAAGAATCTAAACATTAAAAAATACTGAATTATAAGTTCTTAAAACAATGCAGTCCAATCCTGCAAGTGTCTACTGGGTGGGTGGGGAGGACAGAAAGCACCATTGTAGTTCAGTGGGGCTTACTCCCAGGTAAATGAATATAGGATTGCAGCCTCATCATCTGTCTTTTTAAATTGCATCCCAATGATTCTTTCCCAGCACACTAAAGCAATGTATACAACCATGCAAAAGAAAGTCCTCCCCCCCCCCAAAAAAAAATCAGAAAAAATCCCCCCACTGTCAAATTTCATATTTTTTCATTTAAAGAAAAGCCAGATACATTACTTGAACTTACTCAGTATTTCTGGCATTGTTGTGTCATTAAATATGACATTTTCCACAGCTGAAGAAAGGCAGGTCCTAATGATATATTTCTTGCATTGCCTTTGTTGAAATTATGATTGATTGACTGCCAGGATCTCAAAAGGAATGGGCTTCAAATAGAAATTCTCAAACTTCCTCTACCTCTAGCTTTTCTTACTTTGTTATGTATAAAAAAGAAGTTTGGAAAGTAAGTAATGGTCTATGCACATATGAATTCTGATTAGCCTTTGCCTGTTTTCTTTCCTTCTAATGCTGGATAGAACTACTACAAAATCCTATGTTCTAGGTAATGGTAAAGGTAAAGTACCCCTGGACAGTTAAGTTCAATCAAAGATGAGCTGGCATTTGTCCACAGACAGCTTTCCAGGTCATGTGGCCAGCATGACTAAACCGCTTCTGGCTCAATGGAACACCGTGACGGAAACCAGAGCACACAGAAATGCTGTTTACCTTCCGGCCACAGCGGTACCTATTTATCTACTTGCACTGGCATGCTTTCGAACTGCTAGGTTGGCAGGAGCTGGGACAGAACAACGGGAGCTCACCCCGTCGCGGGGATTCGAACCTCCGACCTTCTGATCGGCAAGCCCAAGAGGCTCAGTGGTTTAGACCACAGCGCCACCTGCATCCTTTGTTCTACCATATCCTGAAATCACAAACTGTCTCCCACCCACTGCCCACCTGCAGCACATACTGGTGTAAACATGGAGAAGGTACAGACATTTTGCTCAAAGGCTTCAATGAGTTTTGAATTACAGTGTGTGTGAGAGGTGGAAGGCTGTAATTGTCTACAATAACTGGCAAAGATACTTGAGGATTTCAAACAGGAATCTTAGAATCATAGAATCATAGAATCATAGAGTTGGAAGAGACCACAAGGGCCATCGAGTCCAACCCCCTGCCAAGCAGGAAGCACCATCAGAGCACTCCTGACATATGATTGTCAAGCCTCTGCTTAAAGACCTCCAAAGTAGGAGACTCCACCACACTCCTTGGCAGCAAATTCCACTGTCAAACAGCTCTTACTGTCAGGAAGTTCTTCCTAATGTTTAGGTGGAATCTTCTTTCTTGTAGTTTGGATCCATTGCTCCGTGTCCGCTTCTCTGGAGCAGCAGAAAACAACCTTTCTCCCTCCTCTATGTGACATCCTTTTATATATTTGAACATGGCTATCATATCACCCCTTAACCTCCTCTTCTCCAGGCTAAACATGCCCAGCTCCCTTAGCCGTTCCTCATAAGGCATCGTTTCCAGGCCTTTGACCATTTTGGTTGCCCTCCTCTGGACACGTTCCAGTTTGTCAGTGTCCTTCTTGAATTGTGGTGCCCAGAACTGGACACAGTACTCCAGGTGAGGTCTGACCAGAGCAGAATACAGTGGCACTATTACTTCCCTTGATCTAGATGCTATACTCCTATTGATGCAGCCCAGAATTGCACTGGCTTTTTTAGCTGCCGCGTCACACTGTTGGCTCATGTCAAGTTTGTGGTCAACCAAGACTCCTAGATCCTTTTCACATGTACTGCTCTCAAGCCAGGTGTCACCCATCTTGTATTTGTGCCTCTCATTTTTTTTTGCCCAAGTGCAATACTTTACATTTCTCCCTGTTAAAATTCATCTTGTTTGGTTTTGCCCAGTTCTCTAATCTGTCAAGGTCGTTTTGAAGTGTGATCCTGTCCTCTGGGGTGTTAGCCACACACACACCCCGTTTGGTGTCATCTGCAAATTTGATCAGGATGCCCTTGAGTCCATCATCCAAGTCGTTGATAAAGATGTTGAATAAGACTGGGCCCAAGACAGAACCCTGTGGCACCCCACTAGTCACTCTTCTCCAGGATGAAGAGGAACCATTGATGAGCACCCTTTGGGTTCTTCCCAAGCCTTATCCGGATATGCTGGGAATTGAACCAAGGAACTTCTGCATGCAATGCATATGTTCTACCATGGATATGAGATGTTCATTTTTGTAGTCATAATTTGCCTGGAGACCTGGATTGCAAATTTTGGAGAGGTTTGGATTTCAAAGCAGGCTTCCCCATTGTTCTGGAAATTGTGAATTAGGTAGGGTCACCTTTAAGTGCAAATTGAATTGAATTTCTCCCTCATCCCCCCATCAGATACAAGACCCTGGGACCCCATTTCTGCCAGGGTAGCAGTAACCCCCAGGACATAGCTGTCAAGCGCCCCTTATTTGGCGGGACAGTCCCTTATCCCAGCGCCGTGCCCCGCTGCTGTCCCTTATTGATGATGTCCCTTAAATTCCCCGGGTTTCAAAGGAAGCAGCTCCTTTCCCTCCCTCCCTGCTGGCCAGGGAGGAGGGAGGCTCCAACTGTGTTGCTTGGCTGCGTTGCTCACCCAATAAGAAGTCTAAGAACGACTGGGGGGTGGAGCTTGCATGCCTTGTGCTGATCAAATCGGCTGCGTTGCCTGGGGACTCGCCTTTGCTCAGCGCTTCCCAGCAGAGAGGTGACGGTGGTTTTCCTTGAGGCTTGAGGCTTCGTTTGGCTGCTGGCTGGGCTTTCTGCCTTTGGCTCGGAGGGGCTCAGAAGTTGAACATACCTGTGCCTGGAAAATCCCTTATTTTGGCTGCTGATCCCTTATTTTTGAGGCTGCTGGTCCCTTATTTTGAAATCTGTAAGTTGAGGACTATGCCCCAGGACCATCAGCCTTTTAAACATGAATGGAACCACTTCAGGAACATAGGAAGCTGCCTTAAACTGAGTGAATCCATTGGCCAATCAAGCTCAGTGTTGGCTACTCTGGCAGCATTTCTCCCAAGTTTTCAGATGGGGCATTCCCAGTCCAACTTCAGAAGATGTTGGAGATTGAAGCTGGGAACTAGATGCTGTAGCACTGAGCTACACCCTTCCCCACTATTTCAAGCTTTTGCAGAATATAAATGAACAAAATGGAGTGAGAAAACGTCCTCGCAAATTGCTATTTCAAAGCTAAGGAAACTGCAACTCTTCCAAACTTTCAGATTCTCCTCCAAAAAAAGCAAGCCAAAATGAGGAACCTATTCAGTTTTCCCAGATGCTTTTTCTTCTGCTGTCTTTCTATTCGAAGGAAGACATTTGTGTTCCGCTAAGGTAAATAGCACATTTATCATGATAGTGAAGTATAATTCCAGTAGCTGCAGACATGAAGAAACCTATTCTTTTGAAAAAAAGGCATTTTCTTTCTAGCTGTAAAGAGAGTTCAGGAAGGAAAAAGTAGGCCACTATAAACACTGCTTTTTCTTGGATTATGTATTGTGTGATCTATTTGAAGCATATGAAAAGGCAAGAATAAATGCAACCATTATATTTACAGAATAGTATATTTCTTTTAGGTTTTTTTGTAAAACACTCAATCCTTACAAAATCTGGTACCGCCACAGTTAAGTAATATTTTCCTTTTCTATTATGTACGCTTTTTTAAGGAAAAAAAATGAGTATCATAGACCAACCTTGATTAGATAGACACCTAACGTATCACTCATAGGAAACAGAAGAAAATGAAAACAAAATCTTTAGAGAATATCAACAGATCTAATATCCTTCAGTGACATTAAAATAATAAGAAAAAAAACTTTTTCCACACAGGACATTTTTTCCCTAGCCATTCTACAGATGTCTGCTTGGCTGGCGTTTGTTTTTGATTATAAAATCTTTTCTATTTAATTTTCTTCTTAAGATTCTGGCTACACTTTTGGTTGTTATGAGTTGGCTTGGCTACATTCCCCCCCCCAAAAAAACCACAATATCAATAATAATCAGGTTCATCAGGTTCCTTCTGGTTATTAGATACAGTGGTACCTTGGTTCTCAAACTCAATCCGTTCCAGAAGTCTGTTCCAAAACCAAAGTGTTCCAAAACCAAGGTGTGCTTTCCCATAGAAAATAATGCAAAATGGATTAATCCATTCCAGACTTTTAAAAACAACCCCTAAAATAGCAATTTAACATGATTTTTACTATCTAACGAGACCATTGATCCATAACATGAAATCAGTAAACAATGTACCGCAGTCACACAATCAATCAGTTACAGTAGTAGCTGAACTGGGTTAAATACAGTCACAAAAAAGAGCCACAAAAACGCAAAATAAATAGCAAAAACAGACTGACCTCAGCGTAACACTCAAAACGGAAGTGTGGCACTCAAAATGGAAGCGTGGCATTCAAATCGGAAGCGTAACACTCAAAACAGATCAAGTTCAGCTTCTGAAAACAGTTCGCAAACCAAAACACTTACTTCTGGGTTTGCAGTGTTTGAGTTCCAAGTTGTTTGAGTATCAAGGCGTTTGAGAACCAAGGTACCACTGTATCTGTCTTATTAGTCTTATGCCCCTTTATATTGCCTCTATATGGTAATGGGTATGGACCACTGGAAGGTAAGGAGCAGTCTTTGTCTCAGCCTAAGGTCTTCAGCGAGTGGCGTTATTAAGGCTTACATAGTTTTTGTTCATGATGATGAAACTAGGGCTGCCACGCATCCAGGATTTCCCAGACATTACCAGGATTTCAAAGGCAGAAGTCATGTCTGGGGTGTTTGTCCTGGATCCGACAAATTGTGCTTTATTTGCATTTTCCTAAAAACAGCTTAACAATTTAAGAATTTTGGTGGTTTCCTGAACAATTTTGGGGTCTTCCTAAAACAACTTTTGGAGTGTCCTGGTTTTTACTTTTTAAATATGGCAAGCCTAATAGGCACCTCTGAGTAGAAGACTACTTCATACTCTTGGGGATACATAAGCCACATCTGGTGTTTGGGTGATACATCAGTTTCCCTCCAAAGAATAACTAATACTCGACATGAAGTCAAGAGAGAACTTCCAAGTCCATCTGGTACTCTCTAAAACAGGTGTTAGCTAAAGGCCGTATCTTAAAGAGAGAGAGAAAGCCCACACACAGACCCATCTCAACATAACTAGGCATTAGAAACTACCAGTTTGTGGATTATTATTCTTTTTTTACCCACCCTTCACCCTGAGGTCCCAGGGCAGGTTGCAACAATTAAAACACAATATTAGAAAAAGAAACAGAAATAACCACTTAAAGACCTAGACCCACCATATTTACTGGGACACTCCTGTATACCACCTGAAATCTCCTTGAAATGGCAAAGGCCTTCCAGGATATTCCAACAAACCCTAGTATTGCTCCTGGGCAAATATGATTGCAGTTTGTCTCTTATGGAAAGCCTCTGGAGGCCTTTTGGGTGAAAATGGTTTGGCTGTTAACAAAAACACATCAGCATTTTGAGATGTAGAATCTCTGTTGGGCTGTTCCCTGTTAACTCCCCTCTCTTCTTATGATTCTTTAATTTTGAACTGGGCTTCAACTGGATAACTCTCAGATGATTCGCACTGATAGCATACCTGCAACTTGAAACTTGCTCAACTTCAAGTTGCTTCCAGAGCTTTTTTTCCATTTTAGGAAGTGGTTTCAATGCAAACTGCTTCCGAACAGATCGAATGAGCCTCCTCGGTTGTACTAGGTTGTATCACAGAAATAGGATTGTCATCTACAGAGCAGCAAACTTGGTTGCCCTAGCATTGTACCAAAAAAAAAAAAGTTGCTCTCATGAGCTCTTAGCACCTCGAAGTTGTAAGCAAGCATTTTACTATCCTGTCTTACAGAGAACTTTGTCCTCTGCAGCTGAAAGTCTGCACTTCTTTCAACTTTCAGGGAGGTTCCCCTGACCCAAATAAAGAAGTGGGCCAAATTTCTTGGTCCAGCCCATATACTTTGTAAATAAACAAAAAGTCATCACCCAATCCTGCCATTTTTACATAGGGAGCATGTGTAAACTTGCTGCAAGTACATTTCAGAATCTTGTCTAAATATTCATTTCTAGGCTAGCAACAGAAACAGAAGCTCACTTCCTCCTTTCCCCGCCCCCCTGCAAACTTTCCCTTTTTTAAAAAAAAACATATATTTATTGAATTTTACATTTCCCCCCATCATAATATTGTGACATATAACAAAAAATAAAAAAGAATTTCATCCCCAAATTTCCCCCTCTCCCCCCACCCACAATCTCCCACAACTTTCTCTTCTGATTTTTTGGCATATTAGCATCTCCTGCTTGTTTTTATTATTTCTTATTTTTAAAAATCTTTAAAATAATAATTATTATTCTCTTATCATTTTGACATTCTATTTCTTATATTCATTTTCTTAATTGCAAGTGTTTAATCAAACCCTGCTAGTGAGTCAACAAACTTTTCTAATGACTGGCAGGGGTGACACACACACACACCATAGCTGTCAACTTTTCTTGCAAGGAATCCTATTCGGAATAAGGGAATTTCCCTTAAAAAAGGGAAAACGTTGACAGCTGTGACACACACACAGAGAGAGAGAGTAGCCACAATCCAACAGTGAGGTGCATCTCAAATTCTCTGTTAGATAGTGGTTTTGGGATATAGGGAGAAACCCCTTCGATGAAATAACCTCCATTTCAGTAGGACCTCATTACATTATTAGGTCACAAAATGTATTATAATCCCCACAATTACATTTCTTAAATATTTACTGAAGGAATTTCATAACTGGCAGTATGTATCTTCAAAAAGTGCTTGCCAATTTTATCCATAACGTTTTAATGTTTTCTGTTAAAAGCTTCTGTTTTAGAAATGGGTGCAATCAATGGAACTTACATATTTTAAATTAATTCATTCTGTGCCGACTGTGGTCCGCTTTACTTTTAGATTTTCCACTGACTTCAAATGGACCCAGGAGTATCATGAAAATAAAGGCGGGGAAAGAAAGGAAACCTTGTCTTTTCAACTTGACTGGGGAGATTTCTGCAGACTCAGAAACACTTGCAAATATAGTTTTCTTGCAATAAAATGAACCATTTACTCAGAGTAATTTTTGTTCAGTTTCCCCTGGCCAGGGTTCTATGGATACTGCCTCAAACCGATTTGCGTTAATCAGCCTTTATTTCATGTCTGCCGACTCAATATTTACCTAGTTTAAAAGGTGGAGGAGGGAGGAATGGAAGCGTGTGTAACTGTGTGGTCTGCTACTTAGCATTCACTAGTTACTGAAGCCATATGGTTATATAAAAATTATTTCTGTCTCTCAAAACCAAACTGGGAGTGGAGGTGGATAGGTCATCAAGGTTTTTCAGTAAATATCTGTGTGAGGCCTAACTCCTTCCCTCGAACCTAGAAGGTTGTAGCTGCAATGTTCACAGGTATAAGAAGTCCAGCAGAGGAGTCTTCCAGAGCACAAAATCCAGAGTGTGATTTTAGGAGCCCTAAAAAAACTGCAATTCCCAGGCTCCCTGGCACCTGCAAAGCTGCCATTGCATGTTCTAGGTGCTGGGGGGGAAGCTTTGTATAGAATGCAGACCCTTCAAGTGTCCCTATTTTCCAGGGACAGTCCTGGGTTTACAGAAGCTGTCCCGGTTTCTGATTTGATCCCAGAATATCCTGCTTTTCCTTTTCCTTTTGTTGTTGTTGTTTAGTCGTGTCCGACTCTTCGTGACCCCATGGACCAGAGCACGCCAGGCACTCCTGTCTTCCACTGCCTCTCGCAGTTTGGTCAAACTCATGCTAGTAGCTTCAAGAACACTATCCAACCATCTTGTCCTGTGTCGTGCCCTTCTCCTTGGGCCCTCCATCTTTCCCAACTTTTTCTTAGGACATCCCTATTTTCATTGGAGAAATGTTGGAGGATATGGAGTTATGTGACCTCCGTAAGTAACGATAAGTTACTATACAACCTTTAGAAGACATCTGAAGGCAGCCCTGTATAAGGATGTTTTTAATGTTTAATGTTTTACAGTGGTACCTTGGGTTACAAACACCTCGGGTTACAAACACTTCAAGTTACAGACTCTGCTAACCCGGAAATAGTACCTCGGGTTAAGAACTTTACCTCAGGATGAGAACAGAAATCACATGATGGCGGCAGCAGGAGGCCCCATTAGCGAAAGCGTGCCTCAGGTTAAGAATGGTTTCAGGTTAAGAACGGACCTTCAGAATGAATTAAGTTCATAACCAGAGGTACCACTGTATTATGGTATGTTTTGATATATATTGGAAGCCGCCTAGAGTGGGTGGAGCAACCCAGTCAGATGGGTGGGGTATAAATAATAAACTACTTCTTCTTCTTCTTCTTCTTCTTCTTCTTCTTCTTCTTCTTCTTCTTCTTCTATAAAAAATGTAAAGGGCCGCTGACAGTTAAGTCCAGTTACAGACAACTCTGGGGTTGCGGTGCTCATCTTGCTTTACAGGCTGAGGGAGCCGTCGTTTGTCCACAGAAAGTGTTCCGGGTCATGTGGCCAGCATGACTAAACCGCTTCTGGTGCAACAGAACACCAAAACCAGAGCAGGACATGGAAATGCTGTTTACCTTCCCGCTGGAGAGGTACCTATTTATCTACTTGCACTTTTTTTGGCGTGCTTTCAAACTGCTAGGTTGACAGTAGCTGGGACTTCTTCTTTTCATCAGAGAAAGGTTGGATAATATGTAGAGGTCTCCAGAGAACCCTTGATACCATCCATTGCCCAGCTGCTACCACTATCATGCAAGCTTAGAGGAAGAAAAATTAGAATGGAGGGCAGGATTTAGATGTTTGCAGGAGGCAACTTGGGGGATCATGAGGGGTATTGGGAAGGGAGATGGTCAGGTATCGTACTCTAAAATGAATGTGTTATGGAAGTGCAACAGAGGTATGAATTCAAAATATAGCTCAGAAAAACCAATACATTTAAAGACATTTGGGGGGGGGGAATAGCTCGATTTTTCAAACCCAGTTCTCAAATTGAGCGGAGTTCACTCATCAGTATTTATATTTTACCTTGTGCCACTCCAGCTAGCTAGCACCAGCCCACTAATACTTCTAGGTCTTAAAATTAGAAATTAGCATTCTGAGGTTTTTTCTTTGCAAGTATCCATGGCAACTGTGGTACAGCGTGTTCATTAGAAAGAAGTTCTGTTTAATTGATCTCCTAATGTATTGCTTAATAGTAACTGTTAAGCAGTCTTTTGTTTCCAGGTCATATTTAAGGTTCACTTATTTGCATAAAAGCATTTCATTAGCTGAAACCAATCATTATTAGTAATTTTCTTCTTCTTTTTTTAGTTTGAAATAACTAAACCCTCATTGAGGTTTCCTGAATAGCAAATATTTATATCTCGTTGAATGGGTTTTCTCTGTGAGCCTGGCTACTTTGTTTCTCCAAACAGCAAGGAAATTACAGAGCTTCAAAATGTTAATCAGAGAAGACAAAAAGAAGGTGTCTTTTTCTCCAATTGAAATGTAAATGCACAGTGACGATAACCATAGGCCACAGGCAATATTTGATGACAAAGTTGCAATGGATAAATACCCTTTAAAATTCATAGTAATGTGCTGCCTGACTTGTATTCATTTGGATGATTTCCTACCGGGAATATAATGAAATTTCGGTATCAGGGCTCTCAGAAATGAAAACATTTCTCCCTCTTTTAATTCTGTCCAAAAGCCTTCATGCTTTTAACAGCAAGCTTTGTTCATATACAGATAATGTTACAATAAAATTCATTTAGGAATTCTATGTGTTATTCATATGTGCCGAGTACTGTAGCTTGGTGCAGAAGCTAGAGGACTGAGTTTCATGTGGATTTGAGAAACTGAGGCTGAAATCTGTGTTCAGTTTAGCTGAAATGCGTTCTCTCACATACACATTTCACAGCTCCATTTGCATGTGGTGGGGGTATTTCAGCCAATGCTTCATGAGCTGAAATTTGGAAGTGGGCACTGTCTCCCCCCCCCCGCCCTCTGCAGACACCAGGAGCAACAATATGTAATGATGTACCATTGTTCTACTATGGTGAAAAATGGTCTTCTGCCTGCATCATTTATTGATTCTTTACTGCAACTTACTGGCAATGAATAATTTGTACGGCGGGCATATTTGTTGTAGTTTTATATTGACTTTTCATTAAGAGATTCAAAGCACCCATTCATCTCCACCACCAGTGGTGGTGTGAAAACAACTGCATTAGCAAAATAATATGAAACAAAGACCTTGGTTACAACTAGAGTTGTTCATTATCACATAAAAAGAGCTAGCATTGGCAAACCCTGTACATCGATGTATGAAAACAAGTCTGGTTTGTATTAAGATTCAACATTTGCTTCACAAGGAGAAAGAAATGTAAAGATGACTTAGCTGGGGAGCATCCTTGTCCAACCTGATAACCCCTAGTTTGGGAAAAGTTGTTTTAGATGGAAGAAAAAGCAGTTTGTTTGGCTCATATATAGACAAGGAAGAAGGTGGGAAGCTTTGCTCCAGGGAAAAAGGCTGAGACACATCTCACTTACATCATTCTTACCTTAAAACATACCTCTGTTTTCAACATCGCCCATACCCAATCTCTTGGCCTGCTACTCTAGAACATGAGTAACAGGAATCAGTGAGCCGGCTTTCTGGAAAGAGCATTGCTTCCTTTGGGAAAGAGATCATAGAATAGCAGTAGAACACACACATAGTCCTAGCCCGTACTCTTTTTCTTAAAAAAAATAAATGTTTTGGGGTACTTTCATTATCCTAAAGGTAAAGGGACCCCTGACCATTAGGTCCAGTCGTGACCGACTCTGGGGTTGCGGCGCTCATCTCGCTTTATTGGCCGAGGGAGCCAGCGTACAGCTTCTGGGTCATGTGGCCAGCATGACTAAGCCGCTTCTGGCGAACCGGAGCAGCGCACGGAAATGCCATTTACCTTCCCGCTGGAGCGGTACCTATTTATCTACTTGCACTTTGACGAGCTTTCGAACTGCTAGGTTGGCAAGAGCAGGGACCGAGCAACGGGAGCTCACCCCGTTGCAGGGATTCAAACCGCTGACCTTCTGATTGGCAAGTCCTAGGCTCTGTGGTTTAACCCACAGCGCTACCCGCGTCCCTTCTCATTATCCTACTCATATTGAAATACTGCCCCTCAATGAGGCCAAACTTAGATTCACAAAATGTTTAGCGGTATGCATACACCTGTGTCCCCCCAGAAAAAAAGCACTGGTCCTAGCTTCAATCCCTGGCATCTTCAGGATTAAAGGATCAGATAGCTGCTGAAGTGAAAGAGCCACTGCCATTCAATATTGGGTTTCATGGGGGGACGGGGACTGAATGGGTACAGAGGATCATGAGCAGGAGAGTGCTACTACTGCTACTTATTTATTAAATGTGTGCTCTGCCCTTCAGCCCAAACCTTCCCAGGGTGATACATATCAAATCAAATCAATACAAGAACCGTACAAACCAACAATGCAGAATAGTTATCGAAACAAAACATCAAAATACCAAGAAATAAGAAATTTACACAGTCTGCCCGTACGGGCCAGTCGTGACCGACTCTAGGGTTGTGCACTCATCTCACTTAAGAGGCAGGGAGCCAGCGCTGTCCGAAGACACTTCCGGGTCACGTGGCCAGTGTGACAAAGCTGCACTGGTGAGCCAGCACCAGTGCTGTACACGGAAACACTGTTTACCTTCCCGCTATAAAGCGGTACCTATTTATCTACTTGCACTTAGGGGTGCTTTCGAACTGCTAGGTGGGCAGGAGCTGGGACTGAACGACTGGAGCTCACCCCGCCGCGGGGATTCGAACCGCCAACCTTACGATCAGCAATTCCTAGGCACTGAGGTTTTACCCACAGCGCCACCCGCGCCCCAATTTATCTCTTACATTGGCCAAAACCATAAGCTTGGCAAAATACACACATATTAACCTGATTCCTTAAAAAAGCAGGTGGACAACACCTGAATCCCTGGCTATCCAAGTTGGTGGCCATCTCTACTTCTTGTGGGGGTGAATTTCAGAAAGAGTGGAAGGCATGTCTCAGTGGGCTTGTCCATTTTATCTGTTAAGATGAACCTACCTGAAAATAATCCTCATTTCTATCTGCAGTGATGGAAGAAACAAATTTGGACAAGCGTGCTGCTGGTATATTGCTGAATTGTTGGTACCTAGCTGTTTTCATTATGTGTAACTATGAAGCCTACTGTTCAGGAACCATAGTGTAAATGTACCTGGTTCAGAAATCAAATCTACAATTAACTAATGCTCTTCATGCCCATGCCCAAAGGTGCATTATAACTATCAGTTAGCTCACTTTGAAAAGGGAATGTCAAACAGAGAAAAATGAACTGAAACTGATTAAGCAAATAATAATTACAATTTTTTTCCACTTGAGTTCCAAAAGCAAGTAGCAGTAGATTTGTTGCCTTGGTGTGTGGAAAGATGACGGTGTAATTAAAATGGTCACAACTATATTGACAGAAAATGATTTACACAATGAAGTCAAAGGTGGGATATTTGTCATCTGCTTCATGTACTGTCTGAATGAAGGACTATCATTTTGTCACGTCAGTTTTGTGATCTAATTATGTCCTTAGTGTAAAATGAAGAAGAAGCCCACTCTCTGCAAGGAAGTTTATCTCCTGTGCTCATTCCTACAACAGCAGTGATCCCTCAGAAGTCATCCCAGACAAATGGACATTCTGTAAATAAAAATCTCTTGATCCATAGGGATGACAGATCAGTCCGCTTCTGGTACAGGTCAATTTTGCACATGCTCATTCATAAATGGTGACTGAGCTCATCTCTAGGAGTCTCCAAAGTGTTTGCTGAAAACATCTGTATATTATTGGTTCTCCTCCAAATTGGCGAGGCTCTTTTGACATCAACACGAAATACAGCCTTCATTGTTATTGGCCCACTCCGGTGGAACGCTCTTCCAATAGAAATTCGGGAGATTCAGCCTGCTATACAGGCAACTCCCCATTTGCGTGCAATTGGCAAACCACTGACCCTTGTGCCATTTTCAGCACTGCAAGGTGGGGGGCAGAACAGGGTGGGCTTATACACATTCTATTGACATGTGTGGTGCCTTAGAATGCAACCCCTGCGTAAATGGGGAGTTGCCTACACTAGCATTCAACCATTTGCTGAAAACTTTTCTTTGGCACCAGGCTAGTGCAGACAAGAAAAACAGTCAGCTGGTGCTATATTTTAATTTGAGTGTTGTTTCTAAGGTATTATAATTGTTTAAAAACTGCTGTGATCATTTATAATGAAATTATGGTATACAAATATGCTTACAGACAAACAGATTAATTCACTGCATCTTATTTCCTTTACACTTAAAGACCATGAGATAATGCGAATTGTATGCACTTATTTTGCACTTTAAGATATGCAAATTCGTAGACATTTTACCTGAAATACACATATAAAAATGAATTTGGGAACTCTTTTGAGCCAATAATATTTTAAAATTCATAGATGTGTGGAAACCAAAGGATAACTTCACTGCAATCTGCACATTTGACCACAAAGTACAAATCCGGCTAGTCTGCTTACGAATTAGGACCAAATGAAATCCTCAGGTATCCCCACTTACAGTATTGGAAATCTTAAGAACAAACTACTGACCTTACTGAAAATACATCATCATCTCTCTGTAGTGTCTGTGTTAAATCAAGGGTTTAGGGAGCTGTTGTCTTCTTTGTAATTAATGTGCATGTTTATACCTGTATTTTGGTTTACTTTTTAATTTATATGTTCATTTTTCTCAGTGCCCCCACAGAAGGTTCTTATTAACTGAAAAACTTTGGGCCTTTTAGTATTTTACAAGAACCACTGTCAGGGCTGCTTCCAGGTCCCAGCTCACAGAGGACCACGCTAGCCGGCAATACTGTACAAAAGTCTTTATTGAGTTACAGTTTCCATTTCCAAGCCGCAGCGCGCAGCCCTACGTCTTAGAAGCTAGACTGGCGAAGCTCTGTCTGAGTCTCCGCCTCCTGTACACCAACTTAATACTCTAGCCTTACTCCACCTCTTCCGTCTTTCCTTCCTCCTCTGGGTCCCTCTGCCCCCCGTGGTCTCTTCCTTCCTGGACGCTTCTGACGCTGACCCCCCGGACTCTTCTCCCTCCTTGCGGCGGGCTTTAGGACCTGGCTCCCTATCCGGGCTGCTTACTGTGCCGCCTTCCTGTGCATTTGAACTTGGCGCGCGCGCCCAACCTTCAACCTTCCTCTTGACCGTTTCCTCGCTCCCCGATGGAGGTGTGGCCAATCCTGACTCATGCCCTCCCGCTTGCGGCGAGCCGCCTGATCCCGATACCTGGGACCCCTCCTCCCTACTGCGCTCTGGTGGGGAAGCTGGCCCCGATTTCCAACTGCTGCTCTCTGACTCCCCTCTGGTCCCTTCTTCCTGGGGTGTCCCCCTAGGCGCCCCCTTGCTCTGACCACTGACGCCCCTTTCTGTGAATCTTCCGATTCACTGGAAAGACTCAGAGACCTCGGGCCGCTGTCATCGCTCATATTTCCTTCGGATTCCTCCCCCTCGCTCTCTGTTTCCTCCCTTTCCTGTGCCTCTGCTCCTGAACCCCTGACAACCACATTTGATTTTTTTTAAAAAACAAACAAACACCATTTCTTGGCAACATTTTGGGGATCTGCCTTTTATTTTACCTTCCTTGGTTGTTTCTGCTGCCACTTTTCCCCATTGCAATCATTTTAAAGGCCATTTAAGCTAACGGCCATCAGCATATCCTGTTGCAATGAATCCCATAAGTGCATTGTGTGAACTTCCTATTGTCAATTCCTCAAATAAAAAACCCCCCAAAACCCACCACCATAATTAACACTTAATTTCTATGTAGCTTTTTTATCTTTCTTTCTTTCTTTCTTTCTTTCTTTCTTAAAATTCCCATTTCATTCTTTCGTTCTGAACATTTCTAAAACTGTCATTGCCAAAATTAATTTGAAAATCCATCCGTATTAATGGCTTGGTACAAGTGCCGAGAAGAGCTCTTGTCATCTTATAGAATCATGGTGTTTCCATGTGTTTTTGACATTGTCTAGTACAGTGGTACCTCGGGTTACATACACTTCAGGCTACAGAAGCTTCAGATTACAGACTCCGCTAACCCAGAAATAGTACCTTGGGTTAAGAACTTTGCTTCAGGATGAGAACAGAAATCATGCTCCAGTGGTGCAGCAGATTTTTTTAACCCACATCCCCAGACCTGAACCCCAATTCCATACATGTGTGGCTAACTAAAACTACTAACATCAAGATGCATTCAAAACAGCAAGCCATAAAAGCACTGTCTTTTTACACTCTGAAAAAAAATGCATTAGAATTTAAATACCACACATGGATGGAAATGTAGAAATGTCACTTGTAGTTTTAAATCTAATGAAGTGCGAGCGCGCGAACACCCACTACACCCTTTTTCTTATATGATCTGTGCCAACCAAATACCTAAGTAATGAGCTGACATCATACGCATGAGGGAAAAATGGCCCTAATGTAAGCATCATTTTTGCAAGCGCAAAAGGAGACCTTAAAACCTGACCCGTTTATGCAGTGGAATCCCAGATTTCAGTATATAGGGATGAACAAAGACTACCCACTTTAAAAAGATTTCCACCTTTACATTTCTCCCCACTATAGAGCAATAAAACTGCACTTGCTAAGAATGGGCCCTCTTGTCTGCTTCAGGTGAGAACACTGTCAGGTGACACCATTTCCTCTTCTTTGGTGATGGATTCCTAGGCAATGAGGGTCATGTCAACAGCTTAAGCTGACAAATTCCATGTGCTGAATATCACAAGAAAGATGGGGGTTCTGTCTGGAAGACATAAACAAAACCTGAAGTTGATTCAAAGCTTGGGGAAGTCTCATACCGTGTTCAGGAAAAGGCAGAAAAATTGGTGCAATAATTCAGGATTAGCTACGGCGAGCCCTTCTCTTCCCTAGTCCAACTAAACAATCTTTCAACTGTGATGAGAATAAATTGTACTGAATGGAGCGGTGACTGGAGAGACACTCTATCTACCACCCTGAATAGCTCATCAACAAAATATGTTTGACTTTTCATTCTTGGTCTAGTGATTGATGAAGGCAAACTGCACAGCAGTGTTTAATGCAAACAACCCTTTTAAAAATAAAAAATAAAGCATGGCTTCTTTGTATCCACAGACTTCTAAATGTCTGCATAATCAGGTCAGTCCTATAAACAGGTTTCATAAAAACCACACACAACACACATACATTGAAGGGGATCTCAGTCAACATGCATTCCCCAAGCACAGTTTTCTGTAAAGCTGTTTCATTCAAGTTAGCTTTTAAAAGGAATAAAATTAATGCATCAAATACAAAAAGCTATGTAACACACAAACATACATTGAGGAAATTAGCAATGAGCATTCAAATTAGATTATGCATACATTGAGTTGCACATGCCATTTGTATCAATCAGCTATGCATGCCCTGAAGCTGAAAAACAAGCATCAGAAGCAGATATATTTATTTTTTCCTATCTGTAACATATCCATGTACAAAAGGTTTCCTATCATTCACTTATCCAAAAACATGGCAGTCAGCCAATGTGAACCTGCAAAGATGCCATTCTGCCTGGCTGCTGCTGCAAAAGAAAAAAAAAGAAACATCCCTTTTTTGTCTGAAAGAAACAACAATCACGTACACACCGTTCTTTTAAAAAAGAGGTGACAGAAATCAGGAGTAACGCCTCTTCTACCAATTGGTAGCATGCATACCCTCCAACATTTCTGGGCAGCTTCCACTCTGGGCAGCTTCCAACATATATGAAAAACATAATAAAACATTGAACATTGAAAAAACTCCCCTATACAGGGCTGCCTTCAGATGTTTTTTAATGGCTGTATAGCCCGTTATCTCCTTGACTCAGGGTCGCATAAGTCTCCAGGAAAAGCAAGACATTCTGGAATAAAATCAGAAACCAGGACAGTTTCTGTAAATCTGGGATTGTCCCTGGAAAATTGGGACAGGAGGGTCTGTGTCATGTAATGAATGAATTAATCTGAAAATTCCTTGGTAGTTGTAGATCTACTTTGGCCATATCCATGCTACTTTATCTTCCTTTTGATCCTCATCCCACACCATAGAATAAAACACCATGAAAGTACTTCCAGTCTCTCTTAATCCCCAAGTACTGGGTTTGGGAGGGGGTGTTCTGAATGTAAATAGCTCAATAATAATGATGAAATCCTTTCAGTAAAATCTTTGAGCTATTCTCCCCCACATGAAAAAAACCATGTCTGTAGTTCATATTAGTATTTCAAAGAACATATATATTTAATGTAGTCGTGCAATTACACAGGACACCGTGTCCAAGAATGGTACCATACCTATAAACAGACTTCTTTTTAAAAGTCTGGTTCCATAGCAACCTATTCCCATACCAGTATGGAAAGGCATAAGAGAGGAAAGTACAGCACAAAAGTAGGCCATGAATAATTTGACAAGTATGATGGATGTGTCATCAACCGGCGTAATGCTAATGGGGCACAGCAATAAGAACACCCATCTTTCTACCGTAAATAGTGAATTCAACCAATTGTTCTCAAAAGGTACATTTGAAACCATTATAACCTTTCAGAGGGCTGGCAGCAACCATATTTATGCAATTAGGATATGTGCGTGTGCATTTGTGTGGGGTGTGTGCATGTGCGAGCTGGTGCACGCAGTGACCAATTTGCTCTTGTGTTCAGGCCACACACATAATTTACATTTTCTTGGAGTCATTTGGAGCTGTGCTGCAAAGCAACAAAAGTTATGAGTGATGCATATGCATTTTTTACATGTAAACCACTTTTCATTTAGAGCTAGTTCTATTCAAGAGAACATAGCAGCAGCAGGGAGAGGAAGGGGAAAACCTCTGAAAAAGAAACAGCTACAACTAATAAGTGCTACAGCAAATACACACAAACTGTTCTGAGCAGTCAATACTTAAGTATGTATTTTTAATACAAAACTGTATCAGAAATGTTTGAGGTCTTACTTGCCTGATTTTTCATTCTTTGGCAAAAACTTTATTTTCACCCTTTGGTTGAAATACAGGCATGATGGACAAATTAACCTGAATCATATTTAGCTGTTTATTTCACATAGGACTAGGAATATTTATTAAGCTTCAGTTATATCATTTTGGACATGGCACAACATAGAACATAAAACATTACATAAAATACGGACCATCCAAATGTCCCTGTTTTCCAGGGACAGTCCCAGATTTACAAAAGCCATCCCGGTTTCTGATTTGATCCTGGAATGTCCCACTTTTCCTCCAAGTCCTGAATAGATTTCCATGCTTTCCATGATATCATGGACTAGAAAATAAGAGGTGTTTTCAAGCACTTAGCAGTCCACAATGCTTCCTGGGTCGCATATTGTGTAGTCCTGCCCTCCACCCAGTGAATTGAGATACAGGCTAAACCGTCTCTCACAACTGAATTTTTCATAGTTCTCTGAAAACTAGTAAAGATTGAACATTATTTAGTAAGCTTCTGAAATGTGTTTGTTGTTGTTGTTTTTCACTTGGCTCTTTAACATTACATAATGTTAAAGCATTCTTGGCTTTCCTTTGCTTCAATTTTGCTCGCTTGCTTTCGGCTTCTGTTTCTTGCCAAATACTTGGCCCGACCTGAAACAAATCACTATTCATATTTAGGATTCAATGTTACAACAACAAGCCTGATTTTCATCTGCCTTCCGTTCCAGCCAAATGCACAAGCATATTATAAACTCCTGAAAATTAGAATTTATAATAGCAGTGCTGACAAAACCTTCAGATATTGGCATATGTACTACTTCTGTAATTATGCAAGGAGAGATGGGCAAGATGAACACACAATTGTTGAATCGAAGGAAAGAAAACCACTCTCATTCATCCATTGCCTGCATTCGAGAGAATGGCCTTGGGAAATAAAAGGTTAATGCTCGGAGGTACTGAAAGATGGTGAACAGAAAAGGCACCATTCATCCCAACTGTTCCTATTTACAAGGCCCTGAGCTAAAGCAAAGATTGAATTTCTCCCAATAAGGACTGCACTATGCAATGAGGTTTTTCTTTGTGGGTTTAGAGTTTTGCATAGCGACATCACGAAAGAAAAGGTAGAACAGGAGCCAAATTGTGAGAAACCTTAATATGGAGCCTCTCTGCAAACTCATTTCTTACTAGACTGAGCTTGCTTGCTTCATTTCAACTTGGCTTCCAGCAACCAGTTATTGTACAAGCATCCTGCAAAACAGCAGGCTTAGCTACCAAGGAGCTGTTGAAACAAGTTTCGTGTATAATAAACATAGGATTCCAGCAGTTCTTCCAAGAGCTGTCCATACAAAATCATCACAGGAGCACTTTTAATATAATTCACAATTGCTTCATACAAGCAAGTGACCTTTTATAAAACATTCCTGCTCAATTATGCCATCAGGTGTTCAGAGGCAATATTAAGAGCGTGCACCTGGCGTTTATATGCTATCAAACATTTCAAATTATTGTATACATCTGAAACCTGTAGCTCTACAAATTTTTCTAGACTACAACCCCCATCATCCATGAAGCCATTTGGGGCGAAGGGAGATGAGTCCAACAACATCTGGAAGGCCACAGGTTCCCCAACCCCTTATCTAAAGGGAAGCAGAAAATATTTCATGCATTGTATCAAGATATGTAGGCCTGAATCTTATAGCCACTTACCTCAGAGTGGGAACTATTAAACTTAGTTGGACTTGCTTCTGTGTAGACAACTCTTGGATTTCACTGTTAGCTATGCTTTTGTATTATGGGTTGAGGCCCCACGCACCAAGTTCATGGTCCCAATCCAACTCCAGTCCCAATTTGTTGCATGGGATGAGTGGTTCTCGCCTAGATCCCCATGCTGGTTAGAGCTCTGTGTATTCTGCAAGATTTGCTTGACACAATAATAGCACATTCGTGGTTAATTTATTCTGTTTTTCTTTGTTCTGCGATACTTCCTCTGTGCTACCAGATTATTGTTGTCTGGAAGGGCTGTGGTGGGACAAAAGTGAGACAAAAACAAAGCAGAACATTTGTGGCATAGTTACAGGTTTTCTGTAGGAGATTATGGCATGTGCACTGACTGGAAATGTAGCAGTGTGACTGCCCCCCAAACCTTTGAGGTTGCGGACTGTATTGAAATTAAAATAATCTTTGCATTTCTAGTCTTTTAATATGCTACGTTTTTCTTGTGGTTACCCAAATGTTGAACTCCAGCTCCAGTCAGCCCCAGCCAACATGGCCAACAGTCAGGGATGATGGGAGTTGTAGCCCAACAACATCTGAAAGGTGACAGGTTCCCCATTCATGTCATATGCAAACATGTGGAGGCACTGCTTATGCATGGGGCTCTAGCTGGATTTGACTTTTGCAAATTCACTCTTTAGCACCCAGTCCCTCTGCAAATTTGGCTCTGGAGAATTGGCCAAAATCTCTCCTCCTCTTAGCTGTGGCATTCACTCCATATCATCTTCTGCAAATCATATTAATATATATATCAATTACTTTGCTCAAAAATCCATCATTTGAGGTTTCATCAATTGTGACATCTTTATTTACTCATGAAATGATAGGAAAATACATTCAATTACTCTCAGTTTTATTGAGCCACCTGTTGTCATGCAACCATGATCATATAAAACTCTGCTGAGCATTTCAAGAGAAATGACCAAAGCACAGAGCTGGTTCTCTGAAATAACAATTCTTTTAGGAGAGTGGGTGGGGGAGCAGCTGAAAGACAATCGCCTAACCTGCTTCAAAGACCAGGTGAAGTCCATTTCTCGTTTCTATTTCCATCTTTCAAAAGGCAGAGAGAGAGCTGGAGTGCTTTTCTCAGAAGCCAGCAAAAAATGACCAAATGTAACTTTTTTTCCTCCCCCAGGAGGAGCGAATTACTTACAGCTAACCCCAGGATTGTTCTGCTGCACAATGGAGCATGCATACAGTAGAGATGCAAAATACTTATGTGAGGGCAGCGTGAAGATGAGAAGGCCTGTTGATATTCTCTGGCCTTGAAGTCTCTAGAGTCTATGTGTATCTCCAGCCCTATGTGTGTGCTTGTGTGTGTATATGGATCATTGACTGCTTACTTTAGAACTGATGTGGGTTGAAGAGAAGCAAGGCCCGAAATGTTTTATCTGTTGTCAGGGCTGGCTTCAATTAAATTAATGGATCCATTCAGTTCTCCCTTTCTCCTTTCAGCTGCCTCGCTAGTGAATACATTAAAAAGATCTTAAGTCTCAAGTTGGTGCATCATGGCATTAGCTAGGGCCCTCTTTTCCCTCTGTCCTCTTTTTCTGTAAATCAAATAATTAATGAGATCTCCACCTCAATAGAGCACTTCAATATTTTGTTGCAATATTGGGTGGGTGGGTGGGGGGATGTGTGCATGCGTTTGTTTTGTCGTTTTGTTTTGTTTTTGCTCACAGAGGAGCTTTTATCTCCGCCTGTGTGGGATTTGATAGACAAGCGCTGCAATTTAAAAATGGCACAATATTGACTATTTCTTGTAGTTGGTTCTAATTTCTGAGAAATATCACTTAGAGGGCTTATGCACACTGGCCAGTCGGATAAATAGAGTCACCTGTCTGCTGCTGTGATGCTTTTTTGAAGTTCTACCCACAAAAGGCATCCAGGTCTACCGTTACGTTGAATAGCATGTTTCAGCAGCTATATGGCTGAACCCATATTCATGCATTTTACAGTTGGGTCACAGCCCTAGACACAGCCTTATTAAGACACAATGCACCTTGATATTCACTGGACAAGTTTCCCACTGAAATAAATGGGAGCAGTGTGAGCAGATTGCTTTACTTTTCCTCTATTGCCCCCTTCCGTAATATCCAATCTTTTGCCATGGCACCGTGACACTCATCAGGCAAGCCAAGGCCTTGCAGATCACTGAGCCTCTCTCAGTGGGCCAAAATGGATCCAGCCCCATTGGTCACAATTGCCAGTTGGAACAATGCTCATGAGAACACACTGAAAAACATGTCAATCAAGATTATGCAAGCCACATGCAAAAAGAGTGGCTAGCCGCCCAGAGTGGCTGGAGGAACCCAGCCAGATGAGCAGGGTATAAATAATAAATTATTATTATTATTATAAGAAAAGTTGCAGACCCTAGAAAAACAAAAGGTGCAGAAGTGCCAAAAGAGACAACGAACTATCATTCAGGGGAGAGAGAGAGAGAGAGAGAGAAAGAGAGAGAGAGAGAGAGAGAGAGAGAGAGAGAGAGAGAGAGATGGAGAGGGAGAATGAGCATACAAAAGATTAACTGGAGCTGTCCATTAGGACAGCAATACTAACTTTGAAGAATGTACAAATGCAAAGACACACACACGCAGCCCTAGCCCTAAATCCAAAACAGATTTAGGCATGTTTAAGTTCTTTGGTTTTAGGTAAGGGATGAGGAACCTGATGGCACTCCAGATATTGCTGGATTAAAACACTTTTTTCAAAATTTCTGAAATCTACCCTGCAGCAAATGGAACCACATGTAGAAAGAACAACCACAAAATATGTCATTTTGTGAAGATTTTCTGAGTTTCTTGAGAGGAACGCATTATGCTGCACTGCTGTCTCTTACACAACTCATCAAAGGTCAAGATCTTCCCCCCTCCCCCAAAGCCTTCATAAAATCTAAAGAATCCTATACAGAAGGTACTTAGGACTTAAAATAGTGTGAGTATACATTCAAAGAAGAGTGGAAAACATTGAATATATGGAAAATAACTGTATACAGCTTAAAACGCTGGCAGCAGTAAAATAAATTCAACAGAGTAAATAATTTGTGATGGATGTATAAGTGGAGAACTGATTTGAATGGTTATAGTAAAATATGCAGGAATGTATGATGTGTAAAATGAACCATGGAAGGAGAAGAAGGGAAGTCACTGGATATTTTAAAGTTCATTAAATGTTTATTTTTGAAATGTAAAATTAAAAACTTAATAAACATTATTATTATTATTTTAAATGAAATGGTGTGAGTAATATGGTATGTATAATATGCCCGAAAGTCTTGGTATCCTTATAAATGAACCAATAAATCCAGTGTTCAGCAACTGGGGACAAAACCACACTCAAAATTTACAGTTCCTGAACCAGATTTAGTGCAGTGTGGTCTTTCCATCTCTCTCCTCCCCCTCTTTCTTTAGAAATTGCATAGCATTGTATATTTCCTGACATTATTTAGCTTGGAGCAGAGCATGGCAATGCTTGCAGTCTGGATTGATGCCCAGTAGGGGTTTTTTATTCGAAGCTTGTGCAAATGGCTGATTCACTGTAGTCATATTTTTCTTGGCAGGTCCTTCCAAAGGTGTCACTTGTCTCCAGCCAGACACTCATATGGGTGTTGTTCAGGAGTTCTGTGCTGCTGTTCCACATTTTAGAATCTTTTGCTGTTGGTAAGCCAGGAATGCCCATGCTGAGACTTTAGGTGCGGTGCATCTGGTGAATCTGAAATCAGTTGTTAATGCCAATTAAGTAAGGCCTCAGCCTTGTATACCTGAAGGAGCATCTCCACCGTTCAGTCCAGCTCTCAGGGCCTTCTGGCAGTTCCGTCACTGCTAGGGTTGCCATACATCTGGATTTTCCCAGACAGAGCCGGGATTCGGCCATCGGAAACAGTGTCCGGGCAGAAATTGCAGAACTGTCTGGGAAAATCTGGATGTATGGTAACACATGTAGATTTTGGCGAATTTCCTTAAAAGTAGCTCAGAAACGTCCTATTTTCTTAGTTTTAGTTTTTTGAAAATTTTCACAATAAAGCTCAGCAACTTTGGGCAAAACAAAAACAAAAAATGCTTTTGTGTCTGGATTTTCACTTTTTGAAATATGACAACCCTAATCACTGTGAGAAGTGAAGTTACAGGAAACCAGGCAGAAGGCCATCTCTGGTGCCCACCAGATGTCAAACAGATAAACAACTATTTGACTTTTTGAAGATATCCAAAGGCAGCCCTGTATCAGGAAGTTTTTAATCTCTGATGTTCCATTGTGTTTTTTTTTATATTCTGTTGGAAGCAGAGTAATAAATTGTTATGATTATGATTATAGCATCAGTGATTATTGTATTGTATCCAAGCCCAATATAGTACAGTGGTACTTCCGGTTACGAACTTAATTCGTTCCGGAGGTCTGTTCATAACTGGAAAACGTTCTTAACATGAGGCACACTTTCACTAATGGCGCCTCCTGCTGCTGCCGTGCCGCCGGCGCACGACCTCCGCTCACATTGCGGGGCAAAGTTCGCTACCAGGAGCAACTACTTCCAGGTTAGGTAAAGGTAAAGGGACCCCTGACCATTAGGTCCAGTCGTGACCGACTCTGGGGTTGCGGCGCTCATCTCGCCTTATTGGCCAAGGGAGTCAATAAGACAGACAGCTTCTGGGTCATGTGGCCAGCATGACTAAGCCGCTTCTGGCGAACCAGAGCAATGCACGGAAACGCCGTTTACCTTCCCGCCAGAGCGGTACCTATTTATCTACTTGCACTTTGACATGCTTTCGAACTGCTAGGTTGGCAGGAGCAGGGACTGAGCAACGGGAGCTCACCCCGTCACGGGGATTCGAACCACCGACCTTCTGATTGGCAAGTCCTAGGCTCTGTGATTTAACCCACAGCACCACCCGCGTCCCTTTTTACTTCCGGGTTAGTGGAGCTCATTACCCAAAGGTTCCACTGTATATACATCAGCAGAAGGATGAAACACCATTGTTAGCAAAGAACGTAGTCAACAGGAGTACAAGCCTTCAGAAGTCCCTGTGGTGTCAGTTGAGGGAAAGGAGGAGGCACTCCTGGGAGATAAATTGTGGCATCTTACCAAACAGCTTCTCTTTCTTCTCCTATGGACAAGATGGTTCTTCCTAAGCCACTGCGGTAACAGTTGGGGAAGGAGGGATACCACTGGAATTGGTGGCAGGGAGGTTGCTACATTGCTATCTCCCTTCTCCCCTTCCCTCAGGGCAAGACGCCTAGGTCTTCATGATCCACCCTGCCCAATACTAAACACATTCAGCCAAAGTGGTTTTCATGAGGATTAATCTTTGACAGCATTACAGTGGTACCTTGGTTCTCAAACTGAATCCATTCTGGGAGTCAAACAGACTCCAGGAACGGTTCAAAAACCAAGATGCGGCTTCCGATTGGCTGCAGGAGCTTCCTGCACTTAATGGGGAGCCACAGAAGCCTCATTGGATGTTCGGCTTCCCAAAAATGTTTGCAAACTGGAACACTCACTTCTGGGTTTGTGGTGTTCGGGAGTTGATTTGTTCAACAACTAAGCCGTTCGGCCACCAAGGTACCACTGTATTTCTATTCCTAGTGGAGAAACAATGCTTAACCCCCCCCCCAAAAAAAACCCCTAAATATGAAGAAAATGCTTTTTTTCATTCCATTTCTCCTCAAGAAATATTAATAATTTCCTCTTAACTTTCAAAGCTCTCTCATTCACTCCTTTCCCACTATAATTGTGGTGCAGAAAGCTAACGAGAACATTCGCCACAAGGCTGTCATTTTGGGGGAGTAATTTCTTGAGGCACTTTCTGACCACTTGACCCCTCACTTTTACCAGACAGATAAATACCAAGAGTTTTATCATAAATACCTGGAGCTCTTTGGGTCAGCGTCATGATTATCCTGAGGAGCGGGTTGTTCCCCGCATGGTACAACTGTAATTATATAATAATTATATATAATCAGCCGATAGCACTAGGAGGAAGCAATAGGAGCTGTTTCTTCCCCTGAATTCCATTGAAATGATTGAAGGCTGACTCTGCTTGCCTAGATTTGAAAGAGTTAAAATTATCTTTCATAAAGGAAAAAAATCATCACCATCACAATAATGTGCTCTTCTGTTATTAAGAGTCATTTTGTTATTACATGTGTTCCAGTCTCAAAGAATAAAAAGCCTCACAGCCATGGTCGTGTGAGGCCTGCAGCAGGATCTTGTTACTAATTCTTTTCTTTCTTTCTTTCTTTTCCAGAGGCCTAGGAAACTTTCGAAACTAACATCCTTGGCTGCTCCTTCTTGGATCAAAGGGAAGAGGAGGGGAATGCAATTTGTGTAAGACATGGATGCATGTGGCAAAACAGCCCGGAGTATTGTGTAAATATCCCCTCAAGCAAATAAGGCAGCTTAAATTGTACACCACCTGACAACAGAAACTTTATACACTATTCCAAGCACATCTATTAAAGAATGTCTGGTGTGAAACAGCAGCCAGCTCTAGTCTCCGTTGTCACTCATGATGAGAAACTAATATCAAGCCAGTGCTGACAGGTGAAAACCTTATGCTGTCTTCTTGCTGTGCAGGTCCTTGCACAGGAGTCTGGTTCAAATCAATGGACCACTCTTCTTCCTTTGCTCAATAAAAAACGATGTTCCAATTCCAGTTCCTATTGATTGTCCTTTAACACATTCATCCCAAACTTTAGCTAAAAAGATGTGTGTAAGGCTTAGAATGAGGGGCTAGAGAACTTACAAGATGTAAGCAGAGCTTCTCCCCCTTGCCGTGACTTGAAATATATTTGTGACTTCTGGTGTTTGAGACCACTGGGAGTCATATAAGGTAGGATATTGAAGGTAATTGTATTCAATTTCTGGAAATTTATAAAATGATAGAGCTGAACCCTTCTTCACAGGTCAGGCACTGTGCATTAATGTAGGGACATAGGCATATACCATCTGTCTGAAATTTGATTGTGTCTCCTTGGGCAAAGTCTCCAGATTATTCTGAGGGAAACCAATATGGTTCTAAGCAGAATTGTGGTGGGGGGAGTTCCCAGAGTAATGTTTTGGTTTTTGGTAGTGTATTTTTTTCCCCTCTTGCGCAATCCTATCACAAATATTTTATGGGGGGACTTAGAATACACCCAGGTCCCACACAGAAACCGTTGTTAGGTCGATACAGATTCCTTGAGAGCCAGTGTGGTGTAGTGGTTAAGAGCGGTAGTCACGTAATCTGGGAAACCGGGTTCGTGTCTCCGCTCCTCCACATGCAGCTGCTGGGTGACCTTGGGCTAGTCACACTTCTGTGAAGTCTCTCAGCCCCACTCACCTCACAGAGTGTTTGTTGTGGGGGAGGAAGGGAAAGGAGAATGTTAGCCGCTTTGAGACTCCTGAAGGGGAGTGAAAGGCGGGATATAAAATCCAAACTCTTCTTCTTCTTCTTCCTTGCAGGTTGTTGATGCGAAAATTTAAAAATACTGATCAATAGCTCAATTGTTTTATTTCAATATCAAGCACTCTTTATTCAGCACCCATTTCTCTTCTTTCTTTCCTTACGATTTTTTGGCATTCAGTTTTTTGCCTCTCATCTCCATGCAATTTGCACTGCAGACCTTCCAAATACATGCTCAGCATTCCCAGCGAAAACATTCCTCTTAGGCAATGATCTTGTTTGTGAAACCAGAACCCTAGTAAATGTTGAATGTCCTTCAAAACTTACTGCAAAGCAACATTCATCCTTTCATTTGTATCGTCCCATCTGCGTGGTCAGTGCTTTACGAAACCATGATTACTTGATAACACTGCCGTTTCGAGTGACCATGGAACCAAGCAACAAATATATCCATTTCTATTTCTATTTTGCAGCTAATGAATTTTCTTATTTTATTTTATTTTACAACAGAAGTGTCATCCTATGGTATTTACCAGCTGAAAAATAGTAATTCTGCCATTGTTCTCACATGGAGCAGACCCAGATCAGCAATGCTTACCTAAAAGACAACAGTAGCATCATGTGCATTAGGGAAGCTTATGGAAGCACTTACTTACAACCATGAAAATGGCAACTTTTGTGCATCTATAGGTGGAATCAGTGTTCTAACTGAATGAGCTGGCAAATAAAAGCAAATAGCATACTCTTGTTCAACAAAGGAACATAGGACACTGCCTATGAGTTGTGGTCCTTCCTCTTCATGGATATAGTACAGATTTGGTACATTTATGGAAAAGCTACACAACTGACAGCTGAAACACAGCCATCCTTCAAAATTTGCACTTATCTAAATCATGAATTCAGTTCTTCAGCCAACAAATGCATATTTTAGGGGGAAAACCATACAAAAATTCATTACATTAGGGGAAATTGGTTTGCAAAAATGTGTATGTTAAAATGTGGGCAGCAGGAAAAATGTGCACTAAGAAGCTAATGAATTTTCACGGCAACTTTTTTTAAAAAATGCAAACTGCAGTGGAAATGTGAATAACTGGACTTAATACTGGAAAAATGAGAAGCTGAGAGAAACCAGAAACCAACTTCATCCATCCCTAATCATGAGAGCCAAATCAACTGATGTGCTTATTTGAAAGCTATGCCATGGAAATGGTGATGTGGACATCTGCAGGGAGTAAACCTTCACATCAATAGCTGCTTGTGTGTAGACATCCTTCCAGTACATGCGAGCGCACAAACATGCCCCCCCCCATGCATGGACTTCAAGAGGAGGGGCAAGAACCCTGCCCATTGCATATAGATTAATGAACGAATGGACTTGATTAAACTCAAAAGTGAATGGAATGATCTTTAGAAAGTTTCTTCAAAACCAACGCACACCTCGCCCAAGTATGCTCAAAATGCACTGCAAAATTGGGAGAAATGCTAATTTTTATGAGTGACGGCTTTTGTCCTTGTATTGTTTTGGGAAAGTGCAGATTATGGAATATCTAGCTTGGTCCTGAGTAACAGAGGGAGGAAGAGAAGGAGAGGGAAAGTGGGAAAAGCACCCTTCTTTGCACCTTTGACAGCACTGCTGCTGCTGTCAGAACCCTGGAAAGGATGATAAGAACAGGGGCGTTGCAAGGGGGTGCGGTCCACCCCGTGTGTCATGCCTGGGGGGGTGACAAACCCCACCCCTGGGCAGATCGGCGTGGCGGCGCTTGAACCCCCAGCAGGCGGGTTTTCACGATTGGTGTGATCGTTGTCATGGACCACCTGTCCTTGCTACGCCTCTGGGTGAGAAGGCATGTTTTGAGGTTGAGGTGGCAGACCGATGCAGGAGGGTTGCAGGCACAGACTTGGGGGGGGGGGGCAACACCTTTCCAAACCCTTGGACTGGATTGGGATGATTATTATTTAGGTCCTTAATGATCCCGCTCCCTTGAAAGTCCAGAATATCTCCAGGCCACTCTAGGAAGAACCTTGGCAATTCTCTAAAATGCACTTACAAGGCATCTGGCTTTGGCTGCCTAGTCAGCTTAATGCTGACTCTTCAGAATACAGAGGAACATTATGAGCCAGACAAATTCACGCCCTGAGCCAAGTGATTATGAATTACAGTGATACAGTTAATTAAAAGATGCCATTGTACAATTGGATGAGCTTACAGATGGTGGTTTGTCGTGGAAAAAAGTTGCCTCTCCATGAATATGCATATACTGCAAGAATGCAGATTACTTTTCCCCCTGCATTCTCACACCATCCCAGCTAGTTTCGCAGCAAGCCACCTTCTGTCTTCTTGCCCTGTCCTGCATTGTCACTTTGTTTTATATCAAGAAACATCTGAAACACTAAACTACTTGAAATTTTGGTAAAAGCATTGTGGGTTTTGATAAAGCAGCTTTACATTTCAGAACAGCAGTCATAACTGACAGATCTGTGGAATCACTCCCTCTAATAATGAAGTCAGACGATGAGTGCCGACAGCATTGGAGCCAAAGGGGAGCCTCTGAGAAACAGGTGGGAGGTGTCAGCATGCTCAAAGGAACCCCAAAGTTTGCAGAAGCAGGAAAAAAAAATCTGCATGAGTAAAAATACCTAAGGGGTCATAAAAAGAAAAACCAGCCCAATGAAGATTGAGTGTGGTCAGTAATGGCAGGATATAATGTGTCTGTTGGAGAGGGTGCAAAGGGTTAAGGTGAATCGAATGGAGTATCATGGAAAGAGGCATGGCTGGCTGGACTTAGTTTGAGCATTTCATGCTGCAACATTTTGTTGCACTTCTGACTTGTTTCACCTAAATTTAGCTGTTTCAATGAACAAACCCCAGCCTAGGCCAAATTCTGAAAATAAGAACAACATTGCACCTTTATATGACCAATATTCCTCTCACTTGTATATAATTAAAAAAATCCTTCCAGTAGCACCTTAAAGACCAACTAAGTTAGTTCTTGGTATGAGCTTTCGTGTGCATGCACACTTCTTCAGATACACTCAGTTAGTTCTTGGTATGAGTTCTTGGTATGAGCTTGGTATGAGAAGAAGTGTGCATGCACACGAAAGCTCATACCAAGAACTAACTTAGTTGGTCTTTAAGGTGCTACTGGAAGGAATTTTTAAATTTGACTATGGCAGACCAACACGGCTACCTATCTGTAACTTGTATATAATTATCTTTTTAATTACCTTAAATAACTTTTTCAGAGCTTTAATTACGTATTTCATTCAGATGTATATTGTGTAGAACAGAAGAAGGAATGGTGGTCCGTAGCAAAAGGCACAGTAACTCTGCTTTATGTTCATGTCACCAAGTAAATCAAATGTGGCAGGGCTAGTAAGTCTGGAAGTTTTCAGTGCCGGGGAGGTTGCCTTGCAGTATTTTCTCCCTCTCCCTCTCTCTGGATCTCAGTGGCTCCATTCCCCAATTCCGTGTGAATCCCATAGACTCTTAAACAACAGCCTTAAACTTGGTGGAGCTGTGAAGATTGTGAAAATGGCCAGCAGCCCTCGCAGAGGCATTGCAAAGGTATTCTCCTAGAAGAAAGGGTGATCACAATGGGAAAGTGTGATATAGCCTGGAAGGGACTAGTATCTGAGCAACTGGCAGTGTAGGCCAATACATAACTATTCAGATGTAACGCCTCCTATTGAGTTCAATAGCTGTGTTAGGTTTTAATGGGATACTGCTATGATCTTGAGGGAGCACTTGTTTGTCAGGAAAGTGGTCTATAAATTGTGGAATAAATAAAACGAAATCTTCCCTTACCAAAATCCACCTGATCAAAGCAATCCTTAACTGAACCTCTTCAGGAGGACTTGCTTGATACGTCAGGAGATGCTTCCCCATACAAGTCATTCAGCCATGCTTGGATTGCAAAGGGACCAGAGGTGGCCCAGAGACAGGGGTGGAAGAAGGGGGTGTGGTGGGTGCGAGTGGTCATGTTCATTAATTTCAAAAAGTCTGCTCAGTTGAATAGATCAGGTTCTCCTCCCAGAGAGCACGTGTTGCAGTGAGGTCACCACAACTGACTATCTGTTGCTGGGGTGGGTAAGTTTGGATTGCCACAGCTCCCCGATTGGTCCCTCGGAAGCATGGGACTTGTTCCGGCCAATGGGGTTGCAGAAATTGCTTCCGAGGGACAGATATATACCGCTGCACGTTGCGTTGAGATTCCTCTGTTTTGCTTCATCCACCCGCCCACCCGCCCGTGGGCCGTCTGCTTTTGGAGCAGGGGCCCAGTAGGAATTTTTCCCACTTGGCTGATTGGCTGGTGCCTTTTGGGTTTTGCCTACTGTGTAGCAAATTGTCACAGCTTTGTAAGGTTTGCGGTTAGGCATTGGTTAATGTGTGTGGAGGGGACGAGGCGTGGCTGTGACGGTTGCTGCGTAGGTATTCCATTAAAGGAATTCAGGGGCTCGCCATCCATTTGTCCAACCCCTGAAAGGATAGGGCCTCACAAGAACCCCTAGGAGCATTCTGGGTGTGATCTTAGGGATGTGCACCCATCCCAATTGATCTCCCGGGGTGCTTATCTTGACTGACCACTGCAACTGGCAGTTGTCAGTTCTGTTCCTGTCCTAGACAGTCTGGGACAGGTTCAGATAGTCTGACCCAATGCCTAAGCAAACCAATCACTGTAATCAATAAAGTTGTGGCCAAAATTGTGCCAAACCTCAAACTAAAATTTGAGTCATGTGTGAATTTATTTCTAGGCAGTTTAGGTGATCTTAACATGCAACACCCATACACTTAATATTAAGGAACAGAGTGTCATTCAGATCATGCTCAGACCCAGGAATTTGTTTTTTTGTTTAAGGATCAAAATTTACAGTCCTTTTACAGAAAAATCCACTTCTGCCTCCCCCCCCCCCAAGTTTTCTTGGGGCTTTTAGTTGTTGCTCTTCTCATGCAGTCAAGAATCAGAACCTCTTGATGTCACATGGAGGAGTAAGAAAGGTTGTTTTCTGCTGCTCCAGAGAAGCGGACACGGAGCAATGGATCCAAACTACAAGAAAGAAGATTCCACCTAAACATTAGGAAGAACTTCCTGACAGTGAGAGCTGTTCGGCAGTGGAATTTGCTGCCAAGGAGTGTGGTGGAGTCTCCTACTTTGGAGGTCTTTAAGCAGAGGCTTGACAACCATATGTCAGGAGTGCTCTGATGGTGTTTCCTGCTTGGCAGGGGGTTGGACTCGATGGCCTCTTCCAACTCTATTATTCTATGATTCTATGATTTACTGCTAATCCCCCAGAAAACACGTCAAGGGATTTTTGAAGTGGGGGAAACTGGGTTCAAACTCATTTCACCTTTAGTATGCATACTTACTTGGGAAATAACCCCACTAAATAACAGGGGACTTACATGCCTTTTTAATTTTGTTGCATTTGTTTTTGCTTCAAAGACACTGAAAAAAATGTTTCCAAACACTTTGAATTCCTTCTTCTCTGGATAGCCCCACACCTTTAATTATCAATTCCATTCATAATACGCAATTACAGAAAATGCAAAACGAGCTCATTTGCTGTTTTTTTTGTGTGTGTGTTTTTTTTTTACTTTTCTCTGCAAGCCAGATTAATGTATCATCATTTGAATGCTGCATTATTAAAGAGCACACTTCAAACAAATGAATTATGCATTTGTATCCATTTACTTGTCCTAGTGAGGTTTAAATTAACAATTAAAATGAGAAATACTGCAATGGAATTAAAGCTCTATTTTAAGCGTGCAATGACACTTAACTTTTCATCTTGTAAAACAGCATACTGTGTTTCTAATCACTTTCGAGAGAAAGAGGACGTGGTATGATCATGGCTTTAATCCTGAAACACTTACTTCGAAGAAAGTCAATTGGTTTAAGTAGAAACGCTTTGGAGTACATGATTTGATAATCTCGCAGCCAGATCAGCAGCACATTTAAAATGAAGTGCTTGGATTTAAGCCTACTTAGACCTTTCTGATACAAGAGGATTAAATATTCTTGTGCTCTGCCTTGTTTGACCAGGATGTGGACCAGGGGGGAGCTAATTTGTATAGACATAGTCAGTTTACTTATATACCATATTTCCCACTGATAGATTTATGCTCCAAGTGGTTTACAGAGAATCTAAACAGCAGTTTATGACTACTAAAGAAGCAGAAGCGGCCGAAGGGGCCTGGGACTGAAGGTATGGCGGGGGCAGAGAGATTTCTACCAACACACAAGCTGAACAGAGTTACCTTGTCAAATTTCTTCAGAGGCGGAGATAAGCACAGTGGGGCAGAGCCACCACACTGGCTTTCTGCCAGTGGAGATCCTACTGCTTACTGGGAAGCGTGATGTAAATCCATTTTACAGCTGTTGTACTCACAGTGACCTATCCACTGCCTCATGCTTCCCTGCCTCCCTACCAGTGAATAAATTTATTTATTCAATTATAATGGCTCAGGACCACAATACCTCAAGGACCACCTCTTTCCATATGAACCTACCCGGACCCTGAGATCATCTTCTGAGGCCCTTATTTGTGTGTCTCCTCCTCAAGAGGTTCAGACAGTGGCAACACAAAAACGGGCCTTTTCTGCAGTGGCTTCCGGTCTATGGAATGCTCTCCCCAGGGAATTACGCCTGGCGCCTTCAATATACCCCTTCAGGCGCCAGGCAAAAATGTTCCTTTTTAACCAGGCCTTTGGCTGACTTGATTGACATCCTATACCCTTTTAAAATGTGGCTCTGTTGAGGGGTGTGTTATTGTTATTGTTTTTATTTTATATTTTGTGATCTTTTCTGTGAACCTCCGGGTATAGGGTGGTATATAAAAGAAAGAAATAAAATCCTGCCCTTCTTCCCAAAGGAGCCTAGGATGGCAATGATGCGGCAGCCAGGAAGCTAGACTAACTATATGACTCTGCAATCCCTTTCACCACATTTGCACTCTTCAGGCAAGTAACACCTGAACAGGGCTTATATGTGATAAGAAAAGGTGGTGGGCTGCTTCTGTTAGCAATTCCTTTAAAAAATGGTTCATATGATAAGAAATATCTGATAAGAAGTGTTCTAAACTCTCTGCATTGAGAGATGAACAACAGTGTAAGATATCCAATGTAAGATTGGTCCCTACTCATTGCCACTAACGCAGAGCTGTCTCTTTGAGGTTGTATCCATATGAGAGCATGTTTTAAAGTGATGTTTTCAAGTTAGACTAAACTGGGTGTGGAAGGTGAAAGTCAGAGTCACCGGAGCCTAGAGAAGACAGCAACTTGAGCTACTTTTTAGTGAATTCCAGAACTCCCGTTGGACTCAATTAGAACAATTGAAAGAAAACTGTTAATTTCAATCACCTGGTGACCGCTGCTGCTGCAGTCAGTCACAGTTTGGGCATCCAGCTTTTACGCCTGCAAGCGGGAGATTGCTTTGTGCTAAAGGATCTTTTCCCCACTAAATCATTAGCAGGAACGTATTATTTATCAGTTATTACTGACAATTTTGAGTGTCTCGGGTTTCTTTACGATGAAAGCCAAAGTACGCCGGTAGCCCAAAGAACGTCTAAAATTTCAGACACACGCACACATGTTTGAATGATGAAAATGTTCGCAAAAATGCTCTAAGAAAACAAGTGATAAACACATTAAAATACAATAGAGCAGTGGACCAAGGAATGCCAAAGAATTTGATGAGCTGAAATTATATTAGATGCCTGTGATTAACATCATAACATATTTTCCACTCCCTGATTCAGAGAAAAGAAAGGCTTTGTTTAGATCTTCTCCACATAAAGGAGAAATGTGGCCTAGGACTTTAGCTCTACTTGTCAGCAATGCAGTCTCACCCACCAACACCCACTTCTTCATGTATTCATTTTATGTGTGAAGATCTCAACAGGGCGATATCAGCTTATAACAGTATACATTACTGTTCAGTACAGTCTGTGTGTCTTCTTGGGCGATTACTTGTAGCCAAGTAAGATTGTCTTCCATAAACACAGTTTTAACAATGAGTCCGTAGGTGACTGTGGAGGCCAATTCTGGATCCACACGTCCTTCCACAGTGGGGACGTTGGTTTCCGGGCAGGAGTTGATCACAGTGTCAATTTGCCAAGCGTGCCTTCCTCTTAGCACGTTTCTCCCTTGCGTCCTGAGTTTGAGTGTCTTCAAAGCCCATGACACCTTTGGTAAAGGCTGTTCTCCAACTGGGGTGTTCGCAGGCCAGTGTTTCCCAGCTGTCGGTGTTTATACTTCATTTTTGTGTCTATTAACTGTCCACATGAATCTGACCATTTTTAACATGCCTTTCATAGAATCACAGAATTGTAGAGTTGGAAGGGACATCAAGGGTCACCAAGTCAAACACTCAACAATGCAAAATCAGTGATGTAGCATGGCGGTCCACAAGGACAGTTGCCCTGGGCCCAAAATTGTTAGGGATGCAAAATGTTAACACCCAGTGCTGCCTCAACATAGCTGCATACTTCTGTCATAGGGCTCCGCTGAAAATGGCTTCCCCATGTGAACCAGGAAGTAGCCTCTCCAAACAATGGAACAATTTTTCTTTTCTAATAATAATAATAATTTATTATTTATACTCCGCCCATCTGGCTGGGTTTCCCCAACCACTCTGGGAGGCTTCCAGCAGAATATTAAAATACAATGATTCATCAAATATTAAAAGCTTCCCTAAACAGGGCTGCCTTCAGATGTCTTCTAAAGGTCTGATAGTTGTTTATTACTTTGACATCTGATGGGAGGGCATTCCACAGGGCAGGCACCACTACCAAGAATGCCCTCTGCCTGGTTCCCTGTAACTTTGCTTCTCGTAGTGAGGGAACCGCCAGAAGGCCCTCGGCACTGGACCTCAGTGTCTGGGCAGATCTCTGCAGCTGCAAACTCCTGGGTGATGCAGACACTGGTAGGCAGTTGAATGCACATGTGTAATCCATCTATTTCCTTCCCTCCCACCCCTCCTCCACTTGGCCCTGGCTACTGGCAACCCACGCTATGCCACTGATCACAGATAGCTATCTAACCTCTGTTTAAAAATCTCCAGCGAAGAAGAGTCCACCACTTTCCACTGCTGAACAGCTCTTACTATCAGAAAGTACTTCCTATTGTTTAATTGGAATCTACCTTCTTGTAATTTAAATCCATTTGTTCTGGCTATCATATCACCTCTCAGGCTACAAGATGGCTGTCCTCTGCTCCCAGGCTTCCCATACACATTTGTTTGGCCACTGCGAAAACACAATGCTAGCCCAGATGGGCATTTGGTCTGTTCTAGCAGGGCTTTTCTCATGTTATTATGCTGTGCATTATACTCAGCAGTGGGTGGCCAAGGGCACAGCCATTTTTAATGGCAGCAGTCATTTTGAATTTCCCAAAATTCGGAAAACATCCCAGAACGGGGTTTCTTGAGAAAACCCACTCTGATCCTCTTTAACCACCGAATAATTTCACCTCACCTATGGAAGCTTAGCAAAAATAGAAACAGTAGTTTCAAGATGGATGAAATGCCTGGAAATTTTTCTTTTTAAATTTGGTGCCATCCTAACAAGAATTTTCCATGCCCATATTAAATTTTGCTTTAGACAAAATTCAGTGATAACTCAAGTCACTAGAAGTGTCAAAAGAAAAAGAAAAAAAAAATAGCATTATGTACTTCGGCTTTATTTTGGATTTTCTTTCCAAATGCAATAAAAAATGGAACAAAGAAATATGTAAGATGTGAAACGGCTATGACATTCAGCTCTCCATGAATGGCTCTTTAATTTTAATTTTTACAAGGACACAGTTAGCAAGAAAGAAATGCTAGCTAGAAATCACCTCCTCTCTCCCCACCTCTTTCCCCTCAGTAAATGAAGACAGGATGAACAGCTAAAATTACTAATTGGTTTACTGATCAGTTGTACTTTGTTCGATTGATTTGCAATTAATTCTGGTTTGTGGTGCACAGAAGAAGAAGCTTGGCGCCAACCTTCGAGGCGGCTGATACTCAATACCCACCAAGAGAGCTGTGGGATGAAATATCAATAATCCGTTTTGAAGCACATCCTTAAGACATTGAGACCATGTCTTCTGCATTTGTCAGAATGCTCTGGAAGCATGAAATAAGGTAGCTTGGGCCTATTATCGGTATATATGCATATATATCAGTCAAATAAATGATCCAGAAAAAAGTAGATATATTTACATTCAAAGGGTCTGGTTGCCTGTAAAAAGTACCAATTGCTATGCCAATCTTTTAACTGCTTATAATATTGTAGTTAATTAATATCTATGATGCCACTAGTGATAGCTATTTTGTTTTCAGGGCCAAATATAACTAACATTACCATAAGGATTTAGAAGAAACATTGGGTTGGATCCTGATTGGACTGACCCTGAATGGAATGACTTCTACCATTTGTGGAGGAAGCTGGGATCTAGGAGAGGAATGGAGCAGAGAAGCAGTTTCTGCTGATTCCTCCTCCTTTTGGCAGTCCAAAAGGCCACATCCTACACCATTTTGGAGGGTCCCCTGAGCCTCTGAAATAGCTTGTGGAGGGCACAGGAGGCTGAAGGGGAAAGGGGGACTTCACACATACACACCCAAGCCTCCTTGACCCCTTTTTCTAGCATAAGCAGATCCCTACTGAGCACAACTCTGGATCCAAACCATTGTTCACCAAATGCTTTGAAAGGATCATAACCCAATTTTCTTGGAGCTTTAGACCTAGGGGGAAATTTAAATATGGTTGTTCTCCTCTACAATATCTGTTCATCTGGACTAAGATTAATTTGGGGGGTGTCTCTCTCCATCCTGAACCACTGCTGTCTCCACTCCACAAGACTCTTAGCCACACTAGTGTCTTCAGCAGAAACAGGTTCCTCTGTGATATAACCAGTGCCTTTTTTCTGGGGTACTCAAGGGTACCCACAGTACTGGGATCTCTTTTTTTCTAGAAGAAAAGCACTGGATATAACAGAGACATTGGGAGATATTCATGTGGTCTTGCTTGCCTTCTAGCTTCCAACCATTTTTTCCTCACAAAGGATGTGCATTAGTGGAAACCGTACTCTGCTCACTGACATAACAGAGATGTTGGGAGATACTGTATACTTGAAAGACAAGAGTAGGATCTCAGCTAATGCAATGTGCTTTGCAAGCAAAAGGTCTAGATTCAGTACCCGGCATCTTAAGGAAAACCTGGGGGAAATTCTTGTTTGAAACCCTGGAAAGCTATTGCTAGTCAAGGTAAACAGTGCTATGCTAGGTGGAACAATAGCATGTTCCAATATTCCTAACTGATGATAAGCCTTCTTCCATTCCCAATTTCTTAATTTTAAAAGTGGCATTCAAATTTATTTTAAATATGAATGAAACTATATATTGATAAAACTGTGTTAAACTCCTCTGGAAGAAGGCACAGATGTAAAATATTTAGAAAGGGGGCTGCTATGGAATCTTAATCTCAAATGAAGGGAATTCTAGTTTGGGGGAAAGTGGCTAATAATGTCTCAGCTTGTTCATATGCTCGTGATGCTCTCAAAAAGAGATATCTATGAAATTTGTTCCCAGTGTTTACGAGACACTTTTGCCAGGAAGGATTTGTTTGAAAATTAGCGTTGACCTTGGTAGGAGCAGGTTGCACATAGCAGAAGGGAAACAACGACCAACTATTCACGGAGGCCAAAGTTTGAACCTTTAAGAAATAAAACAGCTGATTAATGCTATTGAAGAACTGTGATAAGAAAAACCATTCTGGGACTCCATGCCATTCAAGACCACGTCTTTTCACTGTAAAATGTGATCTGGTTTCAGACTGTGAATGAGTCTCAAGCTGCATGTTCGTAGATGCATTAGAGATACTGTAATAGTTGCAGATCATTCCCGTGAGAAAGGCGTGCAAGGTTTAGTGACTCCAGTGTCAAAGAGCTATCTGTCACAGATGTCCATTTATCTAACTGAGCTCCTATACTTTCCCCATTCTCTTGACCAATATCTTTTGCATCTACAATGTGCTAGTAGGAGAGCAAATAGGGTGGTAGAGGAGAGAGAGAAAACTCTTGGGGCGTGTGTGTGTGTGTGTGTGTGACGAGACAGAATAAAGATCTCTGTAGCCTTTTGTCTTAAAAGCTAAAACAGGAAGCTTAACTACCTGACAGCTGACTTCAAATTAAGCGGAATCCTTATGGGATTATTTGAAATTTTACTGTATAATCCATCCAAGATTTCACATGTTTCATGTGTCATTAGCCCTGTATCCTGTCAGCCTGTCTAAGCAATCTATAGATGTGCTGTCAGATAGGAGGGGAAATAGCTGCACATTTGCACTGTTCAGAGTCAGTGCTTTGGTGACCCTTTTGATTAGAAAACAATACAGAGTGATGGTGAAATGGTGTCTGAGAGACAGAGTGTTAACACCAGGCTTCGTTATAAAAACACCCCAGATCTCAGCAGATCTATTTTGTATGAGGTTTTTTTGTTATGCGAAAGGTTCTGAAAAGCAGCAAAACAGAAGTAGTTTTCTTGCCCTGATAAAGAAATCTGATGTGTGCAAGTCTATATGTGTTTGGCTTTTCAAACCCAAATGGTTTCAGGTAATGAGACAGCCAGGGTATTGTGTCTCTTTCTACTTTAGCATAATGCACACGAAAGCATTCGTGAAAATTCATGAAGTCATCCGCAAAGTAGGGAAGAAAGACACTGGTTACTCAAATCACGCATACCACAGCACCAGTGCTTAAAATTAACCCTAATGACTTCATGGATATGAAGGTTGTTGTTGTATGTTGTACATGGGTGCAGAATGGATTGTGAGCCCCCCCCGGCCGTATATCACCTGCCAAAATATGGCCAACAGTGGTTTCCTCGTGGAAAACCAGCCCCGGGTGGTGTGTGGGAATGTACAGCCCCCTTTTAACAAGGCCTGGACTACATAGGATACAAAGAAAAACAGACAAAACGCTCCTTTTTGTGTGTTTAATTGATGGTAATGTTTAGCAATGATTCACCATTGTCAGGTATGCAGATTTTAACAACCAAATCTAAACACATGAAACTCAACATGCCACTTGTTTATTTGTGTCCTGCTCTTCCTCTAGGGAGCTTGGAGGGGTACAATGTATGCCCATTTTGAGACAAGTCAAGTGGGATTCAATTGCTGCATAATTAAATAAATTGAAGAAGCCGAGTACTGAAACAATTACATCACATCCACTATTGATAAGATTTGAATGCCATTGGCTAGGATTATATAACCATTGTTTTTACCACAATGCAGTGGGATTTATTTTTCTATTGCTAATGATAAAATTACTACTACTACTACTACTACCACTACAACAACCTGTGATGAATCTTAGTAGAACTGGGACTGGTGGAAAGTTTAATGTTTATTCACTTCCATGTGCCTTCTACAAAACTCAGAAATTACGGTAGGTTCTCCAGAACGTGTGATGAGCTTGCAACACAATGCTAGGGGGAATGAACCCAACCAAAGCTTTTAAATCTATATTGATTGTGTCTGTATTAGTAAAATTTATGGGTTTGACACATTGTAAGGTATACACTCAGGAAAGTACTTTTCATATAAATCTTCTGTTTTCTAGCTGCCTCTTTCACTTTATTTTCCAGCTAAGTTCGCAAAGGCAAGCAAAGGGCAAATGACTCTTCCAAATGCTAGCTCTATTAGTCACTGTAATCACCAAGGGTACCTGGGCCCTGTGTTGATCCTAGACAGAAGGACTTCACTTCGTTATTTTTTAGATGGCTTTAAACCTTGACCTCCATGTGTGTTTTTCTGTCATTCAACCCCATGATGTCATTGAGACATCTTCACACAATAGGATTGACTTTAATTAATATTTTGGAGCTGCTACTGTTCTTCTGTAAGGAACTTCTTAACAGGTTAAAAAAATACACGTTCCTTTGATTCTGATTGCCTAACATAGAGTTGGCAAGCATGACTTATAGACTCATAGCTGGAAGGGAACCCAAGAGCCATCTATTCCAACCCACCTGCAATGCAGGAATCACAGTTTAAGAATCCCTGACAGATTACCATCCAGGCTTTGTTTAGAAACCTCAAATGGAGGAGTGCCATTGTTGTGGAGGTGAAGGATTGTTGTAGAAATACCTTTCAGGAGGCTTCGGGATTGAGACTCTGGATGCTGCATATACAGCAAGATGTATGGAAGTTAGGGATCATGAGAAATCTGATTCCTAATAGTCCTGGATGCTACTGCAGAGATACATGCTTCTTTAAGCCTTGTCTTATCCTGAAAGGGTTCAAGGTTTGTTTGTTTTTGCAGGGTATTCAAGAAGTTGGACTTCCGTTTCTTCTGCCCAAGGCAACTGAGAAACTTACTTATGAGCAGAGAGAAGGCAGAAGTGGTGGTTGTGGTTTGGGGGGAGAAAGACTTTTCATGCTGACAACTGGACAGGGAATTTAAATCCCAGCATCCCTGGGGGGGGGGGGGGACATAATGCTACACATCCCATTCAAATAATACCGAGAAATGTGAAGCCCTTTCAACATTTTAGGTGTTGTATAAATAATGGTGATCATTATCATCACCATCATCCATTGACGATGGAACTCACTGCTCAGGAAATCAGGATGAAGGTCTGTAGAGCATTAGCTACATTTGAGTGAAATACAAAATATATATTTTACAGTGTGGATATTCAGAGAAAGAGAGAAGTAAGTGTCTGATAAAATCTGGAGATGGTCGTAAATGAGCACGCTTTTCCTATTTCCTTATTTCGTGTGTTGTTGTTTTTTCTTAAACAAAGATTTATAATGATTGATAAACAAATTGCCTGGTGGAAATCGTTAGCTGAGGCTGCCTTGCACTGATTTACTACTGAGGGTTGCATTGACCTGTCTAATGATCCTAAACCTTTGTGTCAAAAGTTCTTTCTAATACTTAACTATGTGTGTCTAATAAATCCACAGGGTTAATAAAAGGGCTTTATTTTCAGTATTGATACAAGTATGGATTTATTTATTCCAAATTGCTCATCAGAGGGAAACATTTCATTGGAAAAAAATACCCCTGGAAAGCACTTCATTAAAATCAAGGTGTCATCTTTAAACAAATCTTTAGACATCCCACCATGAAAAGAAATTGAGGGTACGCGTACATACACAATGATGTGATTGGTAGAAGGATATTGTTCAATAATTGGGTATGTGAGAATTAGTTTTGTGCACTGCCAATATGTAGGTGACTGATTTATCGATTATATTATGTATAGTAAATATTTTTGTAGTAAACATGAAATTTTATGATATATAGTATTTAGGTTGCATTTCGAGGTGTCTATATATTTTTAACATGTTATTTTTTGTGGATAATAGTTCTTTTCTTCATGTACATTATTTTGAGGTATTTATTTAATTATGTTACTTATAATGAGGAAGTGGTAGTGGTGGTAATAGTTGTATTGTTTGGTTTTGACTGTGTAATTTATATCGTATCTCTTATATTATTTTTTTGTTGGGATTTTTAAGAGATTTTAAAGAGATTTTTAAAAGGTTTATTTCGGGTATAAAGTAACTAAGTAAATGATTAGTAGTAGCATCTACTGCAGAATCATATAAAGCTTTTAACAACTTGGGACCAGTTTACCTGCATATGCCCACTAGACCAGTTTGATTTGTGGAACTGGTACTGCTATAGGTGCCACCTAATACCTGTTTGACATTTGTAAGAAACTGATATTTTACGGTGGCAGCACGTAGACTTTGGAACTCCCTGTGTGTTGATATCAGACAGGTACCTTCACTGTACTCTTTTCAACACCTGCTAACAACATTTCTGTTTATACAGGCCTATCCAGATATGTAGAATGTTGATGTGTGTTTTAAGTTTATGTAGTGGTTTGGAGTTACTCGTGCGTAAACTGTCCCCTTTTTGGAGCTTGGCTGCTTGGGTTAAACCGTCCTGACTGCACAGCCCATCTCAGCGTGGCTGCCTCAGTCGCTCGCAGAGTCTGTCTGTGGGCGTTTCTTAAACCGTTGCCAGCATAAGAGTTGTTTGACTCCCAATCGTCTCCGCCTCTCATTGCGCGGGAGTCTCCTGCGCAAGGAGGGCGTGGGTAGTGGAGGACCAGGGCTCTCCTCACTGACTTCCAAGGAAGAATCCCGGAGCCCTTCCACCTCTTCTCCCATTTGCTCTCCTGGCTCCTTGGTGTTACGCTGATTTCCTTCCCCCTCCATCAAGCTGAGTCTCCCCCTAGTGCTTGTTCCTTCGCCTGTAGAATCAGAGAGCCTCTCCTTCGCCTGTTGCTCTGATGTCAGTTTCCTGACAGTTTATCTCTGATTTTAATTTTCATATTTAATTTTAAATTTCATATCATTTATTTGTCTTTGTATTTTGACTTGTAAACTGCCTTGGCAGAAAGGTGGAATATAAATGCAATCAATAAATATGTCCAACCCCTGTTTCATTAAATTGCTCCTTTGAAAGCAACATTGCATATTTTTAACATGAGTGTTTCATCCCTTAACTTTCTAGAACTTAGTTCCTTTAATTCAAGTCCAGTGGAACAGATTTTCCTTTCCATCAAAGTCTGGAGTAATGTTACTAAAAAATAAATGGCCACTGTGCCTTCTTGTTGTTGTTAATATCATTCCCTGACTCTAGGAAAGAGAGGTGTGAGATCTTCAGAGTTTGTACCTCTCAGTTGCAGAAATGGAGATGAAGAAGAAGAAGAAGAAGAAGAAGAAGAAGAAGAAGAGGAATAGGAAATGCACCCTTATTGTTCTACTCTCCTTCTTTAATAAGACACTTCTTCAAAGACCTTTGGAGCAGCATTGCTGCTTTATCACCTAATTAGAGAACACCACTTAACACCATCAAAGGAGATGGCATATTGTGGTCTGAACAGATTTGTGCTATATAGGTAGGTAGATCCTAATTCACAGACAAACAGAAGTTATCTTCAAAGTCGTTGTTGTTGTTGTTGTTATAATTTTATGATTTGTACCCAGCCATCTAACTGGGTTGCCCCAGACACTCAGGGCAGCTTCCAACAAAATATAAATAGTCAAATATTAAAACTTCCCGATACAGGGCTGTCTTCAGATGTCTACAGAAAGTCATATAATTGTTAATCTCTTTGACATATGATGGGGGGGGTCAATCCACAGGTACCACTACCGAGAAGGCCCTCTACGCAGCGGTAGAGCATATGCCTGCGCTGTCCAGGGCAGGCACGCTCCCGAGGTGGGCATGGTGCAGAGGGTGCCCTCCCAGGTGTGGGATGGCTGCTCAGGTGCCCGGAGACGCACACACGCCCTGCAGCCGGGAGGTGGAGTGAGCCGCCTACAAGGGCAGAGCAAGATGCCCATGGTGGACATTCGGCACGCTGCCCTCCCACGACTCCCAAGACTTCCCCAAGCTGTCAAAAGAAAGGGGGAAGGGGGAAATGCCACCCCGACAGCAGAAGGGTGGCGCGCTGAATGTCCCCCCCCCCCAGTGAGGGCACCTGGGGCAGTCCACCCCTCTTTCCTACACCCCTGCCTCTACCTGGGTCCGCATAACTTCACCTGCAGTCAAGGAAACACCAGAAGGCTTCTGCGGTTGAACAATGCAGAGGGTGATGGTCCTTCAGGTATACAAGGCCATGGCAAGTGAAGTTATGTGGAACCAGGTAGAGGCAGGGCTGTAGGAAGGGGGGTGGGGGGTGGGGGGTGGGAGTCGTGGGCGGGTGGCACGCCAAATGTCCGCCATGGGCGGCTCGCTCTGCCCCCGTGGGCGGCTCACTTCAAGTTAAACGCCATCTCCAACTCCCCGAAAGATTCCATCAACGGTGTCTCCGAAAAATTTCACACATCACTTGGGACAACAGGTGAACTAATGCCAGTGTACTGGAAGAAGCAAAGATCACCAGTGTTGAAGCAATGATTCTTCAACATCAACTTCGTTGGACTGGTCATGTTGTGCGGATGCCTGATTATCGTCTTCCAAAGCAACTACTCTATTCCAAACTTAAAAATGGAAAGCGTAATTCTGGTGGTCAACAAAAGAGGTTTAAAGACTATCTCAAGGCAAATTTTAAAAAATGTAGCATAAACACCAACATTTGGGAAACACTGGCCTGCAAGCACTCCAACTGGAGAACAGCCTTTACCGAAGGTGTCATGGGCTTTGAAGACACTCGAACTCGAAACACGGGAGAAACATGCTAAGAGGAAGGCACACTTGGCAAATCCACACCATGATCAACTCCTGCCTGGAAACCAATGTCCCCACTGTGGAAGGACATGTGGATCCAGAATTGGCCTCCACAGTCACTTACGGACTCATTGTTAAAACGGTGTTTATGGAAGACAATCTTACTCAGCTACGAGTAATCACAGAAGGAGGAGGAGGAGGAGCTTTCCAAACAAAAATGGCTGAGAACATTCTGGGATACTCTTTTATTAGTAAAATGGACTGAATACTGCAAATCCCCAAATGTGTTTGACCATGTTAATGAAACGTGGAGCCCATAGTCGTTCATATGAAGAATTCTATGTCACTTTGTATCCATCAATTCAAATACTACAGGTTCATATGCTACCTAGAGTAAATGCTATTTTATCTTACAGGACTGTTATTTTTACTTAGTAGTCATTTTTACTTTTGCATGCTTTGATGGTTACATTCAGCGAGCACTGATTAAAACATTGTGTTCTACATCTGCCTCCCAAAAGGTTAATACCAGAGGAGAAGGGGAATGGCATTCCTCTCTATCCATGATACAAATAACTGAGTCACAATGGTGTTTTTTTTGTTGTTGTTGTTGTTTTGGTTTTTTTAATTTCCTACTTGAGGCTATAGCACATGCTATGTTTTTAGTCAGGGATAGCCTATTAAGCTGCTAATTTATCTACTGTTGCAAAGGCTGCACTATAAATAATAGAGCAATGAGCCATAACCACCTTCTCTGTAACAGTCCAGTGTCCACTACAGATATTATGAGAGAAAGGTTGGTTGCTAGGTGCCAAAATGCTCCTTTCCTATTTCGAAACTGCTACAGTTTTGTCTCCCTGCTAAGATAACAAAAGTGTAATTAGAGATTAATCAAGAGCTACATTAGTGGCACAGTTTCCTGCAGGCTGACTTCTGTCACTCACCAGTGGTAAAGTGCATCTGCCTATGTTTACCAGTTCTTGGGAGGTTTTCTAAATTTATTGTCTTGTTTACATGGATAGTCGCAGAAAAGGTTGTCAAATCACAAGGGGAGGTAAAATGCATATAATTAGCCATTCTCTAAATTGGTTGAACTTTGCCCATTACAAAAATTCAGCGGGAACAGACTTGTTGCACATTGCAGATCTGGGGAGAACATAGTCATGAAGAGTGACTGCAGCCTTTCCAGAATTCCTGTCAAAGATGCTGAAATGTTAGCCATAAGTCTTTGGTGATAGAATATGTCAGGATCACACCACCAACGTGGGAAGTAACATTTCTGCTCTTTCCTGACCTTCCCCCTCCTGGCCCCTAAAAGAGGATGAACAAATCTGTTGATTTCAGTTTCTCTCGGTTTCTCATTTTTCCTGATTTAAATTCAGTTCTCCATGTCAGTATGCATTTAAAACAAAAACAAAAAACAAATCTTCATGAAAAATTCAACAGTGTATTAGTGCAGATTTCGCCTAGAAATGTACATATGATTTTTTTCCTAGTACACAAAATTTTGAAAAACAGTTTCCCCTAATTTATGTTATTTCCATGACTGCAGTGGTACCTCGGGTTAAGTACTTAATTCGTTCCAGAGGTCCATTCTTAACCGGAAACTGTTCTTAACCTGAAGCACCACTTTAGCTAATGGGGCCTCCCCAGTGGCGTAGCGTGGGGGTGCAGGGAGGGCCGGCCGCACCTGGCGCAACATCGGGGGGGGGGCACTCGCACTCTCAGCTCTCTGCCCCTACCTGGCTCACTCACTCTCTCACACTGCAGTGCTGGCTGTGTGAATCCGATCCGAGCCGCTGGGTCGCCACCCACTGTGGAGGGGGTGGGTGCCAGGCATGCGGTGCGGAGAGAAAGCGAGGGACTATCTGGGGGAGGGACAGTGCAGCAGCCGCCCAGCACAGCGCTGAGCGCGGGAGAGAACCACACCAGACCAGACCAGGCAGCAGCAAGAAGAAGCTGGCAGCGGCGGCAGGTTAGGGGTTAGGGGGCGCAAATTACTTGCCTTGCCCCGGGTTAGGGGGCACAAATTACTTGCCTTGCCCCAGGTTAGGGGGTGCAAATTATTTGCCTTGCCCCGGGTGCTGACAACCCACGTTACGCCGCTGGGCCTCCCGCTGCTGCCGCGCCACCGAAGCACAATTTCTGTTCTCACCCTGAAGCAAAGTTCTTAACCCGAGGTACTATTTCTAGGTTAGCGGAGTCTGTAACCTGAAGTGTATGTAACCTGAGGTACCACTGTATATGCATATGTACCCTGGTTTGTGCATTTTTGTACACATTGCTTGACTTACTTGGTTTGGAGAACTGTACCACAAATTTCAGAGAAGTGTGGATTTCTGAGGATGGCTGTGATTCACTTTGTATATTATTTTGGAAAATGTCAGGTGTCAGAGTGTACTTCCCCTCACTTTTGCCACCTGAGGACAACTGGTAATTGGAAGCATTTAGTGGCATATTGTTGTTTGTTCCAGCTGCAAAACATGTCTCACCTGCATTGGGAGCCACAGCAGACATTGTAACCTTCCAGCAATTTGACTTCACCCCCAAAGGAACACTCCCAAGACAGATGGATGCCAATGATTCCTGCATTGCAGATGACCTGTAGGGTCCCTTCTAATTCCACAATTCCATGATTCTACAGTTCTATGAAATTGATTGAGATAATCTTGAAAGGTCTGGTCTGAATTTCCATCATGGTATTCTCTATAGTGGTCCCACTGCTGTAAAATGATCTTTTTCGAGAGCTGCAACCACGTATCACTTTCCTGACAGCTGGGTGGCCCTTTGGTCTTTATGCAAAGCAATGGAAGGGTTTCTCATTAATCTGATGATGAACTGTTCTAACACAGATTTCATTGGGCTTATTGTGTGCTGAAATATCATGGATTTTCCCCATGTCCTTCTAGGTATTCCACCCCACACAGACAATTGTGGCATAATTTGACACCCTGTATCTTGTTCGCTTCATGCCTGGTCTCTCTAGGTTTCTTGTTCTGCTTTTGCTTGCAGTTGTATCCTTCTCATCACTCCATCAATGCTTCTGCTAATGGTTCACTGTGGTCTAAACCACTTTCCCTCTTGGGCTTGCCGATCGGAAGGTTGGCGGTTTGAATGCCCGCAATGGGATGAGCTCCCGTTGCTCTGTCCCAGCTCCTGCCAACCTAGCAGTTCAAAAGCATGCCAGTGAAAGTAGATAAATAGGTACTGCTGCAGTGGGAAGGTAAACGGTGCTTCCATGCGCTCTGGCACTTGTCATGGTCCTCCATGCACCAGCAGAGGTTTAGTCCTGCTAGCCATATGACCCAGAAAGTTGTCTGTGGACAAACGCCAGCTCCCTTGGCCTGAAAGCAAGATGAGAACTGCAACCCCATAGCCGCCTTTGACTGGACTTAACCGTCCAGGGGTCCTTTACCTTTACCTCACTCTCTTTCCCACTGTCTGTTGGTGTTCCCCAACATTTTGTTTAGGCTACATTTATTTTACGATATATATATGTTCTCTTTTCCTTCTGTTATTTGGTCTTTTGGCGTCCAATACAATTTCCACACTGACTTTCTAATGCAGAACATGCAGACGTTTCACTGTTTTAAATATTTATATCTCCCCCTTACCATTTTAAAATTGCATTTAACATGGAGAACTTCATAATTCAGAAGTTTTGCCCAAAGTTCACCTGCCATATTTAATATGATAACCTCAATAGCAGAAGGCAGACAGCACACCCTTGAAGCACTTAACAACACTGCCAGCAGCAAGTTATATTTTCAAGGCTGTTTGCTGCTAGCTTATAACAAGCAGAACAGTTTTATGTATTAAAATAATTTTTTCATTATTTTTATTATCTGGGATCAGGCAAGAACCCCTGTATAAACTCTAGCAGTCACTTGGGATCAAACGCTAGATGCAAAAGGCAGCTGCACACCAGAGATGAACAATTTTCTTCAACACAATTACCTTGATTGAAGTTAATCTGATTTGGACTATATGTGTGTATCTAATCTTACATAAGGGCTGATGCCTTTGGTGGTTGAATTAGGTCAACACACAAAAGATAAAATAGCTAATAAGGAAGGAACATTATAAAAAAAATTAAATTCACAATTGTATTCTATCTTTGCAAACCCAGTGCTTTGATGAAAATTGTTTATTGCATGACTAAGTTCTTATGTGGAAGGCATCTTGTGGGCTTTGAAGATTTTGTAATAGCCTTAGAAATAAAATAAAAAAATGAGCAAATTGCTGTGCTTTTCTGTAATTTTGTAAAACAAGATGTTTTCAAGATAAATTATACTAGCGGACGGTATCTGTCTTGTACCACAAAACACATGTAAAATACCTGTAATTTAGTCATTTTGAGGCATGCATGAAGAAGGTAATAAACACAGCCATCCTAGTTTGCCGACACACAAGACTTCACAAGTTGGAAAGATCGCAGGCTCTCTAAATATCAAAGATGGGATTGGTACTCCACAAACCAAACTACCTGAAATTGCCTTCAAATTTAAGGTGCAATTTATTTCAAATGGTGTAAAGTTGAAGATAGAGGTTCTAACTCACATAGACAACAGCAACAAACAACGTTCAGTTTATGAGACACTGTGTCACGAGACTCAGTCCTATTACTCCAAAGCAGCCCTACAAGCTTCTGTGGGAACACTCCAGCCCAAATCCATGTGTCTGGCTCCTTAGGGCCCAATCCCACTTCTGGGGGTAGGGAATGAGCATAGGTTAGAGCATAGACGGTACATGATATTTTGGGTGCCAGAGGCATAAAATCCAAATGGCTCCCTTTTGGATGTAAAAATATAAGGATTTATGAAATCAAAATCATTTGCTGCTTCTCAGTACCTAGCATCTATAGCAGGTCATTTATTTTTGGAAATGGTAAGCCCAGCCCTGGGCTTGAATAATATGATTTATCTGTGCCCTGCAAAGGATCTGGTTACTGCAGCTACTTGGGCAGCATAAATTGCCCATTCACTACAGACCCTCTCAGGTGTCAAGACTGGCAGAGGGGACTTTCTTGGTAGTTCTGTCACTCTCAAACATTTGGGGAGTGGCAGCTTGGGAGAGAGAATTCCCTGTGGCAGCCCCCTCCCAAACCCCCTCCAGGCAGTGGATATGGGAGTTAGGATAGCTTTGTTGTTTGTTTATTTTTAAGAACCACATTCCAGAAAATGTCATTTGTATTTCTAGGTGAGAAAGAAAAAATGACAGGAGTTCAGAAACTGGAGGAGTGGGAGACAAGTTCTTCTTGGTGTGGGGGGGCTCCCCCCCCCCACCTATGGAAGCAAAAAAGCTTATGGTTTTCAATACAGGGAAACCACCGTGGTTTCCTTGAGAATGGAGGACTTCCTTATAACTGAAAACCAGAAGCATATATTGCCTCTGAGCAAGGGCATTACTTCAGCACATATAACGATCTTTCATGAGATTAATCATAATTATAATATTCTTCACCTCTTGTGGGGGCTAGTGCTGGTGAAATCACCCCCCTTTTTTTGTTCTTGAGGCAAGCTTTGCCACCCACCACCTACTGTTGCAACAACGTCCATTAACTGCTGACCATTGTTCTTTCTCCATGGGAATAAATGGCAGGAACGCACTTATATATGGGGGAAGCGAAGGGGGCTACAAACTATCACTGGTGACTATCAAGCTACTTCTTACATGCATAAGTAGGATCTATCCTGAACTGAGTTTCCAGCTAGGTTGTAATGTGATCTTAGTTACCATTTATATATATATAAAGAGAGGGAGGGAGAGGGAGAGATGGTCTGTTGAGCCAAAACCACTACCCATTCTGTCACTATTTCCCCTTTACAAAACACCAGCAGTAGGCTAGATATCACAGAGGTTCCGAGCCAGAAGTCTTGCAATCATGAAATCTGACAGGACAAAGGTGAAGCAATGGGGTCCCTGCTTTCAAGTCTATCTATAGACTGCATTGAAAGAGGCTATATTTATTCCTTGTATTTTCGTCTCCCCAGCCCATCAATTATTGATGCACCTACTGTGTACTATTTGGAGATGGTAAGGTCATTTCACAAACTACGTTGCCCATCACAGAGATATTTCCCTGTAGGTACATGGGTCAGGAAGCCAAATTACAAAGCGCCTTGCACCGTGTACACCGCACAAACGCATTTGTGCCATTGTTCACATGCCTCAAGGTGTATCCTTTTCGTTGTATAGAAATAAACCTTAACATTGGGGGGGGGGGGAGTCAGGTTTGCAGCACTCCTTAGACAATAGCACAAATAATTTGAACTACCCAATCTCACATTTTGATCACTAACACATTTCGATCACTATATACCAAGGGGTTCATTTTACAGTAATCAGAAAATGCCTCCAGAATAATTAAATTACACTGTAATTCAGAAAATGAGCAAATGTGCATTTGTTTGCTTGCAATTTTCTCCCTGATGATTCAGGCTTTGGATAGGCTTCACCAAGCAGTGGTACCTCAGGTTAAGAACTTAATTCGTTCTGGAGGTCCGTTCTTAACCTGAAACTGTTCTTAACCTGAGGTACCACTTTAGCTAATGGGGCCTCCTGCTGCCGCTGCCGCCGCCGCGCAATTTCTGTTCTCACCCTGAAGCAAAGTTCTTAACCTGAGGTACTCTTTCTAGGTTAGAGGAGTCTGTAACCTGAAGCGTCTGTAACCCAAGGTACCACTGTAAACACGTAAACTTTATTTGGTGCATTTTTAGCATGTGTCCTCTGTTCCCTGAACTATTCTCTTCCCAAATGTTATGAGAGAAAACACCACACTCCAAAACAGTAATGTTGAATTACAGCAGTAAGTGAGTTGGGAGCAGCTGCTGCTTTTCACTGTAAGATCCTTATTCCCTTATTGCCCTCTTATTCTCCCATCCTCAGCTTCCTTCTTTTCAGGATCATCCTCCTTCCTTTAGTGATGCAAACAGGATACTCTATAGCCTATGATTCTGGGCCCCCTCCTCCCACACTGCTATCCAAAAGCAGCTATACTTTCCTGTATACCCAATGGCAGCAAAATGGTGTCCATGCGCTAACGCATACCCTTCAAGTGTCCTGTTTTCCCTTGGACATCCTGGAATTACAGAAGCCATCCAGGCTGCTGATTTGATCCCAGAATCTCCTGTTTCCCCCCACTCCAGTACTGCTGCCACCAGGCAAGGGTACGAGGGTGAGCTGGTTTTTCAGCCAGCTCTAGCGCTTGCAGTGGTACTCTCTTGTGAGCACAGCGCCAAAAGACATGGATATCTCGGTGCCATACTCTCATGTGAACCAGGTAAAAAAAAAAGAGTAAATGTAAAGGACCCCTAAATGGTTAAGTCCAGTCAAAGGCTACTACAGGGTGCAGCCCTCATCTCACTTTCAGGCCGAGGTAGCCGGCGTTTGTCCACAGACAGCTTTCCATGTCATGTGGCCAGCATGACTAAACCGCTTCTGGCGCAACAGGACAACGTGACGGAAACAGGGCTCATGGAAACGTTGTTTACCTTCCCACTGCAGCGGTACCTATTTATCTACTTGCGCTGGCATGTTTTCGAACTGCTAGGTTGGCAGGAGCTGGGACAGAGATGGCGCTCACCCCGTCGCAGAGATTCAAAGCGCTGACCTTCTCATCGGCAAGTCCAAAAGGCCCAGTGGTTTAGACCAGGTAACTCGCATGGAAGCAGTCCCTTCCAGGGAGAGAAAACAACCTATAAAGCTGATGTGCTACAACCATGCATGAATGGCAAGCTGCAGTCAGTTTTATGAGTAACAAGTGATGCCTGCCTGAATTAAACAAACCCATGACAGGTCATAAGGCCCACCTGAGTGCTTATATCCCTGCTCGATCATGGAGGAGCACTGTTATTTGTTTCAGAAACTTGTCTGGCTCCAAATAGAAGTTGGGAATGTAGTGTTGCTCCTCCTATGCTGTTGAATATTCTTACAGCAGAGATTCGGCAGGCATCCTTTTCTAACTTCCAGACAACTCTTGAAGCCTTTTTTTTTTTAATGCCAACAGACCTATTCAGTTCTTGAATTGTTTTCTGTGGAAGACAGGTCTGATCTTGCAGTGTTGGCTCCTCAATTTAGGCAAAAAGAAAAAGAAAAGAAAAAGGTTTAAAACTAAAATTTAGCTTTCGGGATTTCAAACCTCTACAAACCTTACTTTGAAATTCAACTGTTACATTTGAAGCATTGAAAATCAGAACATTATTGCTTAAAATTAATCAACAAGAGTTGAATACTCTAAAATGTAGCAATAATCTTAATTGATGATGGGGGGGACCCCAAAATAGAATTAGATTTAGATATTGCCACCCAGACTGGAGTTGCCTCTTCTCATTTCATGTCAGCTGGAATTTCCATCCTCTCTCCTGTTCCTCTCAGATTCTCTTGCTTGCATCCTAAGGGGCTGTGTCCCTCCAATACAGGGAAAGCCTGGTATCTTTTACAATCCAAGGAAATACAGCTCGGAATTTAACCATATTGTTAAATGGAATACCTAGTTTCTTTGGACTGAGGGTCATAAAAGCATGTACACCCCTACATGTACACACACATACACACACACACACACACACACACCTCTTTGTGTGTGATTTCACTGTTTTAGATGAAGAAAGCTACTCTTAACAGCACAGTCTTTTGTGTGTTTACTTCGAACTGAACTGTCCAGTGGGGTTTATTGCCTTGCACATACACATCCAACATTACCTGTTTTTGGCATTTTCCTCCTCTTAGTCATTCATTTGTTTTCTGCAAAGGTACAGTCAACCCTTTGAAATTACATCCGAAAGTCCACAATAAAAAACAGTTTTGATATTTGTTCTGGTGAATGATATTTAATTGGAAGAAAACATTCCAGATATTTTCAAAACAAGAAATATATCAATTAGTTTCTACCAGTCTGTATGTGTTGTTCTTTTCCTCACCACACAAACAGAAAAGGTAGTGTTTGTTCTTTCTAAAACTTAAGTGTTTTTGTACTAGCTGGTATAACACCACCCCCTACTGTTCATAGTCAACATGTGATTTAAACAATAATTTTACATGCAGCATATCAAGTTGCCTTAGAAAGAGTATACCGAGCGGAATAGGAAGAATGTATTTCATTGTTGGATTTCCAGTTACATATTCACTAAATTATCTGTTGTCAATTAAATTAGTTAAGTCATTATATAATTTGGTTGCTAGATAAGATTCCAGGAAAACTAGTACCTTGCTGCTACACATGTCTACTCAGATGTAAGCCCCACTGAGTTTAATGAGACCCACTCCCTGGTAAGGGAGCATAGAACTGCAGCCACAAACAAAGATGAAGTAGATGAATACAATTTTGGCTTACATATTTAGAATGTAGCTATATGATTTACATTTTACAATGGACATGGGCATGTCATACTGTAAAAATACACCTTGTCTGTTCATTTGTTGGCCAATCTACATAGCAGTTTCAGCCTTCAAAAGCAAATTCAGTCAAATATCAGCATTCTGTGATTGTGGATCTCCAAGTTTAGGAGTAGATTAATAGTAGATTAAAATACAGAGGAGGAACTACTCCTTTGCCAGCTAGCTACTCTGTTCCCAGTCATTACAACTTGTGATCAAACCCCTGTATTTATGGTTGGCAGTCAATCCTAACAACACCTTCAAGTACCAGCTAAGTGATCACATGTGTATGAAGGTTTGTACCTAACGTATGAAATCTGGTTTCTAGATCTGGGAGGACAGATAAATCATAATCCATCATAGCATTTAGTAGAGATCTAACACAAGGTATTCAAAACACACCACATGCATGATGTTAGCAACTTACCAACACAGAAAGTTGTTTTTTACTGAATCATACTAATCTATGCTGACCAGGAACAACTCTCCAGGATTTCTGGAACGGGTCTCTCCTAGTCTTTCCAAGATGCTGGTGGTTGAATCTGGGGCCTTCTGCATCTACCACTGAGCTCTACTGCTCAGCTATGGCCCTTCTTCAAAGTTAGAAGGTGCACAACTCTGCCCTTCAGAATTCCCTGGAATGGCGTTATGGAAAGGAGTTCCACCAAGGTTATCCTTCCCCATCACCAGGGCCAGATCAGTCTTAGTGTGCTGACCTGGAAACCGTTTCTGGAGCAGCGATCATCACCATACTCTCAATGTCATCCCTACAGAACCGAAGGTAGCCACAGTGACAGCTGCAGAGAAGCTATGCTACCCGAGGACACCGGCCCAGGATGATTCCCACTAAGTGCAATAAAGTTGCATGGGACACCGTGTGCATCCACTGGGCTTTCCTGCAATATGCCTCCAGTTAGGAAAATAAGAAGCTACACTGTAATAAGTCAGATCGTTGCTCCACCTAGCTGAGTGTTCTCTACATTGACTGGCAGTGGCTGTTCGGAGTTTCTGACAGGTCTCCTGCAGTCCTACCTGGAGATCCTGGGGGTTGATTCTGTGACCTTCTGCACAAAAAGCGGTTGCTCTATCACTGAGCTATGGCCCTTCCCCAAATTCTCTCGATCAAGTTTGGAAGCTCTCAGGCATTTTAAGAAGTTTTAATGTTTTAAAACATTGACCATTTTAGAACTTTGCTTCCACTTGGCTGTGACTATGTATTTGTTTTCTTGTTTTTTTTAAAAAAAAATGCTCTATTATAAAGGCTTTATAGTTGTTGCCATGGATTTTAAACCGTATTGTAAACTGCCCTGAGATAAGTGTTTACAAAGGGCAATAGACAAATGCTGCAATCAAGGTCTAGAATATGCTAGCAAAAGAAGCAGGAGAATGGAAGGTGGTGGCCTAGTAATTTCCCCTCTATACTTTATTGTGGAACTGATAGATTCAGCAGCCATGGTTTTATCTTCCCCTTTCCTCCCCCTTCCCCACCTCCATTATTTGATCTTTCTCCCTGCGCACACAGGATTCTACATGTCCCACACAGCAGGTGAGAAAGGAAGAAGACAAAAGCTTCCAGATGGGTAGACAGGTTGCAGAAGTTCTCATCTTCTGATTCATCAGCAGATTTAAAGGTCATGGGGAAATCTCAGTGTTCCATCCTGCCAAGGCTACCTAACTTTGGGAGAATGCCAGCTATGATCTTGAATAATCCCTTAAATGATTAAAGCGGAACATAGGAGAGCACTACTGAAAGACCTTACAGTTTCGCAGCACCATTTGCGGGCAGCAAAAAGTGGGGGACACCATTTCTCCGGGATGGGGGATGAATTTCCAGTTCACTTTTTTGTGGGGAGGGATTACATGGATCAGCATGGTGTCATATCATTCTAATGCTCCATTCTTATTGTTTGAAGGTGGTGTATAAGGACATCAGTTGCAGTGGTGGGAGGACAGAAACATTTTAAAGGAAAGAACCCCTGGCTTTCCCTACTATCCAAGTAAGCCAGTTCCCTCTGAGGCTTTCAGGGCAGTAGTCTGAGATGAGAAACTGGAGGTGGGATTTGTGCCAGGGAATCAGATTCAAGAGACAAAGCCATAAGTCAGGAGTGCAGAGCAAGTCAGAATTAAAGGGGAAACCAGGAGGCATGACCAAAATCAGAGGTCAGGTCTCAAGAGCAAGCCAAAAGGACCCAGGGACAAACGTAAGACAAGAAGATGCTGCTAGGGCAAGGCTCAAGTAGAACAGCATGCCCCCTGATACACTTTCCTCTCTAGGAGGAACCAGTGTCTAGCTTGAGTGTAGTCAGTTTGGGCCTGAGGGTACTTCATTGCATGGGCCAGGGATGGGGAATCCCAAGGTGTTTTTTTTTTAAAAAAGCAGATCTTCCAAATGCACAAATTCTCCATCAGACAACCCACACTATAAAAAAACCAAAAAACAAATGGGCACAAACTGTGCTTTTCTCTTTGCTTACACCCTGTATCAGGGATGGTTTCTCCATAGGAGGCAGTAGTTTGAGCTATACCACACAGTAACTGCCTAATAGCAGCCCTTGCATTGATATAAATCAGTGACACTTACACTGGTGCAAGGGCCACTGGATCATCCTAAATGTTGTCTATCTGTTCCTGCTGCTTCAACAAACTTGCACTGCCAGAACTGGTACTTTTCAAACACTGGCCTTCTCCAGTTTTCACCAAGTTGGTCTATTAAGCACAACTCAGCAGGTGGCGTAAACTGGCCCATTTTACACTGGAGTTAAAAGGGCCTGCAGACTTTCAGTACTGACTGACTCACAGAAGAAACTGGCCAATTTCTCATACCATCTCCTCCTGCCCCCTCCAACCATATGATTAATTGGGGTTCTTAAAAACATAAGTAAACATTAGCCCCAAATCCCATGCATTTATGTATATTCACAAATGCCCCTAGAAATCAGTCTACTGAGCCCACCATACTTCTCTTCCTCAACCCACTAGCAGAAAATTATAGAGCCAGTGGCCCAAGAAAGGACTTACGAAACAAATCTGTGATGGGTTGGGAACAAGGACAGCTCCATCACTCCAATCACAACTGAATCCTACTGCTGCCATTACCCAGAGCCAGGTTTTGGACATGGTAGTCTGATATGGAGAGGTATTGAAGAAGCCCTATGCTGGATACCATGTCTTTATAGATAACAGAGGTGAGATGGTGCAGGTGCTGAGGCTTGTAATGTTCTGAAGTCTGGCCATGAGACATGAGTTGTTCTAGCCAGACTACAAAGATACCAAAGGTAGGGTTTCCCTACCATGAGGGAACCATCTTTGAGTACACTGATGGATCCCTGGGATGGGAAATTTCTTCAAACCTGATTCTGAGGGGAATGGAGAAGCCATTGGAAGGTTGCAAACCTTGGGTGGGTTCAAATCTACACCAGTATACCTGCAAGGGTAGATAAAATGCACTTAGCATCAGCATTTTCAACACTTCTGAGTGTCTTTCTTCTGGAGGACTTTCCATGTTGAGAATAAGGCATGAAGCCAAAACCATCCACCTACCAACATCTGGAAAGTAGGGAGGATCCAAGCCGGCGAGTATCAAAGATGTGTTTTGAGATGTACCATGTAAATGGAGAGAGGCTTCTGATTGGAAACACAAGCCGAGGGCTTGCCATTCTTGACTTAGATTAATTGATATGCTTTTACTACCTGTCCTGCTATGACTTAGACATCTGGATACAGGAAGGAGAGAGTTCTCATCAGAAAAACAATCGCTCTGGAATTCATTTCCCCTTTTGGTCTGACAGAGTCCGAAGCTGTTTACCTCCAGGGCACTGTGTAACTCTTGCTTCTTTCCTTCCTCACTTGCCCGAGGGCTTCATGCAGGAAGATGTGTCTAACGTATCCTGGGAGATTCATGTAGCTAACGTTGGCCATCAACGTGAGTTTTTTTGAGTGTGCTTAAATAATGTACATTCTCTCAGAAAATACTTTATGAATATAGTTCAACAAATCTTACTAAACCTCTGAAGTTTTATACTTCTATTGATATAGTCCATTGTGGTCCAGTATTCTGGCTCCACTGTTGGAGGCAAAATGCTTCTGAATGCCAACTGCTGGAAACTGCAAGAGGCAAGAGTGCTATGTGCTCAAGTCTTTCTTGTAGGCTTCCCATGGACATCTGGTTGGCTACTGTAAGAACAAGATGCTGAACTGATCCAGCAGGCTGTTCTTATGTTCTAAGCTACTGTGTGCCATTTGAACTCGGACAGATAGGTATGAACCTCACGCGGATAATTATTATCCAGCCCCCCCACACATACATCAAAATCTTTAGTGTGTTTTTATTTATTTTTCAAGTCAGAAAGCAAAAGAACAATCAACTCACCCACTGCTTTCTTGAATAAAAAGGCTTTATATCACTTTTTATCAAGTTTGGGCTCTCTTGGAAAATGTAGCTCCAAAATGGAGCACATAAACACAAAAAAATATCTCTCCATATGCTTGCACTATTTGGCCTTGCCACATAGAAGGCAGTCAGGTAACAGGACCCACCTGACAGATTGTTTAGAGGATGAAGGGATTCAAGGCTCATCCAGCATTTCTGTTCTGTTTTTGTTATCTGCTTTCATCCTCTCCCATTGAGTAACTTACAGTATTTTGCCACACTCAATATTCATTCACTGATAATCATCCCTATGACAATTCTTCCATCCAAACAAAGGTCTTGTATTTGGGGAGCCGACTACCCAAAACTTCTCCCCTGATTCATATCATCCCTCACATTGCTTCTACCACTCAGCTGACTCCCAGACTCACAGGCTTTGTCCACCTAGTCCATGCCCAAGTCCTCAAAAAATATGAAAGACCAAGATCTCATCCAACCCACCCAAACACAAAAAGTGCAAACCTCCCACTCCGACGCTCAACACCAGTTGGCAGTCACTAAAGATGGCATCTGCTTGGACAAATAACATAGCAGAACCAGCTAGAGCAGGGCTGGGTAATCTTTAGCCCTTCATTTGTGGTAGAACTCCAATTCCCATCAGACCCAGCCAGTAAGGCTAATGTTGGAGATGAAGAGAGGTGCAGTTCAGGAACATATAGAAGGTCAAAAATCTCTTCAGCCCTAAACTAGAGTAACTGATGATCCTGTCAGTATATCTTCCTCTCCTTATGAAAAGTCCCACAGAAATTATGAGCAAGACATGTGCTCTGATATTTTATTTGCCATGTTCCTCATAAAGGATCAGAAGAGTAAGCATGAGAGCATTTTTGTTGCCAGAGAATTTGAACTCAGCCATGTAGCTTCCTCCAGGTATGTTCGCAATTCAGAGCCTTCATATGCGCCAGTACAGTGTGGACCAAAAAATATTTTGTAGCTCTGGTTCTCTAGAGCAACCTCCCCCAACCTGGTGCCCTCCAGATGCATTGGCCGACGACTCCCATAATCATCCCCAGCCACCCTAGCCTGTTGAGCATTGAAGTCCAACACACCCAGAGCGCACCAGATTGGGAGACTGCTTGCTATGTTATCGGGTTAGGCCAAAAACCCTGCACAAAAGCTTGACTTTTCTATGGCATTACCTTGGGCTCTAACTAATGGTTGTATCCATTCCTAGGACATTATAGGATATTTTTTAAAGAATCTGTTTATAAAAATACAGTGACTTTTTAAACTTGACTTAAACATTTAACCTAAGATGAGGAATAATTTTCTTTTAAGGTAGGGGGGAATTAAAAATCCAAAATATTCGCACACATGTAAGAGTTACCAGTCCTAACAGAAAGCAAAAGAGATCCCTAGCTTGGCTTTTATGTTGGTGTCAGAAGGGTTTTTGACTCCTTCTCTGTTTGCTTCTCAAGTGAAATGCAAAACATTCAGAGCTGAAACTATGGCAAAATGTAAATATCTAATACAGCAGCCATAAATTATAAAAGAAAGTCGCTTGTAACTTATCCTCTTATGCCTTCTGAGAAACTTAGCTCATTTTTATGACCAAGACTTCAAAGGACAAAAGCCGCTTCATAAAAAGGTCTAATGTCCATTCTAAACTGCTGAGGATAACTCTAAACGTTTAAAAGTTTTATAGTTCTTAAATGATTACAAGAAACCCAGCAAGTAGTATAATGGGCATGATTGTCTTTTAACCAAAACCAGATCAAAAACTACTGTGCACGATTTGGATTATGGGTGGCTGACCCTCATGGGGTTCAGGCCCTATTTTTAGATTTTACAAATGAATTCACATTTTGGAGCATTTCTTCTGGGAATGAACTTCATAATTTCTCCAGCATTTGTATGTAAGTAAAGAGTCAATGCATGCTACACACAATTATATACAATAATGATTGAGGCTGAATAGGATGCAGAGGGATAAAATGCAAGAAACCAATTGGAGTAGCACTCAGTGTGGTTACCAGGTGTCATGATCTCCTTGGTTCTGGCATGGTTTGGCAGCCCCAGATGGAAGAAGAGGAGGAGAAAGAAGGAGAGGAAGCAGAGGGAAAGCTCCACCCAGGGATGGAGGATGGAGGTGCTCCCCTTGTGCCTCCAGATGAAGGAGAGGGGAAGCAGAGCCACCAGCTCTCCATCGTCCCTCCTAAAGAATGCGGAACTTCACTGAGGAAGGGAGTGGACTTCAACCAGCCAGTGGGAGAGACTGAGGAGGAGTCAGAGGAATCAAGAACCATGTGCTACCTCCATGGTCAATGGTATCAAATACCAATGAGAGATACCAAGAAACAGGAGCAAGGTCACACTCCCCCACTATGCAATCAACCAACTCAGTTCCATGGCCAGGTCTGAACCCAGATTGGAATGGATAAAAACAATCTGTGTCTTCCAACAATGTTGTCCCCACCAAGACCTTCACCGCCACCTTCCCCAAGAAGGATACTTCTTGACACTTCTTCACACAGTGCACAGTCAGACTATGGAATTCACTCTCCCAAGAGGTAGTGATTATTTAAGAAGAGGCTTAAACAAATGCATGGTTCTACCAGTTGATAGGAATCACAAGTGGGAACAGCGCTCTTGCACTCAGAGCCTTCCTGCAGGCATCTGGCTGGCCACTGTGAGAACAGAACCCTGGACCAGATGGGCTTTTCAACTGAACCTATCAGGGCTTTTCTTTAATCCCTATGCATGGTTTGGAAAAGGTAGAGAGCAATAATGTGCCTTTCCTGTTTCCAGCATATCCATGCAGCAGCAATAATATTCAAAGAGGGCCTACTCAAAGAAGGGTCTAAGGTTCTCCACTGCAGCACTAGAAAATGGCAAAGGGAACAGAGATTGGCTACTTTTGGGTGCTAGCTGTTCAAAGCAGCTACCCACATGCACTGACCTCCTTTGATGTTGCCAGTTCAGGAGAGATAAAACAAAGGAATAATCTGCAGAAATTTTACTTTTTTCCACTCTACCTCCCCCTAAATCCTGCTCCACATGATGCACAACTCACAACCTATATTTCTCTGCTATGAATTCATGTTAGGGCTACAGAAGAAGCTTTTTGTCTGAGTGAAGTGGTGCTCAAGCCAGCTTTTAGCATTGAGTGAGCAAGACAGCTGGGTCAAAGAGTTTCATTCCCCTCCATCCGCTTCCAAAATACTGTCAGCTGAACCTATTTTAAGCATTGCTCAGATAATAGAGCAGCAAGCTATCAGGGATTGCTCTTCTTCAGCTCCACCCTTCATCGGAATGCAGGTTCATCAGAGCTTCCCTGGCTCCAGCTTCCCAGTAGTCCCAGTAAAAGATTGTTGGACTCATCTGTTGGCAGGAATGTCAATAACTTCAGATAGAGTTTTCTGGTTGTGCTGTAGTGCTGTTCATACCACTATCCTGCTTTGACCCTTGATGAATAAGTACCTTTTGCATCTCACCTGGTATATTTGCCTCATTTCTGCCCATTTGGTTTTAGCTTCCCTTCTCCATCATATAGTGACACCATCTATATCCTCTATAGCTGAAATTCATGGGGATGTCATATCATAGTAACCACTAAAAAAAACCATGAGAAAACAGAATCCTTACTGAGTTGCACCTTAGGATGCTTGATAAATTACATCTTTTTTTCTTTTCTTTTTTTAAAAAATGATATTTATTGAGAATTTAAGATTACAGAGGAAAAAAGAAAAAGAAAAGAAAGAAAAAAGAAATTAAACAATACAAGTCAATAAAAAGAAAGAAGAGAACAAAACACACAATACATCAAAACCAAAAACAAAAGCAAACAAAAAATTAAAAACAAATCCAATATTCCCAAATCTTTATCTTTCATTATCTTGTTTCATCGACCTCCTCACACCTCCCTTTTTTGTATTCTAGTTATTAATTATCTCAGCAAATCCTTTCCATCTTTCACTATGTTCTGTCATTAAATTGTCTTAATTTATTTTAACCTTATCTTACCATAAAAAGCCCTAAAACTTAAAACTTATTTGTACATAACTCCTTATAGCATTTCTACTAAAGCCAAATAGTTTCATTCCAACATTTTTTCTAACACTCATTAATTTCACAATATTTCTCTAAATGAATTTTTAAACTTTCTTCCAATCTTCATCCACCGTCTCTTCTTCCTGGTCTCGGGTTCTGTCAGTCCTTTCTATCCATTCCATTTAGTCCATCAACCTGGTGATCTATCCGAGGCTCTTAACTCTTTTCCATGTCCCTTCTGCAGATCTTCTTCATATTTATACCTGCACTTTACTTTGTCTTCTGCTGATCTTGTTCTTAATTTCCTTCCTTTATCACTGAGGAGTAGATCTCGGGGAGACTCCAACTTGACAATGTCTTTATCCCTTCTCGACAGGTCAGCCCATTCTCCATAGTCAGCACTAAAATCCAAAAGGTATTTCAAGGCATGTTTCAAAGTCCCTCCAAAGTTAAAGGCCCCGACAACTCCAGACTCCCCATGGCGCAGAACCAGATCCCAGAAGCCAGAATAGCCCTGCATAGGAGGATCTATCCAATTTCCCATCTCCAATCCAAACGAGACTCCATCTCTTCAAGTCTGACTTTCTCCAGGTTCGGTCATCAAAAACAACAGCTTATGTTCCTGCAAGGCTTTCTCCACTTGTATTACTTGAGGTTCAACAGCAACCTCCTCCTTTGTCTTCTGCACAACTTGCCCTGTCAAAGCAGATTCCTGGGTCGGTTCCTAAGTGGTTTCTATATAGGTATTCACTGTTTGTCCAAAATTATTAACTGCAACAGTCATCAAATCCATCTTCTCATGTAGCTGTTCCAATAAAGCGCTTGTCTTGCAAAAAGCAATCACTAAGGCTTCTTCTGGGCACATTCTTGTTCAAGGTCAATGTCTGGTTCTCACGATCTTAAACTCTACAGCTGAAGAATTCCCCAGATCGACTCCAACAACAGTTCAAAAGCTCCCTCTAGGGGAAACAATTTCTATTTGTATCCGTCCTTTTAAAAGCAGATCCAGCAACAAAATTACTTTCGTTTTTCAAATATTTTGTTCCTTTTAAATGCAAAAGGAAACATTGGAATCAATATGTTTCTCTTTTTTTAACTATCTATCAACAAACGTTTTATTCACAGTCAATGAACTTTCCCAAAACGTCTGTCTTCCTAGCAACCCGTTCCCAGGTTCAAGGCGGTGGAAATTTATCTTTCTTTACTCTCTCTCCTGCAGGCTTGAACAATCTAAGATTTCCCCCCCTCTTCTCCTGCTTCCAAGGGGGGTTTAGTAGTTTTAGCCGATGGAGATTTAATCCTTTACAAAAGACTTTCAAGACTTTAGCTTGCAATGTCTTTGCTTCAAACTATTTACAAAAGCGGATGGTGGACTTCCTGTTTAGAACCTTCCCGCTTCGGTGCCAAATTAAGATGTTTCATAGTCCAATTTTCCGTTCTACTCACGGGTAGTTGTTTAAAGTCCAATTGTCCACAGGAAAAAGTCAGCGCTCTCCGGCAACAGCAATGCGGCTTCACTCCGTGAAAAGAGCAGTTGATTCGAAGCACCGCGCCGCTCACCCCAAGTCGCTCCGGATCCCCGAAACCGGGTTTCCCCGCGAGTAGGGAAGGCGCAAAGGGTGCCTGCCGAATCCCACGTCCACAGGCTTCTCCCGCCTGTGGTTTTTGATGGGTCTCCGCCTCGCCATGGCGGTCCAGACCCTAATTTCCACGAAGCGGATTCCTCCCGATCAGAGGAAATCCGCCATTGCCGGAGGCGCTAAGCCGGAAGTCCGATAAATTAGATCTTTATGATTTCTCTATGAATTGACCTATTCTGCACTACTCAGAGAATATGCCATTTGAAATTTAGCTATTCACTGGAGTTGTCTCAGAAATATCTAATTTCAAAAAGGGATTTAAATACATATTTCGAGAGACACGTCACATTCAGTTATGAATTTAAAGAGAAAAGCTGCATTTAAATACTAATTCAGAGGGGGAAAGGCACCAGAGATATAGGGAATAAGATATGGGAGAAAGGGGGGGGGGAGAGAATATTGGGAAATGGACATGGATTCAAAATAAGCATTTTTGTACTTCCTAAGTGTATGTAAAGTGTATGTAATAAAAGTTTGGCAGGTCAATATAGTGATTTATTTAAGACAAATCAATATATACACATTAAACTGGCATATGTAATCTCATGGATTGACTACTTCAGTGCATTCATAAGACCCTAAGAAGAGCTTGCAGGATCAAACCAGTGGCCCATCACTGCCTCCTGTGGGAGCCAGTGCCATAGTTTAATTACGTGCTGCATGAATATGTACTTTCTTTTTTCCGTCCTGAATCTTCCAACATTCATTGCAGGACCATGAGTTCTAGTTCTAGACAGTGAAAAGGTTTTCTCTGTCCTCTTTCTCCATGCCATTCTATATGGGACTGCCGTTTAATATCTTATCTTCAGCTGCTGAAGAATATGACAGCTTTTCCTTTTATGCAAGAAAAATGGAGGGGGCATATACAATCAATATTTCAGCAACTTCACTTTTTTTAAAAAAATGTACAAAAGCTATTGTAACATTTAACACTTAAGCAACATGTGGGATTTATCACGTAAGTTAATAGACCAACTTGCCCTAAAAATATCAACAAGTTTCCTAATCAATGGCTGGGGTCAACAATAATGTTAAGGTTTGCTGGGCAGACTAAAGAATTATCTTAATCCTTCCCCTAATGCCGTCTCGGTGGAGAAAGGCAGTTATTGCATACATGAAAGTTAGACCTGCCACAAAATAAGAACTGCAGCTGACAAGCTGAATAATATACTTATTTACAAAAAGCAGCTTTAAGCTGTCCTTTAAGCATGAGCCATACACAGATTTAGCACTGAATTCTTTATTCTTTCTTTTCAGGACATTGTAGCAGGTATGAAACCCCATTCAAGCCATATGGTGGCAGAGGGCAGCATTCCACCCCAAGGGACTTGTCAGACTTACCCACAATCTATTGTCGGGCGCTGTTGGTGAAAATTGATACTCACTTAGTTTAGCTCAACAGAAGTCCCCTTGAAGATACTATCAAGAGTACAAAGATCACACCAACTGCCTTGCATTTATGTCAATCTGCCACATGTTTCTCTTCATACTGGTGCTAATCATACCATAAATTGGATGCCTTGCTCCTTTCATTTCCAACTGCATACAGCTTTAGCAGAGCGACTCAGCAGCCAGGCGTTCTCCAACAGGAAAGCAGGATTTCACTAAGTGTAGAGAGATATTTCAGATGCCGACAAGTTCATTTATTTAGGCAAACTATTTAGTGCATGCTTACACACGCTCCAGAAATATTATGAAAGCCAGTGTATTTAATTGCCTTCTTCTCATCGACACTAACGAAACCTACACTATTGTTAGCATTAGCGTTCTATTCTATTCAAGGTTGCTTTGATTAAAAATGTGTTATATGTAAATCAAAATAAAAGGCACAGATCCTGCCTACAAGCTAAAAGACCAGACACACAAGTGCAAAACAACAAAGGAGAACGCTAAAGGGGATCAGCTAGACAATGCCAAAATAATCCAATGAAGTTTTTGAAAAAGCATATAAATCCAGTTGCGGTCAAATACATGTTTCCTTGCTAATACAATTGATGGAGTTATTCAGCATCCTCATCTTACAGCTGATGACTAGGTCAGGCTTAATGAGATGTGGCCCTCCAGATGTTGTTGGACTCCAATTCCCATCAGCCCCAGCTAGCATGGCTAGTGAGGAGGGATTAAGGGTCTAGATTGTCCCTTCTTTGATTTGGCAGCCATAGGCCAATGGCTTCTGTACATTTATTGGCTGCTGACAGAGTTGCTGTTTGCAATTAGTGACATGATGCTAATACAAATGCCTCAATCACTCGTTATATTAGAGGTCAACAACCATCCAATATCCTCCCCCCTCCCCTGCATTCCACTATAAAAATACAGACTTTAGCACCAGCAGCAGGAGCAAGAAAACCCCAACAGCACAATTATAAAAACCATCTATGTAAACCTATTGAAATCGGCATTCTTTGTTAATAAATTTAATTTAAAAGAAATTCTCAGTAAAAGAAAGGTAGAATCATTTTCTTCTACTAGGATTACAAGAGTGCATAGTATATGGAACTTCTGAAGATGGTGCAGAAGCTTCAATGAGTATAGAAAACAATTTTGCCTGGCATTGCACAAACTTATCCTACATTGCCAGCTCTGAAAGTGTTTCACCAACTGTTCACTTCCAAGCCCAGTTCAAGTGCCAGTGCTTATAACTTACAGCCCTAAGCAACTTGGGTTTCAGTTATCTGAAAGAACACTTAATCCCAGATTGACATGCCCATGTTTTCAGGTGATCAGATTAGGAATGATTGAGGAATGTGCTCTTTGAAAATTCTGATACGAAATCATGCGTAACTGGAACATTGCTGTTCTTTAGAATTTACACTTTTCCAAATTTTGCAACGGATAAAATATACCAACGTATATTTAAAAGGCATGTTTGGGAATAAAATACGTTTAGCAATGTGCCTTTTGTTGGAAAACACATTCAAAATAATCTATTTATATCATATTTAAATAGGAACTTTACGCTACCTGAAATGCTTTGCAATTTTTGTGATCCCAACCATTTACTGGGCCAGACACAATTCTGTCCTATCTTGTTGAGAACTCTCAACAGGAGGTATGGATGCATGATTTCAGTTTGCCCCAAAGCTTATTGTGGGGTACCCACAAACCCCATTCCCTTCTTTGTTTCCATAGAGTTAGACTGGCAATTACAAATGCACCATGCCTGACAATGTCTTACCTCTAAATTAATCACTGGGCCATGTGCAATTGTATGTCATCTCATAAAGGACACTCTTCTGAAGGTGTGGGTGGCTGATTTTGTGTTGACCCAAAGCACACCCACACACCAGTCCTTTATTCATTTCTATAAACACTGGCGATTATCAACATGGGGCACCAAGATTGCCAGTGTCTCACACCCTAAGCAAACATTGGAATGGAGTTGTAGACATATGATTTGGGGTGGCCTAAAGCTTGTTTTGGGGTGAACAATTTCTTAAACATGTCTATGTACAGTGGCTATTATTGACATGGGGGAACCATGCCAGGCAGCATATTCTGCTGTCCAAATCATCACATCCTCTTTGGTTAGAAGAGGTCTCAGACACTATATGAGACCTCTGAAGACCCTACAAAAGCATTCCCCCTTCTGCCCTGTAATAAGACCGTGCTCCAACCCAACAGCACACTGCATTAAAACGGACAGTAACACTTTTATATGCTTCCTCCTAAGCTCGTCTGATTTCTGTCTCAAAAAACAAAAACTCCTCCTGCAAGTATTCTAAACTTTGCATTTACTGGACGACAAGTAGAGAACCTCCCATTCTGGCCTTCCAGAAGGACTAAGCCTTATTTATAACGAGGCTGGAAATGTGTTATCTGAATACAAGTGTTCTTCTCTCCTGATCTCCCTGAGAAGAAACAACCTGGTGTTTACTAATTCATGTCCCGTTGCCATGGATATGATTGAAATATTATGCCTTGGCATCATGACTTCAGGATCAAATAGGAGAAGGTGAAATACAGAAGAAAAGATGGCCTAAGCAGATGACATACTCCGTGTTGTTGTTGTTTTACAAACCGGAATATCTTTTTTAATTAGTCGCCATGTCAAGGCCACTCATTTTAAAAACGCATGAAAGACAAGTGTGTTTTTTACTTTAATATAATACATCCTGGAGATTTCATGTCATGCCTATAGCAATCCTCTTGAAAGTGTCTCCATACCTAACAAGTAGAAACAAGCAAACTTTCTTTTCCTGTTAGACGTTTTAAACAGAACAACATTTCTGAATCATACCGTGGCAGATGGTGGGCTGTAATTCTATCGTTTGGAGGGTTAACCTTACAGGTCATACTTTCGCGTCATGGGAAAGTCAGACAAGGATTTAATCCAAAACAAGCAGGACATAACAAATAAAACAATCTCTGTTTTGCGTAGCAATAGCTCTGTAATAATAATAATCATCATAATAATAATATCATCTACACATTTCAAAGTTAATATTGGATAAATTTATTTATTCCAGTAGTCTACAGCACATCAAGCACATGAAAATGACCAGAGGCTGGCTACAGAAAACAATAATCTAAGTCAATAATTAGGAGACCAATTTAATTAAAATGCTAGTAATCAAAATGGCCCACATGGTGGTCTAATGACATGAAGATTCAACAGCTAAAAATTCAATAAGGAATACAGGAGCCTGCCTTTTGCTGTTTCAGACCATCGGAGCATCTGCCTCAGTATTGTCCATGCTGATCTCTACCAGCCTTACCTAAAGATGCCAGGATTGAATCTGGGACCTTCTGCATGCAAAGTATAGTAGTAGTAGTAGTAGTAGTAGTAGTATCATCATCATCACCACCACCACCACCACCACCATCATCATCATCATGCCCACAAAAATTAAAATGGCCATGAATAAAATGCAGGTAGCTAAAAATTAAATGGTAGTAGAATTAAAAACAATATAAAAACAAATCTTTTGAAATGCAGATAGTAAAGATAAAGGACCCCAGGATGGTCAAGTGAAGTCAAAGGCAGCTATGGGGTGCGGAGCTCATCTCGCTTCAGGCTGAGCTAGCTGGCATTTGTCCACAGACAGCTTTCTGGGTCATGCCTAAACTACTTCTGGCACAACGGAACACCATGATGGAAACCAGAGAGCACAGAAACACTGTTTACCTTCCTGCCACAGCGGTACCTATTTACCGTATCTACTCACACTAGCATGCTTTCAAACTTCTAGGTTGGCAGAAGCTGGGACAGAGCAACAGGAGCTCACCCCATCATGGAGATTCGAACCACCAACCTTCTGATCAGCAAGCCCAAGAGGCTCAGTGGTTTAGACTACAGCACCACCCGCTCCCCTTTTAATGTAGATAGTAAAAACAGCATGACCCTATTGAAAGCCCTTTCCTTAAAAGCAGTCAATTCCCAAAAGCCTGCCAGAATAAAACAGTCTTCACCAGCCAGCAGAAGGACATCAATGAATGTCTAGCTTTTCTAGGAAGGGAGGGCATGAAATAAAAAAATAGTTTTCAATTTTCAAATAAGTCCAGAGTGTCCAGTCATCTTCTAATCTGCAAAGTGTTCTTTTTAAAAAATTATAGGTGCTCATTTGGAGCTGAACCTAAACTGTATGGGCAGCATGTATATCTTCAGGCCAATCATTGAAGGAGAAAAGAGAAAGTAATAAATTTTAATGCTATAAGAGGGACAAGCAAATGAGCAATGTACAACATTATAGCATTGGTCTAACCTAGTGCCCTCCAGTTGTTTTGGACTTCAGCTCTCATTATCCCTGGTCATTGGCCATGCTGGCTGAGGCTGATATATGGAGCTGTAATCCAAAAAGATCTGGAAGGGACCAGGCTGAGGAAGACTGACCTAGATCCAGGAGTTAAACTTAAGCTGATACCGCTTTGCTGGGATTTTCTGATGCAGCTGAATTTGGCTCTGCAAAGCTCTGGAGATGTGGTAGGACAGGCCAGAATCTGTCGATCTTTCTTTTATTGTGATCGATTTTCTGCAGGCAGGCAGTCATCTAGTAAAGATGACTTTCCTTTCCTTCCGCCTTCTGGATGCTACTGATGAAATTCCATCTAAAGTTTTGTGTGTGTGTGTGTGTGTGTGCTTTCATATTCTGTTGGATCTTTATAATTTAGGAATTCCACACAGCTGCTCGCAGTTACCCATCACTAATTGACAGCTATGCCTTACTTTAGAGTGAATACTTTTAAAAAACAGGAATTGTCTTAAAAGCCAAGTTCCACCACATGCATTAAATTGCCCTGCATTAGCACTGATCGGATGTTCTAATTCATCCTCCATTTGTATCATTTTACTTTTTAGATTTGTTTTAACAGAATTTATTCCCTCTCAGATTAATGGCCTGGGTTGTAACTTCTCGGATATGTGTAGGCAATAAATGGCCAGGCAGACAATAGATTTTATTATCGCCCTACACAGATGCAGTTTTGAAAGCTTTCTGAAAGAGGGAAAAAATTAAAAGTCTCAAGGAACGTGCTTTCCAGTGAAACCCAATATTGCTTGCAACTTATCAACTTATACTGAAATAATTCACTATAATCAAGCAGGGGAAGAGCCTTGTTCTCCCTCACTCCTAGAAATTCACTCTTATCAGGTCAGTAAGTATTCTCTCCTTTATAAATAATAAAGTCCTTTTGAACTAGCACCACTGGTGTACTCAGCCAACACACCTCTCCTCCTGGGCAATTGGTTGTGCTAGTGTCAAAGTTTGTCATAATGACCGTCTGTTCAGCATCTAGGTCTGATTTGTTTGATTAAGTTCATATTTAAAGGTGAACTTATTTAATTCATGCTTTCCTAAACAATACATGAACCTAAACAATTCCACCCTTTGAAATCCATGCTTCTCCAAATTTTAAAATACAGTCCTGGAGCCAAGGGGCATGTATGAAAACACACACATTGAGCCTGTATGTGAATGCCTATATGCATGAAAATAACATGCAAAACTTTGTTACAGTGGTGCCTCGCAAGACGAAATTAATTCGTTCCACAAGTTTTTTCTTCTTGCGAGTTTTTCGTCTTGCGAAGCACGGTTTCCCATAGGAATGCATTGAAAATCAATCAATGCGTTCCTATGGAGACCGTCCGGGGACAGAGGGGAAGCACTGCTCTGTCCCCTCTTTTGAAGCAAGGGGCTGCGGGGAGAAGATAGCTTCTCCCCACCGCCCCTTGCTTCAAAAGAGGTCCGGGGACAGCGGGGAAGATGCACTGCGCTTCCCGCTGTCCCCGGACCTGGGGCTGCGGGAAGAAAATCGCTTCTCCCCGCCGCCCCGTGCTTCAAAAGAGGTCCGGGGACAGCGGGAAGCGCTTCCCTCTGTCCCCGGACCTGGGGCTGCGGGGAGAAGATCACTTCTCCCCGCCGCCCTTGCTTCATAAGAGGTCCGGGGACAGCGAAGCAAGCCCATAGGGAAATTCGTCTTGCGAGGCAACTCAAAAACAAAAAAAACTTTCGTTTTGCGAGTTTTTCGTCTCGCAAGGCGTTCGTCTTGCGGGGCACCACTGTATATCTGTGGAAATTGTTTCACAAAAATGTGTTTATTAAGAGAAATGTGCACTTAAAATGTGATTTTTTTCATGAGCCCTATTTTATTTTATTTTAACACCGCAAACTAGTATAGATGTGCAGAGAACTCAGCCAAAGATTGGAAAAGCAAGAAATTCACAGATTCACCCATCCCTATACTGTATATACACAGCAGCACTTTCATAGCCACTATGGGGCAAGAGTAACAAAAAGCTGCACCAACAATAATTGTATGAATATTTTTTCGCTGGTAATTTCCTGCACTCCTAATTTCGAGGTGGTTTGTTAACTTTCTATGCTGAAACCATGACTCCCCCCTCCAATAAATTATGCATTCTTAATTTTAGAATTGTTTGGGATTTATCCATTTTTTAAACTTTTAATTCTGAAATAGTGACCACTGTATGAACATATATCCTTCTGGAAGGAAAAAGTATTTCTTGTGAAATATCAAAACTTGCAAACAATGCAGCAAAAAGGGCTATCCTTTTTCTCTGCCTCTTCAGTGCCGGTTGGGGTTTTGCTAACGTTACTATTTGCTAATTGCAAATGAACCTTACACGTTGGCGCCATACAGCCCTGTGACGACGCCACCAAGGTATATTCCAATTATGCAAATTGTGGTGCCATGACATTCACTCGGCGAAATCACTCTATATTCATTGGCAACAAAAGCAGTGTCAGAACAGCATGCCCCTACTTGGCTACTTCTCTAATAGCCTTCTAGCTTCTGTCACATACTGCCTGCCCTCTTCCTCAGTGGTTTGACTAATCTGCTGTGGTCCTGCAATTATTTTGTCATTGTGATGGCTGAAGGAGGCCTGGGAAGAGCTTGTTGGGTTTTGTGTTGTTGTCTCTCTCTTCCTCCCCCCCCCCCCCCGCTCCCCATCCCCCTCACTGCCAGTTGCGTTTTGGCAGATTGTACAATACCACAGAGGAAACGGTGGCAGCCTTATACTGAGACAGAAAAATTGGACTATAGAGCTAAGTACCATCTACACTGAAAGGCAATGGCTTGCCAAGGTTTCTGACAGGGTTTTTCCCCTCTGAGCTTCAGCCTTTCCCTTAGCACGTTGGAATGTGGGACACTACCGAGTCAGACTGCAGCTCCACCTACCTCAGTATCATGGCTTTCTTTTCAGGGGGAACTCACAGGAACTCAGTCCCAGCACCTCTCAGGTGGGTCCCACAGCCATTAAAGAGAACGAGGGAGGTGTTTGTGATGAGTTCAAACACCTCCTATTCTAGACAAATAGCATTGCTCAGTATTATCTAAACTTCATAGCCCCCCAATATTCCTCAAATGAAAAAAATTGAACATTTCTCACTCCCCCACAACTGACCCTGCTTAACCCCCCACCATTTTGCCACCCCCACCCACTGCCACAGAGCATTTCCTATCACCAGAAGGATGAGTGCCCACTGGCGGAGGAAGGAGGTGGGGGGGTGCGGTGTGCACGGGGTATCAGCTGTGAGGGCAGGTGACATTGCTGCCGCTGCCCCCGCTCACAGCGCAGGCAGCACCCCCGAAGACTCACTGCATGGGCAGCGGGCCACTAGGGACGATGCTGGCGTGGGTGGCAAGCGGCACCCCCGACGTTCGTCATGTGGGCGGTTAGTGTCACCCCTCCCAAGGCGGGTGGCAAGCAGGGCCCCCCCCCCACGCTCGCAGCACGGGCAGCAGGCAGCTAGGGATGCTCACCATGTGGGCAGCTTGCCCCGCCCCACTCCTGGAGCCAGGGCAGGTAGCTAAGCCCCACTGCGTGCCACAACCAAAACACCAAAGGGACACAGCACACACACCCTCCACCATCCTGAGGGAAACCCCTTAAACCCTATGTTGTTTTAATCTTTGGTAGATTCACACACAAAAAACCACCCGCCAATAAATACATTTTAGAAAGCATTTTTAAAAATAAAAATAATAATAATAATCTTGATTCCTTCCACTCCATTCCACACCCCCTTTCTTCCTGCCCAAGATGGCTCTGCCCTCTGCCTGCCCCTCAGACCCAGCATGTCACTCGGGGCTGGACCTTGACAGCAGCCTTTCCTCCTCCTTGCATGCTGAGCAGCAGCTGCTACGAGTTGCCCAAGGGAGGAGGCCAGCAGCAGCAGCAGCCATGGAGAGGTGATGGGATGCTCCTTCACAGCCACTGGAACTCAGGACAAGCGCTGGCTCATCCTCTTCTCCGAGCTCAGCGGCGGCGGCACTGGCTGGGGAAATAGGGACATTCTGTGATCAAATCAGAAACCAGAATGGCTTTTGTAATTCCGGGAGTGTGTCTGGAAAACCAGGACACTTGGAGGATATGACACTGACTGGCGACAACTCTCCAGAGTTTCAGGCAGGGAACCCCTCACAACCCTACCTGGAAATGCTGAACCTGGGACCTTCTGCAGGCAAAGCAGTTGCTTTACACCCCCAGCCCACCCCCATGGGCACCCTCTCTCCCATCGCTGGAGCAGCCACCCCTGCTCCTCTTAGGCTAGCAAGAAGGGAACCCTAGGAGAGGAGAGATCTGCCAAACGTCAGAGTGGGATCCCTTGAGGTCTTTAGCCTGCCCTGAATGTGTCCCTACCCTGAATCTTGGAATTCCCTAAATGCCAAATCCCTTTATAAAAGAAAGTCAAGATCCTTTTCAAAAATTGCAACCAGATTTGAGTTTGTGATGGAGGAAGAGCTTCGGCCTCAATGAAATGTCTGATCAGTGGTTTCAGTCAGTGTTTTTTAACTTAATAAATAAGAGTGATTTAACTTTTTTAGAAATCCAAATAAACAAACACTGAGCTGAGACCCTCCTACAGAAACCTTGCCTGCCTTACTACTAACTGTAGTTGCAAGGATCTCTTCCTGCCTTTCTGTGTCTTTTTTGAAGCCAAAGGGCCTAATGAAACTTCGCAGAAAATCTGTTCAAGAAGAGGGTAGTTCCTCCTTCCTGAGGCAGTAATGTTTCTGAATAACAGTTGCGGGAAACCACAGGATAAGGGAGTGCTCTTGTGTTTGAATCCCGCTTGCAGGTGATATGAAAAAAAGGCTACTGGACTAGTTGGACCATTGGCCTGATACTGCAGGCTCCTCAGATCCCAGGCTTGCCACTTGAGAGCAAGAGGGAGGTTGGCAAGCAAGCATGTTGCGATGGCGCTCCTTCCTTTGCCGTTTTTGAACAGAGGTTGGATGGCCATCTGTCAGGGATTCTGTAGCTGCGATTCCTGCACTGCAGGTGGTTGGACTAGATGGCCCTTGGTGTCCCTTCCAACTCTACAGTTCTGCAACTGCCCCAACCTTCCCAGTTTCTTTTCCTCCAGTAGGGTCCTAGATAACCTGTTTCCAGAAAGATGATCCAGTTCAACTGAAGAGAAGCCCATTGGTGGGGGGGGGGGGGACTCAGACCTGGAGATGGTCCTGCTTCTCTGTTCATTTGATTGTTTTCTGCTCATGTGCACCAGCCAAGGATGAAGAAGAAAGGGAGGGGAAAAGATCCTGGTTGGTTTGTTTACAGAAGTTGTTGGCTCAGTTTCCAGTTCACCCTATAAATGTGATTAGATCTGAAGCTGAAGTTGGTCAAAGGGATGTTAAACCCTGAGAATGATGCCAGTTTGGAGAGACGAGAGCTAAGGAGTATTATGAGCTCCCTGTAGGGCACCTGTGCTCATTTCTGGGTGGAGGCAGAGTACAGGACACAAAGGATCAGAACTGGGCTCCTTGGTGGCAACTGCGAAATTCTACAGTGCTTTGTAAATTGCCTAGAGACCCTATTGATTTAGCTGCCCAGAAACCCTGCATTTTTGTGTTTATTTCTGTGAACATTACAGTGGAATATGTTAGGCTCCTGAAGATATCTATTTGTGATGTAATTCTGTTTTCAGCAGAGGTTGGAAATAATGAATTAGGATATATAATTAAAAAAAAACCTAGAAAATATGTTAATCCCCCTTTTACTCATCCAATCCAGAGATTTAAATGGAAATTTAATATTGATATTGCACTGAGTTGAACAGCAGCCAAACTCATTCAGCAAGAGTGCTCAATCTACATATTAACTACTTTAACTCTTCAGTGCTGCAATCCTATTTACCTTTCTGCCAGCTATCAGAGAGGATTCTATTTCTCTCCCCCACCTCTCAATTTTTTGTTCATATTTGTTTTCTGGCCAAGCTATTGTTGTGAATGATATTCTTCACAGCAATATGACAAGCCCTTGATATTTTGGGTTGTAGAAATAGAGTAGCTAGCATAATCCCATGTTAACGTTAAACAGAAGAATTTAGCATAATAATTTAATTCTGGCCAAGATGCACAACCAACTCATCTTTTACACAGTGGAGCACCCACAAATCATGTATACGTATTATAATAAACCATGATTTACCCTGATATGCATGGGCCACAGTAAACCAAAGGCTCATGTGTATCCCCTCTGCTCCTCTCACCATATGACTAGTAAGAGGAGTACATTTCCATTTTAGTAAACCGCAGCTTACTGTTTCTTCTGAACTTGGATTATCATGGTTTAACACTACCTATGGTCTGTCTCAAAACAAGGCAGCTCTAAACCATGAGTTATGATTGGGCTTCAAAAAAACTCTAAGCGGGGGATATCACAAAAGAAGTAATTTGAGCGCAGAATGTTTGTAGCTTAAGCTAAAAGTAACATTACACAGAACTGATAAAATACTCTCCACTGGCTGCCAGTAAGCTACTGGCCCCAATGAAAGGCATTAGTACGAGTGTACAAAACTCTGATTTGCATAGGAACCAGGTACTTGATGGGACTCCCTCTTCAGCAGCAGCCAACCAACATTTTCAGATTTTCTGGGAAGGAGCTGCTTGTAATCCTCTTGTTGAGTATGCTCCAGCAGGCCACAAGACCAATGGGATTTTCTCAGTGGTGGCATCCTATTTATGGAACTGACTGTCTCTGGCCCTATTTGTTTTGCTGAGCATAATACGCTGGCTGTTATCATATTTATATGGCAAATTGTGTTTTAACTTTATTTTTAATGTGCTTTTTTTAAATGGTGCTGGCCATTCTAGGTTCTGTATAAGGAAGTGTGATACACAAGAAATAAAGAATAATAATAATAAAAAAAAACATTCAGAAAGCATGTTGCATAACAAGGGATGTGGGAGAAATTTGTTGGGGTTTTTTGCGTTTAATGAGAAACTTCTCAAATCAACGTGTGAATGGACACCTTCAATAGTCTCAGTTTTCAGTTCTGCAACCAATGTGTACAACAATGTATATATGTATAAATATGAATGATTGTGGTGTTTCTTGTAAAGCCCAAGCAAAAAGTAAACATTCCTAATGGGCATGGAAAATAATTCCTTGATTGAAAGTGCTTTATGATGCCAGATTATGCTTTTCATGTATTACGGTGCATTATTAGTGTGTGAGCTTGTGTCATTAGTACCCAGCATTAAAAAAAAGGGGGGGGGATTTAATATCTGCCATAGAGAGAGACACAGAGACAACTGGCTCTTGGGAAGGGACATAACACAATACGTTGGGATACAATACCGTGGGTGGAGGGAGAAATGGGATTGTATTTGCTGGGTCTCACACCATCTATATGTTCATTTGAAACTGTGTTCATGTAAGGATGGGGTCTGGGCCCACTAGGTGCAATTAGGGATTAATTTTTCTGAAAATGTCAGCGTCAAATTTATACGCAAGGATTTTCTTTTCAAATTTCCATCTTGCTCCTTAATCTCAGTGAGAAGTGAGTTCCAATTCCCAGTTCCCATAAAAATACGAGCGATTCTCATGTATTAGATGCAATATTCTCTGTATGATATTATACACATATTAAATGCATATATAATCCAGGTTTCTTAAAAGAAATTGATACATAAACAGATACACACAACCATGTAAATAACTGTATAAAACATGTGTGTCTTAACGTATTTGTAAAATTATTTTGCAAAAATCTATTACAGCATGAGACTTGACTCTTTTTGAAGAATATTATACCTATAGATATTATAACTATAATTTTGCATCTCAATAGTTGCATTTTTTTTTAAAAAAAAGAATCTGACAATGCAATTCTGGCTCAAACATTAAGTGGGTGCTCAAAACAGGAGGTTCTCTGATGCAAGCAAAGCTCTACCAGGTCAGAAATGTCAAATTCTCTGAATATACCCATTGGAAATGGATTATTTCTGCATCCCTAGACAAAATCCTTCTCTCCCCACCCCATCCACACAATATAGCCCTGCGTGTGACACATCTACAGGCTAATGAGACAGAGAGATTGGTAGAAGTATTTAGGGTCATTCATGCACCTTAGACATCCCATCACATTTCAGTCTTGTCGTGTGATGGAATTAACAGTGTCACTCCAGACCGCAGGTAAGGAATCTCATTGTTGAATGCTCCCTGGTGTAAAAATAAATTAATAATCCTTGTGAATAAAAACAGCAGGAAGCAGATTGAGGGGGTACTAATCTTTCTCCCTGAGATGGTAGAATTTTACTCTGTGTGTGTGTTTTATGTGAGGGGCCATATAAAAATGGCAGTCCCAGTCACCACCACCTGGAATTTGAAGTGGTACAGTCCATGAGATCCTACCATCACATTCTGCATTATTGGTAGAGTAAGCCTAACAAGCACAAAGAAATACGGAAATGTAAAAATTGGGCCGTTCTTCTTTGTGGAAATAAAGGTATCAAATTAATGTTTTGTGGAGGAAGAGCTGAAAACAAAATTGTGCCCTTCTAAAACCACAGTTTCCTTTCATAGTGTATGATCTTGAAATGCTGTGTTACTGAATAGTGCATAGAGCTAGCTGCAAAGCCTTGTGTACTTTTCCCAGTCTCTTATTTCCTGTGCATCTAACCCATAAATTACCTTGGAAATAATTGCAAGGACTCCTCAAAGAGAGACTGTGCCCCCTTGTGTTCAGCAAAATCATCCATGCTGTAGGGTTCCACCAGACGAAGCAAATGGATCCCCGAAACATAATGAAAAGCTTACAGCACAGTCCAGTCTACTCAGAAGTAAATCCCACTGACTTCAAGGAGAAATACTCCAGGTAAGTAGTTTTAGGACAACAGCCTTGGTCAATTACTGCACCTCTTTCTCATCATTCTAAACGATAGCATTTCTCTAATGGGTGAATGAATACATAAAGGAATAAATTAGCCACACAGGTGCCTGAGATATTCCAGCAAGAATAATAATAAATGCATGAGAAATGATGGTTCTCTTTTAGGAATATAAGCCTTTTAAAACAACTAGAACAAGGATGGTGGGGAGAGGGGATATTCAGAATGAGATGGCAAGGGAATCCAATTGCTATACAGTATATATATATTATTTTCCAGAAAAGCGCTTGCAAAAGAACTGACCCAGATAATTTTCTTCTTATTAGTAGAAATTATAATAAGTAAATATCAGATTCTGGACAAGTGACTTTAGAGGCAGTTGGGAGTAAGCATGTAATTTTTAATGTAATTTTGGTATACTGATTTTTTTTAATGTTTCTTAAAGTCATTTTTTGCTTGTTTTTAAAGCAAAGCATGGCAATTTTGTGGTGTCAGCCAGATTTTATTTATCTTTGTATATTTTGATATGGTGCCTTAGAACCAACCTCTGTAGCTCATCATTTGAGATCATTTGGGAGCATGGTGACTCCATCAAGCCTGTGGCAAGCTTCTTGGGTACGTCTTAGATACTGCAACATTCAGGAGCAAGGCTAATGCCTCACCCTTTTTTGACAGGACTTATGACTGAGATGAACAGCCAGGATCCAGGCGAAGTCACCCCTACCCATCCCCATCTCCATCATGCACCTTTGTGGGGACTTATGCTGGCCTCAACTCAACTGAGCCTCAGTTGAGGCACAATGAGCAAGTTTTGCCAGTGTACTTTCGACTGAGCAAAGTTTGGAGACTTAATGCCAGGTGATCTGGAGATCCACCACATCCTAAGCAGCTCATTCTGGCACATCTTGGCATAGGATTGCCTCCTCAATGTTTTACATTCGCTGCTCTAAATTTCCTAAAATTATGGCCCAAGAGACTGGAATGTGACAGATACAGTCTTTTAAGTTAACTTTATTTTTATTATCTTTATTTTTATTTTTATTATTTAACAGGATTTAATTACTGGTTAATGGAAGGGAGTGGGTGAGTGTAAGCAGTTTAGATAAAATAGTAGGAGATATTCATACTATTCATAAAGTACAGTGGTGCCCCGCAAGACGAATGCCTCGCAAGACGGAAAACTCGCTAGATGAAAGAGTTTTCCATTTTGGAGGTGCTTCGCAAAACAAATTTCCTATGGGCTTGCTTCGCAAGACGACAATGTCTTGCGAGTTCCTGCTGGTTTTTTCCCCTTCCCCCCTTTTTTCTAAGCCGCTAAACCACTTATCAGCTGATCCGATCAGCAGATAAGCCGCTAAAAGTCGCTAATAGTGCTAATCCGCTAATCCGTCAATGGGCTTGCTTCGCAAGACGAAAAAACCGCTAGACGAAGATAATCACAGAACAGATTCTTTTCGTCTTGCGAGGCACTACTGTATATAAAATGGTGATAAGACAGACTTTGAAAACAGTATGATGACCTGTGTTGGAAGACAGGCAGACAGACACAGACACTTATACATAATTATCGACGCCTTAAATGTTTTGGTGGAATTGTTTGATCATGCATTTTAACTATGCGTGGGTATTTTATAACTGACTTTATACTTGTATACAGCTTAGAAGCTGATTTGGCATATAAGCAGTATATAAGATAATAATTATTTACAGTGTTAAATTTTAAAATTTAAAATTTTGTACTTTTTTAAGTTCTGTACTCTTTTTATCTTCTTCTTTTTGCCTGGACAGGCGTTTGACCGGAAAAATGGCCTAAATATATTTTCAATAAAGTAAAATAAATAACCTTCTCATAAAACTTTTTGCTTGTTTACACTTTCTACCATCTATTGGGAAGCTCAGTTGCTATACTATATGTGTTTCTTGCATGTCTCCTTAAAATACTGAACACATGAACAAATCAAGATTATTTGCCCACACTCTCCCTGGACAAGTGTGCTTGACAGGAGTAAGTGCTACAGCGCTAATCGGTGGTGGCTTCACAAGATCTGTCCACCTTTGCACTTCGCAGTGGCACTGAGCTGCATGAAGTATCACTTGTGAGAGCATTTAGTGGACTTTCAACATGGAAGTCAATTGGCAGCCAATGTGGAAACTGAATATGGAATCCAGTACCAATGGCAATAGCAATAGCTCAATTGGCTTCTGCAAATAACTTGGGTTTATATGAGCTGCTCACAAGGATTTCAGAAAATGTAGAAGAGCCCTGCTGGATCAGACCAGATGCCCTTGTGGTCCAGCATCCTGTTTTCCACAGTGCTCACCTAGATGTCCCTAGGATGCCCATTCCAGGGTTTTAGCCAGGAGACATATCCAGCCATAAGTGGAGATTGAAACAGGGAGATTCTGAAGTAAATTGGTACTCTGCCACTAAGCTATGACCTTCCCCTTTCATAGGCAAAAAGATGGTCATAGCTTGACCCAAAGCCATTCAGAGATTTATAGATAATAACTGTCAGGGACTGGGCAGAGGAGGAATGGTGGAGACTTCCTCCCCAGCCTGACCCTTCCAGAGGAGAAGCAGACAGTTCAGAATTACAACAGGGGTTTGAGGGAGACCACAGCTCAGAGGAAGATGAGGGGGAAAGTTGGGAATTAATGGGAGATGAGGAGGTGGCAGAGCTGGAGCAGCTGGCTGACACGTTATCACTAGAAAGCATTCCAGACCCACCATCTCCCAGAACCCTGCGAGCCTTAAAAGTAGGAGAGCAAAGGACTCAGAAGGAAAGGGCCCTCAGCACCACCCATAGAAGGGATGACGAATGAGGAGGTGGGAGAGAAGAGGAGGGGAGATTTACTTGGGGGCAACGCCATTACAGTGGTACCTCGGGTTAAGAACTTAATTCATTCTGGAGGTCCGTTCTTAACCTGAAACTGTTCTTAACCTGAGGTACTACTTAACTAATGGGGCCTCCCGCTGCTGCTGCACTGCCATCACGTGATTTCTGTTCTCATCCTGAAGCAAAGTTCTTAACCCGAGGTATTATTTCTGGGTTAGTGGAGTCTGTAACCTGAAGCATCTGTAACCTGAAGCGCCTGTAACCCGAGGTATTACTTTATTCCAAGAGGCTACCTTTCTAAGCCTCTCTCTGTGAATATTGAATAAAAAGCCGTTGGTAAGAACTTGTCTTATCCATTCCTGGCAACCTACCGTGGGGGCTGGATCCTCTTGACATCTTACATAACCAACCCTTTGAATTGTTCCCAGAAACAAATGGGAAGTTCATGCAACTCACATTACACCAGAGTAATATGTGCTGAAATGCTTACGTTGTCCATGTCAAACTTGCACGTGTCTGTTTTATCCTGTTTTCATTTTAATCTGTGAATTGAAAGTCTGTGAATTGTGAATTGAAACAGTCTGATAAATACACATTTTATCACAAAAAACCGTATTTTAATTGTGTCTCAATGTACGCATTTCTAACTACATTTTATCCTATTGTTATAAAGCACCTACTCCATAGTGCTGCATATTGATGTCACCATGATGTTTCACCATATGTTCTCCACTGTTCAGGATATATCCCAGCTGATGGAGTATGTGAAATGGAGGCTGTGATCTCTCTGGTCCCTAATTATTTGTGTACATGCCCAAACATGCACATACCTTGGAGGCACGATGTTTCCAATTGTCCCCTTAGAGAATTAACATCTGGTTTCTAGAAAACATTGGAGAAGAATGCCTCAAGTAACTCACACCGACAACAAGTTAACAAGGAAAGCTAAAAGGCAAAAAAGAGGAACAGTGATTTACCAGCGATGGGTATCAGAAAGCAGGAGTTGTGCCTTGTAACTTGGGGCAGATGTAGTGTTTGGGTATTGAAGCAGTCCTTGATATTTAAGTCAAGGGGAAGAGCAGTCATTGAAGTGAAAGGAAAAGTCTTCCTCGCCCAAATGTGCCACAGCCAGGCTGATACTAGCATCTGACATCTTTGGGAAGCTGCTGGAGCAGCAGTGTCTCAGCAGTGTCACTGACGAATGGGGGCTGCCATTTTAATTTCCTATAGTGGCATTTTTTTAGCCTTAAAAGTAACTATTAAAAATAAACCATAGGGATGTGAACAGATTAAGAGATTCAGGATTCAAATATGTTATGTTTGCATGGCCTAATTTTAATGAAAACCTACAACATCAAAATGGCAGACACTTTAATGAGTGTTAACTCTGTATGAATATAGAGATGGAAATTGGTTCTCAAGGAGTTGGGGGGTAGATATTCCAACAATTGCCTCCCTCTGTGGCTACAATAAAATCCAACAAGCCACTTAACTTTTGAAATATTAAGAATACATAGGCAGCAATCCTGTTATTTCACAATGAAACTTGAAAATAGTTTTTTCCCATAACCCACTAAGAAAAACACACAAACATTTTCTTTTTAGAAAATGCCCTCTTAAATCCATAACTGATAAATCAATGAAATTTCTGTAAGCATATATTCTCTAAGAATCAAGGTTATGCATTTTGCCATAGTAGCTCTGCCATCGACGTCTTTCAACACTGGCTACCTTACATAAGAGGATTTGACAAGGTTATAATTTGTGTTACTAATGGAAATTCATTTCTAAGAATTAACCTCTAGGCTAGAAAGAATGACAGATATATTCAGTTTGTTCTCAAATGAGCATTTGAATTGAAAATCCCTATTCTCTTGACTTCCCCTCCTCCACCCCAGCCCAACTTCCATCCTGCCTTCCAGTGTGTCTCTCACACACAATTGAATTCTTAACAGCTGTCACTCAAAGGGGCTACAGAGAGACCATTTGAAAGTAATATTTTGCGCTGTGTGACATCTCATTTTTTTCCTTCGGAAATCATAATTTTTTTACACACCTAGTAGTCTTCCTAACAGGAAACCAGCTCTGCCTGTCATTCTGATTGGGGAGAAACCTTGTTTTCCAGGTCACCAGCCTGAATCTTGGAGACAAGATATTCATGAGGGACCTGCGCGGGGAATTTACATCTCGCCGCAGCGTTTTCCTCTCCATTTGTCAGCATGCCAGGTCAGTGAGCCGCTCCCTTGTCAGAGGGAAGATAATGGCTGCAGCATTGCCTCCTACTTATTACACACTCAGTGCACCTGACCTTCTTGTGAAATCCCCCCAAAGCATTTGGATTTTTGGCTACCTTCATACACAAATGCAAGATCCCTTTTAAGTGAACCCTGCAATCTGGATTGGAACTTTCAATGACACAGGGCTGCCCCTAACAACTACCTTTTAATGTAAGAGTTCCCCCATCACCACTGTCTCTATCTCATACACATGCCGTCCTGTCTTGTACGACTATATATATATATATATATATATATATATATATATATATATAGTAAGTGACACTATTAATGTTTATCTGTGGTCCTCAAAGTGGGAGGTGATGTTAGTCAATGTGTGAGAAACTCACTGACCTTGACTCTCCACAATGAAGGACCTTATTTCTGTATGAACAGTTCAGGGGAAATCACCTTTTCCTCCTTTTGTGCACTTAGGGCTTAATGGGAGACATTAAGCCCTTCTAGTAGTTGGCAAGTCCAACTGGCAGTGACTCTCCCTGGCCTCAAATATTGACTCTTTTAAAGCTTTGCTGCCTAAGATCCTGTTAACTGAACAGGACAAATTGGGACTTTGTGTATATAAAGCATATGCTGCACTACTGAGTTATGTCAGCTAGAGCTAAATCCTACAATGCTGGATACTTCAATGCACACTACATGGGACTTCCTTTGAAGGTGCCTCAGAAACTACAACTAATCCAGAATGTGACTGCTAGGCTGGTTCCTGGGAATGGCCGCCACAACCATATAACACCATATAAGACCTCCAATGGCTCCCAGTATGTATCTGAGCACAATTCAAAGTGTTGGTGCTGACCTTTAAAGCCCTAAATGGCCTCGGCCCTGTATACCTGAAGTAGCATCTCCACATCCATTGTTCAGCCTGGACACTGAGGTCCAGCACTGTGAGAAGTGAAGTTGCAAGGAACCAGGCAGAGGGTCTTCTCAGTAGTGGTGTCCTCCCTGTGGAACGATCTCCTCTCAGATGTCAAGGAGCTAAGGTACTACACAACTTTTAGAAGACATCTGAAGGCAGCCCTGTATCAGGAAGTTTTAAATGTTTGATGTTTTGCTGTGTTTTTATTATGTTGGAAGCTGCCCAGAGTGGTTAGGGCAACCCAGTCAAATGGGTGGAGTATATAAGTAACTTGTTGTTGTTGTTGTTGTTGTTGTTGCTGTGGTCTGAGCATAGTGGCCGTGTCTACTTTACATAAAACAGTCCTTTGTTTGAAGGGATGTTCAGACCACGTCCTTTCAAAAGACAGAGAGCTACAAGAAGGGAAAGCAGGGATCACCAGCAACCGCCCACTTATGCCCTGCAATCCTCCTCACTACCAATTTCTGTCTTCAAGCCTCCATCTTAGCTATACAATGTAGCATGTGAGCCTTGTGTATAATTGTACAGAAGGCCTTTGAGTTACATTCAGTTGAAGGGATTCCCTTAGGCCTGGTCCAGATGTTCCATTTGGGGCAGAATGCAGTAGCTAGATTGTTGATAGGGCCAAGCAGTCAACAGGATGTGACACCTCTTCTAAAACATATGCACTTATTTTCTTCTTGAACTTGGGTTCAAGAGGAAAAGGGATGGACTTACACATAGGCATAATGCATTTCCTGTGTGTGTGTAGCAAGTGCATCTCAGTCAATAAGAAAGGAAAGGAGGAAAGGAAGAAAGGAAGAAGTAAAGAAGGAAGGAAGGAAGGAAGGAAGGAAGGAAGGAAGGAAGGAAGGAAGGAAGGAAGGAAGAAAGAAAGAAAGAAAGGCGCAAAATAGCTGCTATCAAGGAATTAAAACAAAGAACCAGAAATCTGAGAACAACAGGCAATTCGAAAATAATAGGCACAGCATCTCCGCAAATCATAGGAACAACAGGGTGTTCTCCCTCCCCTTCACCCCAAATTTAGAATGCATTCTTCCTGTTTTCATGTAATTATTTGCAAATAATCTGGTTAACTTTATAATCAAGGTATTTCCTCTTGGCTCCCCGGCTACCCATCAGGCTGCCTAAGAGGGTGGTTGACATCCTAAGGTGTTCACGAATAATCAGTGTTAAGAGCTGCTAATATTAAGAGTCTGACTAATGAGTTTTTTTTTAAAAAAAGAAAAAGAAGAAGAAAGAAAGAAAAGAAAAGAAACAAACAACAAAAGATGGGTTTGAAAGGGGAGGGGGAGTGTACATTGGCTTTACCATGATGCTTGCAAGGAGTTTGACTGCTTATCTTCCAATATCCATTTCTGTAATAACCAATTTAGCCATTATATTTCTGTTTCTTTGACTGATCTTTAAACTTCAGCTGACTTTAGAGGGGCATGAGAATGAGAAGCAGGGGTGCTCAACTATGTTTGTGTGGGACGGGGTTTTATGTAGTGGCACCTGCTATATTGAACTCTCCAGCACAAGAAGTTACAACATCTAGGGCTTTTTTTTAATTTAGGAAAAATGTGAGTAGAGACAACATTCTAGAAGGGCACACACTGAAGCTGACTGTTGGAAGGTTCAAGAACAGACAATAAGAGCTGTTCAACAGTGGAACGGACTCTCTTGGAAGGTGGTGGACTCCTTCCTTGGAGGTTTTCAAGCAGACGTTGGATGGCCATCTGTCCTGAATACTTTAGTTGAGATTCCTGCATTTCAGGGAGTTGGACTATCCCAGGGTCCCTTCCAACTCTACAAATCTGTGATGTTAAGAGGCAGGTCTGGCCCCCAACGTGGATGGCTTTAAAAGAGGATTGAACAGTAGCCTGGAGGATAAGGCTACAAACAGCTGCTTACCCTGATGGCTATTTTATAATGTCAAGTTTTACATAGTCGGTTAAAAAATAAAAGAAACAAGAAAAAGATTTTGAAACATACACCAAAAGTGTTCATATATGCTAAATAGGAAATCATATAGTATTTTAATTCAAAACTATTTCATAGGCTTATTGCAAGATACATATTTGAATCTTAAATCTTAAGTTTTCATCCTTACCTATGTAAGGAGAGAGAGAGAGAGAGAGAGAGAGAGAGAGAGAGAGAGAGAGAGATGATAGATAGATAGATGATAGATAGATAGATGATAGATAGATGATAGATGATAGATGATAGATAGATAGATAGATAGATAGATAGATAGATAGATAGATAGATAGATGATAGATAGATAGATGATAGATAGATAGATGATAGATAGATGATAGATAGATAGATAGATAGATAGATAGATAGATAGATAGATAGACAGACGATAGATAGGTAGATGATAGAAAATAGATAGATAGATGATAGATAGATGATAGATAGATAGATAGATAGATGATAGACAGACGATAGATTATAGATGGATGATAGATAAGATAGATGATAGATAGATGATAGATAGATGATAGATAGATAGATAGATAGATAGATAGACAGACGATAGATAGGTAGATGATAGAAAATAGATAGATAGATGATAGATAGATGATAGATAGATAGATAGATGATAGACAGACGATAGATTATAGATGGATGATAGATAAGATAGATGATAGATAGATGATAGATAGATAGATAGATAGATAGATAGATAGATAGATAGATAAGCAAGCACAAAACTTTACAATTTCTATTTTCACTGTGCTTTTTGTTAGACTAATACATATTTGGTGAGGTTCTTCTTTGGGGCATGTTAAAGCTTGACATAGCTTAGGGACTCAACATGTCTTAATCTGCCTCATCTCTTATAAGATAAGAGTGCTTGCCACTTGGGTCGGTTCCAAGCTCTCAGAGCTAATTCTTAAAAGAGACCTGCCAACATTTAGAGAGCCCTCGGAATCCATCACTGATATAGTACATCTTCTGCAAAGTGCTTTTTACCGTAAAGGTAAGGACCAAGGGAGTCTGAAATGAAATTAGGGTCTTTGCAGTAGTAAAGAAAAAGATAAATGAATGGGGGCATTCCCTTGCTGTTGAACTGGTTGCCATTATGTCTAATGTATCTCAGAAACCATGTTCAACTAATTTCAGGGATCATGTGTTTAAGGATGTGGTTGAATTCGTCATGGATGCTCAGAGCTTTTAGAACTCCTAAAAAGCACTAAGACATGGGCACATATTTTGCAAAAGCCACAGAATTACAGACTTCCATGATGCTCAATTGGGAGCCACAATATCCCTGCACCTCCTGAAACAGGACCAATCACAGAATGAGTTGAGTCTGTGCTGCCAGAGCACTGATAAACTCCATTTCCCAGCCTGTCTCCCAGGATATGTTTTCATCTGATATTAGTGTTCCTAATACATTATCCCACAACCCACTTAGATCATAGCAGATGATCTCTTCCATATCTTGACACACTATCTCCTCTGGTGAGTAAAAGGGCTGCCTGAGGTTCATTCTGGCAATCGTAGGGTACTTACTAGAAAACTTTTTTGCACTGGTATCTAGCAAACCCCTCTGGCCTCCATATAGACCAAACCAAAAACCCTCTGCACTAAGATCTGAGTGAATATTTCAATTGCTGTGTATTGGATTGCATTGACCAATATTACAGCCAACCTTCAAATGTAGTACGGAATGAAGTAAGATAACAGAATTATGGAGTGTGCCACTAGATTGCAAGGTTTAGCACCAACCTCTCTGTGGTGTACTTATTATGTACGAGGAGTTTTTATTTTACATTGGGTAAACATTCAAAAATATGACACATCCCTCCACTTCTGTAGGCCTGTAGGCCAGAATTCTACCATCACATTATGTATTAGGAACAGAACTACTCTTAGAGTCAGTAGTGCAAATATATAGATTGTTCCTAGAATTCATTGCCTGCTACAAATATATGACTATTGACAGGCTATCTCACTGTAGAGATTTGTGACCCACAGGCACCTTCTGAATGTGATTCATAAAATATTTCAGCACAACAGCTGGAGGGCATGGTGTTACCAACTACCCCAATCTGAAAAGCCCTGAATTTTCTCTCCCTGTTCTAATTAATAGAATGCCACCTCCAGTCCAGGGATAATAAATATGTCAAATTGTCAAAATTTCCAGATATCAGGATCTCTGTTGTAAGTAGACTATTAAGTGGCTCATGGTTTCTCTGTTGAAGGAACTTCAAAACTTGATAGGGATGCCAGTGAAGCCACTCATGAAAAGCAATTGTAAATGTAATATATTGAATGCATAAGTGGTTTAATGTTGTAACTCAGTCTTAGTGTGTATTTGAAAGTAAACTGATGGGTGCTTACATTTAAAATTGCTTCTGCAGCCTAGTGTCTTACAGATTTTGTTAGACTTCAACTCCCGTTATACCTCATTATTGGTCATGCCAGCTAGGGCTGATGAGAGTTGTAATCCAACAACATCTGGAGGATACAAGGTTGAAGAAGTCTGGTTTTGGAATGATTTTTTTTGGGGGGGGGAGAAATTTGCCCTAAAATGCTGAATCCCTTATTTGACTTTCAAAGGCATGTTACATGAATCTAGGAGTCATATTCTTTAAAAACAAAAACATTGTCATAACAATACTGTGTCCAGCTCTGGGCACCACAATTTAAGAAGGATGTTGACAATCTGGGATGTGTGCAGAGGAGGGCAATGTCAGGTTTCAGGGACTCTGCTTCCTCCCCCCCCCCCCTTGGCTGTAGATAAGCAGGACAAAGCAGAAAGCATCACTTGCAACCTGATCTCTCAACCACTGTGTTTTTAATGTAGCCACTTTATCTGCTCTATGTGACCTTGGACTGATAGGCTGGACACTTTCCAGTGAGAAGAGAGTCTGTTAGCTATCATTCTTCCAGTTCTTCTTCACTTTGCTGTTCACCCCCCCCCCCCAGTTCGTCCCAACTTTTGTCTTCAGAACTATGCCCCTCTGCAAACCACTGTTCCAAATCTATACTGCTCTACTGTTCCTGGGAAGATTCAGGATCCTGGTCAGGAGCAAGGGAAGAAGGAGGCTCCCACCATTCCTCATCAGAGCAGTACTCCTCAGCTTGGTCTCTGACAGGCAACCAAGATGATCAAAGGTCTAGAAAGCAAGCCTTATGAGAAACAGTTGAAGGAACTGTATATGTTTAGCCTGGAAAAGAGGAGACTGAGAGGAGATATGACAGCCATCTTCAAATATCTAAAGTGCTGCAACATAGACAATGGAGCAAACTAGTTCCCTCCTGCTCTGCAGGGTAGGACTCAAGCCAGTGGCTTCAAGTTATTAGAAAGGAGATTCCAACTAAGTCAGGAAGAACTTTCTGACATAGCAGTTCAACAGAAGAACAGACTTCCTCCGGAGGTTGTGAACCCTCCTTCATTGGATGTTTTTAAGTATCCAACGGTCATGGATGCTTTAGTTGAGATTCCTGCATTGAGGGGGGTTGGGTTAGATGACCCTCAGGGTCCCTTCCAACTCTACGATTCTATTATCTTCATTCCTATTGTGCTAAATGAAGACCTTAGAAAGCTGGTGATATAGCATTAGACATCTATATATAATCTATGTCTATATATTCCTTTATCTCAAAGTCAAATGTACTGTATGTTTTGAAATATTTTAATGATAATAGTGATATAAGAACAATACAAGTATTTAATGAGGTTGATTCTACACACACACACACACACACACACACACACACACCTATATACAGAATAGACATTAATAAGCCTGCAATAAGAACAAAGAATCTTCAGCACACTATTATACATGAAAAAATGGATCAAAATGGGAAGGAAGGAAAACAACAACAAAAACTCTTTGCCTTGAATTACAGAAGTCTGCTAAGACCTATATTATCACAGCAGGTATAGGGATGCTTCCATCTCAAGCTAACTGGACTGTTCATGCAATTGTTTTCGATATAGATGCATATCTAGCACTGTAGCTTTGTGGGACTGAAAGGCTTCCTAACCCATTAGTAGTCTCCTGAGCCATTTGGTCTTGGGGATTCATAAGTGGGCTATAGAACCATTTTTCTGAGAACTTGCTGTTCTGAAGTCAACGCAGTTTGCTCAGGCCAAAAAGTCATTTTCATCCAATGACTGCCGGGTCAGGTGGAGCAAATTAGGAGGTAGTCTCTTTTGTCCTGGCATACAATCATTTTTTCATGTCAATGGTAACTGTTGGCTCTTTGCCCCACTGATCACTGTTTAACACATACACACAAACCAGGTAAATGTAATATGTTGTACCTGAAGATATATGCTATGAATACAGTCAGGAATTAGCTACTTATGGGTTTGTTCAATTGCCTGTGGACTATATAGTATGAAATAACTTATGGGTGGTGGGGGTGGAGACAACTAACAGCACCATCCTATTAGTTGGCATCTTCAGTTTTGAGTTGGCAGTGTTATTTGTGGTCATAAACATGGCTAATCTAGATTTTCCAATCCCATCGTCACAAATGAAGACTTAGGTAGCCTTGAACTTTGTGGTAAGCAACTAATGTGAACCTCAAAGGCAAAACCCTTTTCGATAAATTGTTCTTTATCGAAATTTATTTAAGGGGAATAATAGAACAAGGAAACTAAAAATGAAACAGTTTCCAAATTCTAAGTGTGCATGAGTTTCTTGTGGAGCCTAAGGACAGGTGAGAAGAAACTGATCAGGAAACGAATGTGTCAAGGCACATCCCTTTTTAGGGATCAGCTGTCTAGACAATTTCGATGGAAATAAATTACAAACCAGGTGACCTAGAACCAGCAATTTAGGCATATGCTGTGGGGTTTCAAAAGGGATTGAAAGAAACCTAGTGGACTATGCATGTTTGTATAGCAGCTGAGGTCCAGGATATACAACATGGGATATATGGAAAACTGCCCAGGACTGTGTATAGATTTATCTAGGAACACAGAAAATGAGGTACTTTTAATGAGCAAAAGAAACTTAAAACCATTTGTATGAAAGCTGCCCTGAATCTGAATCTGATATCAAAAATATGTAGAGCCTAAAAAATGTCATTGCTGATTGCGCAGATATAAATGGTTCAGATAACTTTGGATTTTGTTTGTTTTGAACACCAGATTGACTGTCTTGTAAATTACTTTGTGACCATCCATGGTGAAGACTGATCTATAAATATTGGGAACTAACAATATGTAGGGATGTCCCCCCCCCCATATATTATCCCTCTTAACTATACAAAACAAATTCCACACCCTTCAAAATAGTGCAGAGCTGCCTCCACGCTTTGCTTCAAGATTGCATTGCATTGACCCCTAAGGCATTCTGGGACATATGGCCTGTAGGAAGTGGAACAAATGCTTCATTCAGGGAAGGTTCTCTAGAGCAGGGGTGTGCATCAGCTTCACTAGGGGTATGCACCGTGCCCCCCGCCCTCAAACCAGGTACATATTCAAAATAAACAATTAACCCTCTCCTCCAGGGACACGGGTGGCGCTGTGGGTTAAACCACAGAGCCTAGGACTTGCCGATCAGAAGGTCGGCGGTTCGAATCCCCGCGACGGGGTGAGCTCCCATTGCTTGGTCCCTGCTCCTGCCAACCTAGCAGTTCAAAAGCACATCAAAGCGCAAGTAGATAAATAGGTACCGCTCTGGCGGGAAGGTAAACGGCATTTCCGTGCGCTGCTCTGGTTCGCCAGAAGCGGCTTAGTCATGCTGGCCACATGACTTGGAAGCTGTACACCGGCTCCCTCGGCCAATAAAGCGAGATGAGTGCCGCAACCCCAGAGTCGGCCACGACTGGACCTAATGGTCAGGTGTCCCTTTACCTTTACCATTACCAGGACTAAATAGGATAGTACCTTCAGCATCTGCCTTATAGTAGCCAGAATGTCTCTCTTCCCTGCTACAATTCATTTCAGCAACAGCTTCCACTCGAAGGCCCCTTGGGGTGCTCTCTGTGTGCGGAAAGTTGTATAGGAACACAGAAAGCTGTCTTATACCCCATTGGGCCTTCTATCTTAGCGCTGTCTATACTGATTGGTAGTTGCTTCCTGGGGTTTCAAGGGGAGGGGGGTTTTGCAGCCCTACCTTGTGATGCCAGAGGTTGAAATTGGGACCTTTTGCATTCAAAGCAGAAGTTATGACTGCTTTGAGGTAGCCAAGACCCTGATAGCAACCAGAATGTCTTTCTCCCCCTTCTGCTACAGTCTCAGTTATGCGCCACTATTCCTAGGCACGCACAAACAGTAGGGGTGCCTGTAATAAATGTCCCCCGTTCCTTTCTTTGCTTCCATGAGTCTAAGTCACCAGCTCAATGTGGTGGTATGAATGCCGTTTTCTTTCTGCCGTTTAATTACTATCATTATTATATAGATCCAGTAGCAATTATCTCTTCATACTGTCTCATTATGTTTTGATCAATTCACATAATAAAGGTTTCATGTAAATATAAGGTTAGGGAACATTCCAGAAAACATGTAATTATGGAATGTATAATCAAACTGCAGAATGTTTTCCAACAATCTGAACAATTAAATGTTTGGTCTTTTTTGTTGTTGATTATGTTAAAAGAAAAGAAAAAATCCAGCTCAGTCTCTCCCCCCCCCCCTCTTTATAAAGCCCAGATGTGGTGTTTTTTTAAGTGATGAGTACTAGGGAGGGAGCTTTATTTGTTGACCTCAAATTACTTTCCTTCTGTTATATTGATAACATCTAGGCTTTGGGGGAACTTGCTTGCTGGCACCAAATCTTTTCAGCTTTATTAATGATTCAGATGGCAGTTTTTGAAGAGACAAGCCCCACAGAGAGGGAGCACTTGATTAATGACCTGGAAACACTTTTCCTTTTCAGCTGATTAAATAAAATTGACTGGATTTTTACATTTTTATAATAAAATGACCCGCAGGGCTGAGATGCCACAGTGAAAGCAGCATGTTCACTCTTCAGCAGATTTTTATTTTGTCACTTGTAAAAATGAAAGGGCTAACCACCCAAGCAGAAAAATGCACTTTATCACCGTCCACTGCCAACATGCTGACAATTGCTGCATACAAATACAGAAATGTGGAGGAAACGAGACGGTGTTTACACTCTGCCTGATTTTGTCTAATGATGACAAAAGGTTGGTGACTTCTTGGGGGATGAAGAGGTGCTATTTAATTATTATGCCAAAGAGTCACAAACCTAGCAATGCACTAAACAATATTAAAAGTCTTTATAGAGTAATTTGCAAATAAGGTTGCATATAACTCTGCTAATATGTGTTTTACTGTTGGATTGTTATTATTTTTTACCTCCTCCCCCGCCCCCATATATATCTGTCTGCCTATTGTGACCGTACAGGGAGATAAGGAGACAAGATACACAAGTTGGATGAATGAGGCTCTCGGATTAATGATTTAAGAAAACGGACCTGCAGTTGTGGCAACAGTGCAGGAGGCTGTAATATATAAATTATGGGGTGCACTCAAATTTTCTGTTTGTGCTGCAATTTGTAGGCAAAGGTCCATGCTTTCCAGGCATGGATCCTAGCAATGGGTGTTTTGGTTTTGTCCCGTGTTTTCCCCAAGGAAACTAGCTGTTTATCCTAGAATAGAAACAAACGTCAGTTCGGTTTTCTGCAGATTGACATTTGTTCTGAACGGAACAACAAATGGAAGTCTGGGTGAGCCCTGGGTGACCCAACACTGCTAAGAGAGAGGGATAGTATTAACTCGGGTTGCACTAGTGAAAACCCTCGCACTGGCTAATGCAATGATTTAGTTGAATACAGCTCACTCTTCTTCCAATGCAAGCTAATTTTTAAATCCAAAGGGGATTAAGGGAAGAGGCAGAGTTAATACTATCCCCCTCTCTGAGTGTTGGCTCAGCCCCCCCCCCTTCCCCTCTCTCCTCCCTCCCTGTGCCCCCCACCCTCCTGACTTTCCCCTCCCTCTGTGTGCTCCCCACCCACTGCCAGATTTATGTATAAGCTAAACAAGCTATAGCTTAGGGCCCCACTCTCTTGGGGGCCCCCAAAAAATTTAAAGGGGAAAAAACTGATGTACATTTCCAAAATACAGTATAAGATAAAAATAAAAATAAAACCTACATACAGCAACAGTGTCTTGTGTTGTGTAGGCTCCTACTTGTTATGTGCAAATGGCTTTAGATACCTATTAGGTCCATCAGTTACCATATAGCATATATTCAACACAAAAAACAGTGACAATTTGATGTTGACAAAGGACAGCTGGACATATAAAGGGCCCCATTACCTTCAGTAGCTTAGGGCCTCATCAAACCTAAATCTAGCCAGTGGGTTTTTAGATCCTTTGAAGAAGCCCTTCTGGCTGGCTATCAATATCTGAAGCACATTTGTTGTTGTTTAGTCGTTTAGTCCTGTCCGACTCTTCATGACCCCATGGACCAGAGCACGCCAGGCACTCCTGTCTTCCACTGCCTCCCACAGCTTGGTGAAACTCACGCTGGTAGCTGCGAGAACACTGTCCAACCATCTCGTCCTCTGTTGTCCCCTTCTCCTTGTGCCCTCAATCTTTCCCAACATCAGGGTCTTTTCCAGGGAGTCTTCTCTTCTCATGAGGTGGCCAAAGTACTGGAGCCTCAGCTTCAAGATCTGTCCTACCAGTAAGCACTCAGGGCTGATATCCTTAAGAATGGATAGGTTTGATCTTCTTGCAGTCCATGGGACTCTCAAGAGTCTCCTCCAGCACCATAATTCAAAGGCATCAATTCTTGGGTGATCAGCCTTCTTTATGGTCCAGCTCTCACCATCTGCAGTGATCATGGAGCCCAAGAAAGTAAAATCTCTCACTGCCTCCATTTCTTCCCCTTCTATTTGCCAGGAGGTGATGGGCCCAGTGGCCATGATCTTCATTTTTTTGATGTTGAGCTTCAGACCATATTTTGCGTGAAGCACATTTAGTAAGAACTCAAAGAAAGGTCCTTCTTGATGGCTTCTGGGCTCTGGAATGCCTTGCTAAGAATGGCCGCATCTGACCTCCCATAGACAGGCAAAGATGTTTTCATTTAGACATGCCTTTGGTCCATATACTGACGTAGACATAAGTTGTAATTGGCTTTAAGTGGTTGGGTCATTCTTTTTAATTATTATTGATGTATTTATTTTTATTCTACCTGCCTCATTTTAAAGGTTTGTTTATTTTACATGTTATTGCTGTTTTAAAGTTTCCTATTATATCTGTGTTGTCATCTTGAGCACCATTTAATACAGGTATAGGCAAACTCGTCCCTCCAGATGTTTTGGGACTACAACTCCCATCACCCCTAGCTAACAGGACCAGTGGTCAGGGGTGATGGGAATTGTAGTCCCAAAACATCTGGAGGGATGAGTTTGCCTGTGCCTGATTTAGTGGGAAGGCAGCATATAATTTTAACAAGCCAATACATAATATATAGTACAAACATACAAGTCTTGCTGTTTTTCAACCAGTCATTGCAATCCAGTGGTTTCTTCTGGGTACAGCAGATGTGATGGTATTCTTGCATTTGTAAAGGCTCATCCCCATTCACTTTAATGGAGAAGGAGTGCCCTCCAAGTCAGATTGCTCAGAGTCATTCATTTGGGTTGAATTACACTCATTTGTGGCAATACATTTGTGTATTACTTGACAAACCTCACTCCTTTTATAAGTAGTGTCTTTCATCATAGTTGCATAACTTAAAACCTCATTTAGCAGCTGCAGTAATCATGGATGCGATTATATGACTCAGTCCATTAGTATTAGCTTGGATCATTTCATTCCAAATGAAATTAGGGCTCCTTCTGAATTTCTACTCATTGGGTAGAAATTTTAAGATCCCTTCAGACAGAATCATGTTCTGAAATGATATGCAAAATTGCAAGGATTTATGCACAGTTTTGCAGGATTGATCCAGGGAGTACTCTGCTGGTTTGAGTGACAATAGAGATTCAGTATTATCCTAGTATCTTAGAATCATAGACAAGAATGCTGCTTATATGGCCTTCAAACTATAAAACCCATAGTTTGTGAGTGAATGAAGTACAAATGTAAATGTGAGTGACGTACAAATGTAAAAACACCAAAGGCTTGCAGTTGAGAACTTGTAAATACTGGAAGGAAAGCAGTAAAATCATTAATGCATACACAAAATGCAAAGTATTCACGATGGGTTTGGCATTTCCATACCCTGAAAATATCATCCTTGCAAGTTTCAAGGACAAAGTCTTCTTTCTTTCTTTCTTTCTTTCTTTCTTTCTTTCTCTCTCTCTCTCTCTCTCTCTCTCTCTCTCTCTCTCTCTCTCTCTCTCTCTCTTTTCTAGTAAGCAGTCCAGATACTACATCCATAAATGTCAGTGGGAAACACACTAGAACTTAGCATGCAGTTATACACAGTGGCCTCCTGCTTTTAGCCAGTTAACCTCCTAATCTTTTTCCTGGGGTGAATATTAGAAGCCACAGTTCCAACACGAATGCCTTTCTACATGCAGAGCTACAGGACATATTCTTGTGGTACCTTTGGGGGTGAATTGTCTTGCTAGCAACAAAAAGGAACCATATTTCCCTCTTGGTAATTGTCAACACACCTTCATCTAGTTTACATGCAGGAAGAGTCACAGATCATTAACACAACATATATTAATCCATCTAGCAGATGAGATACATGAGCAAAGACTCTACCCAAATATATATATATATATATATAGACACAGTAAAAAATAAAAAAGAATAAAACCACCCTATAAAGATTTGTTAGTATTCCCCCAAAGTGAAATAATATTAGACTGCCCCAAAGACATTGATCAAAATGTGTGCAGATCATTGCACTTGCAAAGGAAGTCTCTCTCTATCAACATCAAAATCATTGGACTGGGAAATCTGTAGTGTCTAAATGATGTTTATAGTTTTTTTTCTGTGATGTCTCTATTTAGTGATACGATCCATGTAACTGCTTGCTGCCATAGGACACATATTTAAGACTCAATTGAAAAAGGAAATGGAAAATGTGGTCAGCCTGATGCAGGGTATTTAAGGCGAAGGGAATAATCTGTCAGTTCACATTGGCAATGTAATATTTTTTTTAACTCAGTGGCATTCACTCACTTCTTGGGAACAGTGAAGAACAAGACAGGGAAAGTAATTCAAGTTGGATCAAAGAATCTAACCAATAGATCATATTATGACATATTTTGGCAGCAGCCCAGGAGATCAAGCATTAGGGTCATGCTGCTGCTCCAGGACACAAACACTGACGTCATAATCAGCCTTGGCTGAGTTGTCTTCTGCTAGGATGCTAGAAGCTGCCTTATACCTGGTAAATCCGCTCCACTTCTCAGTAGGGAGGAGTTGCGGTGGACCACGTGGCCACCCACTCCCCTCTGGGGGCAGGGAATGAAGTCCTGCATCACCTGGAGGTTCCTGGCCATGTCATTGTCTAGCCAGCCAATCCGCTGGCTGGGGAGGCATGGCCGGGCCCCATTTAAACTGAGGCACGAGCTGGAGAGCTTCCTTTTGGACCGCTTCCTCTTGGCTCGCTTCCTCAATCTCCCACCCACCCTCCCTAATTTCCAGGTTTCGACATTTCCCTTGCTATGGACCTCAGTTGGTCGCTGTTGAGGGGCCTGGTAGGAATGTTTCCACTTGGCAAATTGGCATGGGCCATTTGGTTTTCACCTACTTTGTAGCACAACTTTGTAAGGTTTGGCAGTTAGGCACTGGTTGATCATATGTTGGGAGAGGAGAGGTGTGGCCATCATCTGCCCCTCCAAGCTTAAGGGTATTCCATTAAAGGAATTTGGGGGTGTGGATCTTGGCTAGAGCCAAGCCACAACCCTTTCAGGAACCCTGGGGGAGCTTGAGTTGGTTTGCATTGACGGGGCTCCCCCATCAGTGGTTGACCCTTACAGAACTCCCTGCATGACGGGCAGGAGTCAGATATAGTCGGGTCAATTCCAATGCCCAATCCAATACCGCTCACTTTCTGTAACCAATAAAGCTGTGGCCTAAATTTACCCAATAACATTAACCTAATATCCATCTCCTTGTGTCTTATTCATCAATGAGGGGGTGGTTTCGGGGTCTCGACATGCAAGACTATTTCTCCGTCTATCCAGCATGGTTTCCCATTATCTGTTATCTTAGATTCTTTATCTGGATATCCTAGGGATTGAACCTGTGACATCCCACATGCAAATCATGTGGTCCACAAGTGAGCTACATAAGAAAAACTGCTGGATCAGGTCCAAAGGTCCATCAAGTCCAGCATCTTTTTCTCACAGCTACCAATCAGATGTCTATAGGAAACCCACAAACAAGAACTGAGTGCAACAGCTCTCCCCCCACTTGTGGAAAATAGCCATTGTGGCCAGCCCCTCCCCTCAAGCTGCCCATGATCCAAAGGCAAGTGGCCAGGTCTCCTCCATCCTCTTTGTACAATATTCTTGAGTTTTTATCAGCAGTGGAGTTTTGCTTAATCTTCCCTGCCAAGCACTGAATCAGGCTGTTCGGTCACCGGTGTGTGGCAGTGCAGCTAAAGCTGATTCATCAGCTCTGCCTGGTGATGGGTCTTCTCGATATTCTTCTCTGGAGTCTCCTTGTGTTGAAGACCAACGTACCTTCCATGGTTTTATAAAAGTTTCACAGTACAGTGGTACCTTGGGTTAAGTACTTAATTCATTCCAGAGGTCTGTTCTTAACCTGAAACTGTCCTTAACCTGAAGCACCACTTTAGCTAATGGGGCCTCCTGCTGCCGCCGCACCGCCGGAGCCCGATTTCTGTTCTTATCCTGAAGCAAAGTTCTTAACCTGAAGCACTATTTCTGGGTTAGCGGAGTCTGTAACCTGAAGCATATGTAACCCAAGGTACCACTGTATAACCCAAGTAGGCTCATCATCTGCTAAGAGCAGAAATGAGCTACAAACCTTCAAATAAGTTGGGGTGAAGCCTTGCTCTGCAACTCTTTATGTTCTCTTGGGCTCAGCTGGCTATAACCTCTCCCTTCCCACTACAAATGGTCCCTGTATTTTTCTAACCCTCTAGAATGGGTAGGAGACATTTTTCAGCCCAAGGGCCTTCTGGACAACCATCCAGAGGCCACTGCCTCTAGAGGCCAAAGGTGGATAGAGCATCATATGTGATGTGTGTGTAATGTGTGTGTGGACTAGTTTCTACACACATTTGCACATCTTCCTACATCCTCCATCCGGACAAGCAGGGGGAATGATCAGAGTTCAACAAATCATTCCACCAGGCAAATGCCCTCAGGGTATGAAGAAGGACCTTTAAGGACTGCAACCTGGGGAGAGTTCTAAGGGCCAGGTAAAGAGATTCAGAGGTCTGCATTCCAGCTCCAGGCCTGAGTTCCCCCATCTCTGCCAGAGCACTTTCTCATCTGGTCAGCAGACATTGGTACAACAAACCTAACACACAGCTCACAATTTTCATTGCTCATTCTGCCCCTGCTTTTGAAGCACCTGTTGAAAACTTTTCTGCTCCGTAAGGCTTAGGAGGCCAATTAAGAATATATCTTTCCACAATAGTTATCTGATTTCTGATTTCAACTTTTTAAATGTTTTTTATTATTATTTGTTTTTATGTACAGCTGCTGTGACCCACTTTGATTTTTTTTAAAAATGAATTAGTGTTGTATAAATATTTTTATAAATAAATATATTTATTTCAGTGGGGCTAATTACTGTTCTTAACTGAACACAGCACAGCAGATTCTAAAAGTAATTTGAGGAATAATCATGTTAGATACTGCACTTAATATTACTACTTATTTGTAGCAACAAGCATTTCTCATCTTTATTTCTTGAAACCAAGCCAGCTGATTATGTATCTCGAACTGTAGCCATCAAATTGATTCTTCATTTCCTTCAATCATACCTTCATCACTGAAACCAGGTCACCATGTTATTTTATTTTTCCAAAAAAAATAAAAAAATGGAAGTAATTATTTTAGCTGCACGTATTAATCAATAGCATCATTGTAGCATAGGAAGGGTCGGGAACCTATGATTGATGTGTTCTCAGGGACCGTGGTTTCAACTGCCAACATTTTGGTCCATTAAAGTAGTTTCTGTTTACCTTGGCTACTTTATAATATGTTGCCTGTGGGAAATATTGGCAATTATCTCAGCCATTAGGGACAGGAAGAAGCAAGGTAAAGACACTTGTTTATTATTGTTGCCTAGCAGGGATATGCCCCAAAATCAAAACACAGAAATTCAGTCCATTGATGTTTGTCAAAGATGAAAGTGAACCATTGTCAAAGTGCATCACAAGATTTAAAGAGCCTATTTAGTGTATATGGAGGCCTGATTTCAATGTGACACTTGGTGTGCCAAAAAAATACACCCCTCCACAAGCATTCAACAAGCACAACCTATTGCTTGAACCAGCTGAAGTCACCTGAGAAATCTGTGGCCAGGGCAACCACTGCCGTGCTACTGTAGCAGGTGCAGGATAACCACATATGCATCTCCTTAAAGAGAAAATGCAGCACCCGAAAATAGGACAAAAGAGGAGACAGATTTGCATACAATTTGTGCATACGTTATATTTATTTTTCGACTCCATTTACAAACTGCTTCTCGTAAAATATCTCAAAGTGATTTCACTGCAAAAGCAGCAGCAATAAGAACAATTTAAAATAATTCCATATATAAATATAATTTAAAACAATTTCATAAATGTAAAGGGACCCCTGACCATTAGGTCCAGTCACGGACAACTCTGGGGTTCTGGTGCTCATCTCGCTTTATTGGCCGAGGGAGCCGGCGTACATCTTCCGGGTCATGTGGCCAGCATGACTAAGCCTCTTCTGGCGAACCAGAGCAGCGCATGGAAACACCGTTTACCTTCCCACCAGAGCATTACCTATTTATCTACTTGCACTTTGACGTGCTTTCGAACTGCTAGGTTGGCAGGAGCAGGGACCGAGCAACAGGAGCTCACCCCGTTATGGGGATTCGAACCGCTGACCAGCAAGCCCTAGGCTCTCTGGTTTAACCCACAGCACCACCCGCATCCCATCAAAAACAAATTCACAGATAAAAACAATTCCAGCACCAACCCAGACTGGGATAAAGATAACCACTTAAAAAGTCACATAGTTGCAAATCTGGAGATAATTCCTATAATTTTAAAATAAAGACGATCGATTGCATAAATAAGAACATGCACGAAACCTCAAGAGCAGAATTTGTGGGGATGCAGGAGATTGTAGAGAAAGAAGATTTCTATGAGCAGATGTCCCCTCATGGGATCTCTGAATCCAACCCAATGGTGCTGATGATGGCATTGTGTATAGCTAACCTGTCCATAATCTGAATTTGGGCTACAGGGTTAATTTCAGTGGGACTAAATCATTGCAAAAGCCCACTGACTGACCCCCCCACCCCACCCCATCTTTATCAGGAGCACAACATGAGTATGGTCACTAAGCTTAAGCCAAACGAGGCACTAATGGCAGTGTTGGATGTTTATCAACATTCAACTAAATCAATGGTCGCTTAGCCTAGTTACAAAGCGATGCAAAAACTAGAGATGGAAAAAACCTGGGTGAGCTCTTACTGCCTCTAGAGCAGGCGACCGCATGCAAATAAACATGCAGCTCATTGAATTGATTGTTGCTGGCACTAAATGTATAAAACACTCGATGAAGAAGCCAGGCAGGGTAGCAGCAATCTGTCCCAGTTCTTCTCGATCCAATGGAAACTAGAAACTGAGGAATGCAAGTGTGGCAGCGAAGGGCAAGGCAGCCCTCTCTGAGTGCCCCTGCCCCTTAATGGCATCTTGAAAAACAGCTGGTCAAATGCACAAATATTGATTCAGTTTATGGAAATCTGGCATTACACCGTTGTTGTCTCTGGGCAAACACCTTATCTAAACAGATCTGACATGATTATACCATCTGGTTTTATTTCCGGAGTGCTTTCCCCCACATTTCTTTCTCTCTCTTTTCCCTACTGAAATGGGTAGCCCAGGAGATTAATTGGAGTGATTTATAACTCGCATGTTCTCCCACACCAAATGTGCCCATTTGCTTCCTTCAAGGTGGCTGATCACTTTGCAGTAATAAAATTAAAAAGGCACAAATTTTGGCATCCAAGATGAGGAGAGTTTGCAGTTAATCGTTAACTGCATATAACAAATCTTGGCTCACGCATTCATGGGTGACTGCAGTGAGAGGTTGATAAGGTCTCCATCCTATATTTTAGGTGCTGTGTGCTTTTGACCATGCCACATTTACCACACATTAGTGAGAACAAACAAAAGGAGATGAGTGGTTCTGAAGAGACAAACAGGTAGCTGGCAGGCCTTTCACAGGGATTAAGAGGAGAACTGGAGATGAGACCAGGTGTGGGGCTTGGAAGATGTGATTTGGAGCTTCTTTTTATCTGTATGAAACTCCCCACACATTGACAGCGAGGCACAACATATTGACACCCCTTAACCTGCACAGGGCAAATGTGACTGAGGTGTGCATTCAGTAGGGATCGTATAGCCACATTCACACCATAGATTTATATCATTATGATACCAATGGTACTTTCCCCCAAAGAATTCTGGGATTTGTAGCTCATTAAGGGTGCTGAGAGTTCTTAGGAGATTCACAGAGCTGTAGTTTGCATAGTGGTTTAACAATCAATCCTTCTTCACAGGTTCCCCGACAACTGCTTTATATGGAATATTGCTTTGTCTTGGGGTTGCCATGTCCCAAAGATATTTGGCTAAGGGAGGGTGGGCTCCCACTGGTCTATATAGCTCTATTCCCCCACGATGCTTGGGGGAATGATGCTACAGCATGACATTTCAAATGAGACACTGTGGGGGACTGAAGGAACACATACAGGCCTCAGATTATTTATTATTATTATTATTATTTATTAAATTTATATACCACCCTATACCCGGGGCTTAGGTTGAGCTGGATGAATCCCAAGCCGGAATTACGATTGCTGGAATAAATATCAACAACCTCAGATATGCAGATGACACAACCTTGATGGCAGAAAGTGAGGAGGAATTAAAGAACCTTTTAATGAGGGTGAAAGAGGAGAGCGCAAAATATGGTCTGAAGCTCAACATCAAAAAAACGAAGATCATGGCAACTGGGCCCATCACCTCCTGGCAAATAGAAGGGGAAGAAATGGAGGCAGTGAGAGATTTTACTTTTTTGGGCTCCAGGATTACTGCAGATGGTGGCAGCAGTCACGAAATTAAAAGACGCCTGCTTCTTGGGAGGAAAGCAATGACAAACCTAGACAGCGTCTTAAAAAGCAAAGACATCACCTTGCCAACAAAGGTCCGTATAGTTAAAGCCATGGTTTTCCCAGTAGTGATGTATGGAAGTGAGAGCTGGACCATAAAAATGGCTGATCACCGAAGAATTGATGCTTTTGAATTATGGTGCTGGAGGAGACTCATAGAATCATAGAGAATTGATGCTTTTGAATTATGGTGCTGGAGGAGACTCATAGAATCATAGAGTTGGAATAGACCACAAGGGCCATCGAGTCCAACCTCCTGCCAAGCAGGAAACACCATCAGAGCACTCCTGACATATGGCTGTCAAGCCTCTGCTTAAAGACCTCCAAAGTAGGAGACTCCACCACACTCCTTGGCAGCAAATTCCACTGTCGAACAGCTCTTACTGTCAGGAAGTTCTTCCTAATGTTTAGGTGGAATCTTCTTTCTTGTAATTTGGATCCATTGCTCCGTGTCCGCTTCTCTGGAGCAGCAGAAAACAACCTTTCTCCCTCCTCTATATGACATCCTTTTATATATTTGAACATGGCTATCATATCACCCCTTAACCTCCTCTTCTCCAGGCTAAACATGCCCAGCTCCCTTAGCCGTTTCTCATAAGGCATCGTTTCCAGGCCTTTGACCATTTTGGTTGCCCTCCTCTGGACACGTTCCAGTAAGTCAATGTCCTTCTTGAACTGTGGTGCCCAGAACTGGACACAGTACTCCAGGTGAGGTCTGACCAGAGCAGAATACAGTGGCACTATTACTTCCCTTGATCTAGATGCTATACTCCTATTGATGCAGCCCAGAATTGCATTGGCTTTTTTAGCTGCCGCGTCACACTGTTGGCTCATGTCAAGTTTGTGGTCAACCAAGACTCCTAGATCCTTTTCACATGTACTGCTCTCAAGCCAGGTGTCCCCCATCTTGTATTTGTGCCTCTCATTTTTTTTTGCCCAAGTGCAATACTTTACATTTCTCCCTGTTAAAGTTCATCTTGTTTGTTTTGGCCCAGTTCTCTAATCTGTCAAGGTCATTTTGAAGTGTGATCCTGTCCTCTGGGGTGTTAGCCGCCCCTCCCAGTTTGGTGTCATCTGCAAATTTGATCAGAATGCCCTTGAGTCCATCATCCAAGTCGTTGATAAAGATGTTGAATAAGACCGGGCCCATGGGACTCTTGAGAGTCCCATGGACTGCAAGAAGATCAAACGTATCCATTCTTAAGGAAATCAGCCCTGAGTGCTCACTGGAAGGACAGATCATGAAGCTGAGGCTCCAATACTTTGGCTACCTCATGAGAAGAGAAGACCCTCTGGAAAAGACCCTGATGTTGGGAAAGATGGAGGGCACAAGGAGAAGGGGACGACAGAGGACGAGATGGTTGGACAGTGTTCTCGAAGCTACCAGCGTGAGTTTCACCAAACTGCAGGAGGCAATGGAAGTCAGGAGTGCCTGCCATGCTCTGGTCCATGGGGTCACGAAGAGTTGGACACGACTAAACGACTAAACAACAAAAATACCCGGGGGTCTCAATCAAGATATAAAACCACAAAATACATAATAAAAACAAAAACGCAATAACCCCCCCCCCAAAAAAAATAAAACACATTTTAAAAGGGCATAGGATGTAAATCAGATCAACCAAAGGCCTGGTTAAAAAGGAACGTTTTTGCCTGGCACCTAAAGGTGTATAATGAAAGTGCCAGGTGAACTTCCCTGCTAATAGGAAGTCAATTGATGTTTGTAGCAGGGGCCAAGCTATGTTTAAAGGAGATGGGAACCAATTCAGACAATGATTAGATTTGAAACTAGAATTTCTCCTGTCCCTTCCCTCAACAGTCCCAAACACACACACTCTCTCTCTCCCCCCCCCCTTTTGTAGCCTGCAGAAGTATGGGGACTTTTTAGCTCAGCAGTAGATGACATCCTTCATCCCTAATTAGTAAATTGTTGTCTGTACTCTTTCTGCCACATGATCACTGTAGCTTGAGCCCGCATGTAAGTGCAGCACCAAACTCAAACCTTCAAAGGTAAAGTGTTGTGCTTAAAGCAACGGTAATTCTTCCTTCCTCTTTTCCAACACGTGGCTTACATTTCCAAACCAGGCATTTGTTATCTCATGTAGGCAGCAGGCTGTGCTGGTGGAAAATGGAGCTAGGGTACGAATTCCACTGCAGATGTCATTAGACCAAGGCAGCAAGCGTTCACAGAACATTCAGTGTGACAAAAAGGAGACAGGATCATTTCAGGGGAACTCAACTTATTTCGTTTCTTACATTCCAGAACCCTGGATAGTTCACTGTGGGGAGGACTTGAACTTCGGCTATGTGCTAAAATGTATTTTAATGTTTCCGAATGTGTGTGTTTACAAGATTGTATTGTGGATTGCTTTAGGGACAGAAATACTGTTTGGGAAGATGTGGACGAAAGAACTACAAAACAAAACCCCTTTTTTTCCTTCCCTTTCAAAATGTTGCCCAGTCTAGCAAATCAATAGTGTGTCTGACAAGACAATAACAAGCACCTAGAGAGGAATCTCAGTGCTATGGCAATCTTCTTCCATACTCCCTTCTTTCATGAGAGGATGTAAAAGTCAGGGCTCAGTCTGCTCATGGGAAAAGTTTTCCATCATGTGGAGGGGGTTCCTGAACACGTTATTTACTATGTCCTTCTGCTTATATATACTGTGTGTGTGTGTGTGTGTGTGTGTGTGTGTGTGTGTGCAAATTTTATTATTACATATAAAAAACTCCTTGCCTCCAAGGAGATCTAGGTGACTTACATTGTTTTACCCCTCCCCATTTTCTCCTCACCACAACCCTGTGTGGTAGGTCAGGCTGAGAGACAACAACTGGCCCTAGGTCACCCAGTGAGCTTCATGACTGAGTGGGAATTTGAACCCCAGTCTCCCAACATTATAACCACTATGCCACACTGGCTCTGCTAAATTACACTGAAGTTGCCAAAGAATAAAAGGAGGGAAATACCATATTTTTCCATGTATAAGACTAGGTTCCCCCCCCCCCAAAAAAAGTCAAAAATCAGTGGGTGTCTTATACATGGATAGTGCCGAGGGTGGGCTGGCAATTGGTTGATCCCCCCCCCAAATAGGGGTCATCCTATATATGGGGGCATCCTATAGACAGAAAAATATGGTACACTTAAAAGGTCAACTGCGTAGTTTTTCATCTGAAAAGAAATCCTTCCTCAACCGCAGAGATACTGCTAAAAGAGCATTTGGCAAGTCCTCACGGACCAACACAACTGAAGAATGTATGTGGGGGATTGCACATTTGGAAACACCCTCACACAAAAATATTTTTTCGTGTGTAAAGCTTATGCCTCTGGGAGAAGACTGCCTAACACACACACACCCTCCATGTGCCTTCAGAGTTTGTATTAGCTCATGAGGACATCTCATCATGTGCTCTTTTAAAATGTTTTAAGCCAGGTCTGATCTGAAACACACTTATCTGTGTATGTGCACCCCTTGATGTCTTGCTCCTCACCTACTATCCTTCATCAAGGATTTCAGATTTCAGATGAGAGCATCGTTTAGGTCCTAGGACATGTGTGGTCCAGGGCAAGGTGGTGCTACTGAAATGTGCAAATAATGTCACATTAATGAGGGTGCCATGTTGGTACAATCTGCCCTCTTGAAGAAGACGAATCATGCAAAAACACAATCTGTGTCGAGTTTGTGTAGTGTTAGTCCTAAGGTGTTGTGTGCATGGCCAAGTGGGAAGTCCTGTTTCCGCACAGTTAAGTTATGATTCTGGTGGCAACAAGCCCAAGAGATATACTGTACTGAAAAGGCATCGCTCCATTTCACCACGACATTTTGCAGTAAGTCTGAGGAGGAAGGCAGTTTTCTCGCACAAGACCCCTTCTAATTGCACAACCTGAATTTGCTAGTAAACGATTGAATCCCACCCCAAAATAGCAACACTCTGGAAGCACCCATGGGATACCTCCGAGAAGGGCTTCTGCAGAGGAAATTTTTGACCTGCCCAGGTGACAACACAAAATATAAAGAAAAGATGAAGGACCACCACTATGATACAATAGATAAAATCCCCCAACTTTGGGGGGCAATTGGCTCCCCACCAAAAAGAAAAAGAAAAAAAGAATCGCCCCAAGTTTGTCCCTCTTTCTACAGCACCTGATGAAATGTTAACCTAAGCTCAGAGAACTTTTGCCTGAGTATTCAGTGCTCTAGTTATCCATTGGATTGTTCCCAACCCACCTTTCCTTTCTTTGGTTCTTAAATCTCAGTTGGGAAGTTAAGATAGTGAAACTTAGTCTTTCCCCTCCCTAATGTAAAGTCAGTGCAAATTCACCAGGGATAATTTTGCCCACAGTCTGAAAAAAAAGTGTGTTATTCGCAGAGCTAGATACCAAGGCGTGTCGGGTGGAAAGGCATCAGGTTGAGAAGTAATCAATATGTGTGGGAGGCTGGAAGGGCGAAGCAACACCAATGTCATCAGAAAGTCATGAAAGAGGAGGTGGGAAAAGAGTCCCTATTGCAAACTTTCTGCTTCCTCCCAATTAGAGTGTTTGACCTCTTTTGTTAACTGGTTCTTTTGTTTTGTTTTTCATTCTGTGGTTAAATCCCAAACTTATGCGCATGGTACTCATTCCTACTTACAGTTCTTTGCGCAAGGAAGTCTTGTGTGAGAAGGAGGAGGAAGAAAACACTTCGAATGAAAAGGAAAAACTCCATTGGCATTTGTCTCCATTTAACACTAACTATGATCTCACAGGTGTTATAAAAATAGCTCCACAGCCAGTCACCCACCAAGCAAGGTCTGACTAATGTATTATCAAGACTACAGAATGCTTGGAAGATACATGGGCCAGCCTATAGCGCCCAAATTGTTACAGGTTGTTGAGAAGGGGCCATAGCTCAGTGGTAGAGCATCTTCCTTTTATGAAGCGGATCTCAGATTTAATCCCCAGCATCTCTAGGTAGAGAGATGAGCCACAGAGAGCTACTGTCAGTCCATGTTGGCAATACTGAATGAGATGTATGAATGGTCTGACTTGGGATATAGTAGAGGATATAGTGGGATATAGTGGGATAGTGGGATATAGTGGGGATATAGTAGGCTGTCCTTGCATACTATAGTGGGATATAGTGGGGATATAGTAGGCTGTCCTTGCATACTATAGTGGGATAGTGGGATATAGTGGGGATATAGTAGGCTGTCCTTGCATACTATTAGCATGATACAATGGGAAACAGCTCATCCAACAGTACTTTTTTCACCCAAGGCACCATGTCTCAAGGGCAATCCTCTTCAACCTGGTGTCCTCAAGATATTTTAAACTGCAATTCCCATCAGCCCTGGACAGCATAGCCAATGATCAGGGATGATGGTGCTTGTTAAAATAAAATAAATGTGCCTTGATTCTGTTTATTCCACCCTAATCATTGCCACCAGTCAACATAAGAGAAGGAAGAAAGCTATTTCATTTTCCCCGCCCTTCAGAGGATGAAACTAAGAAGTCCCTTACTTTGTTTGGGTACTTCTTAGAGGCACCATTGCAGAGGAAATACTGGTCTTACATTAGAATTTGTACCTCTACAATCTGAAAAGCAAAACAAAGAAGCAAATTCTAAATATCTGCTTGTTGGGAGAGGAGACCTTCATGGTGAGCTCTGGCACCTCTTTTTCTATAAAATCAGCACTGATTGTATTGACAAGCTGGAATGTGTGCATAGGAGGGTGACCAAGATGATCAAGGGTCTGGAAACCAAGCCTTATGAGGGAGTTGGGTATGTTTAACCTGGGTAAGAGACGACTGTGAGGAGTTCTGATAGCCGTCTTCAAATATCTCAAGCGCTGTCACACGGAAGATGAAGCAAGCTTGTTTTCCCCAGCTCCAATGGGTTCAAGTTACAAGAAAGGAGATTCCAACTGAACATCAGGAAGAACTTTCTGACAGTAAGAGCTGTTCAAAAGTGGAACGGACTCCCTTGGGAGGTTGTGGACTCTCCTTCCTTGGGGGTTTTTAAGCAGAGGTTGGGTGACCATCTGTCATGGATGCTTTAGTTGAGGTTCCTGCATTGCAGGGGGTTGGACTAGACAACCCTCAGGCTCCTTTCCAACTGCCCGGACACTGAGGTCCAGCGCCAAAGGCCTTCTGGCACTTCCCTCGCTGCGAGAAGCCAGGTTACAGGGAACCAGGCAGCGGGCCTTCTCGATAGTGGCACCCGCTCTGTGGAACACCCTCCCACCAGATGTCAAAGAGAAAAATAACTACCAAACTTTTAGAAGACATCTGAAGGCAGCCCTGTTTAGGGAAGCTTTTAATGTTTAATGTTGCTGTTGTTTAGTCATTTAGTCGTTTAGTTGTGTCCGACTCTTTGTGACCACATGGACCAGAGCACGCCAAGCACTCCTGTCTTCCACTGCATCCCACAGTTTGGTCAAACTCATGCTGGTAGCTTCGAGAACACCATCCAACCATCTCGTCCTCTGTCGTCCCCTTCTCCTTGTGCCCTCCATCTTTCCCAACATCAGGGTCTTTTCCAGGGAGTCTTCTCTTCTCATGAGGTGGCCAAAGTATTGGAGCCTCAGCTTCAGGATCTGTCCTTCCAATGAGCACTCAGGGCTGATCTCCTTAAGAATGGATAGATTTGATCTTCTTGCAGTCCATGGGACTCTCAAGAGTCTCCTCCAGCACCATAATTCAAAGGCATCAGTTCTTCGGCAATCAGCCTTCTGATCGCCGAAGTTTAATAGGTTTAATAGGTTATTGTTTAATAGGTTATCGTATTTTAGTGTTTTGTTGGAAGCCGCCCACAGTGGCTGGGGAAACCCAGCCAGATGGGCGGCGTATAAATAATAAATTATTATTATTATTATTATTATTATTATTATTATTATTATTATTATTAACATTATCATCTACAGATCTATGAAATGTACCCCATCCTGTGCTCTTATAATTTAATCCCATACTCAGATGTACCCCACTATCGATTTACCTCCCTGAACTTGCACCAGTCTTGTACACATTTTTGGTTGCATACATCCACTTCAGCCTCAAACTGGCGCATAACAAGCACATAAAAATTAAACCCGCAATGACCTCGTCCCAAAGCTACACGCAAGCGCCAGCCTCTCCTAGGACTTGATTCTTCTCACTTGCGCTCGCCACTGTGAGCTCTCTTTTTCTCTGGTGTCAGCTGCTGCCATCTATCAAAACAACACCTTTAAGAAGAACAACTGAGTGCCAGCACAGGGCTGCCAACCCTGAGAAAAATCAATCATAATATTGAATGTCCTGAGCTGTCTTTCCTTTGCTTTATGGTTGGAAAAGGAGAGGGGGGGAAACTGTGACAGAGGGCATGCTGACATTTCTTGAGCCGTTCTTTTTCTTTTAGTTGTGGGCAGGTTTCAGAGGTGGATATTGAAGTCTACTCTGGACGCAGCGTGATAGGGCTGATAAAGAGCAGAAGCCATGCCCATTTGGGATGTGACCTTTTTCTGACTTTATCAATTCCTGACGCAAGACGGGTGGAATGCACCCTTCTTTTATGGACTAGAAACGTTGCCGTCTCGTGGAATAACCAGACTCTGTTAATTAGACTTCAGTCATACTGGAGATCATTAACGGGAAAAGGTCAGCCTTTGGCAAAGGACGAAGGCAGCTCTATCTGAAATGTGCCATCTCCCTCTCCTAAGCCAGCAACGGGCAATTATCGATCTCCTTTGGGCTGCTTTCTGTGTCACAGCTTGCAGTTTCTAGTCTGTAGAAAGATGTAGCCATAATGCAAGCCTGTGAGAGAGCTCACAGGGACCTCTTTACTCTTTCTGAAGAAGTGGGTACCGTATTTTTCGTCCCATAGGATGCTCCGTCCCATAGGACGCACCTAGTTTTTTTGGGGGGAAATAAAGGGGGGGATTCCTTTATTTCCCCCCCCCAAAAAAAAGCAGGTCGGGGAAACCGAACCAGGTCGAGGAACAGCGGGATGGCGGCGCTGCGCCTCTTTGCTGTCCCCCGAGCTTGTGGGGCTGGCCGATGTCTGCCTGGCGCGAGGGGCGCTCTGCTTCAGGGCGCCCCACCCACCGGGCGGCAGGCTGCTATCCGCAGTGTGGGGAGCCCTGCGGGGAACTCCTGCAGGGCTCCCCATGCTGCAGACGTATGCCCGGCGCGAGGGGCGCTCTGCTTCAGGGCGCCCAGCCTGCCGGGCGGCAGGCTGCTACCCACAGCGTGGGGAGCCCTGCGGGGAACTCCTGCAGGGCTCCCCACACTGCGGATGTCTGTCCGGCGTGCGGGGCGCTCTGCTTCAGGGCGCTCCACCCGCCAGGTGGCAGGCTGCTATTCGCAGCCTAGACATCCCTGCGGGACCTCCCGCAGGGCTGCCTAGGCTGCGGATGTGTTCCCGAAGCGCCAGGCACTCTGCTTTCAGGGCGCCCGACGCTCCGGGAAGCAGGCTGCTATCCGCAGCCTAGACAGCCCTGCGGGAACTCCCGCAGGGCTGCCAAGGCTGTGGGTGTCTTCCTGAAAGCCTGCATTCGCCCCATAGGACGCACCCAGATTTCCCCTTCATTTTTGGAGGGGAAAAAGTGTGTCCTATAGGGCGAAAAATACGGTAAATTATTCTGATCGTCAGTCATTCTCTAAGCAGCCAGCCCACATAGGACTAAAAGAGCATCTATGGTTGAGAAATCAATTTTTGATTAACTATATTAGGGGGTGAGCAAACTGTTTCAGCTGGTGGGCCAGATCCCAGGATCCCCAGATCCTCCACCCCTGGCAAGTTTCTTTGACAGGGGGATAGGGCCAACTATCTGTCACTCACCTGGTGTGGTAGTGTTTGGATTTTATATCCCGCTTTATCACTACCCTAGGGAGTCTCAAAGCGGCTAACATTCTCCTTTCCCTTCCTCCCCTACAACAAACACTCTGTGACGTGAGTGGGGCTGAGAGACTTCAGAGAAGTGTGACTGGCCCAAGGTCACCCAGCAGCTGCATGTGGAGGAGCGGGGAAGCGAACCTGGTTCACCAGATTACGAGTACACTGCTCTTAACCACTACACCACCCTGGCTGTAACCACCACCACCTGCTGTCCATAGTCCCATTTTCACTTTGTTATGGCTGAGTTCCCAGCAGAAGATGGCTGAGCTACAGAATTCCCCATTTCACTTGACGTCAGAATTCCCAGCAGGTTTAAAGTCAGTGCCTATCAGCTGATACAGGACTAACACAAGCCATACCTGTAGTTACATGCAGTTAAAGCTTACAGTACACAGAATAAGTGGATGTGAAGCTTAGGACGTAGAGAAGGATTGACCTCTAAATTTTAAATGACTGTATACGAAAGAACTGTATACGAGGATATTGCCTCAAATATTGTCACATGAAACTATCATGCAAAACTCCCAAGTTTTTCCGAGTTAACAGGGCAACAAAAAATATATATATTTCTATAAACAATTAACAAAGAAAGGAGCACTAAACCTCCACTAGATTTCCAGCAGTGGCTTTTACATCATGTGAATAATCACATAAAATATGGAAATTATCAGGAAACAATCCAATTTGAAAAAGAAACAGTAGCTAATGTGGCAACAGAACTAGACATCTGGTGATAACTTTACATCGTCTTAATCACCTAGGTGTGGTTTAGGTATGTTTTGGATTCTTGGGGACCAGAAATGTACCTTTACGAAACCATCTGTTCCTTATCTATTTATCTTCAGGCCACCCTGTAGCAAAGATCTCAAAGAAATGGGCAATGGGATGGACAAGTGTGAAAAAGCAAAAAGTGAAAGCTGTCAAACCATCCAGGAGTAAAAAGAGAATCCACAGGAGTAAAAACAAAAAGAATGCAGACCTTACCACCTAGGGGGGAAAGGGATAGAATTATGCAATGGCAGCTGCATGAGAGGTAACCAACCAAACTTTGCTGCTACATGGTCCAGAGAATATTTAATGTCTAAATGGAACTTTTAACATTTAAAAAGCCCCAACAGGAAAACCTTTGCGTTCAGAAGGACATTTAGCTATAACTATGCACTTTGAAGAGGCGGTAATAGCAAGCTGGAAGTTCCTTATAATACCCCTTAAGAAGTTCTGCTGGATAAATTATGTGCAGTTTTTTAAAGGATTTATTCAGGTATGTCCTTTAAAAAAAAAACCATACAGAAAAAGGATGGAAGAGATTGCTCCAGTGAGCAAGTAATGGCAGTCAGAATATTGTTTCAAAGATCTCTGGGAAGCACTTAAGCAGGGCAGGAAGGCAATAGGTGTCTTCCACAATTGCTCCCCAGAAGCTGGTCTTCAGCCAGATCCTCTGAATCTTAAAGTTCAATATAGCTATCAGGACCAGTAACATTTGATAACCAAATCTTACTAAGATGGAGGGGTCACTACTAGCTTCTGTTGAGAAAAAACTCATGGGGGGTATCTAATCACCTTTCAGACCAGTTAAGCTAGTAGTCATCCCCACACCTTCTGGCCCCAAATTTAATAAATTGATTCTGCATCGTGCAAGTAAGTGCTTTCCCATTTCTTGGTTCATAATTGCAACACAAGCAGAGAAGCTCTGCTGGAAGCTGCTGGGGCGGAGGGGAGACAACAGGATAATTGTCCAGGTGCATATAAATGCATATGCATGAAGCACACAAAGACAGGGCACTGGGCACAGCCAGCCATTTTGCAAACTGAAGCTGCTGGAGCATACTCTGAACCAGACAATGACGCATCCCCCCCACCCCAGAACTTCCTTAGCCAAAAGAACAAGCAACTTCTTGGTTTTTAAACCCTTTTGCAGTATAATAATATGGCGAACAACAGGTGGAGCAGAGACTTTGGTAGAGTTTGGCATCAGCACCTGGCATTCTAGGGCAGCAGTCAACCCTGATATTTGCTCCAGGGCCATCTCATCAAGTAGCTGTGTCTGCAAACCTCCATTGTCATTTCCCATAATGCCCTGGAGTGGCACTACAGCAGGCATACCCAAGCATTGTGGAAAATTAAAATGGCACCTCCCTCCATGTTGTGCTACCACCATCACTCTAAGTAAGCTTGAGAGAGTCCATGAGTCTAAGTAATATTAACCACCTCTGACTTCAAATATGATTGGAGGCTGGAGTTGGGGAATAGGCCTTTGTATTCCATGTTGGCATCTCAGGGTCGATAGGCCAGCTGGCTCGGCCCAGCTGGAACGTCTCCCTCTTAGCCTTGCCGCTGCGAAGGTTTCCTCGACCTCTGCTCCAACGTACATCAGCGACTCAGGCTTGCAGACTTGAGCACACTTTACTTAGCAGTATACTGTGGTACCTTGGGTTACATACACTTCAGGTTACATACGCTTCAGGTTACAGACTCTGCTAATCCATAAATAGTGCTTCAGGTTAAGAAGTTTTCTTCAGGATGAGAACAGAAATTGTGCTCCGGTGGCGCGGCAGCAGCAGGAGGCCTCATTAGCTAAAGTGGTGCTTCAGGTTAAGAACAGTTTCAGGTTAAGAACGGACCTCCGGAACGAATTAAGCACTTAACCTGAGGTACCACTGTATACTGTGCAACAGTAGAGGCTTGAGGCTGTAGATACATACTAAGCTATGCATTTATTAAACATAAATCAGGACAAAGAAACATGTCGTCTCTCCTTGCCATCTTCTCGGGGAGAGAGCTAAAAACAACAGCTATACAGAGCGGAAGTTCCGCTTACGCCAGCAATCTGTGCTGGAATGTAAACAGAAATGTGACATGCAACAATATCATGTCTGCAGCAAAAGGTGGAATGGAATCCCCACAATGTAGTATATGTAAGGAGCATGTCCCCATTTTTATCTGCAAAATGTTGGGGATCCTGCTTTCCGAACAGGAAAATGTGACCCAAGAATCAGCAAACTTTATCAGCAGGGGGCCAGTCCACTGTCCCTCAGACCTTGTGGGGGGCCAGACTATATTTTTTGGGGGGAATGAACAAATTCCTATGCCCCACAAATAACCCAGAGATGTGTTTTAAATAAAAGGACACATTATACTCATGTAAAAACACGCTGATTCCCAGACCATGTGCGGGCCGGATTCAGAGGGCGATTGGGCCGGATCCGGCCCCCAGGCATTAATTTGCCTACCCATGACAATTTGTGACCTAATGGGACTAGCTTTCTTTTCTGTCAGTTTTTGCTATTATACTTTCACTATGCCTAAAATTCTTTTATCTTTTTTTTAACCAAAATGTTGAATAAGGGGGAAAGGCTGCACAGATGCTGAGTCTGCTTAAAACAGAATTTTTTAAAAGAGGAGGAGGAGGAAGAAGAAGAAGAAGAGCAAAGCCTAGCTTCTTTAATCTGATGTCTAGGCTGCATTTAAAAAATTGGATTGAAAAGAATTAGATTAGATTAGACCTTCTGGATTTAAAAATGTTAAAGCTCCATTTAGACCTTAACACAATCTCCTTCCATTCTCTGGAGCCATCAAGCTGAGCAGCCCCTCTCACAACTTGCCCCCTCCCCCAGTGTTATTAAATTTGCTGCTGCTGCTTCTTTTTTTTCATTTTTATATATCCTGGTTTCATATTGGTAATAGCAAGAAATCCTCTGAGACAGATCTAAAAGTTCCTTTTTGACCTGAGTGGAAGAGCTAGCATTTAAGCTCTGGATTTTACACGTATTGTACGCCACTGCAAATATATAAATATTAATAGCTAGGTGGTGGTGGTGCTTTTTTTTTTCCCCCTCTCCTCCCCAGAAGCGGAATATGTGAGAGTGCTTTTAAGTGCTTGGGGTTTTTCAAAGAGCAACGATGTTTTACAGGACGGCTTATTTATAGTGCATTATTATGAAGAAATGTACCATTAAAAAGCAGCCGTACACTTTATACCATTTCTGAAGTACCTCTCTCCTGCAGTACCTATAAACAAAAATTACCCAGTTATATATGCAAGCTACTCCATAGCACTCCAAACATGCAGATGGAGCTACACTTATATCGTAAAAAAAAGATATCAGATTGCATTTCGGATTAACACTCACCCTGATCCAATGGAAGTTGGATTGACTCTTGGCACAGGAGTGCAACAGACAGGGGGGAAATAACATTGCACCACTGTGTGGGCTCTCTGAATGATGCTCCTGTTTGTGAAGGTGATCAAATGTTAGGCAGTGCCTAACATGGTGGAGGTTGTCTGTTTAGATCAGGGCTGGTGGTCCTTCCTCCTTCATTTTCCATGCCCAAGATATAATCAGTGGCATCTGAGAGGCATCTAAGGCAATGGTATCTTTTTCAGGCTGAGGGCCACATTCCCTTCTGGGGGCCACATAGAACAATGAATAGGGATTTTGCCTTTGTTTCCACTCACCCACCCATCTCCGTTCCTTCATCCAGGCAAGCGAAAAACACAATCAGAGTTCAACGAGAGGGTCCAGCCAAGCAAAAGCCATTCAAGGAAGGTGCAGATCAGGGCTGGTGAGAGATTTGACTTGGAAGGAAAAGCCTACATGCTTTTCATATGAGGGTGTAGATTGGTCCTGCTAGATCATCAAGGGGAAAAGACAGGCTCTGGGGTCAGAGGCCTCTCTGTATAGCCTCTTCTGTTACGCTTTCTCATTTTTCCAGTCCTAAATTCAGTTCTCCATAATTCCAGTTTGTTGATTTATTTTATTCTTTTTTTAAAAAAAAAGTCCTTGTGAAAATTCATAAGCATTTTAGCGCAAATTTCTCCTAAGTACACATTTTTAGTATACTTTTTCCCCCTAACATACACATTTCATGCAAGGCAATTTCTCCCCAATATAATGCATTTGGGTATGCTGTTTTCACAAATACATGCATTTTTATGCACCATCTCCCCTAGTATATGCATTTTTGTACATATTACTTGGCTGGAGAACTGTACTGAAGAATTTGTACAGCTGCAGATTTCCAAAGGAAATTCTGGTTTGCAGATTGTTTTGCAAAGTGCAAACTGAATTGAATTGAATAACTCATCTCTACTGCCCACCCCTATATGGGACCTGGAAGACCGCCTGAATTTCCCCTTCATCTGGGGAAATTTTATTCGCACCTTGGGACCTGCAAATGGGCATTTCTGCCATTGCCCCTATACTCTGGCATGCCTTTCCCTCTACCATACCTGAAGAATCATGTGTCATTTCCTTCATTCACATTGCCCTCACATATCTTTCTGCCCAGGCTTTTCCATTACCCACAAGGCTAAGCCCTGTTATTACTGAATGCCTGCTTTTATCTGTTTTATAATAACTTTATTGGTTTTATGTTTGTGTCTTTGTTTTTATGATACCGCTTTACTGTTTTTATTTTGTACTTTTTATGAAGCATAAAAGATTTTTAAACACAGCAGTTTAGAAATGCTTCTGAATTAATTTGTTTTTATACGCAATGACGGCAGCAAGAATATTATTGGCACAAAAATGGAAGCAAGAAGAATTACCGACGAAAGAAGATTGGAGAATGAAATTGATGGACTATGCAGAATTAGATAAACTAACGGGAAGAATTCAAAGCCGGCGGGACCAGAGATTCACAGAAAATTGGCGTAAATTTACGGACTATCTGAAAAGTAATTGTGATGATCAGATTACATTTGTAGGTTTGCAGGACGTTTTGTTAGGTGAATAATTTGAATTATTGCATAATTGGATGAAAAGGAAGACGTTAGTTAAGATAATTAAAGGCAATATGAATTTAAGAAATGCAGAAGAAATCATAAAAATGGGGGAATCATCAGAGGTGCTGATGGAAGTCCAAAAGATTGTATAAGATGCGAAATTTTGTGGTATGTACAACAATTAATATGTTTTAAAATGAATAAAAATTATTTTTTTAAAAAAAGAATTAATTTGTTAATAAAATGACGTTTACAAATGTACAGACTGAACTGGCGTGGCAGGATGGCGGGAGTGCTGCCAGTCCGTGTAGACAATACTGAGCTGGCTGGGACGGTGGCCTGATTCAATATAAGGCGGCTTCGTATGTTCCTAGAATTTGGCACTGAAGTACAGTATTGACCAGAAGTTTCCTGCAGGAATTTCCCTCCATTTTAATTGGATCAGCGATGTATCAACCATACATTTCTCTTTGAATAACCTATTCACTTCCCCAGCAGTGCATGTGTAAGATACAATTCAGCAATTGCCCCTAAGAACAAAGCAGTGCAAAATGGACACAAAAGCCTTGTTCATACATTACACTGGACACGGGTGCAAGCTGCCTCAACAAGTGTAAAAGTGTTCATGTGAAAGATGGTGGATTTGTGGATTTGCACATCTCAGCTATTCTGCACACACTGTACACTCGTTGAATGTTACGTGTGAATAGCAGTAGTAGTAGTAGTAGTAGTAGTAGTAGTAGTAGTAATTTACTATTTATAACCTGCCCATCTGGCTGGGTTTCTCCAGCCACTCTGGGCGGCTTCCAACAGAATATTAAAAACACTATAAAACATCAAATTTTAAAAACTTCCCTAAACAGGGCTGCCTTCGGATGTCTTCTAAAAGTCAGATACAGTGGTACCTCGGGTTAAGAACTTAATTCGTTCCAGAGGTCTGTTCTTAACCTGAAACTGTTCTTAATCTGAGGTACCACTTTAGCTAATGAGGCCTCCTGCTGCCGCTCATGCAGTTTCTGTTCTCATCCTGAAGCAAAGTTCTTAAACCGAGGTACTTTTTCTGGGTTAGCGGAGTCTGTAACCTGAAGTGTCTGTAACCTGAAGCATCTGTAACCCGAGGTACCACTGTAGGTGTTTATTTCCTTGACATCTGATGGGAGGGCATTCCACAGGGTGGGCACCACCACCAAGAAGGCCCTCTGCCTGGTTCCCTGTAACCTCATTTATTGCAGTGAGGGAACTGCCAGAAGACCCTCAGCCCTGGACCTCAGTGTCTGGGCTAAATGATGGGGGGTGGAGACGCTCCTTCAGGTACACTGGGCCGAGGCAGTTTAGGGCTTTAAAGGTCAGCACCAGTACAAGGGCACAGCTCAGCTATCTCTGAACAGCAGACTGTACACTTGTTGAATATAACATCTGAATACCCCAATAAGTGTGAGCTGGCATTGGCTTTTATTTTGACCAATTTCTTCCTTGAAATGATTTTCACCTATGCCCGAAGCCTTTGCACAAAGTGCTATTGTGGTTTAGTTGGAATCTTTGGATACCAGACTTTAATTTGATTTAAACAGCACATTGGATGCACTTATCCTTATGTACTGACACACATTTCGCTGTGCATGTTGACAAGTCCTCGAAGCGCTGCCTCCCCCAGCAATCGCTGTTCCTTCTAGTGCTGGTAGCTCTTCTTGACCTCCCTATAAGTATTTTCCCTCTTTGTTCAGCTTTAATAAAAAAAATAAAAATCAAGATCACACTGTGAGATGCCTTGACTGACACTCAACTGCCATTCAGAATATATAGAAAGAAAGCTGTTTCCTTGGCAACAGTGGCTTATGTGTTGTTGCACGTCACCCCAATCTTCAAGCGGTGTGAGATTCCAGAGGTCCCAAAGGACCCTTGGGAATGAGGCACCGTGGAGAATGTGGTGTCTTTATGCTATATGGTTTATTTGCACATATATACAACCTGGGCCTACAATGGAGGGGATAACAGCATTAATATCCCAAAAGGGTCTAATAATAATAACATATTATTTATACCCTGCCCATCTGGCTGGGTTTCCCCAGCCACTCTGGGAGGCTCCCAGAGATAGTACAGGAAATTCAATATTTTGGAGTGGAAATAATATGCAGTTGAAAAGAAAATTTAAGAAACCAGGGGTGGGGGAAAGAAATATATGAAACCAGGGGAGGGAAGTCACAGGATTCAGAGAATCCCATTTTATGGATTTGATATTGTTTTTGTGTATATTTTTCTATGTTTGTTGTTGTTGTTGTTGTATTTGTTATTGTTTATTTTTGTTATTTTTGTTGAAAATTTTAAAAAGAAAGAAAGAAAGGATCACGCATATGACCATCTTCCTCCCCAGGAAACTCATAACTGTATATACACTTCTTTGCCTTTACATTTTACTCTGTGCATTTCAGATTTTCTCCCGTGTGTGGATACGTGCATACAGACTTGTGCAGATGAAGAAAGAAGCCACAAAATGAATGGTAGTCAGTGCAGAGGGACTTTCCAAATATACAGGGAAGTAACCGCTACTGAGAATTTCTTCCAGGAATGCAGCAGCAGACAACCCTGGCATGCCTTTAAAAATATTACACAAACATTCTCATATGAGCAATGTGAGTTTGGAGTGACTCATAGAATATGTCTTCTTCTGTTGTGTGAACTAGAAAATATCAATGCCAGATTTGCCAGTGAAATAGAGAGAGCAGCTGTGATCTTACTATGCTGTGGCACCCTTTGGGTGAAAAGTCTTTTGTGTAAGTTTTTATTTTCCTTGTAAAAGCAAGCCATATTGTTGGAGCTGATCCAGGAATCACACTGTTATTGTTTGAAATTCTCCTCACCTCCACTTTACCAAGAAGCGCTATAGGCAGTGCTGGCTCTACCATTAAGCAAAGTGAGGCAATTGCCTCAGGTGGCAGATGCTGGAGGGGCAGAGGCGGAAACCCTCTTCCTAGCCATTCCCTGACATACACCCCTAAACTAGATTTCTGACCAAAGAGAGGTGGGATTCCTACTAAGTTCCTGTCAGTTTCACATGGAAATGGAAATGCAATGAAGTCCCTTAGAGCAAGTGCCTGAAAAAAGACTGTCTGGCAGGTCTTCTCTCTTGACCATGAAATGGAGAGAAGAGTTGTGAATGGTGTTCTTTAAGGAGGGGTCGAGTACCCATTACTCGTAAGGCCACATCAGTGTTGTATCCAAAGGACAGCAAAATTCATTCCTCTTTTAACCTAGAACTCAGCTCAAGTTTTCATGATTTTTCAATTATTTTAGTATGAACAGTTTTATACAGTGGTACCTCGGTTTTCGAATGTAATCCGTTCTGGAAGACCATTCGAGTTTCAAAAGGTTCAAAAACTGAAAACTCAATGTGGAAGCCTCAATACGGAAAACTCGATACGGAAGTCACGTGGCATGTTCGACTTCCAAGGCGCGTTCAAAAACTGAAGCATTTACTTCTGGGTTTATGGCGTTCGAAAACCGAAATGTTCGTCAACAGAGTCTTTCGAAAACCAAGGTACCACTATATATGTAAAAAATGAGTACCTGCTAATCGACATCCACCTTCACCAGTCTCGAGTTCTACAGATGTTTTGGATGAGGGCCCAGGTTGGGGAAGAGTGTTCTTTGCAGACGAACTATGTTATAAGGAAAGAAGGGGTTTAGTTCAGTATTTGCGTAAATCAGACTTTGATCCATGTTTCCCTCTCCGACCTTTCATTTGTGAGCATACATTTTTTTTATCAGAGAAGGAGTTCTATGAAGTAAGCCCTTGCAAGCAATTTATCTTGAACTCTGGGCTTAGCCTTATGAGTTCCTTTCTCCACCATTTCATTGTTGCTTTTTAAAAATACAACATATATATGCTTATTTCTCATTATAAAAGATCTTCATTTTCTCTGAAGGGTATCCATATTCTTTCTTCTCTTTCATGGTCCAGATGGGAGGGGGTGGTGGAAACAAAAAGAAGAACACTTTAAAAAAGAAAAAAAGATGAAAGGATGAAAGAAGATCAATGTTCCAATTAAGGGGAATATAAAATTCTACATCCAAACTATACTTCACTGAGTGTGCTTTTGTGTGCGCGCCGTGCTTTCTGAAAGAAATGTATGCATACTAATAAAAAGATAAGGGTGGATCAGAAGCCAAACACATAGGCTGGTCAATATATTACTGGAAATAATAGAAAGGAGTATTGAAAGAAAGAAAGCTGTTTTTGAAATTGGCTTGCCTGTATGAGCATGAAGCAAGTAGCTTGTTTATTTGATATATGAAAACCAAGTAAACATAATGTGCTCTTATATACAGTGGAACCTCGAGTTACATACCGTCTTCCTTACAAACACTTTGGGTAATGAGCTCTGCTAACTCGGAAGTAGGTGCTTCTGGTAGCGAACTTTTCCCCAGGATACGAGCGGAAGTCACGCAGCAGTGGCGCAGTGGCAGTAGGAGGCCCCATTAGCGAAAGCGCGCCTCATGTTAAGAATGGTTTCAGGTTAAAAATGGACCTCTGAAACGAATTAAGTTCGTAACCGGAGGTACCACTGTACTTATGTCAGGAAGGAGAAACCTGTAGCCCTCCAAATATTATTCAACAATAACTCGCATCTCTCTTCCCTGACCATTGGCTGTGCTGGCTGGTTGATGTCAGGAATCCAGCATAATCTAGAAAGCCACTGAGAAACTATCCCAGATTTAAATTTATCAGTCTATCCTATGCTCCTACGCAGTGCTTTCTTTCTGAGGGGATTCAGGGGTACGCATTCCCCTAAACATTTTGTGAATCTAAGTTTGGTCTCATTGAGGGGCAGTATTTCAATACAGTGGTACCTCGGGTTACATACGCTTCAGGTTACAGACTCCACTAACCCAGAAATAGTACCTCGGGTTAAGAACTTTGCTTCAGGATGAGAACAGAAATCGTTCTGCAGCACAGAAGCAGCAGGAGGCCCCATTAGCTAAAGTGGTGCTTCAGGTTAAGCACAGTTTCAGGTTAAGAACAGACCTCCAGAATGAATTAAGTACTTAACCTGAGGTACCACTGTATGTGTAGGAAAATGAGCGTACCCCCAAACATCTTTTTTAGAAAAAAAGCACTGCCCCTACCCCAGGGACTCAGAATGTCCAAAATCAAAATGAACCATTGAGCTACAAGATACCTTGAATATCATGTAGCACAATTCTCTCATTTTGCCACCCACAAGTATGGTGGGATTTTTGGGGAGGACATCACTGGCCACCTCATCTCCTGGTAAGTTGTCCCCCCTGCCCTCAATGTACAAGGACTTCCTCTAGCTTTCCCCCCTCCCTGCCCCAACCCAAAATGGCAGTGAGGGGCGGTGGCAGTGCCAGATTTATGTACTGTATAAGCTAAACAAGCTACAGCTTAGGGCCCCACTCTCTTGGGGGCCCCAAAAAAATTTAAACTGGATAAACTGGATGTACATTTCCAAAATATAAGATAAAAAACAAATAAAATAAAACCTACATACAGCAACAGAGTTTTGTGTTGTATGGGCTCCTTTGATGTAAGTAATGGACCCTGCCTGTCAGCCTGCTCCCTGAAACATCACTGGTTTTCTCATTTCTATATAATAGGGTGCCCACATTCTGCATGGACTGGTTGTAACAATTACTTTGATAAAATAAATTTTTTGCTATGTGCAAATGGCTTTAGATACCTCTTTGTTGTTGACAAAGGACAGCTGGACATATAAAGGGCCCCATTACCTTCAGTAGCTTAGGGCCTCACCAAAGCTAAATTCACCCCTGGGCAGCGGGATGGAACCCCCAGCACAACATGTGGGAAGAGGATAGGGCAATATTGAATTCCTTCCTATCACCACCACAAACACACTGCAAGTGCCTGGCTCTAAGGAGCAGCCTGCAGGATTGCATCCTCTGGTGAGTGGAGAATTCAGTTCTCCTGGGTTCTGCTTCCCCAGTTCATTCCTTGCAGGGGAATATATTGGGGCTGCCTGCCTCTCCTTTTTCCTGCTCTCTGACTGCCCTAGATTGCTCTGGGAACCAAAACAGAGCAATCCAGGGTTGTCTCCGTCCAACTTGGGCAAAATCCAGATTCCATCCCCCCTCCCAAAAAAAGCCCCACCTGGCCCAATTCAGTTTGGGATAATTCCAATGCACAGCCGTACTAAATCAACTGGCATGAATTACTTAAATTCTCAGAATCTCAGAATCAGCCTTTTTTCCCCAATAAAACCACCCTGATTTTATATTATTTATTACATTTATATCCCACCTTATCTTCAATGAGCTCAAAGCAGTGTACAAAGTTTTACACTCTCCATTCTTACAACGACCTTGTTAAGTAGGTAGGCCTGAGAGACAGTGACTGGCGCAAAGTCAGCCTGTGTGCTGAGACTTTAGCGTAGGTCTTCCCCAGTCCTTTTAGGTTTTTAGCTGGCATTGCCAAATTGTGGAGTAAAGCAAGTGCACTTAGAAGCAGCTGTGCTGAAGGATAGCTCCTTACGACACCAGGACGGGTCACCAAACGCAGTTGCAACAAAGGGCTGTGACTTCGATTGGCTGCCATTGGCAGACAAAGGTGGAAAGGTCCACGACATTGCTGCAAATTGGGAGCAGAAACAATTCCAACAGTGCTGCACTTACCAATATTAGTTCATAAAAGTAAAAGGAATTTGTTTTAGTCTCGGATAATCCTCGTACTTCTTCAGTAATAGAAATACAGAGATGGAGCTGCAGCCGTTTAATACCTCGGGTGGGATGCACGCAGGCCACTTTCCTGCAGAATGGTGAAAACTGTTCTAATTCCATCTGACAGAAGAGGAGATCTCTGAATTTAAAGAAGTGTAACTGCAATCACATTTGGCCCATAGCGTTTGGCCAGCTGGGGATTCCTGAGGATTTTGGCAGAGGGAGGGAATTCTATTATCTCTTTCCCCGTAGGCATCTCTTAACAGCAAATCAATGAAACTTAAAAGAAAACCCACAAATGTCTATTCCAAAATTAGAAATACCATTAAGGGGACAGAGACAGGCTAGAGGCCATCTTTAATATATATGAAAAGCTTTCTGTAAAATTTGAAATGTTTCTAGGTGATAGCCAAGGAGCAAGTTCATGGATTTCATGACCACTCTTGGGCTTGCCAATCGGAAGGTCGGTGGTTTGAATCCCTGTGTGCTTGTCCCGGGGGTTAACCAAGAGGCGAGGTCCAAGTCCAGTCCGTGGTTGATGATGCAATAAGGAGGCAGTCCGTAAAAGTTGACACTGGGTGCAGGGCAGGGTACAGGCAGGAAGTGACAACCAGCAACATTGCTCCCGCAACTTGGGACTGGGGCTGGCTAACTTTTATCTGCCCTGGGGCATAGGGCGACCCCGGTCCTCAGGTGACTCGCCTCTCCTGGCCTGGAAGCAAGCACTCCTCCTGTGGGAACTTAGTTCCCTCTGCCTCTCTGCCTTGAGCCTCTGCAGCTCAGGAGAGGCTGGAGGGTTACCGGACCCAGAGGCGACCTCAGCTTCCTCTGACAGGGCTGAGAGTGGAGCACCTGCAGGCAATGGGTCCTCGGGAGCCAGAGCAGACTCAGCTGGTGCCTGCACCTGAGATACAACTGGATATGACAAAAATCAAGGGTTGAAGGGTCCACAGGTGAGGACCCTTCAAGCTCATGCCCCAACCCCGGCTCAGCTGGTACTGGAGGCGGGGAATCCTGTGCAGGCTGGGATTCCTCAGGTTCAGCATCTGAATTCGAATCCCAGGCCATCACACCTTGCAACAAAGTGAGCTCCCATTGCTCTGCCCCAGCTCCTGCCAACCTAGGAGTTTGAAAGCACACCCGTGCAAGTAGATAAATAGGTACTGCTGTGGCGGGAAGGTAAATGGTGTTTCCATGCACTCTGCTTTCTGTCATGGTGTTCCATTGCATCAGAAGTAGTTTAGTCATGCTGGCCTCATGACCCAGAAAGCTGACTGTGGACAAACAACAGCTCCCTTGGCCTGAAAGCGAGATGAGTACCGCAATCCCAAAGTCGCCTTTGACTGGACTTAACCATCCAGGGATCCCTTACCTTTACCTTTCGCCTTATGATTTGGTTGGGTGTCATCCCCCCACCCCAAATATTTGCCCCCTTCTCATTTCACTTTGCATATTTCCTCCCCCCAAAGGGCAAAAAGAACATTGCACAGTTCCATCTAGATAAGTATTCTCCAAACTTGACAAGCAGCAGCTGTCCAGGGTTTCAGAGAACAACCCAATTTGGGACCGCAGGAAATTGAACATGGGGCATTGTAAGTGCACAGCACGCGATCTGCCAGCGGAGCTCTGTTCCTTTCTTTAAATATAGAGCTGCTCCTATTTTAAAGTGCTAATGTAACCTGCTCCAAGATTACTTTCAGCAGAGAATAAACATTTTAAGTAAATGAAATACTTGTACATAAGCAGAGGGCCTAATATAGGACTCTCAGGTTGTAGACGGAGAGATTTCAGAACTTGTACAGATGTGAGCCATGCAGTGGCGTAGCGTGGGGGGTGCAGGGGGGGCCGGCCGCACCGGGCGCAACATCTGGGTGTTAGGGTTAGGGGGCGCAAATCCGCGGGTTAGGGGGTGACAATCCACGGGTTAGGGGGCGCAAATTACTTGCCTTGCCCCGGGTGCTGACAACCTACGCTACGCCAGTGGAGCCATGCATTCTCAGGCTAAACATTTTCACATTTCACACGAGGAATCCATTTTTACCCTGCTACCCAGTGGTGGTGCCCAGTGCCCATTGGGACTGATAAAGCAGAAGGAAGGGGGGCCAATATTAGATGGAGCCAGAGCCCCCACTGGCCAGAGAAGCAGTGCCTCATTTAACCTCATGCACCAGCCTCCATTTCTTCTCCCCTAAATATAAAGTAAGTGCTACCTGACATTTTACCACTCTCTTGATTTTTCCTATTGTAGAAAATTTGTTTCCTCCCAAAACATTCATTTCCCTGCTTCCCATAGCTCAGGATACATTGCACCCATTGGTGCTGCAGTTTTGTGAATGCTTTGTGAATGCTCTATAAATGTGTGAAGAGGTCCTGCATTTGTTTGTGTGGGAGCTATATTTGCTCTAGAGAATCAAGCCCTGCTATAGTAGAGACTAATAGGTACTTAATTTCATGTATATTGCGAGGGATGCGGGTGGCACTGTGGGTTAAACCACTGAGCCTAGGGCTTGCCGATCGGAAGGTTGGCGGTTTGAATCCCCATGTTGGGGTGAGCTCCCGTTGCTCGGTTCCTGCTCCTGCCAACCCATCAGTTCAAAAGCACACAGTGCAAGTAGATAAATAGGTATCTACCCTCCAGCGGGAAGGTAAACGGCATTTCCGTGTGCTGCTCTGGTTCACTAGAAGAGGCTTAGTCATGCTGGCCACATGACCCAGAAGCTGTACACCGGCTCCCTCAGCCAATAAAGCGAGATGAGCGCCGCAACCCGAGAGTCGGTCACGACTGGACCTAATGGTCAGGGGTCCCCTTACCTTTACCTTTAAGATATATTGCAGGCCCCATCACAATGCAGATTGGAGTATGGCAATCAGTGCTATTTTCCTAGAACAAAAGGTGACGGAGCTCACCGCAAATTTCTCCCTTGTTCTCTTAGAATGGCAATGGTGCCCACCTGAGAGGTGCAGGAACTCAGCTCTGGTGAGCTCCAGATAAAGAAATGCCCTGATGGCAATTAGTGCCATGTAAGAGGTTGTCCACGCTGTGCAACATGCAATGTTAGGCATACCATTAAAAGATACAACTGGATATGATAAAAATCAAAAGTCGAGACCCTCCAAGTCTCCCTGTTTTCCACGGACACTCCCAGATTTACAGAAGCCGCCCATTTCTGATTTGATCCCAGAATGTCCCGCTTTTCCTTAGGGTGTCCCTATTTTCATCAGAGAAATGCTGGAGGGAATGGAGCTAAGCTGCCCCCCAGCCAAGGAGACAAGTAACTACACAACCTTTAGAAAGTATCTGAAGGCAGCCCTGTATGGGCAATTTTTGAAATGTTTAAGGTTTTATTATGTTTTTTATTTGTGTTGGAAGCCACCCAGAGTGATTGGGACAAGCTAGTCGGATGGGTGAGGGAAGAAGAAGAAGAAGAAGAAGAAGAAGAAGAAGAAGAAGAAGAAGAAGAAGAAGAAGAAGAAGGATGTCCCTATTTTCATCAGCGAACTGTTGGAGGGTATGAAAGTTACAGATGTCATAGAAATGTTAAAATGGATATGTGCAGGACATTTGGAAAGAGACAACTCAGGTTGATGGAATAAAGCAGTGTTAGGATAGAGACACAATAATTTCAAAAACCAAGGGGGCATCTACCTATGTGATAGATGGTTGACATATATTCAAAGATGGTTGTGAGATGTTGCAGGAGAAGAGGTTGTCCACTAGGGGGCAGCATTCCAATAAACGACCTTTGCACACAGTGGTGTCTTAAGACTATATAAAAATGTAAATTTGGGAAGTCTACTTCTAAGAGGAGGCACACATTAAGCAAAATGCTACAAGCAGGTGAAATCTCCCCAAGATACGAAGTGTGAACTTCCTACCCCTTTTAGTAATGTAGGATGTGGATGTCTGGATGAGCTATTCTACTTTTATGAGTGCCATAAAATATTTACCAGGCCTACATCTTTGTGGATTTTTCTCTGTGAATTCCGCATGCAGATAGTATTGTCATGGTCAGTTTATTCCTATGCTGCATGCTGTACTCAAAACAGTTCACAAAAAGTTCAAAGTCTAAATACAACAAAACATAATAAGGCATGTAATACCATGGCAGCATATCACTAAAAATTAATAATCAACAATTAACAGTTCATTTAACTTATATAAACATTTAAGGAAGCATACAGCTTACTAAGAGGTCAAGTCAAAGTACAGTCATACCTCGGGTTACAGACGCTTCAGGTTGCATTTTTTGGGGTTGCGAACTGCCGAAACCCGGAAGTACCAGAACGGGTTACTTCCCGGTTTCGGCAGTCACACATGCGCAGAAGCACTAAATCGCACTTTGCGCATGCGCAGAAGCGCCGAATCACAACCCGTGCGTGTGGAGACGCGCAGATGTGGGTTGCAAACGCTGCAGGTTGCGAACGTGCATCCCGCACGGATCACATTCACAACCCGAGTGTCCACTGTATCCATTAAGCAGCTCCCTCTCTCCCAAGCAGTTCAGAAGGGGACAAGGTAGGTTTGCCATATTTCAAAAAGTAAAGTTCTTGAGCTTTTAGGAAACCACTGCCAAAATTGTTGAGCTTTTTGGGGGGGGGAACCTAACCCCAAAATTGTGATTTTAAGCTTTTTGAGCTGTTTCCACTGCTTTTTCCATTGCGTTGCCATACACCTGGGTTTTACCTGACATTTTGCCAAATTGAAAAGTGTGGGATGAAGTTATCTGACCCTCCCCCCCCCCAGGCCGCCTGAAGGCAATCCTGTATAATGATCAGAGTGCTGGGACAACCCCATACAATGTGTGGGGCATAAATAGTAAAATTATCTTTATGGAATGGGACCTCCCTATTTTCATCGGAGAAATGTTGGAGGGCATGTGGGTGCTCTGCTGCTAAAATGTGTGGCCCTCCCCCTTGTGCAAGTCAGTCAGGATGACCGTTTACTAAATAAGTCCTGCAACCTCTGGAGGGCCACTTCCTTATGCATCAGCTTTTCTGCGAGGAGATTGTCCATGTGGGGAAAACTGTTGTGTGTGACACAACCTTGAGGACTGAATCCTTCCTTACACCTAAGAACTCAGGACCAAGCAAGGGAATTTATGACGCTTCCCATCCCCTCCACCCCCCTTTAGCCACCAGCTAGATTTCATTCGTATTCAGCATCAGCAAGGAAGTGCACTCCAGGCATCCAAAGCTACATACCCAGGTACCAGTTTGTGATTTGATTAACCAGCTTAATCCCATTAGAAACTGATCTTTTAAACAGCAGGAAAACTGCTGACAAAATGCCAACAGGAACATTAAAATTCCATCCGTGGATGGAATTTAATATCACAATTAGCTGCAGCAGTGCACAAGCATGGCAGGCGTTTATTTGTATTTAGCTGTTGGCTCAGTCAGTTCTGGGCTGGAGGAAAGGGTGCCTCTGGTTTTTGATATTTGCTCATTGTCCAATAGAATCGGAGGATTTTAGGACTGGAAGGAACCTCAGAGGTCATGGAGCCCAACAGCTACCCCAGCATAGGATCTAAAATGCCAGATGCAACTGCAGCATCCCTGAAAGGAGGGCACTCTGGATTTTCACACAGGTGAAGGTCCTGGGTGAGTGTCTTGAGGTGGTTGGAGGACGGATGGTGGCTAACAGATTGAGGTTGAATCCTGACAAGACAGAAGTACTGTTTTGGGAGACAGGGGGCAGGTGTGGACAATTCCCTGGCCCTGAATGGGGTAACTGTGCCCCTGAAGGACCAGGTGCGCAGCCTGGGAGTCATTTTGGACTCACAGCTGTCCAGGGAGGCGGAGGCGAATTCTGTGTCCAGGGCAGCTGTCAGGGCAGCTGTGTCCAGCCACCCGCCCTGTGGAACACCCTCCCATCAGATTTCAAAGAAATAAACAACTATGTGATGTTTAGAAGACATCTGAAGGCAGCCCTGTTTAGGGAAGTTTCTAATGACTGATGTTTTAATGTATTTTTAATCTTTTGTTGGAAGCCGTCCAGAGTGACTGGGAAAACCCAGCCAGATGGGTGGGGTATAAATAAATTATTATTATTATTTATTATTATTATTATTATTATTATTATTATTATTATTATTATTATTATTTTCACTAAATACCTATCACCACAAGAGACAGATTTGCCTATTGTTGAATGGACTTTACCAATAGGAAATCTGCTTCCTTGCAATTTCCACCCACTGCTTCTAGCCCTGTCCTCTAGAGCCAGAGGCAACAAACTGCTGAGCTGCTGCCAGGCCAAGTCTGGGGTGATATGATGCAACCTTGAGGGCTGCAGGAAGGGAGTTGGAGGAGGGAATGGCTAGGTGGCTGCATGAGATTCAGGAAGCCATGGAGCTCCTGAGCCAAGGCAGCTACTAATGATATTGCTGGGTTGGATACTACCCAGATTCTTACAAGTCTTATGGCCCTTTAACAGCAAACTAACCGAAATATCCCTCAATCAGAATCTTTGCTTTGTCAATAAATGGAACAGGGAAATAAAGACCTAAACCTAAAATTCAACCCTAAAGCTTTAAAATAGGAAGCATCTTCCTGTTTTATTGAAGCATACGTTTTGTGCAATACACTTCTTAATGCACAGCACTCAATTATATACCTTTGTTTTCTTAACTAGATTTTTCATAATGGGCCCTGTAACTGAGACCAGGAGCAGAAGAGAATAAATCAAGCTGCTTCTGAATATGCATGCAGACCTGCTTCAGCGCATGTGGCTTCTTAGAAAAATGGGACGATGGCCTTGGAAGTGTGTGTATTCTGTAGAGCCCTGAATATAATTTACCATGTCTGTACATAAACATTTTTATGCTTATAACGTTGCACTACAACCACCTGAGCTTTTGAGAGCTCTTTTTTTTTTATTTAAGAGGAAGAGATATAAACCACACATGTAACCTATTCAGTGCCGGCTACTAACAAATCTAAAATATCTGTAGGTCATTTACTGCCCTCTTTTGGATCAATAATAAGAAGTAGGGAATGAATAAGCCTCAATTCATCAACTGTTAATAAACACTGCATATTCAGTATAAGCTATAGTATTCTATACAGTATATTGATCGCTCTCGTTTAGTTACAACAGCACTTCTCAACCTTCCAGATGTTTTGGGCTGTAACACATCAGCCCCAGCCAGTTTGGTTGTTATAGTCCAAAACATCTGGAGAAGTATGCTGTATAGTTATGGGTTTATCAGCCCCAGCCAGTGCTATTTTTCTAGAAAAAGAGGTGCCAGAACTCACCATGAACTCCTCCCTTGTTCTCTTATAATGGCAATGGTGCCACCTGAGAAGAGATGGAACTGAGTTCTGGCTGGGGAAAAAAGCCCCAGCCAGGAATGATGGGAGTTGTAGTCAAAAACATCTGGAGGGCACAATTTTTGAGAAAATAGTTGCACATGCCACCACAGAAATCTTAAAACCAGTAGCATAAAGTGCAAGTGTCACGTACACACAGAGATAAAGTCTAGAAGTTCATTTTAAGGAGGCTATGCTGTCTGTGCCAGTTTGCTAACACACACTAACATAAAATCTAACTCTTTTGCAATGGGCTTCCAGAGAACTGCAAAAGTATATTGCCCTGACAGGCCCCACCAAGGTAGCAGAATTTTCCATGTGAAGAGTTACAACACAGATACTGTAGCGGGCATAGGGTAGGAAATATTGCAGAAAATCTTCAAGTTTTTGGAACAATGGCCAATCATTCCTGAATAATTGCCCCTTCTGTACTGGAGCCAATGGATGAATTTTAGTTTAGGAGGAAAAATTAGTCATAAAGCGGGATTCCATATCAGAATATAAACAGCACGCTTTGTCGCCTGTTTCTCCGCAAGGAGAAAAACATTGGCCTGCTTGCCAGAAGATCTATTTGGGAGACCAGAAGGAGAATAACAGTAATAAGTTAGGACGCTGGCCAAGGACACTGTGATTAATATCAGCAGCTCAAATTGCCCATTAGGCCATCTTGCAAGAGCCTGTTTTGAAACGACTGCATTTCTAAATTAAGGAGATTGTGCTACAAAGGACAGCTTGCTAAAGATAACATTATTGTGTGCTTAAGGAAAGGCTGTTTGGACCACTTCTGAGCCACTGTGTGGTGCATAGGTTCAAATGGAGTGCTGGACTGTCCAGTAGAATCTGTTATACTCCTTGTTGTGGGGAAGAGGGGAAGAGGAGAAAACATTATCTACATCTTCCCCTGTTTTTTTAAATACCCAGTACAGCTATCTATATTTCTGTCTTTTATCCTAAACAATGAGTTCAGGGGCTAGAGTCACAATCTCAGGAGATACAAGCCTCTTTGCAAAAACACTCGCCAGAAAGGAGGAGTTCACAGGTACATCACAATGTGAAGCATAAAGAATCATAGAACCCCAGAATGGATCCCCAGGGTCATCTAGCCCAACCCCCGGCAATGCAAGAATCTATATGGAGCATCCATGACAGTCTTAAAACCTTCAGTGAAGAATCTACAATCGTCCATGGGAGTCCATTCCACTGTCAGACAACTCTTACTAAGAATGTTCAGTGTAAGTCTAAAATGTGATCCAGATACAAGATCGTTTAAAATTCCAGATCAATATCACCCAGAGTTCAGGAATCATACAGGACTATGGTATCTGTCGTCTCAACCAGCAGGAGACAAAAACCTGTGTTATTTCTACCAACTGGAAGGTTCAAGAGAGACCTTATATGGTCTGGCCTCCTTTAAAAAAAATAATTAACGTATACTTTTTATTTATATACATTACAACACTTATTCAAACATAATTCTAACATTTCAAACTTCGACTCCCTTCCCTGTCTTTTTGCGGTACTTTACATTTATTTTCATCCTTTCCTGCATACTCCAAATTATCTTAATTTATTTTTTATTCACCTGTTCTCATATGTATCTCATATGTTTATAAAACTACAGGTATCTACAATACTTCTGCCAGTGTCTTAATCTGTTTACAGTTTGTTTGTAAATACTCAATAAACCATTTCCATTCCTTTCTAAACAGCTTGTTATCTTGATTTCTTATTCTTCTGGTAAGTTTCACCATTTCTGCTTACTCCATTCAATTCTGTAACGCTTCTTCTCTCGTCGGGACTTCTACTTTCCAATTTTGGGCATACAAGATTCTTGCAGCTGTAGTTGCATACATAAATAAATTTCTAAACTGTTTAGGTAGTTTTGATCCCATAATTCCCAAGAGAAAAGCTTCTGGGTTTTGTTTTGTTTTTTATAAATGTTATGTAAAAAATCTTTTTCAAGGTTCAAGAGAGAGACTTTATATAGTCTGATCTCCTGGATCACACCCTAACCACAGCTGATGGTGGTGAAGGCATTTAAGGGATTGCTTAAAGGTAAAGGTAAAGGGACCACTGACCATTAGGTCCAGTTGTGACCGACTCTGGGGTTGCGGCGCTCATCTCACTTTATTGGCCGAGGGAGCCGGTGTACAGCTTCCGGGTCATGTGGCCAGCATGACTAAGCCTCTTCTGGCGAACCAGAGCAGCGCACGGAAACACCGTTTACCTTCTCACTGGAGTGGTACCTATTTATCTACTTGAACTTTGACGTGCTTTTGAACTGCTAGGTTGGCAGGAGCAGGGACCAAGCAATGGGAGCTCACCCCGTCACGGGGATTCGAACAGCCAGCCTTCTGATCGGCAAGTCCTAGGCTCTGTGGTTTAACCCACAGAGCAATGAAATCCCTTACTTATAATGACTCAGGGTGCCTGGATGTATGCTTGTCATGGTTCTGTGGCCCAGACACAGACTTTTTGGAGTTGGTGAGGATGCTGAGCATTAGGATGGATGCTCTTGCACTCATGCCCTGCTTGCAGGTTTCCTACAGGTACCTGGGTGACCACTTTTGATAACAGGATGCTGGACTAGATAGGTCTTGGCCTGATCCAGTAGGGTTCCTTTCATGTTCTTATACATGTACCATGTGATTTTCATGATGAAAACAGAGCTAATCCTAGTTGCTTCCCAGAATCTTCCCCCCATCTCTTGTAGCTACCATTAACACAGGTGGCGCTGTGGTCTAAACCACTGGGCCTCTTGGGCTTGCCGATCAGAAGGTCGGCAGTTCGAATCCCTGCAATGGGGTGAGCTCCCGTTGCTCAGTCCCTGCTTCTGCCAAGCTAGTAGTTCGAAAGCACACCAGTGCAAGTAGATAAATAGATACCACTGTGGCAGGAAGGTAAACGGCATTTCCGTGCGCTCTGGTTCCCGTCAGTGTTCCATTGCACCAGAAACAGTTTAGTCATGATGGCCACATGACCCAGAAAGCTGTCTGTGGACAAACACCAGCTCCCTCGGCCTGAAAAGCGAGATGAGCGCCGCAACCCCACAGTCGCCTTTGACTGGACTTAACCATCCAGGGGTCCTTTACCTTTACCTTTTACCTATCCCATAAGTTGTCGTTCTATGTATATGTGCCTCTCTCTCTCTCTCTCTCTCTCTCTCTCTCTCTCTCTCACACACACACACACACACACACACAAACTAGCTTGGCTTGATTTTGCTTAATATGGAAATGCATTCCTCGGGTTTTCAGAATATTTTCCTCCTTTTCCTTTGTGCATTTTTAAAATATCACCTTTAGAGGAAACAACTGGAAAAAGACCCCAATCTTAAGAAAAGGAAGTGATTATCTTGTGCAAACTAAGGGCTCTTCTTTGGTTGCACAGCATCATAGCTCTTTCATTGCCATTCCCAGGCTGCGCCTTTTTTTAAGAAAGAGGACATCCATTGTCTTTCAAAGAATGTTAGAACCAGTGCTACTTTATCACATGTATAGTCAGTATAAACCTTATAGTAGCTTGAGGATACTCAAGGGGTTAAGATAATAGGAAAGACAGAGAGAGAAAGAAAGAGAGAAGGTGAACCACAGCTGTCAGCTATTTTATGCTCAATTCTAGTTTCCTTAAGGGGTTTCAAACTGTCACTGTGATCAAAGGCTTGCCACTTAAGGCAGCCCCTCTGCAGCAGAAGGAGAGCAACACTGATCTCTTTAGTGTCTTCTCTATCAGAACCCATAATCTAGAGGTGGTGCATAACCTTCATCTTAACAGCATTTCCATATTGGAAATAAAACATATTGGCAAATGTATGCCTTGCCACAAATATGCACTTTTCCTGCATCAGCAGAGTAGCAGCAATATGGAATTATAGCTCAATATAGTGAACAGCTGCCATTTATGCAGGTATGGGCTCAGCCCATCACCTGTGCTCAGTGTGGAGGCGAAGGGAAAATGTGTGACACCATCTTTGTGTTCCACTAATCCTGGAAATAGCCATTACCCAGCCATAAATCTAAGCTGCAACTTTCCATTTTTACAATGTGTGCCTGCATTGGAAAGCCATCGCTCAGCTAAGCCTGCTGCTTTCAGAATGGTACTGCTACCCAACGGGACAGCTGGCTGAAGTTAGATGCAATGCAATGCAATGCAAAGCGGGGGGAGAGAGAAAAGGGAGCCAAACAACTAGTATATTGTAATAGCTACAGGGATGTCTTTGTGCCAAAGGCACAAAACCTAACAAAAATGAGACTGTGAAAGGGGATCTAGCTCTCACCTAACTCAGACTGAATTAATTCAGACTGCAGAGGAAAGTCCTTTACTGAGAGATACTGTCACCTCAAGCATTCCGTCAAATGTCCCATAGTACTGAGGTTCTGGAACTAAACCTTGAATTAATCCCTGCCAAGACAGCCTCGTGCACTATGGATAGCCATAGTGAACTATAATGGTGAACTATAATGGGTAGCCAATGATCTTCCACCAGCAAAGATACAGAGATGAGTGGGCTGGTATGAAGTGACTCAGCAAAAGCAACCTTCTTGGAGCAGTGCCCAATTTGCTTGCCCAGTCCCATGGCTCAGGATGCCAACCACACAAATGACTGTGCCCACCTCACTCTTCAAAAGGAAAGCTTTGAGGCCATGTCAAGTATTGGATCAACATCTTGAGAAATGACATGAGAGCCAATTTCAGGTATCTAAACAGGCCTTTGGCTGTTAAAAAATCTATGGCCTTTTGAATGTGCGTGTTGTGTTATTGTTTGTTGTTCCTATGTTATGCATTTTCTGTTTTTATGTTGTAAACTGCCCTGTGCTCTTTGGATGAAGGTGGGTATATAAATGTAATTAATAATAATAAACGGCTGTCACGTCGCAGTGCCAGATTTACATATAAGCTAAGCAAGCTATAATTTAGGGCCCCACTCTCTTGGGGGCCCCCAAAAAAATTAAAGGAAAAAACTGGATGTACATTTTCAATATATAAGATAAAAAACAAATAAAATAAAGCCTACATAGTTAGAGCTTAATAATTATTTCACTATTAATATACTTCTTCTTAATTGTACTTCACTATTACTATACTTCTTCTTAACAGTATTTCTGTTCAACAATTACATTGATAAAATACATATTTTGTTATGTGCAAATGGCTTTAGATACCTATTAGGTCCATAAATTACCATATAGCATATATTCAACACAAAAAACAGCGACAATTAATTGTTGACAAAGGACAGCTGGGCATATAAAGGGCCTCATTACCTTCAGTAGCTTAGGGCCTCACCAAACCTAAATCCAGCCTTGGTCACGTGGAAGATGGAGCACGCTTGTTTTCCTCCGCTCCAGAGGGTAGGACCCAAACCAAGGGATTCAAATTATAAGAATGGCGATTCCAACTAAACATTAGGAAGAACTTTCTGATGCTAAAAGCTATTCATCAGTGGAATGGGCTCACTGGAAAGGTGGCAGACTCTCCTTTCCTGGAGGTTTTAAACAATGGTTGAATAGCCATCTGACAGGGACTCTCTGGCTATGGTTCCTGCACTGCAGGGGTTTGGACTTCCAATGCTACAATTCTATGATTTTATTAGCTTAAGTCTAGCCATGTATTTAGACTGCTGTCACACCTGTAAACCTGAACAGCTACCCCTGTCTCAAACTGGCCTACACATTAAAGTTGGGAAGCAAAGTACTACACCCACCAGTGAGGGCTGAAGCATGTACTTGAAGCATGTTTGAAGATCAAGGCAGATGGGAACAAGCCAGAGAGTGCACACAGTGCCTTCATATAAAGAAACACTAGCCTGTGAGTGCTCCAGTTGGAGAACAGCCTTTACCAAAGGTGTCATGGGCTTTGAAGACACTCGAACTCAGGATGCAAGGGAGAAACGTGCTAAGGGGAAGGCACACTTGGCAAATCCACACCGTGATCAACTCCCACCAATGCCCTCACTGTGGAAGGACGTGTGGATCCAGAATTGGCCTCCACAGTCACTTACAGACTCATTGTTAAAACCGTGTTTATGGAAGACAGTCTTACTCAGCTACGAGTGATCGCCAAAGAAAGAAGAAGATAAAGAATCAAGAATCCCTGAAAATTCCTGCACATCTAGAATTAGGGAAGAGCTAATTGACTGCACACTTTCCAGTCTGAAGATATGAGTTTTAAGTCGTCAGTACTAGGGATGGGCAGATCAATGTATTTGCAGTCCATGTCAGTTTTGAATGTTCAGTCATCAGTCCACCTTCTCTTATTTTACTGCTTTTGTTTTGTTTTGTTTTGTTTAAGTGCATGGAAATCTTCATTTAAATAGCATGCATTCCCCCCTAAAAGTAGACCATATTGATCTACTTTACAGGATTGTGAAAGGGAAGTTTGTGTTAATGAATGTGAAGTTTGTCACACTTGATTCAAAATGACAGACCTTTTTTTATGTATGCCACAACAGCAGCAAGAATACTTATTGCAAAGTATTGGAAAACACAAGATCTACCCACCTTGGAAGAATGGCAGATGAAGGTGATGGACTACATGGAACTGGCAGAAATGACTGGCAGAATCCGAGACCAGGGAGAAGAGTCGGTGGAAGAAGATTGGAAGAAATTTAAAGACAATCTTCAGAAATATTGTAAAATTAATGAATGTTAGAATGATGTTGGATAGAAACTAAGTGGTCTTTAGCTGTAATGTTATAAGAGAATACGAGAAAATGGTTATTAACAGGTAAAAGCTTAATGTTATAATATTTTAAAATTGAAGATTAAGATGATTGAAGAGGGGAGGGATTTGCTGAATTAAAATTTGAATTGGAATACAGAAAAGGGAGGCGTGAGGAGGTCCGGGAAATAAGCAAATGAAAATATGTGATGGAAAGACTGAATTGTTTTTAATTATTTTTATTTTGTATTTTTTGGTATTTTTTCTTTTTTTCTTTTTTATTTGGTAACTTTTTTTGAAAATCTCAATAAATATCTTTGGAGAAAAAAACAAACAAAAAACAAAAAAACAAAATGGCACCTGGCATCCCAATGGTACACAGACACCACTGCCTTTGCCTTGGGAAGCCTCATACCAAGATTGCTGCTAATATCGTGAAAGGTGTTTATAGCCACAGACAGACAAGCTACTTTATAAAATATATAGCTGATTAATAATAATACCTCTTGCACATCATGGTGTTTTGTTTCCAGAATTCTAAATGTTTTGTTATGTGGGGGGTGGAATGTAGACTGTAGAAGTAAGAAGTTTCTGGTTCTCTTTTGGGGAGAGGAAAAATGTCCCTTTTTATGGGAGGGAGGGAATAGCTCAGGCCACTGACATTTCAAGAAATTGCTGCTCACACTGAGAAGGCCTCCCGCCTTTGTTAGGCAGTGACATTACTGTCGCAGCTTGGCACTACAATATAAAGAAGATGTGCTATTGACATCTTCCTTTGAAGTGAACTCCCAAAGCTTTAATGCTGTCGGGGGTAAAAAAAAAAACACCTTCGCTGAAGTGTCACTCTGGTCCTGTTTCCTGTAACTCAAATATATATAGTCTTCTCCACAAATCTATCAAAGCCCTGGTAGAAATCCAATAAAAGATGTTAAAGGCTGCTAAGACTATTTCAGTGCCATTCTAGTCTCTCTCTCCTTCCTTCCTTCCTTCCTTCCTTCCTTCCTTCCTTCCCCTCCCAACTTTTGAACTGTTTTGTACAAGTTTGCAAGAGCTAAGTGCTATGGCACTTCATGTCATCCCCTGATTGGCTCATTTCTGTCATGCTACGCTAGATGGAATGTGACAGAACTTTCCATAGCATTAGAAGACAACATGGCCCCATGGAACTCGGGACATAAGCAACTTCACTTCAGTGCTTCTTATTTTCTACCCTCCCAATAAAAGTTTAGCGCAGCTTGTCGGACAACATCAGTCAACTCAAATGAGTGATTTCATGACAACGTCCGGTATAATTCAGCACGTCTGGAACTAACGGCAAGTAGTTTCGAAAACAAATGCACTCTCTGAGGTACAGGCAAGAAAGTATCACACAAATGGAATGGTATTGGTAATGTGCACTTCAAGCTGGGGTGTGAATGGGTTACCATGTTTGGTACCCCAATAGTGGACACCCCTGGGTCTGTAACATACAAGAAGAGGAGGGAAATCACCACAAGAAATCAAAACAGAAAGGAGAACAGGCCCTGGTGCTTGCTGGTACAAGACTTTTATTTTAGCTCTATGCATTGCAGAGTGAAATGCTCTTTCTCCAGATGTTTGAAAATCTTGCAAGTCATGTCCTCCATCATGGAAGGCATGTGTTGCGGTGAGATCACCAAAACTGGCTCCTGGTTGTTGGGGAGGGACCGTTTGGATAGCCTCAACACCCCATTGGACACCCCTCGGTTGCTGGGGCAGAAATTTGGCTTTGGGGACGGCTATTGGCTACCAAAGGGCTATTTAGGCAGCTGCATGTCACCTGGAGCTTCCTCTTCGTCTCAACCCTCCTCTCCCTATATTTAGGGTTGTTTTCTGGCCTTGCTATGCCTGTCTAGGGGTCGTCTGTTTTGGAGCAGGGGCCCAGTAGGAATTTTGCCATTTGGCTGATTGGCTGGTACCATTTGGTTTTTGCCTACCGTGTAGCAAATTGTCACAACTTTGTAAGGTTGGCAGTTAGGCATTGGTTCAATGTTTTTTGGAGGGGAAGTGGTTGGCTGTGCCTGCCCCTCCATTGCTGCTGCTAGGGAATTCCATTAAAGAAATCCAGGGGCTCGCCTTGCTTTCATCCAAACCCTGTCAACGGGCCTAGGGCCACGGCAGAGTCCCTGGGAGCATCTGGGGTGAGCTGGGAGACTGAAGCCAGCTTCGGGCTCCCCCAGAATGTTTTCCCTTACTGACATCTGGAGGTGCCCAGTTGTCAGTGCTGCCCTGCTGAGGTCAGGTGCAGCCTAAGCAACCACACACATGCTGTAATCAATAAAGTTGTGGCCAAATTAATGCCAAAAAACCTTAAACTAAAATTCTGTGTCTATTGTCTATTTATTTGGGGGTGGTTTTAGGGGTCTTCACACACAAGTCCTTTAAATTCAGAAGCAGCTTGTTCTGAACATCTAAACCTTGCACAAATTGTGAGGCAAACCTTTCTTCTCTCCTCATGAACTCATTGGAAAGCTGTTAGGGACTGGAGCTGTTCTCCACTCTTTCTGACGTTCCTCTCCTGCTCCCTTTTGCCACTGCCACTTTCCCCCTCTCTCCTTCTCTTGCTACGATTTTCTCTTTCTCTCTTTCTTGTACCCTGGTTTCCCCCTTCTTGCTAACCACATGAAATTAAGCCAATGACTACATGGAAATGGGCTGAGGCTGAAATTTCAAGTTGCCCACCTGTGATTTAAAACAGCCCTTACCATAAAATAACATAATACAGTAGTAATGGGGAGGGGGACAAGCACAAACAAAAATCAATAAATGAATTATAACCAATTCACAAAGCAAATGCCTTTCCAATGAGAAATATTAGTTCCAGATTGCAGAAGACCAATTTCATATTAAAATTATACTTAAAATGATCTAATTTTACATCACCTTAGCTTTTTTAATAAGGCCATGAAATCATTAAAATAATGTATTGTTAAAAGCTATGCAATCTTTGGGTTTGCCAACATAATGCCATATAAACTGATTCAGACCCTGAGATCCTCATCTGAGGCCCTTTTTTGTGTGCCCCCTCCATGAATGGTCTGGAGGGTGGCAACATGAGAACAGGCCTTTTCTGTGGTGGCCCCCGCTTGCCGAATGTTCTCCCCAGAAAGGCTTACCTGGTGCCTTCGTTACATACCTGTAGGCACCAAGCAAAAACATTCCTATATGGGTCCATCCCACCTTTTCCTTATCTCTTTGTGTTCTTTTGCTTGTGTGCAAGGTGGGGAGGGCAGTTAGGTGGCTCTTGCCATTCATGGCCTTGTTTCTGGTACTTTATTGGTCTATCAACAATTTACATTAGTAGTTCAGGGGTTCATTCTTGATGTGTGTTTCTGTGGAGGTGGAAGGATCAGGAATCAAAAGTTTTGTGTCTCTTTTGTAGGAAATGTATACTTGTTTGTGCATTCTGCAATTTCCAGTGAGGGTGGAGGCATGTTGTTAAATTAATGGGGGGAAATGTCAGTAGAATGTTGCTGCTGTTGTTTTTTTTTTAAAAAAAAGAATGGCTTGTAATTTAATGCAGTCTGAAAGACAAAAGCTGGCTACAACACCATTCTATAGATTTTTTGTTTGTTTGTTTGAATTATATATACTGCCCATCATCATAAGATTGCAGGGCAGTTCACAAGATAAAAAAATACAAGGCAGGGGTGCCAACTTGAATAAAATATTGTGGGGGCTTAGGTAAGCCCCCACCCCACATAATTGATCACATGGCACAGTACACACACAACATTTGAATGAGGATGCTCATCAACTTTGTGGGAACCCAGCCCCCTGAAATACTTTATTGTGGGGGCTGAAGTCCCCAAAGCCCCTAGGAGTTGGCTCCTATGTTACAAGGTAAAAGCACAAATAAATAGATGAAGCTGTACTAAATATATGTGCACAAATGTGCACCTTTCTTTTTCTTTTTTAGCATCTCCCTATAACATTTATCATATAAATTAACTGACTGCAAGGAGAAAGCAAAAGTCAAAGAAAAAAAGCATGTGCTCGTCAAGCGGCTGATGACTGTAAGTTACTATCTGTATTTTTTCTGGGGAACTCTCTCTCTCTCTCTCTCTCTCTCTCTCTCTCTCTCTCTCTCTTATTATGATTACCATTATTCACACCCAGGGCCGGTTATGACTGTACTTCAAATTACAGTAAGAGACAAAAATGGAAGAGGTCTGTGGAGCCGTTCTGCGGGAAGAACATTGTGTCATGCAGCCCAACAGCAAAATAGAAAAATTGCATGTAATTATTTCCGAAGCTGAGCTTGATGATGATGATGATGTGCATGGGAAGAACTAATGGTGATGCACTCTGCTTGTTAGACGCCTTCCTTCCTGGCACCTCAAGGTTACAATAAGTGCACTTTGCGGGGGCTATTCCCCCGCCCTTCCTGCTACAGCCAGAATGTCACATCCACAAATAAATTCTGCATAGAGGGGGTTAATAATAATGTCTCCAAGATATTCTTAAAAATAATTTTAAGCAAAGTCTGGTGCAATGCAAGGCTGGCAGCAATTTCTCCCCCTCCCCGCCTCCCCCTTTAACTTCAGGCATCCTGTATTGATTGATTAATTATTCTCCCAATGAACTAACAAATATTGACCTCATACAGTTGAGCAGCATTTAGCCAAAAGTCCATAATCTACATTGATCACTTAATGGAACATCAAAGCTCAGCAGCTCTGACAGTTTTATGTCATTCAGCAAAAATCCACCCAGGCCTAGACGATACCCTGACCTTTCCTGTTAGGCATCCTTCGCAGTAAACTCAAGCAGCATAATAAAATTAAGGATTGTTGTGGCTAACGCTTTGTTGCAGGGATAGGAGCTGTTGTTGCCCTGATCACATTGGCCATCCCAACAGATTTACCAGCAAGTTAAGATCACGGAATTTGCATGAGCAGGCAGCGACCACCCCAGCCCCCAGGGACCACCAGAAAGGAATAATGACTCGTGACAACGTGTTATGGAATCTGGCCACAACTTTATTAAACTTTCAAATGTAGGAAGAGCTTGGCTTAGGCATTGGGTGTGTATCCCTCCCAGCCCCCCAGCCAGGGGAACTGGGGCTCCTCAGGCTAAATGGGATATGGGGGGGGGGGTCCTGCAAGACGCATGTGTACGCAGGCAGCCCACCCCCATATCCCCGTACACAGGGTAGTTCGCTGACAACCTTTCAGTGTATGGCCAGGGACACCCATATTACAACCCCTTTAAGAAGGGACCCTGGAATCACCGCCACGGGAGGGGGGGTGAGTCACCACTTCACGCCCCCCCCCCCATTTTAGGGAAGAAAAGACAAAAGGATTCCGCCCAAGGCCTTAAACCACCAAAGTTGTGGCGAATTGCTAAGGGGAAGACAAAACCTGCCAATGCAGGAAAAAAAATTCCCAGTTCTTCAACAGCAACCAGTCAAAAGACCGTAGCAGCACCCGCTAAACAGGAAGAAAAAAAGTTAAGAATTTTTTTTTAAAAGGGAAGGTTGGGTAGGTGAAACTCCTGAGCTGACTGCCTAGCTGCTGCTGACTCCACCCCCTATTTATGCGACTGGCTCCAACTCCCAGCCATGTAAATTGACCTCCAAAGAATATCACGGAGAGGCAGGCCAGCCCATACAACCGGTAAGTTCCCTGGGGTCCGAAGCGCCATGCGTGATCCCGCAAAGGGCACCCACGGTGTAAAGCAGGGGTCTGCAACCTTTAAGACAAAAAGAACCACTTGGACCGAAGGAAAAGACCCGGGAGCCGCAAAACCATTGCGACATTTAAAACAGTGGGGAGTGTCAGGGCACACAATGCGCCTCCTCCCCTCGCTAGTACCCGCCCCGGAGCAGCGGCAAAGGTGTAAAAGAGCCACATGCGGCTCCGGAGCCGCGGGTTGCTGACCCCTGGTGTAAAGTGTGAGTGCTCATTATCTTCAGTCAATGTTTCTCTCCCTGAAAGTGGGAGGGTTTTTAAAAAGCAAAAGGCGGAAGGAAATCACTGAAATTTTGAGTTGGAAAGGACCAATCAGGCCCTAATATTGCCTGGCCTCTTCCTTGCTGTCCTCTTCCTTCCCACAGGGCAAATTATAGCCTTCCTACCCAAATCTCCCTCCCTCTCACCCAACCAACCAACCTGTGAATCTCTATCCTACCCAGTCATCTGTGCAACTTGCTACTCTTGCCTTGACTCCTGCTCTGACAGAAGAGAGGCCTCTCTCTTTCCTCCTCTCCCAACACTTACGGGACTCCCATAAGGCTTACTGCCGAAAGTTCGTGAAACAGTTTAAACAGTATAAAGCATTAGATAAATGCTAAGATGGTGACAATGATCCCACTCGGATCAACTTATTTTATTTCCAGAGGACTCAGCTCTCATTAATCTTCTCGGGGACCATTTCATCGTATTTAGCACATGTGAAATTGCAGGCTATTTTCAACACCTGGAATAAAGGACATTGTTTGTAAATCACCTGCACAAAAGGCACAAATGACCTTTTCGCATGCTGCTGCTGCTGCTCAAGTGTGTCTTTTGTATTTTCTGCAGGTTGCAACCCCAACACAAATCTGTTTGGGGGTGTGTGACTAATTTATGTTTGCCCAAGTTGCAGTCTTGAAAATGGTACATTCTGCTGCCGCCTGACGACATCCAGCAATCAGTGTCAATTACGCGTGGTTGCCATGGTGACTAGAGAGCCAACAGTTCTTAAATCTTCATTGGACCACGAGTTTTATAAATACAGTGCCATTACGAAGGGCTTGCTTACAATGGGCAGGAGTAAAATTGCTCCCAGGTCTTTCGCACAAAGTTTAAGAAACTGCTTTGTACAAATAATTCTATAAATAATGCCATTCATTTCTCGAATAAAAAGGATCACACTGTGTTGCCTCGAAGATAACAGATGTGTCGTCATCCCCTCATCTTCCCAATGAATGAAAGAAATACCAGTTAATTTTGTATTTCAGGGTATTGTAGCTTAGGAAGGTATCAGACAGACAGACAGATATTACGAGTCAGTTTTTGAAAGTTTGGGCAGTGTGACTAAGAAAACGAATTCTGTATGGGGCTATGCAGATGCAAGTGTTAAGCAATACAGAGAGGATCTGGCTCAATTTGCAATCACTTATATGGGGGGAGTAACCTGAAGTGTAGGTGGGTTCAGGCATGACCCAAGACCAAGATTCAGCTCAAAAGGGATTTATTGGAACATCAGGAACAAGAAGAACAAGAATGTCAAACAGGGGCATTTGCCCATTATATTAAGCCGGCCCAGGCAAATGGGATGGTTAACAATAATCTAGGAATTGAGAAACACTTGAGAGAATAAGGTATTTATAATGTGACCTATTGCCATCAATAACATGGCATTCCTGTCTCCTTTTTTGTTTGTTGATAAGGGGCTTTTTCTTCTGTTCTTCTTACTGATCTGCTCAAAAAAACGTGTGCTTCACAGTGGGTTGGTGTATAAAACATCATCTACATGCTAGATATTCTTTTATTTGTCCTGAACTTACTGCCAAACTTCATTGGATGGTTTCCAAATTCTAGAGTTCTGAAAGAGAGACGTACACAGAGAATTATTTCTTCCTATTAGCGCTGCCATACTGTTCAAGGATGCACACTTAAAAGAAAATAGCCTTCGTTAGGATTCCCCTTGATTTCTTTCTTCCCTTGCCTGCAAGTTGTAGGCAAATATAATGGCAAGGGATACATCAAAACCCACTAAAAGGCTCCGTAGTGCAACCATTGTCAAACCACTTTAAGGATTTTCTAATACGCGGCTCCTATTTTTCTCAATTGACATCATAGTGGGTGCAGCTAATGGAAAGAGACATGGGACATAATGGACCAACTAGCTTCTGGCTGGGAAGAAGCAAATGGATCATGAATCCAGCTCTGCTCGCTAAAACAGGCCTAACGCTGAATAGGAGAGAGGATAATTCCCCACCCCCCCGCTCCTGCCAGCCACATTCCCTTCCAGACAGAAACCAAAAAACTGCCTCAAAGTGTTTTGCTTTCCTCATTATCCACCTCCCCACTCCATCATAAAAGCCAGCCAGGCAAGCTCAAGGCTGTTTGCTTTTAAATGAATCATAGCAGTACAATAAAGATGCAACACAGAGATTAAGTATAAATCAATGACATAAGCTGATGCTCATATCCAAATGTCCCAAAGAGCAAAAAATAAATAAATGCTCACAGTCATGAAAGGTTCCACCCAATAATGTGCCACAGAGGTGAGCTTTGAGTAGTATGGTGAGTCCTGTATCAGACCTGCTGCTCCTAGGACATGATTAAGGGACTTGTGGGGATTTGGTCATGTGATCCTGTCAGCAGTTCACAACGTTTCCTGCCAAACATGGAGACCTGATAGCTGTTTAAGGAAGACCATGAGTTCTCACAGGCTCAGGTAATTTGGACTCTGGGAAGGGATGTTGCAAAAAGACCTCTCTCAAAAACACACCAACCTATTCATGGGCAGAAGAATGAGGGTGTGTGGGCAGGGGGAATAATTTCTCTGAATTTTTCCAAGGGGTGGAGAAGTCGTTTGTTGGTTGGTTTGCAGCATTTTTTAATAACATTTAATTTAATTTCCCAAAAATAGCAAAAATAAAATAGTAACAATATCAAAACAATACAAAACAAATTGACTTCCCTCTAGGTTCCATTGTTTATCAACATACTGCATGTCCGTTGTAAAGTTATAAACCATTGTATTACTTATTATCCATTCAAAATTAAATTACAAGTAGTATTAAAACCCTGCCAATGTATTAACCTGAGTACATTGCTTTTGAATATATGCAATAAACTCCTTCCAATCTTCCTTAAATTCGTTATCGTCTCTTCTTCTTAGTTTCATTGTTAATTTTGCCATTTCAGCATATTCCATTAATTTAACTAGCCAATCATCTTTAATTGGGAAACCTTCTTCTTTCCAATGTTGTGCTAGTAATATTTGTGTGGCTGTAGTTGCATACATAAATAAGTTCTTTAGTGATCTTGGTAAAGCCACTCCAGTAATACCTAGTAGGAAAGCTTTTGGTTTTTTTAAACAAAAGTTGTTTTAAACATCTTCTTCGTTTCATTATAAATCATTTTCCAATATTTCTTTACAATTATACTATCTCACCACATATATATAAAAAAGTCCCTTCTGTTGTTTTACATTTCTAACACTTACTTTTATACAATTTTGCTAATTTCACTGGAGTTAGATACCATCTATAAATCATTTTAATATAATTTTCTTAATGCTGCATGCAAACAAACAAAATTATATGTTTGCAGCATTTATACCCTGCCCTTTAACCAAAAGGGCTACTAAATGGCTTACAAAAATCTTTTCTAAGACCGTTCCTCCCTTGAGGCTCATGACAGGCGAGGAAAAAGGAATAGGTGGGAGAAGGAGGGGGAAGCAAGCTCAAGCTACAGGGTCAAATTAAACATCGTGCTATGACAAATGTTCTGTCTACACAAGCATTTCATCTTTCCAAATGAAATCAGCCCCCAACCCCCCACACTGCATACTGTTTTTGGGGTTCGTCTGACATCCCCACCATCACCACCTTGCGGGGCATGAGAGGCACAGCGCAAGGAGGGGGGAACCCGCTGCACAAGTGGAAGTCCGTACACAGGGCTTGCACAGACATGCTTGTGAGGTGAATCCTGCCCACAGTTCTTGAAATCACAGCCGATGTCAGTGATGGCTCTGCTTGCCTTCCCTTTGATTTGGCCTGTGTCATGTTTGGAAGGTATGCGGTCCTCCTGCCCACTTTTCAGAGTGGCTCATGGCCATAAGGCTGGCCCTAGCATGAGGTAGGGGCATGTGGCTGCCTCTGGTGGCAGTATATTGATGGAGGGTGGGGAGAAATGGGATAGTTTTAGAAAACATCTGAAGGCAGCCCTGTTTAGGGAAGCTTTTAATATTTAATAGATTATTGTATTTTAACATTTTGTTGGAAGCCGCTCAGAGTGGCTGGGGAAACCCAGCCAGATGGGCGGGGTATAAATAAATTATTATTATTATTATTATTATTATTATTATTATTATTATTATTATTATTATTATTATACCATTTGGCCTCTTAGCCAGCCTGCCTTCAGGCATGGTGAAGGACGCTAAGTGTGGCCAACTGCAAGAGCAGAGCCCTGCCTTCTGATAATACTAATTCCTGATGGAGGTGTAGATTTTGTCCCTTCCCCCTTACTGCCCTCCTTTTAAAATTGCCCAAGCTCTGAATGCAATGCTTATCCCTTTAAGACCTGAAAGACTTGTACATATATCAGCCCTCACAGTGAACTTGCCACATGCTGCCACAGAGCTATATTAGCCTGCTTTTCGACAGCCTTAAGCCAGATATTCAGAAATAGAGTCCCTGCCTTGGCAAGTAATATGTAGCCATCTAGGTGGTATGCCCTGATTTACATTTGGCTTACTCCATATTTTCCACGAGTGCATAACTCTTTTCTAGGTTTCCCTGAGTAAGTAAATTTAACTCCTACTGAAAGCTCCAGTAACTGCTTTAAGCAGGATGGATTTAGCATTTGCAAATGTTACCTTTACAGCACTTTTTGCAGCCTCTGCATTCCTGAAATTTGCAAAAGGACAGTGATAATGGTTGCTGCAAACATTTTCCAATAGCAGATTTTTACTAGTTTCTTCCTCTGAAACGGTCAGTAACAAATGATTCAGTAATAATAGATGGTTGCTCTCACCATACACTCTTATGTTGATTTCTTGTATGGTACACGCAGCTTTGATTTCTTGGGTGCCTTTAAAGCACATTTCTTGTAATTGTTTTCTCATAACGACACCAGCAAGATTGTCAGATAAAACAGTGGCCTCGTCCTCCACCATTTCTTTAAGGCCAGAGGTAGGGCAGTGTTGTGAGGTGGGGCGGCTGCAGAGCTCTGGATAAATGTTAAATGGTAAGAAATGTTCACATACCCTGGGCCACCTCACAGCAATAAGGTACGCTGAAGCTCAACCCCATGCCCACTTAAATTATGAACAAAATAAAGTGCCCTGTAAATGATGCAGGAAAAAACAGAAACATCTTTTGTGGGGAAGAAACCTTTAGAGAAATTAGATAAAAGGTTTTGGCACAGCACCGGCACACATGGTAGACTGGCCATGTCAACAGTTCGTTATAAGCCTAGATCACAGGCAAATTGTTTACTCAGACTAGAGTTTCGCTAAATACACATTCAGTCCATGCAAATGGAACATGTCAGCACCAGTGGTGGGGGTAGGGATGGGGTGAAATTTCAATTCCGTTTGCCTCTCAAGGTGAGCCTACCTAATTTGGAGTTTCCAAAACAATGGGTGAACCAATACACTGTCATCCTTCATGATTTGCATTTCTCTGAATTTTGCAATACAGTTCTCCAGTCAAGTAATGTGGGCAAAAATGCATAGACTGCAGTTGAGTGTCGGTAAAAATGCATATATTGGTGCAAATAACATACAAAAGTGCATTAGTTATGGGGAAATTGTTTTGCCAAAAATGTTTATTTTAGGCAAAATTGTGGACTTTTCTCTAAAGGAAACTGAAGTGGGAATGTGAAGAACTGGATTTAGGACTGGAAAAATAAAATAAAAACTACATGCAACCAAAGCTGACAGATTCATCCATCTCTAGATGTGTGCATGGAATCCATAATACATACTAAGGAGTACCAATTCTGGTGGCTTTAAAAGGAATTTAGACAAACCCAAGCAGGAAAAGGGCTATCAATGACTATTGGTCTGTATTGCTTTCAAATATCTTTACGTTGCTGTACACTTTCCCTCTGCAGGAGGGCAGTAAATAAATACGTGTGTGTGTGTGTGTGTGTGTGTGTGTGTGTGTGTGTGTAATACGAATATTAGTCATGATGGGTTTGTTCTACACCCTGTGTCAGAGGCAATATTCCTCTGGGAATCAGAACTGTGGAGACTTTTATTGCACTTTGGTCCTACTTCTGGGCATCACCACTGGTGGAGAAAGAGGAGTGCGGGGGGAGCGCACCACCCCCAGCAGTGCAATCCCCAGGGTGCCATTGCTGCTCTCCCCCCCCCCGTGCTGGGCGCCATGCCCCCAGGATGCGCACCACGCCCCTGGGATGCACACCAGCCCTGCCCCCACCTGCTCTCCGCCCCCAGAGCCAGAGCATGAAGCTCCACCACTGGGCGTCACACAGAAATCTTGGTTTGCAACTGTGAGAAGAAAGTGCTGGAATAAAACGGGCAGTAAGGCTGTTCTTATGTTCTTAATCCAGCCAAGTCCCATGTTGGGACCTTCATTTTTCAAGCCTGGAAAATGTATTTGTTTTAATATGGATTAAAACCAAATTGTTGTCTGAGTGCAGTTTTATCTACCATCTAGAGTTCTTCTCTGCACTTATGGTCAACAGAAACCTGACTGCGTTTCTCACCAGTTATGATAGCTATTCCATAGTGTGTCCCTTTATTTTCTTGGGAATTAAATCTCCTCTTGGGAAGTGCAGTGGTCCACACGGAAAGTCAAGGCATATGGCTCTTCAGCTTGTCAGTGAGTACAAGACTAATTTCCTCTGAGTATGGAAAACCTTATCAGATGAAGGTAGATTCTCTGCTCACAAACCGAGGAGGTGGGGAAAACACCTGCTAGGTAAATTGGAGTCATATTATTAATACATAAATTTAAAATCCAAGCAGAGAGTTTCTCCTTGGGAAATTAACATTGCCATTTTACTTAAAGTGAAATGAATGGCATGAGGTTACTCTTCTGCATATCAGATGCATCGAACACAGGAAGGGGGTGGGAAAGAAACTCGGTCCTCGTTCTACTGAATACAGAGAAAACCCTGAAGTCACCATTGGGTCAATTGAATCAGGGACGATCCGATCGTCAGAGATAAAAACAAAACAAAACCACATTAAACAAATGAGGGTCTTTTACAACCGGCTGTGTGATTTAAAATTCAAGGTGAACCATGTGGTTAGGGGTTGATTAGACGAGTTGTCAGATTTATTAATAAAGCATTGGGTTTTTCAAGTACCATTCAGGACCAAAGGAAACTGGACTTTAACAGCAGTTGTGCAAAAACTGAAATAGCACTGCCCATTTAAACAGATGGTTGTTGGTTTATAAATTTTGCTAATTATGCTTAGTATTAATGGTGGCCAACAATTTGGCGTGATATCTTTTTCGTTTTTTACCAACAACAACAACTATTCCTACCTGGTAGAGCATATTGTGTGGAAGTCAGTGTCACACAATTACGAACATTTGCTCTGCACAATCATTTCCCCTCACCAGGTGGAGTGATTCCTCCTTTCCTCCCCCTATGTGCTGTTCTGGAGGTTCTTCCAACCACTCCAAGCTAATTTCAGCTACTGCAGAGGAGAGGGGCAAAGCCCCATTGAGCTCTGTTAGCTGCAGATAAGTAAGGACTAGCAGGTGGGACCATTTATGGTGACCAGCAAGCCAGAAGTGTTCCTCTTCCTGTTCTAAATGCATCAAAGGCTCTGCTGATCTCAAGGTCTTAGAGCTTCAACACTCCTTTTATATGATTGGCTAGGGCCAGTTCTTACACTGTAGGATTGCCAGAATTGCCATTTCCCCTTTCTAGATACAACCCACATCATATACACTCCAACATACCAGGACACATGTCATTCATCACTGTGCTCTTGCGGCAGCCAGTTGACTCATGTGAGAGCATGGCCCCCCAAAATGGGTGTCTTTGGAGGCCTTGCTCTCATGGGAGCCAAAACAGGACAATGAGAAGTCGGGGTGGCTTCTGTAATTCCAGCATGTCCTGCTCAAAGCGAGGCAATAGATAGGCTTGTCATATTGATATTTTAAGATGGGTGCTGGACCTTTTTCAGCCTGAGGGCCTCATTCCCTTCTGGGCAAGGCCAGTGGGGCCAGAGGCAAACGTGGGTAGAGCAAAGAATGTAAATGTTACCTTTGTGTAGCAGGTTAGCTTTTACATGCACCCCTCTGTATCCTCCATCCAGGCAAGCAAAGGGCATTATCAGAGTTTAGGGACACATTTCAGCCACACAAAAATCCTCCAGGATGGTATAAAGCAGGGGGAGTGAAGGATATGAACTTGGAACATGGGATGTGGCATGGGAAGATTTCCAAGGGCCCAGAGCCTTTATCAATGGTCATTGCAAGGTGGTGGTGGTGGTGAACGGGTGGGTCAGCGCAGTGCAGGGAAGTGACTACTGAGCAGCCAGCACTAACTTTGTGATAAATAAATACGGTAGAGGGAAAGACAGACAGACAGACAATGTGTCCCATTCATACGTTGTCATTGGTAGGTGTCCAGTAAACCCTTCCCTCCAAGGGAATGAGGTCCTCAACTCCACAAAGGTACAGTTGGAGATGATCATAAAATTTATCAGTGGGGAAATTGGCTGGCCAAGGGCTTAGTTAGTTGTTTTCTTTGTCTAGCAACAACCACAACACTGAAACTGTCTCCTCTCGTCCTACTTTCTTACAACAGCCATCCCAGCATATAGGAGCATGATAAATCCTCATAGAAGGTGAGTGTTATTTTCAATAACGATGAAATATGGTCTTTCCACTTCCGCCCCCAAACCAGCTAGATTCCTCATAAATATTATACATCCATGCTCTTGCATTTCCTAACACTTGGTAATCTAGAGCACATTGCTGTGGAGATGCAACACCTCCCTCCCCAAAGCTCATATGTAAATGCATGGCACTGCTGAAATTTATGAAGGTGCTTTAGGCTGTCTTGAAGTATTTACTTGGAAGGAGACCAACAGAGATAAATTTAGTTGGTACTTTCTCTCAAAAATGGAGTTATTTGTTACCCAAATAAGCAAAACTTTGGCCAGAAGTGGACAAAGTACTTCAAATTTATTACTTATGCATGAAGTGTGACTTAACTTATATTGGGGGGGGGTGTTCCATGGACATTCCTGGTTTTCCACTTTTCGCTTGCTTTTTTTCATTGTGTTCTAATTGTTATGGTTAAGAATGGCCTTTTGGGGGGTACTGTTTAAAGAGAAACTTGCAAAGAAATGAGGGTTTAGGCCATCAAAAGTTTAATTTGGCAGACGTCAAGGGAAACACAACCCTACCACAGCAAACGAATAATTATTCAGATGCATAGTTTGAGCATCCTCTTACTTAGCTATTGTATACCCAGTACTGTTATTAACACTCCTATAGGGCAGGATTCAACTAATGAGTCCCTTTCAGTGGAAGCCCTGTAATTTGTTTGCACAATGGGGTTCCCCCCTTCTCTTCTCCAACATGCCCCTTGCCACCCCCCCCCCAAATTGGGAGTCAAGAGAACCCCAATGGGGGGTGGGGAGGAATCAGTTCATCCAGCAAACCAATCACAGAACCACCGCCTTAGCACAATGTTCAATTCGTCCCATAATCCTTCATGGCTGGTTGCTGCCACTTACCTCGATTTAGCATAGAGTTGCTCCCCTTAAACCATGGGTCCCAACACACTTCCTGGAGTTTCTGTATTTATTCATTTATTTCCCTTCTGTTATGTACTGAAGTTCTCACCCTGGGCCAGCAGGGGGATACTGTGGATAGTTTTCACTCAGGTCCACATATGCAAATAAGGGATTGAAAGTGACGTTCAGTGATTGGATAGTTACAGAAAGTGGTTACAGTTACATTGTACTGGAGCTCTATATAAGCAGGCTGGCTGAACCCTTCAGTTCAGTTCTTTTCTGGCCTGTGAATAAAGAAGAGTTGTTTGAAGAATCGCTGTGTCTGATATGTTCACTCACAACTTAACATCTTCTTCCCAAGAGCTCAGGGTGGTGCACTTGCCCCTCTTTTATTATCACAACAGCCCTGTCAGATAGGCAAAGCTGAGAGGGAGTGACTGGCCAGAGGGTTTAAATAAGGACCTGCCTATTTAAGCTCAGCACTCTTTAACAACTGCACCACATTACACTGCCTGATTTATAAATGCAGACTTGAGCCAACCTCAAAGGAACTGAAAATGTCATGCCCTAATGTGTGATACATGTGACATATTTTCCTGAGTTCAGTCCCAGAGCCCTGCCCTGTACATAACAGATCATAGAAAAGCAAATTTTATGTATTATCACACATTTAAATATTAAGGTTTCCTAAGTTTCCAGACATGATTTCCAAATCATGCACAGCAGTGGTCGCACAGCTGGGGGGAGGATAGCATGTAAATCAGCTCTTTGTATCTGAATTCTTGGAAGGATTTACAGTAAATGGAAAATCTGCTGGGAATTACGTACGTATCTCAATTCCCAGTACAAGCACTAATATAAAGTAGTAAAAATGCAGACCGAAATTCCAGAAGAAGTTGACTAATACAACAAGATACGTAAAAGACTTTTTTTATTTGCCATAGTTCGGTTTTTCATTTCCTTACTTCCCTGACTGTTTCATTCCTGACTGTCATTATTAAGTCCCAGAGTGGAACTTAACCTTTGAAATCATTTGCACAGACCTACAGGAGCTGTAGCAAGTTATAGATGCACAAACACTGGTGGAGCACTGCACTTGTTCTGTGCAAAACTCTGAGAGTTTTTCCTTGACCAAAATATGTAATTCTGTCCCTGTCTTTCTCCGTTCTACCTGGAAATACCCTGGATTGCACATGATGCCTTTTGCATACAAAGTGTGCTCTCTGCCAGTGAACTATGGGCCTCCCTTCAAAACATCACATAACTATCAAAGACAGCATCATAATCAAACTTAACATCTGCATGATGCATAGGTCTAGTGTCAAAACAGAATCCAGAGCCCAGGCAAAGTCGTCCTTAATATATTTTATTCTGTAAAACTAATACAAAGTGAGAATGAATTTCTTTAAAATCTGGCTCTTGCAAAATCTTTTTATGATGCTCATTGGAACAAAACTTTCCATTGGAAATTGTCAGTTTTAATTACAGCTGGAAGGGCAGCTGCAGTACTTTTTATAGACCAGCAATGAAAACAGACTAAGCCACCTACTTAGGCAGAATGATTACATAAAACATAGAATATACTGAAAACAGTAAACGACCCTAACAGGCCAGGCTAAGGCTGCAACAGCAAAACAAATCAGATTTGGGCAGGAATGATGACAGCGTTGCACATTTGTAGGAGAAGAAAAGCAGGAAAAAGAAAATACTAAATGATAATTGAGATGAGGGTGGTATCATTCATATATATATATATATATATATATATATATATATATATATATATATATTTCAGTGGGGAAATAAATTGAAGGAAATAAAGAAAGGGAAAAGGAAGAAGTGCTTGAAACTGTAATACAATGCAATATACAATATATAAGTAGTATGATTATTCCAATTAATATAAAATTATTAACAAGATGATGATGGTATCTTAACAGGAGGAACGCCACAACATGTCTCTCACATGGGTTAATACTTAAGAAGTAAAATGATAGGTAAAACCAAAATATGAGGATGTGAGTCCTGGGTGAAATAAATGGGGTTCAACTTGCTCCAGTCAAGTTTATTTGCCTAAAACTGACCTGGAAATAGATCAGTACAGTATAATGTTCATCATAAAGAACTGCATTTATGATGGAAACCTTTCAGAGCTAAAACAGCCCAGTACCCCCTAATCTGAGACAACAATCTGTCTTATTTATTTTCCATTATATAACAACCGGCACTGCTCTTATCTTGAAGCAATTAGCTTCAGTTTCTGATACTAAATCCCTGCATTAGGGTTTTGAGGCAATCAGAAGGGCATATGGGAGCTGCCAAGGTTCCTGTGAACAACATGATGCTGTGGTGAGGATATATCTTTAATCACAAGCACCTGATCTGTGTATATGAAATAGTACATGTAACCAAGGTAAGGGATCAGCCTTAACTACTGAGTAGAAAAAAGGCTGTTTATATGAAATTAGCCAGCATACAAGATGAGACCCAAAGCTGTGAATATGAGGTATTGGATAAGAAGGGAGAGGTCAACAGAAGGTAATGTCCTTCATCTTTTCTTTCCTAGGATAAATTCAAAACAGATGCAGTGCAAGGTTGTTTTTTCCTTAATGTCGTTGCGCCCCCAGGCCCCCAAGCCCTTCCCCCAGTAAATAACTTCACACTGACACATAATTTTGGTTTAAGGTAATGGGCAAAATTTAGGCCACAACTTTACTGATCACAGAAAAGTGAGTGGTATTGGCTTAGGCATTGGCAACAGACTATAACTGACTCCTGCCTCTCTGGCTAGTAAACACCAAACGAGAGAGCAACATTGATGGAAATCAACCGAAGCTCATCCTGTGGTCCTGGCATGGCCCTAGCCCAGGGGTAGGCAACCTAACGTCCGGGGGCCGGATGCGGCCCATTCGCCTTCTCAATCTGGCCCGCGGATGGTCCGGGAATCAGTGTGTTTTTACATGAGTAGAATGTGTGCTTTTATTTAAAATGCATCTCTGGGTTATTTGTGGGGCATAGGAATTCGTTCATTTTTTCTTCCAAAATATAGTGCAGCCCATCAGATGGTCTGAGGGACGGTGGACCAGCCCATGGCTGAAAAAGGTTGCTGGCCCCTGCCCTAGCCCCTCAAGTGGACTTCGGACGAGATCCAGGACCCCCAGATTCCTTTACCAGAATACCCTTATAAATGGAGGGGCAGGTGATGGCCGCACCTCCTCTCCCACACACTTCAATAAGCCAATGCCTAACCAACAAACCCTACAAAGTTGTGACGATTGCTAAGGGGGTAGGCGAAAATGAAGTGGCCACTGCCAATTTGCCAAATGGAAAAAATTCCTACCTGGCCCCTGTTCCAAAACAGGTGACCAACCAATATCCAAAGCAAGGCCACAGCAGCAACACCTACAAATAGGGATGGGAGGGCGGGTATTCAGCAGCGCGAAGCAAGTGCCTCATTCACATCACGCTGCCATTTTTATAGGCCCCCACGAATCACGCCACCTGTGTTGACTGGCTCAAACAGCCTGGCGTGATTGTGGGGCAGACCGACAAGGCCTGGGCCACACCCAGCACCTTTAACTTAGTGGGGGGGGTGTCTTAGAGGCCTGTGAACAACCAGGACCCTCATTAAAGAGGATCTCATTTATCCATTGGATCGTCCAGTGACTCATCTGAAGTGACGCACTGGCCGCAACTCATTTGACCATAAGTAATATGGCCATAAAACAAGCACAAATGGAGTAGATAACCATGTTGTGCATATTCATTCTCATATTACTTTCGGCTACAGTAAAGTTTCAACAATGAACATTTCTTCTGAATATGCAAACCCCACCTCCATTACAACCGACACTGTGGATTGTGTTAGCTCCCTGTGAAAAAGAAGGCACCTTTCACCATATGTGGTGGACATGTAAGGCAGCAAAAGAATTTTGGGAAATGATATATAATGAATTGGGGGGGGGAGTTAAAATAACCTTTTCTTTTAAAAACAAACAAACGAAGCTTTTCTTTAAGGAATTTTAGGTGCCGAAATCCCAATGGAGCAGAAAAGACTACTGCTGCTCGGATGTTAATCGCCCAGAGATGGAAAGAAGATAAAGTCTCTACCAGAGAAGAACAGCAGATTAAGTTGATGGATTATGCCAAATTGGCAAAAATGACCGGAAGAACCTAAATAAATAAATAAATAAATTTGTATACCACGCTTCATCCATAGATCCCATTATGCTTCTGCAGAGCAGTTGATGGGAATTGCAAATCTGGAGAGCACTGTTGTTCTCAGTCCTGCTATCAGTGGCAGACTGACCAATCTACATGGTTACTTCACCACCATGGCTCTTGACTGGCTCCTCTCCACCCTGCTACAGAACACCAGAGGTGTCGAGTCTGGGCGGAAAATACAGGAAGGTTAAGGTCTGTGGAAGGTCAGAAGAGAGCAGTCCTGCTATCACCATCATCTTAGCAATACCCTTGGTGCCTTACATATGGCAGAACATGGAGGCCAGTGGGGTTCAAGGATATGCATGTTTTAAGTCAATATATACAGTACTGTAATTTGGTGGTTCTGACCTGATCAAGGTTTTCCCCTATCAGCCCACCTCTTGCACTGAGAGCCCACTTATGTCTGAACTGCTTATGCATTGCCAGTTTTTAAAAAAATAAAAATAATTATTATTATTTTGTGTGTGTAAAATTTTGCATAGAATTTTGCATGCATAGAAGATTTACATGTATATAATGCATATGAAGGATTCAAGCTGCATGCATAACTTTAGAAGTATTAACATACGTATTATTGCCAATTATATGCATTGTTATATACATTTGTCTATGTGCTTCTACTTTGGGAAACCTCAAGTAAGTATGCTTATAACAATGTGTATTACCGTATTTGCGCCCTATAGGACGCACCGGCCCATAGGACGCACCTAGATTTGGGGGGGGGGAATAAAGGGGGGGAATTATCCCCCCCCCGAGCTTCCCCCGCCCCCAGAACAGGTAGCTCTCCACAAACCGTGGGAGCCCAGCGCGAAGTCACGCCGGGCTCCCACAGCTTGCGGAGAGCTGCGCGAAGCCCGCTCTGGGAGCATGCGGGGCCTTAAACAATGTCGGGGGACAGCAGGAAGGCGTGCTGCGCCTCCCCGCTGTCCCCCGAGCTTGCGGGGCTGGCAGTGGGGCTCTCTTGAAGCCTGGAGAGTGAGAGGGGTTGGTGCGCACCGACCCCTCTCGCTCTCCAGGCTTCAATGAAAGCCTGCATTCGCCCCATAGGACACACACACATTTCCCCTTCATTTTTGGAGGGGGAAAAGTGTGTCCTATAGGGCGAAAAATACGGTATATACATAATACATATTATAAACATATAAAAATGGTTTGGATTTTTGGTAGAAACGGTGGGCGGGAAAGCTCATTTCTCTTCAAGTTCAAGGAGCAAGAAAAAATTGCATGGATAAGCTCAACATCAAGATTGTTCAGAAAATTCTATCTCTAATTATCAGCATGGGAAACAGTTCCCTGTATGGTTGTCAAGAGCCATGGATTGCAGTAGAAGACTTGTCTATGCATGCAGCTCTGAATCAAAACTCCAATGTAGTCATCATTTTCTGGTATGAGATCTAACCTTTTAGAGAAAAAGTTGTAATTCCATGATTATTACATGCAAAAGCAGGCAACAAGATGTCACAGCATGGAACAAAGGAACATTGTGACATTATTGGCAGGTTCTTGGGAGAAATGTATAATCTCCTGTTTTTGTTATTATTTTCAAATCCTCTATAAATCAGAAATCCTCTATAAATCAGGAAAAAAACTGGTGATCTATGAGTATTTCCACTTCTTAATAAACAGCTTCCTGTGTTCTGTGTACTTCCTGTTTCAACAGTTTTAGGCTGAATTGTCTATTATTATTTTTCTGTGTGGATTTAATTGGGTCATGCTGCTATCAAAAAGTGGGTCACTTTCTCCTATACAGAATCTGTTTTGTGCCTGCCCATTTATAGTTCAGTGGCTCTATTGTTTATTGGCCAAACTCTATTGTTTGTTGGCACTGTCCTCTAGCTTAGCCAAGAGGCACTGATGTCCCCAAAGAGCAGTATATATGGATTGTCACATACTGAGAAAAGGGTATGTTTCAAACAAGCCCAAGACTTGTGCATGTTATAGGACAACCATGAAACATGGACAAATCAGAATTTGCTTCAGGCTGACCCCACAAAAGCCGCTCTCTTTCAGTATAACACAATGCTTCATCTGAAACAATGCCTCCCTAGATTGCCAGGACCACTGGCAATGAGCTCAGTTTTAGGTATATCTTAATGTGACTTTGGCTTTGCTGTAACTCCCAGAACTTCCAGACATGCTCAGCCAAACCACAAAATTGGTAATAAAACTTAGTCCTTCCCATGGGGAACCAGTGTGCCTCTTCTTTCTGCAAAATACTTGCCTTTTTAGGTAATGAAGACAGAAGGACAGAGGAACAACTATTATTATTTGGAATACAACTAAATAATACAACAGCAGGTTCCATCCATGCTCAGTCCTGCACCAAACTCCCATCCAGTTCTTGTTTATGTAACAAATCTGTATTTTTAGAGGGCTGCTGGAGGCTGGCTTAAAACCACAAATAACAATAAACCACAGAGACTCAGCTGCTGTTTGGTGCCCTTTAACTCAGGGCAAGGTACACCATCATATTTGTCCCAGCTCCTGCCAACTTAGCAGTTTGAAAGCATAGTGGCGCTAGTAGATAAATAGGTACTGCTGCGGTGGGAAGGTAAATGGTGTAACCATGTCATCACGGTATCCTGAGCACCAGAAGCTGTTTAGTTATGGCTACAGGACCTAGAAAAGCTGTCTGCAGACAAATGCTGGCTCCCTTGGCCTGAAAGCAGAGATGATTACCACACCCAATACTCAAATTCAACTGGACCTAACCATCCAGGGGTCCATCCATCATCTACTATTTAACATCTGTACTCCATAACAAGGTATTTGTATCTAACTGAAAGGATATCTGGTAATCAAATGGATTCTTCCCACTGTGTCTGCTCTCTTCTGACCTTCCACAGACCTTAACTTTCCTGTATTTTCCACCCAGACTCAACACCTCTGGTGTTCTGTAGCTGGGTGGAGAGGAGCCAGTCAAGAGCCATGGCAGTGAAGTAACCATGTAGATTGGTCAGTCTGCCACAGAGTCTTAGGACAAATATTTATCACAAGGATGGGGAACTCCAGATGTTGCTGGGATACAGCATCCATTATCCCTCACCATTTGATATGCTGGCTGGAGCGGACAAGAGTTAGGGTACAACAACATCTGGAGGTTTATGGAAATGTCATGTTCCACAGAAGCTTTAGAAAAAGAAAAAGGTTTCCATATTGATAGAGGCTACCATTAACCCAAAATTCAGGTTATATATCTATTTGCTTAACATCTTACTATGGGAAATCATTTTAATAGTACTTTAAGTCAACAACGTTATCATGCTTTTATGGACTGTTTGATTGACATAAGCAGCAACTCTAGCTTGAAACTGAACCCACTTTTTCAAAAGCAGTATAAATCATCAGCTTTTACAACTTCTTGATTACCTCCTAATGTTCACAGAAAACAAAGATAAAAACTAAACAAAAATCACCCTCTGATGAAAGCCTGCTGAGCACTCGAAAGAAACTTTTATTAAACAATATCTAGTTAGCAACACCCTATTGGGCCATCAGTGAAGAGTGGTGATTATGGAGTGCTTTTCTGCATAAACAGAATGCATTTCATAAACTGTTGATGAAGGCTCTCTGGTGTATCATATATCTACCAACTTGCTCCCAGTAACAGAGGGAAATTTGATGCAGTTTGTTGCACTTTTAGGACATGCAGTAGCATATAAGAAAAACCCTGCTGGATCAGACCAAAGGCCAGCAGCAGACTTTGGTAATGGGACAAAATTTGGTGCCCCCGCAACTTTGAGTAGGTACTCATATAAATATGGGTAGTAGTAGTAGTATGATGCACCCCCTCGATTCGGCACCCTTTGTGGGGGAACCACCCACACCAACCTAAATTTGGCAATGCCAAAAACCCATCTAGTTTTTACAGCAGCCAAACAGATGCCTATGCAAGCAGGACCTGAGTGCAGAACTCTTCCCACTTGCTGTCCAGCAACTGATATTCAGAAGCCTTCATAATGGATATGCCACTCAGGGTAGAGATTTGCACAAGAGAGATCTTCCTTAGACAAGTGTCTGAGCCACCAGCAGTCCTCTCTATAGAGGGCTATCAAAGGACATCCCTCTAGTTAAAGGCGTTCTCTTTTTGAAAGTTTGTCTGGTTTGAGGATAAAGAAGGAAGAGCAAAGGCATTGAAGTTGCCCATCCACAATTAGAACCTGGGCAGCAAACTCATCAGGCACACAGACCAACAGGTCACACCTTTCTTTCCTCAGTATGGCGAGATGTATTTTTATTTAAATTACAATAAATGTAGAAATTATCTCTAAACTTGCGTCTCCTTACATAAAATAGCATGTGCATATATTATGCAAATCACTGTCATCTTGCATTATGCATTTGCTCTTTGAGAGGGCAAGTGGCAACCCTACAGATAATTAAAGCACATATTACATTTGCCACGGGAATGCCACCTAAAACCACCTCCTTTTGGTGACTGATCCACACCTCTATAACTTACGGAAGTTGTCACCATGTGAAGCATGTCCAGTGTGTGTGTGTGTGTGTGTGTGTGTGTGTGTGCATCCGCATGTCTTCAACAATTGCCTGGAACGTGGAACAGGTAAGTGGAGATTCACAATGTGAACTAGATGGTGAGAACTTCCATCTGGTACAGCAAGGAGAAGGTCAGTCATCCTAGAGAGGCTGTTTTCCTCACCATTAAATCACAAGGAAAGCCCTGGAAGATCAAACCATAGATCTATATCATCCTGCTTCCCACAGTGGTCAACCAGCCACCTTTGGAAAGCCCAGAAGCAGGTTGTGACAGCAATACCTGCTTTAGTTCCCATAAAATGATACAAGCTCCCTCTGATTGACTATGCTACCACTCAGTGGATTTGTAACTGGCTGACTGACCGAACCCAAAGGGTGCTCATCAATGGTTCCTCTTCATCCTGGAGAAGAGTGACTAGTGGGGTGCCACAGGGTTCTGTCTTGGGCCCGGTCTTATTCAACATCTTTATCAACGACTTGGATGATGGACTCAAGGGCATCCTGATCAAATTTGCAGATGACACCAAACTGGGAGGGGTGGCTAACACCCCAGAGGACAGGATCACACTTCAAAACGACCTTGACAGATTAGAGAACTGGGCAAAAGCAAACAAGATGAATTTTAACAGGGAGAAATGTAAAGTATTGCACTTGGGCAAAAAAAATGAGAGGCACAAATACAAGATGGGTGACACCTGGCTTGAGAGCAGTACATGTGAAAAGGATCTAGGAGTCTTGGTTGATCACAAACTTGACATGAGCCAACAGTGTGATGCGGCAGCTAAAAAAGCCAATGCAATTCTGGGCTGCATCAATAGGAGCATAGCATCTAGATCAAGGGAAGTAATAGTGCCACTGTATTCTGCTCTGGTCAGACCTCACCTGGAGTACTGTGTCCAGTTCTGGGCACCACAATTCAAGAAGGACACTGACAAACTGGAACGTGTCCAGAGGAGGGCAACCAAAATGGTCAAAGGCCTGGAAACGATGCCTTATGAGGAACGGCTAAGGGAGTTGGGCATGTTTAGCCTGGAGAAGAGAAGGTTAAGGGGTGATATGATAGCCATGTTCAAATATATAAAAGGATGTCACATAGAGGAGGGAGAAAGTTTGTTTTCTGCTGCTCCAGAGAAGCGGACACGGAGCAATGGATCCAAACTACAAGAAAGAAGATTCCACCTAAACATTAGGAAGAACTTCCTGACAGTAAGAGCTGTTCGACAGTGGAATTTGCTGCCAAGGAGTGTGGTGGAGTCTCCTTCTTTGGAGGTCTTTAAGCAGAGGCTTGACAACCATATGTCAGGAGTGCTCTGATGGTGTTTCCTGCTTGGCAGGGGGTTGGACTCGATGGCCCTTGTGGTCTCTTCCTACTCTATGATTCTATGATCCTAGAGGTAGCATAAAGCCATCATGAGTAATAGCCTCAATAATTTGGCTCACCCCCTTTTGTAGGTATGCACTGTATGAAGAAGTGCTTCCTTTTGCCTTTTAGTTCTGGATCTCCCACCATTCAATTTCACTGGATGACCCTCAGGTCTTACAATATGAGGGGCAGGGGACTTCTCTCTCTCCACTTTCTCTGCACCAGCCTTCCCCAATTTGGTGTGCTCCAAATGTTTTGAAATACAACCAGGAGTGACTCACCGAGTGGGGCAGATCCACAAGTTGCAATTTATAAAATGATTTAACACATATCTGCTTCATAATACCATTTTTTTCAAAGTCAGTTGCACAACTCAGATGAAACACAAAATCCATACCATGGAAATCAACAATTGGTCCTTAGAATACTATCCACAGGATCCTAGACATGTTTGTTCCAAGTCATATCCTACTGAGTTCAGGAAGACTTATTCTAGTTCTTAGGACTGCAGCTTCAATTCTTACTAATATTCCTCCACTGACTTCTGTGCTACTTTGGCACGATTCATGACTCCGCACAACACCAGCCATATAATTTAGCAAAGAAATATGTTGGTGGATGAGATGAGAATGGACAGAGTCCAACTTGGGCCTGCAGAGGTAAGCAGAATGTAAAGGCCTGATGTCCTTGGCTGATGTGGGAAGGCACAGTACAGAATAAATGCTTGAAAAAGCAGATCTATCCAAGGAGAAGGTGTCATTGCCCCCAAAGCTATTGTTTCTGGGTTAGATATTGATTTAAAGGACAGCTGATAATCCAGCACCAGAATTTCGTGGTTACTGAAATTACAAATGATGCAATATCCCCATAAAAGCTGGAAGCTGCAGTGAATTCAGAAAGGTCACCTTATTTTTATAGAAATACAATATTTATTGTATGGTAATACCACCTGTCATTCTGAAGCCCATATTTCTTCATTCTCGTGTGCTGGATCCATGCCTAGTTTTTGTTTCTATTGGAGTGGCAAAAATATCAGGTTTCCATCAGAAGCATCTGAAGGGGGAAGGCAAGTTACTCTAGGCTTGAAGTTAGCAGGACACACAGGAACAGCAGGAGAATGTGAGTTTCGGCCTATTTGATCAGTCCCATAAATTGATTCTTACCTTGTCACTGAACTGACCAGTGCCCTGCAGTATTTGCTTAAAGGAAATCACTCTACTTGAGATGGGAAGAAGAGGCAGGGAGTTATTTTTGTTGGAGAATTAACTGCATACCATGAGTGATCCAGGGTTCAGGAAGGACTCTGATCAAGCACTGGTCTGTTTGACAATGATAGCTCCCATGCTTCAGCCCTCCACTGTTTCTGAGGCATCGGTATTTTACAACAGAACTTTTGCATAGCATAGTGCTATATTATTTAGCAATGCCACTGTCTTTATATAATATTTACTCTCAAGCACATCCTGCTCAACAAAGTCCCTTTCCGGTGTGAATTAAAGTTGCCTGTTTTCAGGTCCTGCCTACAGAAAAAACTGGACTGCAACATTGTTTTCGAGAGGCGAGTGAGCAAAACAAAAGTAATTCCAGAGCAAAGGGCTTGTGTGGAATCAATAAGAGCAGAGATTGGAACATGCTGTTTTGCCATTACTATTACTATTGATTGGATTTCCCACCCAACCTTCACCATAAGATTCCAGGGTGGTTTACACAACGGTAAAATTAATATGAGTCAAAACAGTTTACAACCAAAAGATTAGGGTGGGATAAATATACCAGGTGTCAAAGCCAGGGTAAAGGGGCGTGTCTTCAGCATATGGCAAAAGCTATATGATGAAGGTGCCATTGGCACTTCTGTGAAGAGGGAATTTTATAGTTTAGCTGATGCCTTCTCTTGGACTTCCACCCCCACCCCCCAAATGTCTGAGAATGGCCAGAGATCCTGGAAGTTGCAGTCCAACAATGTATGGAAAGATACAAATTCTCCATGCCTGAACAAGAGAGGCCAACAAAGAGCTTCTACCAGCACAATCCTTGGCAAAGTTGGCACAATGCACAGTGCCAACTTTGACCTCTCAATGCTGAAACAGTGCTATCGTCCTCCACAGTGCATCCCATGCCTATTTACATGTTTAGAAGAATGGAATCCTAACCCACTCATCTGGGAGTAAACCCTGCTGAATTCAATAGGACTGATTAAACATTCTATATCTATCCAGTGGCGTAGCGTGGGGGGTGCAGGGGGGGCCGGCCGCACCGGGTGCAAAATCTGGGGGTTAGGGTTAGGGGGCGCAAATCCACAGGTTAGGGGGCGCAAATCCACAGGTCAGGGGGCGCAAATTACTTGCCTTGCCCCGGGTGCTGACAACCCACGCTACGCCACTGTATCTATCTATCAATCATCTATCTATCTACCGTATTTTTCGCTCTATAACATGCACCCGACCATAACACGCACGTAGTTTTTAGAGGAGGAAAATCCGTAGGCATGCCACCCGTAGGCATTCCCTCCATAACACGCACAGACATTTCCCCTTACTTTCTAGGAGGGAAAAAAGTGAGTGTTATGGTGCAAAAAATACGGTATCTATCGATCATCTATCTGTCTGTCTATTTGCCACCCATTTGACATGGTTGCCCCATCCACTCTGGGCAGCTCCCAACAAAATATTCAAAACATCAAACATTAAAAACTTCCCTCTACAGGTCTGTCTTCAGATGTCTTCTTAGGATTGCTTTGATTATGTCCATTGGGTCTATCATCATAGTTAGGGTTTAGACTGCTGCCCTATATATTAGTTGTCCTCTGTGGCAGCTTAGAACTTTGAACAACTTGCTTGCCTTCCCTGTCAGATGATCCTATTTGAAACCTGATAGTTTAGTCACTCCAATAGAAACAAAGGCTAGGTACACACATTTACTCACATTTACTCCCTCTCATGTGCTCCCACCACTGGTTTGGGAAGTTGTGCACATGCAACATTACCCGCAACCCATATCCATCCTGTATCCTTCCTTTTGTTTCGTATGGAACACTGTGTTTTGATGTGTTTCCCCCACACACACACGCACACAAACCAGCTTCAATCCGAATTGAGTAAAAGAACATCCTAGTTGCGTTTTTAGACGGTAATGTGTACACATCCAAAGTCTAGGCACAGATGCAGTACGTGAGGTTGAAGAAATGGGGGCGTCAAAAATAACAGAAGACATCACCATACAGCAGTTTCATGTGCTGACTTCCTCAGCAACCTGTTAGCAAGAGGCTTCTATATGTCTCAGCAAGACTCTGCAACTATGTATGGAGATTTTAGCAGGGGGTCAAAAAACACCTCCCGTTCTTCTTGCTTGCTTGCTTGCTTGCTTGCAATAACAGGGGGCTTTCAAGAAACTGGTAGGCCATAATTTGATGGTGGTGGGATGTTTTCAGCTTGATGGTTCACGAAGTGTGCAGGCCTTTGTCTGAGGGATTGTTATACATGTGCCCAGCAAGCTAGCTTAGAGCGTAAGAACATAAGAAGAGTCTTATGGATCAAGCCATTGGGCCCATTGGTCCAGCGGCATCCTGTTTTCACAGTGGCCAATCAGATGTTCCAATGGGAAGCCTGCAAGAAGGAGCCAAACACAAAAGCAGTCTCCTCTCCTGCAGATTCCAGCAGCTGGTATGCAGAAGAATTACTGCCTCAAGCTTCTTCTCAATGGTCTCTTTCGCCTGAAATTTCCTGCTTTCCCCAGGTCAGCCTTTGATCCATCTCAAGTAACCGTTAGCTTTTACCATTTGTTAGACTAGCTGCTGCTATTAACTAAGAAGACATGCTTTACTGATTTGTATTGGGAGAATCTAATTGGACATTATTGTGTCTGCATTGATTTTAGCTAAAGTAGTGGAGCTCAGTCCCTCTCTCTTTTAATCAGAGCCTAATCTAAACAAATGAATGCATCATTACTTCAGGTGTCTTTGAGAAACAAACTAATTTTGTTTGTTTTATTTATTTAAAAAAACCAAACCACCACCGTTTAGCATTTAGCACTTGAACCTTAGTGCATAGCAGCACTTTTCAAAGGGTGTGCATTTCTTATAGATTACTAGAAAGCAATTGCGTAATTCAGAATTATATAGGCTGTGATTCATATACCCACAAGCATATGAGTTCCAGCTGGAAAAAAGCCCTGCATTTAGGGCTTTAAACACTGATATGAGCACCTTGAATTCAGCCTGCAAACAACCAGGCAATCCATGCAGCTGTTTTAGAACAGAGACTACTATCATCATCATCATCATCATCATCATCATCATCTCTCTCTCTCTCTCTCTCTCTTTCTTTCTTTCTTTCTTTCTTTCTTTCTTTCTTTCTTTCTTTCTTTCTTCATATTGATTTTATATGCTGCCCTATACCCGCAGGTCTCAGGGTGGTTTACAGAATAAAATCAAAATATAAAACCACAAAATCCATAATCAAAATAAAAACAACAACCCAATACCCCCCCCATTTTTATTTTTTTTAAGGCATGTCAATCAAATCAATCAAAGCTTGGTTAAAAAGGAACGTTTTTGCCTGGCACCTAAAGGTGTATAATGAAGGCACCAGGTGAACTTCCACAGATGGGGAGCCACTGCAGATAAGGCCCGTTCTCATGTTGCCACCCTCTGGACCTGCACAGCTCTGGCTATGTGAAGTTTCCAAAAACTTTGCTTCACAATAGATGAAAAACCCTTCCGTTTTCGGAAGTGCCTTAGTAAAGTCCCTCAATTTCTCATCCAAGAGCTTGTCACTAAAAGGAAGTCTGCAAAAGCCCTCAAATATGACTGTCACAGAGAGTTGGGAAATTTAGGGTTAAGTTACAGAAAACACCTAAATATTTAAATCCTATTGTAAGTAATCTGTGGATAAAGCTTACTGAGAATATATAAAGGAGTGTCACCTAAGCTTTAGCTCAGACAGGAGCTTTGTCAGACAAACTCAGGGATTTCACAGCTGCTTTATGCTCAAGCCTGAGGCACCATCACTAAAATGTGCCCTGTAGGCTGACTCAAGGACTACATCATTTACTGGAGCCTTAAGAATCAGCCTTTAGGGGCTTTTGCACAGCTCTTCACTGTGATTATTACTTTCCAAGATGAAAGGTGCTCAAATCTGTCAATTTTGGTTTTTCTCAGTTTCTCATTTTTTTCAGTCATAAGTTCAGTTTTGCACATTTCCATATTGGTGTGATTAAAACTTCCTCACGAAAATTCATTTGCAAATTTATCCCGATATGCACATTTTTGTGTGTGTGCAACTTGGCCTAATGTGCACGTTTTAGCAAAGCATACTTCTCTAACGCAATATATAGGAATGTTGTTCTCGCTAACATACACTTTTTTGTTCACACTACATTCATTTTTGTACACATTACGTGGTAGAAGAACTGCATTGCAAAATTCAGAGAAGCTCACATTTGGTTCACATGCTATTTGGAAAGTGTGGAGTAGCTGGGAATATCTTTAAATATGAACTGGGTCGAATTTCTCTCCCACCCCATCCAGAATTTGGATAAAAAGGAGGTGTACACTTTAGATTTGTGTGTGTGTGATTTGATTTGCTGTTCTCTCTCATGAATGTGTTGGCATACAGGAAGAGAGAGAAAAATGAAGTGCACAAAATTTGGCTCACCTCTAGCACAAATCAAACTTCATTTATGAAGCCAGTGTAATTCCTTGGGCTCTTAAACAATGGCATGTGCCTGTTTGGTTTGCTTCCCTTTAGCCCTGGTAGGTCCTGTCTGAATGTTCGTTTCAGTTGCCTTCATATTAAGCACTGGCATGATGGCAGCCTCTTTAAATAAATGCTGGCCCTGCTTTTCCACCTGACTGGAGATTAAATACTCAATGACCTCTTGCGAGCACATCCAGCTCTTCAGACACACAAATCCTATTAAAAGGAAACAGAATTTATGTATGTGCTTCACACAGACTTCTTTGCAAAATATTCACTCTGCATCTCTCTCTCTCTCTCTCTCTCTCTCTCTCTCTCTCTCTCTCTCTGTGTGTGTGTGTGTGTGTGTGTGTGTGAAAGCTTACAACTTGCAATCCTAAGCACACACACACAATCAGGAGAAAGTCCTACTGAATATATTGGAACTCGCTTCCAAGTAATCAGGTACAGTGGTACCTCAGGTTAAGTACTTAATTCGTTCCGGAGGTCCGTCCTTAACCTGAAACTGTTCTTAACCTGAAGCACCACTTTATCTAATGGGGCCTCCTGCTGCTGCCACGCTGCCGGAGCCTGATTTCTGTTCTTATCCTGAAGCAAAGTTATTAACCTGGAGCACTATTTCTGGGTTAGCAGAGTGTGTAACCTGAAGCATATGTAACCTGAAGCGTATGTAACCCGAGGTACCACTGTACAGAATTGTGCTGAGCTATTTCTAGCATCTTATTGTTCAGAAAGCTGAATGCAGCTGAGCTTTTTGCCAGGATTTGTAATAAATAGTGCTGAATTAGTAACTTCCAGAAAAGGGGGGGAAGAGAATCTCCTTTAAAGCACTCCACCCTTTCTGTGAACTCCTTGCTTAATAACACAGTCTCCATCCCCTCTTATAAGCATTTTCATTTCTTGCTGTTCTTCTTTCTCCTGACCCTCCCATTCCCTCCCATCTTCTATTCTCTCCTCACTGTTTAAATGTATGTTGGTTGTAAGGGCCAAACTGGCATGATATGGCAGGTGTGGTCGTCAAAATCCTCTCCCGCTTCGCACTCCAACAATGCATACCTTCCAACATTTCTCTGAAGAAAATAGGGACATCCTATTCCATAATGGTGATGGTGGTGGTGATAGTGATGATGATTTTATTTTATTTTATTTTATTTTATTATTATTTTTTATTTTATTTTATTTTATTTTATTTTATTTTATTTTATTTTATTTTTTTATTTTTTATACCCCACCTTCTGTCTGGGTTGGCCCAGCTACTCTGGGCAGCTTCCAACATATATAAAAATATTTTTTAAAAACATTAAACATAAAAATAACTTTCCCCATACAGGGAAAGCCTTCAGATATCTTCCAAAGGTTATATAGTTACTTATCTCCTTGGCTGATAAGTCACATAACTCCATACTCTCCAGCATTTCTCAGATAAAAATCAGGATATCCTAAGAAAAAGCAGGACATTCCAGCATCAAATTAGAAACTGGTACAGCTTCTGTAAAAAAAATATGCATTATAAAAAGGGGGGTTTGTTTTAATTTTATTTCTTTAACAACATTTATATGCCACTTGATTTGTTGTAAACCTCTAAGTGGTTTACTAGAAATGTTTAAATTATCAGTAAAAAGCATCGCTTGTTTTTTTTTTCCTGTGATAAACAGTGTGCAGGTTGTGCAGATAGTGAGAAGAAGCTCTGAAGAGGTTAAATGCTTTCTGGCATAATTATATTTATTGAAAAGAATGGCTAGCACAATTTCCTCGGTTCAGAATATGGACCATTTCACGTGAACTCCCAGAGCATAACACCTGCACAAGGTCCCTTCTTCGTCCTGCCATCAGTCACTTACAAGGCACAAAGGCTGCAACTTCAAAGGTCGATACTCCCACCTTGTGGCTGATGCAGGTAAAGTATATGTTAATAAAAGTCCTGAAATGAGCAATATCACTGCAAGCCACGGATTTCTATTGTTTACTATTAGGATTGCATGAAAAGCAAGAGCTGGGGTACTATAGCAGTCAAGAGCATCAGTTATGAGCTATAAAGTCTCTTTGTTCCAGAAAGCTCTCCTAGTGTGTGATCTAGTCACCCATGGAATATTGTTTGCATATATGTAAATATGGTTTTATTGCTTTTAGAGCTTTTAAGAAGTGATTTTATTGAATTTTTTATTTTTTAGTGCTTTATACTATTTTTACTGTGACGTGGGTGGCACTGTGGGTTAAACCACAGAGCCTAGGGCTTGCCGATCAGAAGGTCGGTGGTTCGAATCTCTGCGACAGGGTGAGCTCCCGTAGCTTGGTCCCTGCACCTGCCAACCTAGCAGTTCAAAACCACGTCAAAGTGCAAGTAGATAAATAGGTACCGCCCCAGGGGGGAGGTAAACGGCGTTTCCGTGCGCTGCTCTGGTTTGCCAGAAGCGGCTTAGTCATGCTAGCCACATGACCCGGAAGCTGTATGCCGGCTCCCTCGGCCAATAAAGCGAGATGAGTGCCACAACCCCAGAGTTGTCCGCGACTGGACCTAATGGTCAGGGGTCCCTTTACCTTTTTATACTATTTTTATTTTGTACACCCCACTGATGGCCTAGGACCGTGAAACAGTGTTTACATCTGTTAAATAAATGCAAATGTAAAGTGTCTTCTTCTATCTCACCTTAGCCCTAAACTCACTTAGGCAAGACTCAGTTTACCATGCCCTCCGACATTTCTCCAATGAAAATAGGGACATCCTAAGGAAAAGTGGGACATTCCGGGATCAAATCAGAAACCAGGGCGGCTTCTCTAAATCAGGGACGTCCCTGGAAAATGGGACACTTGGAGGGTCTGATAGCAGTGTAAGTCACAGCTTGGTTTGCTATGTTACTTAAGGGCATTTATAGGATTCTTTCTGAGTTCAGTTGTTGAAGAATTTCTGCATAAAATATCACTGGGAAGCAAACCCTTGATTTATCTCCAGAGCACTTTCAGAGCACAGCGGTGTCTCGTCCTGCCAGTGTGGCCTAGCTATCTTAGAATATATGAATCTCTGTCAAACTAATGAATAAGTATCATGTAAGCACCTGAGTTGGAGAGCCTTTTTTCTACTTAAAGTGTTTTCATATTTTAAAATAAAAGGAAGCATTTGAAGACTTGAAAATGAAGACATACATATGACTGGATCCTCCTGCATGTTTTCAGGAACTGAATTCTTGAGGAACGTATAGAAGTCTACTTGCTATCTCAGCTGGCAGAATATTGTTAACCATAACTTACATAGTGTATTGGCAAGGCAGCTACAGCAATGGCTCACCTCTTCAAAAGGGGATGGGAGAATGCAATGCTCATGTTCAATACCACGATGAAGGTCAACCAGGCTTGGGTGTTGAGCACGCTGCTTCATGGAAGTGAGTCGTGGGCAACTTACAACAGTCAGGAGTGACGCCTCAATGCCTTCAACATCAGGAGGATTTTGGGCAGTGCCGGATTTACATATCAACTAAACAAGCTATAGCTTAAGGCCCCACTCTCTTGGGGGCCCCAAAAAATTTAAAGGGGAAAAAACTGGATGTACATTTCCAAAATATAAGATAAAAAACAAATAAGATAAAACCTATATACAGTGACAGTGTTTTGTGTTGTGTAGGCTCCTATGATGTAAGTAACGGGCACTACCTGCTCCCTAAAATATCACTGGTTTGCTCATTTCTATATATACGGTGCCTACATTCTGCATGTGCAAATGGCTTTAGATACCTTTTAGGTCCATAAATTACCACATAGCATATATTCAACACAAAAAAACAGCGACAATTTGTTGTTGACAAAGGACAGCTGGACATATAAAGGGCCCCATCAAACCTAAATCCGGCCCTGATTTGGGGTTTTACATGGCAGGACAGAATTTAAAACAAAGATGTGCTCTCCGAAGCCCACATTCCTAGCATGTTTGCACTGCTGCCTCAGCAACTTCTGTGCTGGCTTGGTCATGTCCAAACCTTGGTCGAAAAAGAGCTCTGCCTTGGGCCCAGGGAATATTTGCCACCTCCAATAAGACTGAGGTGATTAGCATCCTGTTGACCTCAGTCCTCCTCAAAGGCATCTGAACAGGGGCTCTCGCTTTTGCAAGAGCCCCATAGCAAACGCTCGCAGCATCCCTAGGATAAAAAGCACCTAGAGGGCAGACTACAGGAATAAGGGCAGTGGGTCCAGCACCCAATTGGCCTGCAAAAGAACAACTCGCCCTGGTTTCACCTGCCTGAAGGGCCTGCTGTCGTCACATGCAGCTTAGGCCTATGGAAGGCTGAAGGCAAGAGAAAAAGAGCTCCACTTTGAGCTGCCAGTCTCTTGTCTGCTAAGAGAACACAGATGAAGGACCCGTTATTAGGATTAGTCCCAGAGCCCAGATAACATGCTGAGACATACACAATGACCCAATTACAACACCAAGACCGAATAATTTCAGTGCACGCCGTGCCTGGAGAATTACACTGTTACCATTTTACACTGAGAGTAGAATTGCACACTTGTTAATTAGCATTCCTACTCTTCTTTTTCACATATGCAATTATAACGTATTTTGTACTCGGGTTGAAAGATGCATGCATGGTGTGATATGGGAATGGCCCATGCCAGTCTAATTTTTGTCACAGTGTTTGCATAGCAGGCACAGGAAGGAGGCATGACATGGGCCAGCTGACTGAAGACACAACTGTGGAAAATGCTGAACTGGATGAATTTTTTTGCCTGCCATTCAGCTGTTAAAGACATCACCTCTCTAGAAGAAAATGAAAATGTGACCGCCCTTTTTTGTTACTGTCCTTCAACTACAGAAGGTCAATGGGTAATGCACACTATATACACCTTAGGCTTTTTTTTTTTTAAAGGAAGGTTTAAAATCTAGCCTTGGTGGAATGTCTCTGTTTATACAGAATCATAGAACTGTAAAGTTGGAAGGGATCCTCTGAGCATCATCATTCTAGCCCAACTCCCTGCAGTACAGGAATCTTTTGCTCAACATGAGGCTCAAACGCACAGACCCTGAGATTAAGAGTCTCATGCTCTACCGACTGAGCTATCCATAATTAGGCAAATTGAACACAGAGAACAAAATGGTCATGGGAGAAGGAGGAAAAAGAAATCATGTTGTGGAGAGTACAGAAAGAACCTACAGACTTTGGACTAGCAACAGCAGCTCCTCCTCTCCCAACCTGGTGCCCTTCAGATGCTATGGACTAGAACTCGTGTCAGTCCCAGGCAGCGTATCTGGAGGCCACCAGATTGCCAAATGTTGTTCTGCAACATTGCCTTCTCAGGTGTGATTATAGTTCAGCAGATATTAATGCTAGAGTCTGTGTATCACATAGCAGGAACAGAAACCCGCTCTTCCACTGACTTAACCTTGCAGCTTAAGTGCCACCTAGTGGCTCATCTCTAACTGATGTCACATCTGTTTAGGACCGTTGAACACAATCTTTATCTATATAAGGACATGGTTTCTAAATGTAAGGGATAAAACCATAGTTATTTTGAGGTAGGCAGGTATTCAAACCATCAACTTTATTTTAATCGCATATACCAAATATATGTGGATCCCTAGTTGTGATAGCAGATGTCACAGAACATGTGCTTTATTCATTCAGATAGGATAGTTCCTCCTGGCTCCTCCTTTATGTTTGTGTGCCACTTAAAATGCTGAGAAACTGAGATGGGACAATCTTTTGATGGAACTGTACCAGCTCCAGATTTTTTTTTGTTTGTTTGTTTGTTTAAGGTGTTGGAGGTTAGGTGTTTCAAAGCATGATGCCACAGGAATCTTTTTTTCAAATCTGCAACCATTTCCCACACCAACATTTCCCACCTGATGCTCTCCTGATCCATGGTTGCATTAGCTGGAGCAGATGGGAGTTGTAGTCCAAAATATCTGGAGAACATCGGGTTGAGGAAGGTTGTCCCACACAGACACATGGAGCAGTAGCACTTACCGTACTTTACGTTATAGGTGAAATCCTAACTTTACGGTTTGTGCCCAGAGAGAAACCAACAATAAAATCAAACATCCCCTACAAATAATAGTCATTCCAAATCAAACTGTTCTTAAAAGCACTCAGGTTAAATTTTCAGGGATTTGTTTGATTGTTTTATATCCCAATCCTTCATAAATTGCTCTGCACACATTTTCCTAAACGTGGATAAATGTCATCCAGGTTCACACTGAGGACTGGGAAAGAGGAAATTGTAGCTCTTTGAGGGGAGTAGGGGTCTCCTAACAAAACCCGGAACCCTTAACAAACTACAGCTCCCAGAAATCTTTAAGGGAACCCATGACATCACATGTGCAGTGTGAATGTAGACAGTGGGCCTCTGAGATTTCCCAAATCAAACCGAGGACACATTTACTAAGGTGAAAAGGAAAACGACATTAGTTCCTAGAGATGGTTGAACCAATATTGTAATCACATGCAATATTAAGCACGGATCTTTCCCAAATGCTAAACTAGAATGTGTGTGTGTGTGTGTGTGTGTGTGTGTTGATGTATGTTGACAGATGTACAGAAAAATACAGAGCGATGATAAATATGCAGTCCACATTGCAAGCTCAGTGTAATTACTATGGTCGCACTGCAAAGAAGCTCTTCCACCTGAGGACAGATCACTCAGTTCTTCCTTTACTGGCAAAGAAAAGATCAACATGGCTTATTTCAGTATTAGTGCAATAAACACAATATCCTAAGGAAACTGGCTGGGCTGCCATCTGGATAACAGGTGTGCTGCCATTTATACAGTCCCTTGGCAGGGGTACATATGCTATGCCTATCTCAACTTCCATTTCAGATAGCTTCTGCCCTGTGTCACCTTGAGCTCAAGAAGGTGGTACTTAGTTTCAACAGCTGGATCTTGTTTCCACTCCACCAAGAACAACTTCTAGGAAGTACAGAATTTGCTTCCTAGTTTTAAAAAATAACCATTTATATCCTACTTGAGGAACAAACCTATTGACATGTTGTGTACATCATATATTTAACAGAGAGAGAGAGAGTTGTTCTTCAAAACAGTAGTAATATCCTGAAGAAGGAAGTGATAAATAATGGGGATTTCCTCGGCCTCTTTTAAACAAGAGCTTCCATGGCTGTCTTCTTAATAAGTTTCAGGTGCAGCTGATCCCTGGAATCTGCCAGAGGAAGTGAAAGCTTTTAAGATGCCTGCAGATAAAACACGCCAGGGCAGGAGAACAGATGTGCTTCTTTCTTGTGGTTGCATTGGGAGATGCCGTAAACATAAAGTGCAAGGAAAAGATGAAGCATCATTCATTGAATCCGTATGACCTCCCACGGTCACACCCTTCAAGTTTGGTTGAAACATTGCCATCCTATTTGGTGATCCAGTCAACACAGAATCAGAAGTATGCATTTGATTCATCAAACTTGGTTTGGTTTGCTTGATTATTAGTGCAACTGACAAAATCTGTAGGCTTGGGGTGGCATTCAACTACCACATCCCAGAATAGGATGCTGGATTAGATTGGCCTGACAAGGGAAGTAATGGTGCCACTGTATTCTGCTCTGGTCAGACCTCACCTGGAGTACTGTGTCCAGTTCTGGGCACCACAGTTCAAGAAGGACACTGACAAACTGGAACGTGTCCAGAGGAGGGCAACCAAAATAGTCAAAGGCCTGGAAACGATGCCTTATGAGGAACGGCTAAGGGAGCTGGGCATGTTTAGCCTGGAGAAGAGGAGGTTAAGGGGTGATATGATAGCCATGTTCAAATATATAAAAGGATGTCATATAGAGGAGGGAGAAAGGTTGTTTTCTGCTGCTCCAGAGAAGCGGACACGGAGCAATGGATCCAAATTACAAGAAAGAAGATTCCACCTAAACATTAGGAAGAACTTCCTGACAGTAAGAGCTGTTCGACAGTGGAATTTGCTGCCAAGGAGTGTGGTGGAGTCTCCTTCTTTGGAGGTCTTTAAGCAGAGGTTGACAACCATATGTCAGGAGTGCTCTGATGGTGTTTCCTGCTTGGCAGGGGGTTGGACTCGATGGCCCTTGTGGTCTATTCCAACTCTATGATTCTATGACCCAGCAGAGCTCTTCTTATGTTCTTAATAATGCAATCTGTATTGATCTGTGGTCCCTGCAGCTGATCCCAGTTACCAGTCTAGCTGCCGCATCCTGGATTAGTTGTAGTTCCTGAGTCACCTTCAAAGGTAACACCACGTAGAGTGCATTGCACTAGTCCAGGCATGGCCAAACTTGACCCTCCAGCTGTTTTGGAACTACAACTCCCATCATCCCTAGCTAACAGGACCAGTGGTCAGGGATGATGGGAATTGTAGTCCCAAAACAACTGGAGGGCCAAATCTGGCCATGCCTGCAGTAGTCCAAGCGGGAGATAACCAGGGCATGTACCACTCTGGTGGGCCAAAACTAACAAAATGGATTTCAATACAGTCAAATGTAAGGTTCTACACACAGGCAGAAAGAATCAGCTGCACAAATATAGAATGGAGGGACCCCTGGATTATCAGTAGTATATGTGAAAATGATCTAGGGGTCTTAGTAGACCACAAGCTAAACATGAGTCAACAGCAGAAAAAAAGTGCTAATGCTATTCTAGCCTGCATAAACAGAAGTACAGTGGTACCTCGGGTTACATACGCTTCAGGTTACATACGCTTCAGGTTACAGACTCCGCTAACCCAGAAATAGTACCTCGGGTTAAGAACTTTGCTTCAGGATGAGAATAGAAATTGTGCAGCGGTGGCACAGTGGCAGCGGGAGGCCCCATTAGCTAAAGTGGTGCTTCAGGTTAAGATCAGTTTCAGGTTAAGAACAGACCTCCAGAATGAATTAAGTTCTTAACCCGAGGTACCACTGTATAGTGTCCCAATCAAGAAAAATAATGGTGCTGCTCTATTCTGCCTTGGTCAGAATACACCAGGAGTACTGTGCCCAGTTCTGGGCACCACAATTTAAGAAAGATATTGAGAAGCAACAACGTGTGTAGAGGAGGGCGACCAAGATAATTAACGACCTGAGAACCAAGCCTTATGAGGAACGATTGAGGGAACTGGGTATGCTTGGCCTGGTAAAGAGGAGACTGACAGAAGATATGATCGCCATCTTCCAATATCTAAAAGGCTATCATATGAAAGATGGAGCAAGCTTGTTTTCTCCTGCTCCAGAGGCTACGTCCCAAACCAATGAATTCAAGTTACAAGAAAGGAAATTTTGGCTAAACATCAGATGTTAAGAGCTGTTTGACAGTGGAACAGGCTCCCACAAGAGGTGATGGACTCTCATTCCCTGAAGAGGTTGGATGGCCAACTGTCATGTATGATCTAGCTGAGATTTCTGCATTGCAGAGGATTGGACTATATGATCTTTGGGGTCCCTTCTAACTCTACAATTCTATGATTCATGATGTACAGGCTCCAGGATCAGACGTACCATGCCTCGGAATACCAGTTGCCGGAAACACAAGCGAGAGAGTGCAGTTGCATTCATGTCCAGCTTGCGGGCGACCCAGAGACATCTGGTTAGCTATTGTGAGAACAGGATGCTAGGCTATGTGGGCCTTTGGTCTGATCCATCAGGACTCTTCTTATGTTCATGCATCCATATGGTGAGCAGGAAGTTTCTGAGGGAAGCCAGAAATATATCCAGTTACAAAGGATGAACCCTAGGAAATGGATATAACAATAAACATATGTTCAAGGTACACCATCAGTATCTATGAGAAACTTCAACAGATATCAGACTGCTATACAAAAGACTTGGCCCCAGGAATACATTGTTTAATATCTGCTCTATTGTGCATTTCTTGTGGCACATTAAAGGCAAGAAACACAGGGACTTAGGTGGTCTCCCACTGGCCATATTCAGACCTTCAGCAAGGTTCCTGTATCATGGGCCTTCAGCCCATACCTTTAAAATACATAAAACAATTGTCAGAATGGTTTCTCCACTTCACCACTTGGTTTCTTTATGGATTTGAACAACTTCTGATTGCTCAGTTGGGTGCTGATCATCGTAAGCACCTTAAAATCATTGTAATCATGAGTTGGTAGATTAAATCAGGAGTTTAACTGAGGTGGCACTAAGCTTAATATGTCTTTCTCAAACATAATGGTAGAAGTCTGCTGAAGCCTATGAACCTGTCAACAATAGTTGCCTCTTCAAATATATAAAGTTACAGAAAGCTTATTATGGAACCACTCAGATACGCCTTACAAGGTATAGGTGTATGCAACTGAAATAGAGTAGACCCATTAAATTCAATGCATCTACTCTGAGTAGGACTAACATTGGTTATAACCATTTGTATAATGAGGGAAGAAAAGTGAGTGTAATGGTTATTATAGACTTGGGCTGTTCTTGTTTTCTAAATAAGATATTGCATCCTTGGGTGTTGTTTTGTGCATCCTTGGAGTTCCCCCAAGCCTACTGCCACCTCCCTCTTGTTTCTAAGTGTCCCCATTGTGGCCCCTACCCTGTCAGCACTACAACTCACATTCACTACGAGAGGGAGCAATATTGCAGATGAAGGCTGAGGCTTAGAAAGTATGTCTTGCCTAAAAAAAATTACTAAACGAGTCTGTGGCTAATGTAAGACTTTCTGCCTCACACTCTTAGCCACTATAGACTGTATAGTATAAGACATTCACTCTGGATAGCTTTAATTTAATGTTTATGCTGTTTTTACAATGTGGCATTACCAGCATGAGCCTTCAAGAAAGGGTTAAAAACCTGACTTTCATAGATTCTGATGCTGAAGGTTTGGCAAGGAGTCAAACGCAGAGATACATATTAGATGGAAGGGAAATTGTCTTCAGCAATTGGGCTTCTGAGTTTGACATTTCACTTTACAGCCACCAGATAGCAGAAGAACCGTTGACTTGATCTGAATTCTGGATGGAGCAGGAAAAGTTTGATTCTAATGCAAAGTGAAACAAAACATATCCCAGACATTCCTGAGTGACCCGCATGCCAATATTCTGCTGTGCTTGGGAAATACAGTGGTGGGAACCTTGAACATGGTCTAGGTTACTGTGTTAATCATAGGAGCACTTCACTTTACTACTTCATAATCCCCACGTTGCTGTGTCATTGCCATGTAACACAGCATATGTTTACAGTAGGGAAGGAATTCCATTCTCTTTGAATATGGATTGAAATGCAAGTTCAAAAGAACTCATCAATTATCCTTCTGCATCCATCCTGGAGTGAGCTTTGTGTCCTGATGACTGATACATAAAATGACACATTTACTGGATCTTTCACCTGTGTTTGTTTTTAGTTCAGGGTTGGGGAAGGTTTTTTTCAGCTCAACAGCCACATTTCCTTGTGATTGGCTTGCCTGCCTTTTCCACTAATTGGTTCTAGTCCTGCCCTCTAGAGCAGCAAAGAACAAGACTGTTCTCTCTTCTGTGTGTCGCAGCCCTTCATATGTTTGGTCCTCATCCAGCCTATCATTCAGACACTGTGTGCAGCTGAAGAGGGAGAGGGGAGTTCCTTACCAACCATTTGTCAAAGAGAAATAAGTGCTTTGTCTAATACAAGCACACCTGAGTTCTCTCCCTAAATCACACCCCACCTATGTGTGAACTGTCCTGCATCAGTTTTGTATTAGATAGTCCTATGTGGCAATGGCATTGTGATGGACCTACAGCATATTTGCGGGGGGGGGGGGCTGAAGCTTGAACTGTTAGGGGAGGCCCTTCACAACCAGCAACGAGGTCTGGGTAACCACTCTTCACTTCTTCAATGGGGTTGTTCCATGACAGATATTGTTATGTACTGAAGTTCTCACCCTAGGCCAGCAGGGGGATACTGTAGATAGTTGTGTAAATAAGGGATCAAAAGTGACGTTCAGTGATTGGATAGTTTTAGAAAATTGTTACAGTTACGTTGTACTGGAGCTCTATATAAGCAGGCTGACTGAACCCTTCAGTTCAGTTCTGTCCTGGCCTGCGAATAAACAAGAGCTGTTGAAGAATCTCTGTGTCGTCTGATATGTTCACCCACAACTTAACAGATATCACCACAAATTTTCTGTGAATTTGTATTTTTGTGAACTCGTCGTCATTTCTCTAGGGTCTTGACCTCTGTTAAAAAGGGGAGGGATACATTAGCCACAGCAGAGCAGCCAAATTACTGCAACACTCCACCTTTACAACATCAGTGCTACTGACAGATGCTACTGACAGTATTTTTGTTGTTGAAATACATACACACACACACACACACACACACACACACACATATATATATATATATATATATATATATGCAGGTTTTGGTGTCCTCGGGTGTCTTCCCGTGTAAAAGTTGGGGTGTCTAGGCGACGTTTCGACGAGGTCTCACTCGTCATCTTCAGGCTGGTGCTTTCGGCTTCTTGTTACTGGAACAGAGCGGGATCTCAGTGTTTGAGTTCCTATAAATACTGTAGAGGGGTGTGGTGTATTGCCTCAAAAGTTCTGGGCAGAGGGGAAGTTCCCAGGCTAGTGTTCTTTTCTTCTTTTGTTCCTTAATTACTTGAGGGATATCTTGAGTGATTTCTTGAGTGATATTCTGAGTACCACTTAGGTGGGTCATTAGGTGTGGATTAGTTGCTAAAGCCTTCGTGTCTTGACCTCTTGAATTTGTGAAGAGTTTTTCTGGGAAGATGGCTGTACTGCACTTAGTTGTGCTTTGGCTTGGCTTCGTGTATAGGGGCGAGCTGTGGTTTTGTGCCCTGTGCCAGCCAGATCTGTGTAGGGATTGCAGGGGGGTGCAGCATCCGGAGTTGCCACTATGGTTTGGTTACTGGATGGTGTCTGTAATTTATCTGTGGAGAGGGTCTGGGTTTGGGTCTGGTGTGGTTGATTGGTGGTGGCGTTCTGTGTGCCTCTGGATCTGGTGTCGGTTTTTGTGGGGAGGGCTAATTTCCAGATGTCTGGCAGGCGGGACGTGTCGTCACGCTTGTTCATGTTGTGAGGGTGTTTCTCTATCTCGATGGCTTCCATGATTATTCTCTTGTGGTGATGTTCCATGTTAAAGAGCAATTTGGAATCTGCAAAATTAATTTCGTGTCCTGTTTCTTTCATGTGTTGGAAAAGAGAGGAAGATTTTTCTTCTTTTTTGACGGCATTCTTGTGTTCTGCGATACGTGCATTTATTCGTCTGTTTGTTTGTCCAATGTACGTGGCTGGGCAGACTTTGCAGGGTATTTCATAGACCCCTTGGTTTTCCAACTGGATTTTATCTTTGGGGTTTCATCCCAAAGATCTTATGTGATCCCAAAGATCTTATGTGAGCCACCATCTTATGTGATCTCTTGTTCCTACGCAACTGCCGAGACAACAACTTAATTCCCACATGCTTCCAACTTAAATTCCACTCTAAAACCCCAGCTACCGAAAGGATCCTGAAACGAACTGAACTATCCCTAATCAGAAACGAACTACATAAGAAAAGATACCTACTAAACCAAACCAACAAAGATCTGCTCACTCTTCACCTCAAACTCTGTAACAAAATCCACCCTGCACTCTGGGACAAATGCAAACAACTAGCCGTCTGGAGAGCTGAAACTGAGACCTCACATAAGACAGACACACACACCAACAAACTCCACAAACTAGAGAGACGCCAGAAGCCCAGCCACCCTCCACAACAACCCATGAAACAAACAGTACATAACATATCAGACAGGATCCTCACCTCAACTGAAACCAAAGTACTCTCCAAAGGTTTCAACTTTGCAGTTACCCCGAGACGCATCCCCACGGAAAACATCATATGCGGAGTCGAAGCTAGCCTAACCAAAATCAACCCAGATGAAGCCAATAAAATCAGACTTGAAGTCACCAACATCCTCTGCTCCAGCAAACCACCCAGAAGCAATTTACACAAAGAAGAACAGAAAGCACTCACCAACCTGAGGAAAGACAACAACATAATCATTCTCCCAGCAGACAAAGGTAATGCCACTGTTGTGATGAACACATCGGACTACCAAGCAAAACTATCAAATCTACTCCAAGACCCTACCTACCAACCTATAAAAACAGATCCCACCACCTATCTGGAAAAAACCACCAAATCCAAAATAAAAGCCTCTCCTATCAGTGAAGAAATCCAGCTAAGAATCATCCCCAGAGAAAAATCATCCAGATGCCCCAAACTCTACGGCCTCCCCAAGATACACAAAGAAGGAACACCACTCAGACCAATAGTCAGCTCCATAGGCTCACCTCTACAAAATCTCGCTAAATTTCTCGCTAAGCAACTTCAGCCCTATGCAGAATCCATCTCTTCACACGTTACAAACTCCTTCCAGTTCATAGAAACAATAAAGAAGCAAAACCTACATCCCGATGACCTACTTGTGAGCTTCGATGTTGTATCTCTCTTCACACAAGTGCCCATTAATGAAGCCTTGACAGCCATTCAAAACAAATACAATCCCCCCGAATACATCCTGGACCTGACCAACCACTGCCTAACCAACACGTACTTCATCCACAATGGACAAAGATACAAACAGATAGAAGGAGCACCTATGGGATCACCCCTCTCACCGGTCATCGCAAATCTGTACATGGAACACTTTGAAACCAATGCTTTAGACAAGTCAGAACACAAACCCAAACTTTGGCTCAGATATGTTGACGACACCTTTGTAATTTGGCCACACGGGAAAGAAAAACTAGATAGCTTCCTCACACATCTCAACAGCCTACACCCCAAAATACAATTCACTATGGAAATAGAAGCCAACAACCAGCTTCCCTTCCTTGACGTCCTAATCTACAAAAAACCTGATGGCTCCCTAGGACACACTATCTACCGGAAAAAAACACACACCAACCGCTACTTACATGCTCAATCACACCACCACCCTGCACAAATAAACTCCGTAGCCAAGACCCTCATCTCCAGAACCAAACGCCTGGCTGACAAAGACCACTTGACAACTGAGTTACAGAATCTCTCAAATGTGTTAATCGCCAATGGATACCAGCAAAACAGGGTTAAGAAGCTAATCCAAAAAGAAACACCCCCCAAAAACCAAGACACGGAAGAAAACAATGGCATGGCCCTCCTTCCTTATATCAAGGGCACTACAGATAAAATTAGCAAAATCCTCCATAAACACAATATCAAAACAGCCTTTTGCACCAACCAAAAAATAGCCAATATCCTCAGAAACCCCAAAGATAAAATCCAGTTGGAAAACCAAGGGGTCTATGAAATACCCTGCAAAGTCTGCCCAGCCACGTACATTGGACAAACAAACAGACGAATAAATGCACGTATCGCAGAACACAAGAATGCCGTCAAAAAAGAAGAAAAATCTTCCTCTCTTTTCCAACACATGAAAGAAACAGGACACGAAATTAATTTTGCAGATTCCAAATTGCTCTTTAACATGGAACATCACCACAAGAGAATAATCATGGAAGCCATCGAGATAGAGAAACACCCTCACAACATGAACAAGCGTGACGACACGTCCCGCCTGCCAGACATCTGGAAATTAGCCCTCCCCACAAAAACCGACACCAGATCCAGAGGCACACAGAACGCCACCACCAATCAACCACACCAGACCCAAACCCAGACCCTCTCCACAGATAAATTACAGACACCATCCAGTAACCAAACCATAGTGGCAACTCCGGATGCTGCACCCCCCTGCAATCCCTACACAGATCTGGCTGGCACAGGGCACAAAACCACAGCTCGCCCCTATACACGAAGCCAAGCCAAAGCACAACTAAGTGCAGTACAGCCATCTTCCCAGAAAAACTCTTCACAAATTCAAGAGGTCAAGACACGAAGGCTTTAGCAACTAATCCACACCTAATGACCCACCTAAGTGGTACTCAGAATATCACTCAAGAAATCACTCAAGATATCCCTCAAGTAATTAAGGAACAAAAGAAGAAAAGAACACTAGCCTGGGAACTTCCCCTCTGCCCAGAACTTTTGAGGCAATACACCACACCCCTCTACAGTATTTATAGGAACTCAAACACTGAGATCCCGCTCTGTTCCAGTAACAAGAAGCCGAAAGCACCAGCCTGAAGATGACGAGTGAGACCTCGTCGAAACGTCGCCTAGACACCCCAACTTTTACACGGGAAGACACCCGAGGACACCAAAACCTGCATTCCTGTACCCGTGAAAATCTACGAAAACAAATATATATATATATATATATATATATATCAGTCAGACTAGACCCCCCAAATTTAAGCAATGTGGATTAAAGTCATCTCTGGAGCCCCTCCAGGATTAGGGGCCCTGAAGCTTAAACTTCATTAGTTTCATAGTAGCTCTGGCCCTGATTGCAACTGATATGCCACATATTATGAAGGAAGCGTCCCAGTGGCTTCAGATTGGATGCTTATGCAGTTTAATGATGAAGCATGTTGCTGTTGGCACTGCAGCAGCTACAAAAAAACTCAGGGAGAACATTTGTTATATTTTCCCTTCCCGTTTAACACACAAATGTAGCTCTCCCTTACTTCAAAGACAAAAAGAACACTTCTAAGGCTTACCCAAGTGCAGCATGACACAGGGGCCATGAAAGAGAAAGTCTGAAACCTTGCTATGGTGTGGGTGGGAGATTACAGCAGCAGTAGCTGAACAGTTACACTGTCCAGTCCCAGAAATGAGGAAATGACGTTTAATCAGATGCAGATGGCAAGCAAATGCACCGTTTCCAACTATAAAGCACACGATTCTTCTCTTCCCCTGGAAACATGTATGCTGGCGCTGCAGAACTTCTCTTGCAAAAGTTTCAGGGAGGGGGGAATTGCAATGTGGGTGACCGTTGGCAACAGCGTAGGTCCAAATTAAGAAGCAGTGAACTGTGTTCCCAGGATCGAAAGTATAGCACAGCTTATTCTACGTTGGGAGCAGGGAACCTCAGCCTCCCCAAACAACTTCATGCTTACCATGGGAAGTCAGCTGTGTCCTTCTGATCCAGATTGTAGAGATCATTGTTTATTTATTCCACACAATTTATACACCGCTTGACTGAATGCTCAGTACAATGATGTACCGTATTTTTTGCTCTATAAGACTCACCTTTTCCCTCCTAAAAAGTAAGGGAAAATGTGTGTGCGTCTTATGGAGCGAATGCAGGCTGTGCAGCTATCCCAGAAGCCAGAACAGCAAGAGGGATTGCTGCTTTCACTGCGCAGTGATCCCTCTTGCTGTTCTGGGTTCTGAGATTCAGAATATTTTTTTCTAGTTTTCCTCCTCCAAAAACTTGTGGTCTGGTGCGTCTTATAGAGCAAAAAATATGGTAATTCATAACATGCCATTTTATAGATTCTGCCCCAGCAAAGAACTCTGTGTAAAATGTATACTGCAAGTCTCATTTTTCCACAAGCCTTGGAGAGAACCTGTAGCTTTGGGTGAAAATGTCCGGTGGTTTTTCTATTCTTGTGCACTTAAGAAAACACTCCAATAATCTGCCGCAAAAGGTTTGGGCCTTGAACCAGAAATGCTGGTATAACAGAAACACTCATAAGTATTCATACAAGGAGACTCAGATGCTCCAGAAGGCAGGACTGGAACTAAATGGGTGGAAATGACAAGGAAGCAGATTTCAGCTGAACGGTAAGAGTTGTTTGCCAGTGGAACAGGCTACCTTTAGGTGAGGGTTTGCCTTCCTCTTAGCACATTTCTCCCTTTTCGTCCTGAGTTCAAGCATCTTCAAAGTCCATGACACCTTTGGTAAAGGCTGTTCTCCAATTGGAGCACTCGCAGGCCAGTGTTTCCCAATTGTTGGTGTTTATGCTAGGTTTTTTTAGATTTTCCTTGAGAGAGTATTTAAACCTCTTTTGCTGGCCACCAGCATTATGCTTTCCATTTTTAAGTTCAGAATAGAGTAGTTGCATTGGAAGAAGAAAATCAGGCATCCGCACAACATGACCAGTCCAACGAAGTTGATGTTGAAGCATCATCGCTTCAACACTGGTGATCTTTGCTTCTTCCAGTACACTGGCATTAGTTCACCTGTCTTCCCAAGTGATATGTAAAATTTTCGGAGACACTATTGATGGAATCTTTCAAGAAGCTGGAGATGGTGTTTATAAGTGGTCCATGTTTCACAACATGCAGTAAGGTTGGTAGTACAATAGCTTTGTAAACAAGCATTTTGGTTTCCCTGCGAATGTCCCGGTTCTCAAACACTCTGCAGAGTTCTGATATGTTGACCTTGATATGACAGGTAGATTTTACTTCTAGCATTCATGTGTTGCATTTGTACTCTCAAAGCAACATGCAGAATATTAAATAAAAATAAAAATCACAAGGAAACAAATGATCAAAACAGGTAATAAAGGCAACATGGAAGCATATAATTCATCAAAGTGATCAGTGGAACTGTCTCTCTCAGTGGCTGTGGACTCTCTGTAGTTGGAGGTTTTTAAAGCAGAGGTTGGATGGCTATCTGTCATGCTTTAGCTGAGATTTCTGCATTGCAGGGGGTTGGACTAGAAGACCCTTGGGTCCCTTCCAACTCTATAATTCTGATTCTGTGATCAATTACATCATACAGATGACTTTAGAAAGAATGTTTGCTTTGGATCAAAATCACATGTGGAATGGTCAAACCGAAGGGAGATCCAAAGGGTAAATGTTACAACTGCAAAGCCCCCAGTGTTGACCCCCTCCTTACTATTGTAACCAGACTAGAAGAAAGGTACATCAAAAATCCCAAAAGGTAACTCAGATTAGAATCATAGAATCATAGAGTTGGAATAGACCACAAGGGCCATTGAGTCCAACCCCCTGCCAAGCAGGAAACACCATCAGAGCACTCCTGACATATGGTTGTCAAGCCTCTGCTTAAAGACCTCCAAAGAAGGAGACTCCACCACACTCCTTGGCAGCAAATTCCACTGTCGAACAGCTCTTACTGTCAGGAAGTTCTTCCTAATGTTTAGGTGGAATCTTCTGGTTTAATGAATCTTCTGGTTTAATGATTACTGTCTGGTGAGATCCCCAAGTTTTCTTAATATACACTTAAATCAGTAGGTTCTACTTCTAACTAGCCTCATGCATGCTTGTGTGTCTGTGTCCTCAATGTATGTGTGTTCTCTATATGCATATGTAGGAGCTCCTTGGGTGCTCAGTGTCTGAAAACAATCAATAAGTAGGAGAAAGTGTGTTAACACAGATGCTTTGTTAGGCAGATTTATGGGAGAAAACAACTTTCTCATAGATACTCAAGACACAAAGGGAAAGGAAGTGGAGGAAGCTGATGAAATCAGATCCATCGTAGCTTTGATATCTCATTCAAAAACAGAACTGGCTCAGTTTCAGAGGCAGGACCTTATGATTCCATGTTTCCTGCTTCACTGGAATCATTGACAAAGGACAATGACTATCTATTCCTTAGAAGCAGGGGGTGGAGCAGAGAGCCATACATGGGCCATCAAGCCAATAAGAAAGCAGAAAAGAAGCAGAGAGACTAAGCCCAGTAATTTCAACAAACCATGCTGGATTCTAAATGCAGGCAGCTGCTTTTCATTCATCCACCCATTTTAATTGCTTCAAAATCTACCTATTTCTTAGCATGCCAGGGGCTGTGTCGATGCCATTAAAAAATACTTTCTAGATCATCACACACACTTAGTTGTGTTGAGTTCAGTAAAACTGCACTCCACAGATGTCTAGAAAAGCTTTAACTCAACAAATGTGGTAGTGCTGTATTGTCTTATTTGTACAAATTGATTCTTGTTGGAGTTAAAGATCTGACTGGGACAAACCTTGCTATGTTGAGCTCGTATTTTGCACAATTTGTATACGGTGTCTGTGTGACAATGTGTGCTTTGCTATGCCTGATAAAGGATTTTTAAAAAATGTCAAAAGGTTAATGCAGCTTCTCGACCCTCTGCTATCAAGGTGTTTTGAACTGTAACTTCTACCAATCCCAGATAACTGTAGTTGTAGCCTAAAATACCTACAGTAGAAGGAACTAGGTGGGGGGAAGGCTGGGTGAATGGTTTCTCCTCGAGGATTAAAAAAAACAACAACTGACTTCATGCAAACTTTATGGTAATAAGCATAAATGAGCACTTGCCTGCATAGGGTATATGTGCAGTGCTTTGAGATAAAGGACAGATTGGATTTGAGTCAACGGCTGGAATGCCAGTGGAGAAAAAGCAGGGGGGTTGGAGAGTAGTCTTCTGCCAGATGCCAATGAGAAGGAAGTGATGAAGGGGAAATCTTAGGGAGAACCAGGACCACAAGAATTGGTCATGGTAGAAGACAGTCTTCAGCAGCCTAAAACACAGGTGAAGGGAAGGTGCAGGAGCAAGACATGATAATATTTAATGCTGTATTGTTTTTCACTTGATTGGAAGCCATCCAGAGTGGCTGGGGAAACTCAGCCAGATGGACGGGGTATAAATATTATTATTATTATTATTATTATTATTATTATTATTATTATTAGACTGATTGGTAAGCAGCAGTGAGGAGTGTCTTTGTCACAGTCCGGGTTACAGGCAGTCAGAGTCCCGGCTTGGTACGTCGGGACCAGGGTAGAGGTCAGGAAACAGGAAGCAGCAGTCTAGGATCAGCAGTCCAGGAGTCAGGAAGCCAAGAGTCCAAGGGTCAGGAAAACAGTGGTCAGGAAGCCAAGTGTCCAAGAGTCAGGATACCAGGAATCAGGAAGCCAAAGCACAGCTAGATGGGTAGTGTGTTGCTGTGGCAAAGAGCCATCGGGAAATGCTGGCCTTATATACTCCTCCTGGCCCTTGTCAGCAGGTGCTATGAGTCTTCTGTCAAGCTTCACCTGTGCAGCCACCGCGGCTTGCCCTTCTAGGCCAAACTCAGGAAGGCCCCAGTCCTGTGAGGCCCTACCAGTCACAGGGCCTAGCTCCTGCACATACTCCTGACAGTCTGCAGCATATTGCAAGATGTGATGAGCCTCAAATGAAGAGCAAAGGATATTCCAGCTCCAGGTCTCCAAAGAAGGGTTGGAGACCCTTCACTCTATAAATGGTGTTTCCGTGCGCTGCTCTGGTTCGCCAGAAGTGGCTTAGTCATGCTGGCCACATGATCCAGAAGCTGTATGCCGGCTCCCTCGGCCAATAAAGCGAGATGAGCGCCACAACCCCAGAGTCAGTCATGACTTTACCTTTACCTTTATGTCATCCCTACTAGGTACGAATCTGAATGCTTGTTTGCATTGATTCACCAATTTACTCTATTTGTCCCATTCATTTGCCTTTTTCTTTTAGTTAGATGTTCATGAAAATGCCATGAACTTACCATAGACTGAAAAGCTTTCACAACTGCATTCATTTACTCAATACATATCTATTACAATATGCAAACTTCAACATGGAAATAATAATGTAAATGTAAATCTACTGCCAAAAATGGAACCAACATCACCAGGATCATTTGGGAGGATACAGAATAGTTCATAACATAAAGTGTTAAGCCCTAGTTCAGACCTTCCCCCAGAGCTGCCATTCAATTTGCATTGATGAGCAATGTGGGACTCTTCAATCCTCCAGACACTGAATATCAATGGTGAACTAGACTCTGCATAAACACCTGATTCTGTTGATGAACGAGTCCTTCAAGTGGAGTTTCTTATTCATGCTCAGTGTTAGGTGCATACTAAGAGGGAATGAACTTGCACTGTTACTCCATCACACAAATAGAACAGGTGAACAGGGGCAGGTGTAGCAAACATGGCACCCTCCAAATGACTGCAACTCCCATCAGCCCTTGTCATCATGGCCAATGGTCAGGGAGGGCAGAAGTTGTAGTCTACCACCATCTGGAAGGTGTTGCATTGGCTGGTCCAAAGGTACAAGCAAACTTGTGGGAATTAAGCAGGCCTAGGTCTGGTCAACGTCTGAATGGGAAACTACCTGAGAACAATATGTGTTCCATTATGACAGAAAAGAAATGTAATTAACAATGCGTAGCTTCCAACTTTTGATGGATAGAAGAAATTCATGGTCAATTTTTATTACCAGTTTCTTGGTGTATGCAGTCAAAGATCATTTGAAACATTATCTTCTAAGTGTACACTTCCCGGTGGATTTTTGCATATATTCATTTCATTAAAGACAAAAATGACATATTTAGTGTCCTTTAACACTCTAGTTTAAACATGCTGAGTTCTCAAGCAAAACAGAAAGTGGTGTGCCATCAAAACTAGCTTGGTGACTAAACTCCAGTATTAGCTACAGCTTCAGAACATATCACCAACTGATGAAGCCAAAGATAAAACATGACCTGAGCAGCTTAAATAAGTAAAGCATGACAACATGAGGATGGATCCTGAATTATATTGTGTCACATCCACTGCAAGTAGCTTCGCCTTCTTATGTGTTTAAGAGATTCACCAAGCATCCCAAAAACAGAAACCAAACATCCAGATGAGCAAATCCTGCTTCTTCTTCTTTTGACAGCTTTTTCTTCATATTGTATGTGGCTTAGAGCCATCTCTGTGAGGACATACAATGGCTTCTCTTTAAAAGAGAAGATCCTCGCAGAGAATTTCTTTCCCTTTTGGCCCTCCACAGGAGGGGCCAATCACACCCATGTTTAGCTTGTTTGTGTTATCAAACCATCTGTAAAAACAGCACAAAGTTCAGAAAAGGACTCTGGGGCTCGGTCACTTGGAGACATTTCCTGTGCAACACATTTCCTTTGGGTAACAGCAAGCATAACATGGGATACAGTTTGTTTACCTATTGTGACTCCCTGTGAGGTTATAGCAGCCTTCCCCACACTGATGCCCTCCAGATGTTGTTGGAGTACAATTCCCATCATCACTGGCCATTGCTTGTGCTGACTAGGGCTGATGGGAGTTGTAGACCAACAATTGGAAGGCATCCCATAGCAAAAGGTTGAGTTTTAGTAACTGAAGCTGAACACCTCAGGAAAGGTACTGGGTATTCTTACTTGTTTGGTGCAGCAGTCAGTCACCATGGAGGGCAGGGACTATCCTAAGAACAACTTCATCAGCTCAAGCCTTGGGTCTCAGTGATAATACTGTAGATAGAAGCTCTCCACACACTCTGCTGATGTGTGAACTTGGAATCACCTTAGCAATACCAACTTTCATGAAGGTATGCAAAATACTGCAACAAACAAGAAATAATGCCATGTTCTATCACTCAGATAGCATCAAAGCATATGGTTATGTCACTGGGGGAAGTCTTCAGATGTCCATACTTCATGCATTGGGAAATTGAGAGAGTTATGGAGATCCTTTGAAGTTGTGCAAGAAATAAAGTCCCACCGTGCAGCCTGGAAATGCTCTGGGCTTTGTAGTCCATTATAGACTCTCACATTGTGCATTGTTCTTTCGGCAGTTTTTAGATTCCAGATGTTCTCCTATCACAACGGTATTTGCAGACCTTACAGCACCAATAACTTTCTCAGAGAATTCTTGGGCAAAGCTCAGCTCTTTTCCAGGATTACGCTCCTCCCATCTCTGAGTGCCTCTCCCACTTCAGGGTTGATGGTGCTGTGCACATGTGGCTAATCATATCACACAGTGAGCAATTTACAACGATACACCAAAAGCCAACTGAGACTAAGGGTATGTTCACATCGCCACTTACTCAACATCCAGCACGCTCCTCTGCTCGTTTTTAAAGCAGGCATAGGCAACCTTGGCCCTCCAGATGTTTTGAGACTTCAATTCCCATCATGTTAGCTAGGGATTCCCAGGTCCTGTTAGCTAGGGATGATGGGAGTTGTAGTCCCAAAACATCTGGAGGGCCGAGGTTGCCTACGTTTTAAAGCTACATTCAAACAACATTAGCCACAGTCCATATAGATCCTGTAGTTTATTGAAAATAGAAACATTTTCTTTTTCTTAAGCCAGCATCAATCCGACCAGAAAACTGAATGTGGCGTAAGTGGTAAAGTGAACATTTGAGACAGCCGTCACGTGTGTACATGAGTTTGAATGCTCAGATGACAACTTCATAAATAGAAATTCAGGGTGTGGTGTGTGCAGTGGAACCAAAAGGGTCATGCCGTTGGGTGAAGACATCCCCACCCCCTCTCTGGTGAACAACAGCATGTACATGCAGCTTGAAATGCAGTGGAGGGAAATGTGAACATACCCTAAATTTGAAGATATGACAGTGTCATAACATAAACACTAATCATGGTCTAGTTTTCTTCCTGTGGTTTCTAGAACCACCTGTAGTGTAGTTCAGCTTAGCTTAGTCATTGCCCACAGGCTTTCGGGTAAACTCTGTGTCCATGGATAGAGGCAGGGGGATATGTACATGCCCTTCCCCCAATGCCCTTGAACTTCTTGTAGATGCATTAAATAGAATATAGCGAAAAGTCTAGGCCAGGCATAGGCAAACTCAGCCTTCCATATGTTTTGAGACTACAATTCCCATCATCCCTGACCACTGGTCCTGTTAGCTAGGGATGATGGGAGTTGTAGTCCCAAAACATCTGGAGGGCCGAGTTTGCCTATGCCTGGCCTAGGCCATGGCAACTTTCAACCCTTCCATGGGCTAATTTCATTCAATCTAGATTGACTATTGGCAAAGAACTCAAATGGTCAAAAGGGAATTTGTAGTGAAAGTCAATCCAAGCTGAGTTCCACATGGTGAGGGCACATACATAACCACTTCATTGTGAGGCGATGCAGTTGTGAGCCTGTATGGACCTGTATGTTTGCTGCAGCCATTATAGACTAAAGTGGCTGTAAAGATGAGGCCATAACTCACTCTGACTTAGAATGTACAAGGAGGGGCTTTCTTTGGTAAGACTGCCATTAAAGAAGTGCAAAATAAGACGGCCTGCCACTGTGCAACCCATATATAACCAGCTCAGCTTCTCCACTGTCTTCTTAAGGTGAGCTCTCTTAAATTGCTTAACAAAACAAAACCTTTCAGTACTGGCAAAAAAATAAATAAGGAAATAAAACTGCTCCTATTCCCTCCTCTGACACTCCCCCAAGGGTTTTTATTCATACCCAAACAGCATGGGATTTATGGCTGACACAAAGGAGTTTTTTCTTCCAAATGAATTTCATTTTTATTATTCTGCCTCTGTTTTCTTCTCCCTGTCAGGCTATTGCTCAACTAAATCTTCCATTTTATTACCTAGGGAAGTTGTGCTCTATGGTGGTCTATCTGCTCCAATATCGAAAGAGAATCTTCCCCACCCCCCTCTCTCTGTTTTGAAAACTCATTCATCACAATGGAGACGGCTCCATAACGAATCCTTCAAGCAGCTATCACCACAGTCATTAAATGTGCAACACAAGCCTTAAAAGGCAGGTTTGGATGCACTTTGATGCTTTGCTATAATCGTTTTATTGGGCCTGCAATGGGTGTCCAGATAGCTATCATGGGGATCTCTTCTGGTTGATGCACTGCTACCATAAAACTGGCATTTAGTTTCTATGAACTAAAAGCATTTGGGAAATTTAGGCAGCATGTCAGGCCATCAGGAATGCCGTACAATAACGAAGGATACACTATTGTATTTTTCAGCAGAAATATGTCTGGTGCTATTTATGTTTTTATTTAGGCACATGACAAAACAATGTCCCTAGAATCCTTCCCCAATGTAATTTCACATGTGGCATGAAGCGTCATCTATAGTGCGAGAGACACCCGAGCTTGTCAGATGCATGTCCTTACATTCTGAGGTCAGCCAAGAAGAAGTGTGAGAGATAGCATTCCTGGGTCTTTCAAAGAGTGGGAAATCTGGAGACTGGGTTTTCCCTACTTTCCCAGGAGAAAGCATAAATATTAAGCCAGCCTATTTGAGAGACAGAAACAAACATCTGGAGTTTAAGAAGAGCACCGCTGCTTCACATGTTGGCATGAAATAGAGCAGCCTTCCCCAACCGGGTGCAATCCAGATGTTTTGGAACCACAACTTCCATCAACCCCAGCTAGCGCAACCATGCTGGCTGAGGCGAATGGGAGCCGTAGTCCAAAACATCTGGAGGGCACCAAGTTGGGGAAGGCTGCATCAGAGGTTTAGATGCTTCTGTTTGTTGTCATAGTTGTCAACATCACCACCGGCATTGGCTTGGTATCAGCAAATGACAAGTGTCAACAGAACTGTGTCACCAGGGAATGGCATCTACTGTTCTTTGGGAGTTCTTTGGGAGAAGTCATGTGGTTTAAAGCTGTATTGGATGTGCTATAAATGTGTGGTGTGGACCCACCAAAAGGAGATGGTAGGAAGTTTGTTGTCCTAAGCAACTGGTTTCCAAAGGCAAATGGGCACAATTTTATATTAAGGGAACCATAAAGTTGTTGCAGAGGAAGAAGCACCTTGAGAAGCTTCTATTTTCCTTTTCTTTTGAAGGGCAAAAAGGATGCATTGATGTTCCTTTCTGAAAGCATTTCAAAAGTCTGCAATGAGGAAACAAAACTTCATTTCATTAAGTAAATTCCAGAAGTAACGTTCACATCTATGGATCATAGTGATGTAATAAGTTAGTTAACCACACAAACTATGTTTAAAACAAGAAATCCACATCTTTTTTCATATGATCCTTGCTTTGTGATAGAAGCAAATGTTCAAACATAAAACTAAATACTCTTTTAGTAAGTAATTAAATCCAGCAAGCCAAATTAAATTATGTAGTAAATGCAAGATTGCCAAATAACTGTTCTTCTAGTATCTTTAACATGGAGGGTTTAAAAAACAACAACTTGATTTCAAAACTTAAGATGAACATTAATTCAGTTTTCATTTTCTTAAGCTTTTAAGAAGAAAAAATGACTCAAAAAACTTGAGTGCTTTGAAACCACAAGCAGATACAACTTGTATACATGATTCACAAATACATTTTGGCTTTGAAGGTTTTCGGGCTGCAAATTCTGCAAACACTTTCCACATGCCTGCTAAATCAAACTCAGTTGCCTAAAAAGAAAAAAGAAAAACACATGGGGACTTAAAGGGGACTTAGAACTCAGAATGAATAATTTCCGCAAACACATTTCATGTTCCAAAATTTCATCTGGTTACACAAGCCTAACAGACTGTGGCTGGTATGCACATTTCATCGCAACCAAGTTACAAAAAGGACCAGCAACACTTTGCGTAATTTTTGGGGGCACTAATGTTTTGCATAAACATCAAAATGTTTCCATAAGTTCTGGAAATGTATCTTACGCGATGTTTAGGAAATCATTGATGAACAAGACATTATGGGAGCTAAGCTATTGCTTTCCATTGTATTTCTCCTTGGCAATAAGAAAACATGAATTCAGGTTCTCACCCATCTATGAACTCTGCAAGATATGAGCTTTAGGCTGCAACAGTCCCACTGAAATTATTTATTAATCACTATTATTTATATCCTGCCTATCAGGATCCAAACCCTTCCAAGGTAGCTTAGAAAAAAATTAAACTACATTAAACCCACACCCGAATTTATTATCAGTATTATAAAGTCATCAGAATGCTTCCGCAACGGCGAGGCGGAGACCCATTAAAACCACAGGCGGGAGAAGCCTGTGGACGTGGGATTCGGCTGGCACCTTTTGCGCCTCCCCTACTCGTGGGGAAACCCAGTTTCGGGGATCCGGAGCGATGTGGGGTGAGCGGCGCGGTGCTTCGAATCGACTGCTTCTTTCACGGAGTAAAGCCGCATTGCTGTTGCCGGAGAGCGCTGACTTTTTCCTGTGGACAATTGGACTCTAAACAACTACCCATGAGTAGAACGCAAAATTGGATCTCTAAACATCTTAATTTGGCATCGAAACGGGAAGGTTTCAAACAGGAAGTCCGCCTTCCTCTTTTGTAAATAGATTGAAGCAAAGACGTTGCAAGCTAAAGCCTGGAAAGTCTTTTGTAAAGGATTAAATCTCCATCGGTTAAAATTACTAAACCCCCCCCCCCTTGGAAGCAGGAGAAGAGGGGGGAAATTTTAGATCGTTTAAGCCTGCAGGAGCGAGAGTGAAGAAACATAAATTACCACTGTTTCGAACCTGGGAACGGGCTGCCAGTAAGATTGACGTTTTGGGAAAGTTCATTGACTGTGAATAAAACGTTATGTTGACAGATAGTTAAATAAGAGAAATATATTGTTTCCACTGTTTCCTTTTGCACTTAAAAAGGAGCAAAAAAGTAACTGAAAATTGAAACTAACTCTGTCGTTAGATCTGCGCTTAAAAAGATTGATACAAATAGAAATTGTTTCCCCTAGAGGGAGCTTTTGAAACTGTTGCAGGAGTGGAGCTGGGGAATTTTCCAGCTGCAGAGATTAAAGATCATGAGAATCAGAGACTGACCTTGGACAAGAATGTTGACAGAAGAAGTCTTAGTAATTGCATTTTGCAAGACAAGTGCTTTATTGGAACAGCTTCATGAGAAGACGGATGTGATGATTATTAAAATTGACAATTTGGGACAAAAAATGACTGAGTTGGGACAAAAAGTGAATACCTATACAGAAACTACTCAGAAATTGATTCAGGAATCTGTTTTGACATGGCAAGCTGTGGAGAAGACGAAGGAGAAAGTTGTTGTTGAACCTCAAGTAATTCAAGTGGAGAGAGCCCCGGCCTCACAGAGGCAATTTGATGAACATAAGCTGTTGCCTTTTACGATCGAATCTAGAGAAAGCCAGATTTGGTGGGATGGAGCCCTGCTTGGATTGGAGAAGGAAAGTTGGATAGATCCTCTTATGCAGGGATGCTCTGGCCTTTGGGATCTGGATTTGGGTTGGGGGGAGATTGGCGCTCTGAAATATCTTTTGGACTTTAGTTCTGACTATGGAGAATGGGCTGACCTGTCGAGAAGGAATAAAGACATTGTTAGGTTGGAGTTTCCCCGAGATCTACTCCTCAGTGCCAAAGGAAGGAAATTAAGAACAAGATCAGCAGAAGATAAAGTAAAGTGCACGTATAAATATGAAGAAGATCTGCAGAAGGGACATGGAAAAGAGTTAAGAGCCTCGGACAAAAGGTCACCAGGTTGATGGACCATATGGTATTGATAGAAAGGACTGACAGAATCCGAGGCCAGGGAGAAGAGACGGTGGAAGAAGATTGGGAAAAAAGTTTTTAAAAAATTATTTAGAGAAATGCTGCAAAATTAATGAGTGTTAGAAAAATGTTGGAATGAAATTATATGGCTTTAGTAGAAATGTTATAAGGAGTTAAGTATAAATAAGTTTTAGGGTTTTAATGGTAAGATAAGGTTAAAATAAATTAAGATAACTAAATGACAAAAAACAGTGAAAGATGGAAAGGATTTGCTGAAATTATTAATAACTAGAAGACAAAAAGGGAGGTGTGAGGAGGTCGATGAAACAAGTTAATGAAAGATAAAGATATGGAAATATTGGATGTGTTTTTAACTGTTTTTGCTTTTGTTTTTATTTTGATGTATTGTGTCTTTTGCTTTTTTATATGTATTGTAATGTATTGATTTGTACTGTTTATTTTTTCTCTTTCTTTTTTACTTCTTTTTTACTTATTTCTTTAATTCTTAAACTTTTAATAATTTTTTTTTTTTTAAAAAAAGAATGCGTTCCAGCAGGATACTTAATATGTGGCTTATTTTTATTTCTTTTTTAAAAATTGCCTACTGGAGAAGAGGAGTGATGATTTGGTCGCATCCTGTTTGGGAGGATATGAGCTATTCACCTTTCCTTCTCACCTTTATAACAGATTGCTACTTATTTTAATAAGCTGACCAATTTGATCAGTAGGAGATTTAGTTTTGCCCTGCCATTACTTTCCATGTAATATTTTGTGTATTCTCAGCTGCACGTCTGCTTTGTATCTCTTTTTGGCGGGTGAAACACAGAAGAAACAGGAAAGGCCGGTCAAATTATGGATGTTTTAAGAGGTCAGCGTTATGCCTTTCAAGGCATGTGGAGGAATTTTAAGTATATAAACTCATTTCATGTTCTGTTATGGGTAACTAAAACAGAAAGGAACATGACATGACCTCTTAGTCTTGCAATCAGTGACACTCTGGAATGAGAAAGAAGACAAAATTTTGGATAATATCACTGTGTCCATAATCCCAGTCTTGGCTGCTGGCTCAGTCTCAGTAGTTTTGCAGGAGCTAGCATATACCTAAGGAAGGGAGAGAAATTTGTTCACTCTTCCCAAAACCAACATGTTAATGAAAATTCAGCGTGTAAGACCCATTCAACTGTGTAAATAGCTAGGTTGGTTAGAGCATCGTGCTTAGTGCTTTTTTTCAGGGGGTACTCAAGGATCTGCAATAGCAGCACTTTTGTTGTTGTTGTTCTTAAAAAGTGTGGCACTTACTGTAACAACTTCATGGTGAGTACCAGCACCTATTTTTCTAGGGGGGAAGCACCTATCGTGCTGAAAATGCCAGGGTTGCAGGTTCAATCCCCATAAGGCACTGCAGGGGATTGGACTAGATGATCCTTGGGGTCTCTTCCAACTCTATAATTCTATGGTGTTAGCTTTCCTCTGAGTAGATTGCACTGTCAAAGACTGTGTTCTTTCATCAAGCCTTTTAGCTCTGCATGCTTTCTTAACACAAAAACCAGACATTTCTGCTGTTTACTCCCTCTTTGATCCACAGCAATGCTGATCTGTGGGGCTCAATAGCGACTTTAATTACGAACTATAAATAAATCTTTAGAAAGCCATACGAAAATGCAATATAATCTTAATTGCCACTGCAGATACTAATAACTGCCTTCCAGGAGAGAATATATATCATCTTCAGCAGAGCGCACTGTAACTGGTAGTTATGGAGCAAAATGAGATAGCCTGATGTATTGGAGAGCTAAATGAGCATTTCCTCTTATTGAGTGCTTGCCGCTGCTCTCTGAAATGAAGCATTTACTGAAAAAGAAGCAGACGAAGGAAGCTAGAGACCTAACATTATGCAGCAAGAGACTGGCAGTCTCATACTGATCAGGTGTTCCAGGTCACTTCTTATTGTACCTTCCTAACCTGAGTTCACAAAACATGTGTAGGAAAAACACAGTAAATGGCCTCCTTTCCCTCTACAAAAGTACATGTAACTGCATGTTAAACACAAGGAGAACCCTCTGTGTGTTCAGGGAAGGCCCAGCTTCAATGCTTGGTGATAGGAGCACAGTGACTGGAAAAGGAACCCTAAGTGGATGGAACAGCTCATGGTTTACATGCAGGCTTCCCAGGTGGGGTGGGCCTTGTATTCTCTTCATGGGGAAGTCCACAACCACATTTCTTAATTTGCTGAGGTTAATCTGGTGCATGTGAAAAATTGCCAAGAGGTGGTACAGTGTTACCTCGGGTTAAGAACTTAATTCGTTACGGAGGTCAGTTCTTAACCTGAAACTGTTCTTAACCTGAGGTACCACTTTAGCTAATGGGGTCTCCCGCTGCTTTCGCGCCGCCGCTGCGCAATTTCTGTTCTCATCCTGAAGCAAAGTTCTTAACCCGAGGTACTACTTCCGGTTAACGGAGTCTGTAACCTGAAGCGTTTGTAACTTGAGGTGTCTGTAACCTGAGGTACCACTGTATCTGTGACATCAAGGTAGGCTTGCCACAGACTCAGGATCTCATTGCCCTGAAATCCCAGGCCAATGGTCAATGTCTCCAGGCTGTCATTCAGACATATGGACTGATGGTTTCTTCTTGAGATGTAGCTTGTGAGGACATTGTTGAAGTCTTGCGGGGGGCAGGAAGAAAGCCAGCCCTGGAAAATGTGAGCTCAGGAGAGTGGGGTGGTCCCTCATTCACCCAGTACCAAGCAGGAGGCACCGTCACAGTTTGAGGACACATTGCAGCAGAGGAAAGCAGTGAAGAAGGGTCAAAGTAGAGCTGGGGTGGGGTGTGTTCTAGGTTGAGAGCATGGCCAAGGAGAATCCCAAGGGCCCTAGAAAGGCCTGAAGGGTTGCACTTGGCTGCTGTGCCTGACATTCCCCACCTCTGCCTTACCATAAAATATAAATTGCCAGTGTGGTATAGTGGTTAAGAGCGGTAGTCTCGTAATCTGGTGAACTGGGTTCGATTTCTCACTCCTCCACATGCAGCTGCTGGGTGACCTTGGGCCAGTCACACTTCTCTGAAGTCTCTCAGCCTCACTCACCTCACAGAGTATTTCTTGTGGGAGAGGAAGGGAAAGGAGAATGTTAGCCGCTTTGAGACTCCTTCGGATAGTGATAAAGTGGTATATCAAATCCAAACTCCTCCTACTCCTCCTCTTTATTCTTTATTCTAGGCGATAAATTGAATTATTGTACACACACACAATAGTTGTAGAATAGCGTCTTAGAGCACTTCCTTCCATGTTCTGGGTCAATTTTAACAAAAGGAGCATTTGCATCCTGCATTTCAGGAAAAGGAGTGGCTGGCTTTCGGCACTAACTTTCAGCAACTGCCGTTTCCTAGGACTTGCTTCTTGGTCACAGTTGCCACAGAGAAATGTTGAATGCCTCCTCCACAGTTCCCCCAAGTGTATAGAATCCGTCTGTCTTATATTTCCTGCAGCCAAATAAGAAAGACGTGGATTCCCTGAAAGATATTGCTAGCATGTGAATAATCATTATATGAATCATGTGATAAATTCAAAGCCAGCCAAGGCACATCCTAAATGAAAACTGTAGTTTATTTAGTTTTCGTTAGCATGACTGTGCTGTGTCTGATGGGAGGGAACGAGATTAGAATTTCTTGTTCTTTATGTATTTGGAAATATTTATAAGCTGTTCTTCATGTAAATCAGGTGTGGGAAACCTTTGTCCCTCCAGAGTTGCTGAGCAACAACTCCCATCAACCACAGCTAGCAATGAATGCTGGGAGCTGTAGCTCAGCAACACCTGGAGGGGCAAAGGTTCCCCACGCCTGATCTGAATAATACCAGAGCTGTTGCGTGTCGAGGTCCCCAGGGCCACCCCAATAACTCACACATCACACAGAATATTTTGTTTAAGGTTTTTGGCATAATTTTGGCCACAGCTTTATTAAAATACAAATTTGTGAGTGGTTGCTTAGGCATTGGTTGCGACTATCTGCCCCCACCATGGGGGACAGACTGACATTCCGCACGATGCAAAAGTCAGAATAGGGGAATACACTTGGGGGTAGCAACGGAGCAGGGAACCTGCCCTCACCCCAAATGCAACCAGGAGCTCATTGCTGTGGCCCGAGCCCCCTTGGCAGAGTGGACAAGCAATAGTTAGCCCCCAATTCCTTTAACGGAATCCCTTGCAGCAGCAGCATTAGAGGGGCAGGCACAGCCAATTCATGCCCCTCAACCAACCAAACCATAAACCAATGCCTAACCGCAACCTTACAAGTTGTGACGATTTGCTACGCAGTAGGCAAAAACCAAATGGCCCCAGTCAATCAGCCAGATGGACAAAATTCCTACTGGGCCCCTGCCCCAAGAGCAGACAACCCCATGACAGGCATAGCAAGGTCAAAGCGAACAACCCTAATTCTAGGGGGGGGGGGGACGGGCAATCCGATGCACGGTCAAAAAGAGGAAGCCCTAGCCTCGTGCAAGGAGTTTTAGCATTTCTGGCTGTCAATCAACAAATGGCAACATTAACTTCTTCCCAACAACAAGGGAAGCCCCAATCGCATCAGTGGCCAACGATCAATTAGCCCGCCCCCAACTTTGGAGTGTCCTGGCGGCCCCCACTGCAACACGTGCTCTCCATGAAGGAGAACACGCTTTCACAAAATGAAATAGGATGAAATACGCATTAAAGCCAATTTGATCAAATCGTATTGATTTTTATTATCAATAGCACAATAATGCCACATACTTAAACCAGAAGACCTGCTTTCAGAAACCATAGTAAGTTAGGCAGATTCCAGAAAACTGAAAATCTACCTGTAGATAGCTAACTCATTGCTATGCTTGTTTCTGTGCCCTTATTTTCTCTAACAATTATCTGTTTAAATCCTAACCGGTATTTTATTATATATTTTTCTTATGCTGGTCTGTGACAGTAATAAAGTTAAGAGGAAGAAGACTCGTTGCTAGATTGAATGTGGGTGTACAAGCACCACCAATCATCATTGTTGTCAAAGGCAATTTTTTTAATATATCACTTTCTCCACAAGTAAATCTGTGCTCAAAGCAGTTCACACAAAAATCTAAGTCTAAATATAGGAACACGATAACAAAACACAATACTATCTTAATGTTTAGGGAAGCTTTTAATATTTGATTAATTGTTGTATTTAATATTTTGTTGGAAGCCACCCAGAGTGGCTGAGGAAACCCAGCCAGATGGACGGGGTATAAGCAAATTTGTCGTCGTCTTCTTCTTCTTCTTCTTCTTCTTCTTCTTCTTCTTCTTCTTCTTCTTCTTCTCTCTGCCACTAGAGAGGTCTGGGTGTCTGGCTGACTTATGAACAGCCATGTACAGGTTTGGCAGGAACACTGAGGTTTGGCAGGCCACCCATCCCATTTGGGCTTCCATTCATGGTTTCCATGGCAGCTGACCCATGTCTCCCTACATTCTGGTTTCCCTCTTGACTAACCTCAGTTCTGCCTTTGCTGACCAAGCAACTGGGACATGGTTGGATTGAATCCTTCTCCTATTGAACCATGAGGGTGGTCTTCTACATGACCACTGGTTGACCATCATTGGAGTCGTAGCAGGAAACTTCCTGCTGCATCCCTGCATGGCTCACTACTCTGGCTTTCTCTCTTTGCAATTGGGTTCAACAAAAGGTGAGTAACTCTACCATCTCTCTGCATCAGTTTTGAATGGAACATTTAAGCACGTCAGACTGGCTGTGCATCTCTCATCGTGTTTTGGACCATTGCTTTTCCAACCACGAGGCGTTTACGGAGCACTAACTCACACAGAATGCAAGGGGTGTACTTTTCTTAGGGAAGGGCTCTTACCAGTTCCACATGCTAAAGTCAACACTGGAGATGTTAGCAATGAAAAGTGCTGCCAGTTATCAAGGCTGATCCTGATACATTCTGGTGCCCTTCTCCCAAGCCAAGGTACCTTAGTACCTAAGGCTAGTCAAATTATTTTGGTACCTTAGTGGAAAATCCTCACAGGTGCTTCTCTTTAATACAGATATTAAATTCCTAACAATTTCCTTCCCTTTCATGATACCCGAAATAGCTGCCTGCAGTGGCCACCTCATTCTGCAGAATGAAAAAGGAAAGGAAAGAGGAAGAATGCCTGCTTCAGTTATCAGAAAACAGGGGAAACACTAGGTTATTGTCTGTGACAACATTAGTGGAGAACAGTGCAGTTTGCTTGCCTTTGTGAACTTCTTTTTTCTCGTTTTCATGTCCTTGGTGGCTGCCCCAGCACTTGAGGAACTGAGTCTCTCCCACCACCACCAATGCTTACAAAGACCCTTAGTTCCTTCTTGTCGTTCCTTATTTCATTTTTGTCCTTGGTGCCTTCTTGTACTACAATAACGGAGCAAAGTAGTGGTTCAACCTTACCTGCCTATTTTCTGATAACTAATATTAGCACACTTAACAACCACTCCAAAGAAACTTGAATGCAGCAATTCAAGTTTCTGCTAAGCCGCCTACATGCAAGTATTTGGAAAATTGTAGGTGACCTCTCAAGTCAGCTCTCATCTCACCGCGAGTCATACGTATTGGCAAAGCCTGAATGTTGAAGGTTAGACTACCAGAGCGAGTGGAGGGACCTAATGCTTTTTCCTACAATGTGAAGAGCAGAAGTGTTCCGTGCTAATAAGCTTTGTAGATCACATTTTCCCCCATAATTTTATTTTCCAAAGGTACACAATATTCAGTTAGCAATAACAATACAAAATAATAACCAAACAAAAACAAATCATACACTCATGTGGCTTCCCTCCCCCAATACTCGTCATCTCTTAATCTTTAGATTTATAACATTGCATCTTTAGGTCATCCTTAATATCCTTAATATATTACTTTTTTCTAGTTCTGCTTTACAAATTTAGTCTATACATATCAACATATTATCCTTAGAACAGTGGTTTTTCATGTAATCCTCAAAGCATTGCCATTCTGACCTTAAATTCTGATTAGTTTGATGCCTTATGGCTGCTGTTAACTTCGCCAACTCTATGAATTTGCTTAATTTACATATCCAATCTTCCTTTGTGGGAATAATATTTCCTTTCCAGTTCCTTGCAAGTAGTAGTCTAGCATATAATGGCATATAATGTGAAGAGCAGAAGTGTGCTGAGCTAATCTGCTTTCTAGATCACATTTTAGCCCCCCTTTTCCTAAAAGTACCATAGAATGCTTCTCATCCTCATTTTTATGACTTTTCATATAAACCTAAGAAGAATCCTTCTGGATCAGGCCAAGGATCCATCTAGTATAGCATTCTGTTCTCACAGTGGCTAACAAGATGCCTGTCAGAAACCCATGAGCATAGGGTTAGCTTGAGCTTTTGGGGGCCAAAGTTGTTGAGTTGGTTTGTTTGTTGTTGTCGTTTGCAAAATCTCCCCCCAAAAAGAAGATTTTGAGCTATTTTGGGGGGAAATCCACCAACAAATCTTCACTTCTAATGTGGGCTGCCTATACATTTTAACCAGTTTTTGAACATTTCCCCCGGATGCTATTTTCAACAGACAAAACCTGGATATGTCCTGGAAAATCTGGACGTATGCCAACCCTACATGAGCAGGAAATACAATACTTCTCTCACACTCACCCAAGCAACTGATGTTCAGGATCAAACTGCCTCTGACATTGGATGACAACATAGCCAGCAGCCTTGAAGCCATTCTCTTTCATAATTTGTCTAATGTCGTTTTTAAGCAATCCAAGTTGGTGGCCATCCCTGCATCCTGTCACAGCAAATTCCATAGTTTAGGTGGACACTGTGTGAAAAAGGACATTCTTTCTCTTGGATCTTCCAACAGTCAGCTTCAGTTTCTCTCTCTCCATTTACTCCACATCATACATGATTCTATACCCCTCTGTCATGCCACCCCTGACCCTCCATGGCTTTTTTCACAGTGAAAAGGCCTCAGATGTTGGAACCTTTAGGATGCTAAAGGAGTTCCTTTCTAGGACCTTCTTCATGCAGTGCAGATGCTCTGCCATTGAGTTACAGCCCTTCCCTAATGTCTGCCCTAAGTTCTCCCACCATTTGCCTTCATTGAATGGATAGCTCCTTGGGAGCCAACTCCTAGGGTCTGAGCTCCCTTCGCCGCCACCCCCCATAATATATTTGAGGGGGCCAGCAACCCCCCCAAGTTGATAGGCACTGTCACTCAAATGGTGCATGTGTGCAGTGTCTTGTGATCAGTTATGTGTAGCAGGGCTTACCTGGGTCCCCCCCCCAATATTTTGTTCAAGTTAGCACCCCTAGATAGCTCAATCTATGATTCCAGGCTCTGGTATTTCTAGAAGAGGGAGAGAAACCTCTCCCTGTCCACTATGCATATTTCTATAAGCCAAAAAATCTATTTTCATTGTGGTTTGTCAATTTGGGGTCAGGGGGAACACACACGATGTTTACTTTGGTTCTACAATTCTACGATACTTCAAATCAATGTCATCAAGCCACAAATATTCACAAGCTGAATGCACGTTCTAGGTTTAGGGTTAATGAATAGCTAACCATAATTCCTAAAACAGTTTTTTTTAAAAAAAAATCCTTTAAAAAAAATCAACATCAAAGCTACGTACTGATTTTTAAACCAAATATTGCATGTATATTAACAATGGGCAATTTCCCCCAGTCTTGGAATGATCTGGCAGCCCTGAATGAATATGGATGGACGTAAGAGCATTCATTTCTCTGTACCTTCTGGCAGGGTATTGCAATTTAGTCTTAAATAGTTGCAGATTCCTGAAAATTGCCTCTTTTAGAGCACTGACATAGAGAAAGTAGGTTCAACATGTTCTCACAAAATCCAAGACCGAAATAGCAGCTACATTTTAACTAGTGCTTGCAGTCATTAGCAGCCGTTTTTTATTACTCTCAAAGGAGCAGAGGAAAATTCCATGAACTTCCGATTATTCGCCAAAATCCTGGCTCCAGCTCAGGAGGGTGTGGGTGAAGAGAGTCATTACTAATCCCAATATCTCCAAATATTTGAGATAAGTCTGGTTTGAACTGCATGCTTTTGCAGCGCTGCAAAAAGATGTGCTCTTAGCTCCTACTGTTTTGCAAACAATAATACAATGAGATCAAAAGCTGAACTGCAAAAGAGGCACTTTGAAAGGAAAGTGATTAGAGAAAGGACTGTATAGAGAAAGTTTGGGTGGGGGAGAGAGAATTGCAAACTAGAGAGCTAACATTGTGAAGCAAAAATGGCCAGAACATGATAACAGCTTAGGAGTTTAATGCTAGCAGAATATATGGAGAATTTCCAAGAGGAAGGGTTTAAAGGACCCTGAAAAGGAATCTAAAATCTGTATACTGAGTTGAGTTAAGTTCTGGTTTTTGCTTTTGTCCACACTGCAAAGCATGTCAGAATAAGAGCAACTATCTCTACTGACTTCAGGGTTTGGGGGGCCCTAAGCTGAGACACGGGTGGCGCTGTGGTCTAAACCACAGAGCCTAGGGCTTGCTGATCAGAAGGTTCAAATCCCCACAACAGGGTGAGCTCCCATTGTTTGGTCCCTGCTCCTGCCAACCTAGCAGTTCAAAAGCATGTCAAAGTGCAAGTAGATAAATAGGTACTGCTCCGGCAGGAAGGTAAACGGCGTTTCCATGCACTGCTCTGGTTTGCCAGAAACGGCTTAGTCATGCTGACCACATGACCCGGAAGCTCTGCGGACAAATGCTGGCTCCCTCAGCCAGTAAAGCGAGATGAGCGCCGCAACCCCAGAGTCGTCCACGACTGGACCTAATGGTCAGGGGTACCTTTACTTTTACCTTTAAGGTGAAAGAAGTTGCAAACTGAGAACTCTCTGAAGCTGTATCTGATCTCCTTGAACAACCTGTGCAAAGTGGAAACAGCACTCTGAAGGCAGTGGGCCCACTGTGGGTTTTGGGGTCCTGGCACATGCCCAACCCTGTCATCCTCTAGAGGGTGGGTAACTGTGGGTAATGCTGGATAAGATCTGGGTTTCAAACACTATATTCTCAAGTTGATTCTTCAAATGGCTCTGGGCAATGTATTGTTAAGCCCAAGGATAGCACTGGCCTGTTTAATTACTTTTAGATGAGAGAGATCTGGAGACTTAGGGTGTCTTTGTTATATTTAGGTTTCTTACATTCAAAGCTGGAGAAAGTTAATAAATCATATATCCTTAAATCTCCCAAAGCAGCAGGAGCTAAGGCAGCAGTTATGACTTGCCCTGCCTGTCCCCCTTCCCCAGACATGTAAGCAACCCATTCCCCCAACCTGCTATAACTGATCAGGCATGGAAGCTGTAGAGAAGGGCTGCCTGAGACTGCAGTGCTTCGTTCCCTGCCCCTTTTCTCTGTTCTAGGTACATTATTTAATGTATTTTCTAACATCAATGAATTTACCAATGTGGTTACAGCAAAGTGTAGACATTCTCTCTTACCACCGAGAGCCCTAAATGTCTGTGCCAACCCCCCTTTTTTCCTGCTGCCCCCAAAGGCAAAACATTTGGCAAGCTAAAGCTTGCAATTCCTAGGCATCCCAGTGCTCTATTGCTGGGAGCATTGAGCACCACCATCCAAACACATTTCCCCATGCAGAGTAAATTACTCCACACTGGCACAAATATCTCAAAAGGGTGCCAGCAAAATCCTTTGTGGTCAGTTTTTGAGGCAAATGCATATTCCCCCTCCCAGGCTTTTGCTATCGCCAGTCCCCTGAAATGTATCTTTGTTCCAGTCGATAACTTCTCGTTTGTCTCAAATGTCAGTTTATCATGATTCTAACATACCCCATTTAAATCGGGTGGGGAAGGGTTGTGTTCACCCAGTACTATTCCCTTGATGAGCTTTGGCTTCTCTTCACTTTTGTCCTTTGGCTGAATAGAATTGTTGTATGCTTGTGTGTGATTCCTGATGCTTGGCAAATGATCTCTGGCTACATTTCCATCATAATCATCTAAAAATTCCAATCACATTCTCAGTGAAGTGGTCTTTGCCAAGGTCTCCCATCATGCGTCGCAGCAGGCATCTCCATATGCCCCCAAATCACAGGACTCCTCTCATCTACTCCGAAAAGGGTACCTCTTTCTTTCTCCTGCTGCTCCTGAACTGATTCCCAGGCCAATCTAACTCATACCCTAAAACCAACTGTAGATCTAAGGCAGCCTTCTCAAAAACTGGTGTGTCCCCCAGATGTTTCCGCTACAACTCCCATCAGCTCCTACCAGCATAGTCAGGAATGATGGAGGTTGTAGTCCCAAACCTCTGACATGTGCCAGGATGAGGAAGGCCAATCTAAAGCCTTGAACAATTCCTTGCCCCAGGGTATGCTGTGCCCAACTAGCAGGACAGGTCCATTCTGTCCAAGCAACTGCAAGTAAACTCATTTTCTCTCCATTGTCCCAGTCCCTATAGGGGCAAGGGTCTCTGCTGAGGAAGATAGGCTTTGGGTCTCATTATTCTTGCAAAATTCATGATTACACGAAGGCGAGATACCAGCTCAGAACTGCGCCACTGAAATCAATTGACTTAGGTTATTTAAGTCCATTTATTTCAGAGGGTTTGCTCTGAGTATGACTGGCATTGGATATCACCCTAGGCACCTGCCAGTATACATGAGTTTTAGGGAACTGATCCCACCCACTAAAATACTCATAGGAAACAACTGGATTAAAAAAAACACAACTCTATATGGTCTCTTTCTTCAGCCAGGTCTGCAGTTTGTAGCTCAGAACTTGTGGCTCTCCAGATGTTGCTAGACTATAATCCCCATTGTCCCTGACCACTGGGCATCCTAGCCAGAGCTGTTGGGTGTGAATCCAACAACATATGGAGGGCCACAAGTCACCCATTTCTGCTCAGCTGGTCCCTTCTTCCATGCCATTCCCTTAACGAGTGGGCTGCTAATCATTTATCTCTTCCTGTAATTTGATTTCCTAGCAGCTTCCATTTCTTGGGATTCTTCCACCACCTTTGCATTCCCACCACTGTTGGCAGTCTCCTGATTAGATACTGGCTGTAATATTCCACAGTCCAAGCATATCAGTTGCTGATCCGCCTCCCGGAATTCCTCGACCAGGCACAACTGGAATCTCTCTAGCTAGATGTTCACCCTTCTCTTTAAACCCCCCTGTTCTCCTTCACTTTTATTTTAGGTTCTTCCTCAAATGCCTTACTTGCTTGGTTTCTCAAGGATGCTCAGATTTATGTTGACTGCTGTGATTCACTCCATCCTGGTGCACACACCTGCTCAGTTACTTTCCAAGGTTCCAGAGCTATGTGATCCACAATCCCCAGTGGTAAGAAGGGCTACGTTGCTTATTTTGAATTATTTACGGATACAGTATACAAGCAGTACATATTGGAAGTGCATAAACAGACTATCCATGTGCCAGATTTCCAGGCAAAGATTCTGAAAAAGGCAGCTGTGTTGATCCATAAGGGACTCCACCCCCACCCCAAAATCCATAGTTGGCCCATATCTTTATTAGGTCCAACAAAATGCCACACAATAGTGAGCAAGTTTTTGAGTTCTCCAGACTTCTTCCTCACATCTAGCCTCAGGAATAGATCTGGACAGTTCAGAAGCCTGCTTGCTGTTTTGGTTGGTTCCTTAATCCCAAGGCACTTCATCTGAAGGCAAATCACACCTCTCTGCCCATCTCTCTGCCAACAGGGTGCCACCTTCACAAACCCCAGTGTGTTTTTCATTCTAGGCTGTGCAGTGACTCACAGCTGTCAAAGAACACTGAAGCAATACTATGGCAAAACCAGAATGACAAACTGGTACAGAAGTGGATCAAACGTTGCTGGTCACTGAACAATTCAGAATATATGGGCTGTCATGGGGGGGGGGAATAGTCACCCAACAGGAAACTAGAATTTTCATTAATGATATAGCACTTTACTTGGTCCTACTATAGCTCTCTGAGAACTGTCTCTGTTATTCCCAATTTACAGCTAGGGTAACTGAGGCTGAAAGATAGCAGCTTGACTGCAGATTTAAAACTGTATGTGACAAGGCCTGTAGAGCAATTTATGCTAACATGAATGATCCAAATAAGCAGTAGGTGTTAATCTTAAATACAAATTGCATGAGAGAATTTGCAGTCTCCGCCACTGCCACCGCCTGTATATACAGAACAGAAACATTTTTAAAGAGTGATGTAAGTGGAGGAAAAATTAGACCCACAAAGGGCAGCTTCAGCGTGGAAGTGTCTTGAAATCTGAATTTGACACACACACTTCTTAATAGGGACCTCTGCAGTCTTGCAAAGAAGAGAGTATTATTTAGGACCGCGGTTTGGGAAGAAAGGTGGGGGTGGGGGGAGAGAGAGAGGGAGAGAGAAGAGGTTGTTCCCAAAACCTGCCTTCTCACTGTCAGCATTTGGTAGAAGCTGGCTGGTAGCTGGAGACACCCATTAATTATAAGCATGCAGATGTCCCTTTAAGGTTTGCTTCGCAGCCTGCCGACTTCAGCCTAAACACGAGCTGTTAAAGATCTGACTTTATTTGTACATGTCTCTGAGCTCCGGGATCCAGCCACGTGGGGGTTTCAAAGGCTCAGAGCCCACTTGGAAGAGGAGAGGGAGGGGGGCTGGGGAGAGGGGGGTGCAATTCATCTTGATGTGTAGGGGGAAAGAAACTTAAAGGGCTTGAACAACAAACAGGAAATGCCTGGCTGGGCTGCTGCTGCTAATGCAGAAGGGACCAGAAGCAAAAGCGGCAGCGGCAGCAGCAACAGGACTGTGAAGTTAACAGCCGAACAAGAGAACCCCTGTTGCTAACAAGCTTGCCTCGTTTCTTTCTTATTTTTCCCCTGCACGGGTTCCTTTTGCAATTGCAACCATGGGCTCCTGTCCCAGCGGCAGCATTCCAGGTGTCGCTGTCCCCTGCTTGGTACTGACAGGTGAGAACATCTTTCTCTTCTTTCCGAAGGCTTCGCATCTGCCAAACTCTCCTTCTGCTTTGGGATTTCCCCAGAATTGAGCAATTCATCATTCCCACCTCTTTCAGTCTGTTTGCTTTTCAGCCAATTGCACACACACCCCACCCCGAGTTTTAAGTCAACTTTACAACCAGCGATTCAGTGATTTTGGCTGACAGAAGCCTTAAAACTAAACAGAAAGGTGCAAAGAAAGAGGAAAGTGGGAAATAAGAAATCATAGAACTAGGCAAGCAAGGAAAGAGTGACCGGGTTGAAATGTACTGTTGTGCAAGCTTGGTTTTCACTTTTGCAAATCATTTTGGACAGTGAAGCAAATTGCGCCCCCTTAACTGCACAGGAGATAAGGGAGCTGATTTACTCTTACTTAGCATAACACTGCCAGTGAAACATGTGGTGTTTCCATTTCAGGATTCCCTGTTCTCGAGGATTTCTTAGAGCACCATAGACTCAGGGGAGTTCAGCTTTTCCTGACACAAACCATTTTCTGTTTTGGGGTGGTGGAATGGGAGGAAATGGAAATGGGGGTGGGAGAGGAAATGAACACAATTGCAATTGCTCGATGCTTTGTGGGTCTCTGAGGGATGGTTTTGCTGAAGTATGTGGGCGAAGCAAAAAAAAAAAAAGTGGGGAGGGGAGCATCACATTGACAAAGGCTGAGAGTAGCCAGAAAATCTTATAGTAATCACCCCAAGGGGAAATGAAAATATTATTTTCTGTTGCTTGTGTCTTTTGTAATGTTTGGTTCTAGTTTGTAACTCACTTTCAACAGGCTGGTTTTATTTATTTTTAATAAGACAACTCTGGGATGAGTGGTTTAAATTTTCAACTTTTTGTCTTTGCTTTGGGAGTTGTTCTTTGGAAATGTGCACTGCAGTTGCAGCAATGCCTGATTATAGTGATCCCAGCTTACCAAGCAATGGCAGCACAAGTCATATTATTATAACATCCAGAAATTATAGCATGGTACTATTCTCCTTCCTATACACAGTGTTGGCGATGTTTAAGGATGTTTTTCATACAGATAATGAACTGTTTTGTTACTCCGTTTCTGGATTTCTTTTTCAACAAGCTCTGCAACACCTTCGAGCCACTAGTAGTTGAATAATTTACTGTTGAATTTACTCTGAGCTCTCTGAGCTGAACATCAAAATACAAAGGTAGGCCACTTGGTTGAAAGGAAGTATTGGACCTGTAGAGCAGCATATAGTCAGTGCATAGACTGTTGGTCATTAGTTACCATCCAAGCTCCTGGAAGATAGCAGAGAGTAAACACAGGGTGGAATATTCCATTATTGCTTTAGGTGGTTGGTTATTTTCCTCTTCAGTATACAGTGGTACCTCGGATTAAGTACTTAATTCATTCTGGAGGTCTGTTCTTAACCTGAAACTGTTCTTAACCTGAAGTAACACTTTAGCTAATGGGGCCTCCTGCTGCTGCCGCATCGCCGGAGCATGATTTCTGTTCTCATCCTGAAGCAAAGTTCTTAACCCGAGGTAATATTTCTGGGTTAGTGGAGTCTGCAACCTGAAGCGTATGTAACCTGAAGCGTATGTAACCCGAGGTACCGCTGTAGTATCCATTTATGTCGTTGTTGAAGACAGGATGGAAGTTAGAATTTCTAAGAACTGTGAACTTCTAAGAAGTGTGGGCTGCCACATGTCATGCCCTTCTCATCACTTGATTCGTCAGTTCTTGATAACAAGCTGGATGTCTGAACTGTTTACCAGATAATGTTTAACATAATGTGAATACAGAAATTTAGGCTGGTGTCTTGTCTCATTCTTACACGCAAGAAGCTGCAGGCTTCAACTGATGAACAAAAGTATGAATTGACCTTCAGGTTAATTTTTTGCTTGTTTGTTTTCTCTTCTGATGCCTTGCCTGGGTTCAGTTTTTACGTTCCTTACATGTAGAACTGAAACTGAGGAAGAGATGGATATAGGGTAAAGGAAGTATAGAGCAAGATACCCTTGTTGATCATACTGAAAGACAAAATCTGATAAAAGCCAGCTCTTATAAGACCATCAGCTCAACAGCAACATCATAGCCATTGCCAACATCTAACTGAACAAGAGTTGAAGCTAAGATTACAGATCTAAGAATGCTTCATAGCAAGCCGGTCAAATATGTCTAAGGATTGAGTTATAGGCCTGATAGGGCCACTGCCTTCTAATTTTCCTTCCCATTTTTGAAAACAGAATATAAAAGTTAAGGATTTGCAGGATAATTCTGCATACTTGCCATGGTAGTTTCTGAACTGATGCTAAGCAAAATATAAACATGAACTTTAAAGATTTTCAAATGTGACTGAACAGGAAAGGGTACACACAAGACATAAATGAAACTTTTTTCATAAGGCCAAATTCTGATCCCAAATACAGAAGCCCCATTGTGTCTTTTATTAGGCCAAAATTATAGTCCAGTAGCAATCAGCTATTTGGCATTTTTGAGGATTTTATTTAAAGTTATCCAATTCTTTCTTTTTAACGTAGGCTCATCGACTTGGTATCTTTCTCAGAATATTTATTTCCCTTTCCCCTGTGCATGTGAAGAACTGAGCCACAACCTTCGTCTACCGAAGGTTGCATAAATGATCTCTTTTGACATCTGATGGGAGGGCATTCCACAGGGCGGGCGCCACAACCAAGAAGGCCCTCTGCCTGGTTTCTTGTAACTTCACTTCTCGCAATGAGAGAGCTGCCAGAAGGCCTTCATAACTGGATCTCTGAGCTGAACAATGGGGGTGGAGATGCTCCTTCAGGTATACAGGGCAGAAGCCTTTAAAGGTCAGCACCAACACTTTGAATTGTGCTCAGAAACGTACTGAGAGCCAATGTAGTCTTTTAGAACTGTTGTTATATGGTCTCCCAGTCATCTGTCTGGCAGCTTGCATTCATCTAGTATGGCCAGGCTACTTTGCAGGAGAATTGCTGAAGCCTGTATATTCCCTTCAATATCCCAAGTTTTAGCTAAATTCTGACATTCATTAATTTATAACATTCACTGGCTTCCTAGAATTATCAGCGCCTTTGCACCCCCAGACTTATTTTAAGAGGAAAGGTGGATGAACTGCAGAAAATGTTACAAATTTCTACCATAAGACCATCTGTTTCTCAACAAGCTCCTTTCCTATCTTATTTGCTACTTATCGAATATTTTCTATTCCTATACTGTATAACAAAAGAATAGTCTAATAATTTGTTGCTATTTCTCCCTCCAGCAATTGTTTCGAAGTTTGGGTTTCAATTGAGATAATATCATGATGTATCTCCATAATAATGGCAATAGTATTTCATATTAAGCCTCAGTACTATTATTGTTTTGAAAACACGATCCACTACTTCTGCCTTTAAAAGCTGTTGGTTTTTTTAAAAAAGTAAGCTAAATGACAAAAATGGCTTTTGAAATGGCTGACTTTACAGCTGTAAAATAATGCCATCAATTTAAATATTTGTCAGACTAGGAGTTATAATAAAAAGTGGTGAACAAAGGGGCTGCCATATACTGCAATGGAATAACTTCACTGTTTATTACCTGCTTTTAAAAAGAAAAGATGTTAAGGCACATCATTTTCTGTTCAAACGTTCTTAGAACTGAAAAAAAGGACTTGCAATGAAACCAATTACTAATATATTTTGAGACTGTTGTTTTCAACTGAGTCCTTTTTTGCATAGCTAGTTTTCCTAATAAATAAACCAAAGTTATTGCAAAAGTATTTCCTAATCGTTTTCTGAACATTGCACAAGGGTCAACTGAACATCTTCAACTGAAGACTGAATAACCCACTTCTTATAAAAAAAAACAACCCACAAATTTCTGGGTTACAAAGTAGATCAGAAACTTAATCTATTATCTTGAACAGGAGGGCTAGTCCTGCAAAAAAAATTACTTATTTGGTTAGTTTTTATCACATTGTTGATTGCACCATCCTAAGAGTTAGAATGAAGTCACTTGCAGACTACCTGTTTATTGGGCACTGATCCTGATTTGTTTGCACAAAGTTTGTGGGGAGGTTATATGATGTCGCCTCAACTTCCTGTCTTCCCACACTTTCCCATGCATTCATTGCTGCAAATGTCTGATTTTAATTTTTTTAAACAGGGTCCGTTGTGCAAGAGCCCAAATCTATTTTAAATGCACAACCTGAATTTGCGGTTATGCGTGGAATCCCACTAGCAAAAAGCAAGCCAGGAAGCACACTGAGATTCACTTAGAGCTACAGTTCTTGCTTTCAGAGCACATGATGCTTAAGATTGGCTGTTTCTATTGCCTTTATATGGCAAGCAAGGCACTATGCAGAAACAGTGACTCTGCCTCAGTGGTTCAGCAGGTTTCCTACTAATGTCATCTCTTCCCACAAGCGGGATCTGAGCACACTGGAAAGATGGTGCAAAGCATAGGGCTGATGTGCATATAACGTACATTTAAAGCACATGGCTTCTCCCCCCCCCCAAACTGTAGTTTGTTAAGGGTGCGGGGAATTGTAGCTCTGTGGTGGGTAAACTACAATTCCCATGAAGTAATTCTTACACTGCGAAGTTCCCTTGTGTAACCTTTTTTTTTTCCTGAGGTTGTTGTTGATTCCTTGTTGTTTGATTAGTGTCACTGGCTTTGGCCGCAATAAAACTTGAACTTTGGGGGAAGCAATGTGCTTTAAATGCATGGTGTGTATGCAGCCAATTTTTCCAGACCAGGGGTGAACGGATCATTTAGATATGGCAAACAGGATACTGGAAACCAGTTTTGGGTTTTTTATGGATTTGCCATAGAAAGCATGGGGGAATATGGTCTAACAGTCTGATGCTATCAAAGTCACGTGGACGCTGTGAAAAACGTGCATGCATGAGCAGCCGCAATCCCTTATTAAATACCAGTCTTTAAGTATCCAGCGGCACTTGAGCCAGAGTATTACCAGCTCCATTTAAATGTTTTGCTGTTCAGGGGCTGTTAAAGCAAGAGATCAAGAGCTGGGAATGTACAATAGTTCCAAAAATTGAAATCGGGTTTAAGACATAGCTGTCAACGTTTCCCTTTTTTTAAGGGAAATTCCCTTATTCCGAATAGGATTCCTCGCAATAAAATGGGAAAATTGACAGCTAGGGTTTAAGAACCAGCTATGCCAGGAGAAGCGCCGAACAGCTGAAAAGCACCTTATTTTAATCATCTTTTGGGGAAGGGGGGGGTCACAGCCCGCTTCTCCTGTGCATATTTGCGCGCAAGCGATTCTAACTGAATAGGGCTTACTCCCAGGAATGTATGCATTGCAGAAACAAAGTCTTTCTGGAAATTATGAGGCAAGAATAAACTCCACCGCATGTAACGGGATCTACTCGCCTTGTGAGCGAGCGCATTTCCTAGAAGAGGCTATTCACTCTTTAAACTATTAAAACCAGAAACTTGCGCGGCGGTGGGCAAACGACGCGCATACGCTGTATAGCACAAAGTCAGCGAGCCGCTCCCAACTCTGCTGCGACCGCGATTCCCGGGCAGAGCCGGCCGGCCGCTCCGCGCATGCGCCGCGGGGCGCGGCTGGCGGAACGCCCGGCCGCCTTGCCAGCCGGCGGCTTCCCTCTGCCGGATGACGCGACGTGGGGAGCACGTCGCAGGCGCTCCTAAGGCGGCGGGAGCGCAGTGACGCCAGCGCGCGTGCTCGGAGGGAGGGGAGGAGGAAAAGCCGCCGACTCTTGGCCTATCAGGACCCGGCGGGCGCGCAGGCGCAGGGGAGAAGCGGCCGGAGGGCGGCTGTTGGGCCGCCGATGCTGAAGTGATGGGTCGCTGAGGGGAGTTTTCTCTCACACGCCGCATCGAGAGGCCTCGCCCTCGGCAGCCCAGTCATGAATAGCTGACCCCCCCCCTCATCCTTTTCACTCACTGAGAGGAACCAGGCCTCTGAGGCGGCGGCCTGGCGTATTCCGCTCTTCCCGGGGCTTGAGAGGCGGGTGCGGCAGGGCCGCCCGCCTGCCCCCTGAGGCGCCGGCAGGATGAAGCTGGTGCGGAAGGACATCGAGAAGGACAACGCCGGGCAGGTGACGCTCATCCCCGAGGAGGCCGAGGACATGTGGCACGCCTACAACCTGCTTCAGGTCGGGGACAGCCTGCGGGCCTCCACCATCCGCAAGGTGCAGACGGAGTCGGCCACGGGCAGCGTGGGCAGCAACCGGGTGCGCACCACCCTGACGCTGTGCGTGGAGACCATCGACTTCGACTCGCAGGCGTGCCAGCTGCGCGTCAAGGGCACCAACATCCAGGAGAACGAGTACGTCAAGATGGGCGCCTACCACACCATCGAGCTGGAGCCCAACCGCCAGTTCACGCTGGCCAAGAAGCAGTGGGACAGCGTGGTCCTCGACAGGATCGAGCAGGCCTGCGACCCGGCCTGGAGCGCCGACGTGGCGGCCGTGGTGATGCAGGAAGGGCTGGCGCACGTCTGCCTAGTGACGCCCAGCATGACCCTGACTCGGGCCAAGGTGGAGGTGAACATCCCTCGGAAGCGGAAGGGCAGCTGCGCGCAGCACGACCGGGCGCTGGAGAGGTTCTACGAGCAGGTGGCGCAGGCTATCCAGCGCCACATCAACTTCGACGTGGTCAAGTGCGTGCTGGTGGCCAGCCCGGGCTTCGTGAGGGAGCAGTTCTGCGATTACATGTTCCAGCAGGCTGTGAAGACGGACAACAAGCTGTTGCTGGAGAACCGCTCCAAGTTTTTGCAGGTAAAGCTCTAGACAGCGTGCTCCGTTTAAGTTCAAGGGAGGGGTATCGTTATTCGATAGTGGAATGGGTTATATATACTGTGTGTGTGTGTGTGTGTGTGTGTATATATATATATATATATGGGCGGGTGTGCAAACATGGTTTGCCAGAACATGCAAAATATCAGCACGTGTCTACATAGAACTAGGTGAATGCATCTAAGACAGCCACACACAAAAATGTTCATTAATGGCCATCCTATAATATTCACTTGTTTTAAGTAATGGTAATAATAATAATAATAATAATAATAATAATAATAATAATAATAATTAATTTATACCCCGCCCATCTGGCTGAGTTTCCCCACTCACTCTGGGCGGCTCCCAATCAAGTGTTAAAAACAGTACAGCATTAAATAGTAGAAACTTCCCTAAGCAGGGCTGCCTTCAGATGTCTTAAAGATAGGATCCAAATCCTTTCACAAATGCTTATTCAGCCAACTTGGGCATCCTTTCACAAATGCTTATTCAGCCAACTTGGGCATCCTTTCACAAATGCTTATTCAGCCAACTTGGGCATCCCAAGTTCAATGCTGTGGGTTGGATGTGGATGCAGGCTTATCTGGGAGTAAGTACCATTGATTTAATGGGGCTCACTTCTGAACAGACATGCATTGGATTGGGCAATTATTTAAAGTAGACCTGTCAAGATAAATGGGACTTAAAGTCCTTTGAAGACTTTCTTCCCATCCACTTGGGATAAGTATCTGTAAGACTGATGCTTTGAATCCCTTCCTCTGAAGGCTTCAGCCCTAAGCATGGTTACTTTTAGGTAAGTTGACTGGCTTTTGTGGAACTTATTTATGAAAAAAGCATGTTTAATTGGCTGATATACATCAGTTTCAGATGCCAGTCTAATACAATCTCATCTTGTTACTTTGGTTGCAGTCCTGTGTCCCTTTACCTGGGGATAAACACCATTAACCTTACTGAGACTTACTTTCTCAGTTGACATGTGTAAGATTGCACTGATAATCACTTCTCCAGACCTTTCCCTTTTTTGATGCCAGTTCCCTTGGAACTTGTATTTAGTGTACATTGGTTGAAATAACCAGAAAACTAGTTTGTGCCTAAAGCCCTGTCATGAATGATGTAAGGAGACCCACTCTTCAACATTTATTTGATACATAAATCTGTAATATTTATGCATGCTAATATAAGTTGCATTGCATTATTAGATTGCTCAGATTTATTAATTTCTGCTATGCAGTATTGTAATTGGTAAACTTAATATCTTTCAAACTGTGTGCATGGTCCTCTGGAAATTAATGTACTTGTAGGCTTACATGACAGAGCTGAAACTTTTGGTATAAGAAGTAATAAGATTAAAACAGCTTTAAAGCATGGCTGAATAAATACTGCTCAACAAAAAGAACAAAATCTTGTGGGTTGTATGTAAATCCATCAGAAGTATTATTTAACTTTACATGTAGCTTTTGGAAAGGAGAGGTGCAAGCATGCTTCTAATGCCAATGAAACCTTCCCAAAATTTAAGATTCTTTAACTATATATGTGAAAGGAGAGTGGCAGTATTAAATACCAGTTTTTTATTCTATGTTTTAAAAAGGCCTGCATGAGCATGAAATGTTTGAGCTTTTTGAGGCAAATTCTCATTCTAATGAAACTGTGTCCTATTGTGCTACTTGCACTTAATATGGAGGATGTGATTAAGAACTCTTCCTAGCGGGCCATAAAGTTTGTGAAGTAGTGTATGATCCTACATATGTTTACACAAAAGTTATCCTAGTCAATTAGACTTAAAACTAGTAAGGATGCTTAGCATGGCAATCCTTCTGATGGTTGTAAAAAGTGAAATGCTCTGCAACAGTGTTGGAGAACCTGCCACCTTCCAGATATTTTTGAACTACCAGCATTGCCAGTGGTTAGCTTGTGATGGGAGGTGTAGTCCGGCAACATCTGAAGGGCTATGCATTCTCAACCCTTACTCTATGTGGTATGTGCATCACTGAAATTTGTTCAAAAAACCTTATTTGTAGAAAGTCACCAGTAGCACTGTTGTTTTTAACGTATCTAGCAAAACTAAGCATAGGACATAGTTACAAATGGTAGGATGTAATCTCACAACTTTCCAGTAACTGAACATAAAAACTTCTTTGAATGATGTAAATAGTTATCATTATCGTCAGTCATCATGTCTCACCACAACAGGCAATCCTGTAACTTCAGGGGCTTTTGCATTCGAGAATCTTTACCTGACTTGAAAACAATTCAAATTTAAGGAATTCAGTTTTCAAAAGAAATAAAAGTCATTATCAAAGTTGTTTCTTTTCTTTCTTTCTTTTTTTATTCTAGGTACACTCTTCCTCTGGACATAAATATGCATTAAAAGAAGCTCTGTGTGACCCAGCTGTGACTAGTCGACTTGCTGATACTAAAGCAGCTGGTGAAGTCAAAGCCTTAGATGATTTCTACAAGATGCTACAACATGAGCCTGACCGGGCTTTTTATGGTCTCAAGCATGTGGAAAAAGCCAATGAAGCCATGGCTATTGATACCTTATTGATCAGTGATGAACTTTTTAGGCATCAGGATGTGGCTGCACGCAGTCGTTATGTCCGGCTAGTTGATAGTGTGCGTGACAACATGGGCACTGTTCGCATCTTCTCCAGTCTTCATGTGTCTGGGGAACAGCTTGGACAACTAACAGGTGTGGCTGCCATTCTGCGTTTTCCTGTTGCTGAGCTCTCTGATCAGGAAGAAGATTCCAGTTCTGAAGAAGATTGATGGTGTACTCATTCACCCTTCTCATGTAATGACTGCTTCAGCAGGGAAGGGGGTGTCTTTGTTCCAAATATTTTATGCTTCTGTACCATGCCTTACCAAAAGGGGAAAAAACAATGGGAACACTATTTTTTTAAGTGACTGGTAAGGTGAGCATTTAGTGTGCTGCTCTAGAAAATTGCATATTTATACATTTTCCTTGTGTGAGTGGTAATGATTATGATAGTTCTCTCTTAGCAAAACTGGACTGACATAACTAATTTGAAAACATTGCTGGTGCTTTGTGGAACATGTGGAAAACCAATAAACTGAAACCATGAAAGAAGATAATGTTTTGCTTAAGTATTTTCTGTGTTGCACACAAACAAAAGTTTCTCTCTCCTCCCCCCTGTTATCATGGGAAATTGTTTAAATGCTAGGATGTTATAAATTATTATTGTTGAAGTGTTTATTAAGTTGAGATGGTGTGACATACTGTAACTGTAATTGTGTTTTATTCGTAATTTGTGTGTCTGAAAGATTGTGGCTGATTTTGCACAATCCTTTCAACTTACCACTGAGATGGGCACAAGCTACAGGCACTCACATGTAGCTGTTTTATTCCTTTCTTCACATGAGTGGCAAAACAAAGGTTAATGGCTTCCAAACAAGCCAGTATACAAAGCCACAATTTAAAATTGTTTGGAAGCCATTGATTCAAGTAACAGGAAGGTATGGGTAACTGGATTCCAGTCTTGTTTCCTAACTTACATGAACAGAGAAGTGAAGTGGGAGCAAAGGGGCTGGATATGGGTGCATGATGTTTGAGTATATATTGCTTATTAAGTTGTGATTTGATCATGCCAACACGGCCATTGATTTACTCTGCTGTTGAATTGAGAATTTTAGTTGCAACAAATAACTATTTTAAAAAATGAAAAGCAAAAATAATACTTGATTTATTAAAAAAGGATTTTAAGCCGAACTCTCATGGACACTGTTAATGCATAAGGTGGGTCATGTGTGGCCTACCCATATTTTATTAAATACTGTTATTGCTGGGTTAATCATAACAATGGCATATTTCTCATGGCTACCTAGATCATAAAAGGCAGTTTTCATAGAATAGCGTAATCACTAAAAAACTAAAACCTATGTTTTAATAAAATGTTGGCAACAAACTTATTTTGTGAGGATTTTACTAGTCTTGCTCATGTGTCCTATTAGTTTATTTTATTAGGAAGTAAGCACGGATTCAATAAGTGAACAGCTAAACAAAATCAGTGAAAGAATGAGCTGGGAGGTGGTTGGGTTTGGGGAACCAAGTCTTTGTTCCCTGTGTGCAGTCTACTGATCTAAGGCCTCAGTTCTAGGCACCTTTCTCTAAAGATAAGTTCCATTGAACTTTGTGGGCTTACTTGCAAGTCAACATACATAAGATTGGGCTGTTATTCAGGAATATTTTCTCCTCCTTGTGGGATTGGATTCTGCAATCCCAAAACTTAACGTGTGTGTCTAATCTTCTGGATTTGGGATTATAGTCTCTTTACTTGAACTCTAGACCTAAGACCACCAGAGGAATACTGATAGCCATTTCCCTCTCTAAACTGGGTTCATTTCAATATTCCTACAGAATTCAGTACTTTCAAGGACTAATTAGTGTTTTTTATGAGAGATGAAAACTTTTACAACACACAGGTAGCCTCTTTGGACTAGAACAATGTTTGCCTTGTGCTAGGTGAGTTTTCACCAACCTGGCAATTTCCAGATGTTTGGGATTACAACTTCCATTAGCCCCAACCACCCTCAGTTTGGTAAAGACTGGGCTAGATTATAAAGAAGGGTGTTGCTGTGCCAGGTCCATGATATTTGTATTTAGCTATATTATTTATATCACTTAGCAATTGCTGAGGTCTTAAGTTAGTCATAAGTACTGATTTCAGTAGGCCTACTCTGAATTTGACATAGTTGATTCCTGTAACTCGTGAATGTTATTGCAGTTAATGATCAATTAACATACTAGTATTTTAAATGAAATATCTGAATGCAAGACCACATGCAGGCTATGCTAGTTGCATTAACATGACAAGATGGTTGAGATACAGCTAGAAAGGATAAAAACAGTATGTAAAATCTCTCCCTAACATTTTGCACAAAACAGGTATTTGCTAAATATTCCCAAATCTTTTTTACTTTGATTTTGGGGGAAGTAGTTTTGGGTTAAGAAAAAGTCTAACTTAACAAGGCTGCTTTTTGTGGCCCTTTTAATAATTAATTTAATAACCTGTCATTGAGGAAATTCTTAATGAATTTACACTCTGGTACATTTATTCTTTGATGTATTCATTCTTTGATGTATTCTGTATTTATTAAAACGTATTTGCTGCAAGTAGTTGGATATGTGGAAGGTGGTGTAGGCCACAATCCAATGCACACAGGAAGGAGAGTGGTCTCCATGGAAGAAACCCTTGCATGGCTTAAATTTATGATTGATTTTTATTTTTTTATTTATTTTGCAAAAGCACTGTTAGATGACTGTCCTTAACCTCCGCTTTATCTCTTTGATAGTTATCCATTTATTGTTGAGGCGTATACTTGTATCAGTTTCTCACAACAGTTTTTCAGATAGTTCCCTTATTTATTGCACTTGACCACCTTGCTTTTAAGGAGCTCAAGACAATGTCTCATAATTTTTCCCTGCTCCTCCCAACCTTTATACAGTGGTACCTCAGGTTAAGTACTTAATTCACTCCGGAGGTCCGTACTTAACCTGAGACTGTTCTTAACCTGAAGCACCACTTTAGCTAATGGGGCCTCCTGCTGCCACTGCGCCGCCGGAGCACGATTTCTGTTCTCATCCTGAAGCAAAGTTCTTAACCCGAGGTACTATTTCTGGGTTAGCGGAGTCTGTAACCTGAAGCATCTGTAACCCGAGGTACCACTGTATACGGTACCTTTAACAGCTCTGTCATACAGTGTCCACCACCTTCATGCCTTCCATCATCCTTGACTATTGACCATCCTGGTGGGACCTGATAGGAGTTTTGGTCCAAAACATTTGGAGGGCCACAGGTTGGGGAAGGCTGGTATAGGTCAATAGAGTGGTGAATATTCAGCTAATTTCATTGCAGAAAAGCTTTCTTCACTGGCTTATACTGTTATTTGCACTTCTCACGGCTCACCAGTGCTTTGTTAAACTGATAAATGTACTAAATCAAGGCTTTGTATCTTTTCCCAAGCTGAGAAAACTGGGAGACTTTTTTGTGGGGGGCAATAAAGCTCAAGAAAATGGAACTCAATTAACGGTATACCAAGGCAGTATGACCTAGTGCCTTTTACCAGTTGCTTGACACCCCAGGAGGGGAGAGTGCTCTTGTGGTCTGTTTCTGCCTGCAGGTTTGCCACAGGCATCCGTTCAGTAACTGTGAAGATAGGAGGCTGTACTACACAGGCTCCTGGGTTTATGCAACAGACTCTTAGGTTGAGATGAATTAGAATTAAGGTGCCCTGGGTTTTGAATTCCCATTATTTGCTGAATTTGAACACAGCCTAGTGTTGGATCTGAACAACTGTTAATTATAAAATCTGAGTCATCTGCAAGATCCTTAGCTCTGTTTTGCTCTAGTAGACAGTTGTCTACTTTTTTACAAACAGCATTCTATTTCTTTTGTATAGTTTACTGGAAATTCTCCAGAATCTTAGTTTATTATTCTGCAAAGGTTAAAGATTAAGGCAGAGAAGCTCAAACAAAAGTTCTTTTATGGTCTGTAGGGGGGGGGGGAATTGGCAGATTTGAATTCTGAGCTAGAAAACTGAAAGATTTGTATAAGGTTTTATCTGAAATACTGGTATTTAGTCACAAATGAAATTAATTGCCGTATGAATTTCAGTTGCAGCATTTTGAGAGAGTGGGTGTGGCGTTTGCCCTCCTAGGTGTGTGACATCATACTGGGTTCATAAGGAAAGGGTTAACTTATTGTAAAATGACTAAGCAATGGGAACCCCAGGGGGCAGAGTTAACAGGTATAAGTTTTAAGCACAGTGGGTTTTTGGAGGAGTTAGTGTTAGGGTGGTAGAGAAGACAGTCTGGAGTTAGAAGAGACAGAGAAGATAAGTCTGTGGGTTGGGCTAGTCTGGTGTGAGTGAGTGAGAGAATTTGTTAAGAGGAGTCAGTCAGACAGTTGAGATAATCAGTCACTAGGAATTAGGAAGGTATAGGCCAGTAAATTATTATTATTATTATTAATACCCCGCCCATCTGGCTGAGTTTCCCCAGCCACTCTGGGCAGCTTCCAATCAAGTGTTAAAAACAATACAACATTAAATATTAAAAACTTCCCTAAACAGGGCTGCCTTCAGATGTCTTTTAAAAAGAAGATACAGTGGTGCCCCGCAAGACGAATGCCTCGCAAGACGGAAAACTCGCTAGATGAAAGAGTTTTCCGTTTTGGAGGTGCTTCGCAAAACGAATCTCCTATGGGCTTGCTTCGCAAGACGAAAATGTCTTGCTAGTTCCTGCGGGGGTTTTTTCCTCCCCCCCCCTTTTTCTAAGCCGCTAAGCCGCTTATCATCTGATCCGATAAGCTGCTAATAGCGCTAATCCGTCAATGGGCTTGCTTCGCAAGACAAAAAAACCGCTAGACGAAGAGAATCACAGAACGGATTCTTTTCGTCTTGCGGGGCACCACTGTAGCTGCTTATTTCCTTCACATCTGAAGAGAGGGCGTTCCACAGGGCGGGCGCCACTACTGAGAAGGCCCTCTGTCTGGTTCCCTGTAACCTCACTTCTCCCAATGAGTGAACCGTCAGAAGGCCCTCGGCACTGGACCTCAGTGTCCGGGCTGAACGATGGGGGTGGAGACGCTCCTTCAAGTCCTAAACTAAAGTTAAGATACTGACAGGAATATTACCTGAGAAACCGTAAACTTGTTAATGTTTGTAAAATAAACTTGGTTTTTTGGTTCACTTTTAACAACTGACTGGACTCCGTGTTTTACCAGAGAGTAACTGGTTGGTGGCAGCAGGGAAGCGAGCACAGTGGTGGCACAGGGATCAATAGACTGTTAAATGTCCGGGGACCCTGTGTGATCGCCACAGTGGGGGTTACAAGAGCTCTGAAAAATGCACATATTCTGTATGTGATGTACATTTTGCTGGAGGAAAGCTGGGGTTAGAGTAATATGTGACAACCCAGAAATGCTTGCTGTTGCATTATTCTTGCGTGTTGAGCATCCCCCCGGGAACTGCAGTGTGCTGTGAAGTTGATTGTATCAGTGGTGCAGTTAAGGACTGGAAGAAGTCAATGAAAGAATTAATGGTTTCAGTGTTTAGGAGATGTCTGGATGCCAGGTGTAACAATGGAGGAGTAGATTTAGTGTACAAGAGAAGGCCAGAGCTCAGTAGTACAGTATCTGTTACACATGCACAAAGTCCCAGGTTCAATCCCTAGCATTTCCAGGTAGGGCTAGGAATGTCCTGTTTGCAACTGAGTACCGTCCGTATTTTTCGCTCTATAGGATGCACCAGACCATAGGAGGGGGAGAACGGGGGGGGGGGGAAATTCTCCCCCTGTCTGCTCAGCGCCCCTTCAACGAAGCGGCAGGAGAAACGGAGCCCCTTCCATTTCTCCTCCCGCTTCACTGAAGGGGCGCTGCACAGCTCTCCCTCTCTGCTGAAGCCAGGAGAGTCTTGCTCTCCCGGCTTCAGCAAAAGGTACCTGAAGCCTTCGGAGTGCAGCGCGAGTTCCTGCTGCGCTCCAGAGGCTTCAGGCGGCCATCCCTGAAGCCTGGAGAGCAAGAGGGGTCGGTGCGCACCGATCCCTCTCGCTCTCTAGGCTTCAGCGAAAGCAACGCGAAGCCAAGGAGCGCGGAAGGAGCTCTCCCTCTGCGCTCCGGAGGCTTCGCGTTGCTATCGCTGAAGCCAAGGAGCCTGCATTCGCTCCATAGGACGCACACACATTTCCCCTTAATTTTTGGAGGGGGGAAAGTGTGTCCTATAGAGCGAAAAATACGGTAGTTGCATCGAGCTACTGCAAGCAACACTGGACCAATTCATTACTGTTGCTAAAAAATAAAAATCCTGCAAATGTCCCTGGGTGGACACACTGTTGCCCAGCTGACAATTGCAGACGGCCCTATCTTTTATCCCTGGGAACAATAGTTTTTCAGTATGAAGCAGGAAATTCCCTATCCAGGCACGGAGATAGGGTCCTCCCCCTTTTTTATATCATTGTCTTTGCCCTTCAGGTTACTCAAATCCATTGCCTCCTCTCACCCTTTTGACAGTTCCCCATGTGGTGTCTCAACATCTCATGCCATTAAGTTCTTATGGAGCTGTTTTGGGAGCTCTACCCCAAGGGGATTTCTTCCAATATATGTGTGTGTGTTTCTGAACAGCTTGAGAATACCCCGAATTTGCCGATGCTTCCCTCTTGTTTTGGCTGCATAAGCATTGGTGCTTGGGGAAAATTAGTTGGCAATAATATATAAGTAACAAGAAGAGACTTCACTTTTTCAGTGGCTTTTTCTCTCTCATGACAATAGTTTTCTTTGCATTCAGGTTTTTACTTCTACAGCCTTCTAGCGGGCTGCCACCTGAAAGTATTTTGTTAGGGAATACAGTAAATAACACAGCAGTGTGATTCATTTTCCTTTTATTTATTGGTCAAAAGAGCAGAGCCAACAAAACGTCTGTTCCTCTCTCCTTTACTGACAATAACTTTTAAAACTACTTTTTTGCTATTTTCTGGGGATCATAAGAGCACTAATGGAAACAACGAGACTTTTACAAGCAATAATTCTGTTCTTTTTATCGACTTCAACTACTGTAAAAGGCACTGGAAAGCTTGATCATGGTCTCATAAAATGCATTGTGAATCCTAGCATCACTTAATTATCAACAACTTTTTATGAGATGCACTCTTCTTCTCCAGAAAACATAACCTACAAGAAACACCTTCATTACAAGGCCCATTAAAAGTAAAGGGAGGAGCATCTCTTCTTCATTTTATTTTGGCTTACATAAGACAGGGCCCTTTGACTCTTAGCCTTTACTTGGAGATCCTGTAGTCCTCTAGAAGTTTTGCACTACAACCCCAGAGAACCAGTGTGGTATAGTGGTTAAGAGCGATAGTCCCGTAATATGGTGAAGCGGGTTCGCGTCTCCGCTCCTCCACATGCAGCTGCTGGGTGACCTTGGGCTAGTCACACTTCTTTGAAGTGCTTCAGCCCGACTCACCTCACAGAGTGTTTGTTGTGGGGGAGGAAGGGGAAGGAGAATGTTAGCCGCTTTGAGACTCCTTCAGGCAGTGATAAAGCGGGATATCAAATCCAAACTCTTCTTCTTTAATCAGCAAAGCCATCATTTGAAGATTGTAAGAGTTGCCGTGCAAAACATCTGGAGGGCACCAGGTTGAGGAAGGTAGCCACTGAAGAACAGAGTCTGTTTTTTAGATAAAACACCATGTTAGGCAGTGTGGTCTTACTTTGTTCCACTTGGATCAATCCTTGGAAACCTATGATGCTGAGCTTCTCCCATCAAGCCCCTCCCCGCCCCAGCCTCATGCTGTTTTCCCACTGGGTAAATGAAGCGCTGGGCTTTGGGAAAGGGATGTAAGGGCTCTGACAGTCCTAAAGTCCTTCATCTTCCTTTCCAAAGCCTAGTTAGTGCTTTCCCAGCTTTGAGAAGGAGGTAGAAAAGTTATAGGACTCAGACATGAGCCTCACGCCTTCCCAAAACCCAGTGCCCTCACTTAGCCAGCTTTGGGAAGACAGCATGAAGGTTGGTGCGGACACCAAATTTTGGACTCGCTTCCCCCCTTCCGACACGACAAGGCAGTGTGCAGCCCACAGGTTCCATGTTGAAATACTCTTGCGGCCCACTTGGTATGCAATGTTGGACCACCCTGGTCTAGCCACTCGATAAAACTGGCCATAGGCTGTCAGAAAGGCAGAGTAATCACATTTGCACATACACTGAACACACCATGTGTCATCTAGTTCCATATCCTTCTCTTATAGTGGCCAGCTGTGACTACGATGACTGTGGGAAGCCGCCAAGCAGGACATGAGCACAACAGCCCCCTCTCTACTTGTAATTCCCAGGAACTGGTGTTCAGGCATTGACCCCAACAGTGGAGTCACGGTGATTCATATTCTTTCCCCTACATTTTTCTTTTCTTTTACACAGTGCTGCTGCATCTTGTTCTGTCGTTCAATGTTGATGTGAAAGATACAATGACCTTCAGTGGCCCAGTGGAAGATATGTTTGGATACACTGTTCAACAGTTTGAAAATGAAGAAGGAAAATGGTAAGTTTTGGTTTTTGGGGATTCTTCCTCTGCCAGAAAAACATACACACACATACATAAACATAAACCTTTCTCACATCTTTCAGAAATGTATGTTTTACTCTGGGATATTAGCTCTGCATATTATTTGTTCTGTGCAGCTGATCACATTTATTTTATTTTATTTTATTTAACCTATTTAACCTATGAGAGCCAGTGTGGTGTAGTGGTTAAGAGCAGTAGATTCGTAATCTGGGGAACCGGGTTCGCGTCTGCGTGCCTCCACATGCAGCTGCTGGGTGACCTTGGGCTAGTCACACTTCTCTGAAGTCTCTCAGCCTCACTCACCTCACAGAGTGTTTGTTGTGGGGGAGGAAGGTAAAGGAGAATGTTAGCCGCTTTGAGACTTCTTCGGGTAGTGATAAAGCGGGATATCAAATCCAAACTCTTCTCTGTTTATACACTGTTCTTCATCTGAGCAAAACCAGAGCTGTTAACAGTATGTAAACGTAAAACAACAGCCCCACACATATTAAAATATTTAAAGCCACATTAAAATTACTTCCATTGTGACACAATATATATATAGGAAGCTAAGGAGTTGCAGTCCAGAAATATCTTCAAGACCACGGACTCCCTGTTCCTGCTTTATAGGGAACAACAGTAAAATTACCTGCTATATTGAAAAGATGACAGGCTCTTTTTTTGGTTTTTCAGGGTGCTTATTGGTTCTCCTTTAGCTGGCCAACCTCAGAAGAAAACAGGTGATGTTTATAAATGCCCTGTGGGACAGGGCCATGGTTTGCCATGTGTAAAACTAAACTTACCAGGTAAGAATGTAAGTGGCTGGCAGAAATTTGGAGTAGGTCCAACACAGGAATGTTTAAGACCTTGTCTGTATTTTCTTTGTAATTCTCTGCATCATCGTAGGGTTGCGTCACATATGGCATTCTTCCTCGATCTATATTTATCCATGGAAAATATTCTCATGTGCATCACTACATGTAAAATATGATGTGAATGTTTCTTCTCTCATGCAGGCCCATGTTTGTTTTTAAGGCCGGTTTGCACCTTGTCATTTTCCCATACCCATGCAGATTACCTGACGTTGTGAAAAAGTACAAAGCAAGGCAGTATATGGGACGAACCAGAGCAATTTGTGGAATGGGGTAGCTTGGGGATAAATGCAGCTGAGATCACAGAGGAACATCTCCATGATGCTGCAGTCTTAAAACTAATGCGCCTCCTTACACTCATGCACCTGAATGCAATAGTGTGGAGAAAAATAAGCAGGCCTTGAACTAGTCTCTATGAGATACACACAATATAAACAAGACATTTTGTGGTTCGTGCATTTTGCTCTCCCTTTGTTAGATCCCTCCTTTTGTTACTGTAAACAACATGCTAAACCTTGGCTTAATACTGCACACTACTGCTGAAACAAGCCTGAGCAAAGCTTTGGGCTGGTGTGTTCCCCTTACATCTCGCGGGCAGCTGGGAGAAGCACTTTGGCAAAGTTTAGTTTCAGTTTTTGCAGAATCCTGATGAAGTTCAGTGAAAACAGAACAGTGAAAGTTCTCGCTTAATACTAACGGGCAGGGAGTTCCAGAGCATAGGTGACACCATACTAAAAGATTGATTCCCTGCAAGTGCAGAAAGAATATTACAGTGGTGCCTCGCAAGACGAAATTAATTCGTTCCGCGAGTTTTGTCGTCTTGTGATTTTTTTCATCTTGCGAAGCACAGTGTCGGGAAAGTTTTGGAAAAGCTTCAAAAATCACCAAAGTCTTTAAAAACCTCAAAAAAGGCTACCACAGCGCGTTCTATGAGTTGCTCCTCGAAGTCAAGTCGCAACTGTATTAACGGTGTTAAGAAAAAGGAAACAAACTTGCAAGACGTTTCCGTCTTGCGAAGCAAGCCCATAGGGAAAATCGTCTTGCGAAGCAACTCAAAAAACCAAAAACCCTTTCGTCTAGCAAGTTTTTTGTCTTGCGAGGTACCACTGTATATGGAAGTTGTAAAAGTGCCACTTCAACATATCAGATCAGTCCAGTGGGTACGTATGATGTAAGGCGATCTTTTAAATAAACTAGTCCTAAGCTGTTAAGGGATTTATATACAAATAGTAACACCTTGCTTTTGGCCTGGTAACAAATCAGCAGTCAATGCAGATCTTTGCATAGAAGTGTAATATGCTCTGTGTCCTGTTGACAGTCCTGCTGCACCATTCTGTACTAACTGCTTTGGCTGCTCTCTGCCTTTCTTCCAGAGTGTGAAAAATGTTTAGCTATCAGGCAGGCCTCTTAGTTTTCAAATCATGCATTAAATTCCTGCCTGTTTCTTTTCTGGAACATTTGCAAAGCTGTTGACAGTCCTGACTTCACAGGACTTTTATGACTGCACAGCTATACATAAAAGCAGGAAAAAGTGTTTTGGGGTGTTTTTTATTAAAAAAACCACACTTTTTGACACCTTTATACATACCTGGCTCTAGAGTGAAATCTGAATCAACTCTTGAAGAGGCTCAAGAGGCAGATTGTTTACTATGCTTTCAGACTGCTCCCGCCAAAATGCCTGGTATAGGGTGGCATTCAACTAATTCTTACTAAGTCCTCCTCTTAATTTTAACGATCATGACTAAGTTTGGTCCATTTCAATGGGTCTACCTGAGTATGATGTTGTTGAGTCCAACCCATATGTCAGCCAGATAGTTGCATAATATATGTGGGCCCAGCACAGGCTGAACATCTTAGAAATATGAATTTATTCTATCCAGAGCCTAAATCAAAGCTCTGGCTCTCCAGCCCAGATTCCATTAGCCTGGAAGCTGTTTTCTCCTGGAGATAATGTTATTAGCACACCACCCTCTTCTGTGGATTGAGAACAAAGACTCATACAAAATGGATGCTCACAGATTAACATATGCATAGGGCTAAAATTCAGTCTTTTTCATGTGACTTAAGGTAAACACCTTGTGTCAGAGCAGCAGAGATACATTAACAGTCAATAATTAACCTGTTAGGCGCTCTGAGAGATTTTGTTTAGCTCAACAGATGTTTCCATATTATCCCTCTAGCAGTACACATACAGAGTGACAGTGGTACCTCTGATTACAAACTTAATTCATTCTGGAGGTCTGTTCTTAACCTGAAACGGTTCTTAACCTGAGGTATCACTTTAGCTAATGGGGCTTCCCACTGTCGCCACGCCGCTGCTACACGATTTCTGTTCTCATCCTGAGGTAAAGTTCGCGGTACTACATCCGGGTTAGTGGAGTCTATAACCTGAAGTGTTTGTAACCCAAGGTGTTTGTAACCCGTGGTACCACTGTATTTTCCATTTCAATGTACAATTAAACAATTTTACTTAAGTGTGTTCCTACATGGGTCAACTTACTAATAGGGGGACCGGTGTGAATCCTAATACATTTCCTGTCCAATAACTATTTCACCTTTCTACCCATTGAACTGTCATGAATGCTGCTGATTTTTTAATATCCTATCAAATAATTTAGTAGTTTTACAAGAGAGGAGTTGGAAAGGTTTGATTTGTTCTCATTTGTAATTTATGTGAATGCTTGTCTCCTGCTGTCACTGCATTGCTGTTTTGACATCCTCTTTGAGGATCAAGAAAACTATGTGAAGCAGTGTCCCAGACAAAGTTTCTGGGATGAGAGCCAGGCCTTTGACTTGTTCATCAGAATCTGAATCAAGAGGGAGGAGGAAGGGAAACAGAAAAAGGCTGTGTTTTATATATAAAAGGTTGGGTGTTTTAGTTTAGAGAAACTGCTACATGATTTAACGTCTTGCTTGCACGTTTCCACATATTTTACATTTCTGATCTATTTATAGATGACATCTCCATTCCTCACGTTGCGGAAGTAAAGGAGAACATGACCCTTGGAGCAACTTTAGTGACTAACCCAAATGGAGGATTTCTGGTGAATGAATAAAGTATTTTAAGGAAACAAGTGACCAGCAGCCTCATTCCCACCATTGCTTGGCAATTCTGAGTGGGGGGAAATCAGGGCAGTTTTGAAATCAGTGCAGTTTTGAAATGTTCAGTCTGCCATATTGATTCAAAATGGTGTCCAACTGTATAGACGTATAGATGAAAATCTACTCCTTGATCTCATGAACCTACAGACAAAACCTTGTTACAGTATCTTAAGAAGTACCCAAATGCACCACAACCACAAAACCGCTTTCCAAAATATTTTGTAGATGTGTTTATATAATGGCTTGGACCAGCAGAGTCCTTCTATTAATGGAGGGAGTCATTCAGCTTAAAGAAATGTCCCTTCTCTTTGCAGCATGGGCTTGGATCCAATAGAGTTTCTGAAAAAAAGTATTGGAAAGAAGCAATACTCTCTTCCCCCTGCCCCCTTTGTCGCCTCTGGGTGGTCCCCCAGCCCAGGGTTGATTGTGTGGTACAAATTTGTTTCCTTGTGCATATTAATGTTGGCACTAAGCTAGCCTAGCAGGTCTATTGACTTCAGTGGGTCAGTCTTGAGTATGAGTGAGGCAGATACAACTCAAAGCATGGAACATCTGTTTCTTACAAGTTGAGGTCCAAATTACAAGAGGGTTCCAAATTTTGTATATATTTTTTAAAAATTAATTTTATTTTCACAAATTGTTATGGGGAACAGATCTGGTTCATGGGTCATCTATTAGCCAGTCCAGCTGTAGTTAAGGTCATCTCTGCCTGACAATTACGTTTATTTTATGTTTTCATATACCACTTTTCATCACCAGAAGAACTCAAAATGGTTCACATAAGGATATGTAAATCATAACACTGAAGCAACGACAAGAATTTTCCTAATGTGGCATCACACTGCTGTTGCCATGTGTTTTACACTGCCATTTTGTGATATCCCCAGACCTTGAATTATTATGAAGCTGACTTGTTTAAACTGTAACCTTTTTCTCCTTTACTTAAGGCATGTGGGCCTCTTTATGCTTACAAATGTGGGCGCTTACATTACACTACTGGTATCTGCTCCAATGTCAGCTCCACTTTTGAGGTTGTAAACTCCATCGCCCCATCTGTACAAGGTATGTATATGAGAGCGCTGCTCTTCTACGTGCTGAAATTATTGAGCACCGGGGGAGACAAACGTATACACAGAAGCATACCAAAATGCAGAAACTATTTTTCAAGGCCACCAGCATTACCAAGTTAAGTAAATGTTATCATTGTCTGTATATTACCTAACTGCTTGCTGCTTCTGGCTGCTGCTTAGCATAAACAGAGTTTGGGATGCTATGTCATGAGCAAAGATCAGGCTAAAAATAATCTTTATGTAGTCACAGCGAACGGAGTGCCTCTTTAGATTAAGAAGACAAATGCCCTCATAAACTTGTTTTGTTGACTATTGTTTGATATCTGGAGTGTGAGAGGTCCTGCTCAAGTTTAGATCCCAGAAAAAAAACTCCCTCAAAAACAAGAGGCAGTGTCTAACTCACTTGTTCCATCAGTTCAAAGATTTCTGCTTGCGAAATGGAACTTCCACTGCCTCTCCTACCCCCATGTGTCCCCTAAATCTTTTCTGGGGTTTCCCCCAGTCCCCTAGGGAAGATTTGGGGAGGGTGCAGGAGCAAAAGGAAACAGTAAGTTCTGTTGCAGAAGTAGCAATCCTTGTGCTTACAGAACAAATTGGTTCTGATGCAATTGTGTGCATTTGGGTGATCGGAAGGTCGGCGGTTCAAATCCCTGCAATGGAATGAGCTCCCGTTGCTCTGTCCCAGCTCCTGCCAACCTAGCAGTTCGAAAGCACACCAGTGCAAGTAGATAAATAGGTACCACTGTGGCAGGAAGGTAAACGGTGTTTCTGTGTGCTCTGATTTCTGTTATGGTGTTCCCTTGCACCAGAAGCAGCTTAGTTATGCTGGCCATATGACCCAGAAAGCTGTCTGTGGACAAACACTGGCTCCCTTGGCCTGAAAGTGAGATGAGTGCCGCAACCCCATAGCCGCTCTTGACTGGACTTAACCATCCAGGGGTCTTTTACCTTTACATTAGCTACCATTAGTAGTAGTAGTAGTAGTAGTAGTACCCACCTTTTCCCTTGACAGTAGTCCATAGTAAGACATGTGATTCTATCTAGAAAGCTGGACTAGATTGCAAATACATATTTTCAGCTGCTAGAACTTACCCATCATGAAACATCATGGCTATTTTTCAAAGGAAGCTTTTATTTTATTTTTTGTTCCTAAGATTTATATCCCACACTTTTGCCACCAGGTAGCAGGGCAACTTATAAGAGAAAAAGTCCAGAATATATATAATAGTGATACAATAATAATTTACAACACAGCAACAATTTAAAACAGCAGTGGAATGCAGCACATAAAACCCAACAGAGCATAATAAACATGTTAGTTCTCAACAGCTTCAAATAATTTAAAGGCCTGGGAAAATGTCTGCACCAGACACTGAAATGGCATCTTCACAAGGGGCCAGGCAAGCTTCCCTTGGGAAGGCATTCCACAAGCTGCAATATTTTTGCATAAAATGGCCTGGCGGCTGCTGCTGCATTCTCATTCTATCTATTTCTGATGGTCAGGCTGTGAGCATCACCGGTTTTGTTGCCAAAAGGGCGCCCCATGCACAAAATAAAGTAAGATATCAAGCAGGCTTGGGGGAACCCAAACTTTGCAGAGAGATGTGAAACCTCTGAAAGAAAATGCTAGGTGAGGATTTGGAATGGGGAAGAAATTTGGAGCGAAAACACAGCCATCCTTGGAAATTTACGTTTGCCTGAATTTTGAGGTGCAGTTCTCAAGCCAAGCAGTGTGTACAAAAAGGCATATAATGGAGCAAAATGTCCATGAAAACAGATATTTTAGTAAAAAATAAATAAATACAAAAATGCATTATTGTAGGGCTGGCATCCCCAAACTTGGCTCTCCAGATGTTTTCGAACTACAATTCCCATCATCCCTGACCACTGGGCCTGTCAGCTAGGGATGATGGGTGCTGTAGTCCCAAAACATCTGGAGGGCCAAGTTTGGGGATGCCTGTTGTGGGGGAACTGCTTTGGGAAAATGTGCTGGGCAAAACAGGATGCAGACATTTATATTTTAGGAGAAATTCCCAGTAAAATGCTGGTGAATTTTCTTGGGAACAAGAGAAAAAAAATCAGGAACCGATGTGAAACATCGAACTTTAGATTGGGGAAAAAATGAGAAAATGAGAGAAACAAAAATTGACAGTTCCATCCATCCCTAGTGAGGACCCAAAAGAATCTCTTTAGGAGTGGGCATACTCAGTGGCCATGGAACACTGACTGAATGTTGGAGGTGAAGGAATTCATAGGTGGCGCTAGATTGGAGTGGCTGGAATCCTAAACAATGCTACTTCATCCTGCAACAGTGCATTTCAGATCCCACTCATATAAACCCTACACTACTAGAGAGGTTTTTAGGTTTCTCCTGGACCTTTCCAGTATGTGGCTTGACTGGTCTGCAAGGCAAGATGTTCAACACATTACCAACCTGTCCTACCGTTATTTTGATGGCATTCCATTATTTATATTGATTCCCAGAGGTAGATCCCATTGAAGAAACGCACTGTCTTGCTTTCAGAATTACTTTATGATCCGTTTCCCAGAGAGCATGCTGTGGGAACATATGGTTTTGCTTCTCCTTTCTCCAAATTCTTCTTCTTGCTCCCTGGCTGAGGACAATTATAAATAATGCCAGACTAACCATATTTCTTTGGTTTTGTCTGAGTCATCACTGAGGAAGCCAGAACAGTTGTTTTCTTGACTTAGGGCCACTTTGAATGTTGCATACCTCGCACCCCCCTGACATATGTGACCCATCCCAGACATTTTTGCACATGTCAAAGTACGTGAGAGCCAGGAAATGCTGGATGTTATTAGTTGCTGCAATTCCTGTGATCTTGGAGGCATCCTTTCTTTTGGAAATCACAGACATTTCAGCCAGCCAGTAACAGCAACTTGGATCACGTGTTTTATTAATGTGCATAATCACATGCTCTGGGATAGCCAGCAACTGAAAAACTTGTGGCAAGTGTAAAACATCTGAACTATCTATTGGGGATGATCACTAGTGTAAAATGCCCTTTCTGAAACAACTGGGAGCTAGAATCCTTGCTGATCTACTGCCAAAACAGTCAGATGCCAACATCACCTTTGCAGTTTTGTGTTCGTCTTGGTTCCCACCCCCCCAAAAATGTATGTGTTTTTATGCAAACATTCCCTAGTATACGCATTTGTGAGCACATTATTTGGCTGCAAAATAGCATCACAAAATTTGAGGAAGTGTGAATTTCAAAGGGTAGCTGTGCTTCAGTTCAAATATTGAACTGGGTAGTTTCTCATTTGGAATGCCAATGAAATCCTGAGCTGTAGTGCATTAGGGATAAGGCCAGCTGTTCCCTCTGCCTGCAACACGGTTCTAGTAGCACAAGGAAAAAAGCACTAGTGTGCCACTGCCAAAGTGTCCAGGTTCTCACTTCCACTGCCTTAGATACATCCCAACAGAAGTATCTTCTTCTATGTACGACTACTGTAATAAATTTACTGTTCCTTCCTAAACGCCACCCTCAGCTGTATGTCCACTATCTGGTTGGCAAGCATGCATGTGACAATTATTGCACACAGTGACATGCATCGGAATATAATCTATCAGGGAAATTGGATATTAACTTTTCTACTCAACTTTGTCATCCTAATGCTCTTGCCCAGCAACCAAGCTGCCCAGGCTGCTCTAGGCACTGACTTTAAAGGTTAACAACTGAGGATCTTCTTCTTCATTAGCTCTGTGATGGGAAACCTGTGACCTTCCAGATGTTTTTGGACGCCAACTCCCATCAGCCCCAGTTAGCACAACCAGTACCCAGGGGTGATGGAAGTTGAAGCCCAATAAGACCTGGAAGGCCACAGGTTTCCTCCCTATACTCCTGCTTTCAGAGTTCCCTCTAGAATCTCAGCAAGTCTCAGTTGTAGAAATTAGCTCCAGAGGAAGAAATGTCAATGGGATGCAGAAGAAGAGGTATAAGTAACGCCATCAAGACCGAACAATTAAATGTTGCAGCCTGTGATATCAGCATATTTACCTAAAAGTAATTTCCCCTGAAAGTAAAGGGGAGGGGTCCTTGCAAGTAAAGTATCGAGAGTGCCAGCTAAGATTTAGTTTAGTTTTTTTAAAGGCATTGTTAATTTCCTCCTGATGCATTGGGGCGCTTCTTTAAGATCCAACAATTCACATTGCAGAATGCAAGACCCAGCTGGACATTGTTATTGTTCTTGATGGCTCCAACAGTATTTACCCATGGGAGAGTGTCACTGCTTTCTTGGACAGCCTGCTGAAAAATATGGACATAGGCCCCAAAGAGACACAGGTATGGTGAAAAACACGTTTTGGCTTCCGTTTTTGATTAGGGATGAAGGGGAAAGAGTAAGGCTGAAGTCCTGAATCTACTTAGCTGGAAGTAAGTCTCAATGAACTTGATGTAGCTTACTTCTGAGTATTTGTTAAATTTCTAGCTAAAAATGTGCAGCATTACACTGTAAGCTAGATAACCAATGATATTTATGTTCCAGGCATATAGGGTTGTATCCAATGAAGTCATGTCATTAGCGCAAGGACTTCTGCTTATGCAACAGAACTTCCCCTCCCTCTCCTTCCAGCCCCCTCAAATCTGTTTTGGGAGAGAAGAGGAGAGGGAGGGGAGTCCTTATGATAATGCTATTAAAAGTGTTGGTTATGGCTGAAAATATCCTTCACCGACCTGAAGGACACTTTTCTCCAATATTTGGCAGCCTATGTCCTACCTCAATCTAAGGTACGTGGTGAGGACTTAGAAGAGGGCCTTTTCAGCGGCTACATCCAGGGTCTGGATCTCTTTTCCTAGAGAGGTTCATCTAGCCCCTTTACTGAATTTATGTTGTTATTTGCATTTTTAGCCACCTTTCTTTTAAAAAACAAAACCCCAAAAAAGGTCTCAACGCAAAATTTGAGTACGTGGAAACAAAGATCTCAGTAAACACCAGAACAAAGGTTATGTGTTGTGGGTCTCAAATCTACTACTTTTTTGTTACTGGTTCACGCAATCCTGAATTCTAGTATAACTGGTGGAGGAAGAATCTTTGTATCTAATTTCTTTTCTGCAGTAATAATGTGAACTTGCTCCTTCTCATCTCCTGCACCCCGGTCTTCAGCCTGCTTCCTTTTTCTTCTAGCTGTAACGCATTTGTAAAGGCATGTCACAGCTGAAACAGAAACCTCATAGTGAAGGGTGGAGGTTGGAATGGCTGCAACTTGCGCCAGGAGTTTCAGATTTGTAATAAAATAACTATGAAGTGTCATACTAACATTTTATTTTCATAACTGTGGTTTTCATGTTTCCTTCAGGTGAAACTCTATAATTGCAGTAATAACTGTGGTATCATTATTTTAATTTTTGCAACCGTAAAACATTTGTGCTTCCATTGACGTTATTCGGTTCAAATGGCACCAGTGAGTGCCATAAACAAAGATGTTTTTACTAAAAAGAGATGGGTTATAAAACTGATTGGGAAGTACATCTGCAAAGCCTAAACTAAAAATGCAAACTGGCCCGGCTATAAAAGAATACGATTAGATAAAACCTGTAGAGGCCTTATTGATATTCAATCTGTCAATGTTACAGGGCTTTTAATAATAGATGAGGAACAGATAAATATGCCAAATCAAGGTGCATTTTCACCCCACAACTGAGCAGCGTGTACTCAAAATATCAAAGGCAAACATAAACTTGAAATATGCTAATGGAACATTGCACAGATCACCTCTAGTCAAGAACCTCCCATAACATCAAAGCAAGTGGAGATGAAGAAAGAGGTTATTTTTCGGGGTGGGGAGAGAGTTGTTTATCTTTCTTTTCTGTTTCATGTTTCTTTTACAAGCGAAGTTGGGGAAATTAAGGGACTTCGCGTACAGTGTGTGTTTGATGAGCACGCACACGTGCAACTGTACTGCCAAAAGCGCAAGGGGTCAGCTGCCACCAACAGTGACTTCCTGCCATGTGTTCATGTGATGGATATGTAAGGATTTGTTACAAGTATGATCCATGCAAATGTCCTACCCAGAACAGGTTTTCCATTAGGAAGCTTTTGCCAAGTGTGAATCAGTTTTCATATTTTAGATAGCTTCTCTGTCTTGAGCAGAAAGCAAGAGGAACCCACTATAAGCGCATAGATGTGGGCTCTGCACAACCCCATTTGGGGCCTGATCTGGTGCTCTGGAGTGGCCTTGATTTGAAGGCCTTGCACTTCTTTAGTTGGGACCCTCCAAGTGTCCCTATTTTCCAGGGACATCCCTGTGGCGTTTGCCTCCTAGGTGGGTCATAAGGAAAGGGTTAAAATGAGTGTGATGTGATTGGCCAGTGAGAATGCAAGGGGGGAGTAAAAGTTAGAGTGGGAGGTTTTGAAAGTCAGTTGAGGTTTGGGAGTTGAGAGTTGAGGTTTGGAAATTGGAGAAGGAAGAGGGAGGAATAGGCAGTGGGTTGGTCAAGTTGTATTGTGAGAGAGTGAGAGGAATTGTTAGGGGGAGTCAGACAGATAGTTGGAATAATCAGTCTGGAGTTGTTAGGAACTAAGATTAAGAAACTGACAAGAGAAAAATAAACTGAAACCATACTCTTGTTCCTCTTGTTTAAAAATAAACTTGATTGTTTGTTAATGTTAACAACTGTCTGGACTCCATGTGTCCCCGTGAGAAGCGGGGTGGTGGCAGCGAAGAAAGCAATCACAGTGGTGGCACAGGGTCAATAGACCGTCAAACGTCTGGGGGCCCTGTGTGATCGCCACAATCCCTGATTTAGAGAAGCCATCCCGGTTTCTGATTTGATCCCAGAATGTCCCACTTTTCCTTAGGATGTCCCTATTTTCACTGGAGAAATGTTGGAGGCTATGGAGTTATCCGAACCCTGAGCCTCCTGAAGGCAATCCTGTATAGGGAAGGTTTTCTATGTTTAATGTTTTATTATGTTTTTATATAAGTTGGCTGGGCAAGCAGCCCAGTAAGATGTGTGGGGTATAAATATTAAAATTACCATTACAGATTCAAGATGTTTAAAGCTAAATTAGAAAGAATGAAAGATGTTAAGATTTAACCAGGATGTATGTATGTATGTATGTATGTTTGTCTGTTTGTTTGTTTTGAATTTTTGGGAAATCAGTAAAAAAAATGGAAAAAATTATCATTACGGAATGGGACGTCCCTATTTTCGTCAGAGAAATGTTGGAGGGTATTGGCATAAAGCATGCAGTTTGGAGGGCAGGAGAAGGAGATGCATGCAGACTGCCACTGTGTGTCTCCTTCTCTCTCCCCCCCCCATTTGTCAGAGCAGGTGCCAAGAGTGGTTCTATTGCGTTTTTGTATATTCTGTTGGGAGCCACCCAGAATGGCTGGGGCAACCCAGGCAGATGGGCGAGGTACCAAAAAAACAACAACAACAACTTCTTCTTCTTCTTCTTCTTCTTCTTCTTCTTCTTCTTCTTCTTCTTCTTCTTCTTCTTCCATCATTGCAATGCTTACTTTAGCAGACATTATGTGTTATAGGTTGGGATTGTTCAATATGGAGAAAATGTCACCCATGAATTTAACCTCAACACATATACAACTACGGAAGAAGTGCTTGTTGCAGCAAAGAAAATTGGTCAGCGGGGAGGACGCCAAACCATGACAGCTCTTGGAATTGATACAGCAAGGTAAGTACTGCATACAGTGCAATATATATCCAGTTTAAGATGCTATATCAGCCCCCATGAGCTACCATGTTGGTTTTTCATATGCTCGCCAATTGTCACCAATTTACAAGTTGGTTTTGTGCAAGTTAATATTTGTAATGCAGTCCTGTGATGCTGGAATTAACTTGGTCTATCTGCCTTGAAGGTAGGGTTGCGGGATCTGGAGGAGTGTGGTGAAAGGAAGGGGGAGGGAAAATTCTGATCCACAAGTGGAAGTACTTGCACCAACTTTGATGGGATATAACTCCAATTTTGTTTACTTATTTAGAACATTTGTTTACTGTTCTTCATAATACAAAGTGGGTAAGGAAGGGTGACTGACCCAGTGAGCTTCATGTTTCAGCAAGGATTTTAACCCAAATCAAACACCCCAACCTAATGATGGGGAGACTGCGACCTTCCAGAGGTTTCTAGACTACAACTCCCATCATCCCTGACAAGTGGTCATGCTGGCTGGGGCTGATGGAAGTTGGGAGTCCAGCTACACTAAAGGGTGACAGGTTAGTCATCCCGGCTGCAGAGACTCTGTTCAGCCAATATAATTCTCTTGGTTCTACAGATGTAGTATTAGGCTTTAATAAATGATTTCTTATTGCATGTCATACTAGCTACTGTTGATCCTGCTTAGTTTGGTACTTGCTGCTTATAATTGGTTACGGCCCTTAGCTGGGAGAATGCCTGCAGCTGCTTTTCTCTTGTGCATCATTCTCTTTCTCTGACTTTCTTAGGAAAGAAGCTTTTACAGAATCTCGTGGAGCACGCCCAGGGGTCCAGAAAGTCATGGTAGTTGTGACAGATGGAGAATCTCATGACAACTATCGATTAAAGAAAGTGATTGAAGATTGCGAAAAAGAAAATATACAGAGATTTTCGATTGCTGTAAGTGGCACTTTCAGGAGTCTAAAGATCCATAGAATTCTCTCCTTCCATTCTCCTCAAGTTTATCTGGAAACATGCTACATTAGCTGCAGGACCATCTTTTCAGAAAAATGGTGTAGCACTTTGCCTACAGCATCTCAGTAATTCATACCACATACAAGGTAGATCTATATTATTTTCTTCACTTTGCAGATGAAGCGCTAAGTGAGGAAGGACTTTATGTGCTTGTACAAACTGTGCACATAAGTTTGATTCTCTTTGTTTGGGTCTGAATAGAGATAATGGCCATGGAGATCTGTTTGGCAAAGCTTAGCTCCTCTTTGGGAAATGGATATGTTTAGCTTTGGGCTTCTCCCAGTTCCCACCATAATAAATCCATGTAGCACATTTCTATAATATAGATCTTATGGATGATTTCCATAGGCATCTGGTTGGCCACAGTGAGACAAGGATGCTAGACTAGATGGGCTGTTGGCCTGATCCATCAGGTTCGTCTTATGTTACATGGCCAGCTCCCCTTGTACAATCACATATTTGGCACCCACAAAGCTTTTCCTTGCTGGGGTATATTGTTTCTCAAAATTACAATGGCCAGTGAAGCACTAATGGTACAATACGGTTGGCTTTGCAACCTTGGACAGTGCTCTCTAGATCATGGTCAACATCAACAGATGACATAGCCAGGCATCTGCCAAGGACACACATCCCAGCAGAAGGTTCAGTAATGGGAGCCTCCCAGACTTTCTCCATCATGCAACCTGATTGCTGATCTCCACAGGCCAGGTCCAGGCTTGAGTGGTGTTTCTGGCTGGGCTGGTCACAGCAGGTCAATTTATATAGTTATATAACATCCATGACTAAGCGATCTCCCAAGGCAATGGTCCCTGTATTTGCTTCTTCAGTTTTCCATGTGGTACCACTTGTGAGCTACAGGAATGTCTTTTTGAACCTTGCAACACTAGCATGTCTTTTTGGAAATGCCATAGATTCTTGGCCACTACAACAGAGGCAACCTAAGCACTGAAAAATTGGTTGAGGAAATAAAATCGATTGCAAGTGAGCCAACAGAAAAGCATTTCTTCAATGTCTCGGATGAATTGGCCCTGCTTACTATTGTTGAAGCTCTTGGAGAGAGAATATTTGCTCTAGAAGGTATGTTTGGTTGCCTCTTTTCTTTAATTTGAATGTGTTCCTGCATTATATTCATGAGGGAGAAATGGTTTCCTGCTGCTGGAGTTTTCCATTATGCAGTTGAATCAAGAAAGGGCAATTCTGGAATTCATCTTCTTTTCACTCCAGGGTCAACAGTGAAATTCCCTTTTTTCATTTTTCAGGAATACAATAAAATAACAATTGCTGCATGAAGCCAGACTAATCAGAGCTGGTCCTATCATTAGGCGGTTTGAAGCATCTGCCTCATGTTTCACAGTGTCTTGGCCAATCCTGTGACCAATGGTCCATTTGGTCCATTTGAACTTTCATGATGTGGCAGCAGGATTCAACATTGGCTAAAAACTATTTGTTTTGGACTACAAGTCCCATCAGCCCCAGCCAGACTTCAGCTAGTAGGGAAGATGACACAGGGGTTTTCTGCCACAGATTCAATGACTGTTCTTAGGCTAGTTGGTTAATATTATGCCTCAGTGTTCCTCAGCTGTTAAATGTCAACTTAAGTGACATAAATGCAGTTTAGTGTCTGTGCAGGATCTGCTTGCAGCTTGCTTCCTTGCTTTTCTCTTCTGTAACCATCTTCTCACATGACTTTTAGTTGTTACTTTCTACTAAGGGGCTATTGAGTCTGGATTATGTCTTATCGGCCCCTTGACATTGTGCTGGATTCGATACTAGCCCAACCTCTTTATATAGATAGTCATCAATCTATTACATTCCAGAAGCCAGAAAAATAAAAGCATCCAGTATACATACCTTCATGTTAACAACAGAGCAAAAAAAAAACAAAGCAAACCATATCGTAAACACCATCAGCTCAAATATTCACATAATGATTATTCCAGCTTCAGATGGTTAATAGGTTCTCACTACTATTGCTAGAAAGTTGGTCGCTGCTAACACCCATGGGATTTTATTTCCCAGCAAATATTTAACATAGCATTGAGCTGACCTTCCTGCTACTTGGGACAACAAGGGGAAATTATTTGATGACGAGCTTCAGCATTAAAAGGGCAAAACAATATAACATGTTGTGCAAATTCCATCTCCTGGTTATACAGGAGTGACCCTAATCTGTGAAAAGGTGGAGGGTATGTATTTTTGTCATGCCACCCTTGCCCACAAGGCTACGTGGTGCCTGGCACTACTCAGACTCACCCCAATGCACCTGTTCACTCTTCGTAAGATGTACGGATCTGAGCTGGGTCTCTGATAGAAAATCTGTTACTGCTGCCACCAGAGTACCTCGACATTTCCCACTTCTAACCATCATGTGCTATAATCCAACAATTTATTAAGACAAATTGTCAGGGAACTGCCATCAGCTCAGGGGTGAGAGGGGAAAAGCTGGATGGATTACAGAGAGCCCCCAAAGATTGTGGGAAGCAGCACTTCCTCAGTGGAGAAAGGAAGCCACACCTCTAGTGGAGAGGAGATGCAGGGCTCAGAGGAGGCAAGGCAGTGCCAGGACACCTTGCCTGGGCAAAGCGGGGAGGAAGGAGGTCCCCCTTTACCCAAGCCGTCCATGCACAGTAGGCTTCCACGCAGAGAGGGGAGGTGCAGACTGGGGGTCAAGAAACTACTCTGCTGGGGAAGATTTAGGCACCGCCCACTCTCAGATTCTGCCAGTGAATGAGCAAGACACGGAATAGAGGCGCTCTGCATTCTAAAGTTTTTTACCACCAATAAGAAAGCTTTAGAACAGACTAGCTGGACCATAGAGAAGGCTGATCGCTGAAGAATTGATGCTTTTGAATTCTGGTGCTGGAGGAGACTCTTGAGAGTCCCATGGACTGCAAGAAGATCAAACCTCTCCATTCTTAAGAAAATCAGCCCTGAGTGCTCACTGGAAGGACAGATCCTGAAGCTGAGGCTCCAATATTTTGGCCACCTCATGAGAAGAGAAGACTCCCTGGAAAAGACCCTGATGTTGGGAAAGATGGAGGGAACAAGAAGAAGGGGATGACAGACAAGATGGTTGGATAGTGTTCTCGAAGCCACCAGCATGAGTTTGACCAAACTGTGGGAGGCAGTGGAAGACAGGAGTGCCTGGCGTGCTCTGGTCACAAAGCGTTGGACACGAATAAACGACTAAACAACAACAATTGAGGCATATTGCCTGATTGCTCTCGAGCAACCATCCGATACATCTAACACAAATAAATAAGCATTTTTAATCACTTAGTGTACAGAGACATATGGGGTCAATTCTGTATTATTTGATTTGTTATTTCTTATCACAAAAACGACTGATATAACAATGCTGAAGCTACTTATCAAACCAATCCTGCTGCCATCCAAATGCTCTCTCCACCTACAGCTTTCACTGCAGCTACCACCCATTCCCAAACTCAGCTGACTCTTAAACCAGGATTCAAACTTTCTAACCCTTATCCAATCATTTCCAACTTTCCCAGATACCCTCTCCCACCCACCTACCCCCAACCTACACCTACATGTTATACCTACAAACACTTTCACCCTAAAGTCACTTGTATTGTTACATATTGTTGTCATCCATCTGTCTCAAGAGACAATGGAGTGTGCCTCCAGGGGTGAAGTCAAACCACTGCGTAGCAGCATCAAAGTGACCTCCCTGGACGCAAGCCTGGGCAGTGTGTATGGAGGCTCTGGGCTGCCCAGGTGACCTCTTGGCCTAGCTGATGTGGTCTAGAGTAAAGCAGAGCAATCACGTTTGGCACCAGCTTGGCTGCAGGAGTTGCCAAAAGGAGGCATAACAGGGGTCATCCAATCACCTTTGGGACAAATCCAGAGTAATTTGTTTAGGGTTTACTCCTTAGCCTTTTCTTCTCCTGAAAACATCCCACAAGGCAGCAGAAATATTATATATGCACACAGTATTATTTACAGAAACACCGGAAGATCACAGCGTTGCACAGGCTGGAATCTTTGGAACCAAGATTCAGGGCCTGCTGTGACCCAAAGCCCTGGCATGTTAAATATCAGTCAAACTTCTGTTCTTGTTAATCTTTTGCAGGCCTCTATTCTAATCTGTCCATTGCTTTCTAAGCCTTCTTGGCAGGAACAGTGTTGCTTCTGTGTTCTTTCTAGTGCTTAATGTGCTAGTGGTGCTTTAAAATGTTAGGCAACAGTACAAGTAATTTGTAAATGAGTATATTTCCTAGCAGGGAAAACATCTGTGGATACTTCACATTTAAAAATCTCAGTCTTTCCTGAATAATCATTATAGACTTGCTTGTGGGTGACATTTGCAGCAGTGTCAACAGAGAGCATAAATATAGGAATTCACTTATGAAAATACACAAATTAGCATTTCATTGCTAACAAATAATTAGGAACCGCATTAGAATGATTGGATTTGTACAGAAACAATGTTTGCACACAATGGCTTCTCAGCATTGCAGCTTGTTTCAATTAAGGGGGATATATATATTCTTGGCTAGTGAAAAGTATTCATTTCCTCACTTATAAATTGGTTGTATTCCAACCAAGCTATGTGTATCTGTATGTGCAAATGGAAAACAATCTATACAGCCAGATATTTTGTTGCCATTTCCACAGCAGCGCTTCATGCTGCTGAAGAGAACAGCTGCATTTTCTGCAGAACCATGGCTAGCCTCTTCAGTGGTGTGACGTGGGAATTAAGCAGAGGCTGGATGGCCAACTCTGAGTGATTCTGTGGAAGTAGTAGAATTCCTATGGCAGGTGATGTCCTTTGAAGTCCCTGTCAAGTCTATGAATAGCTGGCATAGAAATGGCAAACTGTAACGTTTTAGTGTTGCATTTTATTTTGTAAATGACTTTCAGCTTCTTGACTGGAAAGAAGACCATTAATGATTTTAACAAATAGCTAGATCCAATATTATATTCTTCCTCTCAATTTAATGAGACTGCCCTTAGTTCAATATACCAATGCCTATGAGTGAATCTTCCAGTTGGATTTCTTTTGATGTCATAACTTCCAGCCCACAACTGGTTAAGTTGCCTGGTAGTGCAATCCATAGATAATAATTCTGGTAATACATGTGGTGTTCACTCTCAGCATTTATAGTCTGCTGTTTAAAAAAACAAAATTGCAAAATAATCCAGCTGCATGATATTCCTATCCTCTCGTCCTACATGTAACTGGAGATGTTAGTCAACTTAATGACCTGATAAAAATAACTTTCAAACCGCAAGATAATGAAACAGAGAACACATCTGTTACTTATTATCCCTGATTGTACTTTTGAAAATTAATAGCTTTGGCACTTTTAAAGAAGGGAGACAGTTTGTGAGTTGCCAAAAACAGTGCATCCTCCCCAAAGGGGAAGACAGGGCACAGATTTGCATAAAATGTTTGAGTTGTATTCAATTAAGTTTAACTTTGAGTAGACCCTACTCAATGGTTCTGAGTTAATCATCATGCTCTCCCTTAAATGACTATGTTTAAACCAGACTTGGACAAGACACCTTCAAACATTTTATTTTCACAGCAACCCTGTGAGGTAGGTTAGTCTGAGAAGTCATGACTAGCTTAAAGTCACCTAGTGAGCTAGGTAGGGATTTGAAGACATCTGATGGATGGCAAGGCAACTGATGGGAAGAATTCAGGATTTTGCTACTTGAGAGAACTGGATAGATTTTTGACATTTCTTCTAATAAAATATATCTGTTTGAAATATTTCTCTCAGTGTCCAAGTTAAGGTGCTGGTAACTCTTAATAAACGGTCTAGTCTTTCCTCTAGTTTGGAATTATTTATAGTCAGCATTTTGATCCATTTGTGTTGAAACAATAAGCATTTCCTGTTTTATAGCTACGAAAGACCAGCTGGCATCCTCTTTTGCAATGGAAATGTCTCAAACTGGAATCAGTGCTCATTATTCCCAGGTAAACTAACCAGTCATCTATGGCTATAGCTATTCTTTAAAATAAATTGTTCTTCAGAAGGAAGCTCTTGAATATCCTCAAACAGAAAGATCACTGTAATGCTTTGGCCAGGTTTGTGTTATTTAAAAAAATTGCCATTAACCCACAATACTGATACCTCCCTCCTTTCAAACTCCATACTGTACAATTTCTAAACACTTCCAAACAGTATCATTGCGCCATTCAGACACGTCTCATTGCATTGCTGCACGGTACAACTTGATGACTTTTCCCCTTTTGTTCCCGCATATGAACATGGCAAAACATTGGGTGTGTGTACAGACTGCATTTCTGATGATCTGGGGACACAAGCCCTATTCAAAACTAATGCTCAAGCAAGAAGAAGGGAAGCACTGATGGGTCCAACCCCCAATGGCTTAGCATGACAATATGCAGTGGGGTAGATTTCCTGTATACATCTGTGCATGCAAAGTCATCCATGCAACCTGGAATCCTGTGCAAATGGGGTTGCAGATCACATGGACAATTTTGCACATACAGTTGCACATGTTGCTCCCTGCAGGCGTTTGCGCTGAATGTGCAGGTGCCAGGCATGGGGCAAGCTGGCATGTGCAAGGTTAGGGCTGGAGCTAGTTGGCATTTCTGATTTACCACATGAGTGCTAATTGGGGGGAAAGTGTGGAATGAAAGATTATTAGCCACCTTGAAAACAGGGGCAACATATCGTAGTTGAAAATGAATAAATAAATAAATGAAATTTATATCTTATCTTTCTATCATCATGGAACTCAAGGTGGCATGTGCAGTGCTTTTTTCTGGGGGGACACAGACCCCTAAACATTTTGTGAAGCTAACAGGAGAAGAATCTTAAAATCTTTAGTTTCTTCTCTAGCACAGTGAATTGTCAGTTCCGTTGCTACCCCTGACGGTCGCCTCATGTCTTGTCACGGTGTTTCCTCAGACGGAATGAGAATATCCCTAAACATTTTTATTTTATTTTTTAGGAAAAAAGCACTGGGCATATGTACGTATAATTCCTATGAAGTCACCCGCATAGGGTTCCTATATATCCTCTTTTTCCAGGACACGTCCTCTTTTTCATGGATATGTAAAATGAGAATTGTCGTAGAGATACATAGTTAAAAGTAGATGGTTTATGTAACTAATTGATTTCTCCTGCTATGTAAGGATTGGATTATGCTTGGAGCAGTCGGAGCATATGACTGGAATGGAACTGTCGTCATGCTAAAGGACAATGCCTTTCAAATCCCGAGAAATGACACATTTTATAACGAGTCTTCAGAAAGAAACGAGCCTCTTGCAGCATACTTAGGTGACTCCAATATTCCAGTTCATTCTTTTCTCTCAGCTAGCCAACCTGCTGTATACCCTTAGTTAGGACTGCACTGCATTGGCCTATTGGAAATATATTTATGCATGCTTTTCCTTTTTTTAAAGAGGCACAAGTAGCTATTATCAAAGTATCCTGAGAATGAACGTTGTCTCTCCCATTCTTTATTTTAGGTTATACAGTAAATTCAGCTTCCGTGCCTGGAGATGTGCTGTACATTGCTGGCCAGCCTCGATATAATCACACTGGTCAAGTTATCATATATCGAATGAGAGGAGCAGATATAGAAATACTTCAAAGATTAAATGGGGAGCAAGTAAGTAAGTGGGGTTATTGCAATTCACATACTTCAGAATGAGATATATTTGTCCCATACTGAATATTGCCAGAAAAAAAGTGTAGAGAAAAACCAACAGAGCACGAATCATTGCTGCAGTTCTGAACAATTCTACCCTGTGTCTGAAGCTGCTTATAAATCAGTAATGCTGAATGTGTGACTACACAATGTTCATTTCAAGTATTAGACGCAGTCATGTATTCAGATAGTAAATTCAGCAACAGATAATTGCAGGAGGTGGTGCCCTAGTGGTGACTCTCTTTGGGATCATACCTCCAGAGTTCCTACAAATTGTAGGAATTGAGCCTCCAGGGTTAGGCCAGCAACAACCTACCACACTGCAGCAACCCTCTTATCTTTTTTGTGGGTGGCACTATGGGTTAAACCACTGAGCCTCTTGGGCTTGCCGATCAGAAGGTCAGCGGTTTGAATCCCCACTATGGAGTGAGCTCCCGTTGCTCTGTCCCAGCTCCTGCCAACCTAGCAGTCCGAAAGCACGTCAAAGTGCAAGTAGATAAATAGGTACCGCTCCAGCGGGAAGGTAAACGGCATTCCTGTGCACTGCTCTGTTTCGCCAGAAGCGGCTTAGTCAAACTGGCCACATGACCTGGAAGCTGTACGCCGGCTCCCTCGGCCAATAAAGCGAGATGAGCGCCGCAACCCCAGAGTTGTCTGCGACTGGACCTAATGGTCAGGAGTTCCTTTTTCCTTTACCTAGACAAGTCAGTAGCTGCCGCTGTTTCCACTCTCCACTTCTAGAACCAGAAACAGCATCCTCCTTCTTTTACTTTTACTGAGTATCTTTTCATTTTGAACACACTGCTTTGACATCTTTAATGATATGTGGTTTATACATTAAATAAGAATAAAATGCATATTGAATACAAACAGGAGGGGATCCTATTTTGTTCAATTACAGATTGGCTCCTATTTTGGAAGTGTTATCACAACCATTGACATTGACAAAGATACATTTACTGATATTCTTCTCGTGGGAGCACCTATGTACATGGGGACCGAAAAAGAAGAACAAGGCAAGGTGTATGTTTATTCACTGAACCAGGTAAGGAAGAAATGAACTGTGTTGGGATTTAAACGTCAAGAGCATAAGACAAATCCAGCTAGATCTGTTATATTAGGAATCTTAGGTGAGATACTCATGCAGTGGAAGTTGCTCCCAGCAGTGGCGTAGCGTGGGGGGTGCAGGGGGGGCCGGCCGCACCGGGCGCAACACCTGGGGGTTAGGGTTAGGGGGCGCAAATCCACAGGTTAGGGGGTGCAAATCCACGGGTTAGGGGGCGCAAATCACTTGCCTTCCCCCGGGTGCTGACAACCCATGCTACGCCACTGGCTCCCAGTACCAGTCAGAAGCAGAGGAAGATTCAGATAGTTTACTATTGCAGAAGATAAGGCTCAGTGAAACAGTTCTGAATGTAGATATATATAGCTTGTAGGCTTTTGCAGATACAGATATATATATAGATACATACAACGACAAAATATCTCAGTTGCACTAAATAAGTTCAGCAATTCAGGACATATCACTGGAAAAGTAGTACCAACAAAAGACAGACTAGCTTCAGTCTCACAGACTGACTCACCATTGAACTGACATGCATTAATCACAGATATAGTTGGGATCCTGTTCCATTACCATAGCAACTGGCTTAGCTGAACTTGCACCTGCAATTAGCTTATCCATGGCGAGATTTATGGCCATTAAGCCTTTCTCATGTCTGATTACTCCAACATGTCCAGCATCCTTTTCTCACGTTGGCAACCAGATGCCTGTGGGAAGCCTGTACTGTAAGCCAGATTTGGGTACAACGATGCGCTCCCCAATTGTGATTCCTAGCAAGTGGTTTGAAGGTAGAACATTACTATTGTGGCTAGTAGCCATTGATAGCTTTATCCTGCATGAATTCATCTAGCCCTCATTTACAGCCATCCAACCCTGGTGGCCAGTCTTGGAGGGAACAGATTCCATAGTTGCATTGTGGGAATAAGATCTTCCTCTGGTCTGGTCTGAATCTTCTAAATTAGATGACTCCGAGTTGTAGTATTATCAGAAGGACTTCTAGTATTATGGGCGAGATGCACTAGAAGAACATCTACCAGGAAAAGTTAGCAAAGTAGACAGAAATCCATTGTTATTTTTTCCACAGAAGACATTTGAACATCAGATGACCCTTGAGCCTATAAAGCAAACATGCTGCTCGCTACTGAAGCACAATGACTGCACAAATCACAACAAGAATGAACCTTGTGGGGCCCGTTTTGGAACTTCAATTGCTTCAGTAAAGGACCTCAACCTTGATGGGTTTAATGATATAGTCATAGGTGCCCCCCTTGAAGATGATCATCGAGGAGCTGTGTATGTTTACCATGGCAATGGAAACACTATAAGGAAAGAATATGCCCAGGTATGGAAGAAAATTAAGAGTATGTCTAGATACAAGAATGGGGTGGGGGTGGGGTTGATGGTAGGAGAAATGGGGGGCTGTTAGAAATTTGGGAGTACTCAATTTTGCAAGATTCACAGATTTGTTTATAAAGTCACTCTAGACTGACTTTTTATGTTTAGATTAATTTAATATGTTAGCAAATGACACATTTTGATGAATATCAATCTGAACTTGGCTTAGATTCATCTCTGAATGTCAGCATTAACCAGATTTTAGATACTTCCTGTAATGTGAATATTTGGGTATTTATAAGGCTCTAAAATTCAATTTAAATAGTATTTTGGGGACTTGGTGCCTGTCTGGTGTCATTCATTTTTAAATACAGGAAAGGATTTAATTCTCCAAGAGTGTTGAACAAAAAAGTAAAGAAATAAGTAGTATCCCTATCCACACTGCCATCTTGAAGTGTTAAACCTTCTGTATTTCCCTGTTGACTATAATAAAGTCATTGTGCTTTCCACAGCGCATTGCATCAGGTGGTGATGGGGAAAAGATGAAATTTTTTGGCCAATCGATACATGGTGAAATGGATTTGAATGGAGATGGACTGACAGATGTCACTATTGGAGGCCTTGGAGGGGCAGCACTCTTTTGGTATTTATGATAAAGCTTTCACTTTAAAGAATGCTCAGTTTTTCAGTAATTGTTACCTGGAACTTTTAGTTAACTGGTTCCTTAAGTGTGTGGATCCTTGTCTCGCCAAAACAAGCACAAACATCATTCATATTGGCTAGGACAGAGGCAAAATTATATACACTATTTCTGGGTGGCAAAACTGCAGCGAGAGGCCAAATATTATGAAGGGAGAGGTGAAATTCTCCAGCTGTTTTGCTCCAGAGACTCTCTTGTCTGATAAATTTCAGCTTGTTTAATTTTGTATTAACAAATTATTGTTAGTTCATATTGGTAGATGAAGGAAGGACTGGGGGACAACTGCAGAAATATAGGACAAGCCCATTGTATTACATTCAGTGTTAATCCTACTCAGAGTAACATGACTAAGGGGGCAATTCTAGGGCAAAGATCCACTGAGATGAGCAGAATAGGAGGCAGCAGATTGCTGGCTCAGTCAGCTGATTCCCAGCTCAGCCAGTCTCAGCCAACATCTGCAGTTCTGGCTCAGCCAAAGATGCAACAGTGTAATTTGCTCATCCCAGCTCAGCCAGGGCTCAGCTACCTAAATTGAAGCTGGCTGATCCAAGACTTGTGAAAGTCCCCCAAAAGGGGCATTCTGGGGGTGTGGCAGGGCAGGACCAGAGAGGGAGGTACTTAGGTTGGATCCTAAGCCCATATTGCTTAGTCATATGACCTGGTGTAGAACACTATTCTAAAGCAGGCATAGGCAAACTCGGCCCTCCAGATGTTTTGGGACTACAAATCCCATCATCCCTAGCTAACAGGACCAGTGGTCAGGGATGATGGGAATTGTAGTCCCCAAACATCTGGAGGGCCAAGTTTGCCAATGCCTGTTCTAAAGCCTTGTTTTCCCTTCTGCTGAATGGGGTTTGGATCTAGTATAACTTTATGCCAGCTAATTTACACTAACTTGCTTTATGCTAGCTTCTTATGTATAAGATTGCTCTCTACCTTAGGTCCATTAATTTCAATGGGTCAACTCTATAACTTAGATGGATGCAACCTATTATTTCTTTCAACGATATTAAAATACTGAACAGTTTTGAAAGTGAGTCCACATTAAAAATGACAAAATTGGGGAGTCCATATCTGTTATAATCTGGAGGAGGACTGAAATTCACAAATAGGAGGGGCTCTAAGAAGAAAGAGAATTTTTAAATTTAAAAAGTTAGAAAATGCTTTTCTGAGGAATCTCATGTTTGTGTTTCATGGACGGCATCTGTCTTAGGTCTCGAGATGTTGCTGAAGTCAATGCTTCCATGGAATTCACACCCAGCAAAATTAATATCCAGAAGATAAACAATGACATGCAAAAGCAACGGGTGTTCATCAACGCCACAATTTGTTTTAAAGTCAAATTAAAATCAGAGGAGGCCACAATGAATGAAACAAGTAAGTAGATTGCACTGAATTTTGCTATATAGATTGTCTACCAACTTTTTTTAAATAAAAAAACCCTCTCACTTTAGAGCAATTCCTCGAGAATTTGCTGGAGAACCTACAGGTAAATGACTGTAGGCCAAAGGCTTTACTGCATTTTCATTTGCTGCCTACAAAGATACAATAGAATTACTGTTTTATAAACTGTTCTTTCCATTACACTATTGTATTTCATATTAGACTAAAGCAGTAATCAGGAGATTCCATCATCTAAAGCATGGTAAACATTAATAAAGAGAAGGTCAGTTCCCATGTCCTAAAGAAGCAGAAATAAGGGAAACATTATGGATTTGTGTTTCCTTTTCCATGCTTGATTGAACCAGGACTGTGGGGTTTAAGCTTCACACAGGAATTCACAATTTAAGTTATTTTTTTACAATGTTATGTAGAGCTCCCAGGCCTGGGTAGAGATTCTCTTAAGATGGGACACAGAGGAAGGCCTCTCCACTAGATTCTAGGGAGCAGGCAGGTTAGCATGGAAGATGGCAGCCTTTTAGATGGTAGTGTTTGTTACTCATGCATCTTCTGTCACTCCTTCAGACTATCTGAAGTGGCCGAGAAAAGCAAGAAAGCAAAGGACAGCGAAAGAGACAATGGGCTGTACCCAATGTTGTCATTCCACTCTTGCAAGAGACTTCTCCAATGACACTTCGCCCTCGTCTCCTCTCCTCTCGCCTGCAACTTTCACACACCTTAATTTCTTGTCCAGGGAGTTGGGGAACCATTTGGAGCAGATTTGGGGGGCTTTCAGGGAGGAAAACTGTTTTGGGGTCAAGCTCTACAAATACAATTAATTGTACCTGTTCACCCCCCCCCCCTTAGGTATCCAGTATTGGATTACACTTGACGCCCAAAGAAAGTTGTCACGAAGCCTTTTCACAGAAACTCTTGAACGGAAGATGCAAAAAAATATCACAGTCAAAGGGTCAGAATGTGTTAACCATAACTTCTACATGTTGGCAAGTAAATCATATCAAGTGGCTACCCTCCCCTCATTGCCTTCTCTCTCCCCCCCTTTTTTGCATTAGTGGAAAGGATGCATACAATTAAAAAATAATGGTGGTTTTTATGTAAGGGATTAGTTAGAGAGAATTTATACTGTTCTTGTATGCGGACAATATTCTCTTTACTCTCTCGTTTCATTTCTCTTTATCAGAGCTCGCAAACAGCCCAACAAGTTTGCCATGTATTGATTTCTGTATATTAGACTGATGATTTATTGACAATTCCTGATGTCTGTTTGATTCCTTTTTAATATGAAATGAAGCTGTATGGAATTCTAAGCACCCTATCTTATGCACACCTTTATAAAACAAGCATTTTTGTACAAATGATTCGATTGGAGGACTTCACGGTGTTATTTTTATGGTGTTCAAGTTCCCCAACTCACTGAGGAGTCTGATTTGCATCCCTGTGTGGGACAGGCAGAGGGCTACATGCTCTTTTCATATGCAGGCTTCCTTGTGGGATGGGATGGCTCACTTTGGGAGGGGAGAGCCAATCCGCTACAGTTCTTGGACTTCCCAAGGCAGGGAGTGGACCAGACTGAAGACTCCATTTGGTCTGGCCCAGTTCCAGATTATAAAAGGGATTTTTTCCCAATTGTGATACATACTCAATTGTGGTACACAAGTAATCTGTATAAATAGATAAATGCAAACCGAATCAGATTTCTCTCCATCCCTTCTATATCCCAGACTAGCTATATCTGAAGACAGTGGGACCCTCAAGAGTATCATTCTATTTGATGATAAGGGTTGTTACCAAAACAAAACAAAATCATTACACAGGCACTTTGTACATGCTTGAACTTCTTAGGACCCCAGCCTTAAAAAATTCTGTTGGTCTCTTACTGAGACCCAGCCATCTTCTTTGGGATGCAGAAAAAAAAGACCTGTGCTCCTGGGGATTATTTTCCATTGTTGTCATAGCTGGCACACCAGACTGCATCTTAAATTCTCTCCATTTTTTAAAAGTGTTTGTGGTCTGAGGCCTGCTACGATGAGCCTAGCTGAAAAACCCTGAAGGTTGCTTTTTATTCAGTGAAACCTGGGCTCTGACTCATAGTCTGCAATTTCAAGATAAGAAAAAGGGACAGTTGGAGTCCATAAGGGAAAATCCTTTGGCTATGTTGTCTAGTATGGTCCTTAAGCTCCCTGTTTTGTCTTGAATTTGCTGTTTGGCATGTTTCCTTTTAGGTGAATAATGCAAAGTATAGACCACACACCAATAGTCATTTTAAAAGCATGCCTCTCTTTTTTTAGTATTCTGATGATTGGAAGAAGGGGAAAGGTTGCAATGACTGTTTTCTTTGCCTTCACTTTGTCTCTAGGACCAGCCTGACTTTCGTGATTCTGTAAAGGTTTTGTTGGACTTCAACTTCTCTGATCCAGAGAGTGGACCGATCCTGGACAGTGCAATGCCCAACTCAATATATGAATATGTGAGTCACTACAATGAGGAAAGTGGTCTGGTTTCTTGATCTGATGTGTGAATTAGTGCATCAATATATTTCTGTATTTATTTAATTTATAAACTCACATAAAAAAATATCAAGGAGGTAGAGAGCATAAGATACCATAAAACAATACAAAATGATGCAATAAGATACCACAAAACAATGCAAAATAATCACAAAACTGACTGGCTCAACTAAAAAAGAAAAGAAAAAGAACTGAAGAGCCTTGTCAACATTAAAACATTAAACATTTAAAAAAATATATACAAGAAATATCTAAGGGTTAACATTGAGCTAAGCTGGAGCAGTAATGTCCCAAATTATTAGTACAGTGGTACCTCGGGTTAAGAACTTAATTCGTTCTGGAGGTCTGTTCTTAACCTGAAACCGTTCTTAACCTGAGGTACCACTTTAGCTAATGGGGCCTCCTGCTGCTGCCACGCCGCCACCATGCGATTTCTGTTCTCATCCTGAAGCAAACTTCTTAACCCGACGTACTATTTCTGGTTTAGTGGAGTCTGTGACCTGAAGCGTCTGTAACCTGAGGTACCACTGTATGCTCTTCAGCAAGAACTTCTGAGGCATAGAGGAACTTGTTGCAAAGTCCATAAACTGCTTTGTAAACCACTTTGAGGTTTTATTACAGTCAAGCAACATATAAAGGTTGTGGAATAAATGAATGAATGAATGACTAAACTTCTTGCAGATCCCTTTCACAAAGGATTGTGGAACCAAAGAGAAATGTATTACCGATCTTCAGCTGACTGCCAATGCAGCCATAGAAGGAAGCAGGTAACATGGACAACGCTACCTTTCTATATACACACGTAAAATTATGCTTGTATAGATATCTTGTACAACATTCAGCATGGTTGGGTCAATGAAACTATTGTTACAGAAATCATAAGCCAGAACTGTTTTAAAATTGTTTATTACTTAAGAATGTTTTGATTTCGACTGATTAAATTGATGGATTATGCTGAAATGGCAAAATTAACAGGTGTGCTAGGAAACCAAGAAGGGGGCAAATTATTAAGGAGTGGGGAATATTTGTGGAATATTTTAAAAAATCATGGTATAAAACTAAGTGCATTGGTAGGGTTGACTTAATTGTCAGATAATTCAGAAATGGAATAAAGTGGAAAATGCAGTGTTAAAAATTTAGGTAAGAGATGGAACCACAAAAGGGGGCGAGGGAAGTCTGATATGTATTTGTATTGGAAGTATGTGACTGTAAGATGAGTATTTGTAAACTCTTGAAAACTGAAAATAAAATTCATAAAAAATAAAAAAATTAAATGTTTTGTTTATTTTTCAGTTCATCACCATTCATTATCAGGGCAAGCAATCTGAAGTTCTGGGTCCGGATGCTTGTTAAGAATAAAAAAGACAGTGCTTATAATACCAGAGTCATTGTTCAGTATTCTCCAAATATTATTTTTGCTGGGATTGAGGTACATGCTTTAATTTTAATAATAATAATAATAATAATAATAATAATAATAATAATAATAATAATCCTCTTGTCTTGTTGTGATGGAGAACTAGTAAAGCCAGCTTGTCTGTTTGATGGAATTTATATATATAATAATTCAGGTTAGAGAGCCAGGGATTCCTATGCAATTGTTGATTTTTCCTATAGGTAGATATTGGTACTTTACTCTGCAAACAGTACTAAAGAAAAATATGTGTGATGTAAGAAAGACACATCTAACTGTATATTATTGTGTTAGAGCCAACATGATGAAGTTCAGGGGCAGGGAACTCATGCCCCTCCAGATGTTGGTCTCCAACACCCATCAGTCCCCAGCCAGCATAGTCAGTGTTCAGGGATTATGGGAGTTGTAGTCCAACAACTTCTGAAGGGACCTAAGTTTCCCAGCTCTGTTGTAGTGGCTTGAGTGTTGGACTTGGACATCGGGCTGGGTTCAAATACTTGTTCATGTATGAAGTTGACTTAAGTCAGTGTCTCTCAGCCCAGTTCACGCAGTGTTGGTGAAGATACCTCTTCATCATGAGCTCCTGAGAAGAAGAAAAAGGTGGCATGCAAATATGGCTGTTACAGTCTTCTTTGGGGATATATTACTGAATTTATGGGATGCGGGTAGCGCTGTGGTCTAAACTACTGAGCCTAGGGCTTGCTGATCGGAAGGTCAGCGGTTTGAATCCCCACGACGGGGTGAGCTCCCGTTGTTCAGTCCCTGCTCCTGCCAACCTAGCAGTTCAAAAGCACGTCCAAGTGCAAGTAGATAAATAGGTACCGCTCTGGCGGGAAGGTAAATGCTGTTTCCATGCGCTGCTCTAGTTTCGCCAGAAGTGGCTTAGTCATGCTGCCCACATGACCTGGAAAAACTGTCTGCAGACAAACGCCGGCTCCCTCGGCCAGTAAAGCAAGATGAGCCCATGACTGGACTTAACTGTCAGGGGTCCTTTACCTTTTTTTTTTTTTAACTGAGTTTATATCTTCAGATTTTGCAGGTTTTCACTTCAAAAATAAATCAGAAATAACTCACATTACATCAAGATGAAATAATTTCTATCATTTTATGTGCAGAAAATATCAAAAGATAGCTGTGAATCTGGGCCTAATATCACTTGCAAAGTGGGCTACCCTTTCCTAACACCTGGAGAGGAGGTAAGTTGTTGTGAATGGGCTGTTTTGGTTAATTATATTTTTCTAACGTCAGGCTCTTTTTGAGCCAAATCTTGCTAATGTGTTATTAATGAAAAATATGTATGTCCCTGCCTTCATGCCCCACCATTGGCAGCTAATGACATTGAAAACACCATAATGTGAAAACAAATACCATAGATCAAACATTCAATAACAGTACAGAGGCTGAATTCTGACCCACCTAAAGACTTGAGTAAATAGAGATGCTTTCTATATTGCTTTTTATTCGTACAAGTAATAAATACAGGAAAATGTCACTTTTCAGAGGTGAAAAGCGCTGTAGATCTGTGGTAGAGCATATGTGTTACAAGCAAAAGGACCTTCACTGCCACACCGTGGGCAGAATCCTGCTCTCTAGTGCATGTTTAAGAGTATCTATAGTGATTCTTGTGCCACTTTCCCTGTCCTATTCATCACCTGTTTTCATACCATCAGAACACTGGATTGGAATTCCCACTCTACTTTTAATTGTATACTGGAGATTGATGGAATTTGTGTTCCTTTAGTATTGCCGCTTGCTAACCACCACAATTTTTCTCTCCCGGTTACTTTGAGTGTCACCCATAAACTGTGAAGCATACATTTGGGACACAGGAAGTGTTTTTACAACAGGGCTGAAGAAATAGCGTGTGATGTTTGCCTTGGACATTGCTTTGAAGCTCTGACTGTGCCAGAATTTGAATCCTAGGAGCATGGTGTACATGGGAATATATAAACAGTAGCTTCTAGAGTGGTCCTAGTATCTGACGGCACCATCCTGCAGCCAGCATATTTATTTATTGTTTAATCCCTAAGTCAGAAAGGGTCCTGTTGCAGAAGTCAGAGGACCTTGTAGTCTTTGCCTTGGGATCTTCTTAGTCTCAGCATCTGCCCTTGCAACCTTTGTACAACGGAAGAGTCTCGTTTCTGCAGATGGACAAAGTTTATGCAAAAGATCCCTTCATTCAGCGCTTCCGCTGAAGACCAGAGATCTTATTTCAGTGTATGTAGGAGGAAAAATGCACTTTGGCCTACATGCGCACTTTCCTTGCATAAGCTACTTCTCGGGAGAGAATGTTAGCAAGGCTTAGGTCACATCATTTATCCTGTGCAGAGGACATAAACCAAGCCCATTCGTCCAACCAATGGAAATCATATACAGTGATTTCTCTTCATTAGGCCTTGCTGACATACTTTGAAGCTTATCTTCACTGAGTAATGGCTAGAAAACAGCCAGTATGGATTTGAAAATGAATCCCTATGGCAGGAATGGGAAGTCACAGGCCTGTGAGCTGCATCCAGATCTTTAGACTCTCCCCACAGCAGACACTCGCCAAAGCCACACTCTTCACAAATTGCCAGCATGGGGGCCCAAGCAGTTTCAGGATCCTAGCATGGGGTGGGTAGAGGCTCCAAGCCTACAATGTGGGTTGGGGAGCTGCATTCATTTCAAATCAGATGACTCAGATATCAGGTCTGATAAACGCTGAGACCTTGTGTTTCTGTATTCCGCCTGAGGGTCTAACAGATGACCAATTAGAATCCTTCAGCATGTCATCTTTTTTTGCTTTGGGGGCACAAAAAAACCTGAATTAAAAGATTATAGAACACTGTATTGGCCATATGCTATAACAGGGGTATGTTCTTAAGGTGTGAAAATACAGCCTGAAAAGGAGATTTGTGTAGGAGGTGAAACTACCTATTACTGTTGCTAATAGGATTTCTCACCTGCCCTCAGGTCCCAGGGTGAGTTACAGCAATATTAAAATGCAGTATTTAAATCAGTAGGGTAGTTCGCAAAATATATATCCCTCTGGTGTCAAAGATAAAGAGGCGCATCTTCAGGATATGACAAAAACTAAGCAATGAAGGTGTCGGGTGAACCTATGTGAGGAGGGGATCCCACAGAGTTGCCACAGAGAAAGTTATTTCCAGAGCACAATGAGGGCCCCCTCTACTAATCTGAACACCCCAGAGGGTCTGCAGGGAAGGAGTCCATCTTTCGGGTATTTGGGGCCTCAGTCATGTAGGGCTTTAAAAAGCAATGTGAACACGGGTGAACAATGCAGCTAGATCATGGAAGTTCTGGAACCCCAGCCAGCAATCTGGCTGCTGTTTTGGACCAGACAAAAATTCCAAGTTGTCTTCAAGGGCCATCCCACACAGGGCGTAATGCAGTCTAGAAGTTACAAGAGCATGGAATAATACAGTGGCCATAGCTGTCCAAAACAGGCCATAGCTAGAAACACACACTCCTGAGCCTCCAGTGACAATGGTGGAGCCAGGATCAAAATCACAATCTAGGAAAGCCCCTGACCAGTCCACCAAAGCCTCTGCTGGAAGTCTAAAAGCACTAGGAATTAAAGTGCTCAATGTGTTAAAACGTTAAGTTTATCTGATTTTCTTCACCCTGGTTATCTGGAAAGGCTCTGAGGCTGACAGCAGCTCTACTCTGGTGACCTCAAATATTCAGCTTTTATATTAGCCATGGAACTCATTGCTCTGTTTTTAAAAGTGAAATTCTACACTTTGCCGAGGCTTTTAATAACCTTACAAAAACAACTTGTGTGGAATTTCAATTTAGTCCCAGTTCCTCATTCTGTGACCTGGCTCTGTTCTCTTGACACTAAATTGGCTGACGGCAAACTTTCCCACAACTTCTTCTCCAGGGACTTAAAGGCAACACGATTAAACAATTGCAGTGTCTCTGTGCATTGTTTGCGAAATACTTTTTAACGGCCCCGATTATGCTGTGGTAATTCAGAGTCAATGCGAGGGAGATAATAGCTTGTATCCATGCTGCAATAATGGAAAATACGCTGCCAATTGCCACTGGCCTCTGTATAGATCCAAAAGTCTCTCCAGGCGGTTGCAGGAGAACTACCAAATGTTGTGGACCGTTAACTTACGGAGTAGCAGTGCGAGAGGGGAATTGTCGAAATTGGGCACCTGTGTGGTATCAGGCAGTTCCTTGCAAGACACAGACCTTGATGTTTGGAGGGTTCCCCCCACCAGCCCTCTGGATATGCTTTCCAACTGATAAAGGGGGCTCCGGGGGGGAGAAGGGAAAGAGCCATTGTGAGCTGCCTTCCAGGACAGATAAAAGAAATCACGACTTCATGGGTTGCATGGGTAAGCTATGCTACCCACGCCCACAGGAGCCAGGGATGACCACCAACTTGAATGGCTTTAAAAGAGAATTCAACAAATTCATAGAGGATAAGGCTATCAGTGGCTGCTACACATGATGGCTATGCTCTGTCTCCACCGTTGAAAGCAATGTGCTTCTGAATACTAGTAAACTGGAAACTGCAGGCGAGGAGAGAAGAGGGCTCTGGTGCTCAGGTCTTGCTTGTGGGTTTGCCATGGCATCTGGGTGGCCACTGGAAGGACAGGATGCTAGGCCATTGACCTGGTCCAGCAGGCTCTTTTTATGTTCTTAGGTTCACCCCTGCAATCTTCGGTACAACTCGCTATGCAGTGGTACCTCTGGATGCGAACGGGATCCGTTCCTGAGCCCTGTTCGCATCCTGAAGCAAACATAACCCGCGTCTGCGCATCTGCGCGTGCGTGGGTCACGATTTGCTGCTTCTGCACATGTGCGTGACATCGTTTTGACCGTCTGCGCATGCGCAAGCGATGAAACCCGGAAGTAACGCACTCCGTTACTTCCGGGTTGCCAGGGAGCGCAACTCGAAAGCGCTCAACCTGAAGCATATTTAACCCGAGGTATGACTGTATAAAATTGGAACCAATGTTTCGAGTTAAGATATTGTACTGACTGAAAATACAGCACAACATTCCCTTCCCCTCCCTCCCTCCTTCCCTCCCTCTCTCTCTCTCTCTCTGTAGGTGGGAAGGTGGTAAAGTCACCAGATTTTTTTCAATGATTCCGGGGACACTTTTCAACTTCAATGGATTTTGTATGGGGACTGATTTGTAAATCCAGGGACTGTCCCCGGGAAACGGGGACGTCTGGTAACCTTATGGTAGAGGGGAGGAAGGGAGGGAGAGAGAGAGAGGCCACTCCAGTTAGGAACAAATGAAACGGATATTTTCCCCCTTGAGATCTTTAATGGAATACAACATTGCCCCTTCCATGTTCAGATTTTAAAATACTACTGGAAAGGTCTAGACATGCATCTGTAGTTGAGAGTCACATTTTCTTTGGAGTTTGTGTCCCTCCTTTCAGACCAGCACCCAATTCTAAATGATCAGAATTTGCGGCTGTATTTCCCGACAAGGTTCAGTGGCAGCCTGAGGGCAAACTTGATGTGCAGCCCTCATTCTTAATGGGGTGGGTCTCCAGTCTTGTCATTTACAGTCATACCTCGAGTTACGTTTGCTTCATGTTGAGTTTTTTCAGGTTACGAATGCGGCAAACCCAGAAGTGTTTACTTCCAGATTTGCCATTTCGTGCATGTGCAGGAGCACTCTATCATGTCACGTGCACACGCAGAAGTGGTACTCTACTTACAGACTTTTTGGGGTAAGAACGGCACCTCGGAACAGATCATGTCCGTAAGTAGAGGTACCACTGTAGTTCCACTAATTTACTGTTCTGTGTGTCTGCACATAGGACACCTGATTTATTAATATTTATTATTTTTTTATTTCTTACCGTAAATTTCTATACCGCTTTATATTTTTAATAAAAATCTCAAAGCGGTTTACAGCATATTAAATCAATAAAACAATAAAACAATAGCCGGGCAATGTTCCTCCGGCCTCACGAGGAGCCTTTTTTTTTAGAACTGATGAGTCTGGGCCCCGCCCCCTAGGCCAGGTGGGGCCATTTTTGGGTGCTATTTTCATTCTGTCTTCCGTCATGGAAGCCAAGGCATTTTGCATGGGGTTACAAGGCAGTCACCCATCCACATAATCACCAAACCCAGATCTGCTTAGCTTTAGCAAGGTGGTAGTCTCATGTGCTTTCAGCCCATACTCTGCATCTGGGGAGTGACTATAAACTGCTTTCTATTTCTATTAACATTATTTTACAATTTAGACATATTGTTTCAAATAATTGTGAACACCATTAATTTGATGCACTTTTCCTTTAGATCTTCTTCGATATAGCATTCCAATTCAATGTGTCTTCGCTTCTGGAAAATACTGTGATTCAGTTTTCTGTCACCAGGTTAGTTCTGACCCTTATTTGTAGTGCATTGTTAATCTCCCCACCAATGCCCCATTTTGCTTCCTAGGCTACTAAGTGAGATACCATTTCCATATGAACGCTTACGAAGGCCCCATTTATAAATTGACAGTAGCTATTTATTACATGGATGGTAACAAATCAAGTAGGTTAAAGAAATAGATTCCTGCTAAATATTAGGAAGAACTTTCTGACAGAAAGAGCTGTTTAGTGATTGAATGGACTACCTCAGAAGGTGATGGACTCCTCTTCAGAGGTTGGGTGGCCTTCTGAAAGGACTCTTTAGTTGTGAATCCTGCATTGCAGTGAATTGGACCAGATGATCCCTGATATTCCTTCCAACTCTAAAATTCGATGTGTCTGTATTCTTGAGGTACAAGTGCATCTGGTTTCATAGCTGCCCCTTGGCAAAGTGTTCAGAAAACTTATTTTTGGACACATATCTCATTTTATGCTGAAAACTGCTGTAGCTTAAAGCAACAGACCAATAGATGTGTTAATCCACAACAGCAAGCATTTCAGTCTAGCAAAACCCGACCTACGTGTAGTGCATGAATTTCATATTCGATCTTAACAATTTTTCGTTTCAGTGACAGTGAAGAACACGAAGAGACCCTCGCGGATAACAGAGGAAGTATTGCAATACCAGTCAAATATGAAAGTGGATTAATATTTAAAAGGTACCTCTATATATTTTGCCAGAGCAAAATTGTCCTACTGCACAATTCTATACATATTTACTCAGAAGTATCATCAAACGGGGCTTGCTCCCATGTGGGTATAGGATTGCAGTCTGGTGGTATAATTTTATGCAATTTTACTTAGACATAACTTCCACAAGACTTACTAGGGATGTAAGAAGCATTGTTTTCTGTCCTGCCCTGTATTGGTCACATGCAGCACTGTTTCCATTCTGCTGCAGTTCATCTGACAAAAATTTCATTATTCTACTTTGTGTCTGTAAGTTACATCATTTATGTAATTAATTACATACGTTGCTACATCATTACATTATTCCACCACATACTGTAAGTTTCAGTGCAAAGGAAACACAATGCAAATACTGTACACATCAAACTGAAAGCAAATACAGCAAATGCCAAATATATTTGGTGATCTGAATTCTGTTCTAGACATGGGACACACAAGGGAACATTTCTGTTTTCAGCTGAATTCTCGGACAACCTTACTTCCTAATAACCATGTTTAGGATTTCAGCCTTAGAGATAGCTTCACCTGAAGCAAAAAGGCACATATTCTATCACGCATAAGATGTAAGAAAAGCCCTGCTGGATCAGACCAAAGGTCTGTCTAGTCCAGAAATCTGTTCCCACAGTAGCCAACCAGATGCTTATGGGAAGCCCTCTCAATATTTTAATTATTTATTACCTCTCTTTCACCCTAGGGTCCCAGGGCAGGTTACAACATTAAAACAAAATATTAAAAACAGTTTAAAACAATTTACAGTTGCAGAAATAAGGTGAGGCCAAAAAATATACATCTCAAGGATCAAAAGCCAGGATTAAGAGGTGCACCTATTCTCCATGTTCACTAGAAGCTGTATTTGACATCTATGGCCGTTAGTGAAAGAGCATGTTTTTTGTTTAATTACCATACTGCATGGTTTTCTCAGCACCAGCATCAACACTAGTCCTTATCTAAAAACATGGGTATATTGAACACTGATCTACCTTTTGATTATTTTAGGTTACTGTATTGATGTATGTGGGATATTTTGAAAACTCTAAATAGCTATATACATTTTTGTTTTGTTTTGTTTCTTTTTCAGAGAACCCAGTTCATTTCACATCATTATTGCTGCAAATGATACTTTCCCTAAATATATTAATTCCACTGAGAACATCGGAGATGAAATTAACATAAACTACATGGTAAGAAAAAGCCTGCAAGCATTTACTGGCTGCTGTTCTTTTCCGTGTGTGCCTGTGTGTGTGTGTGTGTGTGTGTGTGTGTGTGTAAAAGCGAAATTTTGCCTATGTAAATCTACCCTAGCCTCTGATGGTTGAAAAACAGGTTGTGGTGGTCAACTTTCTAATTGTCAAAATGTGGGTTTTGTTTCATACACTGTTTTTATTTGGTTTTGAACTGTATAACTTGTGTTTTGTAACCCACTCTTAGGCACCTTAGACTGAAGGGCCATTTTCGATTTCAGTCAATGTGTTGGCATGGGGTGAAAGAGATTCAGTGGGAGACTGATAGAGTGATAGCAAAGTCAAAATCCCCACTCGTGAATATATTCAAAATTTAATTGCAAACAGAGCCAAAAGTAAGATGATTAGTCCCCACTTACATTTTAAATGGATACAGTGGTACCTCAGGTTAAGTACTTAATTCGTTCCGGAGGTCCGTTCTTAACCTGAAACTGTTCTTAACCTGAAGCACCACTTTAGCTAATGGGGCCTCCCACTGCCGCCGCGCCGCCACCATGTGATTTCTGTTCTCATCCTGAAGCAAAGTTCTTAACCTGAGGTACTATTTCTGGGTTAGCGGAGTCTGTACCCTGAAGCGTATGTAACCCATGGTACCACTGTACATCCATACATTTCAAGACCATTTGTCCTGGTTACATATTTGTACCTCTGTGTATTAATCCAGGAGTAGCATATTCAGCCAGAAAAAAGAGCTGAGATACTTCTTGGCACATCTTTCTTAGCCATTTATTTATCAAAAAGTATGACAGCTGTTCTTCTTTATAATTTACCCTTTTATGCCATTTAATTTACCATTTATGGAATTATATAATGTATACAGAGTATATAGTGGTACCTCGGGTTACATACGCTTCAGGTTACAGACTCCGCTAACCCAGAAATAGTACCTTGGATTAAGAACTTTGCTTCAGTATGAGAAGAGAAATCGTGCTTCAGCGGCGCGGCAGCAGCAGGAGGCCCCATTAGCTAAAGTGGTGCTTCAGGTTAAGAACAGTTTCAGGTTAAGAACAGACCTCCGGAACGAATTAAGTACTTAACCTAAGGTACCACTGAACTATGATCTGATGTTGTAAGGCTTTGGGATTGCAAGAACTAATAATATCCTATGGGCAGGTGCCAAACCATAGCTAGTATTCTGTATTCTGCACATTCAATAGGCATTGCCCCCCAGCTTATAGTCCAAAGAGGTCTGGAGGAGGATGGCGCTGGATATTGATGAGATGCTTAGAACAGAATGAATGGACTAATCAAAGTGAAACTTCCATCCTTTTGTCCATAGATTGAAAAAGGTGACCATTTCCCAATGCCGCCGCTTACACTGCAAATCTTATATCCTAACCTGACTTCAGTCGAAAACTATATCCTCTACCTGACCGCAATATCTTTCTCAGAGGTAAGTTAGTTATATGCAAACAGCATTGCCCAGTAACTGGAAGTTAAGCTTCTTATCTGAATTGTATGGATTTAATATTGTGAATGACAAGAAGTTCCATGTCTCTTTCCTTTCACTTTTCTAAATGGAAAATGGAAAACCGTCATCTTTAATATTTATTGCAAAACGCTTAGAAGTTTTTGCTACAGTCAAGTGGCATATAAATTTTGGTAAATGAAATTAAAACTTCTAGAAAGTTTAAGGGATAAGAATAGAACAGTCTGCTCTGTTCAGGTTAGAAACCAGAAAATCCATGATGTCGTATCCAGCTTTGGACCAAATACTGTATTGTGGTCTGGGCAATGTAGAACTATTTGTGCTCTGCTTTAGTTATAAAAAAATGCGGAATAGTGATTAAAAATAAACTGCCCTCTTCACTGTACCATTTTCTGTTTATTATGGTATATTTTTCTTAGCACTGGGTTATTCTGTTATTTCTGTTTAAAATTATTTTGCTTTTTAAATTACTATTTTCTGATCCTTTATACAGCTTATAACAACTGCAGAGACATAAGCCAACTTATTTGTGAAATTAACTTAAACATGGTTAAAACTGTCTTGGACTGCCAATAATATTTGTTTCCTGGTTGCTTTCTCCGCTAACAGAATGTAAACTGCAATTCCAGCCACTCCACAAATCCTTTGAGAATTGGTGGTGACCCTCCCTTCGAGACATCAGGAATAAGACACCCTCTAAAGGATCCAAAAATAGTACGTTTTTCTGAATGTCTGTCTGCTTGGGGAGGCTGAATATTATCACAGACATGACTAGTTTCAGTTTGGGTTATGTTAGGAAACATTTCCCTGTCATTGTCACCTGTAATCATAATCATATTTTTCTTAGCCTTTGCTGGGAATATTATGCACAGGAGTAAGAAATGCATAATAAGGAGAAGCAGGTTAGTGGGAGGGGCAGGAAGGGGCAGTGAGATGGTAGGGAGGTATGTACAGTGCAAATGTACATAGAGCCAATCCAGCTCTCCTGCTGGTGCGTTTGCACCATGCTGACCTCACCGTTGCCTTGCCGCTTCCAATAACTCTTACCTATGGGACCGCCTCTCCCGGTATGCCCCACGGAGAGCCTCAAGGTCCATAAATAGCAACAGCCTAGTGGTCCCGGGCCCTAAGGAAGTTAGATTAGCCTCAACCAGGGCCAGGGGCTTTTCAACACTGACTTCGGCCTGGTGGAACGCTCTGCCTCATGAGACCAGGGCCCTGCAGGATCTGATTTCTTTCCGCAGGGCCTGTAAGACAGAGTTGTTCCTCATGGCCTTTGACTTGGAATCAGCCTGATCCCCTCCCCCTCTTTCCTTTTCCTTCTGTAATGGAACCCCTATTTGGGGACTTCCCTGGCTTTTTTTCTGGCCCATGTAGGACCAGTCTGGATAGTTGGCCTTGGTGAAGATTTGACATTTTCTCCCCCAAAACAGTTTTTGATCTGGGCTTCCACTGAAATGAACTTCCACTGGGCTTCCACTGAAATTTTAAGTTGTATTTTAATCCTGTTTTTAAGTTGTATTTTAATCAGTTGTTTTTATACTTGATGTTAGCCATCTTGAGCCCGGTCTTGGCCGGGGAGGGCGGGGTATAAATAAATAAATAAGCAAAAGCAACTCACCTGCCTGGAAACAAGCACTGTGGCTCTGCTTCACCCAGTAAGCCACTTCTGATAACCAGCACATGCAATTACAATAGCCCCATTGACAGACGTTTTCACCTTATTTAGCTATGGTGAGCATATACTCTTAGGAGTATAATTTTGAGTTTTGAGGGCCTTTATAGCCTTTTGGATCTGAGTTTCCTCCATCTTTCCATTGCAGTGAACACAAATGCGCACTGATTCTTTTTTCCATTATTTTATGAGTCAGAAATATGCATACTGGTTTAAGTTGTTCTCTGTCTCAGAGTCTGTGGGACCCTTTTTCACCACATACCCTATACGATTGCCACTCTATGCATTTCAATAGAAATAATATATAATAATAGATGTTGAATAACATTTATTTCAGTGGGGTGAAGAAAATGGCTGTCAGGATATCTGAAGTCAGGCTCTTTGGGGCAGTCATGTTTGGCAGAGGTTTAATTAATAATGTCTGTCTATTATCCTTCAAACAGAACTGTGATTTTTATCGCTGTGAATCTATTAACTGTACGGTGGCCCCATCAAATATAACTCATGTGAACATTTCATTCCGAATCTGGAAACGTACCTTTAAAAAGGTAAGTGAACTGCCAACTTTGTTACAGTCGTGAGTCCAAAACCATGTTATGCCACTGTCACAGTTCTATATGTAGGTATAATTGCCCAATGTATCTATTAGGAGAGCCAGTGTGGTGTAGTGGTTAAGAGTGGTGGACTCGTAATCTGGCGTCTCCGCTCCTCCACATGCAGCTGCTGGGTGACCTTGGGCCAGTCACACTTCTGTGAAGTCTCTCAGCCCCACTCACCTCACAGAGTGTTTGTTGTGGGGGAGGAAGGGAAAGGAGAATGTTAGCCACTTTGAGACTCCTTCGGGTAGTGATAAAGCGGGATATCAAATCCAAACTCATCATCATTAGGATTGCGCACTGGATTTGGCCAAGGCCTGAGTCCACAGCCACATCAGCTCTACCTAATTTGGGTGTCAGCTGCAGTGTCGGATTTATGTATAAGCTAAACAAGCTATAGCTTAGGGCCCCACTTTCTTGGAGCCCCCCCCCCCAAAATTGTGGTTTTTATGTTGATCTTTTCTGTGAACTACCCTGAGGCCTCCGGGTATAGGGGGTATAGGGCAGTTTATAAATTCAATAAATAATAATAATAATAGATACTGTTAGCTTTTAATAAATGAAGAAGAGGTTAATGACAGACAATCAGCCTGTTATAAAGCAGGACAAAGTAGCAGAGAATGTTTTGTTTGCTTGTTAAAAACACACACATGCAAATCACACACCCTATTATACATCACTCATGCTGCAGTTAGCTTTATGGGAGAAAGGTATCATTGGAGCATACAGGGATGTTCATTGGGATCACAGCTGCGGGAGAAAGGGTTAAACATCAGTACAGTCCCAGTGAAAATTTCCCACTCCACCCTCTATTCTGGAGCCTATGATCGAATCAAATAAATACACTGGTGTAGTTCTGGTGGCAGTGGAGGGGAACAGCTGGGGGCAAGTGTTACAAAAAAGCACACAACTGAAGGAACCACTAACTTGCTCCTTTATTTCCCACATTTTACCAGTAAGGAAGAGGAGCTGGACAAGAAGCAAGTGCCAAGGCAATCTCAGCGAGACAGCAGACAGTGGCAATGAATGTCATAAGTCAAGGGAGGGGGCAACTTTTATCAGACAGAGGGTTGCACTGGTACATGCTCAGCACATGGCAAAGTTCTGTGCCAGAGTGCCAGAGACCAGACAGTGGGTGGGATAAGAACTGTAGTTCTCAGACCACCTCTCAAGCAGGTTTTCCACCTGCTGTTCTACACAGTTTTAAACAATTTCCTCTTAGAAGCAGAAATCATACTCTGTTCTGATTCATCTCTGGAAACTAATGCTTCATCAAACTGCTTTTCTTCTGCTTTATTCTAGGCAAATCTTCATAGTGCAGAGGTCAATGTAAGAGCATTACTTAGGAGTGGAAACTCATTACTAATATTGAAAAAAGAAAATGAAAGAATAGAGGTAAGTCCCACCAGACTCTTGCAAACATTGGAAGCTCAATCCACAAACCAGTTAAGGCAGGAAAAAAGGCTGCCATCCTAACCTTATGAATTATGCCATAAGGCTCACTGAATTTACTTCTAAGTAAACATGCAGACTGGCTGCTTATTTGTCCAGAAATATTTGTCCAGATTCACAACTACAATCAAATGGAAAGGTAGTAAAAACATTCTGTTCATTGATGTTCATGATGTGGAAAAGTAGCCACCTAATTTCTTCTCTGCCACTGCACTCTTAATTAAATTAGTGCATAATAAGGGTGCTTATTTTTAACATTCGTGGCTTTGCAGCACAATTCTCTGGATATTTATCCAGAAGTAAGTCCAATGGGGCTTTCTCCCAAGTAAACACTTACTTCTGAGTAAACATGCCTGTGGTTGCATCACACAACAGCTGCTCAGATCTCTTGGGATGCAGTTCTTTACAAAGTTTATCGGAAGGAAGTCTCATTAAACGTATTTGGATTCACTTCTGAGTTAGCATGTATAGGATTGTGCTGATAGTATGCCTTGTTTGTGAATTCAGCCTAAAGTGATTGGTAATTACATTTCATTGACTTCAGCAGTACTTGTATACACAAAACCCTGAGATCATTTGCAGCCGTTTTTATTTCAAAACACTTTTTGGGACGGCACTAATTTGCACAGGTAACTAGTAGAAGCAAAACTCTCACACAGCTTTCCCCTGGATATTATCCCACATAATAGGCTATGAAAAGCCTCTCCCCCCCCCCGTCACTTGCTTTTGTGTATTTGCATGAAAACTTAAAAATTAAGTACAACTAAAAGTTTGTGTGTGTTAAGACACAATTAAATACAGATTAGACCTAGAACCTTGTTCCATCATTACTGAAATACTGATTTATTTGTGTGTGTATTTTCAATTTTCAGACCATTATTAAAATTTCCAAAGAGCTTCTTCCTGGTCATGTACCACTATGGGTTATTCTGCTGAGCGTTTTTGCTGGACTTTTGATTCTTACGCTGCTTATATTTGCATTATGGAAGGTATGGTATATATATTGTTCGTTCCATATTTGAGTTTAGTGTTTCAGAATTATTCCCCCCTCAGTGAAAAATCAGGGTGATCAGTAGTAAAGCAAAATCTGATTGCTCCCTACATATTATCTTACTGATAAAGACAGCCTTGTGCCTCTATTGTTGCAGCAGGAATATCATATAAAGGAATAATGATCTCAGTTCCCCAAATGTCGGTTCTTATACAGCCGAAATGGCACCATCCATGCATAAGGAGGGAGGTGTTAGTGCAGTGTTTCCCAACCACTGTTCCGCGGCACACTAGTGTGCCGCGAGATGTTGCCTGGTGTGCCGCGGGAAAAATTAAAAAATTCGAAAGATTATTTTTTTTTAAAGTCAAATTTTCGATTGGGGCACCGTCACTAGATGACCCCTGGGGTTCCCTCCCTCCCTCCCGCTCTGTGCCTCCCTCCTTCTCCTCCTCTGGGGAGGCCCTTCCTGGCTCTCGGCCAAGGCTTGGCGGCTGCCACTCACTCACTCACTCGCCCACCCGTCCCTCCATCCCTGCACCCGGCCTCTCCCCCTCCGTCCCTGGCGCGGGGGCTGCCGGGATCCGTAGTCCCCTCGCCCTTGGGCTCTGCGCCCGCGCGGGGTGCGTGAACTACGTTTCCCAGCGTGGCCTGGCGGGCCGGGCGTTTTGTTTGAAGCGCTCTTCTCCCGGCCATGGAATGAGCGCAGCGGCGGCGGCCGGGCGGGCAGGGGCTCTTCCACGCAGACCCCGCGCAGCCTGCCTGCGCCCCCGCGGAGATCGGGCGGCAGGATGGAGCCCGGGGATCCCCGCGGAGGCGGAGCGGCGGCTGCCCCCCAGGTAGGGCTGCGTCGGGGTTTTTTTATTTTTGCAATGCTGCATCCGCGCCGGAGGGGACGCATCAGACCGCGGGGAGACCCCTTGGCGGGCGTGCAAGGCAATGCATGCGTGCAGGCGTTGCATGGAGTGCAGTGCAATGCAATGGCAACGCGGCGCCCTGCATGCATGCATGCAACTTCCACCGGCGCTCCGGACTTGGCAGGTGAGGGGGGTCCCCAGTGGGCGGCAGAGAGAGCCGGGAGGGCGAAGGGGAGCCGGGGGGAGCAGCGCTGCTCCCCGAGCCGAGCCCGGGGGGAAACTTCGGCGTCGTTGCGCCGGGTGTTGGAAGCGGAGGCTGGCGGGGGCCCCTCACCTGCAAAACCTGGTCGCCTCTCATATATTTCGTGCATTGCATTCATCGCCCGCTTTCTCCTCCAAGGAGCTCCCGGGGGCGCGCGTGGTTCTCCCCGTGTTATCCTCGCAACAACAGCCCTGCGAGGTGGGTCAGGCGAGTGGCCCAAGGGAGCACCCAGGGATTGTCCTGGCCAGGTGGGGTGATTTGAACCCTGCTCTCTGCCCGGTCTTCGTCCTCATTTAGCCCCCACATGTGCATGACTGTGCATGACTGAGGTTTTCCCCCCTCGTCTTGGCTATGGTGTGAGTCTGTGCTGTTAATTAATGGGGTTCTGCCTTCGGAGAAGATGAGCCAGCCCTCAAGAAGGTGATTATGTAATTTGCTAGCAATTCATGTCCCTCCCGGCGTGACGCTGCGCGCTGACGTCACGGGGCTGTTATGGTGGTGTGCCTCGAGATTTTTTTCATGAAACAAGTGTGCCTTTGCCCAAAAAAGGTTGGGAAACACTGTGTTAGTGGACTTCAACAAACCTGAAGTTTTGCAGAAGTTAGAAAAACATATTTTAAGGGAGGGGGGCCCTAAAGGGTGAGGAGGGCTCCTGAAACAGAATGCTGACAACAGCTGCAGCTACAGAATGCTGACTAAATGTTACTCATACTCATCCATTGATTTCTAGCATTGAATATCACCCATAGTACATAGTATCTGATTACTTCTATTGCAGGAAGCATCTGGGTGGCATTAAGCATTTGACCACAAGTGGGAGCCCTTGTCAAAGCCAAAGGAAGAAAGAAAGAAAGAAAGAAAGGGAAATAACACAAAGCAGATTTAATATGTATACAGTGGTACCTCGGTTTAAGAACAGTCCTGTTTACGAACGATTCAGTTTACGAAGTCCGCAAAACCAGAAGTAGTGTCCCGGATTGCGAACTTTACCTCAGTCTAAGAACGGGATCTGAAAGTTGGAAGGGCACCGGTGATGGGAGACCTCATTAATGAAAATGTGTCTCGGTTTAAGAACGGTTTCAGTTTAAGAACGGACTTCCAGAACGGATTAAGTTCGTAAACTGAGGTACCACTGTACACAATTTGAATCTAGGATCATCTTAGGAGTTGCACAATGATCGTCTTAATTCAAGTCTTTCTGTTCTTTGCGTGACTGAGGGTCCTAATTCTGATGTTTTATAACAACTAATCGGTTATTCCAAACTGATTTTTTATGGCAAAACCTCTCTTGACTGAGAAGTGTATGTTAGGTAGATTGGCATTAAATACAAAAGGAAATGAATTTCTTCCCCCATCCCTGTACATCCCTGCAAGTTTTCAAAGCTAGATTAAAATGTTGTTACCCTTTCCTTTCAGGCTGGGTTTTTCAACAGGCCTTTAAGGAAGAAAATGGAGAAATGAGAAGGGGAAACCTTCCAGAAGAAAACCAGGAATTCTACAAGGACTTGTCCTCAGGTCTTCCTCAGAAATGTGACTGTAAAACACTGACTTGGAGCAATCTAGGTGGTCACAAAAGTTTTCTTGAACACTAACAGAAAGTGCTTAACACTAAACACACACACAAACAAACACACATACAAACACATGAAGCCAACAAATCAATGATAGAAAAGGGCACACAGCACATTTTGTGTGTCTAAGGAGACTTTGGGCTTCTGCATCTCAAGCAACCCATTTCCATGGGGCAAGCAGACTCCTTTTAAAACCGAGGAGAGCTTTAAAAGCAATTTGGGATATGGCCAGAATGGAGAGTGGTCTACAGAGGAAAGGAAACAACAGTGGAGTTGTGGGTTGGGACCAACTGGCTGAAGGTAGCTTAGCTTAGCTCTGCAGCTCTGTAGATCCCAGTCATTCCCTCCCCCCCCCCCAAAAAAAATGGTGTTTGCTTTCAGAGCAGCACTCCTCTAAAGCTGTCACATTTATAGGGCAGTGTGTTCTATTGAACTAAATGGGATGCACTTCCTAATAAGACAGGTTTCCTACCCATCTGGCACTCTCCTGATATTTTGGAATACAGCCACGTTAGCCCCAGACAGCACAGCCATCCGTCCCCAGGCTGAGAGAGAGTATTGGATTTGGGATCAGTCTCTGATACGTACAGCAAACATTTTGTAAAGTTGCTGTTCTGTTGTTCCAAAAGAGGGGCAAAGGTGCAGAATCATTTCCCATAAGTAAAAGAATTCAAAGCTTGGTACTTCACTGTAAGCCTGAATTTCAAATCCTGAACATAGCTGTTGGTTTGAGCGGTAAACATTTGCTTCAAAGAATAGCACTCAGAATGCATCGTTTTGAAAGGGAAAGATTTCCCTGCTCTATTTATGATGAGACACGCAGATGTGTTTCGATCAATTTATTGCATGACCATCAAAATATATATATACAAGTGCAGTGCTGGTGCTGTCCATTCCTGACGCCACCCAAATTTTTCATTCATTCACTATTGTACAAAAGGAGGTTTTGTGCCTAGACAAACTTAGTTTCTGTGGTTTCACTAAGATTTTTGAAAGGATAGTCAAATCTGCACACACCTTTTTCGAACGTTTAAGAGATGGGGAAATATATATGGGTGGTTGTGAGCTCTATGGTGCTGGTGGGCATTTAACCGTGGTTGTCATATATTTCCTCCATTAATCTGGCAATTATATTGGGGGTGGGTAGGATTTTAGACAATGCTGTTGCTTAAAAATAAAAAAGCAGTGCCGGTCAGAAAAGAGCCTCTCATACATGCGGCTTGTAATGTAATATTTGCTTAAATATTTGTTTCCAATTTAACTGGCACATTGGAATTTTGGACATGTGAGCAAGTATTTCATGGAATGACCAAATATAATTATGTCTATTGGAGGGAGTGCGGTCCAAACCCAAAACTTATCTATGTTGCCCTATTGCTATAAGGTTACAAATCAGCTGTATTAACATATAACTACATGAAGATTGCAAGTGGCCATAATTGTGACGTGTGAGGAATTCACAGCATGAATAATCACACATATTTGTTTGGTACGGCATACATTTCACACTGGAGATTCTGTTGCTTGCCATTTAAGACATTGTCAGAAAAACTCGCCAAGAATCCTGTTATTTGCACATAAATTAAAAGGAATGGAAACTCAGATTTGGGATTATACACTGATTCCTACAGGGAAATGCATCACAGTATCAAGCAATTAAAAAGAAGCAACAGTCTAGCACTACAATGAAGCAAGGTTTTCATTTTTTGCTACTTATGTGTCGAGTAATTATTTAAACAGTAGCTATGTTAAGTGTCTGTCTGAAACACTATTATATACACTGTATCTATAGAAATACACTGAACTAGATAGAATGTTTAAAATCCTAATAGAGCACAAAACACAGTGGCCCAAATCCCACTAAATTTAGCCACAGGTGACTGAAAGCACAAGAAGGTTATTTAGATACAACTAACTTGTTCCAATCAGCCGTTTTAAAAAAAGGGAAATCCATTCATTTTAATGGAACTCAATTAAAAGTAAACTTGCTTAGGATCATGGCCTGAAGATTGCACTCATTGGCCCATTTAGTCTAATTTAAGACAGTGAAGCTCTACTGGAGAAAGTTGCCTGCATATTTTTATCTAATACTGTTTAATGCAAGTCTAATTATCTTCCCCCAAATATATCACCTTTCTTCTGCACTATGAAAATGTTTTGCTATACATTCACAATTTGAGTAGCTTGGTGTGTATATAAATGTGGATATTTTAAATGTAAGCTTGGTACATATTGTTTAACTTCAAAATTTTATCTCTTTTATGTTACCCTATCTGAATTTTTCACTATTCTTGGTTGGTAGGTTATTCCTATCCCCAAGAATGAACACGTACATGAGAGCTAGTTCACACATGACAGCAAACCACAGGAACCAGCCTTGTCCCATCGTGTTTTCAATTAGTTAGTTACTGTTTGGCAATAAATAAATAAAAGCTTGCCATTACATCTGATCTGGGAAATAACAGTTTGCACTAATCCTTCAACCTAGGATTGTAGAGCCAACTTCAAACTGGCTTACAATCCTAGTTCAGAAGGAAAGCACAAACCATGGTTTACCGATCTGGGTGCAGCAGCAAGCTATGGTTTGCACTGAAGTGAGAATTAACTAATTGAAATAGAGAGCACAAGGAGACAGGAAGAAGGGCAAAACAATGTGCTAGCTCAAGGTTTATTCCAGTAGTATCAAACCGTTAGTTTTAAATATATTTGAGTATACACAGAGTTAAATAAATTTTCATTTATTGTTTTAAGTGATTATATCAAATTGATGTAATGAGTCTGATTCATGCTTTATAGTATCCGTAGCATTCATAAGTCTGAAGCAAACCATGAGTTCATTCCTGAATGCATACTGTTTGTTTGTGTATGCTTGTTCCTAATACAATTTCACAATCCTGTCTGAAGATGAACAGAGCCCTTTGTTTAGTGAATATAACTTAGCAGAAACCACAGACAGACCCACAACTTGAGACTTCTGAATAATTATGACTCTGTGGGTTGCCAGTTCTTGAGCAATTCCTCAAGATCAGTCAGCTGTGCACCTGGAAAGATGAGGTAGTGAATCTTGCCCTCATTCTATTTCACCCTCCTTATGTGTAATTTCTAGTATCGTAATGAACTGGATCCAACCTCACAACACTATCATTCAGTTTCTGTTCCGAAGCAAGTTCCACTGAATTCAATTGGGATTACATTTCTAGGAATGAAGTATATAGCATTGCAATCCAAATCAGTTGTACCTGTGAGCCAATGAAATCAGTGGGACGAAGTCGTGACTTAATTTTACTGTTTGGATTGCTTCACGTGAATTATTTCATGCAACAACCCTGTCAGGTGTAGGTATTGTTGATGGGACAGAGAAAGTAATCACCAGGTGGCCTTAGGCAAGCCAGAGGTGAGAGATCTGAACCACAGGAAAGGATATTGCTGTTGCACCCAAGCATAGGCATCTGGTTGGCCACTGTGAGAACAGGACGTTGGACTAGATGGGCCTTGGCCCTGATCCAGCAGGGCTCTTATGTTCTTATCTTCAACTCTGCTTCTTCACCATAATGCTAGAAGGGACATGGCTCAGTGATTGAGAACCTGGCTTGCATGCAAAATATCCTGGGTTCAGTCCCTGGCATCCACACACCCCTGTCTGAAACCCTGGAGAGCTGCTTCCAGTCAGCGCTGATGATACTGTGGAGGTTGGATCTGTTTAAAGTGACATGATGATGCTTTAAATGTTGAGTGCAGGTAGGGCCTCATGCTAGAGTTGAAGAAGAGGAACAGGTACGAATGAGCATTATGGCATTGGTGTTGTGCAACTTATCTGAGAAAGCTTATACCCAGAGCAAACTTAGTTGGTCTCTAAGGTGCTACTGGACAATGTTTTAATTTTTTTTTATTTATTTGAGATACACATTTTTAAAGCTAGAGAACAGTAGAAAAGAAGAGCTTGCTTCTGCACAGGTTTTTTGTTTTTATTTTTGGTCTTTCTACATTCTTCTTGGAATTGCTCTATTAAAAAGAAGGAAAGCACACTCCAGGTATTTGTGTGTCATTATATGTATATGTATATGTATATGTATAAATCCCCCCTTTCATGGAAAATGTGTTTTTCCAGGAACAAAACGTTGGTGTTGGAGATTTTCCCACAACAGAAGCAGCTTTCTTGATATTTGAAAGTGTAGAAATTTGAAAGTGCAACACTAAAAACCTTTTGATCACAGGTGCAGAATATGAAAAGGTTGGCATAATTAAAAGGACAAATGATTGTTGTTGCATGTAAGCGTCCAAATTCAAGATTATCTTTTGCATGAATTTCTAAGAGTTTCCTTACTAGCACAGATCTAAATGACTCACTGACTTCTCCCACACTGCTTAACAATGTTCCTCAGAAGAAGTTGCAACATTCTGTGTTGATACAGGGTAAGCATGCATGGAGGGGGTGGCCTTATCAGATGAGACGCGTATCTTGAATCACCGCATCTCCAGGAAAACATCCTGCCCATTCATGGTGTGCATTTCCTCAAGTTCTTGCTGCATGAACCCGATTTTTAGAGGGCAGAGCCATTATAAAAAAAAAGTAAATAAAATAAGTGGCTTGTTTCTAAAAAATAAATGTCAGAAATGAAGTCCATTTGGAAAAAAATATTCTCTTAGCAAAAAGATGTAGCAAAAGTCCACAAAAGTGTAAGAATGTGTATTTCAAAAAGTGATAGCCAACATTAGATATACCCAGAGGAGACCTGTTAAAATCAATGAATTTAAGTAACTTTATTTCAATGGATCATCGTCCATTATGATAACATGGTAAAACTGTACCTTTTTTTCTATGGAAATTGTCACTTGAATAAACACTTTTCTCCTTGTTGTTGGTTTCCACTCCTTTTTTGTTCATTCATGAGCTGGCGACATTAAGCCACCAGTGTTATCTTTCAAAATATTAATATTTTGAGTTGAGGAATATTATAAGTTCTTTCAACATTTGTTTAAAGATAAGCCAGAAATTATTTTGGCTTTATGTCTTGAAATAATCTGTAGAGTTTTTCAAACAGAAATTCCATCCTAAGACGAAAAATGTAAACACAAAACATTTGGTAAGACATAAATGACACTCGCTTCATGGTGTGCTAAGAGAGTCCCCACCCCAACCCAGCTATTTACTATGAGATTTTTATGGCAAGTGTTTCTGAGTAGTCTATTGGCTACTGGAATTGTATCAAGGTTAACATTCAGCTAAATGTCTCCAATATGGGCAGGAAAATTTGTTGTTGCTGTTCTTTCTATTTATACAATATGGGTTGCACATGCACCATACATTTAAATAACTATTAAAGGTATAGGGACCCCTGACCATTAGGTCCAGTCGTGACCGACTCTGGGGTTGCAGCGCTCATCTCACTTTATTGGCCAAGGGAGCCGGCGTACAGCTTCCAGGTCATGTGGCCAGCATGACTAAGCCGCTTCTGGCGAACCAGAGCAGCACACGGAAACGCCGTTTACCTTCCCGCCGGAGCGGTACCTATTTATCTACTTGCACTTTGACGTGCTTTTGAACTGCTAGGTTGGCAGGAGCAGGGACCGAGCAACAGGAGCTCACCCCAGCGCAGGGATTTGAACTGCCGACCTTCTGATCGGCAAGTCCTAGGCACTGTGGTTTAACACACAGTGCCACCCACGTCCCTGTTCATCTATTTATACAATATGGGTTGCATATGCACCATACATTTAAATAACTATTACACCTTTAATAGTCATGGCTCCCCCAAAAGAATTATGGGAGCTGTGGTTTGTTAAGGGTGCTCCGAGTTGTCAAGAAATGCCATTTCCGCTCACAGAACTACAATTCTCAAAGTTCCCTGGGAAGAGAGGATTGTTAAATCACTCTGGAAATTGCAGCTCTACAAAGGGTACTAGTACTGGTGTGCATATTTCAGGGAACTCTTATTATGGTCTCTAGGGTGCACCTGTGAGAAAAACCTGAGCCATAGACACAGGTGGTGCTGTGGTCTAAACCACTGAGCCTCTTGGGCTTCCTGATCGGAAGGTCAGCAGTTCGAATCCCCGTGACGGGGTGAGCTCCCATTGCTGTGTCCCAGCTCCTGCTAACCTAACAGTTCGAAAGCACACCAATGCAAGTAGATAAATACAGTGGTACCTCGGGTTACATACGCTTCAGGTTACAGATGCTTCAGGTTACAGACTCCGCTAACCCAGAAATAGTACCTCGGGTTAAGAACTTTGTTTCAGGATAAGAACAGAAATTGTGCTCCAGCAGCGCGGCGGCAACAGGAGGCCCCATTAGCTAAAGTGGTGCTTCAGGTTAAGAACAGTTTCAGGTTAAGAACAGACCTCCGGAACGAATTAAGTACTTAACCCGAGGTACCACTGTACTGGAGGTACTGCTGCAGTGGAAAGGTAAATGGTATTTTCGTGCACTCTGGTTTCCGTTATGGTGTTCCGTTGTGCCAGAAGCGGTTTAGTCATGCTGTCCACATGACCTGGAAAGCTGCCTGTGGACAAACGCCGGCTCCCTCGGCCTGAAAGCAAGATGAGCGCCACAACCCCATAGTCGCCTTTGACTGGACTTAACCATCCAAGGGTCCTTGACTTTTTTTTACTTTTTTTGTAGCATGTGAGAGCACCTCTTGTCCTCATTACTCTTGTGTCCCTCTAGGGCAACACTTTCCATCTTCCCAACTGCAGCCCCTTTCGGAAAGAGATGATTTGGCCATGGTACTCCACACTCAGTTTACTTCCAGACTGGATTATTGTAAATAGCTTGTGTGGGACTTCCATTGAAGACAACTTGGAAAACTGCAACTGGTTCAAAATGCAATAGCCAGATTATTAGCTAGGGGTCCGTTTAGAACTGACATAATAACCCTTGTTTTAAAATGGCTGCCAGTGCCTATCTGAACTTATAGACCAGTATAGTGCCTATAGTGCAGGTGGAAAAGGCGACACTGAAAAAGTATGGCTTGGAAGGCCAGCCAGCTTTGTGATGAAGGCAAAATTTCAACCTTGGGACTTCCAGACTCACATCATAGATCCCAACACTAAGCCAGTTCTCAGACAGAGGAAGGAGCTTCCTTACATCTGTTTATGGAAGCTTAGGTGACGGATATCTCAAAGGAAACTGTGGTACAAAAATGGTCTGCTGGGCGTCTCTTTTGCATGCAGTGGCAAAAGTGGGCATGAACAGGCAGGTACAGCATACTAGGAAAATTCTGTGGAGAAGCTGTAACAAAAAGCCCACACATTCTTAGCCATCCCTCCGCTCAAGAAGGCACTAATGGGCGCATTAAGGAATTTTACACGAGTCTTTGCCAACCTGGTGCCCTCCAAGTTGTTGGACTACACATCCCACCATCCTTTACCATTGGCCCTGCTGGCAGGGGCTGATGGGAGTTGTAGTTCGAAAAGAATCAGGCTGGCACCTCAGGGTTGTTTTAGACACAGAACCTCCTTTTTTATGTTCACTTCTCTTTAGATGTTACTTCACTGGCTTTAAAATATAGTTGCGCTGAATAGGGTCCTGGCCATCCGCCCTAAAGTCCTGCCCTGGCAGCACCACGGGCGCCAACCGAAACAGCCGCCCGTTTTCGTCACTCCTGGCCGGCCTGTGAGGCGAAAAAGTTGAGCTTTCAGAGGGGGGCGTGCTCGGAGTTCGAGTTATGAGGCAGGTGAATGAAAAAGCTCGCGCGTTTGTGGCGGGAAAGCGCGGGCCCTGAGAGACTTTTTGTCTCTGGGCGGCGACGTCGGTCCGCAGGAGGTGTTTGTTGGCGAGGGAAACGGGGAGGGGCTGCCGCCTTCTCTCCCTGGGGGCTCCTTCCACCAGCAGGAGCGTGGCGGGGGTGGCCGGCGGTGGGCGGAGCTGCCCTGCCCTCTCACGACTTCTCGTGGCTCGCGCAGCTCGTTTCACTCGCCTGCCGCGGCCGAGCTGCACCTTGCGCCCTCGCCTCGACCCTCCTCCCCTCTCTCTTTCTTCGGCTTGGTACAGTCGCCAGCGCGGTCCCCTCTCCGCTGGCAACTATGGGCGCGAGAGAACGCTGCGTGAGGCGCCTGCTGCTGCTTCTGCTGCTCAGCTCAGGTAAGTCGGCGGCTTTCTTGTCGGGCAGGTGGGAACTCGCCCGCTGCAGCAGGGCAGGAGCTTCTGCTGTCGCCTCGGGACGCGCTTCTTCTGCCAAGTCCTGAACTGCAGCGGGATGCGCGGCGCTTGCAAAGCAAGGGCGCCTCTTTGCTCACCCCCCCCAAAAAAAAACCCCACCAGCATCGGAAAGAAAAGTCTCATATTGGGCTCCGTTTGTAAATCTTTCCGGGAGGAAAACAGAAACAAACCTCTTCTCTGCCGGTGAAAACGCAGGATGCCATTCAGCTAAGTTTTACTTAGAGCAGGCCTATTGAAATTAATGGGCTTGACTTTTGGTGGATCTGGAAAACTTAGTCGCACTGCTGTCAATCATGCTGTGTGTGAATGGCACTTTTAACTGTCTTCTGTTGAAACCTGTGAGACTTGACAGTCTTTTTGGATTTGGGCAGGATCTTCATAGACTATCATAGAATTAGTTACAGGTAGGTAGCCGTGTTGGTCTGCCATAGTCAAAACAAAATTTTAAAAAATCCCTTCCAGTAGCACCTTAGAGACCAACTAAGTTTGTTACTGGTATCATAGAATTCTATTATCATAGAAGTGTTGGAAAGGAACACGAGGGTCATCTAGTCCAACCCCCTGAAATGTAGGGATCTTTTGCTCACTGTGGGGCTTGAACCCACAACCCTGAGATTAAGAACTTCATGGTCTACTGACTGAGTTGTCTTTATAACAACAACAATAACAACAATAAATTGTTGTGGATAATATACAGACCAAGGGTGTAGATGAAGAGAAAGAGATTATACATCTAGGCAGCCCATGTGGATGCAGGGTTTCTTCTTGGACTAAGACTGGGGAGACTGATCCCCATTCAGACATGACACTTGCTTGGGGACCTTATCCCAGACACTCTCAGCCTAGGCTACCCTGCAGGGCAGGTCTGAAGATAAAATGGGAAGAGAATTGGCTATGCTGCCATGGACTCCTTGGGCAGAATAATTATTACTAATTTGCTTTTTGTTTTTAAAACAACCCCTCTAGCATTTCTGTACTAGCTCTCAACTGTTGGAACCATTTTAGCTCAGTAATTATTACACCATTCTTGCAAGGTAGTCCGGTATGTTTATATCCACATTGCCATGTGATCCTTAACGTGTTACCTCAGGAGTAAGCCACCCATGAGACTTACAGCCAGATAAGCATGTAGGATTGAGGTCCTAGTGAATTAATGGCTAAAGTGAAATTTTAAACAGGGACTTGATGGCTCATACTCTTAGCCACTACAGCAAACCAACTCTTATCTCCAGTTGATGGCCAAAAGTTTGGAATCAACCCTACAAGGAGATGACAGGGATTGAATCTGGGCAATGCAGATGCTCCACCACTGAGCTACAGCTCTTCCCTAAGAAACAATAAAGCAACACTTTGGTTATACTACTGAGAGCTAGATGAAGTGGTGTTGTTGCTTTTGACTTTGACATGTATGACTAGGCTTGCTTGCACGACTTATCTAGAGAGCAGACTCTGGGTTGTTCCTTCAGCTTGTGTTCCTCACCTCCTCGCACAGCAGCATTCAGCAGGGCAGTGATGCTTGCCTGACCTCCTGTCACCAGTGCTGCTGCAGCACACCAGGAGGCCGAAGAGTAGGGCTGAGACAATGGTGAGGGCAGCACAGTGTGAATGCACTGGCAGAGGCAATACAGCACCCCCAGCAGTACATTTGCACCATGCTGACCTCACTGCCGACTCACTTCTCACCCTTTTGCTCCAGAGACACCACAGTGTTGGGAGGTCATGTAAACACTTCCGCCATGCCAGCTGCTGTTGGTTTAACATCTAGAAGTCTCACAATACCCTTTAGCCAATCATGGTGGGGGAGAGGCATTCTGCACGAGCTCAAAAAGATTCCTGTCCTTACTGTTATTTCATATTTTCTGGCCTGGAATAGGAGATCATGTTGTAAAATGTCAACAACAACAAAGCTGGGACTGATGGAGTCCAACAAGATCTGGAATGCCCACCCCTAGTTTAAGCAAACCACTGTATTCTTTAGGCTCCTAGTTCTGATATATGGAGATATTGGTGTAGTAATGATCATGTAATTATAGGTTTAAGAACCTTAAGGTGGTTTTTAAAAAATCCTTTATAGTTGAATAACTTTAAATAATAATCTAAACTTGAGGTTATCTTACATGCCATGTTCATCCTTGGGCCAAGATGAATGTAAAGTTTGGAAATCTAAACTGCCTTGTGTTTTTGGATAAATTTACACATATTTTTATGGGAACAGCAGCTGCGATATTCTCATGTCATAGCATTTTCCTTCAACGTTTCCAGATTGTAAAAATCAGGGGTTTTTTTTTAATCCTTCTGAGCTAATGGTGGAGTTGGATGGCATGCAAAAACATTTACCTGTAAGAAGTTCCAACATGTTATTTCAGTAACTATGGGAAACATTGTGGAATGCAGTGCCAGAGGGAATGAAATCAGATACAAAAGACATTAACCTTTTGGAAGAATTGTGGCATGAAAACCACCCTGTGATTCCCCCCCCCCCCCAAAAAAAGAAAGGATGAAGTCTCAGTTCATGAAATGTTCTATCTGCATTTTTGTCTAATCTGGCTTTTATTCTCATGGCGAGAGTATTTGGACTATAAACAAAAGCACCAATTCACGTTGTAAAAGCACCCAGCCTAGAGTGACAGTGTGTACCAATACTGTCAAAACAGTGTAGATCAGCAGTTCTCAAACTTTGTGTGTGCGTGGACCACATGGAAATTGCTGGGGGGCTTAGTGGACCACTGTAGAACCACTGTGGTTCTACAAAGCAAACCACAAACCACAAATTTTAACAGCCATAGTCTTCCTTTGCTAATATGATGGATGTGCCAGTTTTTGTTGTGAGAAAGTACTGTGAAGTCTTGTCAGCTTTCACCTCAGGTCAGGTTCAGCATTCACCCTGCTTTTGCATTTAGACTTGAGGACTTGAGGCAACTGATGAAAACCCAATCTTTCACCGTTATGAGAAAAAGAAAATGTTTTTTAACCTTCAGAGTCAAGCGTTATAATTAAACCCATCATAGGAGCCAACTCCTAGAGGCTAAGGTCCCTTCAGCCCCCCAATAAAATATTTGAAGGGCCTGGGGGCCCCAAAGTTAATGGGCATTGCCATTCAAATGGTGTGTGTGCCGCGTCATGTGATTGATTATGTGGGGTGGGGCTTATCTGCCCCCCCCCCCAATATTTTATTTAACTTGGCACCCCTGAAACACATCACCATATTATGAAACCATGGGCCCTAGGCCATGTCACTGAGGAAGGCCCCTGCCCCGTTCACTGATAAATGTTGAGGGACAGGCTTAGCCTGTCAAAAAGCCTATCCCTGGTCAAAACAGCCATGATTTTCATTGTCAGTAAAAGCAAATACAGTGCAAATACAGATGTTCTGGGTTACTTGAATTAAGCGGTTCACAGACCACAATGGTTAACCAGATGGCTGTGGAAAACCCACAATCAAGACCTGAGACCCCACAGCAGCATTCAACAACATTTTGCAAATGAAATCAGATAATATGTAAAGGACAAGAAGTACAGTGGTACCTCGGATTACAGACGCTTCAGGTTACAGTCTCCGCTAGCCCAGAAATAGTACCTCGGGTTAAGAACTTTGCTTCAGGACGAGAACAGAAATCGTGCTCTGGCGGTGCGGCAGCAGCGGGATGCCCCATTAGCTAAAGTGGTGCTTCAGGTTAAGAACAGTTTCAGGTTAAGAACGGACCTCCAGTACGAATTAAGTTCTTAACCCGAGGTACCACTGTATGTACTTTTAAAATGTATCTAGACAACCCCTTTTCAGATAATTTCTAAGATGAATTGCAACTTTATTAGCAGGCAGATGTAAATACAGTGGTACCTCAGGTTAAGTACTTAATTTTTCACGGAGGTCCGTTCTTAACCTGAAACTGTTCTTAACCTGAAGCACCACTTTAGCTAATGGGGCCTCCTGCTGCCGCTGCATTGCTGGAGCCTGATTTCTGTTCTCATCCTGAAGCAAAATTCTTAACCTGAGGTAATATTTCTGGGTTAGTGGAGTCTGTAACCTGAAGCGTATGTAACCCGAGGTACCACTGTATTAAAAAGGTTTCACAACAAATTGAATGTAATTAAATTTGGGCGCAGAGGGGGATATATATATATATGGGTTTCTAAGTTGATTTTACTTCAGAAGGCTAGACCAAGCCATTAGCACTCTGAAAAGTCTTGAACATTCACAATTCCCTGTTGTCATTTTCACTTACTCATTTCAAGGTTTCCATTGTTTGGCTTTGTGCAGGCTTGTCCCCATTTCCATGGTTACCGTGTTGAAATGCAGACAGGACACAAGCTGCATTCCGATCAGAGTTCTACATGCTGCTCCATGCCAGCAGCATATGCTTCGGTTGTTTTGGGGCATATTGTTTAAGGGCCCGTGTATGCAGAGCAGTCAATATTTCTGTGTTTAATCCTTAAATCATTGTTAGCCACTGAAAGAGAGAGGGTTGTAGCCAGTGTTTCGCTGGCAGAAAGCCCACGTAACTGATCTTCCCCTTCCCATCCTCCCCACTGCAGCCTCCTTCACCTTTCCCCCCAAGCAAGTCTCACAAGAGAGATAGGGGAACCTGCCCAAACATTGTGGGCCAGGTCTTCTGCAGCTGCACTGGGAGAAGAGACTTGCTCTAAATCAGGCACGTCTAATTTAGTTTGCAGGTGGGCCATTGAGATACAGTACCGCAAATGAGCTGTTGGCAACAGTTTTACTTTTTACATACCAGATTTCCCCTGGAAGGCAAGAATGGGGGAATATAGACAGGCATTTTCATGCCAGTGATGTTGTGTAGATGCTGAACAAAACACATATGCATAGAAAGTGTCAATCTGTTACTATTAGTATAAAGGTAAAGATAAAGGGACCCCTGACCATTAGGTTCACTCGTGGCCGACACTGGGGTTGCGGCGCTCATCTCGCTTTACTGGCTGGGGGAGCCAGCGTACAGCTGTGTACAGTGTACAGCATACAGGTCATGTGGCCAGCATGACTAAGCCGCTTCTGGTGAACCAGAGCAGCGCACGGAAATGCCTTTTACCTTCCCTCCAGAGCGGTACCTATTTATCTACTTGCACTTTGATGTGCTTTCGAATTGCTAGGTGGGCAGGAGCAGGGACCGAGCAACGGGCGCTCACCCCGTTGCAGGGATTCGAACTGCCGACCTTCTGATCGGCAAGTCCTAGGTTCTGTGGTTTAACCCACAGCGCCACCCGTGTCCCACTATTAGGATACAAAGCCCTTAACAACCCTAGAACTAGTTTACCTGTGAGATGTATTTACTCAACTGCTTCAATCTGAGGAACTGGCACTGTTGCAGGTGTAACATAACACCCATTCTGCATTTCAAAGAAATTGGTATTTTAGTGTCACTTTAGAACTCCTGCTTATTGATATCAGACAGGTGCCTTCATTGTACTATTTTTGGTGCTTGTCAAAACCATATTTGTTTAGATAAGCCTACGCAGATATCTAAAAAGTGGATGCATTTTTAGTTTATTGCTGGTTTTATTTTATATTCTAAATAGTTTTTTTAATCGTTCTTGCTTTTTGTAAACTGCTTTGAGGGTTGTTGCTTTTTTTTTTACAATCAAGTTATATATAAATTTAATGGAATAAATAAAAGCACCAATCTCACAATAAGCACCCATTTAGATGCACCAGGAAGTTGATCAGAAGGTAACACCATTTTACCTTCTGCAACACTGTTGCAGATTGTGTGAGATGGTTTGGAGGGAAGCAAGAGCAGGCATGTAAAAAAGCCACTTTGCTGGTTTCTCGTGATGACTAAGATCAGGCAAGGGAACATAGGTGTAGTGGGGGTGAGGAAGTGTGGTTGCTTCTTTTCATTGTACTGTTATCTGTGGTCTTTTGGCTTTTGTAGACATACACGCAAGGTTATGCATGTTTATCTCAGTACCCCCTCCCTTTAATTCATTCTCCAAATGAGAAAAATCTTTTTGATAAATACGTTTATCTATCCTGTAGAAGAAGCATTCTAGATAAAACATTGCACATGGATGTATTTCTTCTGGTTTGGGGATGAGGAAACACATTCTGATGCATTTGGTAAGAGCTTCAAGAAGCATCACCATTTAAAGGAGATAGCCTGAAGGAAGCAAGTTTGTGATGGGTGCGACTATGAGTACTCATATTATTATTATTATTATTATTATTTATCTACAAGAAACACATTGCATTTTTGTGTGGTTGCACTACTATTTTTGGAGCTGGCAGCAAAGCTAGCCTTACCAGGACATTTTATGTGTTTTGTTTTGTTACCTGTAATACCTGTATTTTCTTCCTCGTTTTCTGAAGGCTGGCTTGGGGTTTAAGGCTGGATTAGAGGCAATACAGTACTTCAAAGTCCTCAAAGGTTTACCTAAAAGTATTTTAGGCAAACAATGTACAAAAATGTTTTCTTTTTCTGCTGGATTCAGTATGATGAAACACATTTCCTTTACTTCCTTTTGAGGGCAATGCTTCATAATTCCATGAGGTGCAGCATGAGGTTGCAACACAAAGGGAAAATCAGCAAATAATAATAATAATAATAATAATAATAATAATAATAATAATAATAATAATAATAACAACAATAACAATTATTATTATTATTATTATTATTATTTCTACCCTGCCCATCTGGCTGGGTTTCCCCAGCCACTCTGGGCGGCTTTCAACAGAACGTTAAACTTCAAACATTCAGAATAAAACTTCGAACATTAAAAATCACTCCTCTCTCCTTCCCCTGCCCGCTTCCAAGTGGACACTTGGAAATGCTTTGCATACATGTTCAGACTTCTTTGGACCCAACCATTTGTATGGCGGTGACCATTTTGCACATGTCCAACTGATGCGTGCCCACTGACACATGGGTATTTTGGGACCTGGAAGGGAGTAGACCTGGGGCAGAATGGGGGAAGGGCATGGGCTCCACCAATGCATGCGGGAGCCAGGAACGGACCACCCCCGCAAAATGGTTGCTGCCTATACTATGACCATAGCTGTCAACTTACAGATTTGAAAATAAGGGACCAGCAGCCTTGAAAATAAGGGATCAGAAGCCAAAATAAGGGAACTGCAGCCTCACCTGTTCCAGGCACTCCAGTCTTCCTGTCCTCCTGCAGTCTGGTCAAACTCATGCTGGTAGCTTCGAGAACACTGTCCAACCAACTTTGTAACCAGAGGTTCAACTGAATAGAATCTGAATCACATGCACCACAAGGCCTATGCAGCCTCAACTTAAGATGGCTCCCCGGCCTGGCTTTGCACTGCAAAGTTTGCAGCAGCACATGCAACAAAATGGCGTCCAGCATTCGAAAAACTCGTTAGCTTGCATTAACTAGCCACACACAAGGCATGCAACCCCACCCCCCAGTCGTTCTTAGACTTCTTATTGGGTGAGCAACACAGCCAAGCAACACAGTTGGAGCCTTCCTCCTCCCTGGCCGGCAGAGAGGGAGGGAGAGGAGCTGCTTCCTTTGAAATTTAAGGAACATCATTTAAGGCACATTTAAGGGACATCCATCAATAAGGGACAGCAGCGGGACATGGCGCTGGAATAAGGGACTGTCCCTTCAAATAAGGGACACTTGACAGCTATGACTATGACTTTATTGAATAGTATTAATCATTTTGATTAATGATTTCTGACATTTTCTGACATTTTGAATTACTACGACTTTATTGAATTGTATCATTTTGCTGAATTTGTTGTTGTTTTCTTTATTTATGTTATTGTGTTTGATAGTATGGTAGTTGCAATGTTTGTTTTTAATGGTATAGTGATTATTGTGAGCTTCTTTGTTGGAAAATTGGAATGTAAATATAAATATTAAATCATATTTATATGCTTACTATTTTTAAATAAAGGCATTGGGCTCTCCTTTGCTGGAACTGCTATTTATTCATCTATAACATTTAGATCCTACCTTTTCACAACCACTCAGTAAACCTTATGGCCAGGTGGGGATTAAGAGTCCAACTCTTAATAGCTTTGCAGGAGGAGGGTACGTGGTCAGGGATGCTGTAGTTGTGAGATTCCTGCACCGAGCTGCTTTATCATTATTTTTCTGGCACAATATTAGAAAGTTGCACATAAAGTCAATTGACTTTTGCTGTTATCCAGCAAAACAATGCCTTACTGTACTCTGACAACTGCCATTCAACAGTAGGAAATAGGAAATAAGCAGCTGGTGTTACTAACAGGTGTGTACAGGGTACAAAGTACAGGAAGGTAAGATGGGAAGGTTGAGGAGAGAAGGATATGTAAATTTTATTGAGAGAAATGTAAGTGTCACAGTACTAGCAAAAAATCCTAGCTTGTAGATCTGTATAGTATTGTTCCTTGCTTGAAATTCAGATGCTCAGTGACTTGGCACTCTATAAATGTAAATTTAAAAAAGAAGAAGGCCTTATTTGTTTAGAGGCTAAAAATAAGTATGAAGCAAACTTAGCTCGCTCTTTTTTTTTTAGGACAGATATTAAATATGATTTCCTGTGCATTGCAATTTAATTCAAAGTACAAACCAGTAAAAAAATCCTAGAACAAAATATACCCACATTCCGTTTGCATCACATTTTGTGTACATTCAGCAAACCTACAGAGTTATAAATAATTTCTAGCAAACAGTTCACTTCTGCACCAGTACTGTTATTGATCTATTTACTTAGGAAGGCAACTGCTGTCACGATGTTTCACTTCATTTGTTTGGGTTCAGGTCATAAACAAAATCTTGCTAAATTGATTAAGAATGAGGACAGCTCTTCACCTCCAGTTGGTTTTTATAAAGACTAGTTTTCAAGTTGTGATTTAGGAGCACTCTCTCAAACCATTTGCAGCATGATGAATTGCAGGCAGACTCTCATAATAATCCATACAAACTCTAATTCAGAGGAGACCTCATCTAACTTCAATGATTTTAATTTTTTAATTTAATAATTTTTATTGCACTAGCCAAAGGCCATGGCAACATCCAAAGAATGAAAAAAGCAGTCACTACATGTGCAGTAGAACCATGATCAAATCCACCCAAAATTTCTTGTCACGCAGAATAAAAAATAATTTTCAAATAAAATGTGCAAATTAGATCTCAGAGTCCCCTTTGCAATTGACCGCTAACCCATTCAGTTCTTTCTTCTTAATCTTCCTAGCTGCCAAGGCATAGAGAGCCACCTTATAAGTCACAGAGTCATCAGTATCACTCAGCTGCCATTTCACCCTCTCCGCCCAGGTTAGATTTGTTTCCTTCATGAAAAGGGGTTTTATGAATCAGTTTCTTGGGTCTGTATATACAGTGGTACCTTGGGTTAAATACTTAATTTGTTCTGGACATCTGTTCTTAGCCTGAAGCACCACTTTAGCTAATGGGGCCTCCCACAGGTACTATTTCTTGGTTAGCAGAGTCTGTAACCTGAAGCATATGTAACCCAAGGTACCACTGTAGTGGACATTGTAGTAAGTAATTGCAAATGTCCTCTGCACATAGTTGCCCACACAGACAGGGTCTCTCTTCATAAAGTATTCCATTGTATCACCCATCTAGAACCACTGAGGGCATAGATTGAAAGCGTAGTTCTGTGAAGGTGACTTTTAATGAGGCAGACAGAAGATTTGTAAAATATCTGGCTTGAAAGTGCATTGCTTTAATAAGTGGAAACCATGGTGAACACTTAGAAGAAGTAATAATAATAATAATAATAAAATCTATTTCTGCTTCAATCATATAAAGGTAGTCCATTAAATGCCTCTTCCCCATGTTCAAGGACACCTGGAGCTCTTGTAGGTAATATTGGGTCAAGTAGCGTTGGATACCAACCTTCCAGTGTTGGGTCTGATCCAGTTCTTGGAGGCACGAGGTGGGAAATTTCTCATCTGAAAAGGATCTAGGTCCTTTCACATAATTTAAGCACAGATAGTTGATTCTATGAATTTAGAAAGGGTCTGTGTGCACTGGTGACTGCTCTGATGACAATGGCTTCTTATTTGTTTGTGCACTTGCAGCAATGTGCTATACAGTATACAGAAATGATACGGTTAACAGATTGAAGTTGAATCCTGACAAGACAGAAGTACTGTTTGTGGGGGACAGGGGGAAGGTGGATGTGGGGGACTCCCTGGTCCTGAATGGTATAACTGTGCCCCTGAAGGACCAGGTGCACAGCCCTGTGTGCAGGGCAGCTGTCTACCAGCTCCATCTGGTACGCAGGCTGAAACCCCTACCTGCCCGCAGACTGTCTCGCCAGAGTGGTGCATGCTCTAGTTATCTCTTGCTTGGATTACTGCAATGTGTTCTATGCGGGGCTACCTTTGAAGGTGACCCGGAAACTGCAATTAATCCAGAGCGCGGCAGTTAGACTGGTGACGGAGTGGCCACCGGGACCACATAACACCTGTCCTCAGAGATCTGCATTGGCTCCCAGTACGTTTCTGAGCACAATTCAAAGCATTGGTGCTGACCTTTAAAGCCCTAAACGGCCTCAGTCCTGTATACCCGCATACATGTATGCGTCTCCACCCGCATCGTTCAGCCCGGACATTGAGATCCAGCTCCGAGGGCCTTCTGGTGGTTCCCTCATTGCAAGAAGTAAGGTTACAGGGAACCAGACAGAGGGCCTTCTCAGTAGTGGCGCCCGCCCTCCCAGATGTCAAGGAAATAAGCAACTATCCTATTTTTAAAAAACATCTGAAGGCAGCCCTGTTTAGGCAAGTTTTTAATATTTAATGCTGTATTGTTTTTAATACTCGATTGGGAGCCTCCCAGAGTGGCTGGGGAAACTCAGCCAGATGGGCGGGGTATAAATAATAAATTGATATTATTATATTATTATTATGATTTATGGAGGTAAGGAAGGTAGAAAAAGTCAGGGGCTGACAAGTGGTGGGGAAGGAACAGGGTTAAGTCAGTAAATCATGGTGGAGTCTTAACAAGGTGGCAGGTGGCTCAGGAAAGCTGTTTACTTGCTTAGTTTCATTTATGAATTGCTTCCAATAAAACATCCCAAAGCAATAATAACCATCCCAAAACCATAATAACAATCACAGTAAAAACAATTTCAGGTCTGGTACAGATACAGACTGGCATTAAAATCTTCATTCTAAAGTCTTGTTGGAAATAGAAGGCCCTAAATAAGCACCGAAAAGATAATTGAGACGGTGACTGTTAGATGTGTGAACTTTTCAAGTGTTTAAAGTGATGGCTGATATGAATGTTCTTTCTTTGATCTCTAATGGATGCTTCACACATAGCTGTTGTAGTCAGATGCACTTATGAACTTGACCTTAGCTCGTTGTCGCTAAAGATGGCTATAAATTTGGCTTTTAAATTCAGCATTTGCTAAGCAAGGGTCCATCCTCATTGAATGCTGGAAACATAGTGGGCTTGAAAGGGGGGAAAGGCATTACTAATTGATAAATATAAAGGACATGAATATATTTTTAACTGTGTTCTGATGGGAAACAGGTCTATAATTTTATAAAAAATATGCTAAGATATAGTCCCAAAGCCTCACTTACAAACAAGAATACATCTTAAAAATCAGCTGAAAGTATACCATTTGTTGGTGATAGCAGGCAAACATTGGAGCTTCATAGAGTACTACCAACCCAAGACTTTAAAAAACAGTTTACATCTTCAGTCCAGACTGTCAACACAGCATAGCCTTGACTTGCCTGGGAATGCCAAACACCGTTGTGTTGTCCAGGAAGCTCTTATATCTAAGCAGTTTGTGTCCTCATTTTAAAAAGTCCCCAATTCCCACAACAAATCTGAGTGTTTCGTTCTTGGAAACACTAGTTGCTTCATCAGATCTCCCTGTTTTCATTTTATTTTCATGAGGTCTTCCTTGGCCACTGGGCGCAGCTTGAACCAGTCAACATATAAACTGTGGGTGCCATGTGCATATACTATGCATCTTAATAAGGGTCACCACTCTTAAAAGAAACAAACAATTCTTCTCTGATCAGCTGCCCTTGTGTTATATTGAGTAAGGAAAACAGTGCCTGGCCTTCAGGGCTTTCAGTCTGAGCTGTACAATTCCCCACAGGAGCCCAGTGGTTATTTTCCAAGAGCTGCTCATTGACCAACCCCTTGTATCTGAAACGTCAGTAAAAGATTTGTAAGTGGTTGTGACTATTTCAAGGAGGAGTGTTTGGAAAATGACTGCATTATTATGTCTCTTGCTGTCCTCCTACACAATTCCAGTCCAGCAGTTAATGAGACAGGAAGTGGGGTTGTGGGGGTTTTTTTTGGTGGTTTATCTTTAGATGACAAATTATTTCACTCAGTAGCAATTTTGCATGAGCCCATATATAGATATGCTTAGTGTTATTACTATATTACTGTACTTCCTGTGGGCAATAAAAGTTTACATGCTCCAGCTTTGTTGAATTTGCTGCCCGTGGGCTGGGTTCAACGTCACTCTGTGAAGAAAGGTCTGTCTGCACAAGCATTGCCAGCTTGCTGGAAGGAATTGCCTGTCTTCCCCTTCCCCTTCCCTTTCCCTTTCCCCCTACAAGCTGTTCTGGGAGTTCTCCTGATCCCCTCCCCTCGAGAGAAAGACCCATTGCATGAGCACAAGCCCCTGTGGCTTGGTTTGGTGAATTCCACTCTATATCAGGAGCTCCATAGAATAGATGGTATTCGATGCTAGTCCCACTCAAAGTAAGCCCATTGAAGTTAATGAATATGGCTAAGAGGTTCCGTAATTTCAATGGGTCTACTTTGAGTAGGACTTAGTTGACTACAGCCTCATAATTATGGGCTGAACTCAACTGACTGTTACTCAAAGTAGATCCATTAAGATTGCTGGCCATGTCCAACTTTAGACCCATTGATTTCAGTGGGACTACTCTGAGTAAAAGCTAGTGGACTATAATCCTGTTAAATAGTCTCAGAGACTTCCTTAAGCAGAGAAAATGATAGCCTGGAGGGTGCAGCATTTATTGTTAGCCTGTGTTTTCATTCTGAACCTTAAAAAGCATACTGTGTGCAAAGTGCATTCTGCTGTTATAACTAAGGTGGAATCTACACACATATTAAAAGAACACTCTGAAAATGTTTTTAAAAAAACATTTTGAAAAATATGTTGAATTTGGCATAGCTGATTGTCGCCATCTAGTGTCACATTGTGTATATTGGCGCTGTGGAGCCTAGAACTTGCTGATCAGAAGGTCGGCGGTTCGGATCCCCGCGACGGGGTGAGCGCCCGTTGCTCGGTCCCTGCTCCTGCCAACCTAGCAGTTCGAAAGCACATCAAAGTGCAAGTAGATAAATAGGTATCGCTCCGGCAGGAAGGTAAACGGCGTTTCCGTGTTCTGCTCTGGTTCGCCAAAAGTGGCTTAGTCATGCTGGCCACATGACCTGGAAGCTGTACACCGGCTCCCTCAGCCAGTAAAGCGAGATGAGCGCCGCAATCCCAGAGTTGGTCACGACTGGACCTAATGGTCAGGGGTCCCTTTACCTTTAACTGAGTCCTAATTCTGCATGCTGTTGAAGACACCTCTTATCTTGCTTTGTTGCTTGCTGTTTCTCATTTATGTAATACCTTCTTATTACCTTTTACATATTGCTAGTTCTGGGCACCACATTTTAAGAATGACATTGACAAACTGGAGCTTGCCCAGAGGAGGCAACTAGGATGCTGAGTGGTCCATTCTAGTCCCCATAGGGTCTGAGGAACAGTTGAAACTGCTGTATTGACAGGACAATACAAACCCAAGACCTATCGGGATAAAGAAGTTAGGATCTGGTCAGTCTTAAGCCAGCCAATCCCCAGTGCAGCTGAGCTATGCCAGCATAAGCCCAACATCTTGGCTCAGCTGGAGCTACACAGATGCGAAACCCTTGTCCCTGGAGAGCAGGGTCTCAGCCAACTGAGCTGTGATTGGATGACTTTATGCTGGTGTAAAATGGGTAGTGGAGGCAGGACCATGCAAGGGGGATGGAGTTAACTCTATTTAGCTTGATCACACGAGAAGAGGAAATTACTGTAATGTCCTCATATATCTGGAGGGCACACAGAAGGCGGAACAGACTTCTTCTATGTTTCTCCAGAGGTCAGGACTAGAACCAGTGGGAGGAAATGGAAAGGAAGCCACTTTCAGATAAACATTAGGACAGACTTCCTAACAGGAAGAGCAGTTTGACTGCCTTGGGAGGCAAGCTCATCTTTGTTGGAGGTACTTAAGCAGTGGCTGGACAATTGTATTTCAAGGATGCTATACACCCATCCTTCACTTACAGAGTCAGCATTGAGCAGGGGTCAGCTCTAACATTTTAAGATCCTATGTATGCAAAACCATCCCTTGAGGCAGAGTGCTGTCACTTCCCTCAGGAAGTCAGATTAGCCTCAACCTGAGCCAGGGCCTTTTCAACTCTGGCTCTGGCTTGGTGGAACGCTCTGTCTCATGATACCAGGGCCCTGCAGGACCTGATTTCTTTCTGCAGGGCCTGTAAGACAGAGTTGTTCCGCCTGGCCTTTGGCTTGGAATCAACTTGATCCCCTTCCCCTTTATCCTTTTCCCTTTCTCCTTCTGTGATGGAACTCCTACTTGGGGACTTCCCTGGCTTTTTTCTGGCCCACATAGGACCAGTCTGGATAGTTAGCCTTGGTGAAGAATTGACGTTTTCATCCCCCCAAAAGTTTTTGATTTGAGTTTCTACTGAAATGAGGCTGCATTTTAATGTTGTATTTTAATCTTGTTTTGTAAGTTGTATTTCAATCTATTGTTTCTATACCTGGTGTTAGCCGCCCTGAGCCTGGTCTTGGCTGGGGAGGGTGGGGTATAAATAAAATTTATTATTATTATTTTCAGGGCTAGGGTTTTTATTTTTTAGAACAATAAAAAAATCTGCTCCAGCTGCTTTATTCAGCCCCAGTACCATTTGTGGGAATACACTAATGTGCCATGCCCTGCTTGTGTGTTCCCCATGCGTTGGCCGTCTGATATGAACAGAATGTTGGACTAGATAAGCCTTTGGTCTGATCCAACGAGGCCCTTCCTGTGTTCTTATGCTGGTGCCTTTCCCAGTTCAGCTGTGGAAATGAGATATATACCCTCAGTGCTGTTTTTCTAGGAAAAAGAGGTGCCGGAACTCACCATGACTGAGGCCTTGTTCTCTTGTAATGGCAATGGCACTCACCTGAGTGGTGCCAGAACTGAGTTCCGGTGAGTTCTGGCTCAAAAAAAAGCCCTGTATACCCACATGCTGAGCAGAACCGGCATGAAGAACCAGGAGTACGTTGGCTTATTTTCTTAATTGTTCTATTATGGTCATATAAATCACTCTTCCTCTCAATAGGCATATTTGAAAACCGCTGTGAAGCATACAACGTTGGGCTCCAAGGAGCAAGAGTATTTTCTGGCCCCTCGAGTGAACAATTCGGATATACAGTCCAACAGCTTTTAAATCCAGAAGGCAAATGGTAAGCATTTCCTGTTCTTCATTCATAGTGCAGGGAGAAAAGCAGAGGGCAACTATATTAGGAACACAGGAAGGTGCCTTATACCGAATCAGACCCAGCAGCCCATCTAGTTCACTATTGTCTACACTGACAATTTCTGATGGGTGTCTGGGGATCAAACTTGGGAACTTCTGCAAATCGGTTGGTTATGTAGGGGAGGATGTAATCTTTCAGGATACCTGAAAGATACCTGCCCCAGTGAGCAGTTGAGCTCAGGCCCAGGGGTTAAGTATGGCTTTTCTCTCTGACCCATAGGGCTCTCCCCAGGCCACACATCTTGCTAGCTCATCTTGCCTTCCTGGAATGTGTCCTTGAACTATGCTGGTGCCTCTTGCTTGCCTGAATAGAGGGAAGTGTGTGGGCATAGGCGTAGAAATTCTACTTCTGCATGGTGGAAATAAGACATGCTGGACAAAGGCATGTAATGCTTCATCTGCTTTTGCCTCCAGCCATGCCAGGACTGGCTTGCAGGCTCTGGAGCATTGTCCATGAGGGACAGTCCCTTGGGCTGTAAAATAATGTTTCCCACCCTTGTGCTAAGGCAAACTACCATTGGAGGCAACTCCTAGTAATGCTAATCTGACCTTTTCATGCTAATATTTTACCACATAAGAACAACTTATTGAAAATGGGGGTTTTCAGAACTAGAATTGTTGAATTTAAAAGTCTATGCTAAACTTTTTAGGTGTTGGTTTTTTGCTTATTCAGTGAGCGTTTCCTGATTGGGCCACCCTGGCAATAGAAATTAACTGGTGCTTCTAAATTGCATCACCTTGGCTTGTTGATTAATTTCTTTGTCAACTTTCTTCTTTTAAACAATGCAAGGAAAAGAGAAAGGAGTGCCAACAACTGCAGATTGCAAAGGATTCAAAGTCAACTTTGTGTTTGCAAAGGATTTAAAGTTGACTTTGTGCTGCACCCATTTCTGATTCGGAGCTACGTCACAATTTGGCTTCTACAAGTAACTCATTGTACTTTCATCTTCTCCCTCCCACGGTCTGCTGTATGTTTGCAGTTGCGTCTGTTTAGTTGCGGACTTCCTAAAATCCAGACCCATTAAAAGAATATTTAGTGGAATGATGCTTAGAAAGGTGACTAATAGTACTCCACAGTAGTATTGTACATTTAGTCATAGCATTGTGTAAGGTAGGACAGGAAGTTCATAGAACAGCAGAATCAGAGTATAAAGTAAACAACAAGCAAACCAAATTACCGTATATGAGAATGGGGAACCGGTGACCCTCCAGGTATTGCTGAAATGCAGCTCCCTATATCTCAGACCATTGGCTATGCTGTCTGTCAGTGATGGGCATTGAAAAGAAGAAGAAGAGTTTGGATTTGATATCCCGACTTTCACTCCCCTTAAGGAGTCTCAAAGCGGCAAAGTGACTAGCCCAAGGTCACCCAGCAGCTGCATGTGGAGGAGCGGGGACGTGAACCCGGTTTACCAGATTACGAGTCTACCGCTCTTAACCACTACGCTACACTGGCTCTCTGTTTGGCTCTACTGTTTTTGGAAAAGCCAACAACATCTGAAGGCCATAAGTTCCCCACCCTGAAATTAACAAATAAGTAAATTTACCTTCTGAGATTAACTGCACTTAATCATCTGTATAGATATGGAAACTAAGATAGATGTTTCCATATTCTTTTGACATCTCTCTCTCTCTCTCTCTCCTTTTTAAAAATGTCATGTTGTTTTTAAAAATCAAGTTGACTTTCAAGCTATTTTATGTTCTTCTGTTCAGGATTTTTAAAAAACTTCACAAACTGGAAATCATTTTAATCAACAGGGTCATGATTTGGTGTGCTGCTATATAAAAATACCCTTTCAAAGCTCACTCTTCTGAGTGACCATGTGGTGTAGGGAGATAACTTTTTTGGGTGGGTGGGGGGAGTTTTCTGGGTGTTAACTTGGAAATAGTCACAGTGACAGATTTTCCAAGTTTCCACGACTGGAATAGTAAGTAACCTTTACTTACTACTGACTTCATTGTTTGCATAGCAAAGATTTAACCCTTCTTTGCAGAGAGGGAGGTGTGCCTCAAGTAATAATTATATTGTCACTAATGCCTACTCACTAGGGTCCCAAACCCTTGGTGAATTAGGGACTTTCCCTGCATGTGAAGAGAGGCTCTAGTGCATTGAGTGGACGAGATCAATAGTGGGTCCAATGGTCAAGAAGGCAGTTTCTGCATGTGCTATAGAGGGAAGTAAGGGGCAGATGGGGCTCATCAACCTGGAAAGGTAGCACATCTAGGAGAAGGAAAACTCTGATCCTAAACCTCCACAGCCTTGTGGGATATCTTCATGAGAAGAAAAGGCTAAGGAGTAAGCTACAGAAATTGGGAGTAGAGTCCCTAAGACAGTTGAATGGTGCCTTGTACACCTCCTTCCTGCAACTCTTACAGCACAACACCAGGGATATAGAGGGGCTGATGGGGGAATCGGCAAGAGGGCTCCAGGACTCTTCACCGGACACCAGCGGGGAGAGCACGGGTCCTCCGCTACCCACGCCCACCCTGCGCGGAAGACTTCCGCGCAGAGAGAGTAGGAGGAGGCTGGGTGTCAAACAACTTTTATGTTGGAAAAGATTTAAGAAATGCCCACTGACGGATACTGCTAGCGATTGAGGCAGCCATGAAGTGAAGGGCTGCCCAGACTGAAAGGTTTAGCAAGGCAACAAAGCCTGGAGAGGCGGCAACTTACACACAAGCAACCCATACACATTACATCTAGGCAGCCCAGGACCTCCATAAACACTGCCCAGGCTTCTGCCCCAGAGAGATCACTCTGGTGCTGTTAACACGGCGGTTTGACTTCACCCATGGAGGCGCACTCCATTGTCTCTTGAGGTGGATGGATGCCAAGAATAATGCCTACTCCCTAGTTGATGCAAGTCACTCCCACAAGTGAAAATGAGGTAGTAAAATTGGCTAGATGTTACCATGTAAAAAATGAACTGGCCAGAAGGAACGCAAAATTATAAATACATTTCTGCCATATGATGAATACTCAGTATGTTTGCATGACAGATGTTATGGACTACAGTTCCCATGATTCCTGACCATTGGCTGTGCTGTTGGGAATTGTGGTCCACAGCATCTGGCGTGCAGCATGTTGACTACCCTTGTTTTACAGAGACCAAAGAAATAATCCTAAAGATAATTATTGTAGTAACCTTGAGCTCATACTTTCAATTACTGTTTACAGAGTTGAGTCTTTCAACTGAAATGACCATACAGTTTGTAAAGATATGTCTGTTTTCCAGGTTGCTTGTTGGTTCACCCTGGAGTGGATATCCAGGAAACAGAATGGGCGACGTCTATAAGTGTGATGTTAATCAACCGGGAACCCAATGTTCAAAGATGAACTTGCAGAGTAAGTTCCAAATTCAGCAAATAAATTAAAGAATAAATTGTATAGCCTGCCTTTCTTCCCATGGACCTCAGCGTACGTCATTATCATCTTGATTATTGTACTTCTTATTATTATTTCTTATCCACCCAAAGTTGGTTATAACATATAAAAACACAATGCACCACCCATAATTGCTAAACAGGGATGGCTCTGCTGTCATCTCTACGTATATGTAGGCTCAGTTCTATTTAGAGACTGAAAACCTACATTTTGTTTTGTGAAAAATCTGTACATAGCATGTATGGTCATATATTTTGTTCTGCTGAGTGCATGAATAAACTTTGAGCACATCATTGCAACTGCTTGCGGGGGGGGGGGACGACTCGAATTTCTGCACATGGCAGAAATCTATGGGAAGAAATGCACATGGACTGTGTGAGAGAATTAGAGTCCCTAGATAAGAAGTGAGGAACATTTATTTGAGCTTGTGTTGTGCTTAGTAGCTCAATGTGTTTAACGCAAACCAGGGCATGGTTTGAGGGCACATGATGCAGCTAATCAGGATTGAGTCTGGTTGGTGTCTGGTTGGGAGATTCCCTGGGAACCTCATATTTGCTATCTTGAGTCCTATGATGGAAGAATTGCCGGATCTAATGGCTGTACTAAATAAATAAAATATGTAACATTCTGTTACTAAAAATAAAACTTTTTACATGATTTATCCTGGCCTCAAATGGTAGTCAGAACAGTAAGGTCCTAAGCTGCTGCCTGTGCTGAGTTTCTGGCGGAAAGCAACTTCATGAATGGAGGATACTTGCCACAAACAATTTTTGAGAGCCAGTGTGGTACAGTGGTTAAGAATGGTAGACTCGTAATCTGGCGAACCGGGTTTGATTCCCTGCTCCTCCATATGCAGTTGCTGGGTGACCTTGGGCTAGTTACACTTCTCTGAAGTCTCTCAGCCCCACTCACCTCAGAGTGTTTGTTGTGGGGGAGGAAGGGGAAAAAAGATTGTTAGCCGCTTTGAGAGTCCTTTGGGTAGTGATAAAGCGGGATATCAATTCTTCTTCTTCTTTTTCTAATAGTTCACAGATGATGCTTATTAAGAGAGCACACGTATTGTTTTAGGGGATTATATGGGACATAGGTAAGAGATATACAGGGTTCTGGCTGCTTACATTGAAAATAGTAGCTTGAATTTCTCTTGATTGTGCGTATTGTTGTATTGTGTCTTTTTAGCTTTTGCAAGTGTCCCAAATGCTACTGCGATAACGAAGTATATGAATCTAGGATTAACCCTAGTAAGAAACTCAATAAGCGGAGGATTTTTGGTAAGTGCTGCAGATGCAATATAAAATATAGCCTGTTTGGCAGTCAGTGGTGAAACTATAACCTTTTTTTTAAGCTTTTCTTGGGTCCCTTCTTCAGTGCAGTTCATCCAAATGAGTTAAGATATAAATTGCAGTGATAAATGGGTTTGCTTATACGTACATAAAACGTCAATCCCGGTCCGACTACTCTGGCTGTTAATTAGTTTCTGGGCTCAGTTCAAAGTGCTGGTTTTTACCTATAAAGCCTTAAATGGCTCAGGACTGCCTCTCTGCTTGTAAACTGACCCAGAGCCTGCAATCATCATCTGAAGCCCTTCTTTGTGTGCCTCCTCCGTGAGAAGCCCAGAGGGTGGCAACATGAGAACGGGCCTTTTCTTCGGTGGCCCCCCACTTTTGAAATGCTCTCCCCAGGGAGGCTCGCCTGGCGCCCTCGCTACATACCTTCAGGCACCAGGCAAAAACATTCCTCTTCTCCCAGGCCTTTGCCTAATTACGGCCTTTTAAACTGTAGGGGAGGGTATTGTTTTTGTATGCTACTATGTTGTGCATTTCTGTGTTTTTATATTGTTTCCTTTGGAGGAAGGGCGGTATAGAAATTCAATAAATAAAATAAATAAATAATAAATAACATTTCCCTCTAATTTAATGTTTTTTATTGTCTTCCAGTCAGTTCCAGACAAAGACTGGAATTTGATTGTTGTTGTTTTCCTGCTGCTGTAGGTGTTGTTTCATTAGCTCATTGTTTTCATATTGTAGCATTGCAAGCGGCTGGTATTTTATTTTACATACTTTTGTATGTTACATTGCATTCATGTAAGTTGCCTTGAGATCCTTGGAGTGTAAAGCAATAAAGAAATAAAGAAATAATAATCATTGACCTAGTCTAAAATTCCATATATCTTGTAGTGGAGGAAGTGATTAATAATAATTGCTCCTCTTAGTGCTTTGCTGCTTTTCAGAAGGATCATCAAATTGCAAGGTACTTATCTAACATTTCCTACCCACAGTTGAGAAAAGCTTTCATGGAATTAAGATTTCAACAGATGCTGTCTGCTTATTTGGATGGCAGATATAATCATGAAGAATGCAGCTGTTTAGGCTGGTAACTGGGACAACCTGATGGGACCATTTGCCACCAGTCCTGAAAACGCATTGGCTACCAATGAGCTACTGGACTCAATTCAATTCAATTTCTTCTTGGAATTTCAGTTTATTGTTTCTGGTGGTTTTCTGACTGGGATCAAGCCTTGCAAAGCCAATTGAACTTAGATAAGAGAAAATAATTGCAGCTAAATACTTGGAGTTATTGTTGGCAGGGAAGAATTTGAGTGAAACTTCTTTTTGCATCATCTAGAGTCTAGACTTTAAAATGGGATTCGTTCTTTGTTGTGCATATTGCACTATATAATGCTGATGCACAAAATTTACAAACATTCAAAGTTGTGATCACTTTCAGAAGCATTCCCTGTGCTTGTTGATAATGAAGTCTGAAATTATATTCCGAGAAACCTTTTAGTGCATGTTATTTGCATAGTCTTGAGAAGCATATTCAGTATGTTGAGCTTGCATGCTGCAGATGCAACGAAAACAAGTCCCTTATGACTTGTTTGCATTATGCACAATGTTTCTTATGCTATAGAGACCAGTCTAAAGCTGCTCTAACATTTGTGGGAAATGTTTTCTTAAAAAGCAGATGTACCAAAGAGTTATGCATATTGCAATACAAATACTTAAAATTTTGAACATGAATACACAATGGGAAAGGGCTAATGTGCTGATGATATAGGAAATCAAGACAAGGCTGTAATTTTATCTGTGGCGTGGATGAAAAATAGCCATTTAAATAAAAGTTTTGCAGGAGGCATACTATGAAGGCTCTGTGTTCCAAAATTCCTATCACTGCTATGTGCCAACTCCTCCATGTGCCTATTCAGCAGAAATCATCCGGAAGGCAAGGCACTCCAACACACCATTGCTGTGCACATATCTGAACCAACAGACCTTTACATTGCATTGCATTGCAATCCAATACCCATTTATTCAGAAGGAAGGCCCATTAAATCTGATGGGACTTCCTGCCACGTAAGCAAGTATAGGATTTCAGCTATAAACGTAATTACAGTATACTGCCTACCCTTTCCATACTGTTGTTGCCTCTGGTTTTTAACTATCATTATTTTAAAAAAAACAAGTCATTTGATCTATAACATTGCAACTGAAATACTTTAATAGAACTGCAGTCCAGAATCTGAAGCAGCTTTCATTGCCATGGCTCATGGAAGGGTTGCCTCTATTTCATCTTGCAGCCAATGCAATAAATAACTGCAACATTATTGTGCTATTTCTTGTGCTCCAGATATTTTAAAAGAGGCCTGGGGAACCTGCGTCCCTCCAGGTGTTGCTAGACTACAGCTCCCATCATCCCTGACCATTGGCCATGCTGGCTGGGGTGGATGGGAGTTGGGGTCCAGTAAGTTCTGGAAGGACGCAGCTTCCCCATCCCTCTGTTAAAACAACAAAAGAGCTTAAGGACACGGTCCTAAATATGCTTAACAAGGGAGTGACCCCCACGGAACTCAGTGGAACTTACTTCGAGGAACAATACCATAGGATTACACTGTTGCAATGCAGTCCTATACAGTGGTACCTTGGGTTACAAACACCTCAGGTTACAAACTCCACTAGCCTGGAAGTAGTATCTCGGGTTACAAACTTTGCCCCAGGATGAGAATGGAAATCGCGCGGCGGCAGCGGGAGGCCCCATTAGTGAAGCGCGCCTCGGGTTAAGAACGGTTTCGGGCTAAGAACGGACCTCCGGAACAAATTGAGTTTGTAACCCGAGGTACCACTGTAAATCAACATACCCTCAGATTATTGAGGATTCTTCTCACATTCTGCCTCCACCATCTGTTCCCTTCCATTATGGTCCTAGTGCTCTTCAATGCTCAGCCCACCATGATGCACCAAAACCCACTTCCACAGGCATTCACATTTGCTTTATAAGTCCAATTACAAGATAGAGTTGGACAGGAAGGCAGTGGAACCTTTCCATGGGATCTCTCTACTGCTAACTCTATACTGTACACTCAGAAGTGAGTTCCTTGGACTACAGTGGGGTTCACTCCTTTGCAAGTGTGCTTAGGATTGTAACCTAAGTGATCTGTGAATAAGAAAAAAGATATATTAACTTCCTTTCTAAGGAAAGAAGCAGGACATTTTCCTGAAAGTATTGCTGCACAGAAAGGAGTAAATGTAACCCATTCTCCAGCAGAGCAACCTTCCCCGACATGTTGCACGTCATCTGTTTTAAACTACAACTTCTATCAGCCCTAGCCAGCATGATGGAAGCTGTGGTCCAAAATATATTGAGGGCACCAAGTCAGGGAAGGCTGCAGGATTGCTATAGAAGAATGTCAGACTTGCAGAATACTTTCGCCTAATAATTAATTACACCCCTGATTGTAGATTTGATTCGGGGTGGGGTGGGCGGAATGTGGCTACACCTGCACCTGTTCCTGGGCTTTTACAAAGCATGGCATGATCTGAAAGGTTAGGGCTGAACTTCTTTATTGCTGGTCCTCATAAAAGAATGCAGTGAATTGGAAGTAATGGAGAACTTACTAGTATAAGCTCACTAGAATGATGCCATCTTCTGGCCAGTTCCAGTTAATGTGAAAGAAATGCCGGGGGGGGGGACTATCTATGGCTGAGACAAACAATTTCAGGTGACCTTTACTGATCTGAAATGGATTTGGGGTTTGTGGGCATGAAAGATTTAATGGAAGGGCCCTTGCTGGTTTTTTTCTGCTGCCTGCTTGGGGTTCTGGTGGTGGCAACAATCCTAGTCTCCACCGCTGATGGGCATTTCCCCCCTTTGCCTACAAGATGCCAGAATAAGGGCAGGAACTGTTGGCCTCACTCTGATTTGGCTTCATGCCAATACTATCTGGACCCAATTTGAATGAGGGCAATGCTTTCTGGCCTCACTCTGTGACTTGTGAGTATGATACAAAATCGTGCCCAGCAGCTGAAGGAATGTCAGGGCTGCTGGTGCTGGTAAGCAGAGCAAACATAATGCCCACTTGCAGAGTCTACTAGAAATCATTAAAATGGGGCATCACCTTTCACAGGTCTTGAACAGGGTGCTGAAGTTGTGTGGCAACAGTACAGCTTAACCTAATATCTACTTTGAGATGCATAGCTTTTTACTGCTCTGCAAGTGCATTAGACTTGGTATGTAGTACAGAGATTGTAGCTATTTTAGATTCCTGAGTATGCCAAATATTAGAAACTATCCAATATACATGTCAAGAGTACATGTGAAGATGCAGGTGGTGCTGTGGTCTAAACTACTGAGCTTCTTGGGCTTCCTGATCAGAAGGTTGGTGGTTCGATCCCCATGACAGGGTGAGCTCCCGTTTCTCTGTCCCAGCTCCTGCCAACCTAGCAGTTCGAAAGCACACCAGTGCGAGTAGATAAATAGGTACCGCTGCGGGAGGAAGGTAAATTGTGTTTCCGTGCACTCTGGTTTCCATCACGGTGTTCCATTGCACCAGAAGCGGTTTAGTCATGCTGGCCACATGACCCAGAAAGCTGTCTGTGAACAAATGCTGGCTCCCTCGGTGTGAAAGCGAGATGGGCGCCGCAACCCCATATTCGCCTTTGACTGGACTTAACCGCCCAGGGGTCCTTTACCTTTACCTAACATGCGGAGCACTTGTGCATGGGTGGTCCAGCCTTGTATTGAGAGAGAGACTGCACAATGCACCTTCTAGCACAATATTTCTGTCCCACATTGTAAGAGGGAGATTAAATGCTTTGTTGTAATAGGTACTTCTAAAGGCTTATTCTTATTCTTCTTCCTCTTCTTTTTAAAGACTTGCGGCCCTTTGTGGGCACAACAGTGTGGGAGCCAGTACTATGCAACAGGGATCTGCTCTGAATTCGGCCCAAGTTTCCAGATCATGAGAAGTTTCTCCCCTGCTGTGCAAAGTAAGTACTTAAGTATGATTCAGTAAGCAATTTCATTTGCTTTAAATACGAGACAAGAGACTATGCTGCTAAAATAACTGGCTCAGACTTTTTCTATCCCCTTCTTTTGCAGAATGTTCTTCTGCCATAGATGTGGTGGTGGTATGTGATGAGTCAAACAGCATTCATCCCTGGCATGCTGTATCGGATTTCTTGAAAAAGTTTGTTCAAGGTTTAGATATAGGTCCCACAAAAACTCAGGTGCGTAGAATTGGGGCACAGGGGGTAGGGTCAGCAGAACTGAAGCGCCATGCCTTATTGGGGGGGGGTGTCTTTCCTGTTACGGCAAAGCCACCATTGGATACAGCCCATTATGTATGAGCTGGCAGTGTAAAGCTTCATTTTTTAATGTTAGGCATGGGGGAAATGTGTCCCGCTCCCGCCCCCCAGATTCTGCTGAATTTAGAACTTCCATCGTCCCTGGCCATTGGCAATGCTGGCTGGAGCTGATGGGAACTGGAGCTTATAGATGTATTGCACTGGTTTATTTAGTTAGTACTATAACACTTTCCCTTCTTAATTTTATCTGAAATTTTAGGTAGGCTTGATTCAGTATGGTGTTGACCCAAGAGTAGTGTTCAACCTGAGTACTTACCAAGATAAAGGAGATGTTGTACGAGCAATGTCAGAAACCTTTCAGAATGGAGGGGTCCAAACTAATACATTCCGCGCAATTGAATATGCCAGGTAAAGCACACCGAATACCAGCTGATGCTCAGCTAAACAGAGATCTTCTTTTTAATTTAAAACAAAACAACTCTATCACTGACAAAAAAATATATCTGTATGTGAGGGTAAATTAAAACAATGTTTGAATACTACTTTGAATGGTAATGTACTTGATATCAGCTAAGGATTTTGTAGTGATCCTGTTTTTCTGCATCTTCACTCTGTTGGTGGTAAAAGTACTACGTGAAAGCATGCGTATAAAGCAGTATTTGTATATAGTAAATCACACATGCTGTTCATTACAGACGTAAAGCTTTCTCAAAAGAAGCTGGTGGGCGGCCAACAGCCTCTAAAGTCATGGTTGTTGTGACAGATGGTGAATCACATGATGGTTCGAGTATGCAAGAAGTGATAACTAAATGTAATGAGGACAACATCACTAGGTTTGGCATAGCTGTAAGTAAGGCTTTCATTATTGCGACTGTAACTTTAGCCCTTGCTATCTTTAATGCATGGATTACAAGGGGACGAAAATAATTGTGACAATGAGTCTAGAATGTAGCTCTTCTGTGAGGAATATTCATAAGGGATGGGGGCGGGGGGGGCGGCGGAATAGTTTGAGTCACATTTTCATGCAAACCTGCCCAGTTCACACTTCCCAAACCTATAAACAAGATGGACCACAGCTATCCATCAGATTTTTAACTTCTCCAAATTTTGGGACGCAGTTCTCCAACCCAAAACTGTGCAGAAAGATGCATGTATCAGTGAAACTATCGTACAAAACTGCATTATATTAGCAGAACTTGCTTGTAAACGTGTATATATTTGAGGGAGTTGCATCCATATATGTACATATTAGGAGAAATGTGCATGAAAATGCTTTTGAATTTTCAGGCAGACTTTTAAACCAAAACTTTGCAAATTGGTGCGGAAATGGAGTGAATTGTGCTTAAGCTTGGAAAAATGGGAAGCACAGAGAAACTGAAACTGAAATATATGTTCATCCCCAATATGCATTTTTCAAGTTCATAGCTGTATAGATGCTGCATTCTTCATACAGAAGTCTTCAGTGTGGTCTTCTAGATCCATTTCAGTCAAAAGAGATGCTTTGCGTATTCATCTTCACACAGTCATCTGCTTCTGTGACCCACCTAATTGTAACCTCACCAGCTGATGGTAACAACTAACCACATCAGGAAAATGTCACATTTTTAAAAGTTTCCCTGATTGTGGTTTACACAAGGAAATAATTTATAGTGAGGCACACATGAAGCAATGTCTGAAGTGGGCATCAGTGAGAACTGCTGAAATGCCCTCAAAGTGCTACCCCCCCCACCAGTATGACCTTAGCAGAGAAGTACACGGTGCCGAGACAGAAGTAGTAACAGGAGATAGAGGTAGTAAGAAAAGTGTAATTTCCTTTAGCAAGTCACTTGCCCTCCAAATGCATGTACCCTCCACCCAACATGCTCACCACTGGGTTAGCATGTGGTGACTGGGTAGACAGCCCTTTTCACTTGATCTGCTATGCCCAGTAGAGGTTGTGTGAAGGGACAAAATGGAGGCAAAAATGTTCTGTAACAAGTACGTAATACAGATGTATCTGAATGCTTCTTATTAAAATGCACATGATCATTCTTTCCCCTCCCCCTCAAGGTATTAGGATACTTAATTAGACAAGACATGGATACTAGAAATTTAATCAAAGAAATCAAAGGAATTGCCAGTGTTCCCACATCAAAATATTTCTTTAATGTGTCATCTGAGGCGGCACTTTTAGAAGAAGCAGGAACGTTGGGAGAGCGAATTTTCAGCATAGAAGGTACTAAAATAAAGAGTTTCCCTTTCTACTAATCAATCCTATCCAGCTCTAGCTAACCTGTTACTTGCCAGATGTTGCTGCGTTACAAACCCCCTATCATCCTTGGCTTTTGACCATGCAGGCTGGTTCTGACAGGAGTTGGAATCTAACAACATCTTGGGGGGGAGCACAGGTTTCCCACCTACTGAAATCAGTGTGTCACAAAATTTATTTGTAACTGGTGATAGACATATGAGTAAACATCATTCCCCCCCCCACCAGGTACTGATCAAGGTGATTTATTCCAGATGGAAATGTCACAAGTGGGATTCAGTGCTTCATACTTGCAGCAAAAGGTAATGAACAGCTTGTAAACCAACACTGCATTTAACTTACGTTGCCAACAATACTACCTTTTTTTACTTGAAGAAGAAACTGTTAGAATGGTAGAGAATCACAAAACGATAGACATGTATAAGTAGAAAAGTATATTGAAAACTACTTGTGATGGGGATGTGTCACTGCATCTTGTGTCATTGAAAATCATTCACTGAAAATACCTGAGTATATTTTAATTCCTGTTTGCCTTTGTTTTGCTTTCTCTTAAGGAAGTTCTGATGCTGGGTGCTGTGGGGGCCTATGAGTGGACTGGAACGGTGGTGCAGGAGACAGCAAAACAAGCTGCTATATTTCCCAAGGAAGCATTTGAAAAAGTTTTGCAAGACAGAAATCATACCTCCTATTTAGGTGAGGGTGGTGGTTCAAAGGGCAGAGTGAAATATTTCTCAAATGTTCTTGGGTACTCTTTATCACATTCCTGATTTAGAACTGTGGAAAGCCAATTAAAGATTTATCATTCCAGAGCATTTTCTTTTCTTTTAGATACTTGAACTTGAAAACTGTTGCCAGAAGTTTCAAGCATTTGCTCTCTTTAAATGAACAGTAGTTTGTCTTTTATCTAATTTATTGGTTAATAAAATACAGTTTTCTAAAAACCAATATGAGTGTTAAGAACTTGTTTTGACTCTTATCTACATGCCTTTTGAAGGGGAGAGCCTGCAGACTCATGGGGGTCCTTGAACATTCATGTGGTTTACAAGTACAAAATGAGTCTCATAAGGCAGTCACTTCAGAATTATATTGGCAAGTGATGGAGAATTCTTTCTCCTGATTTCTGTGATTAAATATTCTAATGGGGAAAACATTATGGACTTCAGAGCTATTTTCTTGAGATGTTACCAAGCCCTATATGCATCCATAAGCTTGCTAAAACTCTAAAGAGTTCTCAGACCAAGACTCTGGACAAGAAATAATCAAAATAGAAATAGCTGAGGCAAAAGCTATAAAATGGATTATGTGGCAGCTAAGTAAGGGCTGTGTCTGGTGGATAACTTTGCACTAGCAGAAAGCACTTCCACTCACAAAAAGCAGGACACCCAATTCTTGCCAATCCCTCTTACTGAATGCAACCCCCCTCCCCAAGCCAAGTCCTGTACTGTTCCAGAGGATTTCAAACAGCCAGAAACAGCTTTTCAGTGGGTACAATGGGCTGCAGGGAGTAGGAAATATTGTCAAAATTGGGTACTTAAGGTTCCTAAAGCTCAGAATCTGGGAAAGAAAAAGACCCATAAAATCATGGGGTAGTAAATTGTCTATTTGTCAAACTAGAAATAAAGTGGCACTCCACTTCCTGGTCCATTCAGGACAAGAACGGAGGTCCCCCAGTGTCTCACCTGAGGGCTATGGAGTCTTCACATGTGTGTTAATAGTGCCGCTGTGCATGTGTGTCTTGACATGGGTCTTTCTGAATGCAGTTGCGTTCCACATGACAGAGAACATGAAGCTGTATGTAGGGGGAACATAACACCCCCTGCTCCATTGTTGCATCTGTTTCAGAGCCTGGCATTTAATGTGAATGGTCCCAGATCATCACTTGTCCTAAAATATATGTATGAGTGGTTAGGTCACAGGGAGCAATGCTCCCTGTGAAGTTTTTTTCAGCAAAGGTTGCAGCTAATTTCTGTAGCTGGACCAGAAGTCATAAGGACCTTGACATGCAGCAACCAAAATAGAATCTACATTTCACTTTTAGAATACTTTTCACGCTCGGTTGCCTTTTTGAACAACTGCACCACTGTTACTTGATAACGATAACTATGACTTTGCTTTTCAGGTTATTCTGTTGCTGTTCTTTCAGCGGAAGACACTGTCTATTTTGTTGCTGGTGCTCCACGGTCCAACTACACTGGCAGAGTGGTGGTTTATGAGATTGATGTTCACGGCAATGTAACTATTGTTCATTCTCAAAGAGGAGAGCAGGCAAGTGCAGAACTTGGCACTGAATTTTCTTGTTTGTGTTATATATGTATAAATGTCACAGGCACCAGCTGCCGCGAGTAGGGTTTAAAACTGATATTTAATTGCATTGCGAGTTTGCCTTTCCAAAGTTGTGTATATTGTCTGTACAAATCTGACTACAATGTATGGCTGTAACTGGCACTGACATGTGCCATCTGATAAGAAATGTTCTATCATTTCAGATTGGTTCCTACTTTGGTAGTGTGCTATGTTCCGTGGACGTTAATGGCGATTCAGTAACAGATGTGCTCTTGGTTGGCGCACCAATGTTCATGAATGAGTTAAAAAAAGAAGAAGGGAGAGTCTATATGTTTTCAGTCAGAAAGGTACATAAAATATATTGGGTTGCCAAGAGAGCAGCTCAAAGCTCTGATGTTTTCCTAAATACTTGGTCTATGGAGAACCCAGAAATTCCATTTGGCTCTCATCCACCCAAAGCATGTATATGGGGTAACTACATGCATGGATATCTTTCAAAATGTTTGAAATTCTACTAACGGGTCATTTGATGCGCAAGGGAGAATGGGGAGATGAAATCCACTCCTTGTTACCCCTTGCAAATAGCTGATAAGTGGTGGTGTTGTTTTTTTAAATAAATAAATAAATTTCAAGCTGTCTGCATATCTTGGTGAGCTCTTGGAATGAATGGAATGGCAAGAGACCCATTTGAACACAGTATCCTTCAACCCACTGAGGATGACTTTCATTTAAACAGTCCCTTTAGTTGGATCAATTAGCCTGATAGAAGGACTGCGCTATTTTACGCAGACAGCAATAATTACTGATAATATTGGGAAGTATGCAGAAGCTACTTACCTTAGCAATAATTCCTGAGATGCTTAATGGAAAGTCTTTATTACTTGTGTCTGCTTTTAGGACTTCCTATATAGTTGGCACAACAAAAATAGACAAGAGAATAAGATTTTCCACATCTGATTTTTCTATTTTGTAAGAACTAGGAAATTCCATTTCTTTTTCAAAGAATTGCATTCAGGTTCAAGAATATTTGTCTAGTGTGTTTCATAAAACTCTAATGCAAGAACCCCGCTCTCTTTCTCTGGCCTTTTCTCTTTTCTATTTTATTTTTTTAATTTTTCCAACGTACATTTATAGTATCCAATCTAAATTTATCACATATTTTCTCTTTTAGACTTCCTTCAACCTCTCTGACAATCATCCATTATTCAAATTTTTAAATACGCATTTCCTAATTTTATATTGCATTTTATAAACCTTCACACACTTAGTTTTCATCAATACAATAGTCCTCTATCATTTACAGAACTTCTTGAAATCCCACTAGCGTTATTTGCTCATCACATACACATTTCAGATAGTCTGAAAATTTTCCCCAGTCTTCAATGAACTTTTGATCTCGTATATATCTGATCTTTCCTGTTAGTTTGTCCAGTTCAGCATACTCCATCAGTTTCATTCTCCATTCTTCGAGCGTCGGCAGTTGTTCCTGTTTCCATTTTTGGACCAATAATATTCTCGCTGCTGTTACTGCATATTGGAAAAGTTTACAGTCCATTCTATTTATTTCATTTCCTACTATTCCTAGAAGAAAAGCCTCTGGTTTCTTAACAAACGTATATTTCAACATCTTTTTCATCTCATTATATATCATTTCCCAGAAGCCCTTCACCTTCTTACAATCCCACCACATATGATAAAATGTTCCTTCTTTTTCTTTACATTTCCAACACTTATTACATATTTCTGGCCTTTTCTCAAAGGGCATTTTGGGCAAACAAGAACTCCTAGAAGGGCCTCAAGGGACTGAAAACGCTCGGTATGGATCTGCTATCGCTGTTGCTTCAGATATCGATTTGGATGGTTTCAATGATGTGATAGTTGGAGCGCTACTAGAAAACCAGAATGCTGGTGCTATCTACATTTACAATGGTAAACAGAGGACAATACACACAAAATATTCCCAGGTAAATTACTTTTTTTTAAAAACAGAATGCTATAAATTAGGTCTGAACCTAATTACCCTGGTCTGAACCATTCTCTGGTCTGAACAGTCATACCCAGTCATTGGCTGTGTTGGCTGGGATTGAGGAGAGCTAGAGTCTAGCAATATTTGGTGGGCCATAGATTCCCCAACCCTGATTTAGAGTTTTGTCCAGGCTCTGAGCATGGTTATTTGTCCTCTCTTTTTCTTGGTATCTTGCATGTTTTATGGGGCCTTTTCTGTCATTACAGTGGTACCTCGGGTTAAGTACTTAATTCTTTCCAGAGGTCCGTTCTTAACCTGAAACTGTTCTTAACCTGAAGCACCACTTTAGCTAATGGGGCCTCCCACTGCTGCTTTGCCACCGGAGCACGATTTCTGTTCTCATCCTGAAGCAAAGTTCTTAACCTGAGGCACTATTTATGGGTTAGCGGAGTCTGTAACCTGAAGCGTATGTAACCCAAGGTACCACTGTACACTGTATGACTCTGAGGAACAAAATCTTTCATTGCAAATCCTAGTTCCTGTTCCCATGTGAACCTCCCTGTAGTTTAAGATCAGATGAGGAAGCCCATCCAATAGGACCTCAGATCTGGTGGCGCTCAAATGATCTAATAATCCCCAGCCTCTCATTAGCATTGCTTGATAGGGTTGGTTATGAAGTTCATTGTGTGACTTGGCTCAGTTTCTGTCTTTCAGCCTAATGTACTTCACAGAACTGTTGCAAAGATAAAATGGGGTAGGAGAACAATGTACACCAATTTGAGCTCCTTAGAGGAAAATGGAATATAAATGTAGTTTAGTAATTAAAAAAACTATAATAATTAACCATATAGCTATTGATTCTTCTTCTTCTTCTTCTTCTTCTTCTTCTTCTTCTTCTTCTTCTTCTTCTCCTTCTCCTTCTCCTTCTCCTTCTCCTTCTCCTTCTCCTTCTCCTTCTCCTTCTTTTACTGTTAAGGTCTTGTGGCACTTTAAAGATGAACACATTGATTGTGGAATTATGTTTGCAAGGCTAGATACTACTTCGTCAGATGCATGTGCTTTTCAAACTAACTCAAAAGCCAATGATGAAAATCAATAACTTCATTGCTAATATGAAACATTTGAGCAAGGGAGAATCCTCAAAATAACCCATATGTGAATGAAAACATCAACATGCCTGATACAAATATTTCTCTTCTCAGAAAATTTTGGGATCAGACCCTGCATTTGGACAGCAGCTCCAGTATTTTGGAAGATCAATAGATGGCCATAGTGATTTAAATGGTGATGGGATCACTGATGTATCTGTGGGCTCTGATGGAAACGTGATTCAACTCTGGTGAGACATGGTTTTTTTTTAAAAAAAGCAACAAATATCTTTAATCGGCTCTGGATCCATTCCAGTCCGGCTTCCGCGCTGGTCATGGGGCCGAGACGGCTCTGGTTGCCTTAACAAATGATCTTCATAGACAGCTGGGTCAAGGTGGGTCAGGGCTGCTGATTCTTCTAGATCTGTCAGCAGCTTTCGACATGGTCAGTCACGAACTTCTGGACCACCGCCTTGCTGACGTGGGGATCCAGGGCACAGTCCTTCAATGGCTGCGCTCGTTTCTCTCTGGTCGGGGACAGAGGGTGGTGCTTGGGGGGGGGGAATTGTCATCGTGCCACTCCTTGGTGTGTGGAGTACCTCAGGGTGCGATACTCTCCCCGATGCTTTTCAACATCTTTATGTGCCCCCTCGCCCAGCTTGTCCGGAGTTTTGGGCTGGGTTGCCATCAGTATGCTGATGACACCCAACTCTATCTGTTGATGGATGGCCATCCTGACTCGGCCCCAGACACACTGACCAGATGTTTGGAAGCTGTGGCTGGATGGTTACGTGGGAGCCGGTTGAAGCTAAATCCTTTGAAGACAGAGGTCCTGTGGCTGGGACGGGACGATATGGGATTGGGGGGGGCAACTCCCATCTCTTACGGGGGCGCAATTAGTGCCAGCACCGTCCGTTAAGAGTTTGGGTGTAATCTTCGACACCTCCCTTTCCATGGAGGTGCAGATTGCAGCTACAACAAAGGCGGCATTTTTCCATCTCCGCCAAGCTAAGCAGTTGGCTCCTTACCTCTCTCGCCCTGACCTAGCCACTGTGATCCACGCGATGGTCACCTCCAGACTGGATTATTGTAACTCGCTCTTCGTAAGCTCTTTCAATATGCCCTTGTCATTATATGCATCTTAATTTTGTTATGTTGCTTCCTTCAATGCGTTCCTGGCCTCATAAGTCTTTTCTCTCGCCTTCTCTCTCCCCCTCAACCACCCAATAAACTCCTTGCTGCCTACTTTGCGAAATGGCAACACCAACAGTAAACCTATGGTGAGATGTGGACGGATTTATTTTGGGCATACGCTGGCAGACCACGTATCCTGAAATATTCTTGTCCCATCGATCCTGGACGGATTTATTTTGGGCATGCGTTGGCAAACCACGTATCCCGAAATATTTTTGTCCCATCGACCCTGGCGAACTTATTTTGGGCATTTGTTGGCACACCACTAATCCTGAAATATTTTTGCCTTATTTACCCAGAATGCCTCGCAAACAAGAAAAGAAAGGGGGAGATAAAGGGAAGTTTTCCTTCTGCCCATACTTGCTGCATTTTGGGGAAGCCTTGCACCTTTTCTCTTGCATTCTAGAAAGTCTTGCTTATAATCTTTTCCCTGCTTTTGCACACACTGTACAGTTCTGTTCTAAACACCAAGACATTCTCTCCTTGCTCAGCTCACCCCAAGTTCATGATGACTTGTTCTTTATGCCTAGCTGACCACATCTACAGAACTTGATTGTTATATTGTTTCGTGCCATATTAATCTCTAGTTACAATTTAATTAGGAGGCTTCATGCCTGTCTAGTTCCAGCTTCGATTCCCAGCCTTTACTCCATCGATGATAAATGATCACACGTAATCCCCACCTCTCACATGTAATTCCCGCCTTATGCTTATGTATCAACCAATCAGCGACAAGCACACCTGTGGCAATGCTTGTAATATTCAATAAAAGAGGCTCTCAGGGTCCGCCCAGACAGGCGCCTCATGTTACACCTGCCTCTCGTCTCCTGTGATTTTTCATTCCTACAACGTGGGGCTGCCCTTGAGACTGACCCAGAAACTCCAGCGGGTGCAGAATGCTGCAGCGAGACTCCTTATGGGGTCTTCGCTGCGAGATCACATTCACCCGGTGCTATACCAGCTGCACTGGCTCCCGGTGGAGTATAGGATCAGGTTTAAGGTGCTGGTTTTAACCTTTAAAGCCCTATACAGCCTAGGACCCTTGTACCTACGGGACCGCCTCTCCTGGTATGCCCCACAGAGAAACTTGCGGTCTTCAAATTAAAACATCTTGAAGGTCCCAGGCCACAGAGAAGTTAGGCTGGCCTCAACTAGAGCCTGGGCTTTTTCGGCCGTGGCTCCGATCTGGTGGAACACTCTGTCACAAGAGACCAGGGCCCTGCGGGACTTGACATCTTTCCACAGGGCCTGCAAGACCAGGCCTTTGGCCAGGGCACAGCCTGACTCACTCCCTCGGCAATCTTCGCGGAGCTCTGGCCCAATGGTTGCCAGTGGCTTGAATTAATTAATTTTATAATGAATGATTTTAGAGTGTTGTTTGTGCTGTACTTTTGTACTGTTTTATTGTTGTTAGCCGCCCTGAGCCCGGCTTTGGCTGGGGAGGGCGGGATATAAATAAAATTTATTATTATTATTATTATTATTATTATTATTATTATTAATGACCCTTCTCCCACTGCTTCTCTTCCAGTCCCTAACTTAATTCTGAATGAGAGAAAGAAATTTAGGGTGGCATTCAACTCAGTACTGAATATATGTTTAGCCTGAGGTCGCACTATATTCTATGGGACTAGCTCCCTATTGTGTATACGAATGCAGCCTAATTGACTGTTGATTTTGTAAGTATAAATTCTAGATAGATGCCTCCTCAGAACAAATCTCCCTTTTTTGCAATTAAGTTTACAGGCAAATCTGCCTGTTTGTATTTCAGGTCTCAGAGTATTGCTGCTGTGTCCATCCATGTATCAGCTACACCGAAGAAGATAAGCTTGCTAAACAGGAATACAGAGGTAGTTCTCCACATATGTTTCAGTGCAACCTTTAGACCTGCTCACAGGACAAATCAAGTGGGTAAGTATTTCTACAGTCTTGTTTTACATGATTATTATTTTTTTTAAAAGAGTATTACTTGTTGGGGCAAGATGACCTACTACTGTAAGGCTGCAATTGCAAGATCCCTTATGGGCATAAGCTTCACTACACTTGGTGGGATATACTCCCGAGTAGACATGTATAGGGTTGCATTGTTGATTTAAGTAAAATTCTTACTTCTGATTAAGGCTGGGATGAAAATATTTTCAATAATTGCAAATAAAAGAATAAAGGAGATGTGTGTGATTGTGCCACTGAAAAGCTGTATCAAAAATGCAAAATTTCTTGTCCTTCTGTGGACAGCACCAGTGCATCACCAGGGTAGGTTTAGTACTGAATATTCCAGTTATTTGTGTAGGAACAAATATATGTGAACTTAGGCTCCCCCTCCTCACAGTAGGGTAACCAGATGCTCCTTGAATAATTGTGTAGGAGAGATAATTTTATCTGGTGTTCTTGACAATTCATAATAGCTGAAATTCCCTTTCCTTCACAACTTTTTCTCTTGTCTTCTTTTTCACTGGGCTGCCGAAGAGCAGTTATAAAGGATCATGAAGATATGAAGTGTTTTTAACTGATGTTTGAAGTTGTGTTTTTTTTATTGTTGTAAGCTGCCCCGAGTAATAAATTTGCATTAGAAGGGTGCGATGTAAATTTCTCAATGAACAAACAGATTCCTTTAAAATATGTACCTTTTTTTTTCCTTTTTAGATATCAGATACAACCTGACATTGGATGCTGATCTCTTGTCTTCTCGAGTGACTTCCCGAGGATTGTTTAAAGAAAATAAGGAGAGGTATCTACAGAATAATATCCTAGTCCGCTCCACGGAGAACTGCAAGGAACATGTTTTTAATGTTCAGGTAGATATTAGCTAACTGATCTATATGTTATGCATATTTGTAGAAATGAATGGTTGTGGCCTGGCCCTTGCAAACAGCAGGTAACAGTTGCAGCTTGCAGCTAGTCTGCCTGTACAACTTCAGACAGCCATTGAGAGATCATATGATGGAATGTTCCATTGGCATCTGTATATAAACTCCATCACCTATCAATAACAACCATCGCAGACCTTAGGATTGGCAGAGGAGGTGCTGCTGCCACTGGGGGCTGCCCAGTTGGTGTTGACAGGGCCTTTTCAGTGGACGTTGTGGGATGCTGTTCCTGGTGTGGTGTGCCTGTATCCCTAATTGCTGACTCAGGAGGAATATAAAGACATCCCTGTCTAGGCATTTGGTGGCTTAAAAACACTGCTCCTGGTAACCCTGCGGTAGCTAGCTGAGATAATGTTTTTAACTGCAACAGCTTTTATTTTTTATTGTGGAGGTGTTAGCCACCTTGGGCAGGGCCGTCTTTAGCATATGCGGCGCTGGGAATTGTAGTCCGGAGTGTCATCTCTTTACTAAAACCGCCGTGTGTTCAATCACTCAGCCACTCCCCACCCATGGTTTGGGTAAATGTAATTAGGAAGGGGTAGTACTGTGATAAGTTAGTCTTGTACAAAAACAAAATGTTCGGCAGAATGCAGTGTATTAAAAAAAAAATTCAATATTATTTATCAGAGCCAGAAACTCCTGTCTTCCACTGCCTCTCGCAGCTTGGTCAGACTCATGCTTGAAGCTACCAGCATGAGTTTGACCAAGCTGCGGGAGGCAGTGGAAGACAGGAGTGCCTGGCATGCTCTTGTCCATGGGGTTATGAAGAGTCAGACACAACTAAACGACTAAGCAACAACATCAGATCATTTGGACCACTGAATTACAGGTATTCTCAGCCAGCAGTTGTGTATATGAGAAATATTAACTGAACAGATTTCAGCTGGTGGTTTGTATTTCTATGTTTGTGTTTATAGGAGCCCTCTGATGCTGTCAACTCTCTTAGTGTGCGTGTTGATATTGGCCTCAATAATCCTGGTTCAAGTCCTGCTCTTGACAAAACTTCCCCTGCATCTGTTACTTACAGTGTAAGTATATTAACACACATTACTCTTGCTGCATAATCAATAAGTTGACATGTGATCAATATGAGTCCCACTATAGTAACAGAAAACTAGGTTGTTTTAGTGGCACTGATCGGCTAAATCTATCAGTGCCATGACTAGACTAAAAATATAGAATTTGTTAACAAGCACAGGAGTCAGCATTCTTTGGACCCATATACAAAGTTCAGGGACTAGCAATGCCTCAGTTGAGAACAGCTTTACAAGCCCCCAAATCCTGACTCACATTGAAAATTTCATCAGAGAATACTTCCTGACTTACCATCCATTTGCAAAATGTCTGGTGGGAGCAAATAGCAACCTGCTGCTGTCAGAAAAAGATGGCCTTCAATGGCAAGTTTCAGCAGCAGCAGCATGTCAACAAAGAGAGCTGTTAGTCTCCTTAAATCGGTGCTGTGGTCTAAACCACTGAGCCTCTTGGGCTTGCCAATCAGAAGGTCGGCGGTTTGAATCCCTGCGACGGAGTGAGCTCCTGTTGCTCTGTCCCAGCTCCTGCCAACCTAACAGTTTGAAAGCACACCAGTGCAAGTAGATAAATAAGTACCGCTGTGGCAGGAAGGTAAACGCCGTTTCCGTGTGCTCTGGTTTCCGTCACGGTGTTCTGTTGTGCCAGTATCGATTTAGTCATGCTGGCCACGTGACCTGGAAAGCTATTTGTTGGCAAATGCCGGCTCCCTCGGCTTGAAAGCGAGATGAGTGCCACAACCCCATAGTTGCCTTTGACTGGACATAACCGTCCAGGGGACCTTTACCTTTTTACCTATTGAAATGTATAGAGAGATTGATTTTTCCTTTGATTTCAGATTGACTCAGGAAAAGGCTGGGCCATTTCCTGCCTCACCCACCCACCCAAGGAGGAGTTGGGAAGCTCAGTTTATTTCTGAGTGTGAATTGAGATCTAAGTGTGAATTGAGATCGAAGTGGAGCTTTCCCATCACTAATCCCAAAAGTCTCAACTTCCATTTAAAGTTGAGGTTTATTTATTTATTTAATTAAAGTACTTTTTAAAATTTTAATAGTTATATTTTCAGAAAACAAAATGATTTGTTTCATGATACACTTGAAAGCAGACCAGGTGAGAGACAGGGAAAGGATTTGGAGAGGGTGGTGTGAGGCATAAGTACATTCAACATCTCTTTGTCAGCCTCATTACAATAAAAGCAGAATAAATGATACGAAGAAAGGCGAAGCGAGCATATTTTCTTGAGCTTACATAGTTCAAAAAATTTGAGCAAGAGTTGGGTTACAGAATTATAAATGTGTTGATTTATTAGCATAGAATAGACAGAGAACCATAGAGACCCTTATTATGACACTTAGGAACTAGTAATAACAGCTGTTTGGATTTTTATTTCATTTTTATTCAATAAATTTATTTCCCATTCTTGCTCCCAAAGACGACCAAAAAGAAATATAGATTCCCCCTACCTTGAACAAAGAAGATGGGAGAAATTTTTAATTTTATTTTAATGTTATTTTGTAGATACCATTTGTTAAAGATTGCGGTGAGGATGAAGTATGCAATACGGACCTTGTGCTTGATGTTCAACAGAAAGGAAATAGTGGGTAAGACCCAATTTTGCATCTTGGTTCAACATTTCAGGTTGGGTTTTGTATTACACACACACACACACACACACACACACACACAGTGGCGGAGCTTCATGCTCCGGCACTGGGGGGGGGGGCGGAGACCAGGCGGAGGTGGGGCTGGCACGCGTCCCGGGGGCACGGCACCCGCAGGGGCACGGGGCACGTCCTGGGGGCGGGGGGCGCCCAGCATGGGCAAGGGGGCACCCACGATGGCACCCTACCAGGATCGCGCTGCGGGGGGAGGTGTGCTCCCCCCGCACTCCTCTCCTCTGCCAGTGTGTGTGTGTGTGTGTGTGTATGGTGTGTGTGTGTGTGTGTGTGTGTGTGTGTATATATATATATATATATATATATATATATATATATATATACCTTGTAAACTCGAGTTCAACCACATTAACTGTGTGTTTCTGTTCTATCTTTTTCCTCCCTGGCAACAGCAAACAACACTTTGTTATCAGCAGTAAGAACAAAAGATTGATATTCAGCGTGAAACTGAGAAACCAGAAGGAAAATGCATACAACACCAGAATTCAAATTGCTTTTTCCGAAAACTTGTTTTTTGCTTCATCTTCTTCACCCGTACGTGTAATGTTTATTTCAGTTTCTACCGCTGTCATTGGTGGTAGTGATACAACTTTTTATTTTTAGAAGAGTATTTACCGTACTTTTCCGTGTATGAGATGAGGGTTTTTTACTCTAAAATAATGTTTTAAAATGGGGGTCGTCTTATACACGGATAGTGCATGGGGGGGGGGTAATTGGTTGCAGCCGCGAGCAAGAGCTTGTCAGCTGCGATTTGGTGGTTGATTGGTAGCTGCTGCAAGGGCTGCTTTGGATTGGCTGACACTGTGGTAATTGGGTGGGTGATTGGTTGCTACAGAAAGGGCTGTTGTGGATTGGCCGAGATTGCGGGTTGCTGTTTGCGAGCGGGCAAATGCTTGCTTGATTTGGCAACACGAGGGATTGTAAGCATTTTGATTCTGGTTAGTGATTTTCATCATTCCCCAACCCCACCCCCCAAAAAGCTTAACAGCCCTGGGCCATCTCCCCCCCCCACATTTTCTTAAATTTGAGTCCCCAAAAATAGGAGACGTCTTATACAGGGGGTGTGTTATACACGAAAAAATACGGTACTTTAAATTTGTGCCCTTTTGTTAGAGTGTGAATCCCACCCAATCTCTTCACCATTGAAAATATATGCCCTGAAATATCAAAACTGCATAATGTTCTATTTTGTCACAAATCAGACCTGTGCAGTGTAGTCCTAAACATGTTTACTCAGAACTCCCACTGAGTTTAGTGGGACTTTCTCCCTAGTAATCATGTTTTAGAATTGCAGCCTAATTCTAGTAGTTCAGTTTGCCAGGCTTAAGAAAGAAACGAGCCAGCCATCTTAACGCTTAGTGGAAAAATCAACTGTCTTGTGCACTTTTTCTCCCACGCCAGTATCTGAGCCTTTCAGTATTATAACCACTTACTTCAGAGTAAGCACTACATAATGCAAGCACCCTCTGTTTCTGTTCTACAGTTTAACGCTGAAAAATGTCTGCTTGTTACTTTTAGGTAGACGGAACTGAAGTTTCATGTCAGATGACCACTATCCAACAGCTTGTCGTCTGCCAAATCAGCTACCCTGTGTTTAAAACAGGACAACAGGTATGTCTTAGAGTTCCTGTGTATTTCTAGGTTTTGCAGAAACAACCAGCTTTGACTTCATGCACGTGTATTGTAGCTCTGCTGATGTAAACAAGCATCCCAGAACTCTCTATGCCTGATTCTAACCAATTGAATTTCCTTTGTGGAAAAATTGGCTCCATGAGATTCCCAGTGAAAGAACCATAGTCTCCTTATGGTGTGCATGTCACAGGTGAGGGGGGATAGTTGCCCTTATTCACCTTAGGATAAAATTCAGAGGTATAATGCACCTCTTGGCCTTCCAGTTACAGTCAACAGGGTAAGTATTAGGAATCAGTGTGGTTTTCATTGCATCAGTGTCAATGCTTCTGATTTGGTGGTGGTGGGAAAGCAATGCATATTTACAGCTGACTCATCAATATTTCTTTAAGGCAGGCCCCTTGGTGTTTAGCTTCAGCACATAGTAACTTGCTGAAATATTTGATGGCTAAAAGCTGAACACAAACTATTGCAATACTTTTACTATTAATATTTATAGATGAAAATTAAATTCTAATTTAATAGCTGTGGTACTTATTTCCATGGATAGCCCCTGCTTTATAACTAAACTAACAAGTTGATACTAGTATAATATATCAACCTCAGATCAGCTGAAGCACAGAAACCAACTGTAGTATGTACAGGTATATGTACTTAGAGCGAGACAGACAGTGAACCTGGGTTCAGGTGTAATGCTAAGCCAAACAATGGCTTAGCCCCAGGAGGCCTGGCAAATGTGGGACTGGGGAAGGTGCTCTGAGAACTCATGTTTGCTCATTCATTCCAAGCCATGATTTGGCTTAGTGCTATGTGCAAACTGGGTCACTGTTGTAAATGATAATTGAAAGCAGCTTTGCTTATTTTAATTTCATCTTTTATCTCTGTTTTTCGTAGGTATCTTTTGATGTTCATTTTGACTTTAATTTGAAAAATCTTCAGAATCTGGCAGTTCTGCGTTTTCAAGCTCTGAGGTATAGTATAATATTTCGTATAACATTTTTGGCATGTTACTTGCAGCTTATAGCAACAGTTAAGGTATTATTATCAGCCTGTGTTTATAAATGCATTGGGCGTTTAAAATATGCAGTTATTTTTATTACTGATAGTGCAAGCAGTGAAGAGGATGATACCAACAATCAGGTCAACCTAACTGTTCCACTTCGCTATGATGCAGAAGTTCACTTAACAAGGTAACTATAAACGACCAACGTTTTTTGCATTAACAAGACTAGTCAAAATTCTGAGCAACTGTAAAAACTAGTGATCCCACTTGTGATTCTAAGCAACTGGCATATAGAAGCATAGGTAAAGGTAAAGGTAAAGGTACCCCTGACCATTAGGTCCAGTCGTGGCTGACTCTGGGCTTGCAGCGCTCATCTCGCTTTATAGGCTGAGGGAGCCGGCGTACAGCTTCTGGGTCATGTGGCCAGCATGACTAAGCAGCTTCTGGCAAACCAGAGCAGCACACGGAAACATCGTTTACCTTCCCACCGGAGCAGTACCTTTTTATCTACTTGCACTTTGATGTGCTTTCGAACTGCTAGGTTGGCAGGAGCTGGGACTGAACAACGGGAGCTCACCCCGTCACGGAGATTCAAACCGCCGACCTTCTGATCGGCAAGCCCTAGGTTCTGTGGTTTAGACCACAGCGACACCCGCATCCCTATATAGAGGCATACTGCTGCCAATATTGGACACAGTACACTGCCATCATGACTAATAGCCACTGATAGGCTTATCCCCCATGATGGTGTAATAAAAAGAAACCAATATATAAATAAATCTCTTCCAGATATGCTTCTGAACTCAGTGACTCTGATCTAATACAAAAAACATTAAGATTTTCAAAAGAATGCTTATTGATACTCTTATTTCTGCTCAGGTTTACCCAAATGAACTTTTATGAGGTTTATTCGGATAACCACATACCTTCAACGGTGAACACTTTCAATGAAATTGGACCCGCGTTCAATTTTTCTGTTAAGGTTGGTAAATATTTCTGCTAGCTTTTAAATGCCTAAGAAATATTTGCCATATTTTTCGCTCTATAAGATGCACCAGACCACAAGACGCACCTAGTTTTTGGAGGAGGAAAACAAGGAAAAAAATATTCTGAATCTCAGAAGCCAGAACAGCAAGAGGGATCGCTGCACAGTGAAAGCAGCAATCCCTCTTGCTGTTCTGGTTTCTGGGATAGCTGTGCAGCCTGCATTCGCTCCATAAGATGCACACACATTTCCCATTACTTTTTAGGAGGGAAAAAGTGAGTCTTATAGAGCAGAAAATACGGTAGTTTTTGCATTTCCTCCTAAAGCATATTGAACTAAGCACTAAGCCAAGGGCAGCTTATTGGGCTGGAGCGAGAATAAGCAGGGCATGCCAGTCCCAAGGGAAACGGGGCCATGGGTAGGTTGCCACATATCTGCTTCTGCACAGCCCTGGGCAAAGGTGGGAGGGAGCAAACTTGAAAGTCAAACTTACCCCATCTGCTCAACATGGTCTACTTTTGCTCTAGACTTAAGGTCTTCCACCAGTAGCACTGCTATTTTATGTTTAAAAAGGTAAAGGGACCCCTGACCTATTTTATGTTTAGGTTCTTAATTTATCTGCATTTATTAATATGCTGCCTTTGCTGCAAGTATCTAAAGACCACATACATGGCCTCACCCTGTTATATCCTCACGACAATTCAGTGAGGTGTGTTGCACTAAGAGAGAAATGACCAGGGATCCTCATCATCTGACACAATGATGATGGGTGTGCCTGACAAGACTGTGCTGAAAGGACTCATTGAGTTTCACTAGTGAACATCTGGGATCCTTTCCACGTTGCAGCTGTGCATACAAAGCCCTGTGCCTATGCTTTGCCTGAAGGCATAATGTTTTGGAAACTTTGCCAGTTTTAAGCCAAATGCACACATGCCATCACACCCTGACTTGACACCCAGAAAACCCAAACATTCTATGCTTAGAATTTTTTGTTGGGATCCAAGGGTTTCTGAATTTTGTTTTTGAGAATCCAATGTCTTTAAAAAATGACATGTTAAATAATGAGGAATGGGAAGGTATATGGGCCAAGAAAAGCATTATAGAGAATGAGAAGAGGAGCTAGGAAAACTGTATGGAGCACTGAAATCATATCCCTTGGCTGCTGGAAGCTTTCTACAATCCTCGTTCTGAATTCAGTGTCTTGAGAAAATACTCCCTGCACATCTTCATAGAATTGTTTTGACACTGAGAATTAGAATGCTGTTTTTCTTTTTTTAAAAGAAGGTTTTACTTAAAAGGTTAAGTGAAAGCTTTTAGGAAGGCAAATTCTGCCCTAGAGTCTAAATTCTGCACTGTGCTTTGATTGTGGTTCTACAAGTTCAGTTCATAAGCACATATATTTTCTAGTAGTAACCATTTTTAAAACTTGCACTTTCCCACTGTTAGTAATAACAGAAAACAAGTCTCACAATATAAACCAACATCTGCAGGAGGTTATCCAGATAATTATTTGTTTTTCAGGTCACAACAGGAAGTATTCCAGTAAGCATGGCATATTTAAAGATCCGTATTCCAGAGCACACCGAAGGGAACAGTCCATTGATGTATGTGACAGCTCTGCACACCAGTCAGGTGAAAAGATAGTCTAGATATTTTAATTACAGTTTACAGTTTGGTCATCTACCTACTATCCCTTGCTTTTTCCTGTAGGACTAATTGCAGTCGTCAACAGGTTTACCATACCCATTGAGTCAATCACCCATCTCCTACTACCCTTCTGAGAAAAACCCCACCCCACCCTCCCACTATATATAAGGGTCTGGTGACTTCTGTTTGAGTGTATCTGAAGAAGCGTCCATGCACACGAAAGCTTATACCCAGAACAAACTTAGTTGGTCTCTAAGGTGCTACTGGAAATTTTTTTAATTTTTTTAATTTATTTTGACTGCGTCAGACCAACACTGCTACCTACCTGAATCTAGTTTACAATACGGTAATAAAGGTGACATGAATGCAATGCAGTATGGAAAGATTAACAATGCTAGGACATCCTGCACCACCATTCCATTGTTTTGCCACTGATTAAGGCTGCAATCCTATACATACTTACATGGGAGTAAGTTCCCTTAAACTGGTGAGCCTTAATTCTGAGTAGGTATGGATGCCTGTAGTTCAAGGCTGCCATCAAGTATGGGAGTAAAGTTATCTGTGCTCAATTGGACTTTACTCTTAAGAGATTTGAAAAGGGTTGAACTTAATGCAGCAGGGGCTGCAAAACAGAAATGCTGCCTTCTGCTTGTGTGAAATGTCCTGTCAGTTCTAGTTCAATAATATATTTTTTATTTGACACATGCAGTAAGGCCATTGCATAGATAAAAGCAGTGGGCATTAGCTAATCAGCTAGATAAAATCTCCATGTCGTCCTTCACATCTATTATTATTATTATTATTAATTAATTAATTAATTAATTATACTCTTTCTAGGGTACTGATATCAGCTGTGATGCACGGATCAATCCATATAAAATAGGACAACAAAGCTATACTGTGTCATTTAAGAAGGAGAACTTCAAAGCTATGAAAGAACTGGTGAGTTGAATTTATGACAGCAGGGGCTGAGACCCTAGTTATTTCATTGTTATTTATAGAAAGTGAATACCTGGACACCTCGTAGTTCAGTTTAGGGGCTTCATACACCCCACACATCAGTCTAGCACCTATCATCATGTGGTTCAGGTTAACCAGCTCAGTCTTAACTAGAAACTGTCCTGTCTGAAAGGAAATGGAAAATTCAGGGTGACTATATGCCAGAATTTACAGGTTGCTTGTAGTAACCCATGGAAAAATTCTTGCAGCTGGATGGGTTGGTGCTTTGGGTAGCAGACTAGAGATGAAATTATATGTTTTCCTCCTTTGCTATCTCAGGTTGTTTACCTGACACAGAAATATGATTGTAAAACTATACTTTGATATATTCATTTGCCATTGATTTTAATGTGTTTCTCTAAGTGCACAGTTAGATTTAAATGCACATTTGGAATTGTAAAGTGTGAATGAAACAAACATAAGTTTGAAACACCTGTGTCATACAGGCACACTCATCAAGAGCCAGGATATTGATAGTATGTTCAGTGGCAACCCAGATCTGTTACTGTATAATGTGCGGAGCTCTTCAAATCAGCAACGTAGCTTTATGTTCTACAACACTGCAGGTTTCTGCTGAACTGTGGAATAACTATTAATGAGAAACAATGAATTCCTAAAATAGAATAAAAATAGTGAATTGCTATACTGACGCATTTTAATGTTATATTATCATCACCCCCCTTTTTTGCAAAAGAACTGCAAGAATGTCCGATGTGATACAATTACTTGCACACTAAAAGACATCGCACTGAAAGCAGAGTATTATGTTAATGTTTCTACCAGAATTTGGAATGGGACGTTTGCAGCCGTAAGTAACATCTATGTTTTAATGAATTACTGGATATTTTCTGTTGTTTAATATTTATGGAGCTAAAAAAAAGAAAAGAAAGAAAGTAAAGGACCCCTGGATGGTTAAGTCCAGTCAAAGGTGATTATGGGGTTGTGGCGCTCATCTCGCTTTCAGGCCGAGAGAGCTGGCGTTTGTTCACAGACAGCTTTCCGTGTCCTGTGGCCAGCATGACTAAACCACTTCTGGCGCAACAGAACACTGTGACGGAAACCAGAATGCACGGAAATGCCGTTTACCTTCCCACCACAGCGGTACCTATTTATCTACTTGCACTGGCATGCTTTCGAACTACTAGGTAGGCAGGAGCTGGGACAGAGCAACAGGAGCTCACTCTGTTGTGCAGATTCGAACCGCCGACCTTATGATCGGCAAGCAGTGGTTTAGACCACAGCACCACCCTCATCCCTTTAGAGCTAAGCACTAAAACACAAAGTTTTGTCTTCTGTTACTTTGCATAACATTGTAAAAAGAAAACATAAATGTAAATGGAGGCTAAATTAGGTGCAATTAGGGGGGAAACCTTGTTGCTACTTTAAAACGGGAAGAGATGCTTTGAACTGCTAACTTGGAGACATGAGCTACACAAGCCGTCAAATGGGATGCTGGAGCGCAGAAAGCTAGAATGGGTTTTGCCACTTTAGTCTGCGATTGAGAGACATCACTTTTAGATTCAGTCTCATCTTAAAAGCTTCCTGCATGTTGGAAGCTTGCATATCAGGGAGAAAGGTTCTAGCCTAGCCCTTTACTAATTATGCTGGCTTTCTCATTTACAGGGAGAGTTATTTATTTTTTTAATGTATCAGGTGTGATTTCCTGCACATGCAGTCTGAAGTGGTGCTGCCAATTTTATTTATTTACTACATTTGTATACTACCCATCCAACCAAATTCTCTGGGTAGTTCACACACACACAAAATAAAACAAAATGCACATTACAAATACAATATAAATTGCAACAGCCGAAAGTCCAACCAAAAAAAATCTGACAACTGATATTAATTAAGCACAGAAGCTAAAACAATGTGAAACAATGTAAATTAGGCATAAAATTCAGCAAGGAGAAACTTAGTATAATAACATAAGCATTGAATAGATTCTGCTTTAAAGGAAGAACAAGAAGACCATTACCTAGTACATGAAATACCACCTGCAAGTGTAAACCAGGCCAAGATGTTCAAATGTTCTTTCACAGACAAAGCTGCCCAATTTGCAATTGCTCGGAATGGGAAAGATGTCTCGAATGTCACAGTGGGACAGTTAGCTTAAGAAAGTACTATATGCATCGCTATCCTGGAATGAAAGCATTAAGTGGAAACACAGATCCTGAAGACTTTGCAGCTGTTTGGTGGACTTTTATGACATATATGAGCAATTGTCCCCATATGAATGTTGCAGCTGCCAAATATGACTGTATATGGAATTATTCACGATATGCCTTGATGTGCAAACAGCCTTTAAAGCCTGCTGTGTCTTTGGTCTTCTCTTGGATCATATGGTGACCTCTTGCCACCCATGTCTAGATGTTCTCTTTTCTTCCAGAACAAGGGAGAGGGGCAGTTTTAATGTCTCACAGCACATAGCTTTAAAAGAGGTTTAGACCAGTGTTTCCAAAACTTGGGTCTCTAGCTGTTTTTGGAGTACAACTCCCATCATCCCTAGCTAGCAGAAACAGTGGCCAGAGATGATGGGAACTGTAGTTCATAAACAGCTGGAGACCTACAGAGGACAGGGCAATCCATAGCTTCTATCCCTGCTGGCTGTGTTTTGCCTCTACTGTTGGAGGCAGCATGCCTCTGAATGGCAGCTTGGAAACCACAGGAAGGAAGAGTTGCACTCAGGCTGTGCTTGCAAGCTTCCCATAGGTATTTTGTTGGCTGCTGTGAGAACAGGATGCTGGACTAGAAGGGTCACAAGCCTGATCATAGCTGTCAACGTTTCCCCTTTTTAAAGGGAAATTCCCTTATTCCAAATAGGATTCCTCGCAAGAAAAGGGAAAAGTTGACAGCTATGGGCCTGATTCAGCAGGATCTTCTCATGTTCTTATCAGATTTACAGTGCAATCATATAAATGGCTACGCAGAATACCGCTGAAGTCCCATTACTCCCAGATAAGTGTGTATAGGATCGCAGTCTTAAATCCTTGACAGACTCAGCATGGAGCTTAAACGAGAAGCCAAGTTACAGGGAACCAGGCAGGGGGCCTTCTCGGTAGTGGCACCCGCCCTGTGGAAGGCCCTCCCACCAGATGTCAAAGAGAAAAATAACTACCAAACTTTTAGAAGACATCTGAAGGCAGCCCTGTTTAGGGAAGCTTTTAATGTTTAATAGGTTATTGTATTTTAGTGTTCTGTTGGAAGCCGCCCAGAGTGGCTGGGGAAACCCAGCCAGATGGGTGGCATATAAATAATAAATTATTATTATTATTATTATTATTATTATTATTATTATTATTATGCCTCCTAAGATGGAACAATTAGCACTATGACCCATTTATATAAAAGTTGAAAGTTGGGAGGTAGCTGTGCATGCCGTTTCTCTAATACCATTGTGTTCCTTTTTAAAAAGGCTCTGTGCCTTAAATAATTGCCTACAATTTATGAAAACCATATATACTTTAATTGCGATATGCTACATTTTTCTGTTGCAGTCAGCGTTCCAGACAGTAGAGTTATCGGCAAGTGCAGGAGTGGATACAAACGATCCAGATCTATTTGTGATTGGAGAAAATGCTTTATCAGTGAGTCTGACTGTTTTATGCTCCAGTCTTGCCACGCTAAAAGCTATTATGTCATTTTCACGCTCATTTAAAAACACATGGCGCGCTGTATCTTCCTCTTATAAAAAGGCTACACTGCTGTTACTGACATGTATAAATTGTTGTGTGAGTTTTAAAGTTACTGGAAACTTAACAGTTTTATGGCATTTCATCTGGCCAAGTTTTGGCTCAAAGGAAACCTAAAGCTATCTATAAAACTTTAAAACTTTGTTATTCAAGACAGTTTTATTCAAAATGGATGTTTGCATGGATCTGATAAAAGTTGGTACAAAAGCACATTTTTTATATTAAATTAGGAGCTTGCAAACCTTCAGAAAAGAAGGTGGCTTTAGATGAATAGATAGAAGGGAAGCAGCAATGGGATATGGAAGTTTGATTCCCAATGCTGAGACGATGTATGGTAAGGTCTACTTATGGAAAAGGGCTAACTTGTATTGATGCCTCTCCATTCTGCCAGATCTTCAGGAGAGATTGTAGTCTGTCAGGTGTCTCTCTCTATGTATTATTGGGATATATTATATAATATACTGTATAATATACTGCCACATTGAGCCTGCTGTCCAATGGTGTGATGGAAAATGAAAATGAATAAATGATGGGTGTGCTGATTTCAGAGCAGGGCTTAAAGGTTTTATCCAGTTGTTTCTCTCCACTCAAGGAAGACACTTCATTCTAATGATGGTTCCTTGAATGGAAGGAAAAAGCACGGGTGGGCCATGGTAATATGGTAATTGGAGGGGTGAGGCCATCTACATGCCCTCTTGATCCCTGTCTGTCAAGACTCAGGAAAGCTAGTTGGATGGGACTGGCAGGATGGGCTGGTGTATCATTACACAAGAGGCATCATCCTGAAACAGGGAGTAGTGTCCCCACTCCTCAGAGTCCTCCCAGGACCTGGAAGAGCTGAATAACTACCACTCGGTCTTGAATGCCCCTATTTCTAGTGTAGGTGATTGAAACTGCTACTGTGGGAAACAGCCCACCCCTTCTGGCAGATCCCTTTGCCCTAAGGGTCTGCCACAGGAGGTAGGCTTTTGCCTCCAAGTCCCAGTTTCCCTAGGAGCAGTCCTTTGTAGCAGCAGCTATCAAGAGCAATGGAGGCATTTGAAATCCTGCAAAATGTCCTGCATGGACGCCGTTGCCACACGGGTCTCCTGTTCCCCAGTGGGCAGTCATTGAAAGCAAGCCTAGGCAAAGCAACAAATGTTGATTTTGTTTTGCATTTGGTGCTGTGTTGAAGGGCTGTCTTCCCCAGCATCCCAGTGAAACTGGGACTGCTGGATAACTGACTTTCTCTTCCCTTTGCCCCTGATGCCTTTTCCTTGCCTGGATGGAGGATATAGAGAGGCAAGAGACTGTGTATAGTAACTAGCCTAAAATTTACATTAATTGCTGTGCCCACTTTTGCCTCTGAACCCCTCCTTACTGGCATGTCACACACACACACACAAACACACACACACACATGCAGAAGGGGTTGAAAAATGTTTCCAGCCTCTGCTCTATATAAACCAGGCACAGGCAAACTTGGCCCTTCAGATGTTTTGGGACTACAATTCCCATCATCCCTGACCACTGGTCCTGTTAGCTAGGGATGATGGGAGTTGTAGTCCCAAAACATCTGGCAGGCCGAGTTTGCCTATGCCTGATATAAACCTTCCCATTTTTAGATCTGCATCAAGGCCTCACTCCCAGTGTCTTCAGAGCCAAGCAGGGACTTTTTCTTGGTGGCACCCCGGGTGTAAAATGATTTCACCAGAGATGCTCAGCTGGTGCCTATTTTCCTGTCTTTTCAGCAGTATGTGAATACAATTACATCCCTCGCCCAGTATTTTAATAGATAATTAATTACATTAATGCTGTTAAAGCTGCTTTTACTGTGGCTTTATAATTATATGGTTTGTAATATTAAATGCTTGATTTTATTTTTATTAGCCACTTGGGAAGATTCCCCCACCCCCAAAGATGGAACAGAAATCTCTTTAGCTAACTTTAAAAACAAATAATTTTCAATTTATTGTGATTTAATTGAATGTAATTGCTGTGAGAGAAGTCTTGATGCATGAATCAAATTAAGGAAATTGTTGTGGTTTCCCACACAGAGAGAGCGAGAGTTAAAATGGGCTATTTGCAGACTGCAATAATGAATGATTCCGCCTCTGCAAAAATCATTATCATGGTCATTTTGTTGCAAAGTACTGTATGTAGAAGACAGACACAATGAAATGTATCAGTGTGTCCACACCCAAAACAGCAGAATAACTATAACAATAAAGCTCTACTGGCAATACATCTGAAATATCTAAGTGGTTTACAGGGTGGAATTGGCCATAAGTTATGAGATTATATTTCATCAAGCAATTTAATTGTAACTTTGCCTTTGGAAGTGAAAAATACATTAAAATGTCCTTCCAGATTTTCAGAGCTAAACCTGAATTCCCATAGATCTTTGAAAACCCTAAATATATTTCGAAGCCAACGAGATCATCTGTATTTATAATTATATTCACTTTATGGAAAGGCTGCCAGCTCCTTGGTTAATGTCAGGATATATTGGCTGATGAAGAAGAAAACAGCAAATCCTTAAAGTTATATTCTTCCAATTATCCAACCTGTGGGTACAATGGCTGTTTAGGAAGGATTTATTCCATATATTTGATTTCATTCATTAGGTGCATCCTAAAATATTCTCTAGGTGGAATACATTGAAACAAAATGCAGTGACTATATCAATTTGGAAATTAAATCATTCACCACCCAGCAACAATTCAACAACAACAAAATCCAAGCAGAGCAAATCCTGCAGTCTCCCATTTTCCGTTTCCCCCCTCAAAGGGAAATACTGACCCCAGAATTTCTGAGTTCAAGGAAGCCTGTTATGTAGGGATGCTGCTGGAATCTGCCTTCACTGAAATTCCGTCATGGAGCCTGGAGTATTTTAATGGGATAAATTTGCATAGGTGAAATGTAAAAAGTTGGAGTATCTTATTCCTCCAAAGGTGCATTTTCTAATACTTTGCAAGATATTTGAAAGCAAATAAAAATGATAAATGGCATGCTTTTAAGTAATTTTCAGCACCCAACATAGTTCCTTCTTTTGTTCTTGGCAGATTAATAATAATAATAATAATAATAATAATAATAAGTGCTTTTTTTGTTAAAAGTTGTAAGTGTATGTGTCAGTTTCTGCTTTCTTCCTTTTTAACACACAGAGACCTGGTTCACACTACATAAGCCAAGCTATCTGGAGATGAGCTTGCAGTAACTTTGCTGTTCCTTTTTACTGCCACAGAGTTAAGACACACTAAGTTTAGCTTAGCAGGTCATCTAAACCCAGTCTCGTAGTTGACCTTTCTCCTCACTAACTACAAACTGTACCCAAGAACAAACCCCCCCAATACATTTTGTGGTTAGTGAAAAGAGAGCTTCTTAACCGGGTTTGAACAACATGATAAGCCAAACCTTGATTTAGCTCAGTTCAGTGTGGTGGTCAAAAGAACCAGTAAAGAGGGATGCTATTGCAAGCATCTCTCCTGCAGCCTGCATATTCCCAGTACGCTGAACTTCGGCTTACTGTATCGTGTGAACCAGGGCACAGTGAAATATTTTTGTATCTTAATTATTATTAAAGTGCAAGTGCAAGATTTATTACCAATGTTCTGAAACCTAGAATTTCTGCTAGAATTCAAACGAAGCAGAACAAAAGGCGAGAGCACAATTACACTTGCCGCTCTCCAACGAGTGGCCAAAGAATGCATGCAGAATGCATTGATCACTTTTGTTTGAGAATTGCTGCTGCCTTACCTTGTCTAACTACAACCATTCTTTCTTTTAAGATTCCGCTCACAATAACAAAGCCCAATGAGAAAGCAGACGTGCCGATTGGAGTTGTGATAGCAAGTGTCCTGGTCGGTCTCCTCTTACTGCTAGCTCTAGTTGCTGCCTTATGGAAAGTAAGTTAACGATTAGGAAGCAATCGTAGGGGAGAAGGCAAATTGCCACGGAACTCCCACTCGTGAGGTGAGAGGCATAGATCCACCACTAGAGGCAGAAAGCTCCTGCACAATCCACTCCGCTCTAGTGGTAAACAATTGAGCTGTTCTGCTCTTATGTCTTGTAGTCATTTCCTCAAATATATTTCATTTTGTGGTTCCTGCTCAATAGTAACCCAGTCATTCCTGGCATAGCAGAACTTAAGAACTGCTTTCCAAAAATTTCCAGAAACCACTGAGAAATCAGCCATGCCTATCTTGAATTCACATACTATAGCTTTATCTGTGGCTGGATTTGAGCATAATGCTAAACTAAGGTTTAGGATTATGTGCATGGAACACCCATTTTCATGGTTTGCCATTATGTCTGAACCCAGAATTGTGATTAATCTTAACCTTGATTTAGAGAAAGAAGCAAAGGTCAGAAACCAGAGTCTGATGTTGGCTTGTTTCTGTAAGCCATAGTTTTCTGTGACAAACCAAGGTTAGTTGAAAACGAAAGCAAAATCTTCCATTCTCATAGCATGCTGTAGGGAAACAGGTGCCCTTGTCTGAGGCTCATGCACATAGCACTAAGCCTTTAATTAAATGTATGAGCTAGCCTTAAGTATCATATACCATACATTATTTTAAATAAATGTATTTCAGTGGTGTTTGCTAACCTCCTTAAAAACTTCTCAAAACATTTTCTACAGCTCGGTTTCTTCAAGCGAAAATATGAGAAGATGGCAAAGGATGTGGAAGATGTGGATGAAATTGCAGAACTCACTAAGGACAGAGAATGAATATAGCAGGAATAGCACTGTGTACACCGACCTTCTGATTCACAAACTTTGCTTGCATTCACACTGGTTCAACAACTTGGGAGTGCCTTACGGATTATTTTAATTTCTTATTTTTTTCCAATGAAAATGTTCTTTTTTATAGTTGGGGGAAAAATTTTACAGGTACTATTTTATTTTAGCAATAACTGCTGGTCAGTTTGGGGTTTTGTTTACAAGGGTTTAAAATATGTTTATTTTTCTTGTTTGTATTTTTTGTATTTTATTAATAGGTGTTCTGAATCAGCAGGACCAGAAGCAGTAAACACTGAATTGTGCCAGAAATACTATGGTGTGTGTGTGTGTGTGTGTGTGTGTGTGTGTGTGTGTGTGTGTGTATATATACACACACACACACACACACACACACACACACACACACACACACACACACACCATTGACTGTCAGGATAATCTTTGTTAAAACATTAACACAGCTGCAGTCTAGAGCTGCTGGATGTGTACAAAAGGCCTACAGCAGTGTACTCTCCAACCTATTCACACCTAACACTAAGCCAAACTTAATATGAATCAGCAAGAATAGTGTCATACTCAGATCCTGCTGATGGACTTCTTGTAAGCCTCTGATTGGCTACTATGAGAACAAGATGCTGGATGAGATGGGCCACTGGAGTGATCATGCAGGGCTCTCTTTATGAAGGCTGTGGCTGGAAGCTCAAAGGCAGCAGGAAGTATCCACTCCTTCTGCTGCGGCTATTCTCTCTTGCATTTGTGGGTGACCATTTTTATTATCACCCACAAATGCAAGAGAGACCATTTTTATTATCTAGACAGCATCTTAAAAAGCAGAGACATCACCTTGCCAACAAAGGTCCGTATAGTTAAAGCTATGGTTTTCCCAGTAGTGATGTATGGAAGTAAGAGCTGGACCATAAAGAAGGCTGATTGCTGAAGAATTGATGCCTTTGAATTCTGGTGCTGGAGGAGACTCTTGAGAGTCCCATGGATTGCATGAAGATCAAACCTATCCATTCTGAAGGAAATCAGCCCTGAGTGCTCACTGGAAGGACAGATCGTGAAGCTGAGGCTCCAATACTTTGGCCACCTCATGAGAAGAGAAGACTCCCTGGGAAAGACCCTGATGTTGGGAAAGATGGAGGGCACAAGGAGAAGGGGATGACAGAGGATGAGATGGTTGGACAGTGTTCTCAAAGCTACCAGCATGAGTTTGGCTAAACTGCGGGAGGCAGTGGAAGACAGGAGTGCCTGGCGTGCTCTGGTCCATGGGGTCACAAAGAGTTGGACAACTAAACAACAACAACATTTTTATTATGTATTTATTAAATGCTTCCTGGGACAGAGTTCCATGGCCAAAAGACTGTGTTTCACCAAAAAATGCATGGGAGCCCATAGTTATATCTACATCTGGGGTCATATTCTAGAAGTATTTAGGCTATTATTGGGCTATTGTTATTGCAAAAAAATATCTGCCTGATAAACTGTTGAGCCCTTCCAAAGGAATACAGCCGTCCAGCCTCCAAATTTGTGTCTTTAAGATCAGGGAAATAACTTTTGAAGATTTGAAATGATAAGTTTTCCAGTCCTTGAAGCTGCAAGTTTGCAATCCTGCAGCTTTCATTCATTTCCGTTAAGCCACATGTTGCAATTTACACACTCCATAGTTTCTACTGCTGATACTATTTTATTGCACTTTTCAAACTGGCACGAATCTGCAGTCCTGCTGTAAATCTAATGTAAATATATAGGTTTATAAACATGCACACCTTTAAAAAAAAGGTATTTTAAAATGTGTTTTTGTACTAAAGAATTCAGTAAGGCATTATTTTAGTGGAATTTGAAGCAATGTTAAGTGTCACAACAGAATCAGATGTTCCAGAGGCAAAGGTCACTCAACTGCACAATTGACTTTCCCTACATATAGCTCTTTTGTTTGTTTCTCAGGTGCAAATTCATCCAACTTCCTTTACAATGGCTTGTTAAGGATAATCCTATCTGTCCAACTTTACCCACCCAGAGAAAGCAGGGCACATTCTGAACCCAGGATTCCTCAACCCTATTTAATGGCAAAGCTAGGATTTCAACTGCACCAGCAGTGTTCATTTCAAACTAGTGTACTGAATACAGCATTTATTGGAAATTGTAACTCCAAGGAGCCTGGCTCTACTAATATACATTCTGCAGTGTCAACACCAATTGAAATTACCAGGAAGCTGTGAGCAATTCTCATAAAGGCTTTATTTGTACAGGGCAAAACTTACCTCTGTGAAACTACTCTAGGGTCTTCTGCAAGTAACCTGAAAGATGGTGCTGGCACAAGCTGAACTCTCTGCATTTGGGGTTTGTGCAGAAGTTCAAAGTAAACCTTGTCCTCCCCACATTGTTATGTACATTTGCACTACCTTTTAAATCCATTGTATATAGCGTGTTCTCATTTTTTATATGATGCATCCAGGTGTAATAGTTTGCCTTTGTGTATGTATATTTTGCACTTTTATTTCAGAATTTCAGAACGGAAATAAAAACGGTTCTGCCTTGAGTAAAATTGAAAGAAACCTGGTGTAGACTACACTGAACTCTTATTTTATATGCCTGCAGTTAGTTAGTTTCTATTCACTGTGCTGGGCATGTAGCTTAGGAAGACTTAGCCCAGCTCTGCCTGCAGATAAATATGCGTTCCAAGTGACGAGATTAAGTTATACAAGTCAAAACTTAACTGTAAATTGATAAGATGTCCTTAAACATACAATTTGCTTTAGTTATCATGGAAACAAGCATCGTTTTACACCTTACAGAGGAAACAAAAAAAATCTGCTTTTCTTTTCCTTTGGTAAACATAGAAAGTATGTACTGTATTGTCACAGGCTTGTTGGCACAGCAGTTTCTCCACTGACCCCTACTGGTTGTTCCCAGTACAGGACCAAGTACTGCTCTTCCAGAGTTGCAAATTCTCCTAGAAATGTTGCAGGGAAATTCAGAATGTGTCTCTTTACAGCACTGTACAGAGTGGTGCTCTGTTGTATCAAAAATTCACATGTCTGGATATGCAAAGCCTGGCAATTCTTCCTCCCTTACTATCGTTTTAATGTAATTCAATGTATTTATAATTTAAATATAAATATTTACCATTCAGATCTTAAATAAGATATATATTTTCACCCTCCTTTTTAAATTTAGGATTCTTAAACTTCAATAAAACATGCTGATCACCCAACCAGGGAAAAACTGTAAGCCTGTGGCCAGCATTCACATCTGATTTTATCCCACTGAGTGCAGTAGCTCTTTTAAAGTGCATACCCATTTACCTGGGAGTAAGACGAACTGAACGGGACGTGGGTGGTGCTGTGGGTAAAACCTCAGTGACTAGGACTTGCTGATCGCATGGTCAGTGGTTCGAATCCCCGCGGCGGGGTGAGCTCCCATCGTTCGGTCCCAGCTCCTGCCCACCTAGCAGTTCGAAAGCACCCTTAAGTGCAAGTAGATAAATAGGTACCGCTTTATAGCGGGAAGGTAAACGGCGTTTCCGTGTGCTGCTCTGGTGCCGGTTCGCTAGAGCAGCTTCGTCACGCTGGCCACGTGACCCAGAAGTATCTGCAGACAGCGCTGGCTCCCGGCCTCTAGAGTGAGATGAGCGCACAACCCTAGAGTCTGTCAAGACTGGCCCGTACGGGCAGGGGTACCTTTACCTTTACTAAGACCCACTGAATTAAATAGGACTTATTTCTGAGTGGACATGCATAAGACGGTGGTTGCCTGCATTACTGCAGGTCCACAACACATTTACACATGGCTTCACAAAACGTATTGGTGCATCAAATAAATAAACAAACGTAAAATCTGTTGCAGGCTTTTGGGCACAACTGAGTTTAATCTGCTTCTAAAGAAGAGTCCATATTTTCAGAAATAAAGGAATGGGCTAGACATAAATAATGGTTGAACAAAAAATTTAAAATTAATTCAGTGCTTTTACATCACATTTTTAACCATCTAAATCTGTCCACAACTCCCGGCAGTCTTATGTTTGAAACCAATAATCAAAACATGAATGCATGATGACAGAAGTATTATCTTCAGACACTACCAAAAGGCACTTAAGTTTATTCTGTTATGAGGCAGCACTTTTAAAAAACAACAACACACTTTTTACTCCTTAACTATTCCCATTGATTGTGATTATCAGCCTAACCCTTTTGACCTACACTACTTCAAGGGTTACAAACGGCTTGCGCTTCTGTAGCTGCAAATTATCCTACACATAGTCAAAGAAGCCAAAGTCACCTTCCCATGGCCACTGGTATGTACTAAACCCATCTGAGAGTTATGACAGCATTCGGACTCTAATAAGCCCCAAAAGCTCCACCCAGTGCTGGAAAAAGTCCATATGCTGCTAGCAGCATGGCAGAAGTAGTTGCCCTAATAACTTTACAGGGAGCGATGGCTCAGGAGTGCCTGTGGTTTGTGTTCAGCAAATGCGATTCAGTCGAACTGCAACTATGAACTATGATGAGCCCCGGTAACCCAGCAGAATGCTGGGCTGATGCTTTGAACTAGCAGCATTGCAGACATCCCATTGTTACTCAGAACGAATCCGCTTTAATGAGCAGATTTGAAATAAGAATTTGCTAAGTGTGAACAACTCCACGGGGACAGTAACTTTTATGTTTACATACCCTAGAAGAAATCACTAGAATAAAAATATATATATTCCACAACCATTAGTGTATTTCCAATTAAATGTTTGACAATCATTTTTTTTTAAAAAATTGACTGTGTAGGCTATGAAGCTGCCTTAATCAAATGACAGAAAGTGGCTTAGGGTCCAGTTGTCATGTGAAAGAGTTGCTAATCTGAAACAGAAGCTTCTGATCTTATCCTTGCAGCCATGCTGTATTATTTAAGCACAGTTAGGTAGTCTCGTCGGCAGAGCTTTATTTCAGTGTCTTGGCCCAAAAGCACTCCTTGTTTTCTTTCCAAGAGGATTCCTCTTCATAGACCTCCTGCAACCAGAGAGCATCATGGATGATAACTGTTGCAAAGCTGATCACACAGATCAGCAAACACAGATGAGGAGAGAGAAAAATGTTCCTGTGGCTGCAACCAACCTGAAGCATCTAGATTTTTAAACTTCCTGTTGATGATGGGTTCTATTAAAACCTTAAAAACAACAACCCCACAGCACAATTCAGGAGAACAGCTAAATGATCAATTTACAAAGGAGCCCTGGAGAGCAGGGAAACTGGCTGCATATATGGATGAATGCATAGACTCCCAAAAGCAAAGGTCAGTGTCCTTCAGTGAACAAGCCTGAAAGGCGGCTCTAGTGGAGCCCAGAATCTCTGCCCCATTACATATCCCCATTCACAAAAGATCTCTTTTATATATTAAGATTAATCAAATACCTGGATCAAACTGATGGGAGCTTTGGTGTGTGTGTGTGTAGCACACGTTTTTAGAAGTCGCAGCAAAATTTGGCAGACACATGTAGATTGACACTTTTGTTTGTTTGTTAAATAACCCTTGGAGAAACTCTACCCTTCTTGCCAAACTCTCCCTTCCAGGCACACATGGAATACATGTAGTTTATTGTATTGAAAAAGGAAAGATGGGAGAAATGACACATACACATACCTTTTTCCATATAGGGACGGTTGCTTTCAAAGCGTTGATGCCATATTGCACAGCCTCAAGAGACTCTGCTCTGTGAGGCGAAGAGATTGCGACCATCACACTCGCTTCACTAATGGGAACCGAACTACACAGAAAAGCGAAAGGAAATATTAGTTGTTTTTATCCGTATTCGCTTAATCTTTAGAGGGCTAAATAAAATCCACTGTCTTTCTGCTAATTATTGCACACTCTCACACACTGCAGGCAAGCTATATCCTAGGAATCTCAAGTCAGAACTGTCATGTCCCTCTCTTATACTTTCTGAGGCAGGATTCAACAGGAAAATTAAGAAAACAAGAGACAGAAATTACAAGAGCAACTTGACGTGACAATAATCGGATCATTGGTCATACATACCCAAGTCTATGGTGTATAGCTATATGTTTCACCGAAGGCCATTTTAATCTAATATCTGTGCATATTTTCTTGATTTCTGCTTCTGCCATTGGTTCATATGCTTCATATTCTAAGTGTATGACCTTTCTCCCCTCAAAGTTATTTCTGGTAGTGCCTGAAATGAAAGGACGTGTTCAACTGGCTGGTTGGAAAAGGTCAACAGGACAAAAACATTCACTTCAGCAGTTTTGTTAAAGTTGGTTAACAAGGTTATCAATGATTTCCCAGACAGTGGTTCCAGGTCCAAATGAGACCAGTCACCTGAGGAGGGTCCACAGCACACTAACAGGACAAAAGCTCTGTACATGCAAGCCTAGTCCCCAGCCCCGGAGAAGTTGCAGCACTTCTGCTTGTGGCTGCAGACATGAAACTGGCACAGTGTTGGAAACCAATAGGGTTCACCATGAAAGGTTGTTTTGACAGGGTTTGGGATATACAGTGGTACCTCAGGTTACATACGCTTCAGGTTACAGACTTTGCTAACCCAGAAATAGTACCTCGGGTTAAGAACTTTGCTTCAGGATGAGAAGAAAAATTGTGCTCCGTTAGCGAGGCAGCAGCGGGAGGCCCCATTAGCTAAAGTGGTGCTTCAGGTTAAGAACAGTTTCAGGTTAAGAACGGATCTCCGGAACGAATTAAGTTCTTAACCCAAGGTACCACTGTAACTGTCTCTGGATGTTCACATGCTTAGAGGGGTAACTAAAAAGGACAATTCTGACAGAATATGGATGATTCTTTCTTTCTGGGAACCAGCTGCAACCAACTATGTAAGTTCTGTAAGGGTGATTTTAAAAGGGGTTTTTTAAAAAAATATATACTGGGTTTCTCTCTTATTCCAAAATTCATACTACGTGCATCAAACCTACCTATAAATAAAGACACAGCTCCACAGCAGGGGGAAACCACCAGTGCCGATATTTCGTCTGCCGAGAGCTTCTCGTGGTTCAATTTTATCAAGTCCTTGGGCTCATCCTCACTTACGCTCATGGCTTCTCTAGGAATAAGCGGTGGTGAAATGAAAGTTATTACCATATTTTCCCGTGTATAAGACGATATGTTTTCCTTAGATATCATATGCAAAAAATGCAGGTCGTCTTACACACGGATATCAGGCAATTGGTGGCAGCAGCCAGCAAGAGATTGGCAGCGGCGACTGGGCATGTGATTGGTTGCTGCGGCAAGGCCTGCTGACGAATGGCTGTGGCTGCAGCAATTGGGTGTGCTATTTACGACAGAGGTGAGGCGTGCATGCACTCAGCTGTGGTTGTGTCGAGTGGGAAGGTGGGCTTTTGGCAGTGAGCGTGCAGACGATTGGTGGCCGCGGCGATGTGTGCTATTTGCATTTGCGGGCAGGTTGTAGAGTGATTGGGGGTGGTGCCCCTCCCCCCAAAAGCTGAACAACTCTGGGCAATCCCCCCCTTTTTTGTGGTCCAAAAAAATAGGGGTCGTCTTATACATGGGGGTGTTATACACGGAAAAATACGGTACTCCAGTTAATGGGATCGTTTGCAAAAATGCTTCTTGACCTGCTACTAGAATAATAGAAATTCCAGGTCAAACCCTTAAATGAGTGTATTTAGAGTGTGGATGCTGGAAAGAGAGAGAAACCAGCATCACAGTGTATCTGGCATGTGCAACTTGGGCCTCATCTGCATTGTACATTTAAAGCTGTGCCATGCCACTTTGAATAGTCATGCAACCAGTTCAACCAGTGTGCTGTGACAGCCTGGGATGCCTTGAATGATGGTCAGGGGTGCTGCGGACAACACTGGCCCTCTTTCCTCCCCTTCCTCCTCTGATGCCCTCTTGTGTCTCTGCCTGCCAAAGGCTTGCATAGCTGTTTGTTGCAGCAGCCCTGGCTAGAAGCTCGAGGGATGAATGGTGCCTCTGGGGCTGGCCAGGGGGCGCTGGTTGCCAGGAGCTGAGGTGGCCTCAGAGTAAGCAAGCAAGCAGGCAAGGGTGCCCAGCCAGCCAGTACTATAGCCCTTGCTGTTGGGATTGGACAGACAAGTCCCAGGCCCCTGTTGGGCAGTGTGAGGAGGCACCTCTCTTTGGGGCAGGGGCAGCTCAGAGTCCAGGGGCAGCGGCAGCGGCTGCCCAGAGGACTTCCAAGGAGAGAGGAGAGGAGGCTGAGGGAACCCTCCACAAGGGAGTGTGTTTGAAAAAGGATGAGAGGCTGCCAGCTCTGCAGGCAAGGGGTGACATAACTGGGCTCCTGAGCCCCGCAGGGGTGCCGCAGAAAGAATGTAATTGGTCAAGGGAGCCATGGACTCAAAAAGGTTGAAAACTTCTGTTTTAGATTTAGAAATTCAGGGATTTCTCCTCCTGTGAAATTGTGCGGGGAGCTCCATAATTAGAGCTAGCTTCCTACTCAGAAATTCATCCCCAAAATGTGGAAAGTAGAAGGAACATGGTTGAAGAGGGCAAGTCTGTCTAGTGGGACTTTGTTTCCCTGCTTCTAAATCACACAATTGGAAACATATGAAGATCTGAACAGGGATTAGGTTATTCTTAATTGCTTCCACAGGACACAACTCCTGTTTGTGTAGAGAATCGTAATTTTTGCACCTGTACCCATATCATGTGTGCAGACACACCATGTTCATACCTCATCGAGTGCCGAGAGGCTCGTTCACATGTTACACTGAACACAAGAAAAAGCAGTCTCGACACATGCACAAGCTCTGGTTTCCAAGGGTGTACACTTGTTGATTTGCACAGCTCAACTACTATGTATACACGGGACACAGAATGCATATCCACTGAATGTTACCTGTGAATAACTGAACCAGTGTACAGCACAACTCTTTCTGTGCACTCATTTAACGTAACATGTGCACTCCCCTAATCGAATCGGCCTTTAGGAAGACAAGAGCACACACCTGATGCCGTCTTTCCAGGGCTAACCTCCACTAATAGGGGGGATAACGGCAACCTCGTCCCCTGGGTTGAGGACCACCAGCTGATCCCCAAGAAGCACGTACTCCTGGCGGACAGCAAAGACGACTTGATCCTGTATAGCAGCGAGCCTAAAGAACGACATCAGGAGAAAGAGTAATGTTTCCTAGGACAACACGGGCCTGAGGCTAAACAACTCAAACCAGCTGAAGCGGAATCAGGTATCCCAAATGTGAAACCGGTTCCTGAAAAGAGCTAGTGGCAGGAGAGACTCACAAGGTGGGATAGAGCTGCTATGCTAGCTTTCTAGCAGGTAAGCAGGTGTGGCTTACCAGTAGGGAGAAGGTTAACGCAGTCAGGAAGTCCTGGCTACCTTGTCCATCCTGGTAAGCAACAGGGAACCACCTGCCAGGAAGCTAGCATAGCAAATCCGCTCCCTCTGGTACGCCCCACAGGCTCTGTGACACACACTTATCAAGACCAGTTCCTAAACTCTGATTTCCCAAGCAACCAAGAATTCAAATGGACAGTAACAATGCTGTTTGCCACTTGTTTCTTTGAGGAGACCATCTGCCTACAAGGAAATAGAAGGACCACCACTACAGGTGGTGGTAAATGGAATCTCAGTGTGATGGTCACAGTAGCCTTTTCTAACCTGGTGAATGGGTGTAGCCAAGGGGGGGGGGGCAGCTGCCCACAAAAATCTATAAAAATATGTAAATAACTGAGGTTCTGCCCCCTCCCCAACATGAAGCCTGCCCCCCAATAAATCATGACCTGGTGCCCTCTGAAAACTACAAGTCCCATCAGCCTCTGCACTACCTAGGCCGGGTTGTTATTATTATTATTATTATTATTATTATTCAACTTAACACCTCCCTATGCCTGGAGGTCTCAGGGCAGTTCACAACAAGACCACAACATATAACATCAAGCCAAAAGCAGTAACCCAATAATGCCCCCCCCCCACATGGCATGCTAAGTCTAGAACATATGGGTAGCACCAGGTTGGCAAAGGATAAGTTAAGAGGGTCAAACAAGGGCCAGCAGACCCAAGTTTGGCTACGATGTTTTCTGGGTGATCTTGGGCCAGTTACACACTCAAGAGGCAGCATCTTTTACCAGTCTTTTACCATCTTTTACCATACCTTGAATGCCTCTTGACAATTTCTTCCCACAGCTGCAGGGATGTTATCTGTTGGGGCACGGAAATGGTCTCAGTGCGGACACCGGCTAATTCGGCACTTTTTGCAAAGTACAGCACTACCACCTGTTTTAGAAATGCAAACCAGATGGATAATGATAGTTACTCACCTATGGCTATGCAAGCTACTATGAGTTCTTCAGAGGAACAAGAGCAGGGTTGTGAGTGAATAAACCTACCCTTTTCTTAGTTGCCCACAACATACGTTATCTCACAAATTCGTACAACAGCCCGGCACGATCAACTAGCATTATTATTCCCATACCGGCTGAAGATCAGGATAAAAATACATTCTTAAAATTGTGAGACTACACATTGTAGCAATGGCTCACCTAAGGCCATAGGGGACTGCGCTGGACCATCAAGAAGTAATTTTTTTCCGCCTTCCTTGGTCAGCAAACCTGCTTGGAAGCAAGTTTCACAAAGGCCAAGGCAGTCAAGTCAGGCTTTTTAAACACAAGCACAACAGCAGTGCTGGTTTCCAGTGTAAACAGACCAAATGCACTCAAGGAAAATAAAATGAAAAAAGATTCCCTGCAGCTCGGTTCACATCAGTTAAGAGCATGGAACCAATGTATATATAGATAACTTCCAATAAAGGGATAGTGGATAAAGGTGCAGAATTGCAAGCTTTTATTAATAAAATGGGAAGTGCAGAAGTCCTTCTGTGCACACCTGTGGGATTGAACTGCACAGCACAATGCCAGGACCAAAACAGCATGTTTACACCCACTTCTAAATGACTGATCTGGGTTTTTGAGCTGTAATTTAACTCCTACTGCTGCTGTTTCTCCATGACTTTATTCCGAGGCTTTTTCCGAGGAAGAAATTGTTGCTGTTGGTGTGGAACTTCTACTTTATTCTCTTAGTTCGTTTCACGCTACGAACCACCACCTTGGGCAGCTCCGTGATGATCCCGAAAGGCAAGACGCGGAGCTTGCATTTCAAGCAGCGCTCCCTAAAGCCCAAACCCCGGGGACCAAACTGGAGAAGCTCGTGCCTCTGAGCGCATGCAGAGGGCTTACCGCCCAAGCAAACCGACGCTCCCCTCTCTCCCCAAGGCTTCCGATCAGAGGCCAAGGCTAACGGGGAACCAGCTGCCTCCCCACCCCGCCCCCTGCTCAGAAATGCCCTCTCCGGGTGGCGGGGAAGGGGGCGGCGTCTCATGGCGCCTAGAAGCCGAAGGCCCAGGGGCGGATCGTGATCGAAGGGACCGAGGGGGGATCGCAAGCCAGCGATCGCGGAGGGAGGCTGGGAGGCTTGCAGGGGAGCTCCTCCTTCTGCGTACCTCGCAGCTCATGGGCGCGCCGTCCCGGGCAGGCAGCTGCCCCGCTCTACTTTCTCAGCGATCGGCTTGCGGGTTTCTCCTTTTTTGCGCCTGCGTCGGCTCCGGGAAAGGCCGCGGAGGCGACTAAGCCGAGCCGGCCTCTTTCGGCGCCGCCTCCCAGCGGCTCCACCTCCCCGTGGGCTGGCTTCTCGGAGCGGAAAACCGGGGGAAAGCTCGGAGCGGGAGGGAAGCCGGTCGCTTTGCTGCGTCTGCAGTCCAGGGAAAAGGACGGAAGGCTGCGATCCTGCACCCACTTACCTAGGAGAAAGCCCGTTGAACTCCGAGTAGGCAGGCGCAGGATTGTGCTGTAGGGCTGCAGCCTTGTAGAGATCGTGGGGAAGCACTTGCGAGTATAGATGCGTAGGATCAGGCTGCACAACCCGGGCTTGGCTAGGATATGAGCACACGCGTGCAACTAAACCCCAGCTTGCTCCTTTCTTGCGGGATATTTGTACAAGGCCCGGAAGGCGTGTGTCCTTGTCATTTCATACGCACGTGATGTAAGAGATGTGCTGTAATCAGGGCCGGATTAAGAGGTCCTAACACTTAAAATATTTTGGTGCCCCCATATTTATCTGAATCAAAATATAAACAATAATGAACCGTGATACACACACACACACACACACACACACACTGTTTATGTGTATATATAAATTTTTCAAAATAAAAAAGCCTACAATAAGATGGAAAATCATGTTTATTTCTGTATACTTCCACTTTGCAGTTAGAAAAAGTAGGAGAACATTTTTCAGATATAAAGTCTTTGATCAGAGACTCAAAACTAATCTTACACAATACACCTGCTTCTATATTTAGTTGAGATATTGTATCCAGCCTCTCTTGTCACATAGTTGTTCTGTTGATATTTTTAATATACTTCAACTGAGAAAATGAACACTCATCTGAGCAATTTGTGACCATTAATGTTAAAAATCTGGCAATGGAGCATTTCCGTGGTGCCGCCCCTTGCCTTAATGTCCTAAACACGTGATTATTATGCTTAATGGTTAATCCATCCCTGGTTATAATCCACACACCATATTTATATAGATTGCAGCAACTAATAACAATTTGTAGAACGCTTCTGCTCTCTATGCCTACCTCACCTGAGGGAGGTGGAACTGCCAAGATCTTACTGATCTTAGCATCCAGGATGGTTGGTGGGGAAGGAGGTGGTCGCTCAGATATTTGGAACTGAAGTCATTTAGGGTTGTAGAGCACCTTGAATTGGGCCTGGGAAAGGCCAGGCAACCAATGCAGCTGTATCCAAGTCATCTTCAAGGGCAGCCCTATGTAGAGCACATTGCAGTAATCTAATCTAGAAGTTACCAGAGCATGGAGTACAGTGGCCACTTCTGCCCAAAGGAAGCCAGAGCTGGAGATTTTAACAAGAGAACATTTTCTTTAAATAGGGAAGGAAGAAGTGCAGAGTGGACCTTTCCTCCAGGGCTTCCCCAACCTGGTGCCCTCCAGATGTTTTTGGCTACAATTCTCATCAGCTCCAACTAGCATGGCAAAGCACTGGTGCTTATGCTTTGTTTGTTTGTTTTAGCAATCTTTTTATAATTTTTATTAAGTTCTGTTTTACAATTTGGAATATTCATTTAAACAACCTTAAAATATCAGTGACTTCCCTTCTTCTTTCCATGGTTCATTTTACATATCATAAATCCCTGCATATTTTACATAAACTAAACAATTCCATTATTACATCCATCAAAACTTATTTACACTGATGAATTTATATTAATGCTGCCAACATTTTCAAATGTACACAGTTTTCACCCATATATTCAACAAACATTTTCCAATCTTTAAACATATGTTCTCCTTGTTCCCTTATTCTATATGTTAAGTCCGCAAGCTGCACATAGTCCATCATCTTAAGTTGTTTTAGCAAGCCTTAAATGTTTTTTTTGTGGGGGGGGATAGCATATATTTAGCTGAAGTTTTCAAACTCCACCAGTTTTAATTTGTTTTAATTTGCAAGCCCTATGAGAGACAAGACTAATTCTGCACGCAGACGCAATGCGCAGACACTGTGATTCTCTTAAACTTCACCCCATTTTTGTTCCCTGTTTGCAATTTTATTTAGCTGTGACATGTTTTATTGCCCATTTCATTGCTATGAATGACAAAATTGAAAATGGGAGGTAGAAGGTGCTGAAAGTGGGTGCGCTGGATGGGGATGGGGAGAATAAACCCATTTTATTGACTAGTGTCCTGTCTAGATCATTAAAATAGTGTGTGTTGCTGCCAGAATATAGTTGTGTCTCTTTCCTTGATATGTTTGCCCCTTTGCCCTGGTTCTGCCAGTTCCCATTGCTTTAACAATGGAGGTACTATAGAGCTTATTTATCCATTTTGACATTTACTGTAATATTGATTTCTTGCTAAAGTTCCAACTACGGTGCACATTTTATGCACTGCCCACATTTTGACTTGTTTATATACAGGTCTGCAGTAAAGGGATAAAATAAAATAAAAAAGCTGGTGGGGGGGTGGGGAGCTGAGTGCATCAAAGTGTTCAGGAGAAAGAGAGAAAATGCTGCCTTTTTTGAAAGCTTGGATTAATGGTATCTGACAGCATTTGCTGGGAAAGGAAGTTGCCCATCCCATTTCTTGCAAATGCCATGAAACCTCTCTTAATATCTCTTTGCTGACTGGAAAACTAGACTTTGCTGAGCAGTTGTGCATGTGCACCGAATCTTCATATACAGTGGTACCTCTGGCTACATACTTAATTCGTTCCGGAGGTCCGTTCTTAACCTGAAACTGTTCTTAACCTGAAGACCTCTTTAGCTAATGGGGCCTCCTGCTGCTGCTGTACCACCAGAGCACAATTTCTGTTCTCATCCTGAAGCAAAGTCCTTAACCCGAGGTAATATTTCTGGGTTAGCGGAGTCTGTAACCTGAAGTGTATGTAACCTGAAGCGTATGTAACCCGAGGTACCACTGTATATGGAAATGTTGGTGTATGGTTTATCATATACAGTATTACCCAGTGGCATGTGGTCCAGTTGGGTGAATGGGGCATGTGTGATCAAGCTTCATTCACATCTCGCAGTGAGGGAACCACCAGAAGGCCCTTGGAGCTGGATCTCAGTGTCCCAGCTGAACAATGGAGGTGAAAATGCTCCTTCAGGTATACAGGGCTGAAGCCATTTAGGGCTTTAGAGATCAGCACCAATGCTTTGAATTGTGCTCAGAAACGTACTGGGTGCCAGTGCTGATCCTTTAGGACCTGTGTTATATGGTCCCAGCAGCCACTCCCAGTCACCAGTCTAGCTACTGCATTCTGGATTAGTTGTAGTTTCCAAGTCACCTTTGAAGGTAGCCCCACATAGAGCGCATTGCAGTAGTCCAAGTGCAAGATAACCAGAGCATGCACCACTCTGGCGAGACAGTCTGCGGGCAGGTAGGGTCTCAACCGGCGTACCAGATGGAGCTGGTAGACAGTTGCCCTGGACACAGAATTGACCTGCACCTCCATGGACACTGTGAGTCCAAAATGACCCCCAGGCTGCACATGTGGGCCACAGTTACCCAATTCAGGACCAGGGAATCCCCCACACCTGCCCGCTCCCTGTCCCCCCAAAACAGTACTTCTGTCTTGTCAGGATTCCACCTCAATTGGTTGCATTAAACAAGAAGAACAAAGTACACATGAAAATCCATTAGCGTTTTAGTGTCTACTTTTCTAAATATGCACATTCTGGCAGGCAATTTTCTCTAATGTAATGCATTTTTTAATGTTATTTTCACTAATACACGCATTGTTGTGCATACCTTCCACTGCTACATGGACTTTTTGTACATTTTGGAGGCATAGAGAACTGCACTGCGACATTAAGAAAAGTGAGACTTTTGAAGGATACCTGTGTTTCTGTTTTGTGTTTTGTTTTGGGAGGTTAGAATGGTTAGGATTCTACTGAAATATATATTTTTTTCACCAATCTGTGCTCAGAAGTAAGCCCCACTGAATTCAGTAAGGCATACCCTCATGTATGTAACACATACAATCCCAAGCACACCTACCTGTGATTAAGCTCTATTGAACAGAATGGTACATTCTTCTGAGCAAATGTGTATATCGGATTCCCCTGTGGGGTTGCAATCCTGTACACGCTTTACTTAGGAGAAAGCCCTGTTGAGCTCAGTTGGACGCCTCCGTAAACATACTCAGGATTGTGCTCTAATTCTATTAAATGAGGAGACATTTTGGCAGAAACAGGATCGGCTTTTAGTTTGACATGAAGCGAGTTTTTTAAAACACACACACACACAATCCAGGAAGGTTTGTCAGCATCAAGCTAGTCATGCTCTGTTAAACCAGTGTGATCTCTGTCCAACTCCCTCAGGTTAGATTAACTCTGAAGGCCCTAGATTTAGAATGTTACCCTTTTGTGTTTTGATCTCCTGTACGGAGAATCTGAAGAGGTTAATTTTGTTGCAGTGAAGCATGATCTCCCATTTGTAAAAGACATGGATGATTAACTGCTGTTACAAATTGAGCTCTGCTCAAGACATCATGTGCCGGGTAAAAAAAAAACTTGACCACTTGTAACCATGAATAACCGTTTCCTTTTATTCTTTGCCGGGCTGCATAATCTTGGATCTAAACATCTGACATTAAATCCATCACTTTCTTGGGAGACATGGAAACCATCCACAGCTAGGGTCGCCAGCTGACCAGGAATAAAGAAGCAGAAGCTGGTTTGGTCTGCTGTCGGGCCTTTACCAAGTGGCCTCCTTTGCAGAAATCTGCTTTCCGTGGCCGCATGACATGGGGAGAATGACTGCCTGCCAATGTCTGTAACTCAAGCTGCCATTATAGGCAGAGGAGCAAAGCCCATTAAAAAGCTGGCAACTGTGCAAGAATTCTATAGAGATGGGAAGGAGAGGGCAGTGCCAGTTAAACTGAAAAACAGGAGGCAGGTTCATTACTCAAATGTCCAAATTGCATAGATTCTCATGAATAAGCATTTCACGAAAGCCTTGCAAAATCCCACCCGTCTCTCTTCTTCAGGGAAAGACAGTAACTTTAAAAGATTTGCAGTCTTTGATGGATGAGAGCCAGGTGTCTCTGAAACGTCGTTCCATACCACCCTCACAGTTGCTGCACTAGCTGGAGGTTTTCTTGGAGGGGGCAGTGCAAAAAAATAATAATGTTGCGGTTTGAAGTGCTGGGAAAATGTTCCACTCCCAGTCTTCCAAATATTTTGGACACTGTGTCTACTTAGATTAAAGCAAGGATGGATCAGATTTTGGTTTAAGATAGAAATCGCACTCGTGGAAGAGATGATGCTGCTAAAAAAAAGAGAGAGGAAAATTATCATTTTCTGCAGTGTAACCATTTGGGGAAATTAATGAGATAAAGCTTTCTGCATCACCACCCTGCTGGCAAGGTTTCGGTTCAAAAAGTACTAGAGCAGGGACAACTGTGGCTGTTATCTGGGTCTTCAAACAGCAGTTTGAACTGCAGGCATTTTCAGATAAAATCCCCTTTCAGAGATGCTATTCTGCATGCAGAAGGGAGAGCAGATCAGCTACGCACGAGCATGCCTGTCAGCTGCAGCTATTTGACCAACCGTCTAAACAGAGAGCTTATGCAGGGGTAAGCAACCTTTTTACATTCAAAGGTTATTTAACCTTTAGGAATAGGTGTCTCCTAATAACTCTCAGGGGACATGGGTGGCGCTGTGGTCTAAACCACAGAGCCTAGGACTTGCCGATCAGAAGGTCGGCGGTTCGAATCCCCGTGACAGGATGAGCTCCCGTTGCTCGGTCCCAGCTCCTGCCAACCTAGCAGTTCGAAAGCACATCAAAGTGCAAGTAGATAAATAGGTATCGCTCCGGCGGGAAGGTAAACGGCATTTCTGTGCACTGCTCTGATTTGCCAGAAGCAGCTTAGTCATGCTGGCCACATGACCCGGAAGCTGTACACCGGCTCCCTTGGCCAATAAAGCGAGCTGAGCGCCGCAACCCCAGAGTCGGCCACGACTGGACCTAATGGTCAGGGGTCCCTTTACCCTTTACCTTTAACAACTCTCAACACCCTTAACAGACAAGAGACCTAGTGCTATTTTCAGATCTCTCGCTGCTAAAATGCCACTTGAAAATGAACAAATGGCAATAGCCACATCAACATGCAGATCAATGTAAATCCTGATGACTTTCCTTAAGGACCCATCGCATTGGCTTCAGTATTAAAATGAGCACAACTTTTTTCTTTCGGGCAACCTGGTCCTTTGATCCTGCTGCAAAAGGGTGTCACTGATGTACAAGAACCGTTAGCTCAACACAGGATCAAGTCCTAAAAGCAAGCATGATATAAGATTTGCTGGGAAGCCCTACCTAACTAGATATTGGAGCATTTATTATTATTATTATGGCCTGGCTTTTATTTTTGCCAGTGATTCACTTCCTATGAGCAATATATTGGATAGGTGTCTTTAAGACTGTAGACTGCCTTGTCAATTATCCCACTGGAATTGTTGTCTCACAAATCACCCTGCTACTCCCCTGGTTTCGTTTGTGCTTTGTGTTCCTCTTGGTTTTAACAATCTCTGACCTTTGACAAAAGAAAATGGAAATGCTTCTTCATAGTAAAAGGAATACAGTGGTACCTTGGGTTACATATGCTTCAGGTTACATACGCTTCAGGTTACAGACTCCGCTAACCCAGAAATATTACCTCGGGTTAAGAACTTTGCTTCAGGATGAGAACAGAAATCGTGCAGCAGCAACAGGAGGCCCCATTAGCTAAAGTGGTGCTTCAAGTTAAGAAGAGTTTCAGGTTAAGAACGGACCTCCAGAACAAATTAAGTTCTTAGCCCGAGGTACCACTGTAAAGGGTTCAAAGTGTGGTAATAAGAACATTATTACCATACCATGTAGAGCTGTGAATGGCCACTGAATGTAGAAAATGTGTGTTTTGAGATTCCCAGTCTCCTCTGGCTGGTGCACCAATGAAGTGATCTGAGGCAGCTGGCTCGGGGCAGCATGCACCTCCAACTCCACTGGGGCATGGGCCCAGATCTTGGAAGGCTGTGTGTCAATGGCATGTCTTGCCTCAGGTACCAACAGATCTCAGGCCAGCCCTGGTGCCAGGGACATACAAACTAAACTTGGATCAGGTGCGAGAATGCACATCTCCAGTGCTTATATTCAACTCCCCATGTTGAATTTGCCACCTTACTGTATTGAGAGGCAATAGCAAACTAGAACATGCTCTCTCTCTCTCTCTCTTTAAATCCTTACTGAAGACTAAGAATTCTTCCCAGAGTTTCAATGGCACCTGGATGAACAGCAACTTTAAAAATATGAATCATACCAAGGTTCTGTGACCACAGTGTTTTTTATGTTTAAAAGAGGCATCCATAGTCCGTTGACCCATGTTATTAACATTGCCTTGGCACCCTTTGATTTTGTCCATTACCAAACAGATGGTACAATAGTTACTTTTTGAAGGACTAAGCTAGTATAATAACCACATCTGGAACTAATTTGTAGCTCCCTAAACCAATAGATCACCCAGGTTTAAGAGGGCCCTTTGGTCTAAAAGTCTCAAACAAGCACAGTCAAATAATCCAAAAGCCTTATGGCTGGTTTCAAGTTGTATCTTGCAGTCCAAACATGGGTGCTTCCCCTCGCCCTCATGTGGACGATGTTTTGACTAAAAATGGAACATGGATGGTTCTGTTTTCTTGGAGCTTGAATTTGTGGCCAGTAGGAGTGAATTGGGTGGGGGCAGGGAGAGCCAAGGAAATCATCAGTCATTTTTTCTTCACAGGGTGTTCTGAGAATTGTAGCTCTGTGAGGAGAATAGGGGTCTCTCAGCACCCTTAACAAACCACACTTCCCAAGATTCTTTGAGGGAAGCCATGACGACTTTAAATCTATTGTGTAGATGGGACCTCAGCCACTTGGAGTAGACTAACTTAACCGAAACATTATTCATCCATTGAACAATAACTTGTCAAATCACAGAGTTGTAGAGCTACCCGGCGTCCTGTCACCATGCTAACCTTGCTGCCCTTTGACTGTCTCCCAGCAATTTGCAGTGAAGTTGGTGGCAAGATGTCAGATAAGCCCAGTTGCCCTACGAACCTCTATTGTGGGACACCCATAAGTTGACAAACTACTCAAGATGCAGCCTAACCAGTGCAGAACAGAATGGAAATAGTGACATTTCATTTTCAAACCTCAGGCATGTTGACTTTTAAAAATCAGAAATATAGTAATTCCCCACGCCCTGCAGACGATGTACAGGAGGTTTGGCCTTTGTATTTGTGATTGGGGGATGTGGGTGTTCTTGTAATCTGTGGCTTACTTATTACCATTTTCTCAAGTTCCATTTTGAACTAAAGACTCCATCTTGGAGTTCCTTAAGCAGCTGGCTCCAGAAAGCTGTTTCTGCTACACATTCTCCTCGATTGACCTTAATGTTGAGAAATTTTCTATGCTTATTAATGATTTAAAAAAAAACAAAAACAAACATCCCCTTACAGTGTTCTTATTTTTAACAAATCCTGGAGCCACCACTCTTTTTTCATCTTAGCATAATGAAATCTATCACAGCAAGCACTCAAGTACATCAATATTGCCACCGCCACGTGTGTCATCCAGGTTCACAGTAGCAGCAGCAAAAGGTTGGCCGGGGGCAGGGGGGGGAGGCAGGACCCAGTAGACCTTGGACTGGCTCAACCTCACCTCTTCCCATCCTCAGAAACCCCACTTTGGGGCTTTCAGCCCACAAGTTTGGTGGCTGGCAGGAGGTTGGCAGAACCAGCAAAAGTGAATGGAGGGATGCCACTGCCTTGTCCAATCCTCTCACATCCCAGAGTAAGGGGGGGTGGATGGATTGCAGCCTATGATAAGTGACCTACAATAAATTAAGAGTCAAAACACAGCACAAAAACAAAAAGAATACATTAAAACAAATCCAGCACAATGATGCATAAACAGACACAGGAAAACACGAGCAGGAGAAAACAGCACCTTTATTTCTGGTATTTAGACACCCCCTAGAGATGTTCCCTGGACCATAAAGAAGGCTGATCGTCAAAGAATTGATGCTTTTGAATTATGGTGCTGGAGGAGACTCTTGAGAGTCCCATGGACTGCAAGAAGATCAAACCTATCCATTCTTAAGGAAATCAGCCCTGAGTGCTCACTGGAAGGACAGATCCTGAAGCTGAGGCTCCAATACTTTGGCCACCTCGTGAGAAGAGAAGACTCCCTGGAAAAAACCCTGATGCTGGGAAAGATTGAGAGCACAAGGAGAAGGGGACAACAGAGGACGAGATGGTTGGACAGTGTTCTCAAGCTACCAGCATGAGTTTGACCAAACTGCGGGAGGCAGTGGAATACAGAAGTGCCTGGCGTGCTCTGGTCCATGGGGTCACAAAGAGTCGGACACGACTAAACGACTAAACAACCAACAACAACAGAGATGTTCCACTTCCCATCAAAGAAGAGGTGTTAATGATGGCTCCAGGTGGCCCTCATTGTAACCACATCAAGATTATTATGTGCAAGGGGGGGGGGGGCTAAGTTGGGCCTTTGCTCCTGAATATTTGGCATTTCTTTGTGCACTGCAGAATCTGAACATTCTAGCCTGGTTGGTCAGGACACCCATCCTGCTCAGATAAGCACAGATAATAACGAATCCTGAGCCAAAATTGCTACCCAGCTCCCTGCTTCATCTTTTCAGGATCCCAATTCCTAGTCAACCCAGTTCGTGTTCCTGCAGGCTGTTTCCTGTCACCAAGATCTAATGAGGGATTCTCAAGGTCTAATGAGGCAGCCCAGAACTGCAGATAGTCTTACAGTGGGCAGGGAAGACTGGTTTTATTGGTTACATCTGCCCTGCAGATTGCCCATGAGTCATTGCTTGCTCTATCCATTACTTGTTCTGTGGTTTCTCTGTAATAGAAGAAAAGAAGACTTGTGCAAAGCCTTTCCTCTTGCTTCTGTAGGCATTTCCATGTGCAAAAAAGTGGTATTGGCTGCATCCAGATGCAACAATAAAAGCAGGGTCATCAACATGGTTCTCTCTAGATGTTTATGGATCTCAACTCCCATCCACCCATGCCCATTAGCCATGGTAATCTGGCCCCAGATCTGGAGCAGATAAGGTCTGCATGCTCAGAGGTACTATTCCAGTGAATAGGACATGCTGGAAGAATCTTCATGTCTTGATTGTGGGCTTCTTAGAGGACTCTGGTTGGCCATTGTAGAAAGCAAGATACTGGACTAGTTGAGAATGTCATCTAATCCAACTAGGATCTTCTAGTGATGTTGAGGTTCACACATAAATACAATTTTCTAGAATATCATCTTCATCATCATCATCACAACACTAAAATCCTAACAAGTGGGAATGTGGTAAAGAGCCAGCTGGGATAGCTTGTCAGAATAAAACTTTCTGGAAAGTGCAGATAGTGGACCCCTGTAGAATGTCAGCAGGACTGTTGTTCCACAGAATGGGGCAGCCACACAAAAAGCCCTGTTCTTAGTTATTGCGGTGTCAGCTTCTGAGAGCTTTGGAAATTGCAGGAGAGACTCTCCCACAAACACTGCCAGGTGTATAAGGGATAAAGCAGTCTCTCAAGTAAGCTGGTTTTGAGTGTTATATATAGGGCTGTATATGTTAGGACCGACAGCTTGAACTTGGTGCAGTAGCAAATTGGCAGCCACTGCAAATTGTGCAAGAAAGGTGTTCTATGCTATGGTCATCCACACAGAATGGGACACAAGTTCTACTACAGTGGTACCTCAGGTTACAGACGCTTCAGGTTACAGACTCCGCTAACCCAGAAATAGTACCTTGGCTAAAGAACTTTGCTTCAGGATGAGAACAGAAATTGTGCTCCGGCGGCGCGGCGGCAGCGGGAGGGCCTATTAGCTAAAGTGGTATCTCAGGTTAAGAACAGTTTCAGGTGAAGAACAGACCGCCGGAACAAATTAAGTTCTTAACCCAAGGTACCACTGTATTTAACCCAATTTGTCGGTGTAACTTGCTGGCATCTGCTTAGGTCTATGAATAGATAATTGTTTGTGAGGCGGGGGATGCAACCCACAATTACACGGCACTTGAAATGGGATTGTGTCTCCAATATTGATCATCACTTTGTCTTTTAAAAACATATTTTTAGTTTGATTTCAAAGAAATAAAATTGGCCGTAATAGCTTTTATTCAGTTCACAGGAAACTGCTTTGTGGAACAATTTCACTGTTCTCATTCATGTGATCAATGAAGAGTTTCCACTTTCCTGAATGTAAGAATAATCATCTCCACTTGAGGGCACCAATTCACATCCTATTACCAGAGTTAATGGCCTCAAGTTGCCTCTGAAATGAACACACTTAGTGGCTATTCATATTCTTTTGCCACTTTCCCACAAAATTGTGGCTGAAGTGACTCACAACGTATCAAATGGATGACAATGAATACAGTGGTACTTTGGTTTTCGAATGTCTCGGAAATCGAACGTTTCAGTTTTCGAACGCTTTCCGGAAGTTGAACATTGCACGTTTCTTCCGTATTGAGTTTTCTGTAAATAAATGCTTTCGGGAGTAATTGCTTCGGTTTTTGAACATTTCGGAAGTTGAACGGTCTTCCGGAACGGATTACATTTGAAAACCAAGGTACCATTGTATAACAATTTAAGAACACCTCACACACTAGGAACAATTAGATACAATTGCATTGTCAGTTATGAGAGCCAGTGCAGTGTACTTATCAGAGTGGCAGGTTAGGACCTGGGAGACTTAGCTTCAGCCAACATACCTCACAGGGTTGTTGTGAGGATGAAATGGAAATGACAAGAATCAGCAAGACCCCACCTTGAGCTCCTTAGAGGAAAGATCTTTGAGGTCCTTGGAGAAAAGGTCTTTTAGCTCCCAACAACAGTCTCTAGCAGGTGTAGGACCAGTTCCAAAGGCAACCCCATACGGAGCTCATTACAGCAATCCAGTCTTAAGGTTACCACTTCATAGGCTACAAGGGGCAAATTACCATGAACCAGATACAGCCAGATGAAGCTGGTAAAAGGCTCTCCTAGCCAGTGAGGTCATTTGGGCCTTGAATGCCAGAGATGTATTGAGGAGGAACCCCAAGCTATGTACCTGCTCCTTTAGAGGGAATGCAACTGTCCTTAACTTCTGGAACAACCTTACATTTATTAAATGTAACTATCATTTTTGCTTTGCATTTAATACTAGATTGCTCTGTTTGTATGTAACACTAAATTTATCTCATGCATTATTTTGAATTTTATGGTGTGTCCTCTATTCTGTATATCTGCATTTCCAGCGTTCTCTGTTTTGATGTTTTGAATGTTTACCATAAGCCAGTTTGGACGCAGCTGTTTGTGGGAAAGCAGCATACAAGTAAAATTGATTGATCTATCAAATATATAGCCCACCCTTTTCCTCAAAATAGCCCAGAGCAGCAAAGCTTTCTGTGATTTAAAAAAACCGATAAAAAATAAAATCATATTTAAAATGTTTTGATTTGTTACTCACCCATTGTTTTTAAATTGTGGATTAAAATACAGGGCAATATTCAACAAAGGTGTCCCATCAGTGCAAGGATTTCGGCTTGCACAATGGAACTCCCACTCCCCAAATACAGACCCTCCAAGTGTCCCTGCTTTTTCTTAGGCCGTCCCTATTTTCAATGGAGAGTTGTTGGAGGGTATGGAGTTATTCGACCCCTGGGTCTGAAGGCAGCCCTGGATAGGGAAGGTTTTTTAAAAAATGTTTAATGTTTTGATTTTTTTATATATATGTTGGAACCTGCCCAGAGTGGCTTGGGCAACCCAATCAGATGGGTGGGGTATAAATAGCATTATTATTATTATTATTATTATTGAATAGGGAAACCCTATTTTCATCAGAGAAATACTGGAGGGTATGCAAATATGCTCCATAGTGGTGGAACCCTTAGAACAGGTTTGGGGGGGTGCACAGGGGTAAGGAGAGGGTGGAAGTTCTGTTGCACAAGGAGCAATCATTCTGCTAATGGAACATGTTAGTTGCATACCTTCCAATGCTTTTCAATGCATTCATCTGTAAAATACACATTCTATACACATACACATTTTTTGCGAACCCTTAGGGCATTGCAAAGTCTAGAGAGGTGAATAATCTGACTGGAAGCATCAGGCACCTGAGGGATAGCTCAGTCGGTAGATCAGTCTAATGTGAAAAGCAGGCCAAATTCACCCCTCTCCCCATCCCTAGAAATAAGCATATGTGTGAGAGGGATGTGTGTGTTTGTGTTTCATGCCACAACCACTGATGTATCCTCAGGCCAAAGGAACTGAAACTGATCCCATAAAATGAAACCAGACAGTGCTCTGGAAATCGCCAGTGGTACAGTACCAACAATTTCCAAATGTTTCCACACCAATTTCCCATTGCCCACATCATGGCTCCTACTGAACAAATGCCTTTGACTCAGCTCTGACTTTAATTAACAGGGGATTGAAGATGTCATTTCCCAAACATTTGTGAGAATGTTCTGGCTCGCTGGGCTTTGGGAGAGTAGTAGTTTCCGCATAGTTCATGAGAGCAAATCAACAGACAGTTGAATATGTAGCCTTTGTATTAGTGTCTTATATGTTCTACATCTGAAATTTGTTCAGAAGATGAAGGAATGATGATGGTGTGTTTGTTTTGGTTTATTATATTGTTTTCTGTATTTATTACAGCCTTTTTTTAATTCCTCCTATCTTGACAAGCTGTTTAACACTAAGGAAAGAGATTCCTTCTACTCCCTAAGCAGATTGTTTCACAAGCAGAACTGTTCCTTCATTTAGGACATTTTCTCTAAAACTGAAAAGAAATCTATGGGTTGGTTCAGATGAAGCATTCTTTCGCCAGCGACTTGTGGTTCTTCCCATGGTTTTCTTTTGGAAATGACATCAGCCCAACACCTTTGCAAAGGCTTCTGGGGCACTCTAGATTCCCATGCCTTCTCCAGAGAATTGCGACCATGTAATCCAACTTGATCAAACCTCTCCATTCTTAAAGAAATCAGCCCTGAGTGCTCACTGGAAGGACAGATCGTGAAGCTGAGGCTCCAATACTTTGGCCACCTCGTGAGAAGAGAAGACTCCCTGGAAAAGACCCTGATGTTGGGAAAGATGGAGGGCACAAGGAGAAGGGGACGACAGAGGACGAGATGGTTGGACAGTGTTCTCGAAGCTACCAGCATGAGTTTGACCAAACTGCAGGAGGCAGTGGAAGACAGGAGTGCCTGGTGTGCTCTGGTCCATGGGGTCACAAAGAGTTGGACATGACTAAACGACTAAACAACAACAGCAATCCAACTTGTGTCACTGGACGTAAAGGTGGGATGGGCACAGAAGTAAAAAAATTAAAAAATGAATAATTTGGGACTGGGTTCAGCTAGCTAGTCCTGCTAAGGGAAGCCCTTGAAAGGACTTCTGCTGCCACTATGGTGCTTCCCTCATCTCTGTCCTCCAAATTCGCTTGGGGTGAGTGGGAGAACCCCCAAAACAGCACACAGGGGAAGAGAGTAGGGGAGATAGTTCCATCAGGCAAGCAGAAACGCTTGCACTGAAGGAGCGAATACCTTAGCACTGTGTTGAATCCCTCCCATGGTCCTCAAAAGAATAATAAAATTAAGACGGAAAGGACTCCAAATGTCTCAAAAGCTATAAAATACATTTCTGTAAGTACTGGGAATGTAATATGTCTCAAATAGATGAAAAAATCCACACAAACACACACAAAAATGATACTTTGTTTTGTGACATGTCCAGTGTGGTCAGTTTTATTCACAGAACATGGAGAAATATTATTTTGCTGTGTTCCCATTAAGGGATGAAGTTGCCTCCAACAACAATGAAAATCCAAGAACAAATGGGCTGTTCAGTTCTTTGTCAGAAATTCAAACCTTCACAGATAATCACCTTTGCCTTACCACTGCTCTGCGGGGTAAGATTTTTGTAAGCTGTTGCAATGATCTGCTGTATGCATTGCTCATTCCAGCAGCGAAAGCGGCGCTAGGAGAATTGCTCAAAGCATTTTTCTGTCTGAAAAGGAAGGCTGATATTCAGTGCAGGTCCATAGGTAGCACAACCTGGCCATATTGTGAAGCAGGCTTAAACACGTGGAGAGACCTGCTGGATCAGGCCCATTTAGTCCAGTGGCCAACCATGGGGACCCTACAATGCAACAAGAGGAATAGGGCAAGATTAAATGAATGAGCCCTGCGAGGGGAGACCTGAGCAAGGACTTCTGGTTGTGAAACATGGCTTTCACCCCCCTCTTCTCCTCCAAATTGGCTCTGGGGGAGTAGGGAGAACCCCTGGAAGAGAAGGGAGATTGTAAAAATGCTGAATTCTTCCTCCTATTAATGATGATGCTGGAGTATATTGTCATTGTGGAGCAGAGGTCTGCTGTTCATTAAAAATGGGGCAGGGGGAGTCCCTACGCCTACTGGGTGTACACAGTCCATACTTCAAGTGGTTTTTGAAACTAAGGGGATGGGAGGTCTGTGGCTCCTAGAAAAACAGGTGCTACACACATGTTCTCAGAGCACCTCGTATGGTGCTTTAGTTTTGGATTAGTAGTAAATAATAGCAGCAATTATAATCACGCCTCACAGTAGTGCTGTAGGGTTGGCATAGAGTAAGTGCAAGATGCTTCGTGGATCTAGGGATTAGGACAGCACTCATCAATGCCGGGATCAATTTAAACTGCCCTTGAAAACCAGACGGTTTCATTTCAAGTAATGCCAGAGGTTATTAGCTTAGTCAAGCTTCCACGAGGCCCTGCTTCTTCTTGTTGTTTTTTTGAGATGAAACACTTTTAACCTTGTAATAGAATGACTCGCATCCCAAATGGCGTGTTTTGTGAATCAAAGTTCCCAGAATTTCAACATATCTCTGGAGGGAATGACGTCTCTGCTGGCGTTTGTTTTCCTCTTCCCACCTCAGAATACCTTGTTTAGTAGTACGTTGCTAAAGAGCGATTGATCTCTGTTATCTGGAAGGGAAGGGGAGCCAAGCAAAATAGCAATATTTTTCAATGTCCCGTTAGATTTGTCCTGTGTTTCTGCCCCATCCCACTCCACAGATACATCTGTAGATTACCCATGTCAGTGAATACACACACACCCCGTATTTTTCCGTCTATAGGACACCTCCTTGTTTAAGATTCCCCCCCCCCTATTTTGGGGGACTCAATTTTAGGAAAATGAGGGGAGATGGCCCCAAGTTGTTGAGCCTCTCCTCCCCCCACAGCTGTGGGTGGGAAACACTCCCTAGATCATTTCCCATGCGCAGCGGCATTGGGGGAAGTTGCGCTCCCAGGAGCACAACCTCCTCTGATGCCGCCGCGCATGGGAAACGACCCAGTATTGGACAACCCCAGTTTTTGACATGCTTTTTGAGTAAAAAAACTTCATCCAATACACTGAATATATATATATATATATATGCACCTTTATTAAACAATGTGTCACAAAAAGTAACATTGGGGTTCAGTTGATGTCTCCATCCAAAGCCGAACTGTAGTTATTTCTGCAGGACTTCAGTCAGAGATACACATGCTGGCATGGCTGCTGCTTACTTGGTGAGGCTGGGGTGGCAGTGAGGTCAGAGTTGTGCAGTTCCACTGGTTGGACCGCCAGATCGATGCAGTTGGTGGCATCATGTGAGCCTGACCTGGCCGCCATCCCAGCATCAGGAGGGTGGCTCTGTAGTGGTGTCCCAGCACCTGTGCCCCTATATCATTTATGTACATGTCCCTTGACAAATAACGAATATAAGAGGTTTCTACTGCAACAATGGAGAATGGATTGGGAAGAAGACTCAGGGTGAGAGGTAGACTGTGTGCAACATGCTCAGGATACCACTATCCCCTTAAAAAAACCCTTCTAGTGTAGCGAATGTGCATGCAGAGAACAATTCCCTAGAATTACAAAACCTTTGAAATACAATAATGCATCACTCTTCTTGAAAATGCAATAATTGCATACTTTCCCTCCATTTGATACAGTGGTTATTGCTCCTCAAGGGGCTTCTTGTCCAAGGCGTTACTGAAACCAAAATCCTAAACCGGAATCCACCACAACCTTCTTGAATGGACCTAACTTTCTCATGAACCAGACCCAAATGCAATAAGACACTATTTCCTAGAGTATGAAGATTGCAAACTCTTGAAGAGATCCAGATTTTGTGGCTCAGACTCTTCTCTCGCCAATTAGCCCTCCTGATAAAATTGTGAGGGTGAAAGAAAAGCAAAATGTTGGACATTAATTGTTCTATCTTGCCTACTTCAAAGCTCTCAAGATGGTAAAAAAAAAGCCTGTGACCATTAATAAACAAAACAATACCCCACCCAGACAATGAATGTGACTTCTTCGTTTAAAAGGAAAGAATGAAAGAACACCAAGGACAAGTTCCAGATAAAGCATTGTTTATGACTGTATTATGCTAAGAGTAAATGACTTTGGACCACAGTAGATTAAAAGCCATGAGCATTTATTTATATTAGTAGTCTGGTTTTTCTCCTTCAGAAAGGTTGGTTTTTTTGTTTTGTTTTGTTTTTTAAAAACCTATTGTCTTTTCGAAGCACACTAACATTGAAAACCACACTGACCCAATTCAAAGATATTTACATATAACAAAGCATTGTGTGCAACTACTGCCATGTATTAAAACCCCACATGCAAGCAACTACATGGTCATCAGATGTGGGTACATATTTGAATCCTCAGAGATCAAAGACTCAGAAAGGGATGACTTCATCTAGCCAGTGCAGGAGTACCAAACTGGAAAGTCACACAAGGGCTCAGTCACCAATTATACATTAGATAGATAGATGATATAGATGATAGATAGATATAGATAGATGATAGATAGATAGATATAGATAGATAGATAGTGTCAGGGAACTGACATCGGAGCCAGAGGCGGAGGCAAGGCTCCCAAGTGATGCTGGAGAAGGGCCCAGCAGGGAGAGAGGCAGCTCATCAGCGGGGGAAGGAAATCAGGGATAAAGGGGGACAGATGGGGGAATCGGCGAGGGGGCTCCAGGACTCCTCGCCGGAGACCAGTGGGGAGAGCACGGGTCCTCCGCTACCCACACCCTCCCTGCACAGGGAGAGTAGGAGGAGACTTCCGAGCAGGGAGAGTAGGAGGAGACTTGGTGTCAAACAGCTTTTATGCTGGAAAAGGTTTAAGAAACGCCCACTGACGGATTCTGCTAGCGACTGAAACAGCCACGAAGTGAAGGGCTGTCCAGACAGAAAAGGTTTAACCAGGCAACCTAGCCAGGAGTGGCGGCAACTTACGCACGAGCAACCCCTATTATTATTACAGATAGATAGATGATAGATAGATAGATGATAGATAGATAGATAGATGATAGATAGATAGATATAGATGATAGATGAGAGAGAGAGAGAGAGAGAGAGAGAGAGAGAGAGAGAGAGAGAGATGATAGATAGATAGATCCCATTATAAGAACGGGGTGAAGAAAACAAAAAAAAAAATCAAAAGATATACATAAAAATGTGTATCAAGCAATGATAGCGGCAGACATGCCTCCTCTTGCTCTAACATCAGGCCTGAAGCTGTTTTTGCTGTAATTACAAGTATTTTGCCTGTGTTTATTTTAATACTGTTGCTGATAAACAAATGCTTGACTGTGAGTAAACTATATGCTTTAGACTTACTTTCCAGTCTGTAACCTGCTTCACTGATGAGCAGGGTAAACAAAGGGGGAGATCAGCCTAATGGCTAATTCCTATGCTTTCAGTTAAACTGCCTAATAAAATGGGGTTTAAACTCTGTCAGTCCTGTGCTTTTAAGTGCAAGTGATAAGCTGATTCTTTTGGCATTTAGCTCACACATGTGGGTCACGGAGGATAAAATATACCGTAGTTAATATAGCTCCTCATCTACCTAATAAAAACCTATCACTCATTAGCTCTGGCCAGCATGGCCAGTCAGGGAGGATGGGAACTGCAGTCTGGCCTGCTGGTTTCCCACCCATGATCTAAAATAAGAAACAACAGACAGTGCAAACTTATTTTTTAATATGATTTTTAAAATTAAGTTTCCTGTTTTACAAATTCAGATAAACATTTTACATACTTAAGATGTCAGTGACTTCCCTTCTTCTCTTTCCATGGTTCATTTTACATATCTTATATCCCTGCATATTTTACAAAAACTATGCCGGTCGGTTTTCCATCATTGCATCCATCAAAACTTATTTACACTGTTGAATTTATCTTAATGCTGCCAGCGTTTTCAGCTGTACACAATTATTTTCCACATATTCAATAAATGTTATCCAATCTTCTTTAAATGTATGTTCTTCTTCTTCTATTATCCTATATGTTAAATCTGCATAGTCTGTCAACTTAAGTTGCCAATCTTCTTTGGTTGGGACAATTTTTGTCTTTCTGAAGCTTGTGGTTTCAACTTGCAATGGTCTTCTTTCTCTAATTTCAACTGGTGTACTTGTTGGAAGGTGAGGTGCAACTCATTTCACTTAGAAGCATCTGTGTGGTGTTAAGGCAGATAGAATGGAAGACCTCCAGATTCCTAAACTGTCTATGTTTCTTTCATCTCTGTGCTGACCTGTCCTTTGAAGTCAAAGTGATGTGTGATGAGTTGCATCTTCTATGATTTTGGCTCCTCTCTCTCTCACTTTTATTAATGGATGGAAACAATATAAATTTAATTCAGCTGCAATTTGGTCTCCACTGAAACAACCCCAAAGATTCCCTTTGCTAGATGGCTACAACATCATTTCCATAATAGTGTTTACAATATCATTACTGTTATTCTTCCGTACACATACAAAATGTACCTTTTCAAAAATCCAAGAAATTAGACAGATGTGGTTATCAACGTTAATAAGACTTGCATCCCCAGTTTTTAAAAAGGTGGAAATAAACTGGTTCAAATTCATTTCTTAGCTGTTGTCTTAAAGAAAAGAAATATATTTCTGTTTGAAAAGAAACAGACTGGTAAAAAGCTTAACAAACTGTTTCATAATTTGCCAAATAGATTCCATCTGTGTAAGCTAATATAACATAAACGATGGTTTGTTTTATTCTGCTGAATAGCATCAATTCCAAGTCTGGCATATTAACATGTGTCATAATGTAGCTGTTCTTCAGATCCTCCACCGCACAGTCCATTGGTTAATGTATCGATTTACATGCATTGTGGTGGGTTTATTAACATATGTCTGTATTGTGCATTAATATCCCCCTTGTAGCCACATGTCTTAACTGTAAGGTCTGCGTGTTAATAGTAAACTTACTCTTAAAAACAAAAGGCAATATCTGTTCTCTCAATTAATGCTTTGACATTGCTATTAATTTTGGAGCGTTTCCCTGTTAAGACACAAAAGAACAGGATCATATGCTGTTATGTAATATAGTCAATTCTAGGATCAAAAACCCCTTGGATTTAATGGGAGAGAGGGCATTTACAAATTCACATGCACTGTTAAGCTATGAAACTAAAGGCGCTTCCTTCAGTCATGCTAGAAGCAGGCATGTTCTACAGCAGTTTTCCCTGACCTGGTGCCTCCATGTGTTTTGGGCTCAAGGACGGTGCAAAAGGATGTACTATGCTTTGCTGCTGCTACCCCAACTCCTGATCTTCCCCGCTCCCTGGGCTTTTTATCTTGTTCTTTTACCAGTGGCGTAGTGTGGGGGGTGCAGGGGGGGCGGCCGCACCGGGCGCAACATATGGGGGTTAGGGTTAGGGGGCGCAAATCCACGGGTTAGGGGGCGCAAATTACTTGCCTTGCCCCGGGTGCTGACAACCCACGCTACGCCACTGTCTTTTACCACTGGTTAGTGGTCTCTCTGCTGGTGAACCACCCATTCAATGAGGGTCTCTGCCACTCAGGTGACTTTCAACTTTTTTGTAAGTCTAAAGAACATTGCAAACCACAGCAGCAGCACAGGCCCTTGCCTGGTCACCTTGTGCTGTAGAAGGACCCTCTTGACCTTTCCTATAGTGAGGCATGGAAGAGGAGGTGGTAACTGAGGACCAGCTCCAAATAAAGATATCAAATCCAAATGTCAGCAGAAAACAATCAGTAATTTTTGTTGCCATCTAGAAATTTACATGCTGGCTTACATATTGCCTTTTAGTTCCTTCTGCAGGTTCCCCACCACCACCACCTTGGAAGGACATCTTTGCCACATGCCTCTCTTAGGGGTGTGCAGATTTCAGTGAGGGTAAGAGGCTATTTATTTATTTAGGGATGCGGGTGGCGCTGTGGGTTAAACTACAGAGCCTAGGACTTGCTGATCAGAAGGTCGTTGGTGAGCTCCCATTGCTCGGTCCCTGCTCCTGCCAACCTAGCAGTTTGAAAGCACGTCAAAGTGCAAGTAGATAAATAGGTACCGCTCGGGCGGGAAGGTAAACGGCATTTCCGTGCGCTGGTGTGGTTCGCCAGAAGCGGCTTAGTCATGCTGGCCACATGACCCTGAAGCTGTATGCCGGCTCCCTCGGCCAGTAAAGCGAGATGAGCAACGCAACCCCAGAGTCAGTCATGACTGGACCTAATGGTTACCTTTTAAGAGGTTATTTGCATGTTGTCTCCAAATTTGTTTCATGTGTGTGTTCAATTGTGATGTTCATTTGGACTTTTCTAAAAAGAGGGAAAATAACCAATTTGGAGGGGAAGATATGGTCCTTTCCTCACCCTGTCTCCTGCCTCTAAGTCCTCCCACATCAGTATATACTCTTCCACAATGATTTTTAAATGTGTGCCTGTCCTTGTAGATGGGGAAAGGGGAAAGGGTTAAGCCCTCCAGCCATTTCGCTCATAAGTGCCCCGTCCAAAGTTGACTTTATTCTTTTTCCATTGGCATTGGTCATGCATGCCTTTAATATTTGGCCAGTGCCTCCATGACCACTAAATAACATCTGCTTAGGGACCTTTGGGCTCTTTGTGATGAACAAAACAGTTGACATGAGACTACAGCCTTCTCCAACCTGATGCCCTCCAGATGTTTGGGACTACAACTGCCATTACTCATGGCCATTGGCCATTCCACTTGAGGCCGATGGGAGCTGGAGTCCAAACTGGCCAGTCCAGTCATTAGGCAAATTGGGACAATCGTCTCAAGCAGTGGGTTCAGGGATGGAGGAGACTGATGCTCCCTGTGTCCCTGCCTCATTATTTGCATCACTGCCCACCAGGCCCTGCTCCCATCATCAATGTAATCTACTGTGGGTATTAACATTGCCATATTACAGTAAAACAAAAAACAAAAGTTTGTTGGAAAAGGGAGACTCCAGTTAGTACAAAGTCACTTAGTTGGAATTCGTTGGCAAATTGTACAGTGTTTATATTGGTCTCAAAAACTTGGGAGTTGATCGCTCACTACCAAAAGTACAGCTTCCAGAAAATGGGAACAACTGGAAGGGTTTCCCTGTGGGCTCTAAAATCAGGCCTACTCAGGCTGGAAGAGGCCAGTGGGAGGCCATGATGGACTCTAGCTTGAGCTATGCTGTCCATAGCACTGTGACATAAGAACAATATGAAGAACCTGCTGGATTAGGCCAATGGGCATCTCACAGTGGACACCCTGATGCCCATGGGAAACCATCAAGGAGGAACAAGCAGGAACCTTCCTGCAGTTTCCAGCAACTGGTATTCAGATGCATACGTCCTCCAAGCATGAAGACAGAACAGAGCCATCGTTTACTAGTAACCATTGACAGCCTTCTCCCCCCCCCCCCCGAATTTGCCAAATCCTCTTTTAGAATAAGGTTACCAGATGTCCCTGTTTCCCAGCGACAGTCCCCAGATTTACAAATCAGTCCCCTGACAAAATCCATCTATTTAGCAGGAAGTTGAAAATTGTCCCCGGATTCTTTGAGAAAAATCTGGTAACCTTATTTTAGAATCACCCAAGTCAATGGCCATCACTGCCTCCTCTGGGAGCAGGCACTGTTTGTGCCGTGCAAAGAAGCACTTTTTAAAAAATCTGTCCTAAAAGAAAATTAATGATGTATGTATCTACTAACTTTTGCATTGGTTGAGCTGTTGACATAAAAAAAACACCCCCAAACATGTTCTTCTTATGTTATCCATATGTATCTAACACATGGCTCCTCCATACTGATGGAGGCTTGTTTGTTTGTTTGCAAGTGTATATTATGCAATACGTCATGGGAGCAACAATAGTGTATTAGTGGTGTATTCATGCTGGACCATCCACACAACATTTTGCTTTCTTAGTTGTTCTGCCTCCTCAACATTATTGCATTGTTGCCATCTTGAGGGGCAATCTTGCGTGAGAGTGCAGCAAAAGTCGAACAACCATAATGAGTGCAAATCATCACAAAGCTCATGAAATCTTATGCAACAATAACAGTGCATGGGTCTACTCAGTAGTATGCCCCACTGTGTTCCCTGGGACTTGCTCCCAAGTAAGGGCACAAAGGGATGCAGCTTGACTGTGTTAGTCTTTAAGGAGCTAGAATGCTCTGTTCTTTAGGCTATGGCCATTTGGCTACCCTTCTGGAACAGCCAAACATGTGCAACATCCATCATAAAAACATAAAAAGAAGACCTGCGTGCCTTGACCTGTCTTTGGCTACCAACATGGTGGGGGGGGGGGGTTCATAAATATGAATGGTTAATGGCAATGGATAAGGTTACTTGTAGAGTGTCATAGGACTAAGTGCTAATCCCCACTCTTAAATTCCACATACGATTAGTAAATTTGCAGATGATACAAAATTAGAAGGTGCTGCAGGCACGGGCAATGACTGCCAAATTGCATCATATTTCGAGGGGGGGCAGGAAAGGAGCTGGAAGTCACAAACTGTGATTCAACACCAAAAATATGTAAGAGTACAACTGTAAAATAATGATCTACATAATAATGATATTCTTCACGGAGCAGCGAAAAAATTAGAAAGCCGGTGTGAAAAAGAAAGGCAGTGTGTGATGATAGCTGGCAGCAACCTACGGCTCTGACAATGTGATCCAGCCACTATCCAGTCTGGGGTGGTGGTGGGGTGTTGCATCTGGCCCTGGATGGGAGTGAGAAATGTGGGCACGTGTTATATACTGAGTTGAATAGGATCCAAAATGCAGCAGTCTGATTGGTCCTAGAACAATAGGATCCAGAATGCAGCAGTCGGATTGGTCCTAGAGCAATAGGATCCAGAATGCAGCAGTCAGATTGGTCCACAGGAGCCACCCAATCCAACTCCAGGTGGAAGTGAATCCGCAACCTGATTGGCCTACAGGAGAATCCCAGAATTAGCCAATCATGTGGGGCCCATTGTGTAAATAATGTATATAAAGCAGACATTTTGGGGGAACTTCCATTCCTCACTACTATGAGCTGAATAAAGAGCATGAAATCCACACTCGACTCAGAGTATATTTCAGCATGCATGCAGGAGATGGAGCCAGGAGGGCTATATAAGCCCAGCCCATTGCACACAGCTGTTTTGGTGCTAGCGAGATCAGCCATGATGATGAAGAAAAAACAGTGGTGGCCCAAGTGAGCCATGGCCGGCAGTAGGAGTCTGATTCCCCCCTATCTGCAGTGGAAAAAGCACCAGCAGGATTTAGAGTGGCAGGAACAAGCAGGTAGGGAGGGGGGAGAAGGTCTGAGGTTATTAGCCAAGGGATTCTGGGCACAGGTACTGCCATTGCCAAGTGCTCTTCCCCAAACCCCATTAAACTGTCACAAAAGAGAGGTGGCAACAGCTCAGAGATGACAGCAAGGGGAAGAATGGAATGATAGGGTGAGTTGAAGTGCCCAGAGAAGCAAACCTGAGCTGAGAGCCCACGGAAAGCAGATGCTGCTGCCGGGAGGCTATTGCAGTGGCTTCCCGCTACCCACACAAGGCTGGACAAGCAAGTCCTATGTACCCTTTGAATGCTCCTCCATCTCTTTTGCCAGCAATGTATAATCTACATTGCCATTCACTAGAGTCTAAAAACTAGCTAGTACTACGAAGAGCATGCTAGTGCTGGAGTTAGTTGCTCTTTCATAACAGACTCTTTCCTGTTACGCCAGTAACCTAGAATGACCTAGAGTGCATTTTTTTGAAAAAGAAAGACCTGATCAAACTCTGGTTTTTGTTTTGTTTTGTTGGATGAACCATCTGTAATCAGTAAAATGACATTACAACACTCCCGTTTGTTCTATTCGCTGAGTTCATCTAAGTGGGAGTTCAAGAGTGTTTGGCTTCTCTCTCTACGACTTTGGGCCAAGAGGTAAGTCCACAAGCCACTGTTGATTCTGAGACACGAAGCCCTTTGATGCATCATCATACAAACGCACAGTTAAGTCACAGAACTGCAGGGGCTTGTCCTGGCTTTGGTACATGAACTGAGCCAAAACTACTCGCAGTTCCAGCAGTGTTGACAGACACTTCCACTTCCTGACAATTTTTCAGCACTCTCTGCGCACGCAAACAGCAGTTCACCTGTATATTTCAGTTGCCTCGCCATTGTACTGTTGTCCTCAAGACCTTATTCTGAGATGCTTCTTTGTGTTACCTTGCGGTACAGAATTGGGCACGCAACATAGGCATTCTCCAGTTGGGGTTCTCAGCACATGAAAGAATCTCACCAAAAAGGTCCTCTGGTTCCTTTGCTGCTCACTTTTAGATGGCGAGTGAAAATGGCTGGCAGACGTTTTCTGATCCCTGAGTGGATTCAGTCATATGACTAATCTAGTTAGAAGAAAGCAGCACCTAGACAAGGATAACTGTGATTTTAAAGATGAATGGGAACCTTTTACAAAATATTTGAAGAAGCAACAAAATGAATTGGACTCTTTGGCAGGTTTTGAATAAACATTCACAAACTCTTAATTGTAATATATAGATAGATAATTTGAGGATTTTTACAATTTTACAACATGTAGACAGAAAGATGTGTTGAGAAACCAGAGAAAGGAGCTGAGGGAAGTCTGGGGTGGGGGTGGGAGGTTGGGTTCTTTGTTTGGGGGGGGGAACAATGTGGATGATGTATTTTTGTTAAAATTATTGTGTTGAAATTTCTCATTAAAAAAAATTAAAAGAAGAAGAAGAAAGCAGCACCTAGAAGGGAGGAAATGGGTGGAGGGAATGAAAATCTGGGGGAATGTCTTCCCACTTAAATTGTTAGCTTCTACCTGAAAAGCAGAGTGTATTGAATACAACACAATTCCCTTTGCTCAAGTCAAGAGCTGTCACTGTGTCCCATCTGCAAGAAGCTGACAATAAACAACAGGCTGGGGGTAACTGGCTGTATGTGATTCAAGCCACAGGGCCACCATAAATTATTTTCCTTTTTTAACCATATACTGTAGGAACTGCAAGCTGAATCTTACATTACCTGCAGAGTTCGACAGTGGAATCTATGATTCTATGAGTTTCCAAAGAGCAAGAAAAAAAAATCTTTATTGGGCTTTCAATGGCTGCAACAATGTTATACAAGTGATGTAGGAACTGTGCCTGCATTAAATTTTAACTGTGTGTATATATATATATAGTCATGGGCTTAAGTCATTTTAACAATAGCCTCCTGAAACACATTGCCAGATGCAGATAAGAAAAATGAGTTATGAACTGAAGCAATTAGCTCCTTAAAAAGGGAAACAATAGGAGAGTGAAGATGACAAATTTAGGAACTTCCAAATTTGCCCTGTAGTGGGATGATTTTTTTCTTCTCTCTCTCTCTCTCTCTCTCTCTCTCTCTCTCTCTCTCTCTCTCTCTCTCTCCTTCCCTTAATTCTTTTAAAATTAGGGTTGAACCAAAACTGCCTGCTCCTTTTGCAAACACCTTTGTCAGCATCAACACACCCCTTTTTGAGTCCCTTTTTGGCACTCTTAAAGAAAATGTTAGACATGTATTATCTTCAGTACTGTTTTAAAATAAAAACCTTTTTCTTTCCAGTAAATCACATTTACATGCAGCCAATCAAGTTTGGCTATGTTCCTATTGATGGCAAACAAAGCTTAGTCAGAGCAAGGATAGTTATGCCTGGGTAGGCTTTACTATCACTCTGAACTACTTTCATTTACCCTCCCATGACAGGGGATGCAGTTTGCCTGAATGTTTCTCAGGGATGGCACACAACTCTCTGCACCACCGCCGATTAAAAGCTGGTAGATTCATGAACAAGAGGGAATTAACTACCTGCGGGCTTTAAGTGCCCAAGGTTTTCAGTCCTGAAAAAATACAGGAAACATATGAAAGAGGGAGGGAAGCCCAGAGACAGCTTAGTGGGGAGTGAGTGTGCCCAGAGGCCATAGATTGCCGACTGATCGTTGGGGAAAATAAACTGAACACAAGTGGGAATGGAGTAGCGTATACCAGGGCATGGCTAGCTGGCTGGCATTCTGAACAGGAGCACTTGGCACTGCAAAATTTATTGCGGAAGCCACTTGTTCAACAGAATTCTAGTTCTATTTGTCCATCTGGTTGATGCTATTCTACCATATTCCATTTAGTGGCAGTATTTGTTAAGAACAACCTTCTGTTGCTGATGGTTCTTTGCTTAATTTTAAGCCAAACTCTCTTCATTCCAAAAACGTCTGTCATTGCCAAACTGCCATAAAGCTGTTCAAGATTGTGCAAGGAGAGTAGGGTAGACCTTTTCTAAAATCCAGTTGGACATCATAAAACAAACTTCATCCAAACTGAGAGAGAGAGAGAGAGAGAGAGAGAGAGAGATGCTTTATTTATTTATTTTACAATATTACATTCAGTAGCACATGTTATCATTCTTTGCTTTATTATATAACATCTATATGCATCTATAGGTTTTCTTTCTATATATCCTTGTGACTTCCCTCCACCTGTGCTTAGCTTCAGTTAATTATTTTTGTTTCATTTAATATTGTGTTAAAGAACTATATTTTTCCTATTAAGCCATTGTATCTTTTCGATCTACTCACCTTAACTTTACGAACTTCAGTCCATGCATGTCAATAAATTTGTTTTCGAACAAGGTTTTCTCATGTAATTCTTCCACACATTCCCACTCTTTCCTTCATTTTTGGTTCGACTGGAATCTTAGCGCTGCCATCATTTTGGCCAGATTGATAAACTCTCAAAGCTTATTCTGCCATTCCACTACTGAGGGGACATTGCCTCCCTTCCACTTTTCCGCTACTAGTATTCTGGCAGCAGCTGTCGCGTATAAAAATATTTCTTTTTGTTTGTTTGCTTGTTTTCAATATTTTTTTATTTTCAATGCAAAATTACAACAAAAATTACAAACATTGAATCCAAAATAAAGCAGTACAAACAAGCAAAAAAAAAAATCAAAACGCAAAAAAACACAAAAAACAAAGACACATATCTACAAATAAAACCACATCATCATTCCAATCGCTACTTATTGATTCCTTCCTTTGTTCTAAGACCTCGAATTTTTTACTCTTTCTAAATTGTTGTGTCTAATGTAGATTACCTCTATCTTTATAGTTTTTGCACCATTTTTCTTTCTTTAACCTTGCAAAGCTCCATTCATTACATACCGATATACTTACTCCAGTAATACAATACCTGATATACTTACTCCGATTGTCCCCTTATGAATGCTCACTCACAGTAAAAATATTTCTTTCTTGTCACTGGGGATGTCCTTTGCGACTGTACCTAGAAGGAATGCTGCTGGCCTTTTCTCAAATGATGTTTTAAACATCTTTTTTAGTTCTTCGTGAATACTACAATAGAACTTTTTCATTTCCCCACATCCCCACCATACATGATACATTGTTCCTTCTACCTTATGATATCTCCAACATACGTTTGATTTTAATTTATATATTTTGGCTAATATGACAGGGGTCATGTACCACCTGTACATCATCTTCATCAGACTTTCCCTTATTGTATAACAGGCAGTAAATTTGATGTCTTGTTTCCACAGCTTTCCCCATTGCTCCCTCTGAATTGCATACCTAAAATCCACTTCTTCTTTTTTTTGAAAAAAATCTACCTTTGTGACCAATGTCCAACTTGTCTTATAAACCACTGATGCTATTTAGTCTCTGTGTTTCCTTCTGGGAACATTTTAAAGACGTGCCTAAAAACATTACTGGGTGCACAGTTGCATTTAATTAATTGATGTGATTAAATAAATTTCTTTAATTAAAAAGTTTGAAGCCATTTTCAAGGCACATTGGATAATACAACAGCTGCACAGCACAATATTGCTGTATGTGCTGTATGTGCTCTCCTAATTTTTATTACCTGAAAATCACAAATATGCTAAGGGCAAAAAAGTATAAGTAGATAAGATTCTATGTCAGGATGTGCTGCAGTTTGTGAAGTTACTCTGAAGTCACACTTGTGCATGATCACTGGTTGGCACTATGCATCAACAGCCATGCTTCCCAGCACCTGTCTCCATGCAGCCGTTCTTAATACAGTTGTACCTCGAGTTAAGTACTTAATTCGTTCCTGAGGTCCATACTTAACCTGAAACTGTTCTTAACCTGAAGCACCACTTTAGCTAATGGGGCCTCCTGCTGCTGCTGCGCCATTTCTGTTCTCATCCTGAAGCAAAGTTCTTAACCTGAAGCACTATTTCTGGGTTAGCGGAGTCTGTAACCTGAAGCGTATGTAAACTGAAGCGTATGTAAACTGAAGCGTATGTAACCCGAGGTACCACTGTAATAGGCTATAAAAGCACACACTATGCAAAGCAGATAAATCAGCCAAATAAATAACTCAAACAAACAAATAGCGCTGATATGCTTATTGGTCATGTTTAAGCCATAAAAATGTCTGTTTTTAATTCTAGTGTGTGCTTTGTTTTATTAAAAATACAACATTTCACGGCCTACGTTCAAGGCACAATTCTGAAAGCAAGGAAAACCAGCTAGCTGACATCTCAGGGCACTCAGCACTGCCCCCTGTCCACCATCATAGGCAAATGCATTCTTCCTCAACGGAAGTACTGTACACTCTGCATAATTGTATGACCATTTCTATTACGTTCAGTATAGTTTGGTTAGAGAGAGCCACACAATATCCTGTTTTTAATGCAACGCAGGTGGACGCACAGATCATGTTTCCAAGCCCCATTAAATCATATATGCAATCTATTTTCTATTGCTTTCCCTCCCCCCCAAAAAACATTTATAAACTAGATTAAATTGTTAAAACCAAATCTAGAAGAGAGAAAGGAAGCTGGTTATAAAGCTCAGGGATTCCCGCCCCACCCCCTCCATATCCTTGTTAATCTTTCTTTTGATCCAAGTAATATTTCATTTGACTGTTTGTTTTCATTAAGATGCTTTTTGAACTCGTTTATTGAGCTGTGGTGCGTTTTGGAAAGTGTTTCTGGCTATGGACAAATACCATCTGCATTAAAGTAAACTTGGAATTGTGTGTGTGTGTGTGTGAATAAAAGAGAGTACAAAGTAAGGAGGAGGAATCATAAAATGGAAGACAGTAAGTAGTCTTAATTCTGCAGCAAAAGGAAAGGAAGTCACGAGGCTTTATTTCGAGACAAAAAAGAAGGCTTTTAATAAAATAATGGATTGTGTTAAACCGAGAGATTAAGCTGAATACAAGCACAACACCTGTGGAATGGTCTCTAGAGAAAGGTGCCAGGAATTGTAGTCTAGCACGATTCCAGATTGCCACTAGGCCACTGCAAATTTTGCTCACTGTGGTGTCAGAGTCAGAAGAACCAGTCATTCCCCATGTTTTCAATTTACATTCTTGGAATGTGTGTGCTGAAGGAAAAAAATGCATTAGAAAAGCAGCAGGCATGAACAATGAGATTTCCAACATACACATGTTGCATAGGAACATGTGCATGATCCTACATTTGATTATTTAGCTGTGATTTCTGCATTGCATGGGCCTGAGTGACTTCACCCAGTGAGAGCCAGTGTGGTGTAGTGGTTAAGAGCGGTAGACTCGTAATCTGGTGAACCGGGTTCGCTTCCCCGCTCCTCCACATGCAGCGGCTGGGTGACCTTGGGCTAGTCACACTTCTCTGAAGTCTCTCAGCCTCACTCACCTCACAGAGTGTTTGTTGTGGGGGAGGAAGGGAAAGGAGAATGTTAGTCGCTTTGAGACTCCTTTGGGTAGTGATAAAGCGGGATATCAAATCCAAACTCCTTCTTCTTCAGGTCCCTTTCGACTCTGCAATTCTGTGCACCTATAATTGTGCGCACACTACTAAATAGATATTTGGGGTGGAGGTCACAACTGAATCTAGCCACCACATCTTTCCAATTCGCCCCAACAGAATAAGTGAGGTTGGCACCAGTGGTTCAAGAGGGATACTGTTGTAGACAGGAGAGCACACACATGCAGTGCTTGCTCCTGGATTTCTGGGGCTCACCGAAGTGTCTGCACACTTTCTAATACTCATCCATGGCCATGTCCATTAAAATCTAGAATTTCACTTGAATGCAGACAAAGCACATGATATATAAAATCTGAGTGCAATTCTTTTAAAATCTTATTAAAACACAGCTTTTTATATTAAAAAAAAGCATAGAATTTGGTATTCAGTGCAGAATTTCAACATTCCATGAATCTCAGCTTTCATTTAAAAACTGCTCTTGTGATTGTGAAGATAGGTTTGGATTCTGAGAAGCCAGAAAGATGTGGTTGAACCAGATTCAGTTGGTCAGTTGGCTGGGTACGGGGGTTCCAATGGGCAGGGCTTTCCTTTCCAAATGAATGGTCGAAATGGAACAAATTTGTAAGGTAAGCACATTTGCTTATTTGTATAATTTGTATATGTTGGGGTCCAATTTTATTTATCATTATTTTGGGCAATTTTAAACCCCTTTTAACATGCTCTCAGTGACTAAACTATTCTTCGTGAGTTTCGCTAACAGTTCGCTGGGATTAGGGCTTTGCTTTTTTCTTGAAACGCCAGCGCTCTTCGAGGTTATGCCGCAAACCAATTTTGAAATGTTCCCTTTGTTTCCCAGGGTTGTCTGCCCTGCAACGTGGGGATGTGGGGCTGGTGTTCAAGGAACATGCGCTGCCAAGAAGGAAAGGATTGTCCTCCCGCTTTGCTCAGCCCCCAACCTGTAAATTCTGGCGAATCACCACATGAGTCAATCATATTTTGTCTCTTCTAAGTTGATTTGAGATGTACGTGTTGAAAAAGTTCAGCAGGAGGCACCAGACATTAAAATAAAAAAAGCCCAAGAAGTGCTTCGCAGGACTGGATAGTTCTTTGGATCCTGGCCATGGATTGCAGCTTTCCTTCGCTTGGAATTTGAGATTCATTGGCATGTCATTTTTAAGTTTTAGCTCGGAGTACAAAGAGCCCTCCATACATCCACAGCCATGATGACCTGCTGTCTCGTGCTGCTCTTCTACCTCTTGTGAACAGGCACACACATGAAATGAATTAGAGCACTCGGGATGACATATTCTCCAGTATTTCGTTGTTGAAAACAGAGACGTGCTTGTGACAGTTCTATTCTCACAACCTCCCTCCACTACTGTTACACATTACTGAAGGCCCTCTTCCAGGGATGAGGACCTGCAGGGCGTACAGATGTTGCTGGCCTCCAACTCCCATCAGCCCCAGCCGGCATGGCCAGTGGTTAGGGATGATGGGAGTCCATCAACAAACACCTGGATGACCACAGGTTCTCCATCCTTGCCCTATACCGAAAGCAGGGATAGTGTGTGATATAGGCCGAATGACACATGGTGCACTGGAATCTTCTCATCTGTACATTTGTGTTTTATCCCTACCAACATAAAGATTTAACTGTTTAAGATGAGTATGAGCTGGGGGGGGGTGGAATAACTCTAAAAGATGGTAACTCTAGCAAGTCATTCTACAAAACAAAACATAAAACAACAGTTGTGTGTTTCTCAAAAGCAGAAATAAGAATTAAAAGGGGGACAGTGGTTTCTCCTGGACAGAAAACGAAGATAGTCAGAAGATCCAGGGTGGTGCTGGATGCTTCCATGGGCTGCTCCCACAATGGAAATTTACTGGGAATAACCATGTTTCATTTACTCACTTTTCATGGGACATGTGCATGACCTTGTGATCAAAACATGCTCATCCCATGTTTTCTGTGTTCAGTTTCCAGGTTTGTTTTTTTTCAGAAGATGCATTAAAAAAACAACAACACATTTGAACACTTGCAGAATTTCCCCCTGGTGCACATGGCTCGCCCCACAGCTGCTCAGTAGGTTGTTTGGCTGGTTATGGCTTATATAGATGGATTTACCCACTCGACTCCTCTTTGAGAATTAGCTCTATCACTTTAGCCCTTTCCTTCCCAAACAGCATTGTACATTTACCAATTTCTGCTCCTTCCTGCAGCTGGGGAGGCAATCAAGATTCTCTAAGGCCCAGTGTCCCTCTCTAGGAATGAATTATCTTTGACCCTCTCCTTTCCAAATATCTATCTCCCTAACCCCCACCCTGAAAAAAAAATGCAGAAGGATCAATTATGCTTGGGAGTCCCAATGCAAATTCCCCCCTCCCAACTTATAGGGGTGCTGAAAGGGCAAACTACCCTTTAGCTTCAGGCTGTTAGAAGTTTGGAATCAGAATTGCTATTCCACTTTCAGTTTAAAGTAGTATGGCAATGAATTGGCTCTGCTATGTGTGGAAACCCCTTTAGACATGTCTGTTTCACTGTAATATTGTGTCAATGACTACAGTTCTAAGAGCCATGGAATTGCATTAGAAACGGCCTAACATTTCATCTCAAGTCTCCAGATCCTATGAGTGTGAGAATATGCTGGAGAAGGCCCTTTCACAAGTAGTGTAGTTGATCCTGGCCAAGAAATTATCCCATTCCGACACTGATTAGGCATGAAATGCTGGACCATTTGGGAATTCTAATGCTATTTACAAACAGGCGGACACAAGAATCACTTTCCACCTAAATATGAGTAACATATATCAACAAGAGGAAGAGAAATCCTTGGAGAGGAAGGTTGGCTTGTAGAACTCACAATCTGACCAGCTGAGCATAACTCATCTATCATGCACAAACACACAAGGACAGTGATATTTGCTCTTCCATCAGGCAGAGAGGCTCACTCGCAACCCATTCTACGTGACGCATGCTTTGGACTCGGTTTGGTGGGCCCCAAAGTTGTGCAGAAGATTGGCCAACCTGGTGCCCTCTAGATGTTTTGGACTACAACTCTCACCAATGCCAGCCAGTTCCTGGGCATTTGGAGGGCATTGGTCTGGCAATAGCTGCTCCACAGACTTGCTGTGTTTGTTTTACATGCCCAGTTCAGGACAGAAACAGAGCGAGAAAAGGGGGGTAGAGAGGGAAGGAAGAAAAGAGGGGGGAAGTTGGCAAGAATAACTTGAAAAGAAGAGAGGTTGTTTATCTTCCGGCAACCTGGTTCTACTATTTAACCCCCGTGTCACAACTGGAGCTGTGCACAATATTTACCTCAAAACTGAAAACCCGCCTGGACTGAGGCTCTGTTCCAAGGTTCACTGAGTTCATGAACGTCAGCCAACGCTCATGAAAGTTTTGGCAAACATCAGCTGAGGTTATTCACTTAGCCTTGAATCAGGCAAGCCTACTGCCCTAGATAGCCTTGGAAAAAAAACCCGCAAACCTGACTTCCTCCGCCACTCCCCTCCCCATAGTAAATCTCAGCTCATCCACCACCACCCCATTGCCAGCCAATCAAAACGGAAGGCGAGGGAGCCTAGCTAGGGAAGCCTGAACATGGAGGCAGAGTGACTTCAGTCCAGTGTGTGTCAGTGAGGAAAGAGCTCACTCACTCACCTCCCTGTCCCTGAGCGAAAGCTGAACGAATGCATACATGCACGCTATGCACACCCTGCGCTTGCCAGCTCCGAAATTAATGTTGCTGGGGAGGGGAAATGAGAAGTACTTAAGGGAGGGCTTGAAATGAGGTCATAAACGTTGGGCCTGAAGGGCTAGAGGCAGCATTATGAGCTGTTCAGAGTGTGGATTTAGAGATAAGAGTTCAGAACTGTCCCGGTTTATGCAGGAAGTTGTAGCCATTATACTGTTGCACATAAGAAACCGTTACAGGTTCCAGAATCTGCCAGTTTGGTTTCTCTCAGTTTCACTTCTCCATATTTCCTTCTTTAAAAGCCCTAATTAAAATCCATCAGCATGTCAGCAAGAATTTCTCCTAAAATAACACATTTTTGTATGTCGTTTTCCCATAATATACACATTTTTACAAAGCATGTGTTCCCTGATCTATATATTTCCCCTAACATAATGCACTTCCCTATGTTATTCTTCACTATAATATGCATTTTTATGCACAATTTACCCTAGCAGATGAATTTTACACCCTACTTGGGCGGAGAGCTGGAATGCAAAATTCAGAGAAGTGAGAGTTTTGAAAGATGTCTGTGTTTTGGTTCACATTTTGTTTCAGAAAGCATGAATTGGGTAGGTTTGCCTTAATCAAGTGTCTTCCCCATCCCTACTCCAGAGCAATACTCTGCAGTGAACAACATAGGCAGCAATGTCTGTGGTAATATCAGCAATGACTTATTGTGCCCTACCACTGAACACAGGGACAGCTCTCTGCGCAAGCTGATATGAGCCTATTATGAGCTACGCTGCTGCTTTGCTTTAATGTGCATCACTTGCAGAATTTCTGCCTGTCATACAGAAGCTCTCCTAAAAAAACCCACAACCCTTTGGACCCTCTCCTGGCCAGCGCAGACAGTCTTGAGCTAGGTGGACCAATGGTGTGGCTCAAAATAAAGCAGCTTCCTTTGTTCCTAACTTGACACATGGTAAATTTCAGCTGTGAAGACACACCACTCAGTAGGCTAGATCCCAGGCTGGGAGAAGCTAGCAGCAGCTAGACTTAAATGCTAGACTACCTGAGCGCATGCCAGATTCATGCTCATATTACAGAGCTCAACTAGATCCTTACAGAGCAGCCGTGTAAAATATGCAGGGGAACGAAGAGAAGGCATAGCTGGAGAAAGTAAAGTGAGCTTCTCGTAGTCCACAGATTTCGCTAGTGCAGTACAGATTTATTGAGTGAAAATGTTATGTACTGAAAGGCTGTACTGCAGGTTTTAAAATATACGCACGTAATATTTCATTGCTCACTCTGCGAGTGGATGGTAAAGAAGCAAAAACACCACACAGCTAAGTTTATGCCCAAGGCTTCTTTAAGCTGCAGTCCTGAACCCACTAACCAGGTAATAAACCCCAATGAAGTCAGTGAGAATTATTTATGAATAGACACATATAGGATTGTGCTGCAAATCAACATGTGCACAAAGCAACGATGCAGGCACGAGGAACCTGTTGCTCTCCAGATGTTGTTGGAGCTTGATTTCCAATGGTCAGGAGTGCTGGAATTTGAAATTCAGTGACATTTAGAAGGCCACAGTCTCCCCATTGTTGCAATAAGAGGCATCACTTCTTCATATGATATCAGCATCCACATGGTAGCTCAGGGTGCCTAGAGGCTTAATGAAAAGGGAAGAGGCATCTAAAAATGCTGCAAAAAAACTGGAATGAGAATCTAAAGTTATTGAGTTAGAAATTATTCCAGAGCCAGCATGATGCTGATTTAAGCTGAAAAGCCTTGGAAACATTCACTGATTTACCCTAGAAAAATAGGTGCCGGTACACACCATGAAGTTGTTACAGTAAGTGCCACACTTTTTAACACAAAGGGGGGGGCGGTACTGCGTATCCTTGAGTACCCCCCTGGAAAAAAGCACCCTGGAAACATTCATTTATGAGGATTTTTTTTACAGCAAATGCTCATAAAAATTAGGGTACTCCTAAAGCATTTAGTTTACGTTACTTGCAAGCTGATAAAGAAGCAAAAGGGGAAAATATTTGTACAAATAAAGTAATATTTGTACTTGGAAGTACAAATGAAGATTAAGTTAATCACACTTATTCTCATTGAAATCAATGTGAAAAGTTAGTCATGGCATACTTAAGTCACCATGATTTCAGGTTTGACTCAGGCTGCATACACATCTTACATTTTAAGTACATTCTCCCCCAAAAGGATCCTTGGAAGTGTAGTTTCTGAAGGGTGCTAGGATCTATAGCTCTCTGAGGGATCAATGACAGCTCTTAGGATTTGTTTTTGTTGTTGTTGTTTAGAGGGGGTTGCTTTAAATGTATGGTGTGTATGCAGCCTCAGAAATGCAATATGATGTAATGTGCCTTAGCATTCAGCTCTTAGCATTTTGGTATGGCTGGCTGAGGCTCCAAAATATCAGGAAGGCTTCAAGTGTTCTGACCTTGGCAAGAACTCATTGCAATTCGATACATGCAGGATGACAGGGAGACCCAAGGGTGGTCCGTGAGGACTAAGCTCGTATGCACCCTTGAATGTGCAAAGAAAAGAACATTTCATGACAGGTCCTCTGCATTGCATGATGGGGGTTTTGCAAATATTATTTCAACACACTGTGGCGACAATGCCTCAATATTGGCAACTGCCAAACCCTACAACTGCCAAAATGCCACAATGCCAGAAGTCTGACGAAGGGTGTAATCCTGTAAGACTGGGACAAGCTGGGAGTCAACTCCAATAGGTTGCATTCAATGGCCCTCTTCCATGAATGGCAGAAATCCTTCCATAGGTGATACCTTTAACCTGGCAGAGGCCTCCATTAATGGAAAGTGGGGGAGGAATTTCCTCCCATGCCCCCTCAGCAGGAGCTTTCTCTCCCTCCGATGCCACCCTCCGCTTTTCGATCTGGGTGGGGCTGGTGTGGGGTGAGGATAATAATAATAATAATATATTTATTATTTATACCCTGCCCATCTGGTTGGGCTTCCCCAGTCACTCAGGGTGGCTCCCAACATAATAATAATAATAATAATAATAATAATAATAATAATAATAATAATAATATAAAACTAGTTGGACAATGGGGGTTGAGACACATCCCCTCCTCTTCTGCTAGCAGACACATCCATTGGGTCCAACGCCCTTCCACAAATGAAAGGACACAACTGGATTGAGCTCAATGGGACGTGCAACATGCAATCCTGTTTTATCTCCACCTCTCTGATGTTAAAGAGTGAATTAATTCCACTCATCTTTTACTGCTATTCCTCGCTGGTTCGATAAGCCTACCTTCGGGAAAGCTGGAACTTCCAGCGCGACTCTTCTGTTTTTCCTGATGAAGAAATTAAAACTAATTTGAAAAATATGGCAAACAACGCCACAGTGCTCCATTTGCATCTGGTATACTTTTGTGTGTAATTGCTTCACAGTTCTCCTCCCCCTGCCCCCCACGCCATATTAAGTGAAAACAGAATGTTTTTAGAAGATGTGCAGTTGAAAGAATAAACATCCCCCAAAGAAATGAGGTTAATTTCTGTTTTATCCTCATTTTGTTTTGTTTCTTTTGGAATAAATAACAGCTCCCCCCCCTTTCCCCCTTAAGAAATGCACAAAGGCTTCACAACTATTTTCCAGGTCACTTGGACCCTTTGAGCAAGAAGACCTTCTCTTGCACGCTTACACTGGGGTATGTGGGACCAGCTTATGCTTTCATTACATGTTACTCAACTCCCACATCCCTACCATTAGGCAGAATGAGCCGCCTGCCTCAGGCAGCAGGTGTTGAGTGGGGCATGTGTATCAGACAGAACTGTGTGTGCCAGCACACTGCAAGCTATCCTGCTGCCCCCATGGGCTGTGGAGGACACTATCCCATTGACTGTATTGGGAAAAGATTCAACAGTCAATCTGGTTGGTTTTTGTACATGGAATTTGGCATAGATGAATCTGCCCAGTATACCTGAAGGAGCATCTCCACCCCCATCGTTCTGCCCGGACACTGAGGTCCAGCTCCAAGGACCTTCTGGCGGTTCCCTCACTGCGAGAAGTGAGGTTGCAGGGAACCAGGCAGAGGGCCTTCTCGGTAGTGGCGCCTGCCCTGTGGAACGCCTTCCCATCAGATGTCAAGGAAATAAACAACTACCTAACTTCAGAAGACATCTGAAGGCAGCCCTGTTTAGGGAAGTTTTTAATGTTTGATGTTTTATTGTGTTTTTAATATTCTGTTGGGAGCTGCCCAGATTGCCTGGGGAAACCCAGCCAGATGGGCAGGGTATAAATTATTATTATTATTATTATTATTATTATTATTATTATTATTATTATTATTACAATTTTGTTTTCTCTCAGTTTTATCAGTCTTCCAATCCACATTTCCAATCAGTTCCTGATTATTTCCATCTTTTAAAAAGTGCTCATGAAAATTCATTGACATGCAGAATAGCATTTCAGTGCAAATCTCTCCTAGTATACACATTTTTGTTTGCAATTTTGCCCAATACATTTTTGCAAAGCAACCTCCTCTAAAACAATGCGTTTTTCTATGTTATGTTCACTAACACATGAATTTTGTGTGTTTTTTTAAAATATATTTATTAAGATTTTCAAAATATTACAAAATGAAAAAACAAAAAACAAAAATGCAAAATAAAAGTAGTTAAAAACAACTCAATCTTTCCGTTACTTATCTTTCATTTGCTTGTTTCCCAGACCTCCTCACACCTCCCTTTTTTGTATTCCAATTCAGTTTGTTAGTTCAGCAAATCCTTCCCCTCTTTGTTTATCCTAGTCTTTAATCTTAAAATATTGTAACATTAAATTTTTACCTGTTAATAATCCATTTTTCATATTCCCTTATAATATTACAGCTAAAAACCACTTAATTTCTATCCAACATCATTCTAACATTCATTAATTTTGCAATATTTCTGTAAATAGTCTTTAAACTTTTCCCAGTCTTCTTCCACCGACTCTTCTCCCTGATCTCGGATTCTGCCAGTGCAAATTTTGGAGGCTTGTCTTTAAATGTGAACAGAATAAACTTCTCCCCCATCCTTTAGAGGGAGCAATAACACGGCTGCAAATGCAGCTTGGAGGTTGTCAATATGCTCTTGTTATGAAAGACTATAAACTCTTATGCATGAAGGGGTGGATACAAAAGGGGGGAGAGGGTTGTCCACCTGCAGGTATGCTCCCAAGGGCCTCCCAAAACCTGGAAACAGCCACCACACACTTAAGGCTGAGGGAGACTGCTTTTAAACTATTTCCTCTTCCTTTGGCTCAGTGCATTTTTAATATGGGTCACCTGGCCTCTCTAATTAGCTGGTGATTTATTTTCCAGCAACTCCAACAGATTATGTCAAGGTGTGCAAGGTTGGTGGCTCCCTGAAAGGTTGTCCTTGTCGCAGATGGAGCATGTTACACGGAATGAGACCAGATCACAACAGACTTATTTATTTTATTAGAAACAGCATGCACCCAAAAATGAGGCAATGAGTGGAATAGTAGCTGTATAGCAGCCCAAGGAGAGTTATGTGCTCATAGAACAATAGAAAATGAGACAATGGAAGAAAAGTATTCCAAGCCTTCTGAAATCTTGGTTGTAATGGAGCCAAGACAAACCTCCCAGGGAAACACGAATGGCTGCTAGACTTTGCTTAGAGATTATTGTGATTCAGCAGTGTACAAATTTTTGAAATAAGTAAACAAAGCGCAGGCTGTTAGCACCAGGATTCCTGTTTATGTGATGGAATTTCCCCCTCCTCTCCTTACATGTGTCCTCCACCCTCCTCCAATCTCCTCCAGAAGGTTGCAGGGAAACCCAGAACAGATTTAGAGGGCATGCGTTGGGAGGAGAGGGAGAGGAAGTTGTATTGCAGAAGCAGAAATCCCTCTGTGGATGGAACAAGTTAGTGGGATACCTCCCCATGGTTCTGTTAATGCAGCCTGTAATTACATTAGCATTTTTTTGCAGCTACATGACACTTCTGGCTGATGCTCAGCTTGTGATCAACTGCAACCCTCTTTTTCCCATTCTTCTAAACTGTTTAAATAGGCCTTCTAATAGGCCACCCCTAACCAATTATTCAAAATGCAAGCTCTGATTGTTTTCATGGGTCCAAAGTTCAAATGTTCTTCCTGTTAGGACAAACCTATCTGGTTTTTAAAAGTTTTTTTCTGGTGTGATTACCTACTTTGGCACCTTTTCAGCCTTTACAGCTCTCCGTCCCCAATTTGATCACATTTGTTAACAGGTTTCCTGAATTATTGGACCCAGGACAGAGCAGACTACTGACAAAGAGTTCTCACTGCATCCTGAAAATTCTTAGGCAAACCACTGATATGTCTCGGAGGAACAAAAAGAGAAAAGAGTGGAAGGAACGGGCCTCCCTTCAAAGTGAAACATATGTGAGTGGGCCTTTGGAACTCTCTGCCTTGTCTCCAGTAAACAAAACCTACTTTTGACAGGCCCCACATGGCTTTTATCCATTGACCTGCACACATAAGGGGTTGAAGATGGTATGCTGGTAGTGGTAGGTGCTCCTCTGACCTCACAACAGCTGAATCCCCACTGCTTTCTGGGAAGAAGAGGCAGAGGGGAATGTGGGGAGGTCAGTGAATTTCAAATGCACCAGCAGGACTGTTGAACTGGCTTTGCTGGTGTATTTGCACCTTGCCAACTTCTCTGCTATCTCTCTGCTACCTTGGCCTTACCCCTTTCCTCCTAGTAAGTCAGCAAGTCAGCTGTCAGGGCATCAGGTGAGCACTGCAGCCCACCACACATTCTGCTGCCGTGTCATAAATCCCTTTCAAACCTCTGCCACGTATACCGTTACCCGAGGAATGGCCGCTGAGAGTGGTGGTGTGACGGTGTGTGTCTGTGATAAGTAAGACTATAGGCACGGTTGGCTTCATCTACCTAGTTTATCCAATGAAAACCCTGATATTGATATATTGATTGATTGATTGATTGATTGATTGATTAAGTGCAAATGGTACTTTATTTTCCCTCAAAGTGTAGCTTGTGTAGCAAATGCCACCCTACCAGAAATTATAATGTGTGTGTGTGTGTGTGTGTGTGTGTGTGTGTTTAAATACATCTGGCGGCCATTTGTAGTGAGCATAATAAAGACTTGTTCCAATTAGGCATGTGAATTTCCTCTTTGAAGAGTAAAAAAAATAGGTGTTACTTCATGCTCATATAAATTCTGACTTTACGCCTGCATAAAATCAGTAGTAAAAAGAGGCTAAATCCTAGACATCTCCTACGCGCTGATACTTGTAGAGGCATATCACATACTTCAGAGATGTTTCTATTCTGAAGTATACATTAGACAGACATTGCTTTATGGGGAAAGAAAAATGGTGTTAGACTATGTTATAAGGTCACAGCATATTTTTTTGTGCTGTTATCCAATCACACAGGAACTGGTTTCCAAAGAGCAAGACAGAGAATATGTATTTTTGCATGCCACTCCCAAACTCTGAGCAGTGTGAGATTCCAGGGGTTCCAGGCACTTATCCAGTGTTCTTGTTCCCTTTTGGAATTAGACACAGTGGAGATTGCAATGTCTTTATGATATATGGTTTATTTGCACATATATACAACCTGAGCATATGAGGGAGGGGTTCACACTGACATCCCAAGTAGGCATTCTGTTCCTACAGTGGCCAACTAGAGGTCCACAAGAAGTAGGACGCGGGTGGCGCTGTGGTCTAAACCACTGAGCCTCTTGGGCTTGCCAATTGGAAGGTTTCCAGTTTGAATCCCCATGACAGGGTGAGCTCCCGTTGATCTGTTTTCAAAGCCTCAATATATACAGGTGACAATCCAAAGTATTAGCTCTTTTCCTTCTGCTTGTTTTTAATCTGACATAAAGATCTTGGCCTTCCACCAACCAGCCAGGATGATCACATTGTGAGGTTCTCTTTGCGTTTAAGCAAATGGGCAATCAGTTAAACACTCATTTCCTTTATAGAACCCTGATAATATCAGATGTTCAAAAGGGGAAGCAGAGAAAGGTTATTCTTGAGAAACTCTCGTGAAGAAGATCGGCATAGGGTGAAGCATATTATGAGAGAGACCTCACTCCAAAAGGAAACATCTGGCATCCATCAGCCAGAGTTATCATGCTAGAAGGTTTCTGATGCAGGCACACTTTTGAACGTTAGTGGGAATTTTAGCACTAAGAGATGGATTGAGAAATATCAAGCCTGTGTGGTGTAATAGTTATTGTCAGAGCACGACAGAGGAGATCCAATTTCAAATTCCAACTCATCCATGGGGCTCCCTGAGAGACTTTGAGCCAGCCTCTGTTTCTCAGTTTAACCTACCTCAGAGGGGGGGGGTTCTAAGGATAAATTGGGGGGGGGGTATATCATCTTGAGGCCCTTGGGGGGATGGGGTATAAACAAAGTAATCAACTCAGAAGCAATCACATTTTTAAGGATATAAACTACAAACTGAGATTTGTTGTTCAGTACTATGCAATTCCACCTTTGCTTATAAGGTGGTGCCACAGTAATTAGCAGTGCCACTTGTGTATTTCTGGAAATTTTGATAAAATCAAGGAATATGCTGGGTCCAAACCCCTTCGAACCTCAGTGCATGCCACCTCAGCAAGAGTTTTCATGACCAAAACCAAGTGAAAGAATAGCTTCAAAGCAGAAGGAAGTCTTGATAGGTATAGGAACAGTGACTCAGTAGTTGAGTTTCAAGAGAATTCAAACCAATTTCAATTTCAATTCCGATGAAAGATGCCAATCTTAAACAACTCCAGTTCGCTTCCTGGATCTTAAGCCTACCTGCCAGACTGCCACTCAATCATCTGTTTTTCTTCAGGGGAACAGCAGCATCATTTCTAGAGGAAGAGTAAACTTGAAATATTGTAATACACTTCCAATGAAGTTTACAGTGGTACCTCAGGTTACATAGGCTTCAGGTTACATACGCTTCGGGTTACAGACTCCGCTAACCCAAAAATAGTACCTCGGGTTAAGAACTTTGCTTCAGGATGAGAACAGAAATCGGGCTCCGGTGGCACGGCAGCAGTGGGAGGCCCCATTAGCTAAAGGGGTGCTTCAGGTTAAGAACAGTTTCAGGTTAAGAACGGACCTCCGGAACAAATTAAGTACTTAACCCGAGGTATCAGTCTACTGAAACTTTGGCTATTAAGGTTAGGAGTAGTCAGAAGATTGGGGTCTACTGGTTGGTCTCTGGATGATCTACAAGGAGATCAACAAGGGTTTCCCGGATGCAAGAGGTGTGTGTGTGTGTGTGTGTGTGTGTGTGTGTGTGTGTGTGTGTGTTTCAGTATGTAGAAGGACACAAAATGTAGAACTGGAAGAAATGTGCTCTTGGAAAGCTGATAATGTTAAATTTGAAAAAATGGGGAAATTAGACACATTGGACGTACATGTTTATTAAGCATTTAAATGACAAGCAATGGCAGGGACAGTATGTACACAAATCATATAACAGGACTGCGGACCAGATTCAGCTGAGACTGCAGGCCTGAACCAAAGTGGGTTGAGACAGGTGGAAACAGCCCCAGATCACCAACCTCGCCTTCTTTTTGCCAGGTCTTTCAAGCACCACTCTGTAGGACTGGATTCTCCCGCTTATCAGCACCAATCCTATGCAATGCTAGTTGCTCTTCTTTCACAAGGAGCTTCCCTTGTGCGCAAATCAAAGCAAATCCTACAAGCCTGAAGTTTGCTCAGCTCTGATCTTGGTCATGCTGCTTCCATTACAGTATCAGCCAAAGCTGTTGAGATGAGGATAGACAGGGATTTGAAAGAATAGCGATGGTGGCTTGAGCACCTAATCACTGCATTCCAATGCATTTGTTTTCAGAGAAGATCACTTCCATCAACCCTAGAATGTCTGTCTGTCTTCGCCCCTAGGAAACATTAAGATTACGTTATATGCTATGCAATGGTTTTACATAAATATAAGGGGGGGAACCAACCAAATTGACTTGCCACTTTTGCATCATTATTGAGGCTCACCGGCGGAGCATGGTTGGAAAAGTAAATTTAATCCTACTGCTGGAGGTATGTCGAATTCTCCACACCCAAATCATCCTTAACAAATTAATCCCTGAAACAGAAGAATATGACTTGTGACAATGTCAAATTGCAACTTGCCAAAAGCAGAACATTGGGATTGTATCAACACACGCAAGGCAGATGGATCACTCTTCAACAATTAACTTCTCTGGATGAGGGCATCCAAGCAATTTTGGCATGCCTCCTTGGACAGGCCTGCCTGCTTGCTTACTTCACGAAGGCTGCAATCTTAGACACACTTAACCGAGAGAAAATCCCATCAAACTCAGTGGGACTTGCTTCTTCTGAGAATGTTAGATAGTCAACATAATGTTAGATAGAGCTTCTTTTCACATTGGTAACAAAAGCAGGTAATTTGGGAGTCTAAAATTGGGGCAGAAATTAAGGCTGAAAAAATTGGGAAGCAACCCTACTTTCCCCCTTCAAACTATTTATTTGTTTGCTTGATTGTTTGTAAAGTACAATCATGTGTGCAATTTTCTCCATGTAAATCCCATAGATATAATATAATTTTAATTTAATTTTAATGTACCGACCTTTCAGCCCCTTATCTGGAATCCAAGAGCTACACCCTCCAGAATCTCTGAATGGGGATCAGTGCTATTTTTCTAGAAAAAGAGGTGCCAAAATTCACCTCCTTCGTTCTCTTAGAATGGCAATGGCACCAACCAGAGAGGTGCTGGAACTGAGTCCCCCTGTAAAAAAAAGGCCCTGAATGGGACTAAACCTGTTCCAGTCTCAGTAAACCTTCTAAAAGTGGTTTGTTGTCTTGCTGGGATTAAATGTATTTTTTTCTCCAATTCACTTTGCTGGCAACTGCGCCACTAGTGATGGACTTCAGCAATCAAAACAAATTTCGAAGGATTTGAACAATTGCAAGGTTAGTTGAGTCAAAGAAGATGCTGTGCAGAACATTTCAAACAAAATGTGCGTGGTGGCAAGCATCTGTGTGTTTAGAAATCTCTGAGTTTCTGCTTGAGGAAGAAATTGAAGTTTATATAAACAAGAGCCTGTGATCTAATGTTTGAGCTTTTACGGACAAATGCAGTCAAACCTTTACAGGAGGTTAGAGAGAGAAAGAGAGGTATAGAAAAGGATGAGACATTTTAGATGTCAAATTAATGTTTTTCACCCATGTAATCCAGTCTGGCAAAGCTCGTTTCCATCTTTCCACTCAGCCAGACCTGTAAAAGCAATTGTCTTTCATCATAACGTGAATCAAGCTTGAAAACTTCTGTGTTTCTGTAAAAGCTTGACAAAGTTAATTGAAATCTGGGCAACGAAGTCTGAACTTCCTGAGATAAGGTGTGTTTACAGAGGAAGTTTGTTGCTAAGTTGGCCCAGGCTAACAATCCTAAAGTCTCTTGTTAAAGGATTTGTGTTATTTCTGTGGGCGGATCATAGGCTCATCCAATTATGATTGCAGTAAAAGCCAGATATTGTGTCATATGCTTTACTAGTTCATACTGGTTTGCAAATTCCATTCACTCTGCAATGCATATGCAAAAAAATAAAGAAAGAAAAAGAATGCCACACATTCAAACAGAAAAGGAAATGGGGGGAAATCCCACAAAATCCTATCAAGAGATTAAAGAACACTTCAGAAGTATATAATTTTATTAGTGCAGAAAAAGAAACAGTGTTTCAGATGTTGACAGTATTCCATCTAATAACAGAAGGATTTTTTAAAATATATATAGAAATTGCATTTCCCTCCCCCCCTTTGTGATACTCTACTATCAAATTAATAGACAAAATAGGCACATTCCTCACCAATGCTCATTATCGGCTGCTCTCTTCCTCTTCATCACCACACTTCTTAATTTTCTCACAGGAAAAACTTGTACCTCTTTAAGGAGATTGTCCCTAAACTGGTCTGGAGAGTAATAATAATAATAATAATAATAATAATAATAATAATAATAATTATTATTATTATTATTATTATTATTATTATTAATACTCCGCCCTCCCCAGCCAAGGCCGGGCTCAGGGCGGCTAACAAGCAATAATAAAAACAAGTGGAATGAATACAACTTAAAAACAAGATTAAAATACAACATTAAAATATTGAAACGTTAAAATATTAAAATGCAGCCTCATCACAGGAGGAGAAAGGAAAAAGAAAAAAGAAAGAGTGGGGGGGGGAATCAAATTGGTTTGCCTTCCCTGGCATTGCCTTTTGTCTTAATTTCCTTCCTTGCTTCGTGCTGGATTTATGACACGGCACACATTCAGCTGAGTCACTTGGGGTTCAGTTCAGGCATACTCAAGCTTCAACGAGATCCACTGAGATCAGGGGACAGGTTAGTCACAACTAACCTCATTTCTATTGATTTGACTCCAAGCATGAGTAAGTCTGAACTGGATTCATCTTTTCATTAACTTCTCCAGTGGATTTCTGCTTAAGCAGAAGCTAAAACTTCACAGTCTCATTCTGAAGAACCAAACAAACTTCACGTAATTCTGTCTTGGGCTGTGTACACACCCCAATTTACTCTGAATGCATTGTGTTCCCACCACTTGACATTAACCATAATTCATACTTATCCTGTAGAAATCCTGTTGTTTCTTTTGTAATAATGAATATTTTACCAGCTTTGACCCAAATGGAGAAAAAGAACGACCTAGCTACATTTTAGGCCAGTGATTTGTCTATAGCTTCAAACAAGCAAGTCTGGTGATAGTAGAATTATAGTGTCATCTAGTCCAAACCCCTGCAACGCAGGAGTCTCAACTAAAGCTTCCATGACAGACACCCATCTGACCTCTGCTTAAAAACCTCCAATGACATATGAGCCTCTTTATTAGGGCCGCCCTCTTCAAGACATGTCGTTTGTTGACAGAGTACATGAGTACCACAGTGGTACCTCAGGTTACAGATGCTTCAGGTTACAGACTCCGCTAACCCAGAAATATTACCTCAGGTTAAGAACTTTGCTTCAGGATGAGAACAGAAATCGTGCTCCAGCAGTGCAGCGGCAGCAGGAGGCCCCATTAGCTAAAGTGGTGCTTTAGGTTAAGAACAGTTTCAGGTTAAGAACGGACCTCCTGAACGAATTAAGTTATTAACCCGAGGTACCACTGTATAGTATGATGGCATGATTCATTTTTGCAAATAAATATCAACACAGCCCACAATTCCAGCAGGAAGAAGCATGTGTGAACAGGGAATGCCTAGTGGGACAGTGGGGTAGAGTTGGAATAAAAAGCACTGCAGCAAGAGTGCAAGTCTGGAGTGAGATAAGTGATTGAAATGCAGCATCTTGAATAATATTCTTAGCACCAAAAATATATATAATTCATCCACAGTTCTCTCTTTTTTGTACTCTTGTGTCCTGCTAAGAAGTTACCCTAAAATAGTTACTTCATTGTTCTATATAAGTAAGCATTGATCTATTTAGTCAGGCTAAATAGTATTGATCTGTTTGGTCATTTAATCATGGAATAGACCTATAGTCCATCTAGTCTAGCATTTTCTTTCCCTCAGCAGCCAATCAGCTGCTTCTGTGGAAGCCCACAAGCTGAGCCTCCTGATGAAGTTAGTTCTTGCCACATGCATTCATGCCCTAGTTGCCTCCAGATCAGATCAGTCCAAGGGGCTGCCTTTGAAAATTACTCAGAATCTGCAAGTGGTACAAAATGTCATCTGGCCAGGAACCAAGCCTATCTTGCTTGATCTACACCTGGATTTTCATTTGGGGTCAGTCCAAGGCCTTGGTGTCAACCATGAAAGCCCTGAAAGGCTTGGGACCTGGTACCTTAAGGACCACCACATGCTCATCTGCATGCTCCAGACATCATCAGAAGAAAGGGAGATATCAGTGGCCCAGCTAACTCAGTATTATCTACACCGACTTGCAGCTGCTGTCCAGGATTTAAGAGCCATACAGTGGTACTTTGGGTTACAGACGCTTCAGGTTACAGACGCTTCAAGTTACAGACTCCACTAACCCAGAAATAGGTTCTTAACCTTGGGTTAAGAACTTTGCTTCAGGATGAGAACAGAAATTGCGTGGCGGCGGCACAGCAGCAGAAGGAGGCCCCATTAGCTAAAGTGGTGCTTCAGGTTAAGAACAGTTTCAGGTTAAGAACGGACCTCCAGAACGAATTAAGTTCTTAACCCAAGGTACCACTGTACTTAGAAATGCCAGAGATTAAACCTGTGATCTTCTACATTTAAAGCATGCGGCCAGCCCAATTATGGGTGAACCTGTCAATTTCAGCTTCTGATCCCCCCCAATCTTAAATTCAGCCCCCCACATTTCCACATTGCAGTACCTGTGCGAATTTCTCCTAATATGCACATTTTTGTATGCAATATCCCCTACTATAACTCATTTTGGTATGTTAATATTGCTAATATATGCATTTCTCTACACACTTTAATATATGTGTTTTTCTACACATTACATGACTGAGAATGGCATTGCAAAATCTGGGGCAATGTGAATTTTGAAAGATGGTTGTGTTTCGATTTACGTGCTATTTCAGAAAGATCAAGAGAGGTAAGTTGACCTTTAAATACAAACTGAATCAATTTCCCCCACCCCATCCCCTGTCCCTTAGTGGAAAAAGAATGTGTCACCCAGCAAAGGAACAAATAAGGTATTTTCCTAACTGCCTTGGATGGTTAAGTGCAAAATAATTTCTTCTGAAGCCGCTGTAGCTGCCACAATTCAAACCACTGTTTGCAGTGCCTGGGCTTAAGAGGCTAAAAAGGATTTCCTGGGCTACTTTACAAAGGTGTCACCTTTGCTGTGAAGCAGAAGCCGTACGTGTATGTTCAAAAAATAATCTATTAACATCATTTCCTACTATGAAAATTTAATCCCTCCAAGTGCTTCATCTTTAAGTGAATCAATGTCAGAGAGAGGAAGAATGCTCTGGGAAAGAAGACAGAATAGTGTCATGGTTTGTGAATATTTAGAATACGATTCCTTAACAGGAAGATCCATTATTTTTGTGGAGCAGTTCCCATGGGGAAGCAACTTTGCAGGATTGTTAAAACCAGACAGGAAAAATGTAGGAAGCCAGACAAGATACTGTAGGAAATAATCATCCACTGGCAAAGGAAAAGATTGTATGATCTAATATGTTTTTCCATCTCTTAATTCCTATTATTCTATAATTGGTGGCCCTGGAATACGGTCAAAAGTGGTGTGGTTCAGTTCCTATTGGAAGAAGAAGAAGAAGAAGAAGAAGAAGAAGAAGAAGAAGAAGAAGAAGAAGAAGAAGAAGAAATAATATTGTCTGTATTTTTCTAGAACTATCCAGGGTTTGCATCTAAACACTTAATATCATGGAAATCATACAGGATTTCTAGAATATTCTAGCTTGGAATATCCAAAGTGAAAAGGGCGGTATATGTGTGTGATTATTTCCTTGGGTTATGATCCATTAGTAGTTCTATGGAGGACATGGCAACTTTATTTCTAGAGCATCAGTTCATGCGTCCCCTCCCCCTAAAAAACACCCCCCTTGCCAGTGGTGTAATGAAGAGGGAACACAAGGGAGCACAAGGGAGCACAACTTTGGCACTTTTTTTCAGAGCAAGAATGTTGGTATCATTTGCCAAAGCACCATGGTAACTAATGGTCTCCTTGTTCTGGCACATGAATGAAGTGGTGGTCATGATTTTGTTATTTATACCCCGCCTATCTGGCTAGATTGCCCCAGCCACTCTGAGATGCTTCCAACACGTACAAAAACACAGTGCTTTTTTTCTTTTAAAAAAATATTTAGGGGTACTCTCATTTTGACTCAAGAAAATCACCATTTTATAGTTCAAATTTGGAAAAATAAATACAGTAAATGGACAAAAGTACAAAGAATCTGCATTACCTCATAAAACACGACACATCCACATTCCACACTACTTCACACATTAAACGCCCGCTTCCATCTGAGACTCAGGAAACACCATGACAGGAAATGAGGCCGTCATCGGGGGTAGCAACGGAACTGATGATTCACCATGATAAAGAAGAAACTAATTTTAAGAAAAATAAAACAGTTTTTCTCCTGTCAGATTCACAAAATGTTTAGGGATATGTGTGCCCCTGTTTACCCCCCGAAAAAAGCACAGCAAAAACATAATAAAATGTCAAACGTTTAAAAACTTTCCCAATACAAGTCTGCCTTCAGATGTCTTTGAAAAGTTGTGTAGTTCTTTATCAACTTGACATCTGATTGGAGGGCCTTCCACAGGGAGGGTACCACTGCCAAGAAGGCCCTCTGCCCGGTTCCCTGTATCTTCACTTCTTGCAGTGAAGGAAAGCAGCAAGCAGAACGTGAGCACAAGAGTCTTTTCCTTCCTGCAGTTTCCAGCAGCTGGTATTAGGAAACATTGTTGCCTCCAGCTGTGGAGGCTTAGCATAGCCATCGTGGCTCCTAGAGTTTGGATTTTATATCCCGCTTTATCACTACCCTAAGGAGTCTCAAAGCGGCTCACAATCTCCTTTCCCTTCCTCCCCCACAACAAACACTCTGTGAGGTGAGTGAGGCTGAAAGACTTCAGAGAAGTGTCACTAGCCCAAGGTCACCCAGCAGCTGCATGTGGAGGAGCGGGGCCGCGAACACAGTTCACCAGATTACGAGTCCACCGCTCTTAACCACTACACCACGCTGGCTCTCTCCATTGATTGCTCTCTCCTCCATGAATCTGTCTAAAACCATCCAAACTCAATGCCTCTTACTCAACAGTATTTCATCCCAAATGCCTCTCATCCCACTGATTCTGTGGCCACAACATAGAATGATCTGTTCACCTGTTAGCAAGACGCCCACTTTATCAACATCATGGGCTGAGGGGACAGTAGGGCCTTGACTGCCAGCTCCACCTCTATAGCTGCTCACAACCCTTGTGTATTAAGGCTGTAAGCATGTAGACACAAACACACACAGACGCCAGCTTTGTTGACATCCCACTTAATGTGAAGACATTGAGCACTGGAACAGGTTGCACAGCCTTGAGGTCATTTTGGATTTTCAACTGTCCATGGTGACGCAGGTCAATTCTGTGACCAAGCAGCTGTCTACCAGCTCCATTAGGTACACTGGCTGAGACCCTACCTGCCTACACATTGCCCCGCCAGAGTGTTATGTGCTCTGGTTATGTCTGGTTTGGACTACTGCAATGTGCTCTACAAGGTGCTACCTTTGAAGGCGACTCGGAAACTACAATTAATCCAGAATGCGGTGATCAGACTGGTGACTGACACTGGTCCTAAAATATCTACATTGGCTCCTAGTGCTTTTCCGAACACAATTCAAAGTGTTGGTGCTGACCTTGAAAGTCCCAAACATCTTTGCCACCGGATTACCTGAAGGAATAGCTCCACCCCCATCATCTTGTCCAGAGGTTCAGCTCTGAGGGCCTTCTGGTGGTTCCCTCACTGCAAGAAGTGAGGTTACAAGGAACCAGGCAGAGGGCCTTCTCTCCCTTCAGATGTCTAAGAAATAAACAACTATCTGACTTTTAGAAGACATCTGAAGGCAGCCCTGTATAAGGAAGCTTTTAATGGCTGAAGTCTGGTTGTGTTTTTCTTATATTCTTTCAGAAGTAGTCCAGAGTGGCTGGGGCAGCCTAGTCAGATGAGTGGGGTACAAATAAATTAATAATAATAATAATAATAATAATAATAATAATAATAATAATAATAATAATACTGTAGATGGTGAGCACCATCCTGCTAAACCTTCCCTGGGCCCTTTTGTGACTACTATTAAGGGAATATTTCATAGCTATTATTAAGGGATTCTGGGGAAATATATAGACAAAACCCAGGTGTGTGTGTGTGTGTGTGTGTGGTTCCGGGGGAAATCAATCAAAGTGAAATTTGGGAAGATAGGCATCATTTTGCTCTATATACCCAAACATATGGCTAAACCTGAAACCAAATGCACCTTTACAGGTTTTAAGCTAACTTTACCAACTCTAAATTATTAAGGTGTTGTTTTTTTAAAGAACCATTTAATTGCATGCCATAATTAAGCATTACACATCTTTGTATCTGGCCTGCAGCCATGAGATCAGACAATGATCTCATCAGACATCATAAACTACGCAGGGTGAGGCCAGGTTGCTGCTTGGATGGGAGATGTCCAAGGGAAAGCTTAGGTGTTGGAGAGAATACTCACTCTGATTCAGTAGGTGGTGCTCTTTCCTTCTAAAGTTAGTATTACCAAACTAACCTCCTGCATAATACTGATGTGGCAAAAGGTCTGTTGAATAAAGATTTTAATTTGTGAGCCAGGTGTAAAACTGGCCTCACCACGCATTGTGACCATTAATAATCCTCCACAGTCCTGTCACTTACTTAGAGTAGCTATATTGACTCTAGAACTGACTACAGTAATGCAGTTATTTTCTGAAACTGGGCCCCATCACACATGTCGCTACTGCCCCTTTGGTTAAATGGACCTGGTTTCAAAAAAGCAGATAAAAATCCACATTAAAGCTGCTTATACAAAGAGATGGTATAGTTAGCATTGCCACAACCAGCAACAGGGATAAAAGTGCAATAAATACTTTTCTATTTCAGCAGGCATTGTAAGCAAGTTTTCTGTTTTTAAGATTTATTCTAATTTATTTTTATCCACTGTTTGTGTTTTATTTATTTGTTGGGCAAGGTTTATAAACCACTCAGTTGTACTAAAGCCTCTTCTCCTTCCGGAGGGGAGGGGTTGTGAGCGGGAGCCGATCCCCACATCACGCAGGGGGTGTCTGCCCCCTGCCCTGCCATCATCGCTGGCGCGCCACGCCTCCCAGCTGGGCACCCAATCGGGTGACACCACGGGGGGCATGGTCTAGCCGCTCAAATGTGGCCGCGCCAGCTCTCCCCGCCATTGCGCTGCAGATTTTCACGAGTCACCCACCACTTCCTTTAGTGCATAGCTTCTCGCTTGGCCTTGCTATGGACCCATGGTTGGTCGCTCTGGTTGCCCAGGAGGCCTGGTAAGAGTTTTTTTTCCAATTGGCAAATTGGCACCGGCCTCTTGGGTTTTTTTGCCTACTTCGTAGCAATCGTCACAACTTTCTTGGTATTTGGCGGTTAGGCATTGGAATGTGTTGTTGGTGTAAGGAAGGGCAAGGTGTGGCCCTCACCTACCCCTTCACTTATGGGTATTCCGTTAAAGGAATCCGGCGGTCGTGGACCCTGTCCGATGCCCTGTGTGGCGGGGGGCCATGGCACAACCCCCGGTGACATCAGGGGAGAGTTTATAGTTGTATTTGCATCAACAGGCTCCCCCTACTGGTGGTTAACCCCTCGTCAGACTCACCTCTCCGAGTGGGTGGAGTCAAATTTGCTCTTGTCCAATGCCTAAGCCAATACCTTCTCACATGCTGTAATCAATAAAGTTGTGGCCTTTTCTAGCCCATTAACCCAATATACTGTGTCCACGTGTCTTTATTATTCCCAAGCAGGTAACGGGTCCTCGAATCACAAACCTCAATGGGGTTTACAAAAGGAATAGAACAATAGCAATGCTTCTGAATGCCAGTTGCTGGAAGCCATGAAAGAGGAGAAGGCTCTTGTGCTCATGTTCTGCTCACTGGTTTCTCACAGGCATCTGGTTGGCCATTGTGAGAACAGAACACCGGACTAGATGCACCCACTGGCCTGATTCAGCAGGCTATCTTTATGGTTTTAATAATGGGGTGCCACCACACTTAAAGGATCCACTTCTTACAAATACAAGTGTTATGTGGCACCTGTCGCAGTTAATCAGTTAGAAACTTTGTAAATAGAAGAGTTAGAATCAATCAATAAATATTCTGCAATATTGACCATGCACACAATATCAGGGATAGGCATCACGGTGCCTTCCAAATGTGGCTGGATTGCAACTCCCATCAGCCCCAGCCAGCATGGGCAATGCTCAGGGATGATGGGAAACTGAGTCCAAAAACACCTGGAGAGCACCAAGTCAGTATTAAACCATCTGACACAGTGGCAGTAAATACAGGACGCGAGTGACGCTGTGGTCTAAACCACTGAGCCTCTTGGGCTTGTTGATCAGTAGCCTGTCGGTTCAATCTACGCAATGGGGTGAGCTTCCATTGCTCTGCCCCAGCTTCTGCCAGCCTCACAATTTGAAAGCACACCAATGCAAGTACATAAATAGGTACTGCTGTGGCAGGAAGGTAAACGGCGTTTCCGTGTGCTCTGGCTTCTGTCACAGTGTTGCGCCAGAAGTGGTTTAGTCATGCTGGCCACATGACCTGGAAAGCTGTCTGTGGACAAACGCTGGCTCCCTCAGCCTGAAAAGTGAGATGAGCGCCACACCCTATAGTCCCCTTTGACTGGACTTAACCATCCAGGGGTCCTTAACTTTACCAAATAATACCCAAGATGATCTGTTCCTAAATCAAGTGACCAGCTGCAAACCCAGTAGAGGAGTAGTTCTCAAAGAGTGTGGCAGGAGAGGATGGCAAGTATGTTGGAAAGATTCAAGGACAACCACAGAAACATTTAAACATTTCATTGTAGTATAGAATAATATAGTACAGTGGTACCTCGGGTTAAGTACTTAATTCATTCCAGAGGTCCATATTTAACCTGAATCTGTTCTTAATCTGAAGCACCACTTTAGCTAATAGGACCTCCTGCTGTTGCCGCACCGCTGGAGCATGATTTCTGTTCTCATCCTGAAGCAAAGTTCTTAACCTGAAGCACTATTTCTGGGTTAGCGGAGTCTGTAACCTGAAGTGTATGTAACCTGAAGCGTATGTAACCTGAGGTACCACTGTATCAATATATTTGGATATTCAACCAGAAACAGTATCCATGCCTTTCTTTGAGAACATGGGCTATTCTTCTACATTCTCCGCAACATACTGTTGTGAACAGGGATTTTCAACTCTGACAAATATGAAAGATCAGAAAAGAGAAAGGCTTCTTTGTGTTGATGAGAAGATGAGAGTTTGTCTCAAATTAGACCTAATATCAATGCGATTACCCAGCAAAAGCAAATGAGTTTGTATACATGCTTAAGGTGCATATGTAAGAGGCTCATTTATAACTATTTTTGGGAATTCTTATGTAGCTGCATTGTTTTACATTTCCAGGGTGTCCCATGATCGTATTATAAAGTAGTTGTGTTCTATGTTATAAATCAAGCACTGATAGTTGTTTCTTTTTTTGTTTTCCAATGTATTTCTTATCAATAAAAAGATTGGCAAGCAAATTCTTATTCTGAAAGTGTGGCCCAGATAAAAAACTTTGAGAAACGCTTCAGTAGAGTCTCGTTGCTGTTCTTCCTAAATCGCCTTAATTGCTTTCCCCCCCCTCCCTCCTTCAGGCTCAGGTTGAGAATCCCTTTCCTAGATCAGCCTTGAGGCCCTTTTTGATTCCCCTAAAATCTATGGCAGACAAAATGAGTACAGTAAGAATCACAGAATGATGACCCTAACCATTATTGCTGCCACTGCTGCTCAAAAGAGGGCCAGGGGGCAATCATTTTGCAAAATATTGTCTGGATCCCTGTTTTTAAAGGAAAGTTGCATTTAAAGGACTCACAAGGGAGTACAAGTTGCACAGAACAAATGCTCAACTTGGAATAAGTAAGCAGCACAAAAACAATTTATTAATCCCTCACCTAATGCGTGTGTGGGGAGGGGAGTATATTGGAATCCAGTTCCTCTTACACATGTGAATGGTATTAGATTCTCCACAATCTATCTCTGATTTTAGCAGACATGTCTGTTCCAGCTGTGTGAGTATGATTGATAAGGCACCCCGTGTTACCGGCAGGATTCAAGAATGGGAGCGTGTCCAAAAGCAAGCAGACCATAATGTTCCTTTGGAGAACTGATGTCACCAGCTGCTTGTCCTAATCTATCCAACTCCATCAAGAGATATTACTATCCAATTATCTCAGGCTGCCCTTTCTGTTAGTCAAGATGGCTATGGAGCTAACCATCAGACCAGGATTATGACTATTGTCCCTGGCTATTGGGAAAACAGGCACTTGTAGCACTGGGATTTTTTAATTTTTTTTTTGAGCAGGCATAACCTTTCCACCAATAACAATCAACACGAATATTGCCAGAAACTTGGGGAGCTAGATGCTTCTTGGCACCATTAGAACAGCATATCTTTCCCACTTGCAGTGCATCAGGACATGGGCAAAGGACCAGGTACTTAGAGAGGATACCTATAGTGAAATGGGGGGAGCACTTGGATCACATCACGTGTTTCCAGGCACACAATATAAAGTACCATTTTGTGTGAGAATTGACAAATATCATATTGGCACTCTATAAAGCTCCAAAGTGACCAACAACAAATATGCCTTAGCTAGTGCTGGAGCACCCAATCCATTCAGAGGAGTTTTTTTCAGTGTCTGGGCTAGGGGAGCCACAGCAAGAGCAATGACCAGTGTTCCCAGGTTCTCCAGTAGGTGGCAGTAGGCATAGATGGGAGGAGCAAGCAACCTTTCTCAATCCCTCTCACATAATGGTAACCATGTGCGAATTTCTCAGCCTCTCCTCATCATAGAATCCATTGCTCTGTGAGTTCTTCGGGTGTTTTTGTGATGTTTCAGCTTCCCTTTCCCACAACAGAGGTCAAGGCATAAAGGACAGGCAGATTTCAGAGGAGAAACCACCTTCATCTGTTGTAGATCAGTCAGCATAGCTATGTAGCCAATTGCACATGCCATGGCCTCTCTCCTCCTCCTCCCCAATCTCTCTCTGATCTTTCACAGCAAAACGATCACAACTCTAATCTGTTCTGTCAAATTTAATATTTCCATAAGTTACTGGATCAAATAGACAATGGGGCCCATGAGAGAGAGAGAGAGAGAGAGAGAAAGAGAATGTGCAAGTCTAGCTCAGGAGAGCCCCACCCTCAACCACAGGAGATATCCCAAGCACACAGGGGAAAATAGGATCACACCTCCTGGTGTTGCCACCGACATCTGCAAGTCTCCTGGCCCCATCGCCAGCATCCATGTGTTCAGCCTCATGGCTGAAAGCTGCATGTGTGTAGTCTCTCACATTTTCAGAATCTAGTTACAGGTAGGTAACCGTGTTGGTCTGCCGTAGTTGAAACAAAATAAAAAAAAAATCCTTCCAGTAGCACCTTAGAGACCAACTAAGTTTGTTATTGGTATGAGCTTTCGTGTGCATGTATCTGCATGTATCTGAAGAAGTGTGCAAACTTAGTTGGTCTCTAAGGTTATTATTATTTTCAGAATCCTAACACTAGAACTTGGGGTTTTTGGTTTGGGTATGAAAGAAAAAGGAAAGGAAGGAGATGCAGGCTGCACAGTGTACAACCCAAATATGCTTTCAATTTTAATTGTTTTGTATTTCAATTTGGCTTTTCTTAATCAGAAGCAATGTAACCCTTACGACTTCCTTTTTCTTTCAAAGCACTGTCGTTATTTGACATCTGCTTTGCCTGAGATTTAGCCTGCTTTGCTATTTCAAAGATGGCCTGAAATTTCAAGCTTTCCTTGCCTCTTGATACTTGTTACTCAGCTATGTGAAAGTCTTTGAGGCAGTTCCTTTCAGACTGTGCTTGAAATAATTGTATACCTCTCCATCCCCACCTTTGGCTGAATCTTATCACATAAATAGAGGTATGTACCTAGAGGGACAAAGTGGATGCATATCTGTAGCTTTGACTTCTAAGGTAAGTGTATGTTGTTGCTCTTTTCCCCAAAATTAACAACAGGAGGGCTCTTAATAGCCACCCCTTTGTTTTTCTTTAAACCAGAGTGTTTCAAAGAAAGTTTCCCAATAAAAGTACTTGAAGTGGTTTTAAAAGAATGTGGGCACTCTCTTATCGCAAGATGCATAGCCATAGGACTATGTGCATATAAGACACAGATACAGATATATAACACCACTTGATTTCTTATCGTCACTCAGACTAGATATTGCAGATCTCTGTGCTTATTCATTGTCTATCACTGCATGGACCAAACAGAGCTGAATTCTGGCGAGATTGAGAAGATGGTGATTGGTAGGTCTTACGATCTGAATGAAGATAGAGACACATGGCACTGCCATTTCTATTACCACCAGGGTTGGAATGCTCCCAGAGCCATCAGTGTGCCTCAAACTTTGGGTTCAAACCATGTGCAAACACTGGACAACACTGCACAAGTGGACAGGGGCAAATGTTCTCCAGCCCACCCAGACCTACAAATTTCGTGTTTCTTTGTTGATCAAATACAGTAGGGGTTGCTTAAAAGTGGTCTGCAGGGCACGAAAGAGTTTTTTTGTGTGCACATGCCAAAGTTGTCATTAATAATAATAATAATAAAGTTTTTAAATACAGGGTTGTAACCAACTAAACAGTTACTAAACAGTGTTGGGCTAGGACCCGGGAGAGCAGAGTTTGAATCCACACTCAGGCATGAAGCTCCCTGGGTGACCTGGGACCAGTCACCATCTCTTAGCCTAACCTACGTCACAGGGCTGTTGTGAGGATGAAATGTGGAGAAGGAGAACCATGCACACCACCTTGAGACCCTTGGAAGATAAAGGTGGTATAGAAATGTAAATAATAATAGTAATTTAGTGCAACTACTCATAGCTGCACACACTTCCTTGCCCTACTCCCTCACTGTGTGCCCACAATGCTCCTTCTAAATCTGCTTCTGGGGTGTTCCTTCCACCCTCTGGAGCAGATTTAAAGGGGTTTCATGCGGCATACGAGGACAGGAAAGGGAGGGGAAGTTTCATTGTGCAGCTAAAAGTCATTGCACTAACCTAGCTGGTTAGCTGGACACCACCCAAAGTTTTGGACTTTTCCTAGGGTCTCCAGCTGCAATGGCAAGATATGAAAGTGCGCTTTTTGGCTCCCTAAGACCCCCGCCCAAAAATTCCTTTTTAAAAAAGTACTGGCCATGAATTAGATGGAGACTAGATGAAGCAATGGTTTGACTCATGGAAGGCAGGTTCATGTGGAGTATAGCTTGAAGTGGAAAGGAAGTTGGAAAAGTAACCATTTGCTCATGCAGACATAGCTGAAGTGGTCATTCAAAGCCCTCCACACAGTAGCAGGAGTGGTGGTACTGCAAGTGCTCACCTGACCTCCAGTCAGTCTTGTTGTTGTTGCTTCCTAGAAGATAGAAGAGGAGAGAGAAGGTGGCAATGAGGCTGGCATGGTGAAAACCCACCAGCAAGATTGCACCCCCCTTCTGTTCCTAGTAAGCAGCAGACTCCAGTGACAGACTGGAGGTAACGTGAGTGCCATAACACAATCACTTCACCCTGCCATCTACCACTTCCACAACGTTTGCATCCCATATGTCAGGTGGGCAGCAGAACCATGCTTCCTGGCCCCACCATCCAATTTCTGTGTGCTCCTCTTTCAAACGCAGCATGTATGTTGGGAGCAAGGGCAGTGGGACACATGGCATTAGGGATGCAACCAGAAGCTGTGATCCCACTGCACCGGATGTGCACATGGACTGTGCATGTGCCAAGTGACACCCCTTGAGTTGCAAAGATCCCAAGTATGCTTTTTCACCAGGATCCGCATCAACCTTCCCCATATTACTGTAAGAAAAACACTGGGGCCTAATTTGAGTAGTAGTGTGCCTGGTATCTGGTGGGCGGGGCTTGTGTGTTATGCTCCGGAATCAGCTTCTCCCTTCAGTGTGTGTTCAGTTAAGAATATCAGTTAAAAGGGACTAACCGCCTCTTCTTGTACAGAGGCACAACAATGATCACCCTTGCTAAACAGAACAAATGGTCTTCAAATACAGCCACAGGTCAAATGTTGTCTCGTGTGTCTTGTGCAGGTGCCAGCTCCTGTCACCCTGATGAAGTTAGGATGCATGTTGAACCAGGTCCCTTCAACCATGATGTTATAACATCCTAGATGACACCACAAGAAGCCATTTATTTCACAAAACCCCCAGCCTCTGTTTTGGCACATAAAAGTGGTGCAATTCAAAGACAAGTATTTGTAACAATGGTGATGACCTGGATTATTGTGGTTTGGTAGATGGACCACTCTTCTCGAAGAAAGAGAAGGCATCTGTTTTCTGTGGTCCAGCAGACAGTGAATGGAACCAGAACATGAAAACCTTGGGGGCTTATCCCACCTGCCTCATATGGTAGCTTCAAACAATTTAACCCTTGTTCTTGATCTGCCAAATGGGAAAATAAGGGACTTACCACACAAGCTTAATGCGAAAGCTATTTTATTTTTACTTAACATAAATTGCAGGACTTGGTTGTAGTAAAACTTCTAAGCAGTTTGTGAGAAATATTAAAACAGTTAACATATTTGAAACATGTAAATAAATTTAAAATTAACAGTAGAAAATATTAAAATACATCAACATATATGTGTCTAGAGAGGCTTGCTTAAACAAAAATGTTGTAAGTAGGAGCCAAAAGAAAATACAGTGAAGGCACCTGCCTGATCTGACTTGGCAGTGAGTTCCAAAGTCGCTGCATGTCAAAAGACAGGCATATAAAAAGCATTATGTGGCACCCATAGCAGTGCCAATTCTGCAGATCAAAGAAGTTGAGTGGGCATATGGGCAATGACCTTTTTGCAAAGCACTTTCTGTATTCACAAATGCTATTATATGATTCATTAATTTTTTTTAAGTTTTGGTCTTTTTGATGAATATTTCTGTTACTTAATTGCCCCCATGCACCCAACTATTCTGCTAACATGGATCATTTGCATACGCTCTCAGGTGTGACTAATTTCCCCCATTTGCGTTATGTACACAGCATTTTATCCTTCAGAGGAGTACCAAGAACAGGCTGTCTCCCTGTGTTCAGCACTGTCATCTTATCATGATTCACTTTAAGCCTGCTGGCCCTCAACCATCCCACCATTGTCTCCAGACACCAGCCCACCACCTGAACAGGCTCTCCTGATTCAGACGGGATGGAAAGACAGAGCTGAGTACCATCAGTATATTGAAGCTGTGGTCAACAACTTTGGAATTCTACAGGTCATGTTACTTTCATTGGATCGTAGAGTTGGAAGGGATCCTGAGGGTCATCTAGTCCAACTGCTCTCAACTAAAGCATCTGTGACAGGTGGCCATCCAACCTCTGCTTAAAGACCTCCAAGTAAGGAGGGTCCACCAACCCGTGAGGGAGTCCGTTCCACCATCTAACAGCTCTTATTGTCAGAAGTTCTTCCTGATGACTTTAGTTAAACACACTTCCTTGTGTGTGAGGGTCCTTATTTTTCTTTTTGACCTGGTCAAATCAGCTACTTCTTTTAGTGTCAGAGAGCAGAGAAGTTTGAAAGACACTGTGATTAACCATTAGGTTTTCCATTTCTAAAGGCAGTAGATGGCTTATTGAACCTCAGGTTGCTTTTATGTCTGTTCTGTTGTGGAATGTAAAGGAAGATCTTCCAACTTATGTGTGTTTTCTGTCCTGTGACCTTTGAAACTGAGCTGATCTTTAAGATCAGCCTGAACATCTTTAAGGAGCAGGACGTAAAGAAGGGGATCCAATATATTAGCCAAGGTGGCCAAACACCAAGTAAAGTACATGGAATTGAAAATGCTCCTCTTAAAATCACAGATCTTGTCCTTTTCCAGCTCCAGTGCCCAGTAGAATCTATAAAATGAAACCAGTTGGAAGGGAGTATAGAGCAAGAAGTAGGAGGCCAAGATAACGGAGATAAAGCCACAGATCCTCCGTTTTACTCTTTGATGCATAGATGTCATCTTCCTGACCTCAAGCAGCACCCTAAGGTAGAAGAATCCCATGAGAATGCAAGGAATGAATAAAGTGAGGCTCATGGTAGATATCTTGAAGTGTGCATAGTCCTTGCCTAATTGGATGCTGTCTAAACAATTCCCTTGCCATGTCCCCAAGTCCTTCATCTCTAGCCAGATGCCAGCAGCACACAAAATGGCCACCAGGAGCCAAGCCACAACGCTCACCGTGGTGGCACTGCTCATTGTCTGCAATCTGTGGAACTTCATTGGGTGAATTAACCCTATGTAACGGTCCATGGCAATGAGGCACAGGAAGCTGTTCTTGGCATAGAAGTTTGTGGAGTGGACCACACCAACCACCACACAGGTCACTTGCCCTAGGATCCAGTGGTGGTTACGGGAACTGTAAGCAATCCAGAAGGGTAACAGTAGACTCTGCAAGAGGTTCGCCAGCACCACGTTCAGCACATAGACCGAGAGAACAATGGACTTTTTGATGTGGGTTATCACGGCCCAAAGGGCCAAACAATTCAGAGGCAGCCCAGCTGTCAGTGCCACAGAGTACATAGGAATTGTGAAGTATTTGGTGGTGTTTAAAGCCACAGGGCAGGTTGAGTGGGTGGCATTCATGGCACCAAAAGGAACTTACAAGCTTTCTCACAGTGGCACTGTCTTCAGACCTTTGTCATCTCATAGTCACTGTGGAGCGGGATTCTCCCAACTGCTGAACTCCCCTTACATCTGTCGAAAGTGAAGAAGGAAATGAAACCTGCTCAGGTGGAGATAGAGAAATCCTCCTTTCCACATCCTTTGCTTTGCATAGGTGGGCCACAAGTTCTAGGATTTACCTAACACCTAAGGAAGAAAGACACCAAAAGAGATCAGGTCCAAAAATCTGAATGTGTGATATAATTTGTCTGCCATTTTAAATTTATTTTTATTCTTGAAGATTAAACAACAAAATATCGTGAGTTGCCAGTTTCCCCTCACTCAAGAGGACTGTAGAGAGTCCTGCAAGGACCGGGACCCTGGGAAGACAGGCAGGCAGCATTGGAAATATCTGCTGCCCCAGCTAGGCATACTTCAGCAGATGGAGCAGCTCTATAAAGCCTGTCTGCCCTGGGACAGGGCCACACTTGAAGGGATGACATTTAGGGGGGTGGCACGTCGAGGGTGTGTTAAAATTATTATTTTAGCAGGGATGAGGTTTTAACTTGGGTGGGTGCTGGTTTATTTGGAGGGTGGGATTGTTTAAAATTGTTGTGAAATGGTATACATTAATGCTGAGTCTTGTAATGTTGAGCTACAGGGAACCAGGCAGAGGGCCTTCTTGGTAGTGGTGCCCACCCTGTGGAACACCCTCCCACCAGATGTCAAAGAGATAAACAACTACCTGACATTCAGAAGACATCTGAAGGCAGCCCTGCTCAGGGAAGTTTTTAATGTGTGACATTTTAATGTATTTTTAATCTTTGTTGGAAGCCACCCAGAGTGGCTGGAGAAACCCAGCCAGATGGGCGGGGTACAAATAAATTATTATTATTATTATTATTATTATTATTATTATTATTATTATTTGTTTGTGAGTTGGAGTACTGGTTAGGGGTTTTCGTTGGGGAGTGTATTGTTTAGTAGTGTGTATTGTTGATTGTTTTTATTATGTATTTTGTGCTTTGTATATTGTAACTTTGTGTTGTGAAGCAACCTGAGACCTACAGGTATAAGGCGGTATACAAATTTGATAAACAACAGCAACCTGGTACCTTTGCATGCAAAGCGGATGCTCTCCCACTGACCTGTGACCCCTTCCTAAATACATTCTTCGGTGCATGCTCTTCCCTGTCCCTGAGAAACGGTCTAAGGTTAGTACCTTAGACCATTTCTCAGCTAGAGATGGGAGATAATTTTGCTTGGTTCACATTGTGCTCCCTGGACCAATACATGAGCTATAATGTGTAGCTTCATGGCTGACTGGGGATTTGAACCCTGGCCTCCCAGGTCCTAGTCTGACATTCTAACTACTATACCACACTGACTCTCAGACAAAATTTTGGAGGATACAGCTGTCAATGGCTACCAGTCATGACTATTGTGATCTACCTCCATTGTAGGAGACATCATGCATATTGATACCATTTGCTGGGGGTCGCAAGTAGGGAGAGGGCTCAAGCGCTGCTTTTGGGGGGGCTTCCCTGAGGGATTTGGCTGGCCACCATCAGAATGATGGGACTTTGCTCTAATACAGAATGACTCTTCTTCTTTGCTCTAATACAGTATGACTCTTCTTCTGCCCCCTTTTTTCTGTTCTAAAGATATCTGTGTAACTTTGAAAGCCCTGCATACCTTTTTTAACTACTCCATACTGACCAAAGAACAGCACGTCTCTGCACACGAAGCAAATAAAACTTTGCAGGAAATTTCAGTGTGGTTGGAACTCTTTTTTTATGTGGTGATGCTGTTTTGCATGAACCATACTTTCTCATAGGCACTGTCCTCCCGGATGCAAAAGAAACCAGTGGTTCCTGTAATAGAAGGGTCAGATTTTAGGGCTCTAGAGCAGCATCAGATATTAGCGAGCTGCAGTTAAAGTAGACTTAATATTCTGGAGCTTACATTTGAACCAACAGAACCCAACAGCAGTGGAGTTTTTAGACTTCGGACTGCATGGCTTTACACTGCCACCCCTGCCTTTACTTCACAGATTTCAAATGGGGGGTCCCCACTTTAGATGAGAATGGGCAGGATTCAGCAAATGAGCCCTGTCAGCAGGAGCTCTGCACAAGCATTTCCACTTGTGCAGTTGGGTTACCACTTTTCTCCTCCCCTTAAGCATCCCCCAAATTTGTGTCAGGGAAACCCCAGAACAGTGTTCAGGAGGAGGAGGGATTGTTCCATTTGGCAAGCTGCAGTGCTTCTGCAGACTCAATGTTTTGCGTGTTCAGACCCAGAAACCTCCCCCCCCCCTAAATAAATTCACACTTGACTCAAATTTTAGTTTTGGTTTTTGGCAGAATTTAGGCCACAACTTTATTGATTACAGAAAGTGACTGGTTGTATAGGCTCTGGTTTGACTAGCTTCCTGCCATGCAGGTAGCGCTGACCAGGGTTCCAGCATAGGTCAGCCAAGGGTGAACATGTGGATAAGCGGAAAGCTGGGAACAGGCTATCTCTGCCACCCAAATGTCCCCCTGGACTCAGACACGGGCACAACCCCCTCTCAGAGGTTGACCAAACCATCAAGTCCCTGGATTCCTTTAACGGATTCCTTCACATAGGAATGGCGAGAGCGTTCTCCCACCCCTATCACCTGAACCAGAGCCTATCCGCAACCTTACAAGTTGTGACAATTTGCTACATGGCAGGCGAAACCCAAATGGCAACAGCCAATCAGCCAAGTGAGGAAAATTCCTGCCATGCCCCTGTCCCAACAACAGACGGCACACAACGGCATAGCAAGGTCAAGCGCAAAGCCCTAAAAATAGGGAGAGGTGGGCAGGTGTTCCAAATGCACGCACCGAAAGATGATGCTCTGGGTCACGTGCATCGGCATAAATAGGTCCCTAAAACTGTTTGGACTGCATCCCATTGGCCAGATTGCACCCAACACCAATCGGGTGTTGTGCCTGACCAATCATACCCACCCACAACACAGGGTGTCAGTTATCCAGGTCTCACCAGGTCTTAAGGGAGGACCCGATTTGTCATAGTGCGACGCTGAGTTCCATGCAATGTGTATTGTTTCAATATGTGGTTAAGTCGACCCTCCTAATTCTTGCCTTGAGAGATATAAGGAGCATCGACAGTAGCAAGTGGTTTACCACTGTGAACTTGCAGTTTACAAGTGTTCATACCAAGTTAAATTATTGGTGGGAGATCCAACAGAAGTTTCCTGCTGCTCATCTCTGGGATGATTGAAAAGGACTTTATAAATGGCTCCGAACTCATGGTGTCACTACTTCTGTACTCCCAGGATAGAGTCTACCGTTGGATAGAGTTTCTTTTTCAAAGATAGGATTGGCCAAACCTATCACAGAGAGTTAGGAATATACCGTATTTTTCGCTCTATAACACGCACCCGACCATAACACGCACGTAGTTTTTAGAGGAGGAAAATCCGTAGGCATGCCACCCATAGGCATTCCCTCCATAACACGCACAGACATTTCCCCTTACTTTCTAGGAGGAAAAAAGTGAGTGTTATGGTGCAAAAAATACGGTAATGTGTTGTGTTAAAGGAGTTATATATAACCCTCTGTTGCTCCCTATTTTTAAAGGGCAAGGTTTCATGAGCTATGATACACCCTGTATTATATCCCCCTATATACTGAGTAGGACAATACCAGATTTCCCTTGTCTTGTGTGTTCTACCAGGGAACCATTCATAAATCAAAGTATACCCTCTTGTTAGTATCAAGGCCAGGTTTCTTACAAATAGAGAGCCAAACACTTTGTGGTTAGCAGTTGCTACACTTTCTAGACTTCATATGACATCTTCTGCTATGATGGTAAAGAGAGACCTTGATTTCTGACTTCCTTATGTTATGGATCTTCTATAGCCATGTAAGGTACATATTACTGCCCATTGCAACATTTGGGACCATTACATGAAGCAATATTGATTATTATTCTTGTTCACAATGTTTGTACCACTTAATTACAGTCATCTGTAAGTGGTGTACAGGAGACTCAAAACAATGAAAGTAAAAATGAGTTAAATGTATAAAATCAGAATTCCAATAAAAAGCCTGATGGAATAACAAAAAAGTCTTCAGTAAGCTCTGGAATTTCAGTAGGGGGGCCCTATCTGACTTTAACTGGAAGGGAGTTTCACAAAATTGATCCACAACACTGAATGGTCAGCTCCTAGTGGATACAAGCCCTGCATTTGAGCCCTGGAGGACCAGTAACTGTGATTCCCCCAAATACTTTGGTGATCGGGCAGGGGCATAAGGGATCAGGTAGACCCCAAAGTACCCTGGATTCAAGTTGCTAAGGGCCTTGAAAATTAATACAAGAGCTTTGAACCTTGCCCAATAATGTATGGGCAGCCAGTGCAAGCTTTTAAACACCAAAGTTATGTTATGTGCTAGTGATAGTCTGTCTTCTTCAAGAGTCTAGCTACAGTGTTTTGCACCAGCTGGAGCCTTCAGGCCATGCCCAAGGTTAGATCACATAGGGTACATTGCAGTAATCAAGTCTTGAGTTTACCAGTGCATGATGTTGTCCCTGTCCAAGAACAACAATAGTTGGTGTACCAAAGGTAGCCCTAGTCATTGAAGCCACCTTGGTCTCTGGCAGCAAAAATGGATCCATGACCACCTGTTCTTTCAGAGGGAGTGCAACCCCATCCAGAACAGGCAACTGGCCAAGTTCCCGGACACAGGAACCACCAACCCACAGTCCCTCTCTCTTTTCCCTTTTTGGTTCCTTGACTGCAGTTTTATGTTCTTTGTGTTGGTTTGCAAATCTAATTTCTTGGCTAAGTCACCTCCTGTGTGTTGATTGGAGGGATTCTGACTAATAGTCCTACATCAGTGCCCTCATCTTTTGACCAAATTCCTAGGTACACTAACCCATTAGGGGAGCTGAGTAGGCTGGGAAAGGACACTGGCTGAGTTTCACTCAGTATCTCAGATGGCTCTCATCGCTGAAGGAGCCAGCCATATGACGCATTAAAACCCTGCTGATGCTAAACCCATAGGTGGTAGTAGCTAACCATTTTGTGTGTGTGTGTTGTATGCATTTAGCATCAATATATTAACTAAGCAGACATTCCTCTAATCTTATTTAACAAATAACCTCACAAGACACCACTTACCCTTACTCACTGCAAACTGTGGCCATGTGTGTGCATTAGGATAAGGTAGGTGCAAATTTAACTGGTATACCATATCCCTCTGTACACAAAATGTCCTTACTTGGAGCATATTATAGTCTATAACAGTAGCAGTAATATAAAAGGATTGTTATGTGAGAAAAAGATGCTAATAGATTATTATTATTATTTCTTCTTCCTTATACTTAGAAATTTCATAGGTGAGGTGCCTTTGATATTCCATATGTTCAGCAATGGATTTGGGATTTATTTGGCAATTGCATCAGCCGATGCTATAGGAGAAAATAATATGATCTACTTGGAACTAAGGCACTCACCATATGAAGGAACTTATTTAACAGAGAGCAACTGAGAGGGAGAACTACTTAATCAATCAGTCAGTCAGTCAGTCAGTCAGTCAAGGTCCGTTTCAACTTTATCATAAAAACATGAGCAAATTAAGCACTTACCCCATCATACTGTCCCAAGAGATCTGTTTCCTACCTACTTGTCTATGCATATTACTTTTAACCTAGCATCTTACTCGTGATATTAGTCAGCAGTGGTTTCATGGCCTAGTGTTTGGATGAAATAGCTCCATTGTGGTTAATAAGATGTAAGTGCCAAACTGAAAGTGACCTGGGGAAGCAGGCTGAGAATTTGAAAAAGAAACTATTTGGGTTTATATATTTTTAGCTATCGTCTTTCCTCCATCTTTATTTATCAGTTTGGCTTACATAGGTTATCTTATTTTATTCTTATGGCCACCTTATGGTGTAAGTTAGCCAAGGATGGGTGACTCACACAAGGATAAGTTTCATGGCTATAATAAAGTTTGTAGGAGAACCATTCCTTTGTCTTGGCCAAGATTTTCACAATGTTCTGGACTAAGGTCAGGCTGGTCCATCCCAGGACATATACTTGACTGGCATGGTAATTGGAATTCTGAAAGGGAAAATACTAGCCTGCTTGTATGCAAGAAAGATGCTATAAAAAAATAATAATGGGTGCATCATCTAAGCTTACTCTGAATCCAGGCTCTTATTTTTTCAGAGTCCCAGGCCGATGAACACAATATTAGCCAAATACTTGTTATTTAGACAGAATCTTGGCTTGTATGTTGCTTAGTTCTGTGGATTCTCTACTTTTATTGGTTTTTTTAATTATCTGCCACTCATTTGTTAGGTCTTTAGTGTGTGAGAGAGAGAGAGAAAGAAAGAGAGAGAGAGTCCTTGAGTGGTTCAGTCTTGAAATAGAAAGAGGGTATATAAATATTCTTTATAAATAATAATAAATACATGTGCGCCTGAAGTGAGCTGAATTTGGACTAACCTAAGATACTGATTAGCATGTATGAGTAGCTGGTTCTGTAAAAGCCATAAATATAATTCTCACCATTTTTTGAGTAAAAGTCAGTGTGAAATGTGTAATGGAGCAACATGCCAAATTTTCACCTGCACAAAGCTTTGGGTTCAAAGTTTCCGTTTCTCTAGCATGATAACAAGATTTCGGGACATTCTGGTCATCCATGTAATTATTAATTTTATTTTACAAAAGTATTTCTAGAACAAAGTATTTCTATACCACCACACCATGAAATATCAGGGTGGTGTACAATGTTAAAACATAAAATACAATTTAAAAATGAATAAAAACACAGACAAACTTTAAGGTGACTTCCTGCCTAGTCAATTGAATAAAAGGGAGGAAGAAAGTAGATCAAAATCAGGTAGATTGGTCAATCTCTGATTTTCAATAGATCAGCAAGAATTTCTGATTCTCAATAGTATAACAATAGCAAGTACACTTGATTTTTTAAAAGAAAGCCTCTGCCATGTATGGCCTAATCTCTTATCCCAATACAGTGGTACCTCAGGTTAAGTACTTAATTCGTTCCGGAGGTCCGTACTTAACCTGAAACTGTTCTTAACCTGAAGACCACTTTAGCTAATGGGGCCTCCTGCTGCCACCACGCCGCCGGAGCACGATTTCTGTTCTCATCTTGAAGCAAAGTTCTTAACCTGAAGCACTGTTTCTGGGTTAGCGGAATCTGTAACATGAAGCATATGTAACCCGAGGTACCACTGTATTCCTTTTCCCATCAAATATGAATATTTAATACAGGGGTTGCTGCTGTAGCACCTGCAAGTACCATGGTGTGTTTAATGTCTTCCCTTGGTCTCACAAAGCTTCAGAGTCCCTCCTCAATCCATTCCATTTCCCACTTCCCAAATACCCAGGATTCCATTTCCCACTTCCCAAATACCCAAAAGAGGTCACTCTTTTCTATCTATGCTAACACAAAAGCCAGAAGCGGTTGCCCAAATTCAGATGGCTGCCTCTACAATAAACTTGGCACTGTTTAGTGCTGAGAGCATTACATGCATCCGGATGTTATGAGGTCATTGATTGGGGGAGCCCTGAGGAATGAATGTGCTTCCTGAAAGATCCCCACAAGAGACAGGTTGGCAGTGGTCCTTTGCCTTTCCAGAAAGTGCATGAGATAGCAGCACAATAAAATGTATATGAAATGCACACGGAGATTCATCGATTCTTTTTCTTACAAGGGAGCAGTGTAGATATATATTTTACAACACCTCAATTAAAACTTGCTCGAGTCACCAGAGCCAGATGAACGTGCTGGGATAAAAAAGATCTGGCCTGCAGGCGGTCTGAAGGCCACCCTTGTCCTATACCAGTGGAAACAGCAGCCCATACTTATTGTGACAGATGTGTCTTAGTGGATAGACATGGATGGTCTGTGCGAAATTGTGTTGCGTATGCATGCTGGACTCTCAGCCATCTACGTACTGTGGAAGTCAGACTCAAATTGACAGGAAGCACCCTGAGCCACGTGTTGTCAGATGGCAACAAAATAATTGGTCCCATTGAGTTCATACGCAATCTCTTCCATTCATCCATAATGTGCGTAAAATTTCACTGGTTCCTCCTTGGCCAGGTACACGTGTCCAAGACACACGTGCTCCGTAAGTTGTGTGTCACGTTGCGGATGCCTCATGCTTGCCTTCTTTCCTCTGACCTCTTTGCTGTCCTATTTTCATCTGGCCTTCGCTGTTTGGAGATATGTAGGCCAGAGTCAGATGGTACAATGTCGTCCTGCATTTACGTCCATGCAAAATGAAACCCTTAGGAATTAATGATCAGGTATTGAGCTGGTGATCAGCTGGTGATCTGTATCCCACGCAACAATGCTGCTGGCTTCATTGAACTAGAATGTCCTGTCCTCTAACCACAAAATAGACTGAAATCCTTGTTGTAGGGCAGGCAGGTTACTACGTTCTTTGGAGGACCTGGTGACTACGAAAGGAGTTGAGAACGAGGTTCTATTTCTCCTCAGGGCAGTCTTCAGGCTTTTTGGCTCAGCTGGGTGAGTTTACACCACAAATTAAGGAACAAGGCATCTTTCAGCACATAGTTCAGGAATTTGTGATCAGAACCACCACAAGCCCTTTCATGTCACACTCCACTCCTGGTTTTCCCCAAGCATTCTTTTCAGCAATCTAATTTGGGGGTAGGAGAAGCTTCTTAGTCATTGCTATTATTGGACAACTGGGAGTCAGAAGCCCTCCAACTCAAAATCACCCAGAGATCTACCAGCAAAACCTGATCTACCAGCTGCCCACCACTGTCTTGGGACATACCCACCCAGAAGCTTTCTATTCTCCGAGTTGGACACTGTCTTTCTCAGCTGGGCATATAGGAGGGAAGAGGAAATGCATCATAAATTCACCATGAGGAACCTACAGGGTAGACTGCAAATCCTCAGCTGATCCTATAATAATCCCTGTTAAAGACCAGTGGGATACCAGCATAGTATATTTCACTGTGCATCAGGACTACTAAATTGGAGAAGCTGTCTTACAGAAGACCCTACAAAAGAAAAGAGACATGCTCAGACCTAACAGACAGCGGGGCATGTGTGCTGAACATATGACTGAGATTTGGACATTATTTCATGAGCTGCTGAGGTGTGAAGGAGAATTGAGAGACCTATAGGCCAATCCCAATTTCACATGTGCTTACTTAATTCCAGTTGCATTGCATCATGAGCAATGAATCTTTATTTGCGTCAGCCATCGGCCATAGCAACCAAAGAACAATGCAATACACAAAGAACAAAAAAAAGTCAATTATATAAAACACACTTTAGGGTTCTGAATCAACAGTCAAATAGTGGACCTTACTCTGATTGCCCCAGCTAAAAACCTTGCAACCTTTGCTGTCATCTGCTCATCTTGATCTGCCAAGAGAAAAGACACTGTGGCAGTGGTTGGGCAACCTGGATGGACAATAAGAGAGGGGTGATAATCTCTTTCCTCAAGTCTTTATAAAGACTGCAAGCCAAAAGGGCATGTGCCACTGATTCAGTACTGCCATCTCCACAGGGACATAGGACTTTTTCGTGTGGAATCTGTTGGAATCGTCCCTCAAGTACAGCCGAGGGCAGTACATTCAATCTTGCGAGGGTAAAAGCGTGTCTATATTATGAAATTGCTAGGTTATGCAGATAGGGTGCCTGAGAGTTGGAATGGGAAGGTGGAAAATAATCATACCATGGGCAAAATTTCCTTACTGTGGCCAAGTTATTCTGACACTCGATATCATTTAGGCGCTGACAAATTAGACTACATCATGAGCGATGTAGTCTTAAGAATAATTTGTGATTAGAATGGGATATAAATCCTACCAATAAACAACAGATAACGTTTTATTAATGCTTATCAGAGTTCAGAAAAGCAACCCCAGCTTCAAAACTCCTTCTGGAACACATCTCCATGGTGGGGATGACATATGCAGTGCCATTTCCCAGCTAGGAATTCGAGGACTGGTGGTCCCAGTCCCTGGTGTGAAAAGATGCAGAGGTGGAGAGAATAATGCTTTACTCTACCTTTTTGTTGTTGTTGTTGTCCAGATTGTAAGAACAAGGTGTTTTTGAATACTAAGAACCTGCACGCTTGTCAGGCTGCTGGAGCTTCTTTTACTCTGAAACATGTCAAACTATAATAAAATGTTTTGCATCAATGCACATCAGAACATCATCTACTTTTTGTTTCATTCATCTGACATGCTTTCTTACCCTTTTTTCTTGTGTAAAGAGAAGCACTGCCAGAGGCTAGCAGTGCTCACAGAGCTTCTACCTCTGCCTTCCTCTTCACCTGCAGCCTGCAAGCAGGGCTTGATATGCCCTGATTCTGCTCACAAACCCTCAATGGGCAGTGCCCCCTATGCAAGCACTTCTTGTCAAATGCTTAAGACATCCCCAGATCAGTTGCCAAGTAAAAACAAAACAAAACCCCATGTTGTTCCAGCATGCCTCTGGTATTGAGAACCATTAAATTCTACCCTTCCTGTTTTGTTTTTTATTGGCTTTTTTTAAGGTTTCTCTCTCTCTCTCTTTTTGCTGTGTTCTGTATTTTTTATTGGACTTTGATGGCATTTTATTGTTTGGTTTTCAATCTGTTTTATGAGCCACTTTGGAAGTCCCATGGATAGAACAGGAAGGCAGAGTAAAGAAAGACAGACAGACAGATAAGCAAATAAATACGTGCATTTTGAGAAGAGAGCCGTTTATTGCCTGACTAAATGGATCGGGCCCCAATGTTTCCCATTCAGTACGCCATAAACTGGGAAAGTGGAAACTCTTATTCCCATATTTGTCCTTCCCATTTTATACGAAGACACATTGTTCATTCTGTTCCTTCTCATTCACCTTTAATATGCTTGGCTTTCGGCAGTATCTCCTGCAAGAATCTTTGATATGGTGGTGACAAATGCAACTCCTTCTGTGATTCACGTTCTGATAGTTATATGATTTGTTTGTGCTCAGCTAGGTCACCTGTCAATGAGGCATCATTGGTAAATGGAATGGATTCTCTTCCCTCTTCCTATATCAATCAGCAAGCTAATGAGATTTGTGTCTACGAGAGAACCCTGGAGGCACTATGCAAAATCAATGGGAAGCAAACACAATTTTAAAGGCTAAATGAAATAAACAAACTTTCAGTTTAGCATTTAAAGGTGATGATGGGCCAAATTCAATTATCTGCTTCCTAGTTTCTTGCCAATTGTGTGTGTGTGTGTGTGTGTGTGTGTGGCCTTGTGTAGCACTGTAGCTAATGCATAAAGTTATTAACACACAAATCAGCAATGAGATACAGTAAGTTTATTCATGTAATATAATGCAAGATCAACACACAACCTTTCTCCATTTTACAGCCATTTGATGCACCATTGCTCAGGAGTAGAGCACATGCTTTGCAAGCAAAAGGTATATGGTTCAACCTCAGACATTTTTAGGTACGGCTGGTAAAGACTCTGCAAATTTGGGGAGTCACTCTAAGTCAGTGTGGGCGATATCAGTGGTCCTGTGTTTCTAAATTAGAAAGCCAACGGTTCATGTTAGCTTACAGTTCACTATATGCTGACTCAGGGGTGTAGTTAGATACTGTAATTTTGGAATGGCCTTCAGGATAGGACCCTTGAGATGATAACCTGTTTTGCTTCACTTACTTCAAAAATGTGGTAAGACTGCATTTTGCTGCTTTTTGAGGTCCTCCTCGTTCTGCTGGATGAGGCCCTGGCCTTCTGCCCCAGAATTCTGCCCCGAGGGCAACGCTGTGTTAACCTGACATGCACATAGCTGTCAAGCGTCCCTTATTTGAAGGGACAGTCCCTTATTCCAGCGCCATGTCCCGCTGCTGTCCCTTATTGATGGATGTCCCTTAAATGTCCCTTAAATGATGTCCCTTAAATTTCAAAGGAAGCAGCTCCTCTCCCTCCCTCCCTGCCGGCCAGGGAGGAGGGAGGCTCCAACTGTGTTGCTTGGCTGTGTTGCTCACCCAATAAGAAGTCTAAGAATGACTGGGGGGTGGAGCTTGCATGCCTTGTGTGTGGCTAGTTAATGCAAGCTGAGGGGTTTTTCGAATGCTGGACGCCATTTTGTTGCACGTGCTGCTGCAAACTTTGCAGTGCAAAGCCAGGCCGGGGAGCCATCTTAAGTTGAGGCTGCATAGGCCTTGTGGTGCATGTGATTCAGATTCTATTCAGTTGAACCTCTGGTTACAAAGTTGGTTGGACAGTGTTCTCGAAGCTACCAGCATGAGTTTGACCAGACTGCAGGAGGACAGGAAGACTGGAGTGCCTGGAACAGGTGAGGCTGCAGGTCCCTTATTTTGGCTGCTGGTCCCTTATTTTCAAGGCTGCTGGTCCCTTATTTTCAAATCTGCAAGTTGACAGCTATGGACATGCATCACAGTGAACAACAGGAGCTGTAAATGAAGGTGCCAGAATAGCTAGGTTGCTGTAGCATCCCACTAGCAAGAGCAAGGAAAAGACTCCCAACTTCCATCAGCCCCAGCCAACATGGTCAATAGGCCAAGAACACCTGCAGGGTCACAGGTTTTCCATTCCTGAGTTTTTGCCTTCCCTCTCTTTCTGCAGCAGCTGTCAGTCCCCCTGCAGTTGCAAAAGTGAGGGGAATGATATACTGCTCCCAGTAGATCCTGGAACTGGGATGAGGAACCTCTGTCCTTCCAGATGTTGCTGGACTCCAACTTCCATCAACCACAGACAGTAGCTTCAATGCTCATGAAACATGAGAGCTGTACTCCAAGAACCTCTGGAGGGTCACAGCTTTCCCATCCCTAACTTAAAGAGCTGCTTGCAAGACAACTGATTTTCCATTTGACAGCTGCAGTGTCATGTGAAAATCCTCAGCTAGAAAAGATTGTAGTTCCTTCTCTTGGCCCTTTATTCTTCATATTCTGGGCATGTTGTGGATTTCATACTTTTACTCTTCAGCGCTGAAAACCTGGAGATTTTAATATGATGCTGGCAGCATGGAAGGTGCCAGAAAGCAATTATATATGTAGGCATTCCATGCAGCCACTTCCCCAAGTTGGAAAGTTTTCCACCATGTGTTTGTCTGCAGACACTGATCTGGCAGTCTTTGCACGATCATCATCATGTTTAAACCATCCATCAGTCTACAAAGAGGAAGAGATGATGCTCATAACTCTTTAATGACTTGTTGAGCTGATAAAACTCACAGCATATGAGAGCTTTTTCTCCATTGATAACTACTTCCTGCATATTATGCTCTAGTGGCTATGTGACTGAGCTGTGTGATCCAAGCCCCATTCACACTATACTTTTAAACCAGCATCACACCACTTTAAATAGCCATGACACCCCGCCCCCCAAGAATCCTGTAGTTTGTTAAGGACACTAAGAGTTGTTAGGAGACTCTGGTTCCCTTCACAGAGCTAAAATCTGCCGAGTTCTCTAGGAAGAGGGATTAATTGTTAAACCACTCAGGAAATTGTAGTTCAGTGAGGGGGTTTCCCAACAACTCTCAACACCCTTAACAAACTGAAGCTCCCAGAATTCTTTGATAGAAGCCATAAAGTGGTATCAAACTGCCTTAAATATATAGTGCAAATGGAGCCCCTGTTTAAATCTCACCTCCACCAGCTTTCCCTCTCTACCCGACCTGCAATTTAAGTTTGCTAATAGTACTCCTCCACAACTTACAGGCTTGGTGTAAGGATTGCTATGATAACCTTTGTACTGTAAATTATTTTGGGTACCAATAAAATGTTACACAGTGTGAAATGGAAAGAAACAATACAATGGAGATTTCAAACAATCATGTTATCATGTGAAAATAACTCCAGGCTTGGAAAAAATTATATGATAGTGTAAGACTGGCCAAATGTCTACTCTTCCTCTAGCTTAAATAACACAGTTTTCCTGAGGGCATCTAGTGTACCAGGTGCTTATTAACATTTCAGCAGTATTTCTCAATCCAATGTGATTAAGGAAGAATGATGCCAGAACCACCTTATCTGAATTCTGTTGTTAAAGCATGGCTTTTAAGGAAACTTTAGCAATTAAAAGTCTGTGTCAGGGATGGGCTACCTATGACCCTCAAGATATTGTTAGACTACAGATCCTGTTATTCCTGAGCTTGCTGGCTGGGGCCTTTGGGAGTTGGAGACCAACAACATTGGGTGGGTAGGGAGCATAAGTTCTGCATTTCCTGATGGAGGAAGCCATAGAAGTTACTTTGGGAAAGCTTCTCACACTTAAAAGCTAAAAGTGGGTCCATGGATCAACATATCTATCAGATATACCTATGAGATATCAGCTTTCTGCTTTATCATTTTAGTCCCCAAAATTGTTTATCATGGTACTTTTATGAATGAGATTTTAAAAATGCGGATTGTACAAAACAAAAAACACAAAAGCAACATTCAATAAATTACAATTTAACATTTTAAAATGACACAATCAAAGAGCAGTCAAAGGAAACCCTAATATAATCTCAAAGGAGGAAATATGAAACCTTAAAACCAACATATTAAGAATCTCATACTAAAAGCCCTTTGATACAGAAATGTCTTTAGAAGATGACTGAAGAAGATGAAAAGTGAGGGAACCTTAATGAACTCTGAATGAAGGATTTTCCATAACTTTGGCATCACCACCAAAAAGGCCCTGTCTCTTAACCTCATCCATCTAACTTCATGTATCAAGAGGACTTCTGGGTTTCTGAACTTAAGCAAGTTCCAACAGGGACAAGTAGTCCTAAAGGAACTTACACCCTAAACCACCACCTGATTAAAAATGTATTATGGAGTTGTATAATAAAACTATCAAAGCATCATAAAACTACAAAATCATAAAATACAAAACTAAAATGACAAAAACAGGATGTAATTACTTGTCTGAGAATGCTTGGCAGAGTCAAACATGTTTTCAGCAGGCAATGAAATATCAACATTGTTGGTGCCTGTCTGATTTCAATAGTGACAGTGTCCCATATTAGTGGTGCCACTATGCTAAAAGCCTTGATTTACCCAGAAACTAAACAAACTATGTGATAACTGTAGGACACTCAGGAAGGTATCTCTAGATGATGGCAGTGGCGTGGCCAGGGTATAAGGGGCGATGACGTAACCTGCTCCCAGAGCTTTATACATTAACAGCAATCCTTTGATTTTAGCTCAGTGATATACTGGCAGTCAGTGCAGAGCTTTCAACACTTGTGTAATTTGCTGATGCAGAGCTGTTTGGGCCAAAAGCTGGCCTACAGAATTCTATATTAGCTGCAATTTCTGAACAAATCTCAAGGGTCGCCTTCACCAACTTCTCTGTACTAGAGCCAACCGCCATGTTCTTATCCTGGAATCATCACTTAACGCCAGATGAATTGCTGGTAAGTAAAAGGCCTTCATTAACCCAGGAATCCTGTCTTCACTTTAAATTTATTTCTGCTTCTAGTTATCACTTTACATATGTAAACAATCAAGGCTCAAGGAGGCAGGGAGTTGTTATGGGAGAACCAGTGAGGTAAACATGCCTTATTGGTGTATGAGAACAACAGCCAAAAATACATCCCGAGACATTCCTGTGATTAACCAGGAATTTATTTATTTCAGAGATCTCAAAGGATCCAGAACAAAACTTTGGCACTTGTACTATCAAACAAATAAAAGCATGCCTGTGGGTGTCCGCTTGGTTCCAACTAGACCTTGGACCTTTCCTGGTCCTGATTGGATTCTTGTGCCTGTGAGACAACGATGCAACCCAAGAAGGTTTTATAGGAGGGAGACTATGAGACTTGCTTCTGAGTTAGCATGCATACGATTGGCATGTAAGACACAACATATCCCTGGTTAGTTGCCTTATCCCATGATCTCTAGGTGTGAACAAATAGCAAACCTATTAATCATGTCTCAGCACCCTTAACAAACCATAGTTTCCAGAACCCAACACTTCATCATTTCCCAATTCTTCCCTCTCCCCATTCAAGAAATAACCACTCTCTCACCCTTACTTTTTTGCCAGCCTCTCCTAAATGCCCTTGAATAAAGTTGCCTCCTTGGTGTGCTGTTTTTATGTCTTATTTATTTTAGCTGTGGTTTCTGGGGTGTGTGTGTGTGTGTGTGTGTGTGTGTGTGTGTGTATAATCTTGCATACTTGGTAGGCAGTAGCAATTCACTACATGAGATTATAACAACACTGCAATACACACTTCTTTTTCTTTGGCGATCACTCGTAGCCAAGTAAGATTGTCTTCTATAAACACAGTCTTAACAGTGAGTCTGTAAGTGACTGTGTAGGCCAATTCTGGATCCGTATGTCCTTCTACAGTGGGGGCATTGGTTTTCAGGTGGGAGTTGATCACGGTGTGGATTTGCCAAGCGTGCCTTCCTCTTAGCATGCTTCTCCCTTGCGTCCTGAGTTCGAGTGTCTGCAAAGCCCATGACACCTTTGGTATAGGCTGTTCTCCAACTGGAGCGCTCACAGGCAAGTGTTTCCCAGTTGTTGGTGTTTATACTACATTTTTTTAGATTTGCCTTGATTTTGCAAAGTTTTTTGCAGATAAAATCACTCATATTCGGAAGAAGCTAGACATCACTGTGGGAGCAGGGCTGGGGCGGGAGAGTGCTAGAGCCCTGTCTGGTCAAGTTGCATGGAATCAATTTCAATCCGTTACCCCCGAGGATGTGGACAGGCTGCTTGGACGCGTGAAACCAACCACCTGTCTCCTTGATCCTTGCCCATCCTGGCTAATAAAAGCAAGCCGGGAAGGGCTGGGCGATGGGCTCTGCGGGGTGGTGAATGCTTCCCTCTGTGAGGGAACATTCCCAGATCCACTGAAAGAGGCGTCATTAAACCGCTTCTTAAAAAACCATCTTTAGACCCAGCCAGTATGGCCAACTATCGCCCAGTCTCAAATCTTCCATTCTTGGGCAAGGTGATTGAGCGCGTGGTTGCTGAACAACTCCAGGCACGCCTGGAGGATGCGGACCATTTGGATCCCTTCCAATCGGGATTCAGGCCTCATCATGGGACTGAAACTGCCTTGGTCACGCTGGTTGATGACGTCCGGCGAGCTAGGGACAAAGGTGAGAGTTGTTTCCTAGTTCTGCTGGATCTCTCAGCGGCCTTTGATACAATCGACCATAACATCCTTCTGGACCGTCTAGAGGGGCTGGGAGCTGGGGGCACTGTTATACAGTGGTTTTGCTCCTTCTTCCTGGGCCGTGTTCAGAAAGTGGTGGGGGGGATGAGTGTTCAGACCCCTGGGCCCTCACTTGTGGGTCCTCTCCCCCATGCTTTTTAACATCTATATGAAGCCGCTGTGAGAGATCATCAGGGGGTTTGGACTGGGTGTCCATCTATATGCAGATGATACCCAGCTCTACCTCTCTTTCAAATCAGAACCAGTGAAGGCGGTGAAGGTCCTGTGTGAGTGCCTGGAGGCAGTTGGAGGATGGATGGCGCCTAATGGATTGAAGTTGAATCCTGACAAGACAGAAGTATTGCTTTGGGGGGACAGGAGGCGGGCTGGTGTGGAGGACTCCCTGGTCCTGAATAGGGTAACTGTGCCCCTGAAGGACCAGGTGCACAGCCTGGGAGTCATTTTGGACTCACAGCTGTCCATGGAAGCGCAGGTCAATTCTGTATCCAGGGCAGCTGTCTACCAACTCCACCTGGTACGCAGGCTGAGACCCTACCTGCCCGCGGACTGTCTCACCAGAGTGGTGCATGCTCTAGTTATCTCCCACTTGGACTACTGCAATGCGCTCTACGTGGGGCTACCTTTGAAAGTGACTCGGAAACTACAACTAATCCAGAATGTGGCAGCTAGACTGGTGACTGGGGGCGGCCGCCGAGACCACATAACACCGGTCTTGAAAGACCTACATTGGCTCCCAGTATGTTTCCGAGCACAATTCAAAGTGCTGATGTTGACCTTTAAAGCCCTGAACGGCCTCGGCCCAGTATACCTGAAGGAGCATCTCCACCCCCATCGTTCTGCCCGGATGCTGAGGTCCAGCGCCGAGGGCCTTCTGGCGGTTCCCTCATTGTGAGAAGCAAAGCTACAGGGAACCAGGCAGAGGGCCTTCTCAGTAGTGGCGCCCGCCCTGTGGAACGCCCTCCCATCAGATGTCAAAGCGATAAATAACTACCTGACATTCAGAAGACATCTTAAGGCAGCCCTGTCCAGGGAAGTTTTTAATGTATGATATTTTAGTGTATTTTTGGTTTCTATGGAAGCTGCCCAGAGTGGCTGGGGAAACCCAGCCAGATGGGCGGGGTACAAATAAATTATTATTATTATTATTATTATTATTATTATTATTATTATTATTATTATGGACCCACTAATTTATAACAAAATAGCAACATTTATCTCATCATAACAATGTGGATGTGTTTTGAAAAATATGTACTTCTAAACATAGCCCCCCTCTCAAATTATGCATTTTTAAAAGTATTTTGATATGTGCTTTGAACAAAGCGCTGCATCTGGACATTTAAGAACTACCAAAGCGGGAGGATAACTAACTTCCAGTTCATATTCTAACTAACTAACTTCCAGGCCAGTTCATATTGGAATCTGCAAAGATCAAATTCCACAAAGCATCCCTTCTGTGCAACTAAGAATTCTCTCTAACATGCACTTGACAGAGGTTCCTTACATGCTATATTAAATGTGTGCTTTGGAGTTGCAATTTTAAAACAACAACAACCAGGAGCCATGGACAGAGGCGAGACCATTTCAGATCAGGACCCTGGAGAGAGTGGAAGGGGCTTAGCCCTTACTCTCTGGTTTTGGTCCCAGTGTAAATTGCCCAACCCCCAAGCTGCTCTTCAGGTCCAATAAAAGGCAATTTCTAGGGAGTGGGTGCTTCCAATCTCCTCTTTGTGGATGCACCAAAGAAGGTGAAGGAATCTCCTGAATCTGATACTTGCTTTTTGCTCCATTTAATTCACACCAGTGGAGATGGTGTGACACAAGCATACATCATCAGACATATCACCCCGCTACCCTTTATGTGACATGCCCTTCTGTTCCAGGAAATAACTGTCTGCCTGGATACCACCCCTAATTTCATCCCATGATTTTCCAGGTGAATAAGGTTGCAAACTGATTTTTTTTCCCTGGAAGCAATTAACATGGAATTGAGCACTAAAAGTTCCACTACATTCCACTGGATTTTCAGAAGTGGCTTTTATGTTGTGTGAAGGATCACATAAATCAGAATGAAGCCATTGTCAGACCTCAGCCACCAGACCACTTACTGCAGATCTTGACAAGACGGCTTCAGAGGATAGGGCATGGGAACTGAGGCCTTCCTAGATAATCCAAGGCTGCCACATTATGACAGCACATTGGCCTACCAAGGAAACAATTTCCATAACAAGTACAATTGATCATTCACTGCTAAATTTGTCTGCTGGAATCGCAAGAGCTTCATTGCATAGAGATAATGGATTAAGAATGATGTAACCAGACAGAGTGCCTAGAGTAAATTCAGGATGGCCATTTTTATAGTTTTTATAAACACACACTGAGTGCCTATAAAATATCACTTTGCCTCTGTCCCTTAATGATAAATATAAAATAGGACAAGCAGAGGAAAGAATGATACTTTTTTCTATGTGCCATTGTCTTTTCAATGCATTTTTTTAAAAATCCTTCTTTCTTTTCTTTTTACTCTCTATGCCAGTTGAATTCCTCAGCAGTTCCCTTAATAACAATTGTAGGAAACGCTCTCATTTTCTCAATGCATGTGGCCAGTCAGGCATCAAGGATGCAAATCCTCATTTATTGCCCTCATCAGTCTGCTGCTGCAAATGTTTTGCTGTAGTGAGCCAACAATGAGTTGCAGTCACAGCATAGGTGAATTACAGCATGATTCAAAAGCCCTGTAAAATCCATTGTAAAAGGACCATTAACTTCAGTGACAGGACAAATTTTTAGCCAAGGCTCAGTGGGATTTAGCCATGTAACCAGTTTTCAGAGCTCAAAGATCAACAGTGGCTGAAGTGAAATCTTTCCATGAGGGCTGTGAATTGTTTGCTGTTTCAGAAGGGATTCAAAATAGTGTGCATATGTGTAGAAATGGCAGCCAAATAGATACTAGGTCAAGTTCAAAGTGCTGCTTTTGGTGCATAAAGCTTTGGACCAGGATACCTGAAAGATTGTTTCACCCCTTGTATACTGAATTGATTGCTGTGCTCTGCAGGTGAGGACCTCCTGGAGATGCCATCTTATTAGGTAGTCCATTCCTGTAGTAACCAAGCCTTTGGTTTTTTGTGGCATCTGCCCTTTGAAATCCCCTCCCCTTGAATGCTAGACAGGTGCCATCTTTCTTGTCTTTTCGGCATCTATGAAATATCTTCCTCTTTCAACAAGTCTTCTAAGTTGTGGTCTCTCCCAGTCTGCATCAGCAATGGAAACTTTGTTAAGATGTTTTAATGACATTATGACATTTTTATTGTTTTGTCCCTTCTTGTTTTCCACCCTAAACTCCTGTAGGAAGAAAGGCAAGCTTTCAACTTAAGAAACAAACAGGCATTTTCTCTTTCTGCTAGACCTGGCAGAGCTGCAAAGAAATATAAGCCAGCCTCAGGCATTCTCCTCATGTGTAAAACCAAAATAATAATAATAATAATAATAATAATAATAATAATAAAAAAAAAAAAAATCTGAGTGAGGAAAACAGGGGTGAGTGTGCTAAGCTCTCCCCCCCCCACCTCTTGCTATCTAAGTCTCCATCCATGAGTTGGAGGGGAACTTCTGAAGCGGGGAGCCTTCCATACTTGGGGAGGCTCCCCACATGATTTAAAACTCAGGAAACTTGCGGGGCAGAGTTTGAGCATACTGCTCCTGACTTTGCCTACTCAACTGCAGAACACCTCTAAAGAAGAAGGCTATAGAACTAACCGGACGGGACCTTGGACCAACTACCGACTGAGAAGAAGAAGAGAAGAAGAGTTTGGATTTGATATCCTACTTGAGTCTGAAAGCGGCTAACATTCTCCTTTTCCTTCCTCCCCCACAACAAACACTCTGTGAGGTGAGTGGGGCTGAGAGACTTCAAAGAAGTGTGACTAGCCCAAGGTCACCCAGCAGCTGCATGTGGAGGAGCGGAGACGCGAACCCGGTTCACCAGATTGCGAATCTACCACTCTTAACCACTACACCACACTGGCTCACTGACTAAGTGCAGGAATCTTGCAACTATAGCATCATCCCTGACTGTTGGCCATCCAACAACGTTCAATAAAGCATAAGGTTTTGTTCACATTACACACACAGCTTCATTGCAGTCCATAGACCCAAAATACACAGTACAACCATGGTGTTTTTCAATGTTATTAAGGTATAAGAGCAACCCTGCTAGCCAACCAAGGAGTTTTGTTCACATTCCTGCCTTAGAGCCTAGTGAAGTTGTTTTCCCCCTCAATGGGTTTCACACCAGTTTCCCCTCAAGCTGTTCACACCCATGGCTTAATTAGTGTCAGATCTGTTTCTGTTTGTGTAGGGTGTTGACAGGCAGGGATGTCTTTACCCTATGCAAAAGTGTTCACACTTTGACTGGAGACAAATTGGGAATGGCTTAAGAACTCCATTTGTTGTGAAGCTGGTTTGAGAAAAGACACATCTGTCAGTAGTATTTCACAACAAAGTATGGGGTAGAAATACAGTTTGGATAAAGGGTAAAGGGACCCCTGACCATTAGGTCCAGTCATGACCGACTCTGGGGTTACGGCGCTCATCTCGCTTTATTGGCCGAGGGAGCTGGCGTACAGCTTCTGGGTCATGTGGCCAGCATGACTAAGCCGCTTCTGGTGAACCAGAGCAGTGCACAGAAACGTCGTTTCGCTTCCCGCCAGAGTGGTACCTATTTATCTACTTGCACTTTGTGCTTTCAAACTGCTAGGTTGGCAGGAGCAGAGACCAAGCAACCAAGCAACGGGAGCTCACCCCGTCGCGGGGATTCAAACTGCTGACCTTCTGATTGGCAAGTCCTAGGCTCTGTGGTTTAACCCACAGCGCCACCCGCGTCCCGCAGTTTGGATAGCATTGCTTAAGCATAGATTAAAACCCCAGCACTGGAAATGGAGTGAGGGCACACCACATGCAAATGCAAATGCAGCCTGAGTTTGCTCCATCTTCTGTATCAGAGCCCTCTAAATGTTTAAAGACGGCTGTCATGTTTCCCCTTAATCTTCTCCATAAACATACACTATTCTTACAACTGCTCCTCATAGGACTTGGTTTCTAGCTAACCTCCTCTGGACATGCTCCAGTTTGTCAATGTCCCTCTTAAAGCGTGGCATCTGTAACAAATTGAATCAGAGCAGATTTGAAACAGACTGGGATGCTTCCAAACACTACATATATGCAACCATGCTAGCAGACATGAAAAATAAAAGCCTTCATTGTGGTGACCCCACAATGACAAAATTCTCATCGTACTGGGTCCTTATAGCCCTTTCTTTGTATGCCTTCAGGTTCGTGCCTTTATTTTCCAGATAACTGCTGTGATCCTCTTGATTTGTACTTGCATTTAAGTTTTCTTAACATATCTAAATGGTGTTTTCCTGGTTTTATGACTAGCTAGTTTTACATCTTATGTCGGTTGATTGTCATGATTTAATATTGTTGTTCTTATGGTTTTTCCTAATTGATTTGTATAACCACCTTGAAAGCAAATCAGGGTGAATTCAGGATAAAGGCTCATTGTCATGTAACCTTCTGCAAACAAATAAGAATGCATGTTCAACAAAGACTGAATATAGTTTAACCCTTGCGTTAGTTTTGTACAAGCAAATCAGGATGAATATTCAATAAACAGGTCACCTAGAGGAGCTCTAGAATCATTTTGCTATAAGCAATAGCATTGTTCAAATGTTAAGTCATTTAATCACTGGAAGTTTGCAGTGGGATATTAAAGCACTTGAATTGGCATGAGAGATCTCAATCTTCAAGAGGCCTAGAATTTTGCAAAAAACTTTCTTTTTGGAGCAGGGTATTCTTCATTTACTTGTGCTCTTTAATTTCAAGTATTACTTTGGAGGATAGCTGGGAAGATTGTACATATATATAAAATATTCTAATGTCCAGATCAAAATTTACCTTTCTCAGTTTATGCTATTCTCTGGTTTGGGTTCAATATACAAATTACTCTGAGTAAATCATCATATAGCATACTGATTTTATAGTGTAATTGGGTGTGTCTAAGTGCATTCCATTTTATGACTTGCTTAAGGGTATATTTTGGGAGAAAAACATTATGTTTCATTCCATGCCAGGAAAAAAAAAGGCATGAAAAGCAGCATAAAAGTTTTTAAGTTTACAAGTTCTGTTTCTGGAATAATTTGAAAGACAAATCTGTTTACTTTCTCAATCACGGACCCCTTTTTTCCCCAGCATAAACTTTGAATCTGGATCCATACTCATTTTTCACTTAAAATGCAGCAAGCGCACATGCCAGAAGATGACTAATGGGAAAACAGATAATAAACATACACAGATATCTCTTGTGTTCAAAGCTTCATTCTTATTGCATCCATGTCCTCGTATATGATTAGAAGTCACTATAAGAGCTTTCCAGATTGATTTCCACCCATTCCTTTTGAAGGCCTCTTGTCAGCCCCCTCCAGAAGAATATTGCAGTGTTCTTCTTCCAGGATGTGATTTAAATATGATGCTCAAGGTATGCTCGTGGGAATCATGGGAGGGGCTCAGCTGGTGGGTGAGCTCATATTGTGATGATGGCTCTCTCCCCGTTAAAATATAAATCCTGGAATGCACAAAATGATAATAGTCTATATATATTTTATATGTTGAGCGGGACGCGGGTGGCGCTGTGGGTCAAACCACAGAGCCTAGGACTTGCCGATCAGAAGGTTGGCGGTTTGAATCCCCGCGATAGGGTGAGCTCCCGTTGCCCAGTCCCTGCTCCTGCCAACCTAGCAGTTCGAAAACATGTCAAAGTGCAATTAGATAAATAGGTACCGCTCCGGCGGGAAGGTAAACGGCATTTCCATGCGCTGCTCTGGTTTGCCAGAAGTGGCTTAGTCATGCTGGCCACATGACCCGGAAGCTGTACGCTGGCTTCCTCGGCCAATAAAGTAAGATGAGTGCCGCAACCCCAGAGTCGGTCATGACTGGACCTAATGGTCAGCGGTCCCTTTACCTTTACCTATTTTATATGTTATATATGTTATATAAAATGCCATGGGGGGATAACAAATTGAGTTTAAAGGGATTTGTGGGTATTCGTTTATAATTAACTGATTGGTTTCAATATTTCCAACTCAATGAAAAATTCAGCAAGGATAAACAAAAAGGGTTCGCCGTAGAAATTTCTAAACTAGAGGAAAATCTTATTCAACCGAAAGGAAAGTATTTATCTAAGATGTATAATCTCCTCCTTGACTGGGCAGTCAAAGAGGAAGAGGTGAAATCACTTATGGTCTGTTGGGTCCAGGATTTTGGACATAACATCTATATAAATGAATGGGAAAGGCTCTGGAGAGAAGATATAAAGTTCACCGCATGTTATAACTTGAAAGAAAATGTGATGAAAATGTTTTGTCGATGGTACCTGACCCCAGCCAAATTGCCCAAAATGTATTTTAAAAACTCAAAGATTTGTTGGAGATGTAAAAAAGGGGAGGGCACCTTAATGCACATGTGGTGGGACTGTGTGAGGATATGAGAATTTGGGGACATAATATACAACGAACTCAAAAAGATCTTTAAATTCTCTTTTCATAAAAAAACAGAAGCCTTTCTGTTAGGCATTGTGTCCACTGAGATCCAAAAAAAACTTTAGAACCATCTTTATGTATGCAACCACAGCAGCCAGAATTCTGGTAGAAAAAAAAATTGGGAAGGTGACTTAATTCCTACAAAATTTGACTGGCAGGTGAAGATGATAGAATACATGGAACATGCCAAAATGACTGGGAGAATAAGAGGAAACTCAAATCAGAAAGTGAGCAAAGAATGGACAATATTTAAAACAATATTGTGAAAATGTAAATCTCCTGACAGGTATAGACTGAATCTTGAATATCAAAGAAAATTATAAATGTAAAAAAAATTCTTGATATGTAATAGATATAAGAGGAAGTGCGTATAGGTTAAGAATATTTAGAAAGCACAACGAGGAGAATCGGAAGTCAAAATGTGTGTAATGTTAGATGATGTGTAATCAATTAATGTCTACTTGTCATTGTGGTATTGTTTTTGTCTGTTTGTGCTGTATGTTTTGCAATACAGTGAAGATTATATTTTTTTTAAAAAAAAAAATTAATAGTCTTCCTTGAAATTGCACCAAAAGGGCAGCAAACTTTTGTGTGGGCCCTCACAGCCAGTCAGCATGCATCATACCAAAGGCTAGTCAGGTTATTCTGGCATCTGAGGTAGAAATATATATATTTTGCGTGGGTTCATTCAGCATTTACTATGCATACACCACTCTGGCTCCTATGGGATGAGTAAGGAGTAAAAATCACACAAAACAGAGCTTGTGATTACTACTCTGTTGCTTTGTACGCTTCCTTTAGCCACCACTGGAGACAAAATCTACAGATCTGGCCCATTAAAGTTTTTGCTAAATGAAAGAGTTTGTTTTTTTAATGCCATTCATCAATCTCCGAGAAACCTGAAATGGCAAATGAGTCATTGATGTTACATTAAACAGAAAACCACAACGTACTGACCAGTTTCAAGTAGTGTACCAATAAAAATAATCTCTGTGTGTGAATGTCTGACAATTGGCAACAAGATCAAACATCCAAAAGCATGTTTGATGAAATGGGATGAAATGAACAGCAGTGCTTGATGTATCATCTCATAATGTAATGTACATGGGACTCACACACACACACACACACACACACACACACACACACATTCCTCATTATTGGTTTCGAGGCATTAAAAATGAATCATTCTGATGAACTGGTGAGCTGTAATAAAACATTTTTTAAATGGGCATGGGAGACAACTTGATGTATGTTTCATGGGCCACAGGTGAAGGATGTGCAGCAGTTCCACCCATTCATTTTTGAAGCTGCCATCCATATAAAATTATTGTACTGTATTAAATGGTCTACAGACGTTTCTTAATACCTCATTTGAGGAAGTAATAATAAATATTAAAATTAAGATCCCTGCCCCCATCATTGCTATTATTAACATGTTGGGTTGTAGCCAATGAAGTCATTCTGTTAGTGCAAGGACTTCTGCCTGGGCGATGGAACTTCCTTTTCCTCTCCTCTCCCCATGTGTCCCCTCATGCCCTCCCCAAAACTTTTCTAGAGGGATGGGGGAACCTCCTAGAATAGATTTTGGGGGGCACAGGGAAAGGAAATCCTTACAACCACTCTATATGGTAGAGTTGTATAATTAACCACATGTTATAGGCAATGACTGAGGATCTGGAATGCCCTTCATCTATGGAAACTTTAATGCTCTATTAAGAAAATTCTGGCTATTTATTATTTATTATTTAGTAATAATATTCAGCTGAAGTTAGTAGAGTGGTTCACAACATAAAAATACAAAATGAGAACACAAAACACATAAAAAAACCAAAAACCATTCCACAATGAGGAGCCACCACAGAAAAGACCCATTTTCATATTGCTACCCTCTGGACCTCTTATGGAGGAGGTACATGAAGAAGGGCTTCAGGTGATGAATGCAGGGTTCAGATCAGTTCATCTGGGGAAAGGTGGTCCTTGAGGTATTGCAGTTGGGAGCCAGTTAAGGCTTTATAGGTCAAAACTGGCACTTCGAATTAGGACCAGAAACTAATCGGTCAGTCAGTAGTGAGGTCAAATTGGTTTAATATGCTCAAACCATCTCGCCCTGGTGAGAAACCTGTCTGCCAAATTCAGTCGGGTTAAGCCCCGACTGAACTCAATCTAGAAAATCAGTTTTCTCCAAGAGCGCCTAGATCTGGTCCACAACCACCTGCTCAAAAACCTTGTCCAAGAAGGGGAGATTGGCAACTGGCCAGTAATTACTTAGGTTTTCCAAATCCAGGGAGGAGTGGTTTTACCACTGCCTCCTTCAAATAGGCAGGGACCATCCCTTCTCACAGTACAATAATCACCTCTTTGTCCCAGCCAGCTGTTCCCTCCCTGGTACTTGTTATCAGCCAAGAGGGACAAAAGTCCAGAGTGCAAGTGGCCGCCCTGACTGATCCAAGCACCCTGTCCACACCCTCAAGGCTGAATAGCTCAAACTCACCCAGCGCAACAGGACTAGACACTCCTCAGGACACCCCTTGAGATTCATCTGCTGTAACAGCGGAGTCAAGATCCTGATGGAAGCAAGCGATTTTATTCTCAAAACAAGTCACAGTGAGCTACCATCGGTTCTGCCACCTCCTTCAAGCCTGACTGTAAGTCACCGCACAATAACCAGAAAAGCTCTGCCAAATGGCATAATGAGGATGCAATGGAGGCAGCCTTCTTTGCTGTCTTCACTGCACTAGGTAGGCTTGATGATGAGACCTCAGTCGAGTGCAACTGCATTCAACTGAAGCTTTTTTCCACTCTCATTCAAGTCATCTCCCAGCTTGTTTGCTTGCCATAAGTTCTAGAGTATACCAGGGAGCCAAGTGCCTCCATGAAGAGGGCACTCATGTCAATGGCCCAAGCCAATCTGATGTTCCAGAGGTCAGGCAAGGCTTTGACTGGTGCACCACTAATATCAGCTGCAAAATCCTCCAGAGCCATTTGGAAACCCATTAGATCCATCAGTCTAATAGGTCTCCTCTGCAGAGGAGAAATGGTGCTGAAGGCCTAAATCTCAACAGGAAGTGACCCGACCGTGACAAGGGACCAATGTCAATATCCCACACTTTCAGATCACCTTCTTACTGCCAAGTCATCCAGAGTGTGACTTGCCACATGTGTGAACATGTTGACATGTTGGAACAGCCCTGTGGTCATCATGGCAGCCATGAAGTCCTGAGCCATACCAGAGCCAGTCGCCTTGGTGAAGCCCCCCAGAACCAGCAATCTGGGAGTCCTCAACAGCTCCTCTGAGACCAGCTCTGCCAGCTGAAGCAGGGAGACTGTTGGGTAGATAGATGGGTGGGAAACCAGCAGAATCCCTAATCTGCCCCAATTGCCCAGTGCCAGGATCCGCCCCATCTAACTGGGCAGAGAGCCTGGATAGAAATGGAATCTATAGACTACAGCAACTCCCCCTCCCCGATCCTCAAGTCTGTCCTGATGATGCACCATGTCCCCAGATGGGCACAGCTGGGTGAAACCAGCCCCACCCTGCTCAACTACCCAGTTCTCAGGGATAGAAACCAGATTGGCTTCCCCATCCATAATCAAATCATGGATGAGGGATGTCTTACTCAGAGCCAACCTGGCACTCAGCAACAGCACCTAAGGACTGGCTGGTAGAACAACGGCAATTCCCCAGGTTGGAGAAGGGTCTGGCACACTGCACAGTTATAGTCACTAACTGCCTGTGCCATGCGCCCCTTACCCAACCTGCCCCCCATACCTCCCCATACCCTGAACCACTGTGACTGCACACACACACACCCCAGCCCGCTCTCCCCAGCTCCTCTCTTCCCAGGTACATCCCACATATTTCAATTGAAAAACAACAAAATTTAATTTAAAAAGCAGTGTAAAACATGTTAAAACACTTTATGGCTATTGCCATGAAAGTGCTGTTGTTTAACAACGGCTGCAATTCAGCATCTATTGGTCAACAGCAAAATTCCTATTGATTCTAGTGTAGCTAGATTGGACCCATTTATCTTCATTTGAAACCAACAGATTCTTCCCATCCTCGGGCCTACAAAAACAGATGTATATCACAGTGACATGTATTGGCATCCTGTTTTGCTGACAATTATGTGTGCAAATATGTTCCTCCCTTTACCACCCCACTTTTTGGAGATGTGCGTCCTCTTCCAAAAACGCAAAGTGATCCCATAGTTTTCTCCAACTGCCAAGATTCTTTCATCAACAAAACTAAAATAAAAAAACGCTCAATGTTGGAAATCCTTGTTTACCTTCATTAAGTGCCCCCCTTGGGAATTCATTGGCAATAAATTGACCTAATTGTTTTTCTTTCCACTCCTTTTTCCAAGTAACATTTCCTTTGCCGATTAGAGTCCAAAACTGTTGTTTCCACGAAACTTCATTCTGTGGTCTTGGATAAAACTGTCTGCTTGTATACAACACTTGTCAAACGGTTATAAAAAGATACAGTCAACGAGCACCACTACACTGATTAGATTGGATTGGGTATTTGTATTCTGCTTATAATGATAACATTAAAAAATTAGCATATGCTTCCAACAGTATCAGCATATAAAAAGCACAAGTGTATATAAATAAGGCAAAAACAAATTCAGCCAACAGATAATACAGTTCAATAGGCACTCATAATAATTCAAAAATATCAGATATGACTATTAAGTACTAGCCCTGGGTTAGTTGGCATATACTCTTTGGGAAAGGGTCTTTTCACAGCACCACAATACGAGGCAGCAAGACCTTTCAAAGTTTTTCGTCCTAACCTCTTGTTCACTCTCAAAAAATCTTTGAAAACAGCAAGACAGCTACTAAGCATGGGCTTAGCCAGGATTTATGTTGGGGGGCAGGCTTCATGTTGAGGGGCAGAACCTCACTTAGTTAAGTATTTTCATTGATTTACTTGGCTGGGGGCAGCTGCCCCCCTTGGCTATGCCCATGTACAGGAGGGACAGTCTGTTTGAGGTAGCATCAAATATGTCATGTGGCCATAAAAGCAGTAGAGAAAAGCCTTAAGTGACATAACTCCAGGCTAAAGATGGAGTTGGCCACTTTGATACTGTACTAGAGCAGTGGTTCCCATACTTTTGCTCCCCCGCATGGACCACTTGAAGACTGGTGAAGGTCTTGGCACACCACTTAATGCTCTTTCTTCCCATTGCAGCAATTGCAATGAGGGTGGCGCTGTGGGTTAAACCACAGAGCCGAGGACTTGCCGATCAGAAGGTCGGCGGTTTGAATCCCCGAGACAGGGTGAGCTCCCATTGCTCGGTCCCTGCTCCTGCCAACCTAGCAGTTCAAAAGCACATCAAAGTGCAAGTAGATAAATAGGTACCGCTCCTGCGGGAGGGTAAACGGCGTTTCTGTGCACTGCTCTGGTTCGCCAGAAGCAGCTTAGTCATGCTGGCCACATGACCCGGAAGCTGTACGCCATCTCCCTCGGCCAATAAAGCGAGATGAGCGCCACAACCCCTGAGCCTTTGTTTTTGGTTTGCCCATTGTAGCTATGGGTCCCACACAAGCTATGATTCATCACCACCTGAGTTCCAGACCTTCCTGTGGCAATAAAGGCAGGTGCTGGGCCTCTGATGCTACAGGAAGAATCAAAGGGTCCCCCTTCACCTCTTTCTGCTGTCTGCCTGGGAATGCAGAAAAGGAGAGTGGGTAGCCAGGGGGCTGCATTTGGTTTGATGAACACAAGTTGTGCAAGCCTGCTTTGGATGTCAAAGCCTTTTTCTGACAGATTTCAAAGCTTTCCGTTGATTCAGTTTGAGCACAGTTTATTATCTATTAGCGTTGTTGCTCCTGATCAAGGCACTGATATGACCCCTGAGCCAGCTCCACAGAAGGCATTTGTAAGAGCCAGGATATCCAGCCAAGTTAAGGAATGCTCCAAATGTAGCAGGCAATATTCTTCACTCTGAGGCACGGGTCAGTTCCAAAGATGATGAAGATAACAGAGCTAAAGCGGGAAGCTTTGCTAGGAGGAAAAAGTCAGCTGGATCTGCAAGCAATGTGGCAGATCATGCAGGAACATGGGGGTGATCAGAGCCAAAATTGGAGGCAAGGCAGCCAGCATCTGTAGATGATGCAAGAGTCAAGGATGCAAGGAGAACTCACAGAGGTATGGTATAGAGGTTAGATATGGAGGTCAATAATGTTTCCTAAGACTAGGAAGCTCTTAACTACATAGTTGTTAAATGAGTAAATATCATGCCTTGCTCCTGCAGTAACCTTTTTTCAAAGGTCTCCATGCTCTTATGGACCTAACAGGCTTGCTTCAAGCACTTTCCATCAAGGAAATCATTGTGTGAAATCATCTCTGCTTCAAAAAATAAACTGCACCCTCAACCACCGTGTTGTCTTCATTGCCCTCCCAGTCCATCTTTCCTTTGAGTGTAGCAGGAGATTCTTCTGTTTTCCACACCTCTCGCACATATGCCAGAGAAACTGTGTTTCTGAACAACAGAAGAGAAAAACTCTGTGTAAATGTTGTTTCTACACTTGCTGGGTAAGATTGTGAGCAGGTTTTACTTTGTTTTTTGTTTTTTGTTTTTGAAAATTTTTATTGGTTTTTCACAATTTATATAAACACAAAACAATACAAACAAACAAACACATAAACAAACATGTATAATTTCAGATCCTTTTTTCTTAAACCTTACTTCAGCGACTTCCCCGTACCTTCCCTTTCTGCATCCCAGTTTTCAAATTTGTTTCAGCAAATCCTCACCCTTAAATTTATCTAATTTTCACCTTGTTGTTGTTTTTTTTACTTAATCTTCTACAGCCATAATCCCCATATTTCTCAAACCTCAACATTTTAGCATTCATTAATTTTACAATGTTTCTTAAGATAAATTTTAAATTTCTTCCAATCTTCATCCGCCGTCTCTTTCCCCTGGTCACGGATTCTGCCAGTCATTTCAGCCAGTCCCATGTAGTCTATCATCTTCATCTGCCATTCTTCCAGAGTGGGTAGATCTTGTGTCTTCCAATACTTTGCGATGAGTATTCTTGCTGCTGTTGTAGCATACATAAAAAAAATTCTGTCTTTCTTTGACACCAATTGGACGACAATGCCCAAGAGAAAGGCCTCTGGTTTCTTAAGGAAAGTACATTTAAGTACCTTTTTCATTTCATTATATATCATTTCCCAGAAAGCCTTAATCTTCGGGCACGTCCACCAAAGGTGATAAAAAGTACCTTCAGTTTCTTTACATTTCCAACACTTATTATCAGGCAAGTGGTAGATTTTTGCTAGCTTGACTGGGGTCATGTACCACCTATAGATCATTTTCATAATATTTTCCTTTAAGGCATTACATGCCGTAAATTTTATACCAGTGGTCCACAACTGTTCCCAGTCAGCAAACATAATGTTATGACCAATGTCCTGTGCCCACTTAATCATAGCTGATTTAACTGTTTCATCTTGTGTATTCCATTTCAGCAACAAGTTATACATTCTTGACAAATTCTTAGCATTGGGTTCTAACAGTTCTGTTTCTAGTTTTGATTTCTCCACCTGGAAGCCAATTTTCCTGTCCTGTTTATAAACCTCCATTATTTGATAGTAATGGAGCCAGTCTCGTACTTTAGACTTCAATCTCTCATAACTCTGTAGTTTCAATTTATCTCCCTCTTGTTCCAAAATTTCCCAATATTTTGGCCATTTGGCCTCCATGTTAGGTTTTTTCACAGCTTTAGCCTCCATTGGCGACAGCCACCTTGGGGTGAGCAGGTTTTACTTTGTTGACCAACTTGTGTAGAAGCAAGCACCCAACATTCTCTACCAGTGTTCTCCAACCCCATACGTCATTGAACTACAACTTCCATCCTCCTTGACTGGATGACATGAGTTGTGGCTCAACAAAATCAAGGGACCCAAGGGTGAAGAACACTGTTCTGTACCATTCTCCCAGTATTCCCTCATGCCTACCATTTCAAGAGTTCTTTGTGAAGAGAGAATTCTGAGAATTGCAGCTCTCTGAGGGAAATATATATCTCCTAATAACTCACAGCACCCTTGGCAAACTACAGCTCCCAGAATTCTTTGGTAAAGCCTGGATTGCTTGAAGTGGTATGATACTGCTTTAAATGAATGTTGCAAATATGGTCTTGATGAGCCTTTAGCATGTCTCTCTCAGACTTTCACACTGGAGATGAATGTTCTAAAACACAGAGATAGTTACAAATCAACTGAACTGGAACATAAAACAGCCATAATTTTCATATAGGAAGTTATTTCATTTTTCCCCAGCTCTTCTCAATTCAACAACTCTGTTTAAGTTTAAAAGCTGAATGAGTTCTAATCAACTATCAGAAGATTCTGATAGGATATAGCTAGCAGATGTGACTTCAGCCTTTATAACTGTTCCCTGAAAATTAAGCCAAAAAAATCACCTCACACAAAGAATCACTGGTTTCAAAGCCACTTAGATGTTTTAATGCGCTCAAGCCTTATATAAATTTTGTTAAATAAATAAAATAAACAATAACATATTGTGCAATAATCTGATGCCCTTTTTTTGAAGACAACTTGTCATAATTTTAATAGTTTACAAATATATAAATAAATATATGCACTGCCGTAGAAGACAAAACATTTCAAAATAAAATTAATTTCCAGAATTAAAAATGGAGAACAAAGACAAGAAGCAAGTGTAACAAAATAATTGCTGCTATCCACAGCAACGAAGCTCCGCTACACATCTAGATTAGACGGTGAGCTGGTGTTCTTAGTTTTTATTAGGTGCTATTTTACTATATACGATACGATAAATGAGCACGGCATCTGTAGAACACAGTGTACACCAAAATGTTACAAATGTCACCCTGGGCTGGTGCACTTGGCTTAGTAAGAGATTTGAACAAGCACCCAAATGAATCAAGGGAAGAACTTTCCTACCTAGAAGTGTGTGTTGTTGCCGATTTGAAGGGCAGAGTCTGCGACCGCCAAGCTTAAAAGGTCAGGGCAAACAGCCTGATGCTCAGAGTGACCATAAATTTTAATACACTGGAAGCTGGGATTGCGTGTGTGAGTGACACTGAGTGGAGCAATCCCTTCTTCTGCTCAGCTTTTGTACATTTTGTCCATTTCAACAGCTACTTCTGGCTACTGTCAAACATAAGGTGTTTTCTAAACCTCTCACTATTAAACTTACGCATGGTGATTTTTTTTCTAATTCTCACCACACTCCTTGATCTTGGTGAAAAATGCATGGGCAATTCAGACACCTGGGGGTGTGGCTCTGGGGGTTGTTATGATGAGCTGTGAGGAAGGGCTGTAACTCAGTGGCAGAAGGTTCCAAGTTCAGTCCCTAGCATCACCAGGTAAAGGTAAAGGGACCCCTGACCATTAGGTCCAGTCGTGACCGACTCTGGGGTTGCGGCACTCATCTCTCTTTATTGGCTGAGGGAGCCGGCGTACAGCTTCCGGGTCATGTGGCCAGCATGACTAAGCCTCTTCTGGCGAACCAGAGCAGTGCACAGAAACTCCATTTACCTTCCCGCCAGAGTGGTACCTATTTATCTACTTGCACTTTGACATGCTTTCGAACTGCTAGGTTGGCAGGAGCTGGGACCGAGCAATGGGAGCTCACCCCGTCGTGGGGATTCGAACCGCCAACCTTCTGATTGGCAAGTCCTAGGCTCTGTGGTTTAACCCACAGCGCCACTCACGTCCCGGCATCACCAGGTAGGGCTGCCTAAAACCTTGGAGAGCTGCTGCCAGCCAGAATGGACAACATTGAGCGAGTTGCACCAGTAGTCTGACTTGATATAAAACAACTTGACATGTTTTCCTTTACCTCTACACTCACCTCTCTCTGTCTCTCTGATGGGATGGTGTTCTGATGGGAGTTTTTCCTTTTAGTTTTCCAGTGTATTTCTTATCAATAAACTATTTGGTGTGGCATGAGAGAAAAAAAATTATTCTGGAAGTGTAGCCCAGAGAAAATAGTTTGAGAGCCACTGCACAGCCACACACTACCCCCTAACTTGCCACACATACTGTGTTTTACACATACAGTTGCTTATTTAAAGAAACCACATGTGAGAATACTTTCCTTGTTTTGTGGAGAATTCAGACCTGAGGATTTTCATTGGAATGTGCAAAGAAAATGGCTTCCCGTAACTTCAACAGACAACCTTCCTGCCGATTGTTTTCATGAGAATAAATGAATCCTCTTTTTTCTTTTTCTTTTTTAACAGTCTCTGTTACCAGCTCAAAAGCTCTCAGGGCTGTGTTTTTAGTGTCTCTGATGTTCATTGAATTTATAAGGGTGTGCTCTAATAAACTGCCCCTTCAATATTTAATAAATCTGATTGGGCGGTTATTCAGCTCTTATACACAGGTTACAAAGAGTCATAAACAGAAGGTAGCTGTAATAAATAAAACTAATAAAACTATTCATTTCCTGGAAGAGTGGAAAAGGAATGTATAGGCTCAATGTTACCAGCATGCTATGTTCACTGTTGCAAAATGCACCCACCCACTCAAAAGATGCGTTCTCTTTTTTATAATAAAAATGAGTTTAGGGAGGTTTCTGCCCATTTAGAAATTCATCTTAGACAACAAACCCATTTCAGACAAACAGCTCTTCTGCCCTATATTCAACCATACGGATAAAAGATTTTCCAACATCTAAAGTTACCATCTGTCCTTCACGTCCTTTCTGCTTCCTATTTGTTTGTGGAAGCAAGTTCAGTTCTCCACATTTCCACACTGGGTGTGGTTTTTATTTTTTATTTTAAAAAATGTCCTCATGAAAATCCATCAGCCTTTTTGTGAAAATTTCTCCCAATAGAAACATGTATAATATACTCAATTTTTGCAAAGCATTTCCCCCTAATATAATGCATTTCTGTATATGCTATTTTCAGTAGTGTATGCATTTGTATCTACTTTACCCTAGTATATACAACATCATCATTATTATTATTATTATTATTATTATTATTATTATTATTATTATTATTACATATTGTTTGGCTGGAGAAGTGTATTGCAAAATTCAGAGAACTGTTAATTTCAATGTTTCGGTTCCCTTATTTAGAAGGTACAAATCGGGTAGGTTTACTGTTAAATGAGAACTAAATCAAGATTCTCCACTATCACTAGCAGCACTCCCCTATCACATTGCAGTTTTTGTTACAACATGGCAAGAGACATTCAGGTTGCAAGCAATTACTAATATGTGTTGAGCACAGATGCTACAGCTAGCCAATGATTGTTTGAATTCAGATGACACCAGTAATGTGTGATAGCCATATATAATCTCTCTGTGTTGCTGCACTAGTTTACTGGGAATCATAGCTCTATGAGAGAAAATGATTTTAAGTACATAGGATAATATGGGCCTAGAGTGTTCCTTGTGCAATTGAATGTTTATATTTAGTACAAGGACCCACATGGCACCCTAAAGTCTAAGGGTCTTCTTTGGACAGAAAAGCTGTGTCCATCCACAGAAGGCTTTTGATCCAGCAAAAAGGGATCTTTCTGGTGGAGGGAGGGGAAGTTGACTGGTCCCACCTCCCACACTGTTCTTAAGGATTCTCCAACCCTTGCTGGGAGCTGTAGGTGGAGGGGGGGATTGACAAAAGTTATTATGGCATAAGTTTTTATGGGCCGGAGTCCACTCCTTATGAAATAACCAATTTGTTAGCTTTCAGGGTGCTACAAGACTCTAGGGGTTGTTGTCTTTTGCCCCATGAAAGTTGTTTCACATATTTATGTAAGCCACAATCCACCATAGAACTGGGTATGCCTACAACCATTGAAATAATTGGGCGTAACTGCATCTAAAGGGACCCCTGACCATTAGGTCCAGTCGTGGCTGACTCTGGGGTTGCGGTGCTCATCTCGCTTTATTGGCCGAGGGAGCCAGCGTACAGCTTCCGGGTCATGTGGCCAGCATGACTAAGCCACTTCTGACGAACCAGAGCAGCACATGGAAACGCTGTTTACCTTCCTGCCAGAGCGGTACCTATTTATCTACTTGCAGTGACGTGCTTTCGAACTGCTAGGTTGGCAGGAGCAGAAACCGAGCAACGGGAATTCACCCCATCACGGGAATTCGAACCGCTGACCTTCTGATCGGCAAGTCCTAGGCTCTGTGGTTTAACCCACAGCGCCACCCGCGTCCCTTAACTGCAACACTAGGCTAAATTGTGGCTGTTGTGTCAAGGTTTGCCTCAGAACAAATCACATTCTCCCATTCCACCCACTGGATTATTCTATGGAGCTGTGATGCGTTGGCTAAGCGGATGTATCTGGCATTCTATTTATGGAGCAAACAGGCCTGGAAAAATAAGGGAAAGGTCAATGACAAATATATAGGAGAGCATAATTATAACAAGTTTTGGGAGTGAGTGTTCAAATGAAAGCTGAACAAGATTTCTACCTCCCTAGAAACCAAGGTTCATTTGCAAGTTACTGAGTCATACACAGATCAGGGACCCAGCCGGTCAATTCAGAGACACCTCTCATTTATCAGTTTCTTGACATCAAGTAGGTGTGGCTTTGCAAGAGGAAGCCAAAACAATACCAACAGCTGCATGGAATCTTTCCACAATCCAAAGGTGAATAATTAAATATAATAGAAGCCCCTAAGGAAGATATGAGTCACCAGCGTTTGAGCCATGTTATCATGTAATGCACAAGAAGAAGGAAATGCTGTAAGCGTGTCCAGACAAACTCAGTGGGAAACAGTAGGCTGCACCCCAAAAATTTAATACAGGGAGTCAGCTGAAAGGCATTTACAAGCCGATGCTATTTGCTGTATTAGGGGGAAGATTGACAGATCACTTTAGCTTGGAAGCGAACACAGATTTATTTAATGATTCATTCGTTTTACCACCCAACAGTGGCCCGTTGGGCGGTAAAAAGGCTTTGAAGGGCCCTTCTTTGGTGACATTCACCAATCCAGGTGTGTATGTACAGTTTATTAATACATGGAGTTTACTTCCATAAAAGCCATTTTAAAAAGTTTTTTTTTAGTATTTCTAGTTATGTAAATGCCACACCTTTGAGGCAAAATTCCATAGCACCTGGGCTGAGTCAGCAGTAGAAGTAAACAAGGACCTGTCACATAAATTTTTTCCAATCAAGTGTTTCTCTGATATCTTTCTTGTGTCGAATATTGAGGGTTGCGGGTTGGCAGAGACTAAAAGCTCAGGCCTTTAGGGACTGGAATTGTCTGACATCAATGAAAGGAGGGCGACTGCAACATGCAGAGAGATCAGTTTTGGAAAGAAGAAGAAAAAACCCTTCAAGGTATGGTACTTATTATTAGAATGAAACATTTCTCGAGAATGTTTCAGTATGCAAAGATCACTATCATTCCCATCCCATTTAGCTTCACACAACCTAAGAGGCAGATTAGGCTGGCAAGTTTGCCCAGAACCACCCATGAAGTGAGCTTCATGGCATCGTATGTGCTTTTTTCCCCCAAGAAGGCAGTTTGTTATACCAGGCAGCACTCATGAGGCAAGATGAGGTGACCACCTCAGACAGCAGGATCTGCAGGGGCAGCAGAGCCAGCCTATAAGGAATGCATCTCCCACTGCCGCTGCTGCCGCCATGGTGGCGAGGATGGCTGTGGCACAGTCTTTGGAGGAGTGTCTCTTCTACTGTCTTCAGCAGCCCCCGCCCACCCCTCAGTGCCATCTCTACAGCATGGGACTGCCTCTGCAGATGGTTTGGAAACTTCAACTGGGGCAGAATTCAGTGGCCAGGTTGCTCACCTGTCAGGGACTGGGCAGAAGAGGAATGGCCAGTGAAGAAGAAGACAGTTCAGAATTACAACAGGGGTTTGAGGGAGGTCACAGCTCAGAGGCAGATGAGGGGAAAAGCTGGGAAATGATGGGAGAGGAGGAGGGGGAGGGAGAGGAGGAGGAGGAAGCACCAGGAGGGCAACAGCTGACAGACACAGTGTCTTTAGAAAGCATTCCAGGCCCCCACTCCCAGAAACCTGTGAGCCTTGAAAGTAGTAGAGCAAAGGACTCAGAAGCAAAGGGTCCTCTGCACCACCCATAGGGGAGAAGGTGATGAATGAGGAAGTGGGAGGAAAAGGGGGTGGAGAGCCACTCAGGACAACAGCATTACTCCAAGAGGCTGCATTCCAAGCCTCTCTCTGTAAATACTGAATAAAACGCAGGTGGTAAGGACTTTTCCTTGTCTTATATATTCCTGGCAACCTGCCGTGGGAGTTGTTTCCTCTGCCGCCTGACATCACCAGAGCAAAAAGGTTTGACACCAATCCTGGTACAATTGCTCCTGGCTGCCAATTAGTTTCCGGGGCCAACTCAGTGTATAAATGGCTTAAATGGCTCAGGACCTCAAAACCTCAAGGACTGCCTCTCCCCATATGAACTGACCCAGACCCTATGATCATCATCTGAGGCCCTTTTCTGTGTACATCTTCCATGAGAGGTCCAGAGTGGCAACACAGGAACGGGCCTTTTCTGCAGTGGCTCCCCATTTGTGGAATGCTGGCTCACCTGGTGCCTTCATTGCATATCTTTAGGTGCCAGGTAAAACATACCTCTTCTCCCAGGCCTTTGGCTTATTAAACAATCAATGGCCTTTTATTTTGGGGGTATTGTTTATGTTTGATATTATAGTATTGATTTTTGTGTTTTTATATTGTAAACCGCCCTGTGATCTTCAATTGAAGGGCAGTATAGAAATTTAATAAATAATAATAATGATGATAATACAATAGGCTCTCAGCGAATAAGGTAATTCAGAGCAAGCCCCTCCCCCTCCCACAATGGCCTTTGATTCCCAGTTCAACTGTTGGGTAAGCTTGATTTGATTCCCCCCGCCCTTGTTCCCAATATAGATCTCACTTACTAGTGTAGATATTTATTCCCCTTTTGTTCCTGATGTAGATATTCTCTCATCCCTTCTTCCCGGGGGGGCGGATGGGGCGGACACACCATTTAGTGGCTCACCTCAGGTGTCAAATTGTCTTGGACCAGTCCTGTCAGGCAGTGTACAGCTGATATGCCCTTAAACCTAATGGCAGCATTCCCATGGCTTTAAATGCTGAGTGTTGATTCATGAAACAAGCATATGCAACATGGGAATATTTTTTTACAAAAATGGTTTGCAAATACATCAAAAAAGGAAGAAAAGAGGAGGGAGAACCATCACAAGATAACCCGAACAATAAAATATTCCAGCAATCTTCATTTAAACATACAGTGGTACCCCGGGTTACAAACACCTCGGGTTACAAACACTTCAGGCTACAAACTCCGCTAACCCATAAGTAGTACCTCAGGTTACAAACTTTGCCCCAGGATGAGAACGGAAATCGCGCAGCGGCGGCATGGTGGCAGCAGGAGGCCCCATTAGCGAAAACACGCCTCAGGTTAAGAACAGTTTCAGGTTAAGAATGGACCTTGGGAATGAATTGAGTTCGTAACCTGAGGTACCACTGTATAGATTAATCTAGGCAGTCCATCTATCCATAGATAGGCTTCTAAATGAGATCAACATGTATAAGTCATGCGCTCAAATGAGGAAAGACCACTGAGTAGTAGATTGTGAGTGTTTGTCATTCCAGCCTTGAAGTGAAAGTCTCTTAGTCATGGTAAGGGCTCACAAAAATGCACTTTTTCTGTCCATCTGTTAGTCCCCTACTTGACAGAATATAATTTAAGAGCTCGTGAGCATCTGCAACTATTAAGGATATCTCCATGACATAGTTAAAATGAACAATTATGTCCAATCTGAAAAAGACACAACAGGACCTGCCCACATCCTCCTTCTCAAAAAGGCATTATCAGTGTGGCATGGGCAGCATCAATTTGTGTTTCAAATCAAACAAAGCAAGTCATTTAGATGTGGAAAGGTTACTCTCCACAAGGTGAATATACTGAGAGCTGATTCACTCTGTTTCCATTTACCACCTTGATAGCAGGCACAGTTGATCAAAAAGAAATGTTTCGTATAGATAGTTAATGGGAATAGTTTAATTACCACCTTTTTTAAAGCTTGGTCCACAGAAACTGCCTCTAACTTCTCCCCTATTGTTTGTAATGTTAAGCCTTTAAATTTAAGGATTCTCTCACAACACATAAGTCTTTGCAATGGGTATCAACCAAACCTTTAAGTAATAAAAAGCTCCTTCTTGAACTGATGTTCTGGTTCCTTGTTTTGTTGCTGCAGCTCAGACGGGTATTTCCCCCCCTAGCTTTGACAGAATGGCTAGACTAGGTAATCCATGGAAACAGCTGCTGCCTGCAATGTGATCTCCCCCCCTCCCCAAAACCTTTTAACAAAGAGTCTTGAACCTGTTCCTTAGTTTTAGATATTGTTGGGAAATATCTAGAAGCTCAAATCTGACAAAAGATGAATGTTATTGACAGATCAACTGTCTGATCCACCGGTTTTAGTCTTAAGAAGTGCCCCATGCACAACATTCAGCATTCAGCAGAACATATGCACCAAGGCACACCATAATAATAACACTGTGATTGGGAGATGTGTCTGTTCCGCACAGGAATTTGTCTACTAAATAGAATAAACTGGATTTATTCAGCAAGCAAAAAGAATCAACTATTGTTTCTTGTTATGCACACTATGAAAACTCACACCCACATCAAAGGGAGAAAATTGGGAGCTTTTAATCAGTTTCCCCTAGAGATGAAATATTCTGAATTGGAAATTAGTATTTTTGGTTAAATGGGAGGGATATACCTTGACTGAATACGATGAGAGTTAAACCATCTAGGCAAGAGGGTGAGATTAAAGACACACAGAGCAAAATAATATTTAACTTTATTAAAAGAAACCATTCATAGTTGAATTTATGCAATCACAGAAAGGGGGGAGTTGGAGAAGTAGCTTCAAATGAGACTTGCGGTTCACAAAAAAAGAGAAACCGCTATTTGACGAAATCATCAGTCTGTTTCCATCCTATTCTCTTTCTCGCATTTTCCTGTCATGAATGTTCTGTCCAGTTTCTTCAGTGAACTGTGCTGCTGTGTGTGTGTGTGTGTGTGTGTGTGTGTGTTTTAAGGAATCACTGGTCATCTTTTACAGGCCAAAATATTTTTAAATGGGGCATTTTTAAAACCATACATTGCTAAATTTTGTGTCTTTTTGAGCTAATGAGTGCACTGCAAAATTAAGAGAACTGTGGTATCTGAGTGTTGTGTCCTAGTCTGTGCTTTGGGTTGGAGGGGGCACCTGCGCAAATCCTTGAGAATTCTTAATCTGATGTAATATATTCAGTGGTGTTGCATCAAGCGGCTAGAAAGTCCCACCACCTCAGAATGTTACATACACTCAGAAAACAAGAAGACTAGAGGCTCCAGACCTGTGTTCAGAATCACCAATCACAGGAAGCGTTCTACCCAGGTCCAAGTGAATGAAAGTAAAAAGAACCCAGAAAACCTTCTCTGCTCAACACAGAATGGTTGGAACTAATACAGTGGAATGAGCAAACATGGGGAGGTTAGGAGTAGGACTTCTGTGTACAACCCTGGCCACATCCCTGCTTTTAAATATTGTGTGTTCAGATGAATGCCTGAGCAAGGCTTAAGAAAGTATGAAACCTGAAAGGGTGACAAAAATAACGGCCATATTTTTCTTCTTCTTTGATAATCTGAGAGACTGTGGTGACCAATCTCATTTTGTGTCTGCACATCTGGGATACTGAGGCAAATAAAGTTGAGAATCAGTCCTAAAACATGAGGGGAGAGACGGTGAAAAATGTCTGATGAGTATTAGAAATTCATTGAAAACAAGGTGTTTAGTTTCAGCCTTTGATTAAAAGGGAATTAGTGTTAGTCAGCTGCTCAATGTCTTCTTCTTTGTTGACAACAACAACAATTGCTGTTATTATAACTGTGCCATGTACCAGGACAAGGCACTGAGCTGTTAATTTATTACAGTTAACACTTCCCATTTTCAGATACGCTCAAAGCACTTTGCATTCCTTGTGTCAATCAAGCCTAAAGCATCCCTTAAAGTTGGCTTCTGTTATTATCTTTATATTAGCGATGAAAATGGAGGCGGAAAGATATTAGCTTGCAAATGCCGTCCAATGGTTTGATGGCCAAGATCAAATCTGAACCAGTGACTTGCCTGTTTTGCAAACAGCACAATTGTATCCATGTTTAGCTGAGGTAGTTCCTGTTGTGTTCTAATAAGTAAATATGGTTACATAGTAAAAATGCGATGAATTCGATGAATGGGAATAGGGATAACCAGATTTTGTTAACAATTAAGACAAGGGAGGGGGAGAATCACCATTTAATATTAATCCAGGTTTCTTGCAGTGTAGTGATATTTGTGCAAATTGATCCCAGAAACAGGGAACAATTTATCTAAAATAAACTTTTATGTATTTTTTATGCTTGGATGTTGTATGATGCCACTCTCCTTTCATAGTACAGCAGGAAGTTTCTCACTATGTCTTATTAGAGAACTTTCAAACGGCAAGATTTTAAGTGGCTTCTGCATAAACAAAGGGCTTACGTTGGCCATCTGTAAGCTGCTGCGCCTGGACAGCCACCCACTTGTACCCCTGACACAGTTACTTTGCCTTTTTCCAGAAGAGCAACCCAAAGGTTATTTGGTATTTATCAGGCTGCCAAGGTAATAAAGAACGAAAAACAAAGTGCCTCTTTTTCACCAGAGGTACCTGGAAACGGTGACTTTAGAAATTGCTCTCAATCGAATTAGAAATGCATGTTTCCCCCCCCCAATCAGTGGGCTGAGTCATGCATCCATGTACATTGCTCATTAAGATGTCACTTGATTTCTCATTGCTAGGGCAGATCGTTCTAATTAACATTTTCTGACAAACATGCTCACAGGAGGAGGATTTAGTTGCCCTATCCCTTCAGCTTCCTATACATAAGAACATACAGAAGAGCTTGCTAGATCAGGCTGAAAACCACCGAGTCCAGCATCCTCTTCTCACGGGGGTCGATCAGATGCCCAGAGGAAACCAGCAAGCAGAACCTGAACACTATAGCACTCTCCACTCCTGAGAGTCCCAACAACTGGTCCTCAGAGACATACTGATTCTGGCAGTGGAGGCAGAGCATAGCCATAGCCTCCTGGTAGCCTGATCCTCTATGAACTTGTCTGATCCTCTTTTAAAGCCATTCAACTTGACAGCCAGCTCTTGCAGGAGCAAATTACCTAATTGTAACTAAGTGCAGTGTGATGAAGTACCGTACTTTTCCGTGTATAAGACTAGGTTTTTTTTTTTTACTTTAAAATAAGGTTAAGAATATGGGGGCGTCTTATACATGGAGAATACATATGCCCGTTTTCTAAATTTGGGGTCCCCAAAAGTAGGGGGCATCTTATACATGGGGGCATCTTATACACGGAAAAATACGGTACTTTCTTTTGTCTGCTTTGACTTTTCCAACATTTGGCTTCATTACGTGCTAGTCTGTATGGGGAGAGGCCCATGTGTTTGCTTTCCTACACTGGCAAAGATGTGAAGACCTTTCAGTTCAGGTGAGACAAGCTGAAAGGGTGTGTGACCAGGTAAAAAAAAACAGCCTACTCGTTCCTCCTCCCACTTTTGTCACCACTGGCATGCTGCCACCACCACCACCACTCCAGAGTTGCTCAGACAATTTGGTTCTCTCGCTAAAGAACTATTCCCCAGCTTTGCCTTAGATGAATGTATTGAACTGTTAGTATTTCTAAGACATAAGAAATCCAAAAAAAGACAAATATAACTTCCTAGTCCAAGGCTTCAGTCCATTTCTGCTACTGTTTGCATCCATCTGTTTCGTTAGACAATGGGTGAGTGTAAAGACAAACCGTTGGAGAGTTACAGCGCCTGTTGTGGCTGTAGAGACCAATACATGAGAGACGTGCTGGGTTTGGGAGAGCACATACGGACTCAAGCTGCCTTAAGAAGAATATATAGCAAATGACTGTGACTTAAGTATAGCTGTGTGGAGATGTCTGTTGAAGCAATATTGACAGGGGGATTTCCGTGCTCCAGGAAACAACCAGATAAAGCCTAAGATATTCTTGGCAGGAGGCTACAGCAGACATAATGAGGATTAGCAGGCATAATTGGTATCATTTCTATCTCCTAAAGGCATTTATGAGTCATCCCCTTAGTCACGTCCTCACCTTCCTTACTTCTGCTGGAAATGAAAAGTTACAGTTGTGCATGATTGGAGACAGGCTATAACTCAGTAGTACAGTGCATGCTTTGCAAGCAGAAGATCCTGGGTTCAATCCCTGATCTCTCCAGGGAAGGCCTGAGAACCCTGGAGAACTACTGCTAGCCAGTATAAGTCAGGAATGGAGAATCTCTGGCCATCTAGATGATGGTAGACTCCAGCTTCCATCTGTTGAAGCCAGCATGGAAAATTCTCAAGGATGATGGAAGTTGGAACCCAATAACACCTAGAGAGCCACATGTTCTCCTGTCCTGGTCTATGTAATACGGAACTCGATGGGGCAATGGTCTTTAATTGGTCATATAAGGCAGCTTCCTGTGTTCCTAAGAATAGAGAGCCCTTAGGAATCCAAAAGTGTGTACAAACTCGTAATGGACAAAACGTCGGGTTGTTGTTTTTTCCTGCTCGGTCACTACAAATCTTTGTTTGTCTTTGGCAAACATCTTGAGCAAAACAAAAACCAGAGGCAGCAAAAGGCCAAATTCTAAGGATGTATATGAAATGTGTTTGGCTTAGAAGGGCAAACCGCTTCCCAGTGGGAGCACACTTGATGCAGAGTAAACAGGAGTGTGTGCATGACCTTGGAGTAGGGTCACACTTTCACCATATCCCAAACTCTGCTCCCCACCCAGGGGGGAAAAGGTAAGAAGATGACCAAATATCAGGAAAGAAAGGTTGATGCTAGCAATGGGCCACTAAGGCAGGCTTAGCAGTGACAGTCACCTCTGACACAAACAAATATATATTTACCAGGGGCTGGCAGTGCTGCTCACAGTGCTGGCCAAGCACAGAACCTTTGAGGGGGCCCCAAGATCTGAAGCTGGATAGTGGAAGATTCAAAGCAAGTACTTCTTCTTGCAGTGCAACTTATCCCACAGGAGGCAGGGATGGCTTTAAAAGAGGAATGAACAAATTCGTGGAGGAGAAGGCTATCCATGGCTACTAGCAATGATGGCTATGCTCTGCCTTCACCGCCAGAGGCAGTCATGCTTCTGAATATCTGGAAACTACAGGAGGGGAGAGTGCTCCTGAGCTTGGGTCCTGCTTGAGGTATATGGGTGGCCACTATGAGAAGAGGAAGCTGGACTAGGTGGTCCATTGACCTGACCCAGCAGGCTCTTCTTAGGTTTTTATAACACAACAACATTGCAGCATATACTACAAATGTTAGCTCAGATGGCAAAACATGAGACTTAATCTAAGGGACATGGGTTCGAGTCCCTCATTAGGCCAAAGATCCTTGCATTGCAGGGGATTGTTCCAAATGAACTTCCTGGTCCCTTCCAATTCTACAATTCTACGATTATATGATGTTAGATTTCACACCAATCAAAAAGAATTAAGAATTTAAATTTGGCTGATTCTCCCCACCACCATGAACAAATAATAATTCTGTGATTTGTTCTTGAAGGGTACTTTAAAAATCAATCATAAATAGGGTTGTTGGATCAGAAGGTTGGCGGTTCGAATCCCCGTGACGGGGTGAGCTCCCGTTGCTCGGTCCCTGCTCCTGCCAACCTAGCAGTTCGAAAGTACGTCAAAGTGCAAGTAGATAAATAGGAAGCTAAACAGCATTTCTGTGTGCTGCTCTGGTTCGCCAGAAGCGGCTTAGTCATGCTGGCCACATGACCCAGAAGCTGTACCCTGGATCCCTCAGCCAATAAAGCAAGATGAGCACCGCAACCCCAGAGTCGTCCGTAACTGGACCTAATGGTCAGGGGTCCCTTTACCTTTACCTGGGAGTTTTAAGGCATAGACATTTGGCAGCATCCTTGCATATTCAATATTTTTACATTTCTCCCTCGAAGCAAGCTCATACGTCCAACATTATCAATAATCAGAAATGATTTTCAAAAAAGCAATCAAATTTAAATCATTTCAATCAAATTCATGCCTGGAGAATTTGCTTTAGAACTAACTCACAAATTCATTTTGAAGATTTAAGGAGTGAACAGTAACATTTGACTGTAGGTAACTATAGTAAATGGATAGTCTAGCAAATGCAGCGTAGCAGAGAAAGCAGCTTTGCTGTCAGAATAATACAGTGAGTAAACTGAGAAGTTTTTTGCAGATGTTTGGGCCTCATAGAGTTTGGACGTTTGGCAACAGATCCTTAGCTAATGTTTACAAGTGTCCTCGTCTTGGTGGTTTTGATGGAGCACTGCCAATTTACACAGGCGGAGCATTTGATTCTTGGTTTACATGTGTGTGGGTTACGCATCCCTAATCTTACGCAAGTGAAAACATTCATGTGCTTTCAACGTGTAGCTGGGCTACATTTTAGCCATGCTGCAGGCAGTCACTGCTGCTTAGCAAAGCTTTGAAATACTAAGCACAGTTATTTGTATATTTGGAATATAGTAGAACACATCATTGTGTAAACTCTAAATTATCCAACTCTCTTTATAGGGGTCAGCCTTGTATCCTGGACAAAAATTGGCCTGCCCTGTGCCCTCTGCTGATCACCAGCAATGTAGACATTCTGAGCAACTGGCTCCTATATTCTTTTGTTCTTGATTTGGCTGCTGTTGTCATTGTACAATTGAAAGAACACTCTGTAATTGGCTGAAAATTGTTCCTACATCCTCTCTGCATGCCTCCACAACAGCTCCTGCTCTGAAAAAAATATTTAAGAACCCACCTTCCCCAAACAGGGGATGCAGTGATTTTAATCCAGCCCTCACTGACATTTATCCACACAAGCGTGGAATGTGTTCACACCATAAATTTCCCCCAAAGATTCCTGGATGATAGGAATTGTAGCTCTGTGATGGGTAAACTATAATTCCCAGGATTCTTTTGTGATAGATGCTCTGTGGCTAGGCCTTCCCCTTTGCTTTGCTTTGCTTTGCTTTGCTTTGCTATACTGTATTGCATTATCTTTTTTAAATACCCCCCCCCCCACTTAGGGCCTGATGGTGAAGTATGTGTAACAAATATAATAAATAAAGGACTGTGAAATTTGTGTGTATGTATGCATGTGTGACAGGGACGTGGGTGGCGCTGTGGGTTAAACCACAGAGCCTAGGACTTGCCAATCAGAAGGTCAGTGGTTCAAATCCCCACAATGGGGTGAGCTCCTGTTGCTCGGTCCCTGCTCCTGCCAACCTAGCAGTTCGAAAGCACGTCAAAGTGCAAGTAGATAAATAGGTACCGCTCCAGCGTGAAGGTAAAAGGCATTTCTGTGCGCTGCTCTGGTTCGCCAGAAGCTTAGTCATGCTGGCCACATGACCCAGAAGCTGTACGCCGGCTCCCCCGGCCAATAAAGTGAGATAAGCGCCGCAACCCCAGAGTCGGTCATGACTGGACCTAATGGTCAGGGGTCCCTTTACCTTTATGCATGTGTGACTGAATGAGCACAGGTGCATCACACAAGATTGTGAGACTGATGTGTGATCACGGGTCCCTGCTGTGCATTCCACTACTCACAGTCAGATAGCCGGACCTTCCTTCATATCCTCCAACATTTCTCCAATGAAAATAGGGATGTCCCATTCCATAGTGATAATTTTACTATTTATACCCCACACATCTTACTGGGCTGCCCCAGCCACTCTGGACAGCTTCCAACATATATAAAAACATAGCACAACATAAAACATTAAAAAAAAACAACTTTGCAGAGATCTGGACTAAATGCATGGAAGCTGAGGGACGAGGCCCCTCACCTTAGTAAGCACACATGAATAAAACCAGCTGAAAACGGCTACATCTAGCCTAAATAACATTTAGCAATTATATGGCAGAAAAGGTTGCGAGGCTTCAGCTCACTTAGAACTCAATGACAGCAGCAGGTTCCCTGTGTTTAAAAAACAAAACAAAACAAAACCACACAGCCTGTTAAAAATGGGTCACCTTACTCTTCTTGGATAGATGAGGTCAGATCAGAAGAGTGATCCAGACTTCATTTGGAAATTGTCTGTCAAACTAGAAGTTGCTCTTAATCCTCCCTTCCTGTCTGTGTCCTACCTGTGCTGGCTTGCATTGAAAGTTAATTCTCCACTGAACCTCTGAGAGATTTAGCACAGCCGGTGCAGCAGTGGCCAAATGCATTATTAGCATTCAACATTCTGCATGGAGAAAAGCATAGCTTTCCCAGACATACCTGAGGGCTAAATAAAGCTGTTTCTGAGTCCAACTTCGGACTGGCTTGACAATGGCCCAGCTCCCTCTTCATTACCATTTGGTGTGGAAATTGGGTATACATTTCCCATCTGTTCTCTTTGAAATATTAACTTTGCTCTGACAGTGCTTTGAACTGATTCCGATCTGCATGAAACGTTATAAGAGATGCACTCTGTTTAATCACGTTCAGGGATACTTGGGACACAGCTCTGATTATTTCTGACACTGCTCAGAGGAGAAAACGTTGCAGTTGTACTCTTAAATGCAGAGCGTCTCATATTACAAAATGTACTGCGTTGATTAGCTATTTCTTAAAAATAGAAGAAGAAGAAGAAATAGCTGTTCAAGCATTCCGGAGAAAGACAAAAGAGCAAGAAAATAAAGATCAGCGCTCAGAAATTTAATTTCCTCAAAAAGAAAAAAGAATTGCATGCCTGTGGGTAAATTATCAGATTGTGGATTTTTTTATTTTTTTTAAGGAAAGAGATAGTTTCTAAGGATTACACAATCATTTGATTGTGTAATATTTGCTCTGTGATGTAACACCGCAGAGCACCTGGTGAATGAATAGCAAGAGCAATCTGGTAACATTCCAGAATAACAGAATAACAGCACAACAGAACTCGAATACCTCTCCTACTTTGACTTTACTCTAACTTTTTTGATACCCACTTACTGGGGGCAGTGCTGGTGGTTTCTCTGCCATAACTCCCCCTCTCAACCTCACCTTGCCTCACCCTGAGAAAGGAGTCCTCCTTCAGAGCCAAGCTTTCTGGCCAGGAGAATTCCTGTGCCGACTGAGACCATGGTTTGCCACAGCAGCTAGAAATTCTTTCTTTCTTCTTTCTTCTTCTTTTTAGTAAAAGGCGATTTATACGATCTGAAGAGAAACCAGAGTATGACTTAGATTCTTTCTAAAGAAGAAGAAAAAGCTTTAAAATGTCTTTCCAGTCACTATAGCAAAGCATGGTGGCAGTTCAGACAAGTGTTTATGGCCACCTCAAATTCTTGGTTCTGAAGAAGGATCCCTTGAGCCCTTTCTCATAATAAGGGGAGACAAGGAGGGCAAGGAGGAGGTGGTCGTGCTTCCTGAGGCATGCAAACAGGGGTTGATCTACTATGAAACTAATGTAGCTTCAACTCCAGTACCCCTAATCCTACATTTTCAAGGGGTTACATTTTCAAGACCCTCCAAGTGTCCCTATTTTCCAGGGACATCCCTGATTTAGTGAAACCATCCTGGTTTCTAATTTGATCCCAGAATGTCCTACTTTTCCTTTGGATGTCCCTATTTTCAATGGAGAAATGTTGGAGAGTATGGAGTTATCCGACCCCCAAGCCGTCTGAAGGCAATCCTGTATAGGGAAGGTTTTTTTTAATGTTTATTGTTCTATTGTGGTTTTTATATATGTTGGAAGCTGCCCAGAGTGGCTGGGGCAACCCAGTAAGATGTGTGGGGTATAAATAGTAAAGCTACCATTATGGAATGGGATATCCCTATTTTCCTCAGAGAAATGTTGGAGTGTATGCATTCTGCGCCACTGCCGCCCCATAAGTGAAATCCCGTAAAGTGGAGGGGCACCCTCTAAAAAGCCTCTAAATCCATGGTTCCCAATGTGGGGCAAATGCCCCACAGGGGGGCAATTTGATATTTAAGGGGGGCAATTAAAAATGAGCTTTTAACAGTTAATGGCCTTTTAGGCTTCCTCAACATGAATAGGAGTTCACTTCTTGAATAATAATAATTATATGTCATGGGGGGATCAGGATTTTAGAGATTCTTAGGTGGGGCATGACCAAAAAAAGGTTGTGAACCACTGCTCTAAATGTTCATTTCCTCCTGCTCTCCAGCTCTTTCTTCTGCTCTCTCTCTCTCTGCACAACTTTCTCTTCAACTATAATTGAAGCTCTGGGGCCGGCTGGAGGTTGGACGATGCACAGGAAAAAGGTTCCAGCTGCACTACCCTGCGTGTCAGCTGTTCAGCAGTGAGGCTGAGCAGCCTAAACAAAGCCCCGCTGCACCTCCAGTCTCTTCAGGGCTTCCCACTGCCTTCACTGCCTTCCTCTTCGCCACTCCAGGGAGGGTCTCCTTGTAGGCCACATCCAGATCTCTCTCGCCATTTCGTGGTATGATACTATTTATTTATTTCGCAGCAGTCCATGTATATGCAGTCATGCACGAGTAAAATGCATGTAAGGGTGTGTGTGCCTGTATAACACTTCCCTAATTTTCATACCCACCCACCCTGGCATAATTCAAAAACTATAAGGCATAGGAAATTTTAATTCACACCCATGGCTGACCTGTGAGATATTCCAGTACAGCAATTTAAATCAAAATCTGAGATGTAGTAGTTATTAAAAATAAAAAATAAGATGTGGTGTTCTGTTGTGGAACAACCCCATTGAAGAAGATAACAGTGCTTAACCTGACCTCACTGCTGGTTGTGAAGGGGCCCCCAACAGTAATCTTCAGGGCCCCCAAAATGTAGGTCTGTCACTGCATGCAAAGCTTCAGGGATGTCAATACTCTGCCCTCCCTTTGCCCACCAACTGAGACAATTGTCCCATTCCACTTCATTATTGGGCCAGCCCTAGAGATGGGATATTATGGAGGTTATCCAATGGTACAGTTCCATATACATTTTGGTGACCATTCTTTGCAGATTAATACCTGGTTGACTTGTTTAGGTATGAGAAGTCCCAAATACGTTAAGCTGCCTCTTTGCCATGTGACTGGCCAATCAGTCTAGTGATTACCAACAGACAGATAGAATGAGGATATTTCAGATTGAGGCATGCAAACAAGTTGCATTCCTCAAGTGTTGCTAACTCCAGTTGTTTTTTGAGCGCTGTCATCGTCAACTTACAGTAGCCTGCACAAATATATCCAATTGCACTGGAAATATCTTGACCATCTCTGGGGCATCATCAAAGATCCCTGCATAAAATCTGTATTTGTCATCCAGAGTTAATGACATGCTTTCAGAAGCACTGTAAGGCCCCAAACACAAAACGACTGAGGGGGAAATCTAGATCATTTTAACCAGCCATTTCATATGCTGGGGTTTTACTGCTTTTTTTTTTGAACTTATTCCAGTCGAAATGAAAAGGCTAACTCAGATGCTAAGTCTCTGCCTCATTCCCTGCACACAACTTAATAGATAAACTAAAAATTTGCATGCACGAATTTATAGTTCCAGTTAAAGGATAATAGAAGTAATTTTGGGTCTTGAGATCTAACAGACTTTCCTATCCTCCAAGTGTCCCTATTTTCCAGGGACAGTCCCAGAATTACGAAAGCCATCCCGGCTTCTGATTTAATCCCAGAATGTTCCTGTTTCCCCCACCAGTGTCAAGATGAGGAAGATGAGCTGGGACTTGTCCTGAGCGATGACAGTGGCAGCTGCGAAGGAGCATCCCATGGCCTCTCCATGGCTGCCACTGCCGCAGCGGTGGAGCGAACCGATCAGGTGCCTGGGGTGGCACGTGTGCCCTGCGCCAAGGGGTGAGGCCAGCGGTCTGCGGAACTAGGCAAGCCGGGGCAGGACACTCCGCAGGGCCTCCAATGAGTCTGCCTGCCTCCTCCCACTCAGCAACCCTACAGCTGAGGGGGAGGCAGCAGGCGGACCGTTTGGGGCAGCACGGAGCCTGCGGGTGCCCACGCCACCACATCACTCCCAGGAGAGATGCGTGGCTCGGGTGCACTGCAGGCCCCGCGGTGAGTGCCGCCCAGCATTTTGTCACTCCCCCTCAGTGGTGACACCCGGGGCAACCCGCCCCCACCGCTGCCACCCCTCTGCCCCTGCACTGCCAGCCTCCACCCTTGGGCATCTTGTAGCAGCTACTGGAGACAGGTGAGGAGGAGGAGGAGCAGCTGCCATCACTGAGGCCCAGCCCCACATGGTATGCCAGCTCTGAGGGGCAGGGCCATCCTGGGCAGGAAGAAAGAGGGAGTGGAGTAGAGTGCAAGGAGCTTTTTAAAAAAGCTCTGTGCATCCACATCTAATCTTGCCCCTTTCTAAAATGTATTTACTGCTATGTGTTTTTCTTTTTGTAAATCTACCAAAGAATCAAATCAAATCAGGATTATGGAGTTTTCTCAGGATGGCAGAAAGTATGGACTGTCTTCTTCCAGCTTACTTTAGCAATGGCCAATTTCACTTCCTTGAATGAATTTGTGAGGAGACACTTTGTATTATGCATTTGAAGAGTAACTCTCCACTACAAAATGCATGTGTACATCTAATGAAACCCTTCTGGTGGTTCCCCCCCCCCCCCCGTGATTCAACTGGCCTTCACTATGGACCGAGCTGTGAATTTGACAGGCCCTGCCCTATGGAACTCCCTGCCAATAGAGGTTCAGCGGTAACCATCCCTCCCTCCAGATGCCTTTTGAAAACGTTTTTGTTCAGACAGGCCTGTGCAAGATTATTTTTTCTTCTACCCAATCAGTATTTAATGATAGTTACTGGCATTTTGCTGATGTTTTTAATGAAGTTCTTATTGGTTTTATCCTTATATGTTATATATAAGTCTTGCTATATTTGGTTGCTTGTAAGTTGCTTTTGGTTGCCTTGGGCAAAATAAAGTAACTAACAACTTTAATAAATTGTTATGAACATGGGATTTTAAAGTCATATATTACAACCACCCATCTGTATCAATAGCAGCTTTTTGCTTCAAAATGCATGTGAACAGGGGCGAGCGTGTATCACCAGTGGCAAGATATAGCTTTAAAATCTGGCCTCGTGAAACAATACTTGTTAAAGTGCCAGCCCAACAAATCACAATGTAGTGTGCAAAGTTTCAAGTTCTCTAAAACTCTGGGCTGTGTTGGCATCATCGCTTCACAATTAATTCAAGTTGAAATGTTCTCATGTGGATGTAAGATGCTTCTGTAGATCTGCACGAAATAAAAGAGTAAACAAATACAATCTGCCTGCCTCCTTATAAGTCTTAGCTGGTTACTTAACGTGTTCCTCCGTTTCCTCTAGCCTGAGAACTTTGAGGTCAAGATGAGGTCAAGCTGAGTCAGTCAGCTCTAGTGACACAGCAATACATACATCTGCTAAGCAATGGAGCCAAGGAAAGAGGGGGCTGGTTGGAAACGGAGGCTTGACGTCATTCTTTTCGGTTACTACCAGCCATAACCCTTAAAAATTATTAGGCATCCGGGTAAACCAGGAACAGCTGGTTCATTAAAAGAAAGAGGGTGAAGAAAAAGATGGATCCACCCATAGAATAGTTTTCAGTCTCCCTTCCAAAATCTGTTGATGACATTTTTGGGTCTTGGTTGCAAAGGATTTTGTGTTCGAAGGGATTAGAGGAATTTACAGTGTCAGCAACTGAGCCTTGGATCACAGCATAATGACAGAGACATAATGACTATTACAGCACCAAAAGTGGGTCATGCCATCACTTTCCAAGACCAATCAAGGAGACAGATGAAGTGTCCATCACAGAGATAAAGCTTCACCTTCCAGAGGTGCAGGGAGCAGGGTCCATGACATTTTTCAAGAGTACACAGAGTACTTTCGATCTTGCCAACTCCTGAAATGGCACTGAGGACATCCCCAAAGGGGGCTGTTTGCTGCCTTAAAAATGCAAAGGTCAAATGATCAAAATGTAGTAAATTCTGTACAACAAAATATGTTTTTGAATGATCACATTGTTTTGGCATCAAGCCCTAATCCTTGGCTCAAGCAAAATGTGAAACTTGGTTTTGAGAGATCTTGGAGAATTCAGTATGCACAGTCCAGTTTTTTTAAAAATGCCACAAAGGTAGTGTTTGTTTTCAGTTTGATACATATTTTGATTATTGATATATTTATAATTTGTACTGTGATTTATGCCAGAGTTGCAATCTGGGATCAGGTCCCGCTGTCACTAGGAGCTTTAAAAATAAAGAAAAATACACTTGGACCAAGACTGCCCCAAATATTTTCCTCTCGGCTTAAGTTATCAGAAAAGGTCACAATTCCTTTTTTACTTTGGTTTACCCAGTTAAAGAACTGCATAGAGTATAAGCACTAAAGAAGACTTGTTTTAAGTATTATTGAAAAGCTCAGGTAGATGGATTTGGTATTTCAAGGCCCTGGATTTTCTACTTGCAGGAACACAAAAAGCTTTCTTTTCCTTGAAACTGTATTTATCACAAACAGCATTTACTGTATATATGAAAATAGATTTGCTTATAACCCACTCTGATTATTAACTTTCATATGTAATTTAGTGCCAATGTTAAAACAAGAAGAGGAAAATTTATTTACACCAATAGGACTTTTCCTGCAAGTTGATGTTCTTACAACAAAATAACCTGATATTCCCAATTCTCTTTTTGCACAATTTGTTCACAAACTCCATTTGTTGGGATAATTTTCTTTACTCTTCCGCAGAATCAAAGAGGTATCTATGGAGAGATTAATTCACAGAGTCCTGCTCTGAGTAAAGCCTGATTGAAACAAACAGGGGACTTGCGGGAACTTTTATTTGTGAATGACTTTCCCAGAGCCAATTGCCATGACAAATGTGTGCCGTGATCACAGCCAGCCATGTCCTCTGAGCTGTGAGTTCAGCAAATGTAAATTGGGATCATCTTCGCACATTCATAAAAATGTCTAATATAACAAAAGCCAACTTATGAGGCTTCGTCAAAAGCAGTTATGTGGTCTGAAAAATGCAAAGGTTGTAAATGATACTGAGCTGTGATCTGAATGTGCATCAGAAAAGGTACCAGAAGAAATTAAGTTTGAGGTGGTTTGATCGCACTCACCACCACAATGTTAAAAAAATAAAATAATACTGTGTAAATTATCTCTTGCACAGATAGCAGCATTCTTACAAGAATCAAAATTCTATTTATTTTCTCCTGCAACATTTATGTTTCATTGATGTAGTGAAATAATCATTATGTTCAGGGAATTATTAAATGGATGCCTAGCCAAGTGGAGAATATTATGATAAACATATGAAGGGCCACAACTGGAAGGGAGGGAGCAAGTATGGCATTGAGCCTCTTTTCTGATGGCTCAGGCTCCAGGTATTGACAGAAGGTTTAGCCAATCAAAAGACTTCATAGTCCATTAATGGCCAACTGCGGGACCCTTGCAGGAATAATTAGGTGCATGGGGTAGAGGCTCCCCACCAATGTCCTATTCCCTAACAACTCTGAAGAGGGTTCTGAGGGATTAGGGTAAACCGACTACTAGACAGGAGACACATCTGCAACATATAGGAGAGTTTATTGGGTTGTTTTTATTATGTTATTCTGTGTTTTTATATTGTGATTTGATGTTGTAACCACCCTGAGACCTGCGGATATAGAGCATTATACAAATTTAATTAATAATAATACAGCGGTACCTCAGGTTACATACGCTTCAGGTTACAAAAGCTTCAGGTTACAGACTCTGCTAACACAGAAATAGTGCTTCAGGTAAAGAACTTTGCTTCATAATGAGAACAGAAATCGTGCTCCGGCGGCGCAGCGGCAGCGGGAGGCCCCATTAGCTAAAGTGGTCCTTCAGGTTAAGAACAGTTTCAGGTTAAGTACGGGCCTCCAGAATGAATTAAGTATTTAACCCGAGGTACCACTGTAATAATAATAATAATAATAATAATAATAATAATAATAATAAACACTATTTTGATATCATTGAGCAAAGGCATCAAGTTATTTTATGAAGCGTGCCATTCTTTCAAGTTGTTTCAGCTAGTGTTCCTGTTGTGGGTGATGGTGTATGTGTAAGGTTACCAGACGTCCCCGTTTCCCGGGGACAGTCCCAAGATTTACAAATCAGTCCCCATACAAAATCAATTGAAGTTGAAAAGTGTCCCCGGATTCATTGAAAAAAATCTGGTAACCTTATTGTGGTGTTGTTGTTTTAACTCACCATAGACTGATCAGGAAAGGAGGAATAGGATAAAACCTGAAGGAAGAAAAAACAAACAAAATGAGGTGTCCTATTATCAACGACTTTTAAAGCTCTTTCTTCTTTGCTTTAATGCGTTTGAAAGGCTGCCCTGATGTTCTAAGGATCTACCATAATGCCTTTAAACCTCTGGGTACTTTTCCATCCCTTAAGAAAATTCAGGGCCATATCATGTTTGGGAGGACTTAGGATAAAGTTATAAAAGCAAACACATTTTTGCAAAGTCTCTTCTATTTTATTATGGGGCCAACGTTTGAAAAACACCCGCTCTTCACTGAATGGAACTGAGTTGCCCTGGGTGTGAACCAAGTCCCAGAATCTAAGTCTGAAGTAAACAAACCTGAAAAAGAGTAGCATAGCCTATTATCTGAGCTTAAGGGATCAAGCCATTATCACTTGCGTTCCATCTGCAGGTACTTTTTAACACAGCCCAGGGAGGTCAGGGTCCCTGAGAGGAATTCTCAGTAACCGTCCCATGCAAACTGTAACGGGTTTTGTGAGGGGTGACTCTTGAAATTGTTTCGTTTTGCATATATTCCATGTAGAAATGCATATGTGGGAAATGGATGTTGCGGAAGGGGGGAGGGAATACAACCCTAGTACATTTTTTCACAGTTTTGACGCCGAGTGTGCGAATCAGCCCTACTCAGTGAAGACCCAGGTGGAATCTACACACATACAAAAAATGCTATGAAAATGCTTTTTAAAAAACGTTATTGAATTTGCCATAGCTCACTGTCGCCAGTGTCACATTTTCATATTGCACTTCACAATACACTTAAAACATTTTATTTGCAGCTGTATAGCTGAATCCCCTGTGTGGTGTAATGATAAGAGAGCTGGACTGTGACCTGGAAGACCAAGGTTTGAATCCCTGTTCAGCCATGAAACTCACCATGTGTTTACTTTAGGCCAGTCACCATCCCTCAGATTAATCTACCTCACAGAGCTGTTGTGAGGATAAAATGGGAAAGAGGAGAAGGTACTTAATTCATTCTGGAGGTCTGTTCTTAACCTGAAAATGTTCTTAACCTGAAGCACCACTTTAGCTAATAGGGCCTCCTGCTGCCGCTGCTCCGCCAGAGCACAATTTCTGTTCTCATCCTGAAGCAAAGTTCTTAACCCAAGGTACTATCTCTGGGTTAGCGGAGTCTGTAACCTGAAGCATATGTAAACCGAGGTACCACTGTAACTGCATTTGAGGCGTGGCTCCTGTTTCAAAAAGGATGTAAGCAACAGTGATTTTGCAGTGTGGTTTCCCCCTGAGATCTCACGCAGTACCTCAAACATATGTTTTGGGGCACTGTGCCCCAAAAAGGACTTTTTGGGGGGAGGTGTGAACCAAAGCACAAAATCACTCGCAATCACAGCAAGCAAAATGGCCAGAGTGTGCTCACGATAAAAAATGGGGAAGATGGCATCCCGGATTTTGGCTTCTAAGTATGGGAGAGTATGAATGCAGGCGCTCTAAGTATCCCTATTTTCCAGGGGAAGTCTGGATTTACCAGCCATCCTGGTTTCTGATTTGATCCTGGAATGTCCTGCTTTTGCTTAGGACATCCCTATTTTCATCAGAGAAGTGTTGGAGGATATGGCAGAATGTCCCTATTTTCATTGGAGAAATGTGGGAGGGTATGGAGTTAGCCAACCCTCAAGCTGTCTGAAGGCAATCCTGTACAGGGAAGTTTTTCAAACATTTAATGTTTTATTATGTTTTTATATATGTTTGAAGCTGCCCAGAGTGGCTGGGGCAACCCAGTAAGATGTGGAAGTTTCCCAGAATTGTTGTTGTCATTGTTGATGTTGTCATTGTTATTGTTGAATAGGACATTCCTACTTTCATTGGAGAAATGATGGGTGGTCTGTGAATGATGAGGTCGTGGCCTCCTTTGTTATCGCTTAGAAAAAATGTCTCACTTGTATTGGCTGTTGGCACCACCTCACTGCTACTGATCTGCAAAAAGCCCCATGGCAGAAGGTTTCATGATATCTTCTCCTGGGCTTTGATGGAGAAAAGCCATAACTAAATAGCAGAGCATCTTATTTGCATGCAGAAGATCCTAGATTCAATCCCCAGCATCTCTAGGTAGGGCTGGAACAAACCCTGTGCCTGAAATCCCATAGACTCACTGATAGCCAGTGTAAACAATACAGTGGTACCTCGGGTTAAGAATTTAATTCGTTCTGGAGGTCTGTTCTTAACCTGAAACTGTTCTTAACCTGAAGCACCACTTTAGCTAATGGGGCCTCCCACTGCCACTGCACCGCCGCCACCCGATTTCTGTTCTCATCCTGAAGCAAAGTTCTTAACCTGAGGTAATATTTCTGGGTTAGCAGAGTCTGTAACCTGAAGCATATGTAATCTGAAGCGTCTGTAACCCGAGGTACCACTGACAGAGTTACCGGTAAATAGACCAATGATCTTACTCACTATAAGGCAGCTTCCTCTGTTCCTATGCAGAATGCAGGTAGGAACATCACATGAGAGAGCACTGGGGAATGTTAGAAAGAAGTTGATATTGACCATTCTACATTTTGGAAGATCCAGTGGTCACTTGTATTACTGACTGTCCCTTATATATGCACATGGTTACCTTTTATATTACCTGGGGAAGGAACATAGTTCAGGGAAGGGATGTAGCTCAGTGGTAGAACATCGACTTTACATGCAGAAGGTTCTAGATTCAATCCCCAACAATGATGGGGACGCGGGTGGCACAGTGGAGATTGCAGTGTCTTTATGATATATGGTTTATTTGCCCATATATCCAACCTGAGCATATGATGGAGGGGTTCACATTGACATCCCAAGAAGGCATTCTGTTCCTACAGTGGCCAACTAGAGGTCCACAAGAAGTAGAACGCGGGTGGTGCTGTGGTCAAAACCACCGAGCCACTTGGGCTTACCAATCAGAAGGTCAGCAGTTCGAATCCCCACGATGGGGTGAGCTCCCGTTGCTCTTTCCCAGCTCCTGCCAACCTAGCAGTTCGAAAACATGCCACTGCAAGTAGATAAATAGGTACCGCTGTGGCGGGAAGGTAAACAGTGTTTCCATGCGCTCTGGTTTCCATCACAGTGTTCTGTTGCGCCAGAAGCAGTTTAGTCAACAATTTATTGTTGTTAGCCACCCTGAGCCCGGCTTCTGCTGGGGAGGGCGGGATATAAATTATTATTATTATTATTATTATTATTATTATTATTAGTCATGCTGGCCACATGACCTGGAAAGCTGTCTGTGGACAAACGCCGCAACCCAATAGTCACCTTTGACTGGACTTAACCATCCAGGGGTCCTTTACCTTTTTGGGGTTTTTACCAATCCCCAGCATTTCCAGGGAGGTCTGGGAGAGGCCCCTGTCTGAAACTCTGGACAGCTGCTGCCAGGCAGAGTAGACAATACTAAGCTAGGTGGACCAACAGTCTGGCTCCACTTCCTATGTTCCTAAAAAGTGCAGGAGGCTGGCTTCCAAGTGCCTGGTATGAGGGCACTCACTGGTTTTGTTTTCGATGATTTTTTTAAAAAAAAAAATCTGCTCTCATTTCCGTACAAGTAGACGAAGACTTAAAGTTATTTTTAAAAATGTCGAACAACAACAACAATGAGCAGCTGTCAAGAGCATGGTGGGCAGCTTCTGTGACTTCACGTGATTATAAGAAAAACCAGCTGGGGATGTCTTGGGGTTTTCATAAAGTGTGGCCACCCTGGAAGGCTTCAGAATACAGACCACCGAAGAGAAGCTTTGCAGAATGAAAGAAATGGCTCCCACAAACCCTCTCGGCCACTTCAAAATTAAGGTAAGTGCAACAGCAAAAATCCTCTGAAATATTTTTAATGATTTTCAAATGCCATTTCTTTTCACGTTACCTGATGAAAAATGGTTGTGGGGTGGGGGAACGGAAGACCCTTTTTGGCACAGCATCGAATAGACGTCCCTTTACACAGCGCATGCATGTTCTGTACTCAGGTATGCATTTTTGAATAAATAAAGGAGAGAGGAAATCAAGCCTTAGCAAAAGAAGCTAACAAAAATAAACGACTGAAGCCGTTTAAAAGACAAGAGCTTTGATCCAAGGCACAGAGTTTAGGCCTGAGCGTCTCATAGGACAAGCAGCAAGCCCATCCTTGTTCTTTTCTTTTGCATCAATAAAGGCACGGAGGACAGAAAAGAGTAAGAGGTTGTGACACTACCAGTCAATGCCAGAAAGATATTGATGACTTGGAGGGAGTTCAGAGCAGAGGAACAAAAGTGGTCAAAAGGGGGCGGGAGCTGGAGGAAAGATTAAAGATTAGAAGAGACAAACGTGTAGTTAGCTAGTCAGAAAAGACAAAAGAGCTCCAGATAAACAAAGACTGTCAATGCCAGAAGTGGGGAAAGTGGGCTGAACAAAAGGGGGAGGGAAGTAAGCTAGGAATGCCCTGCCCGTGAAATTGATTAAACCTGGAAAAGGAAAAGGGCATTGGCCAAGAAAAGCAAGGGGAGCCCTATTACTAATTACAATTTTAAAAACTAAACTGGACCACATATTAGATCAACATTTCCCCATGTGGACAGCAGAAGAGCAACTCCCATGGTTGCACTATCTGCGCTCCAAATGCGTAGGAAATTCTTTAGAGTGGTATTTTTAGCAGGCCAGCTCAAGGCATTTTGCCACCTGAGGGAGACCACCCACCCGCTGCTCCCTCTGCTGCCACCTTCTCCTTCTCCCACCCCCTCCATTACAAAGTGCCGCTATCCCACCCACACCCCCAAAGACTCACTCTGAGGAAGAATTCAGAAAAAAGGGGGGCAGCACAGAGCAATGCCACCCACTTTCCTGCAACGCCAAATTTATAAATGGTTTTTGCATACCCTCCGACATTTCTCTGATGAAAATAGGGAGATCCTATTCCATACCCGCCAACATTTCTCCAATGAAAATAGAGACCTCCTAAGGAAAAGCAGGGCATTCTGGGATCAAGTCAGAAACTGGGATAGCTTCTGTAAATCTGGGACTGTCCCTGGAAAACAGGGACACTTGGAGAGTGTGTTTTTGCCACTGTGGAAAAATGGAGGTGATACAGGCAGTCTCTGTAATGTCCCGCAATGCCTTGCTCTGAAAAAGGACCCTACATTGAGGTGTATGGTTCTTTTTCAGAGTAAAGCACAGGGAAAGCTGCATCTTGGACAGCCTCAAAACAGCAGTGCCATCCATTTTGCCACAAAGCAAATGCCATTTAATTTAATGTTTGCACTGTTTTTGCTGCCGCATTCAAGTAGTATCAGTGCCATTGATATCTTAAGAGGTGTCTAAATGCATAGCCAAAATCTATAACTAGATGAAATCATGTATCTAACAAATTCATAGTGAACAAGCAGCTTTCAAAATAGTATAATATTGTTATTTTACACAGGATTTACCTTTGGGCTAGCAAAGCTATGGTTGGGGGGTGGGGATTTATCTCAACATGGAAGTTTATCAAAATTAAGAAACAATGCAGAAGCCAATTCATACCAGAATATACTCATTAAAAGTTAAAGCACGGAAAAGGAAAGGAAAGAAATTGTGTGGAATAATTGTCAGGAAGAATGACAGCAAAATGAATTGGATGAGCTCATTGTTCTGTGCAATCTTTAAACTTCTGTATGTCCATGAAAACAGTGCATTTTTCTGTGATGTGCTATTCGCAAGTCAGGATATAGCGCACCAGATGAAGAAAAATTAAGATGATAATATTTCACGCATAAAACCACTGGTGTGCTAAACACTGCCATTGTCGATTCTGTGGTTTTTTGAAGAGGAAGAACGCCTGGTTCTTTTGAAAGAGTATTTTATTCCACACACCGACTTTTAAAATACAAGCTAGTTCTTCATTGCACCAACCTTTCTACATTAGTGAGTGACAAGGATTTCTGTGGAGCCTGTTTCACATGTGGCTTGGCAGGTGCTTTACATTTAAGACACATGAGGTTTTTTTCAGATTGTGTTGAGTTGCTCTAATCATAACCTCAGAGAATCAGTCATTGTTTACTTTAGTTCTATCATAAGCACATCTGGGCAACTCTTTCAGTAATGGCCAAGGTAATTAATAATGAACTGAGGTGGAAATCTGATAAAGTACTTATGACATCCATATTAGTGCCAAATGAATTCATCATGGCTGGAGTTATTGTAAAAATGCTGAAGGAATTAAAAGCCATTTGAGGTAGTGTTTTAGGTGTGTTACTAGCATTCATACAGGACAAAAAAGAAGAATTACTTTGCATCCTGGGATAACACCGTATCTTTCCAAAATTCTTCTGTTTCTGTATTCTGCCTTTTCCCAGTCGCATCAGTATGAATAATGATATATAAAGCTAAATATCAAAATAGGAGATTAATTTGAGTTTTGATTTCTGCAGAGCTCACTTTCTCATTCTACATTTGGAGGCAAACATCCACAACATTGATCTACCTACCCATCAGCATGTTACAATAAACATGCCTACAGCATGGTGGGGCTGAACCACTCATCCAACCTCCCTCTGACTGTGTCATTGCTTCATACAGGGATGGAGAGAAGCAGTGGCAAGGCAGCAGCAAGGTCAGCATAGTGCAAACGTTGTGCAAGCAGCGAGGCCAATCTGTTGCTCCTGCCAGCGCATTTGCACTGTGCTGACTTCACCGCTACTTCCCCCTCTCTGTCCCAATATGCAGCAGCGACACAACCAGAGGGAGGTCAGGTGAGTGGAAAAGCCCTGCCATGCAATGAAACCAGTTTCTGAACCACTCCATATTACTCAAGTTCCATCTCCATTTTGGGTAACTGAAGCAGAGGTTTAGGCGCAAGGTTTAGGCTCAAAATATAACTGCGCATAAGTGACGCACACAGCCAGGCATAATAGCATATAGTAAAAAGAATAAAATCTTAGGTCTTAGTGCATCTTTCGTTGTTCCATTCTGTTCCCTCTCTTTCAACATACTCCACCAGTGTTTCCCAAACTTGGGTCTCCAGCTGTTTTTGGACTACAACTCCCATCATCCCTATTTAGCAAGACCAGTGGTCAGGGATGATGGGAATTGCAGTCCAAAAACAGCTGGAGACTCAAGTTTGGGAAACACTGTACCCATAACACTGGCCCTACACATCTCCTTATACAGGCATTATCGGGGGGGGGGAGTAGGCAGGCCATGTAGACTAGGACTACCATGTGTCCAGACATTACTGGGATTTCAAAGGCAAGTCAATCAAAAGCTCAACAACTTTCAGTGTGTCCTGGATTTTGCTTTTAGAAATATGGCAACCCCGGTGTAGAAACACAGCCTGCATTCAACTGGATCATGCCTTCATTTATTGTATAAATTCAGAAGTTGTGTGTGTTCTTGTGTCCCTTTTTTAATTTGAATGTTAACTTTGCAGTGGCCAGTGACTATAGCATCCTATTGAAATCCTTACTTGCAGCACTCCAGAGGCCTAACAAAGTTAGTCAGTTTTGAGGCCTAAACACCAAACACTAAAAATGCACTTTGAGTACATTCAAGTTAGTTGGGCTTGTGGCCATTACATGACTGTGGCTGTCTGTGGTGGACGGTACCTTATATATTGAATTATTTCTTTGTTTTTTCCTTTAAACCAACCTTTTCCTATTATAGCCAGTTTTCCTCTCTTTTTTTTATTACACATCAAAACCATTAAATCTGAATTAGTCATATCTCTCTCACATCCATTGTAAGAAAATGTGACATGTGATAAATGCAAAAAGTTTTATTTTTCTCTGCAAAACATTGCAAAACATTGAACAGGAAAAGCAAATAACAAAAATGATCATTGAAATCCGGGGGGGGGGGGGCAGGGGAAGTCTTTCAGAAAGCGCAAGCAAAAATTCATCAAAGGGAATGCAGAAAAATTCTGGTTAAGTATATTAGTTCCTATATAAATATATTTTTAAACCTGCCTCGTTGAGTAAACGCTTCTTCAGGATATGGAATTTTTTAAAAAGTAAATAAATAGAATTAATAAGTGTCTGGCATTAAGCAGCTACAATTCAAAACATTTGTTTCCGATGAATTCCAAGGAATAGGAAGAAAGGCCTGTGATGATGAGAAAATTCATATAAAATTTTCATGGTCTCATGGTTTTCACTGTTGAACTGCCAGTTACTCATTGGTGTCCCTGTGACGTCCTGCGGATGTACTTGCGCAGATTATTTACAAAAGCTAAGGAGTGATTAAGAAAGGCAGCAATGTTGAAAACATCCCCTGTTATGGTTTTGCTATACTTGTGGGCCCTTCTTTGTAATCAGTGAGAGAGAGAGAGGCATATCCCAAAATTCTATGAGTCATTCAGTTAGGTTTCTGACAGAGCGCAACTAAAAGCACACAAAAAAGAAGAAGGGAAGTGACCAGATGGCCAATGATTAGGGATGTTGGGAGCTCTGGCCCAACAACATCCAGAGGCCACCTCATTGGCTAACCCTGTCTTACAATCCAACATAAGAACATAATAATTGCATTGATATAATTTTGAAAGATCTGTTGAAGATACACTATCAGTGGATTCTCGCTCTTAAATGTAAATGTTTATATGATTCTTAAATGGCTGTTGTTGATTTATGGGGGTCCCAGTTGTACGGGACACACAACAGCTCTTCACGCATAGATGTCCTCCATGAAGACATCTCTAAGCACCAACACATGCCTGGTGCTAACAGCAGGATCAGTGGCAGGTCCGCATTCTTCAGTCACTGTATGAACATGAGAAGAGTTTTGCTCTACTCTCACACTTGTAAAATTTAACTGCTTCTCCCACCTTTCTTCTTTTTTCCATCGTCAACATTTCATTTGGTGTTATGAGTGGAGGGAGAACAGGATGGGCAGATAGAGATGAAGTGAGCATAGGAAATGATGTAAGTCCTCTCCCTCACCAGTGGAGAAACCTGGACTGCGAATCCCCTAGACCAGGGTTTCCCAAACTTGGGTCTCCAACTCTTGTTGGACTACAATTCCCATCACCCCTCCTCACAAGCAGGACAAGTGGTAAGAGATAATGGGAATTGTAGTCCAAAAACAACTGGAGACCCAAGTTTGGGAAACACTGCCCTAGACCTTTTATTAAATAAATAGTTAATGTGTTGTTTATTTGCCTTTGTTTGTTTGCTTGTTTAAAAAAATCCAAATTCACATTGTTGAGGTGGCTGAGAAATCCCATACAGAACAACCAAACTGTAATAATGGTGGCCACTGCTGCTTAGAGAATCTGCAACCAAACAGGGCAGCGTCAATGATTTGAGGGTTTGAACTTTAAAATGGCATTTTTCCCACATGATGTCACAGACAGCTCTCGAGAAGGAGTCACAAGGTTAAGTGAAACTGTGAGCAATCTAAAATAATCAGGTCATTTTTGGAACCTGCAAAATGAAACACAGTTATGAAACCAGGTAACTGCATGGCTGGTTACCTAATCACACCTGCATTTATCGAGCAGGTGCAGCAACTCTGACTTCCAATAGCAATTCAGCAACAATCCTAAAAATGCCGGTGCCATTCCAAAGTAGAAAAGGGAAAGCCACACTCTTGACGTTTTACTCACAAGTCAGAATCCTGCAAAGTTAGTTGTGCCTTAAGCTCATTGACTTCATGGGGCTTAAGTGTACCTAATACAGTGCCAAACTGCGGCTGTAATTTGCAGAAGCACACACAATTGGGAGATTATGCATAATAATACCTCCTGCAGGGAATTAGAATTCTACTTGCAATTGTAATTCACTAGCAAAATGCCCATCATTATGGGAGGTAGTGTATTTTGGAGAGAATATTCATATATAGTGGGGACTGCAGGCAGTGTTCTTGTTGGAAGCCAGGCCACCAACTTTGTGCCATTGTTCCCCTGCAGAACTTTGGTGTTCTCCATAGGTGTGAATGGCAGCCATTCACTTATATGGGAATAAAGGATACAATCATGGACACCATTTGATGGGACAAATGGGGCTAGTAAATCCAGTATCTGGAATAAAGAGCGTACCTGTCAGGGGTTCAGGAGCAGAGGCAAGGGCAAGGGAGGAAACAGAGAGCGAGGGGGAGGAGGCAGAAGAAAAGATGAGTGATGACGACGACCCGAGATCTCCGAGTCTCTCCAGTGAATCAGAAGATTCACAGAAAGGAGCACCAGTGGCCAGGGCAAGGGGGGAGCCTAGGGGGACACCCCAGGAAGAAAGGGCCAGAGGGGGCTCAGAGGGGAGCAGTGGGAAATCGGGACCAGCGTCACCCACAGAGAGCAGGGGAGAGGAAGGGCGCCAGGTATCAAGCGCTGGAAGCTCACAACAGGAGGGAGGGCACGAGTCAGGAGTGGCCACACCTCCATCGGGGAGCGAAGAAACGGTCAGACAGAAAGTGGAAGGTTGGGCGCGCGCGCCAAGTTCAAATGCACAGGAAGGTGGCGCAGTAAGCAGCCCGGAAAGGGAGCCAGGTCCTAAAGCCCGGCGCAAGGAGACAGGAGGGTCCGGGGGGTCAGCGTCAGAAGAATCCCGGAAGGAAGAGACCCCGGGGGGCAGAGGGACCCAGAGAAGAACAGTCAGGCGGAAAAGGTGGAGTAAGGCTAGGGTATTAAGTTGGTGTACAGGGGGCGGAGACTCAGACGGAGCTTCGCCGGTCTAACCCTTAAGACGTAGAGTTGCGCGCAGCAGCTTGAGAATGGAAACTGTAACTCAATAAAAGACTTTTACAAGTGACCGCTGGCTAGCGTGATCCTCTGTGAGCTAGGATCTGGAAGCAGCTCTGACAGTAAGCTCCGTCTCCCGTTGTGGGCATCTACAGCCTCGCGGACAGAGGAGAAGGAGGGTGCCCACGACTCAGCTCACGAACGGCAGACAAGATGACGGCCGAACAGCAGATAGGAGAACTCAGAGACGCAGTGACACGTCTGAATGCCGAAATACTTGCATCCAGGAAGAGAGAGGAGGACGCAGCTGCCGCCTACAGGGATCTCCAGGTCAGGTTGGAAGTGCTTACGAAGCAAGGGCAACTGACACCCAAACCGGAGGGGATTGGGTTGGGGCGAAGAACAGGCTGTCTAGTCTCTCACTTCGATGGGAATTTACAACTGTACCCCAACTTTAGAGCAGATGTACAGTGTGCACTGCAACTGCTGGACAAAGACTTTAGAGATGAGCAAGAGAAGGTGGGATTTATCATGTCCCATTTGCATGGAGATGCTAAAGCATGGCTGCGCAATTTGTGGAGAGATAAGGATCCAGCGCTCCAAACCGCGGATGCCTTTATTAAAGCGATGGATGGCTGTTTTTTATCTAGCATAGACGTGGATCTTGCCCGGAGGGAGGTGCATGGGCTGAAGCAAGGGAGGGCCAGCGTAAGACAGTACCAAGCCCGCTTTTTTGCATTAGTCAGTGCCTTGGAATGGGACAGAGATTCAGCTCCAGTCAGAGATCTCTTTTGGGAAGGCTTGAACAATGCGGTTAAAGACGAAATTGCCAGGGGGGAGAGACCCCGGACCACGCAGGAGGTCGTTCAGAGGGCGCTGGCGGTGGGAGTGCGGCTGGAGGAATGCCCATGGAGCAGGGACGAAGGACGTGGAGGGCGCGAACCAGCGAGAGGGTTTTCCTTCGTTCCCAGGGAAGCTGCGCGTGCGCAATCCACGCCTCCGCCAGGAGGGGGAGCGGAACCGATGGAGGTTGGCGGTGCCAGGGCTCAGTCAGCAACCAGAGCCACAGCACCGGGAGCAGTCAAAGCGAAGCCTCCTAGAGGGAACAGGAAGTGTTACATCTGCGAAAGTCCGCAGCACATGGCGAAAGAGTGTCCCCAGAGGCTCCACAAGCACACTGCAGCCTCAGCAATGGTAACTGCAGCAACTCAGCAAGGGGAACCACAGCAGGGAAACGACGGAGTCTGGCTGGAGAGAGAGGCACTGGGGCCCAGCCAGACGTGTCAGTGAAGCAGTCCCCAGAGATTTTGCAGCCCACAGACCCCCTCCCACCCAAACCAGTGGTGAGGCTCACCGCATCGCTCCAGCTACCCAATGGACTCACCATGGACGTGCCAATCACCATTGACTCAGGAAGCAATGTGGACTTTATAGGGCAGGACTTTGTCGATACACACGCTATACAGCTGCTGCCTGCCACGCTGCCCCTGCAGGTCGTCACGGTGGATGGCAGGGAGCTGCTAGGGGGGCAGGTGGTGAAGCAAACGCCACCAATGGTGATGCGACTTGGAAGTCACAGGGAAATCATCAGTTTTAATGTCACCAGACTGTCGGACACGCCTATTGTCTTGGGCATGAGTTGGCTGGACAGACACAGTCCGACATTGGCTTGGTACCAGCGGCAGCTAGTCTTTGGCTCATCATACTGCGCTGAACACTGCATTCTGCCCCGGCAGGAGGGGGAGGAGGAGGAAGCGCAGCTGCAGCTGGGGTCGCTGCAAGCAATCCCCCACAAATACGCGGGATTTTTGGAGGTCTTCTGCGAGAAGGAAGCGGATAAGCTACCCCCCCACAGATCATATGACTGCAAGATTGAGCTACTGCCAGGGGCGGCGCTGCCCAAAGGGAAGCTGTATTCCATGTCTGAAGACGAACTACAGGAACTCAAGGAGTTCATAGATCATAATTTGGAGCGCGGCTTCATCCGAGAGTCCAAGGCGGTGGGAGGCAGTCCTGTATTCTTTGTTAAGAAGAAGGACACGCCCCAAAAAAGACTTGTAGTGGACTACCGGATTTTGAACAGTGTGACCAAGCCATCGGACTTCCCCATGCCCAGGATCGACGACCTCCTTGCAACGGTACGCAAGGGCCGCGTGTTCACCAAGTTGGACCTGCGTGGGGCGTACAACCTCATTCGCATGCGGGAAGGTGATGAGTGGAAGACAGCCATGTTCACGCCCCTGGGCACCTACGAATACAGAGCTATGCCTTTTGGATTGCAAAATGGCTCCCACTGTTTTCAAGTTTTTATGCATCACGTGCTGGCGGGGCTCCTCTACAAGACGTGCGTCTGCTTCTTGGATGACATCCTGATATTTTCTGAATCGCAACAGGATCACGACAGACACGTCAAGGAAGTGCTGAGCAGACTACAGCAGCATAGGCTCTACGCCAAGCTGGAAAAGTGCCAGTTCGACGTGACGGAGGTGGATTTCCTGGGCTACAGGTTGTCAGACAAGGGGCTCGCCATAGACAGCGCCAAGGTTCGTGCCGTGTTGGACTGGAAGAGCCCGCGCAACCGGAAGGAGGTCCAGCGGTTTGTTGGCTTTGCGAACTTCTATCGCAAGTTTATCAAGGGGTTTGCTATGCAAACAGCGGCCATCACAGACACGCTCAGTTCCAAGAAGAAGAAGTTCATCTGGACGGAGCAGGCGGAGCAGTCTTTTCAGGCACTCAAGCGTCTCTTCGCGTCGGAAGAGCAGCTGTTGCATGTCAACCCCAGCAGGCCTATGAGGGTGGAGACGGACGCATCAGACAGAGCCGTGGGAGCAGTCCTGTTGCAGCAAGACCCGCAGGGGGCCTGGAGGCCAGGAGCGTTTTACTCCAGGAAGCTCAGCAAGTCTGAACAGAACTACACCATCTGGGACAGGGAGTTGCTTGCCATTCATGCAGCTTTCAAGGCGTGGAGGCACTTCCTGATCGGCGCCAAGCACACGGTGCAGGTCTGCACGGACCACAAGAATCTGGAGCACTGGCGCACGGCGCAGTTCCTGAACCAGAGGCAGATACGTTGGGCCGAATTCTTTGCGAACTTCGACTTCCGTATAGAGTATGTCCCGGGGGACACCAACGTCATGGCTGATGCCCTATCCCGTAAACCACAGTACCTGGAGGAGGCGACGCCAGCGGCTGCCATGCACATCTTCGCACCGACGGTGTGGGCGTGCGCTTCAGCGACAGTGGACCTGGATGCGGTGAGGAGAGCGCTGCAGGCTGACACCTTCGCGCGAGCCAAGATGGCAGAGGCGCAAAGGGGCACGGCGGCGACCGGCGAGTTCCAAGTTCGCGATGGATTACTCCTCCGTAAAGGGGCCATCTACGTGCCGGGGGACGATCTTCGCGCCAAGGTACTGCAGCAGCTGCACGACGCACCCACTGCCGGGCACTTTGGCACAGAAAAGACAATAGAATTAGTCGCCAGGGACTTCTGGTGGCCCAGAATGAGAGGGGAGGTCGCGGACTACGTGGCGAGGTGCGACACCTGCCAGAGGGCCAAACCAGTACACAGGCCGCCGGCGGGACTGCTGGAACCGCTGCAAACCCCGTGCGAACCATGGGAGAGAGTGGCCCTGGACTTTGTCACGGATCTGCCCAGCTCAAGGGGCAAGACGGCAGTGCTAGTGGTGGTGGACTTGTTCTCCAAGATGGCGCATTTCATTCCGTGTGCGAAAGTGGCCACGGCGGAACAAACCGCCAAACTGTTCATAGACCACGTGTTCAAGGTTCACGGTCTGCCGCGGTCTGTCTGACCGGGGGCGGCAGTTCATCTCGAACTTCTGGCAGAAGCTGATGGGCTTCCTGAACGTCAAAATCAACCTGGCTTCGGCTAGACACCCGCAGACCAACGGGCAAGCGGAGCGGGTCAATGCCATCATGCAGCAGTACCTGAGATGTTATGCAAATCAACAGCCTGCGACGTGGGTGGACTACCTGCCTCTCGCCGAGTTCGCCTACAACAACACGAAGCACGTGTCCACGGGGGTCACGCCGTTCTTCGCCAACAACGGGAGGCACCCCAGAACCTTCCCGGGACTGGAAAGAATGGGGGAGGGGGAGCCGCAGACAGCAGATGAGTTCGCATCGGAGTTGCAGGAAGTCCACGATCAGCTTCGGCGGCACCTGGAGCTGGCTAAACACGCATACAAGGTACAAGCGGACAAACACAGGAGGGTTGGCGAAGAGATCCATGTGGGAGACTGGGTCTGGTTAGCAGCCCACGCAGTGCCGGCCAGGTCGTTGGCGAAGAAGAAACTAGGGCATAAACAACTGGGGCCCTACCAAGTCGAAGAGCAGGTCAACCCGGTGGCTTTCAGGCTGGCGCTTCCGGAGGGCTCCAGGATGCATCCGGTGTTCCACAGATCGGTGCTCACTCCCTACAAGGCACCTCACAGGTTTCAGGAACCAGGAACGGCACCGAGTCCGCTCCGAGAGAGCACCGAGCAAGGGGGAGTGGCACGGGTGGAGCACATCAACGAAGTCACAGAGATTTTGGACTCCAGATGGGGGGAAGAGGGGGTAGAATACCTTCTCGCCAGGGAGGGCACCCCGGCCAGTACCAGCAGCTGGGTGCCGGGCTACGCTTTAGACGAACCCCTGCTCAAAGAAGAGTTTCATGCCCTCTTCCCACATAGGCCCATGCCAGCAGACTTTTTCGACGGCTGGCTTTTCACGCCCACGCTTTCAGCCAGCACGTTCCAGGGGTTCGACTCGGACGAGGAACCGACACGAGACGCCCGTTCCCCGGAGGGGTCACCCTCGGGATCTGCCTCAGAACCCTCGTATTGGTGGGACGATAGACCAGAGGAGCAGTGGCGCAGAAAGTGGCTGGAGGGTCCAGGACGAGCAACGTCCCCAGAAGGAAACGAGGGAGAGACGGACATGGACATATTCGGGGACGACCCGGGTTTCGAGCACGGCGGCACAGAGATGGAAGCGGAGGTGACCGTCGTCGACGAGAGCAGGGAGGAAGAACCGGAAGACTTCAGATGGAGGCCCGCCACGGGAAGCGGACTGTATCCGACATTCGTCCCCCTGACACGGCAGCACCCAGCTCCCGCACCGGAAGGAGGGGAGGGGGGAAGAGGGGGCTTCGAGGGGGGGGTGGATGTCAGGGGTTCAGGAGCAGAGGCAAGGGCAAGGGAGGAAACAGAGAGCGAGGGGGAGGAGGCAGAAGAAAAGATGAGTGATGACGACGACCCGAGATCTCCGAGTCTCTCCAGTGAATCAGAAGATTCACAGAAAGGAGCACCAGTGGCCAGGGCAAGGGGGGAGCCTAGGGGGACACCCCAGGAAGAAAGGGCCAGAGGGGGCTCAGAGGGGAGCAGTGGGAAATCGGGACCAGCGTCACCCACAGAGAGCAGGGGAGAGGAAGGGCGCCAGGTATCAAGCGCTGGAAGCTCACAACAGGAGGGAGGGCACGAGTCAGGAGTGGCCACACCTCCATCGGGGAGCGAAGAAACGGTCAGACAGAAAGTGGAAGGTTGGGCGCGCGCGCCAAGTTCAAATGCACAGGAAGGTGGCGCAGTAAGCAGCCCGGAAAGGGAGCCAGGTCCTAAAGCCCGGCGCAAGGAGACAGGAGGGTCCGGGGGGTCAGCGTCAGAAGAATCCCGGAAGGAAGAGACCCCGGGGGGCAGAGGGACCCAGAGAAGAACAGTCAGGCGGAAAAGGTGGAGTAAGGCTAGGGTATTAAGTTGGTGTACAGGGGGCGGAGACTCAGACGGAGCTTCGCCGGTCTAACCCTTAAGACGTAGAGTTGCGCGCAGCAGCTTGAGAATGGAAACTGTAACTCAATAAAAGACTTTTACAAGTGACCGCTGGCTAGCGTGATCCTCTGTGAGCTAGGATCTGGAAGCAGCTCTGACAGTACCCAACTAAAAATCAGTTGTCCCAAATTACAGCTCCTTTACTGCCTGCTCCCATCTGCAAAGCTCCACCTATTCTTCTGTATCACTCAACCCTACATTTCTGGGGTCACATTAGATAATGCTTAGAGCAAATCAGAAGATGCTTTCACTCATTCCGTCCACGCATACCACAAGAGGGACCATACTTGAAGGCCCTGCACACACAGTGAGTGGAATGTCTAACCCAAACTATATTAAGACTCCGTATGAAAAAAATTTAAGAAGAGCCCTGCACCCAAATATGTGCATCATCACCAAATCTTTGCATGTGTTTCCCAAGATCAGTCTAAAATGGACCAATGGATTTCTTTCCAACAAAACCTAACTGTGACTTTCGAAAACTGCTGTGCAGAAAGTTAGACCATTGTCAAGGCTTCAGGGAATCCTATCCCTCCCACGGTGGGATGCCAAGAAGCAGGGAAACAAGAAGAAATAAATTGCCAAGTAATTTATTCAATATTCACAGAGAGAGACGAAGGAACGCGGTCTCTCTTAGATAATGGCGTTGCTCCAAGTAAGGCCCCACCCCCTCAGTTCCTCCTATTCTATGTCACCCTTGTGCCAGCTGATGTGTACTTTTTGCCTCTGAGCTTTCTGTTCTACTACTCTCAAGGCACGCCTGGTTCTGGGAGAGGGAGGGTCAGGAATGCTGTCAAGAGACACTGTCAGCTGTCTCTCCCCTGTTGCTTCTTCTTCCTGCTGCTCTTCTAATATTTCCCAGCTTCTCCCCTCTGCAGCCTCTGAACCTTCTGCAAACCACTGTTCTAAATCTATACTGTCCTCCTCTTCTCTGGAAGGTGCAAGAAGGGTGGGGCAGATCCCACCATTCCTCCTTAGTCCAAGCCCTGACATCCATTGACCCATCTAGCTCAGCCTTGTCAACACTGGCTGGCAATAGTTCTCCAGAGTGTCAGACGGGTTCTTTCTCAACTCTACCTGGAGATGCAGGGAGTTGAACTCGGGACCTTTCACATTGCATTGGGCTGGTTCTGAGTCTTGCTTCTTGCCCCTAATTGATTCACATAGCTGGTTGTCAGACTTCTCTATAGTGGTGGTTCATTTTGTCTGTTTTGTTTGGGCATCCGGTGACAGTACGCCGGTGACCAGGAGGAAGAGACACAGGCCAAATGGATACAGCCCTAACAATTTGCTAAAGAAACACAAAACCCGCAAGTACTGTGACAAGGCATATTTCCCAGTCTGAATATTATTTCTTCAGTGGTAATTTGCATGTTCATACCCCCTGAAAAAATTGTCGCAATGACTTTCTCATCGCCACAGGGAAACAGCAGACTGTCTCTAGGATTCCACCGCCTCATGACACAATGGGTCATTGTGTCTTGCTGTTAACCAGAAGGTTCGTGGTCCAAGCCCACCCAGGGACAGCTGGGGGCAGGAGGCCTGAATTGGGGTCCCAACTCTATGATCCTATAGCTCTAAGATTCCTCTCTGCGTCTGTATCCCTGAACAAATTCAGGCCACTCCCCACTGAGTGAGTTGCAAACATCTGAACTTAATTTTAGATTTTTCAGAAAACATTGTGATGGGTGCTGTACGGGTTTTATTTAAAAAGTACAGTTGATGCAGGGGGGGAAACAGACCAAGTAAAAAAGAGTAACTCAGAAACAAAACAACCACCAATCAGCTAGGTATAACTGCAAGAAATGAAGGTGAATTTCAATGAAGCAATATCTCCAGTACAGAATACAATGTGTACCCAGGGATATAGAAGTTGTGGCCCTCCAGTTGTTGCTGGACTTAAACTCCCACCAGCCCCAGCCAGCATAGCCAATGACCAGGGATGGTGGAACTGTCCTATAGCAACATTTGGAAGGCTCCACGTTTCCCATCCTTGGTACAACAGATCAATAAAGCATTAATCTCTCTCAACATCCACTGCCTTCCAGCCTCCTCAACTTCTGAACCTAGTTACACATAACTTGGCGCACCAATAAAGGCTTGTGCATTTGTATTGCCTAATCCATGTGTTTTCAGGAGGCTGGGGGGAAATGAGGAACCATGTATCATAAAAGCATTGTTGACTCTCTTAAGCCCCAGCCTCCCTGACACATAAGCTTATGACAAACCTCCCAACCCTTTTTAGATTTTTCAAGGACTGCCAATACTATTAGGGTTTTAAAATACTGGCGTTGTGGTTTATCTGATACACACACAGAGAGAGAATCTGAGTAATACGTGTTTTGGATAAAGACATCTAAATGCCGCGAACATTTCCTATGTATACTTTGAAAACGGAATTAAGCCCATTAGTAGAATGGAAGCTATTTGAGGCTTGTAAAAAGAAAGCGAGCTTGGTAGATTGTCTGGATTATTTCCCACTTTGAACATATTCTTTTACTTAACTCGAAATGACTGGTTTATATTAATACAGTTAAATATTGAAAGAGGTTTTGGGTCACAGGCTGATAGTAATTCCATTAAAGCAAATTATTTTTCCATTTCCAGAAAATCTAATTAAAAATGTGAAAGCAAATGTTTTGTGTAATTTTTTTAAACTTTATTTTGCTACAGAATAATGCAGTAAACGTCTGGTAGTTCACCACCACCGCCTGTTCTGCTTCTATTCTTGTTACAGTTTCCTACCCTGGTATTTCTCATTATTTCTTCCTTGTTTTCCCCTACTACTGATTCCAAATTAAAATGTGTGTGTGTGTGTGCACGCATACACACACCCCATCGCTAGGAACTGATATGGTGAATTAGGCAGCCCAGAGTGAACTAGCTAGTAAAATGAGGACAGAATACTACTTTAATTTACTTTGAGTTAAAAGGGAACAAGCGGAGGGGAGAGGAAGATTGCCACCAAGAAAACAATTGTTGAATAGGAAGAGGGAGAGATTTACTCATTTAATTTACCTATTTATTTAGGTCATTCTACACCCTTCACCATATGATCACAGGGTGAACAACATACAGTGGTACCTCTGGTTAAGAACTTATTTCGTTCCGGAGGTCCATTCTGAACCGGAAACTGTTCTTAACCTGAGGTACCACTTTAGCTAATGGGGCCTCCTGCTGCTTTCGCTCCGCAGCCGTGCGATTTCTGTTCTCATCCTGAAGTAAAGTTCTTAACCCGAGGTACTACTTCCAGGTTAGCGGAGTCTGTAACCTGAAGTGTTTGTAACCTGAAGCATTTGTAACCCGAGGTACCACTGTATTAAAGCACACCAATGAATATTCTAAAAACCGATTAAAAGATCAATACAAAATAAACACACCATAAACTTAAAAGAAAGAATAAACTCAGTAGCAGAAGGCACACTACAAAAATTAACCACAGAAAGGTTGAGTAGCACTGAGGACTATTAAGTAATGAGGATGTACAACCTGCTGTTGAAATGGAATACTCAGGATGAAACGGTGAAATCTGCTATGATTAAATGGGCACAAGATGTTGGACATAATATTATGATGGCTGACTGGGAACAGTTATGGACCACAAGTATGAAGTTTACGGCATGTAATGCCTTAAGAGAGAATATTATGAAAATGATATACAGGTGCTACATGACCCCAGTCAAGCTTGCAAAAATCTATCATTTGCCTGATAATAAATGTTGGAAATGTAAAGAAACTAAAGGTACATTCTTTCACCTTTGGTGGACGTGCCCAAGGATTAAGGCTTTCTGGGAGATGATCTATAATGAATTGAAAAAGGTATTTAAATATACCTTCTTGAAGAAACCAGAGGCCTTTCTCCTGGGCATAGTCGGCCAATTGGTGCCAAAGAAGGATAGAACTTTTTTTATGTATGCCACAACAGCAGCAAGAATACTCATTGCAAAGTATTGGAAGACACAAGATCTACCCACTGTGGAAGAATGGCAGATGAAGGTGATTGACTATATGGAACTGGTGGAAATGACTGGCAGAATCCGAGACCAGGGAGAAGAGTCGGTGGAAGAAGATTGGAAGAAATTTAAAGACTATATACAGAAATATTGTAAAATTAATGAATGTTAGAACGATGTTGGATAGAAACTAAGGGGTTTTTAGCTGCAATACTATAAGGGAATATGAAAAATGGATTATTAATAGGTAAATATTTAATGTTATAATATTTTAAGATTAAAGATTAGGATAAACAAAGAGGGGAAGGATTTGCTGAACCAACAAACTAAATTGGAATACAAAAAAGGGAGGCGTGAGGAGGTCCGGGAAACAAGCTAATGAAAAATAAGTAATGGAAAGATTGAGTTGTTTTTAATTATTTTTATTTTGTATTTTTCTTTTTTCTATTTTTCTTTTGTAATACTTTGAAAATCTTAATCAATATCGTATATAAAAAAGGACTATTAAGTAATGAAATGACACGCAGCCCTAAGACCTTACAGGAGAAAATACATTGTTTTACTACAGTAACACTGAAGAGATCAGCATCCTTTCATTTCAGGAAGACCTACAGCCTCAACAGCCAGCATTGTCAGGCATTTGCTGAGCCCCCAAGCCCCAGAAAGGGGGTTACCTTCAAGCGCTAGAACCCCATCGTTTCTGATCATCCTCCTTCCCATCTGCTTACCTGCCCTCTCCATGTGGCCTAGAAGAGAATGGGACAATTGGTGAGCAAGTAGAAAGGGCAATGGTAGCTACCATATGCATCTTCAAGCAGTCCTAAACCCTCTGGACCATGCTGGAGGTTGCACCCAGGCTGGGACAAACCTCCACCACTGCCCAGACTGAGAGGTGAGCAACTGAGTGGCCAAGAAGAGGCACTGGCGGATGAAGCTCTGCCACTGAGAGGAGGAGGAGGAGCTGGCTGTTGTTTATGCCATGGTTCTGTTGGGATACTGCCGGGAAGACGGCATCAGGCAGGCATCAGCAGGCCCCCAGCTGGCTCCAGCCACTGGCCGGCAGCTGGTCTCCCTTGGAACAGCATCAAACAGCGACACGGGCCTCAGATACATTTAGAGACCCATGCACGCTCTGTGTAAATCATCACACAGCAGATGAGGCGGACAGAGAGATGTGCAAGCATAATGTACAGCATTTTATTCAGCATAGTTAAGGAACAAAGGAAAACATGTCTGCTTTCCCTTGTCTCCAGCAAAACAGCAGAGAGCAAAAGCTACATACAAACAGAAGTTCCCAGCAAGAGCTGGAAGTAAACAGACATGTGACACACAATAGTCATGCCTGTTCCCTTTTAAAGTGGAATGGAACTATAGCCTAACAGGTTCCTCAGACCCAGGGGCACATTTTATGTGTTACAATGCAAAAACTGACCTTATCTGGGGCAGGGCTCAAACTGAACGCTACAGGACTGCAGAATGTTGATGTTGCTTCAGCAATGGTCATCCTCTCATCTCACTGCTTTCCCCTGGGAAAACCCACGCGTTAGTGCTCAATTGGAACAAGCAATTTAAAGAGTGGTTTTTCCCTGGGAAAGGAGTGGTGCAAGCGGAAAACCATTCAGACCCCTGCCTAGAAAATGAGGGTCTAGCGAGAAACTGCTCAGACTGTGCTTTCTAGTCACAGGATGAGCAGAAGTGTGGACAAGCCTCAGCCTAACTTAGGAGCAGCAGTTCTGTCTCACCTATAAGCTCTGCCTTTACCGGAAACTTCCTCTTCATTTAAAGGGGCTCAGCCGATTCCAGATGTCTTTTACTCTGATAGTGCAAAAAAGACCCTGGTTGTACTGGGGCTTCTGAGATGGGAATTCTGAGTCAGGACAGAATGTGACCTCAAACTGGAGGGGAGTTAATATCATGGATTTGTATGTTGGACTTCTTCTGGGGGACTCTGCCTGCAATTCCCTTTCTGACATGGGAGCCCCGGATGGCATCCCCTGAAACAGGAGAATCTCAGTTCCAGAGCCATGGCACTAAGAAACTCTTACAGACACCACAAAATAATCATTACACTGGCACCACAGTGAAGACCCTAGTCATTTATTGACTGTATAATATAGTGGAACTTCAGTACAATTATATTTTGCCTGACGCAAGAGATGGGTGGTAAACTGTCCCTACTAAGCTCCCAATTTTTGTATCCTTCTGTTTTTCTTTTCACATGCAGACTCTTTTCTTAGCCTGTTGGTTTTGTCTAGATAACAACATGCCTAAAAATATGTCCATTCCACTCATCCTTGTCTGCCACTCTCATCAGCAAGAACTGTCACCTCTGATACTCTTACCTTGTTCTTTGTAGCCTCCAAATTTGTATTGAAAAGGCACCTTCTGCAACAGCTGCATTCTTTGGGGCCATTTAACAAATTCCTGAACTCTTTCTTTTTATCTTTTCAAAATTGGATGAAAACAACTCATCTCCAAATTGAGGTCCCTATAAATGATGCTCATACTTTTCCTTCTACCTTTTCTTGCATGTTGATGCTTTCTGATCTTGCAACTTTAGCTCTTGTCTTTCCTTCTCCTGACTCTTAATCCAACACCATCACATATCATTATTTCAAATACACTTTGAGTAGTTACCAGAATAACACTTCAGTCATTCAAGTTCGAGAGCTGCCATTTGTTGGCTAGCGATAGACTTTACAGCCTCTTGAAATTCTCCACCCTAACCGAGGGCAAAGAAATGGGGAGACCATTTCCCTGACTTTTCCCAGGGGGAGGATAAATTCTCTGCAAACTTCTCAGGCATGGGCGTAACTACAGATGGAAAAACATTTCATTTCAGCTTGCATTTAAAGGTGAACCTACTTAATGCACACTTTCCAAAACAATATGAGACCCAAAACATAGCGATCCTTCAAAAGTTGCACATCCCTTTTTAATTAATTAATTTGCGGCTTTCCAGCCAAGGAATGTGTACCAAAATACATATATTTGGGTTGTCAGGGTTCAAAATTAGCAGGGCATCAGGTGCATTTTGTGCCTAAAGATTCTCCATTTGCGAGCACCTCAGAAAGTCTGGGCGCCATCTTTTGTGCCTGGCTGACACTCAAGGATTACTGAAATACATGTGCTTTTAAAGCCTGAAAGTACCATATATGTTCAGGATTGACAATATGTTAAGGAGTTTAACAATAAAGAGTAAAGTGTTTCGAAAAGTATGGTATCAACATATGGCATCGAAAAGTATGGTATTGACATTTTTATTGTAAACAACAAATTAAACATGCATTTCTGCAAAAATGTGATATTAACAATGTGTCACTTATGTGAACTGCATATTAATTCATGCTTATTAAAATAATAAAGAAATAGTCGCCCAGTGATGCCTAGACATTCTGTTTTGGCACCCACAGCCCAGGTCCCAGAAGCCATTTGGCTCCTAGCTTTTCTACCCCAGTTTCTAACACTGGATTAAGTGTGTATAAATATATATTCCAAATATAACTATTCCAGAAATGTGTTATATTAAGGGAAACTTCTCTACAAAAATGTATATGTCCAGCAAAATTCCATACAAATATGTGTATCCCAGAGGCTGCTGCCTCTGCTTGTTCTTTTCGCCAAGCCCCTTTCCCCATTAGGCAACCCTTCTTCATTCTGCATGTGACCAACCAACTCCCCCTCTGTTATTCCTCAATGCCACTGGGTTTAATGGTGGGGGAAGGAGCTCTCTGAAGCACCTCCTCACTCCATTAAACAGCTCACCTGGGCTGCCTTCCACCCACACTGCTTGCTTGCTTGCCTGCCATATTGCACTGTAGTTTGTGTAGCCACCTATTGTTGGCCTCAAGAACTGCACCATGACAACAACCTTACATTTTTATGTATGTCAGAAGATTTGGAGAAGGTTGCAATGAAATGCTGCGAAAATTTTCAGAATTACAGTTTTCTTATAATAAAAAGAATGCAAACTGCTATGTAAATGTGAAGAATTGAACTAAAAATGAGAAACTGATAGATTTTCCCATTCCTAGCAGTAGCACACTTTTTTTTCATGGTTTTATGGTGAGGGCATAAGAGCCTGCTGGATCCAGATAGTGTCCCATCTAGTCCAGCATCCTGATCTCATGGTGGCCAAGAAGAGCTTTCCCCTTCTGCGGTTCTCAGCAAATGATATTCAGAAGCATGCCTGCCTCCAGGTAGAACACATCCATCAGGGTTAGTAGCCACTGATACATAAATCTGGTAACTAAACTACCTTTCCAAGATGATTAAATAATCTCCAGGGTTCTAGCAGGGTTCTAACAATCACATACCCTCCAACATTTCTCCAATGAAAATAGGGACGTCCCATTCCATAACGATAATTTTACTATTTATACCCCACACATCTAATGCAGTTGTCCCAGCCACTCTGGGCAGCTTCCAGCGTATATAAAAACATAATAAAACATTAAACATTTAAAAAAACTTCTCTATACAAAATTGCCTTCAGATGGCTCGGGGGTCAGATAACTCCATACCCTCCAACATTTATCCAGTAAAAATAGGGACAGCCTAAGGCAGGAATGGCCAAACTTGGCCCTCCAGCTGTTTTAGGACTACAACTCCCATCATCCCTAGCTAACAGGACCAGTGGTCAGGGATGATGGGAACTGTAGTCCCAAAACAGCTGGAGGGCCAAGTTTGGCCATGCCTGGCCTAAGGAAAAGTGGGACATTCTGGGATCATATCAGAAACTAGGACAGCTTCTCTAAATCAGGGACATCCCTGGAAAATAGGGACACTTGGAGGGTCTGCAATGAATTGCTGCAAGCAGCAAGGACTGCATGTAGCTGTACATTTCCATCAGTATCATAAGACCAGTGCTTTTTTCTGGGGCTATGCAGGGGTACGCATACCCCTAAACATTTTGTGAATCTTTGTACTTTTGTCCATTTACTGTAATTATTTTTCCCGATTTGAACTATTAAATGGTGATTTTCTTGAGTCAAAATGAGAGTATCCCTAAACATTTTTTTAAGGAAAAAAAAGCACTGCATACGACTGATGGGAAAGTGTATCTCCATCCATACTATGCAGTACCAATGAGGTTTACATGATCAGATGTTCATCCTCAGCTGCATGTTTTTGTTGCCACAGCAATCACTGCAAGCACCTGAGGCCCATGTACCAAGCAGGATCCGGCACTCATGTTGTTTAAAATCCAGGGTGCTTTGAGAAAACAAATTATTGGAACGTGGAATTCAGGGTTCTAAAATAGATTTTAAACTGTTCAGCCAACAGGTTTATGAGGCTGTTGCAGGGACACAGGATGTGAAAGGAAAAGGGGGAAACAGAGTGAGAGAGATTTGAATTTGAATTTGATTTCATCAGCAGCCTCCCAAATCCAGCTGCAATGAAACTACGCGATGCTGTTAATTGAACAGATGTGCCATAAGGGCATAAAATAAAAATGGACCTTTTCTTTTTAGCACAGCTGCCTATTAAAGATTCATTGCCAGGCCACAAGAGTAGACTATCCGTACAAAAGCAAGTTACAAAATTGTAACTTCCCTCTCTCTTTCTTCTCCCCTGGCTTCATTTTTCGCTAAGGAATGTGGTTAACTGACAGTCTAACCCTCCCAGACAAATTATTAGTGGCAGGAGTAATGGCTTTTTATAAATAGTAAATGTGCATTGGACGATTGTTTCTGCCTACCTGATAATAATATACTGCTTGTGGTGCTTTTTCAGCAGTTCTGGATAGGTTTTTCAATTTTGCAGCACTTTCTGTGGCTTAATTATCGCTCTTATCTTTGTAGTCTCAAAGAGGCTTGTCTATTGCAATGCAATCTATGTGGGACATCCTTCTAGAGAAGGATGTGAGCCTGGGAGCCATATTCACCTGTGCTCCAGTGTCTGATGAACCATGGCAGAGGCAAGACCACAGTTCTCTCCTGTGCTAAGCCAATTTGCCACAAAGAGAAAATGAAGTTCGGTTGGCCATACTCCTTACATACAACTGGGCTGGGGTATTATTTAGGGGGTTGTTGTCACTGTTGATGTCATTTTTAAATATCTTAATTTTGGATCTTATGATTTATGTGGAAATTGTTCAATTTAGTTGTATACTTTCTGATGTTTTGTTTATTCTTTATGACTCCTTTTGTTATGTTTGCAGTTTTATGTAATTTTTTTATATGTTGTACGCCACCTCGAGCATTGTTTTAGCTTTGGAAAGGTGGCACACGAATAAAATGATTGATTGGCAGCTCTCACTAAGAACACACAATATTCACTACAGGTCAAGTAGTGTCTAACCAGGTATGCCCAAAAGGATAGAAATGTAATTCCACACAAATCCTAAATTCAGCAAAACATCAGTTTCCCAGAATTTCCAAGTTGTGCTTTTGAAATTTAGCTTTGAGTGATGCTGTTTTTAAAGTACAGTGGTACATCGGTTTATGAACTTAATCCGTTCCGGAAGTCCGTTCTTAAACCGAAACCATTCTTAAACCAAGGCACACTTTCCCTAATGAGGCCTCCTGCCACTGGTGCCCTTCTACCGTTCGGATTCCGTTCTTAGACCGAAGTAAAGTTCTCAAACCGGGACACTACTTCCAGTTTTGCGGAGTTCATAAACTGAATAGTTCATAAACAGGGCTGTTCTTAAACTGAGGTACCACTGTATCTTCCTACCAAAATTTAGCACTTTTTAAGTTTCACTGACTTCTGCAAGAGAATTAAACCCATGCTTCAGTTTATCTCATTGCAATGTATGCAGTTAAAAATACTTATCTTGGACTGGGTTGTTTTCGTCATCGTCATCCATTAATGCATTTTATAATCATCATCATCTGAGTTAGCAGAATGTAAAAGTACATATCCACAAGCAAACAAGAAGAATATATTTGAGATTTTCTTTCTCTCAAAACCGGTGAAGACCCCTGTCATTAAGAGTAATTGATACTGGAGGTTTCCTGGGGAGCGTAATAGAAACAGGGCAATCATAGACTAAGCATGAGGTTGCAGTCCCTTGATAATCTTAACTAAATAGCCTTTGAGACACCTCTCCTCTGTGGATTATCTAGCCCTTTGTCAACCATACTTGTACTATTGCTAACTTTCCTCCTTTTCTGCTTTAAGAAGTCAGATAGGAATAAATCCAGCCAACCAGCTACTGTTTGGATTTATCCCAAATTGCAGCACAAGTGCTGCCTGGCAGATGCACAATGCACCCTAGGATTAATATAATACAGGCTAAGCCCATCTTCTCAATGTGGGGTGGAATTAAGGGCAGAGGCAGGGCTCTGCATCCTTCACTCAGACAGCGTGTGCCAAAACCAGCTCTGTGCTGTTCAGCATCTGCAAGGTCTGCTGCGGATTTGCATCCATGCCAGGGTCTCAATAATAATAATAATAATAATAATAATAATAATTTATTTATACAGCATCTGGCTAGGTTTCCCCAGCCACTCTGGAAGGCATCCAACAAAATATTAAAATACAATAGTGCATCAAACATTAAAAGCTTCCCTAAACAGGACTGCCTTCAGATGTCTTCTAAAAGTCTGGTAGTTGTTTTTCTCTTTGACATCTGGTGGGAGGGCGTCCCACAGGGCAGGTGCCACTACTGAGAAGGCCCTCTCCCTGATTCCCTGTAACTTGGCTTCTTGCAGCGAGGGAACCGCCAGAAGGCCCTCAGCGCTAGACCTCAGCGTCCGGGCGGGATGTCAAAGCAGCCTACACAGCCCACCAGGGTTGGGGAGTGACTTCTGCCAGCCACCGTCCAATGGTGAAGCACAGACATGCAGGAGGTTCCAGGTGCAATCTCTGGCAACTCCAGGTTTCTTTCTCTCTCTTTTTAAGGATCAAGTAGCTGGTGGAAAGGAAAACCTTTGTCTGAGACCCAGACAACTGCCAGAGTATTATTTGTTTATTCAATATTAGACCAAAGACTTATAAAGTCTAGCATTCCTATGGGAAGCCCATAAGCACAATAGGGTTCTCATGGTCCCAGCAATGAATATTCACTGCCTCCAATACTGGAGATCACATAGCCAGCAGGACTAGTAGCCACTGATAGCTTTATCCTCCGTGGATTTGCTAAATCCGCTTTTAAAGCCTGCTACACCTTGTGGTTGTGAATTCAAGAGACTAGCTATGCACTGTGTGAAGAAGTACGGTACTTTCATCACCCTTCCTGCTCTATGCCATCCTTTGGGCAACAGAAGCGATGTGATCTGTTGCAGCGCAGAAAAGTTCAGGAAGGTGTCTAATAGCCTCTAAGCCTTTTAGTGATGGGTGGAGACCAGCAGAATGCAAGGGATACTGTCCAATACCAGCATTGCACTGAAAGGAACAGCAATTTTTTTTTAAAAAAAAGCCACCATCCTGCAGCCGCCATCCCTTAGCACCACTGAAGCCTGTTTTCGGGGTGGGGGAAACCTGTTTGTTTTAACATGACACAGAACCAAGTGTGCTAACTCTAAAGCGCAGCATCATATACAGAGAAGTATGTGTTGGAACAGCTGTGGCCTCAGCATGAGTGCTTGTGGATCACCATGAATTTTTCCAGTGTATCATAATTACAGAAACACCTGTGCCAAACAGCTTACTCCTGATCCTCTATAAAAGTTCAGAAAGCCCTTCAGTTTTCTCATTTCTTACAAGCCTGTGCTGCCTGGAAGCCAAATCAGTGCTTCTCGATATGGGATGCTGTACAATTGCTCCTTTTCATGGCTGAAAGCCTGGGGGAGAACTGGGAGGGGGGGAGGGATGCTCAGGTGCATTTGTCGGCATATAATTTCCCTGCTTGATTATTTGCTGTCGAAGGCGTACGGTTCGGCATGCAGCTAAGACGGCCTGAAAATGCAATACCAGTCAACGAGATTTAAGCAGCCTAACTGGTTGCACTTAGCAGCCCAAGTGCACTGCAGCTCAGATCATTTTTAATTCCAGTAAAAGAAAAGAAAGTATTTGGGGGCATAAATCAACTCCCACTGGAAATGTTGCAAGAACAAATCTTATGTGTGTTAATGGTATTTGGAGAAATATGTGTCCTACATTTCTGTGGGCATAACCTATGCCTCAAGTATCTGTTTAGCTGATGTTTTGCTACAATATTGTGTTTCCCTGTGTGTATCATATGATGAATACAGTGCAGCCTCAAGCATGAATAGCTTTGGTTTGGTTGTTATTCCACAAGTAATAGCACTACAGCTGCATCTCCTTTGGGAATTGTTGGCTAAAGTCTATTAGATTATTTACATTCAAGAACCCAAGAGCATCAGCTTAGACAGGGTCATAAGAAAGTCATCCTTAGCAGTCACCACAGAAAGCATGACTGCCTATGCTTGAGGCAGAGGTCCAAAAAAGGGGGAAAGAGAAAGTCAGGATTTAGCTTTCCAGCTTAGGTCTTCATCTCACCAGACAAGGGTGGAGATATAGGAAAACAGAGGGCAGTGCATCCACGCGGTATGGTATGGACCCATCGTATCAGAAATAAGCAAGTGTTTCAGGGTCAAGAGTTGTATTCCTCTGGGGGGAGTGTTTGGACCACTTTGGCATACAAGTGGCATATAAATTAATAAATGACAATAATAATTATTATATTTGTGGCATTCTCCCTTCCATTTATTCTCTTTGTCTCTCCTTCTCTCTTGCATGCATGCATGAACATGCATCCATTCAAAAAAAAAAAAAAACCACACTAGCACCCATCCTTTTTCCACTTCATTTGTTCATCATCCTTATAATGATTATACCATTCAGTCTACTCCACTTTCTTCCTTATGCGGCACAAAATGCAGTAACTGAGGGCCCGTTCTGACAAACCTGAAAGGAAGTTAAAATGAGAGTTTTACTGTAGACTGATTTGGGGTTGAGGTTTCATCCTGGCCATCACTTTACTGTGTCAGTAAATATCAGTTCTCATACACAAAAACAAAAAACACATCTCCATTTCATTGAAAGCTTAGGTACAGCCAGCCTTCACTTCAGTCACTGTGTATAGCAAGCATGAAGAACTCAAGGCCTGCAGGACAAATGTGGCCTTCCAGGTCTCTCTGTGTGGCCCTCAGAACTCTCCCAAGACCACACACACCCAAGCCACACCCCTCATTGTCCCTTGAGTGCCTTTCTCTAGATTGAAAATGCCATTGAACTCTGATGATGCTTCTTGCTTGCCTAGACAGGAGACGGAGTGAAGAAACTAGCATACTGCGCAAAGGTGAAGTCTACATTTAATGCTATGTCTACTTTTGCCTCTGGCGGGCCATCACTAGTATATGGCCCCTAGAAGCGAATGTGGCCATCGGCCTTTATAGGTTATGTGAATCATCCCTATTAACCACAAGTGGCAAAGCCTAGCATTACGTACCCAAGTGTGGGTGGACTTCAGGTATAAAGAGCAAGGATGAAAAGAAAGAGGAAGAGGGGAATAAAGACTTGGAGCTATTTCTGTGTAGTGGAGTGTGAATGCAACCAATGAACTAAGAAGTGCACAAACTAGAGCTGTGCTGGAAATTTCATGAATGTCTTTTCTGGTTTTTGGAGGGGTGGGTGGAGGTGAAACAAAAGCTTTCTGGAAAACCATGGAACTGAAGAAGATTTTTGTTTTCCCCTGAAGTCTTCAGGAGGGGTTGCCACTTCCCTCACTTGATGATCAGGGTGGGGGAACCTTTTGTAACCTAAAGGCCACTTCCTGAATGGGCCACCTTCCAGTGGCCACATGCCAGGGGTGGAGCAACAGATGTGACTATTTGTCCGGACTCTACAGTCAGAGGTTCTGCAAGTCCATCTGCCCATCCAGACAAGCAAGAGATATTGTCACAGGTCAAGGACACATTCTAGCCAGACACGAGACCTGGAGGAGGTCATGGAGGGCCCGAGATAAAGGGGTGTGTGGGTGTGTTGTTTTTCCATATGTTGTTTTGGCATCTTGCTTTTTAATGAGGCTTGCTGAGTGTTGGTCGGCTTCTCAGAATGAGTTTTGGAGGATAAGAAAAACGCAAACACTATGCAGGATTGCAGGAAAGGGAAACTGCTTTTAGAAACCGAGTGAGAAATAATGGTGTGTATGTTGGAAATGGCCTGGGTGGTGTCTGATTTTTAAAAGAGAGACGCTAGGGTGTGAATTAACCATTGGTGAGACTTAGAATGTCTTTAATAAGTTCCAGCAGGGAGAAGGAGCTAAGGTTCACTGGAGGTGCCAGTCTGCTGCTTATTTGGGTTGTACTCTTCTGGGCTTTGTTTACATTTAACTCTTCTTACTCCTCCCTCCATCCCTCTCTCTCTCTGTAGACAACAATTTTATTGCAGGGAGAGAAAGAAACGCCACACCCAGCAGGTAGAAATGGGGCTAATGGCTTCTCTTGGTCAGAAATCTGTGCATGCTTCTTGCAACCTTTGACAATGATCTTCATCCTATCCTGGACCCCAGAAACCCATCCACAATGAATTTTAGGCTGCAGGTCTATACACATTTTGCTAGCTGCTGCAATGAGCATATCTGTCAACTTCAGTTTCTCATTTTTCCTATCTCAAGTTCAGTTCTCCACATTTCCACATCAGTTTGAAAGATATTTTTTTTAATCCTGAAAGTTCAGCAGCATGTCGGGGTGGATTACTTCTTCTAATTTTATCTAATATGCACATTTTTGCTAACTAATTTCACCTAATATAATGGATTTTTGTATGTTACTTTCACCACCGCATGCATACAAATACATGCACCCTTTACCCTACTATGTGCATTTTTCTACACACTATTTTCAAAATTCAGAGACATGCTGATTTCAAAGGATGGTTGTGTGTTTGTGTGTTGTTTCAAATAGTGTGAATTGGGTAGGTTCACCTTTAAAGGCAAACTGAATTGAACTTCTCCCCCATCCCTACTTGTGAGTAAACCCAGAGGGCACAGTGAGACTTGCTTCTGTTCAAATGTGCATAGGATGGCTCTACAATTGCTGCTTCAAAGAGAGACAGCTTGTTTCTTTTCTCCTTACCTTCTGTAAATCTCATCATTCTGTCCAGTGGAACACACAAATGAAACTCAGTTTGGATAGAATCTATATAAAAGTGCTGCTACATCAACTGCTGTTGTAAATCATCAGAACCTTCAATGATCTGTGTTAAGATATCCATGTAAACAGATTAAGATGTATTCCATAAACTACTTAATCTACAATCCTAAGCACTTGAAAAGGCAAAGGGTTTCACACATTAAGTAAAGCACAAGCCACTTTCTAGCTATGTTGTTTATGGAACATGTGCATGTGTGTGTGGTGTGGTGTGTGTGTGTGTGTGTCACATTACAACTTCATGCTTTCCATTTGTTTTCTGCATAAAATGTCATGTGATTTGGTATAGCATTCATAGAAATAGTCTGCAAAGGCATGTTGGCATTGATTGCTTTCCAGCCACGAAAACCAGCTGACACTAAAATGTTTTATGGTTCAATGAGTTTGTGGTTGTTGTTTTTTAATTAAGTGCAGACTTAAGCCATAAAAGTTAGGGAAATTAATACACTGCAAAGCATGATTGGGAATGGGCATACTGTAGCTCAGTGTTGAAGCACATGGCTTTGAACGCAAAAAAATCCCTGACACCTCCAGTAGACTGGGAAAACCTTCTGGCAGAGACCCTCAAAGGAAACTGTCCTATACCTGCACCATATTAATCTCATTCTGCATTGCCTCCACCAAGGGAAACCAATGTAGTGTCTTCTAGAGATGTTCTTGGACTCCAGCTCCCATCAGTCCAATAGTCAGGGATGATGGGAGTTGTGCAATAAACACAGGCAATAATTTGTTCCGGAGGTCCATTCATAGCCTGAAACTGTTCTTAACCTGAAGCACCACTTTAGCTAATGGGCCCTCCTGCTGCCACCATGCCGCTGGAGCACTATTTCTGTTCTCATCCTAAAGCAAAGTTCTTAACCCGAGGTACTATTTCTGGGTTAGGGGAGTCTGTAACCTGAAGCGTATGTAACCTGAAGCGTATGTAACCCGAGGTACCACTGTAATGTCAAAACCATACAAAATAGACACCCATGGCAGAGACCTGTTCAGTTGGAATAGCTTATAGGAACAAAAAATATCATATAAGGAAAGGGCTGCTGGATGAGTCCAATGGCCCATCTTTGTTCAGTATCATGTTCTCATGGTGGTCAACCAGATTTGGGGGGGGGGGAGGATGTTCCTAGAAAGTGCAGGTGGGTGGACATTGATTTATTTTTTACATTTTTAGATGTATATCTGAAAAGCGTTAATGGGTGAAGAAGTCCAATGTGGTTGCAACTGTGGTTCTGTATGTTTAAAAATGAAAAATGGGCACCGTTTTCATTTGTTGTGTTTAGGGTAGGCCCTTCTAGCTGAGCCTTATCTCACTTGCAGCTTAAGATCAGGGTGCAGGCAGGGACCCTGGCTGAGGGAGGAGCCACCATTTGCCCTCCCTCAACTGTTGCCTAGTAACAGTCATTCCATCAACAACCTGAACTGTTTGCATCACAGCTGGACTTTGTTAGAACTATATCTTTAAGAAGTGGCACGGAGGTTGCTTTTTCTCTTTTTCCTTTTCCCTCCCTTTCCCTTTTTCCTTCTGTGCAGTGGCGTAGCGTGGGGGGTGCAGGGGGGCCTGGCCGCACCGGGTGCAACATCTGGGGGTTAGGGTTAGGGGGCGCAAATTACTTGCCTTGCCCCGGGTGCTGACAACCCACGCTACGCCACTGCTTCTGTGCCCTGTCTTTTAGGCTGTAAGCCTGAAGGCAGGAGCTGTTCTACTACGGAACAGGTAAGCTACTCTGAGAGACGTTTTTTGCCTAAATGGCAAAATAAAAGTGCCATCTGCATAAATAAATGTCATATTCAAAGGGTTTTTAAATGTTTTATTTTGCTTTCTTCTCTTCTCTTCCCTTCCTGGCCCCCCTCCCCGCCCATTTTGTGATAGCTTCCCTTGACAACAGTGCACTAAACAGCCCTATGAGATTCCAGCCTGCCCTTATGTTTTCTCCACTGTCCCACTGTTAACAATGTGTGCCGAAATCTATGACCTCAAGTAGGGACACAAGGGTCTGTTATTACTATTTCAGCTACCAATAAACCCCAAGCACGGGTAAGTTTGACCTTATACAGCATGTGCAGATTTATTTGGAGGCGTTTGGGAATGCCACCTGCTCGCATGCCCTTTTAACTATATCCACACAAAGCATTTGTCTAACCACACACAGTCACCACAGTCCTTAAAGCTTCACAAGAGGCTTCTTGTATTTAAGGTCACAGACAGCCTGCACAGACACAACACCCCTTCCCAGTCCTTCCCTTGGCTCGTGATGAACCAAATACGCAAAAGAGACAACTGGTCTGATAAAGCCGCTGCAAAATGATTCAGATTTTTATGGAGACAGTGCAGTGAAGTTTCTTATGATGGTTTGCTTGATGAACACCTGAGAGTGGAGGACAGAGTGCTGGCCAGCCTGAAGTTGTATGCATAAAAACCAGGAAAAGAAAACAACAATACGGTCATGTCTATGTTTATGTGTATGACCATTTTTCTTTCATAATCTTTGTAGGTCGCTTTGAGATTTTTTGTAAAAAGAAGAAGTGATGAATGAATAATAATGATGGTTATTATCTAATAGAAGTAAATAAATAATGTAAACTTCCCAAATAGATCTAATTTGCACTAGACAAGCTCACAAACAATTTTCCAATAGGGTTTCAATAGTTTTATGATAACAGAATTTGGCTACTTGAACTGGTTCTAAAACCAATGCAAATATTTGTCACTAAAGTACAGTATTTTTCCGTGTATGATTTTTTTTATATTTAAAAATATTTAAAATTGGGAGTTATCTTATACATGGATAGTGCAGAGGGGGAACGGGTGATTGGTGGCAGCGCGAGCAGAAGATTGTCAGCGGTGATTGTGCAGGTGATTGGTGTGTGTGGCAAGGCCTGCTGGCAATTGGCTGCTGCTGCAGCAATTGGGTTGGCGATTGGCGGAGGCTGGCGGTGAGCGGGAAGATGATTGGTGGCTTTGGCGAGCTGTGTGATTGGCAGTGGCGGTCAGGCAGGCAATTCCCCCCCCCCCAAAAAAGCTCATAAACTCTGGGCAATCTACCCCCATTTCCTTAATTTGGTAAATAGGGGTTTTTTTTATACACGGGGATGTGTTAAACACAGAAAAACACAGTACTATGTGGTAAAATTAAGGAAGTGCTTTCCATCGCTCTTTTCCATTTCTGATTTACTGGTGCAAGATGGCGTGATGCAGCCAAACCTGAAATCCCACTGAAGGCACCTTGAAGTCCCACTGATTTCAAAGGTAGAGCTTTAAACATGTGCTTGGCTTTTGCCTGGATGCTCCAAATGGCAGCCATAACACTTGGAGCTTTGCACAATATGGACCACCCTGACCATCTGGAAAGCATACCTTTCTGCTGGCAAATAGGGCTGCCTTGAGAACTCTGCACGTGAGCTGAATGTGCTGAGAATGTGCCAGAGTGTCTACGGAGAAGGAGGGAAGAAACTTTCTCAGTCCACTTTCCCACATTCACTTCTAGGCAACCTTCCAGAGGTCACATGACAGTGGTGGGCAGGGCCAAAGGCAAAGGTGGGCGGAGCAATGGATAGAAATGTAGGCTAATTTCTAGACACACAGCTCTCTCTATATACTCCAAGCGAGAGTCATTATTAGCGTTCAATGACATATTCACGTCCTCTCACTGAGGATGTCAAACCACTCAACCATCCCAATTTGAGCGGGACATCTGGAATAATAATAATAATAATAATAATAATAATAATAATAATAATGTATTATTTGTACCCTGCCCATCTGGCTGGGTCTCCCCAGCCACTCTGGGTGGTTTCCAACAAAGATTAAAAATACATTAAAATGTCACACATTAAAAACTTCCCTGAACAGAGCTGCCTTCAGATGTCTTCTAAATGTCAGGTAGTTGTTTATCTCTTCGACATCTGATGGGAGGGCATTCCACAGGGTGCCACTACCAAGAAGGCCCTCTGTCTGATTCCCTGTAGCTTTGCTTCTCACCATGAGGGAACCGCCAGAAGGCCCTCGCCGCTGGACCTCAGCATCCAGGCAGAATGATGGGGGTGGAGACGCTCCTTCAGGTATACTGGGATGAGGCCATCCTGGCTTCTGACTGGATCCCAGAATGTCCCGTTTTTTGGTCCAGCACTGTGGCATGACTCAACTAGCTCCCATGAGAGCTTGGGACCAAAGAAAAAACTGAGTTGCTTCATGGATGTTTTAGCTGAGATTCATGCATTGCAGGCGGTTGGACTAGAAGACCTCAGGACACTTTCCAACTCTATGATTCTATGAGAGTCCCTATTTGGATCAGTGGGATGTTGGAGGATATGGGGTGTGAAGCAAGGCCAGTGCAGGGCATGTGGCCTGGGAAGTGTGACACCTTAAAAAAATGGCAGCATTTCTGGAACATTCTAAGGTAGCTGATTTAAGAAAAAGACCTAAAGCGATTGGCCAAAGATAGTGGGTTTCTATTCTTAGCTGCTATTTTTCTCCTACTCCCAAGTACTTACAAGATGATATTCCTGCCCCGCCAGTCCCTGCTACAGCACGTTCTGGGTCTGTGAACTGCCATTTTAAATTTCTCAGAATGCCCCTCTTGTAGCATTGCTCCAAAGCACTGTGGGGAATTTTAAAGGGAGACTCGGAGCCACCGGCCACCACTTCAAACTGAGCCTGTGCCCAGGAATCCACTAACTTAGGAGAGGGCCCTTCAAAGGACAATTTCCCAAAGATCCCCACAAAACTGAGAAGAGTTTGCTTGCAGGATGTATCTCAGATATGAATATAAAATCTCTTTGTTTCTGTCGTCATTTATAAAATGGGACCAACCATGTTGAAAATGTTAGCTCAGTATTAAACCCCCCCCCCAAAAAAAAGGAAAAACTTGTCTCATTCTAGAGAAGTCATAACATTTTCCAAATCTGTGCCTAGACTGTGTAGGAAAGATTTTCTATTTACCACATGCTTGGGTGCTTTGCTTCACCAAGACATTCAACAGGCAGAAAAAGTACCTCATGCACACATACTGTTCCTATCTGTTAAATGTTTTGGGGAAGCAAAGTACAGTGGTACCTCGGGTTAAGAACTTAATTCGTTCCAGAGGTCCGTTCTTAACCTGAAACTGTTCTTAACCTGAGGTACCATTTTAGCTAATGGGGCCTCCCGCTGCTGCCGCCGTGCGATTTCTGTTCTCATCCTGAAGCAAAGTTCTTAACCCAAGGTACTATTTCTGGATTAGCAGAGTCTGTAACCTGAAGCGTCTGTAACCCGAGGTACCACTGTACCTGAGTGTAACAACAGAGAAACAAGAACAATTATCAAGGAAAACTGAACCATCTGACAGTGATGGTCATTCTTCTGGAGGGCAAGATAAGCCTTGGAACAGGCGCTGGGGGAAATTCCCAATGTTTACTAAAATGAAAACTGATTAAAATGACAATAAAAATAACATTCCTTACAAAGGCATACTGAATATGGTTCCTCACAAGTTGTCTCAAAGAACCATTTTCTCATGAGACGGGGTCAGGTTCCCCCTCGTTGTTATTTTCCTCAGAATGCAACCAGACATATTAAAATGTATAGGCTTCTGAAACAAGCTAGCTTTTTAATGAGAAAATGCAAAGCTTGAGAATAGCAGCATTCTTGTGTCCCATGAGACAATTCCTTTACAGAGTGGGCATCATTGTTGCCTTTACTGTAAGTTACATTTTGTTGTTGACAAAGCAAGAGGAGGGAGGCAGGGCAGTCAAAATATGCCGATATTTGAAAGGAAGATTTCAGGTCCAACAATGCTGCTCCCCGACATTTAGGTGCGAGCAAAGCCAAATGTCTAGCATTTGAAGAAGCCAAAACAATAAAGGAAACTGCAGCTGTCTCTACGCGATGTCAGAAAACAGGTGTGATTCAAGTCTCCATACCAGGGCAATCATATTGATCTGCCGATGATGCACATCTGAGGCGCATATGGGACCGTTATGACCTGTTATGAGGTTTGCTTCCAGGAATATGGGCTGTTAAAGCTGCCCCTGTAATAGCAAATACTTTCTAGAATTGGGATAAACATTTTGCCCAGTGGATCAATACGAAGCCAAGGTGAAGCATGATCAAGGTGAAGCTTCAGTGAGAGAACGTGAACCATTCTACAGAGCAAACAACCCTCCGTTTTATCCACACTGATCCCACACACTGGCTCAGTCCTTGACCTGATGTAACCAAGTGCTTTGCTACATTTGTGAATTGGGACGAGGGAGTGATCTTTTATCGAATTGCCACAATGCTGTAAAGAATGAAGGCAGGTAAATTTTAATTTTAAATTTTTTGTTACTCCATCCTGTTGGCCTAGTTTTCTGCTGTTCTATCCCTGACTATGTTTGCCACCAATTATCGTATGTCTTGTATTCTAATTACATTACTTTTCTCCTTGCAGACCAAGATAAGCTGGTGACACCAAAAACCACAAAATTTCCAACAGATGACATTTAAATTAGGGCCATGATGATGCAGAGTTTTAGTTTGCATAATTTTTCATTTAATATGGCATATGAAATGGCATATAAAATCTTTCGAGTTTATATATGTTTGCACACAAATTGCAATGGCTTTCAGGTATCATCTATCTATCTATCATCTATCCAGTATCCGACATGGAATTAAAGCTGAGATCCTGGGCCCCCAAATGCTTTTCATTTCATACTTAGCACCAACAGGAGATACACAAGTAAAAGTTAACTGTATTCCCATCACTTCCATCCAACACCCTCTCATCTTGGGAACCAGGTGCCTTCCAGATGTTGTGGTGTCTGGGGTTTATGGGAGGGCACCATATTTGCAAAGGGTGTCATAGATAGAGTTCTACAGGGTTATGCAAGATGAGGGTCTGTTAGGATCAAACACAGTGCTTTCTTCTAGGGAGGGAAAAGGTGCCAGTGCTCACCATCAAGTTGTTATGGTAAGTGCCACATTTTAAACCAGTGCTTTTCTTCTAGAAAAGAGGCAGTAGCGTACCATTGAGTAGTGATAGGGACACGGGTGGCACTGTGGTCTGAACCACTGAGCCTCTTGGGCTTGTCTATCAGAAGGTCAGTGGTTCGAATCCCCGCAATGGAGTGAGCTCCTGTTGCTTTGTCCCAGCTCCTGCCAACCTAGCAGTTTGAAAGCACGCCAGTGCAAGTAGATAAATAGGTACCACTGTGATGGGAAGGTAAACAGCATTTCCGTGCACTCTGGTTTCCGTCATGGTGTCCCGTTGTGCCAGAAGTGGTTTAGTCATCCTGGCCACATGACCCGGAAAGCTGTCTGTGGACAAATGCCGGCTCCCTTGACCTGAAAGCAAGATGAGCGCTGCAACCCCATAGTCACCTTTAACTGGACTTAACAGTCCAGGGGTCCTTTAATTTTTACCGTTGAGTACCCCCAGAAAAAAAAAACCACTGACTGGTATAGTAACTGTATGACTACTTCCCAGTTCAAATATTTCCTTGGCCACAAATTTGCTGAAAGTGGCCTTAAGTCAACATGGCACTGGACATCCCACCCACAACATCTGGATAACAATACCAGCTCACTTTGCCCAGATCTTGCAATACATTATTGGGGTGCTGTGTGTGCAGTGCTCTGAGCCAAATATGCAGAACAAAAGGGGGTGCAGTGAGGTCTGTAATCAGCCTCAGGTCACAAGAGACCCTTTTGCATCTTCATCCGTTGTGACTTTGAGCAGAGGGTGGAAAGCTTATCCGGCTTTCTCAATGGCTTATTATAGTGGTACCTCGGGTTAAGAACTTAATTCGTTCTGGAGGTCCGTTCTTAGCATGAAACTGTTCTTAACCTGAGGTACCACTTTAGCTAATGGGGCCTCCTGCAGCCAGCGTGCCGGCGCCACACGATTTCTGTTCTCATCCTGAAGCAAAGTTCTTAACCCGAGGTACTATTTCTGGGTTAGCGGAGTCTGTAACCTGAAGCATCTGTAACCTGAAGCGTCTGTAACCCGAGGTACCACTTTATTTCCTTAGAACATAAGGCAGAGATAGCCAACCAGGCGCCCCCCAGCTGTTCTAGACTACAATTCCCACCAGCCTCAGCTCTGGAGGGCCCCACGTTGACTTCCCTTGGGGGGTGGCGTAAGGCTAAATCGGAGAGGCAGGACGTTTCAGCGGCAACCTTTACAAGCCTGATTCATAAGGAAACGAGCAAAGTTTCAAAAGAGTCAGTGTCTGGGAAAACACCACCCGCTACGTGCGCGCGTGTTTTTAAGGGAAGCCAGAATTAATAAATAAAATATCCGGCTTTGTCAAAACCGTGCGGTAAAAAAGGGATCCATCCTAGACTCTGCCGCTACCTGTGTTCGACAGGAATCCCACATTTTTAACGACGGTTCCTGCAGAAGCCTGGCTTGTTTTATTCCTTCCTGTCCGTGCGTAACGGCATCCGCCATAAGAGGGCGCTCATCAACCCCGCATCAGGCGTGCTATTGAGAAAGGGGGGGAAAGAGAGAGCGCGGCTGAACTGATTTGGGGAACGGGGTGAGACGGGGAGGGGGCGCGCGGCGGAGGATGCAAAGAAGCTTCTGAAATTATCAAAATGCCCCGGAGCTCGGCAATAAAGATTATAATGACTATACTCCCCACCACCACCACCAGCACCACCCAAATATGTATATATATAAATTGCAAGGAAGAGGTCAGTCATTTACCAGTCTGGTTGTGAATGGGTGTGACGGAGGGAGGGGGGGATATGCCTCGGTGTGGTATTGTGATTCATGCCCATTTTTCAAAGGCGGGACCGTGGCCCAGTCTGAGGCACCCAAACAACTGTCTTCTAATATTAGCACGGCTGTATTTCTAGATCTATTATAGTCTGTCCAGACAGATCCCATTGTAATGGGATCTTTTATTAAAAGATTAGCACTATCTCCTGCAGTTGGTGGAAAAAAATCTGTTATCACTGAGTTATTTGCAGTTGTAGGAAGGGGGGTTGGTGGGGGGGCAGAGAGAGAGAGAGAGAGAGAGAGAGAGAGACTTGGGGATGGAGGGGGGAAGAAGGGGCAGACGGGGGGGATAAAGGGGGGGAGTCTGAAGAAGGATCGGCCGGACTTCGGTACAAATCCCAGTGACTTGGCAGTAAGCAAGAATGTTTGCCTGCATTTTTTTGCTGTCTGTTGCCCTGTTGGTAAGGGCCGGGCACTGGACGAGGCTCGGAGGAGGTGGGGGGGTTTATTGTTGTTTTTAAAGAGGCGGATTTTTGAATCAACACTCCCCATTTTTTTCCCGTTAAGTAATCGTTTGGTATAAAAGGAAATATCGCCTACTCAGTTTCATTCAGCGGTGCCAAAAAATGTTATTATAAATGAGTCCGCCAACTCTTCTTGAAAGAAGCCGAGAAGAATGCCAGACAGCGCTTAATAGACTAGCAACGCTGCAAAAGTTCATTAGGCCTGTTGCAATCGCGTCCGTCCCGTCTCTCCGCCTCCCCCGTCGTAGAGGAGGATGGCTTATTATTTTATTCTTCGGGAAGAGGGACCGCCTACGTCGCCTCCCCATCGCCAGTCCCTTCTCCTTCTCCTTCTCCTTCTCCTTCTCCTTCTCCTTCTCCTTCTTCCTCTCCACCGCCGCCACCACCTTCCATTGCAACTCCAAATACTCCAGACGCCCCCAAGTGAAAAGACTCACACTTGGGTATTGAACCGGGCATTAAACTTTGATTTGTTTTTGACGAGTCCCAGAGAGGGCGAAATATGTGCGCGCCAGACACTTAACTACTGTTTGGAGGTGTGAGGGTTAGAGATTTATGAGTAGCCACAACATCTGGGGCGCGGGGCTGGTGGTGGGGAGACGGCGGGAGGGGTGCGGAGACCGTGCAACACTCTTCCCCCCCCCCCCCCCGTCCAAACACTTCCAGGGAGAGGGGCGCAGGAGAGACAGACAACGAGGACAACGCCAAGGCTTCGTCTTTTTCCTCTCGGGAGGAAAACTTCGTGACTGCTCAGTCGCCGTCTAGCTCAGCTGCACCTCCTTGCAAGCAAATATCTCTGCACACACAATTCTCTTCCGTTCCAAACGCAATCGCTGTTTTGCAACTCGCATATCATCCCCCCGCCCCCGGCCAGGTTGGGTTGGGAAGGGGCTAGGGAACTCGGGTGGGAAAAGCAGGCACTGCAAACCAGCGAAATGGGCTTTCGAAACAGACTCCCTAAGAAGTAGCGTCTCCTGTCTAAACGCGCCTCTCTCCCCCTTCTTTTCCCTGCGCCCTGGTTTATTAGTGGAGTCAGGGGGTGCTCTTATAAGCTTCCCCCCTTTTATTTTAAGGTTACTAGAAACTGTTGTTGTTGGCTTCAGACACACGCACACAAACCACCACAACAACGAACGCTCCTTCCTTCCTGCTACCGCAGGCGGTAAGAAAGGTGAGGCGAGTCCCTTTGGGTAGGTAGGGTCGCTCTAACCCCCAGTGTGGCGAGTGGAGTGCCTGGCTTGCGGAGCGTAAAGACTAGATGGGCGCGCGTGTCTGTGTGTGCCCGCGCGCGCGCGCGCACCTAAAAAAAGGGGGGGGAGGTCGGATCATTGGAAAGGGTTTCACACTGATTCGCACTCAACTTTTAAAAATCTCCAACACTCTTCCCCCCCCCACCTCCGAACACACACAGACACTCGCGCGCGCACACACACATTAGGAGACCGCCCACCGTAGAGCTAAGACCCCATAGATTTAAAGAGAGGCTGCATTCAGAGCCTGACGTTCATTCAATAAGCAGGCTTGTCTGTCTGGCGTGCTCTTTCGTTTCCCTCGTCTTCCTCCTGCTACTTGAGAGGTTGCGTCTTCTCTTTCCGCTGGAGGGAAATAACTAAGGATGTTAAATCAGAGAATCTTCCCGGGCATGGTTTTTCTCCTGCTGTTTTTCTGCCACTTCATGGAAGATCAAACAGCACAGGGTAAGATGCGCTTTTACGCCTTTTTAATGTGCAGATGTGCCTATTCTGTCATCCGTCTGCCTAGAGAGAGTCTGTCTGTCTACCCTTTCTGCCTTCTTCCCCCACGCTTTTCTCCAGAGACTCTCCCGTCAGATGAGCTGACTGTGGAACTCAACGGGGCATGCCTCTGAGCAGACATGTCTGGGATTTTGCATGTCTACGGCTGCCGTCTCGGACATAAATAAACAAGTCCGTTCAACTCGCACTTGGACTTACTTTTTTGGGTGGAAACGTGCTTAGGATCGCTCTGCGCGGGCCCCTTGGCACAAATGGCGCAGAGGTGACAGGGCGATCCGCGTCTGGCCGGGTGCATCGGGCAGAGAAGCTAGGCGCAATCATCATTAAAATCTTGATTGCCTTCATCATCATTAGCTCTAGCCCTTTTTCTCAATAGCTTTTATCTTGCATCCCTAACGCGCTGCAGCTTAAATGAGCCGCTGCACCAGCTCAGAACTTTTCAGAGTTCGACCACCACGGAGGTCTGGTTTTGAACATGTGTGAATCTGTGTGTGCTCCCGCGCGCGCCTGAGAGGGAGGGAGGGAGGGAGGGAGGGGGAGGCTGTGCAGTTTTGTTTTTTGTTTTTGTTGTTGCAGCTTTTTGGTAAGGTTGCTGTTTAATTTGCTAAAATCATCTTGGCGCGACGAGGATGGGAATATGGACCCCGAAAGGAACTCATTATTATAGCTCACACTCCTAGAGGAAAATAGTTTTTTCAAGTTTGGATAATTGTTTTATGTGCCCCTGCTTTCCTCTAGTTTTATGCCATTCTGTGAACTTTGGCAAAGGATATCTTAGGGTGATTAAAAAAAAAACCCAACCCACAATGTAACCACGTATTTACGACTAAAAGCGTTTCGCCCCATCTCCACTCCATTATTGATTAGATGTGGATTGAGGGGTTATTAGGATACTTCTACAGTTTAGACTTGGGGCATTTATTTCTGTTTCCTTTGTTAATGATTATGCCTCCCTTGGTGCTATATTGCGACCTTAGACTGACAGCAGCTAAAATACGATAATTATTATTACCATTACTCTTTTGAAGTTTTGAGGCGGATAGATTTGGTGCTTGGGAGACCACGTTAGTCGTGTGTGTGATTTCCTTCTGAATTCTTTGCTCTGGCAAAATTCCCATATGGATAAAGAAGCAGAATCGATTGCCACTGAGTGTTTGGAGGAGTCACATTGGTGGTTCACGAGGGACTCGCCCGCCCCCTCCCCCAAATTCTTCAATCTCAGAGAATGGAGCGACAGGTCTAATCAGTGTTCTTGGTTCGGATCCAGAAGCAGCAGCAGCAGACCAGCCGCAAGGTTGTTGTTGTGGGTAACCGTGTGTTTGTGCGCGCGTATGTTCCCCCAATTGTTTTTCTCTAGTAAACCCGTGTAAACTTGTGTAGCTTAATCCGATTCTTCTCCGCTTCCCTCCTCCTGCGCTTAGCAGTACGCGTGCACACTTCGGTCAATCACTCATCTACTACAAGCCATCTATTTCTTCTATTGATGAAATCAGCAAAGTTTGATGATTTCGAAAGACTACGGTTTTATCTACCACCGTTGCCAAATCCTATACTTTGGGTGGAGGGACGGGAAAGACTGTAGTGAAATTTCCCCGTCGGTTGTGTGTGTGTGTGTGTGTGTGTGTGTGTGTGCCAACTTTTATGTATGAATTAAGCAAGGGGGTGGAGTGTGGGATGGACAAATGAGGGGGAGATAATAAGCGTCATTTTTTTTCCTTATGATCTTCTCCTTCCTTTTTTTAAAAAATAATTCCTGAGATCTATTTCGCACCCCTGCCACGTGCAATTAAGTCTTTTCGGGCCCCCACCCTACCCTACACGCCACACTCCCCTCCAAAGCTACAGCGCTTTCTCCATATGGAAAAGTAAGACGTCAAATTGGCTTGATCAGGTTATTGGAATAGCGCTTCCATTTGGTCCTGAGGAGAAGCTTCAGGTTATGAAACCGGACAAATAAAAAGTAAACAGTCTAGTAAAAGTCAATGAAAGCCGCACGTGTTGTGTCTGGGTCACTGGTAACTGACATTGATATGGCTGGGTCTCTCTCTCTCCCTCTCTCTTTCTGAATGCAGCTGGGAATTGCTGGCTCCGGCAAGCCAGGAACGGCCGCTGCCAGGTCCTCTACAAAAATGGTCTCAGCAAGGAGGAGTGCTGTAAAACCGGCAGGCTTACCACTTCTTGGACCGAGGAGGACGTCAGCGATCACGTGCTTTTCAAGTGGATGATTTTCAGCGGGGGTGCCCCGAACTGTATCCCATGCAAAGGTGGGGGCCTCTTAAAAATAAAAATAGGAAAGGACTGCATTTCTTCCCCAGGGGTGTTCACATGTTGCATTCAATGAGTTGTGTGACAGCTTTGTACCTGTGTCCTGTGTAACATGTGAATGAATCTCTTAAGTTGCCCAGTGCTGAGTCAGACACAATTGGTCCACACTGACCAGTAGTGTTTGCTCTGACCAGCAGCGCTTCTCTCTCCAAGGTCACACAGGCAGAACATTTCCCCCAGTCCTGCAACCTGAGAACCCTTCTTATCCCTGAAGCAGTCAGAGGTTGGGCTTGCGTTCCTCTGCATAGAAAGGTCTAAAACTGAGTTGCCGCCCCTTCCTAGGAAGGAGGAGACTTCTCACCCCACCCATCGCAGCCTAGGGCTTCGTAATTTGTGCCAAGGCTCAGAGCCCAGGAATCTGTTTTCAGTGCCTTGGGCTCAATCCTATTCCACCCTGAGATCATCTGGTGAAGGGCGGATTATATGCTGAATAACTAACTAACCATGTGATACATGTAGCAAGGCAGAAGAGATTAAAGTGCCCCTGAGCTGGTAAGGGGCACGGGTGGCGCTGTGGGTTAAACCGCAGAGCCTAGGACTTGCCGATCAGAAGGTCGGCAGTTTGAATCCCCGCAACGGGGTGAGCTCCCATTGCTCGGTCCCTGCTCCTGCCAACCTAGCAGTTCAAAAGCACGTCAAAATGCAAGTAGATAAATAGGTACCTCTCCAGTGGGAAGGTAAATGGTGTTTCCGTGTGCTGCTCTGGTTCACCAGAAGCGGCTTAGTCATGCTGGCCACATGACCTGGAAGCTGTATGCCGGCTCCCTCAGCCAATAAAGAGAGATGAGCGCCGCAACCCCAGAGTCGGCCACGACTGGACCTAATGGTCAGGGGTCCCTTGGTACAGAGTACATTTGCCTTGCCTTTTGTTGACTAATGAAAGCCCTACAGTAACAGCGAGGGCTTCCAGATCTCAGGTCTCTAGACAGTCTGCCATACAGTGTCTCCTTCTCTACAAGAAAATAAACAGCTTCTCCTTATAATAGACATCGCTATTTTATTTTTGAAGGAGAGTTCCTGGTGCTCTAAGACTGCCTCCAGCTAATTCTAGATGTGTTAAGGGGCAGCTAGAGTTATGCAGAAATAAATTCTGCATGCGCTCTTCATACCAGAGTCTGCAGGTAGGCTTGCCAGCAGTTCCCCCTGTGCCTCTAACAGCTGCACAACAAGCAGAAGTTTGGCAGGCCACCCTTTCCCAGCCAATTCATCTTCATGCTGGGAGCAGCTTTTTGCCACACGGCTATTATGGCCACGGGGGCCCTGCCAGGAACAACAACAACACCCCTGCTCCTCTTACTGACCACTGGAGTCCAAAGCATGCTCTGATGAAGACTCAAGTTGAGCTCTGGTTACATGGGGGAACATGGTGTGTGAGTGAGCATGAAAGAGGAAGGTGCAACCACTACGAACTTTCTTTTAGTGGCAATAGTGTGCAAAGCTCCATAGCAACTTTTGCTCACCTGGTACCTTCCAGGTGTTTTCCTGCACTGGCCGGGGCAGATGGGAGTTGTAGTCCAAAACGTAAGGAGGGTGGCAGGATGGCGAAGGCTGTTTTGTAAAGAACTAAGGTGTAGCCGGGACGTGGGTGGCGCTGTGGGTTAAACCACAGAGCCTAGGACTTGCCGATCAGAAGGTTGGCGGTTCAAATATCCAGGACGGGGTGAGCTCCCGTTGCTCTGCCCCTGCTCCTGCCAACCTAGCAGTTCGGAAGCACGTCAAAGTGCAAGTAGATAAATAGGTACCACTCCAGCGGGAAGGTAAACAGCGTTTCCGTGCGCTGCTCTGGTTCGCCAGAAGCAGCTTAGTCATGCTGACCACATGACCCGGAGGCTGTACGCCGGCTCCCTCAGCCAATACTTACCCAAGTATCTTGGGCATGATTATTCTAGAATAATAATAATTTTAAAAAGAAATGGATCGCAGCCAGGGCTTTTCAGAGAGGCACGTGCAACCTTGGGCTGTCTGTAACTTAAATGACCTCCCCAATGAAAGAGGGTAGAGGACGAAACCCAACAGGTCAGGAGTGCTGGATGAGCGGAGAAGATACTGCATAGCACAGTCAGTAGAGCATGAGACTCCTAATCTCAGGGTTTGAGCCCCATGTTGGGCAAAAGATTGCATTGAAGGGGCTTGGAGCAGATGATCCTTTACAATTCTATGATTCTAACGGACTGGAGAAAGGGAGGAGCTGAGGCAGATTTCCTCAAAGAAGCAATCTTTGACATGCATCTCACTTGTCCTGCGCATGCAGTTTCTCGTTGGAGATTAGCCCCTTGGGCATGCCATCAGACGATTAAAAGGATAGCATGGCCCACCCTTTCAATGGAGGAGGGCTCTAATCAGTGGCGTAGCGTGGGTTGTCAGCACCCGGGGCAAGGCAAGTAATTTGCGCCCCCTAACCCGTGGATTTTAGTAGGGGCAGAGAGCTGCGAGTGTGAGCGCCCCCCCCCCAGATGTTGCGCCCAGTGCAGCCGGGCTCCCCTGCACCCCCCACGCTACGCCACTGGCTCTAATGTCTGTTGCTACTGCCCAATGCTTGCTAATAACTAGGGAGTGCACAGACATTATTTTGTGCCTATAGCACCAGAATAAGGGGCATTTGGGAAGGAGTGGAGTGGATACAGACTTGTGCGTCACGTTGAAAGCATCTGGCTCAGCAAACGGGAAGATCCTCTGTTTTTATTTTATGGCCTTTTTGCTACGGCGAAGGGGAGAGGGGATAACCTTCCTTATATTCTGGGTCAGCCTGTGGTTGTTTGTGAAGCTGTGGTGAGGACTCTGGGTGTTCAACTAAAGCAATGTCTCTGGGTTTTTCTTCTACCCGCCCCCAACACTGCCCCGCTCCCTTTCCCGTTTCCTCTTTAGAAACCTGTGAGAATGTGGACTGTGGGCCTGGGAAGAAATGCAAAATGAACAAGAAGAACAAACCTCGGTGTGTCTGTGCTCCGGATTGCTCTAATATCACATGGAAGGGTCCAGTGTGCGGCTTGGATGGGAAGACCTACAAGAATGAGTGTGCCCTTCTGAAAGCCAGGTGCAAAGAGCAGCCTGAACTTGAAGTCCAGTACCAGGGCAGATGCAAAAGTAAGTTGGCAACAAATCTGTTCTCTGGGTCGCAATGCTGGTGGGGGGAGAAGGTCTATCTGGAAAATCAGAAGTTGCTGGTTCTCCCGGTATACTACTTATCATGGTATATAATGCAGGAGATACCAGTGCAGAAAAGTGCTTTGTGGATTCTAACTCAAGTTCCCCCAAGAAGGACTGCATACACTCCATACATTTAAAGCACATGGCTTCCCCTCTGAAAAAGGGGAAAGAACCCTGGGAACTGTAGTTTGTTAAGGGTGTCGAGAAGCCTGTCCTACCCATGTGTAGCGGAATGAGGTGGTAGAGTCCTCAAGCGGTTGGCTCAAGTGTTCCTCTTCAGGCTATAGGTGGGGAATGCCACTTGAAAATTACCCTCCCCCCAACCAAAAAAACAATTAACATATGTACAATTAAAACATACACGCAATTAGAAAGCAAGAATCATCCTGGAGAATAGTTAAAGCTGATCCTGCTCCTTGGTGCCCTAGTTCAGGGGTCTGCAACCCGCGGCTCCGGAGCCGCATGTGGCTCTTTTACACCTTTGCCGCGGCTCCGGGGCGGATACTAGCAAGGGGAGGAGGCGCATTGTGCGCCCCGACACTCCCCACTGTGGCTGTGACGTCACATGGGGGCGGTGCGTGCGTTAGTCACACACCGTCCCGACGTCACCTTCCCACCCACTGTCAGATCGCAGCTCCGGAGATATATTTGTTTTAAATGTCGCAATGGTTTTGCGGCTCCCAGTTTTTTTCCCCTTCGGAAACGGGTCCAAGTGGCTCTTTTTGTCTTAAAGGTTGCAGACCCCTGCCCTAGTTGTTTTCATGTGCTGGGAGCTGTTACTTTTTCCACAAGACAACATTCACAGTGTCACACTCATCCAGATAACAGGGGTGGATGTTGGTAGTATGGCACCCTGGGTGAGAACAAAATTTGACGCGCACCCCTCCCTGCCTAAATATTTCTTATTTTCACAATAATTCATTTTGATACAGTTGCTTTTTTATGGTTCTTCTAAATAGGGACCCATATAAATTGTTGTTGTTGTTGTTGTTGTTGTTGTTCTTGTTGTTATTTTGTGCCCCCTTGGCTTGGCAAGGGTTCACCACAAGGCGTACTGGGATGCAGATGATGCAACACCAAGTTTTGAAAACAGCAGCGCTATCCATGTTGTGGCTAGTAAACCAAGCAGGGGTAGGGAACTGGATCAGGCCAATGGGCCGGATCCTTATGTCCCCTTTGCCGCCACAGATAAGGGAGACTTAAAACACAGCAAGTTCATTCCCTGCCCCACCCCCCGCTGTGTTTCAATTCACATTTGCACAGTGTTGTTCACACCAGACAGGAGGCAGATGTGTCTTCGCCTGGATGCGCATGGCTTTGCAACCCTCTCCACCTGGAATTCCTGCTCTTGCAGCTGTCATCTGCCTCATGTGTGGTGGCTGTCTCACACATACACATCCTTCTTAAGTATGAAGTAAATGCGGCTAGTCATATTGAAGCTCTACATGGGGCTATCTTTGAAGGTGACTCAGAAACTCATAACTCATCCAGAATGTGGCCGCCAGACGGGGAACTGGGAGCAGCTGCCGGGACTATATAACTCCGGTCCTGAAGTATCTACATTGGCTCCCAGTACGTTTCCTAGCACAATTCAAAATGTTGGTGCTGATGTTTAAAGCCCTAAATTGCTTTGGCTCTGTGTACCTGAAGGAGCATCTCCACCCCCACTGTTCAGCCTGAACACTGAGGTCCTGCTCTGAGGGCCTTCTGGCGGTTCCCTCACTGCGAGAAGTGAAGTTACAGGGAACCAGGCAGAGGGCCTTCTTGGCAGTGGCACCCTCCCATCAGATGTCAAGGAGATAAACAACTACACAACCTGCTAAATACATTTGAAGGCAGTCCTGTAACAGAATTTTATATCCTGTTGGATATCCAGAGTGGCTGGGGCAGCCCAGTTGGATGAGTGGGGTATAAATAACAAATTACTATTATTGTTGTAAGCTGGTTTGAGAAAAACAGCAGTTTACCTCAAGAAACTAGAGGATTCACCTGGATTGCAACAAACACCATGCATATGCGACTTCAAAAACTGGAAGTGGGAGCCCACTGGATGTGGACTAAGCAGTCTGGCTTGTTTTTGCCTGCTCACACTTTACAAGCCCTGATGTGTGGGACAGACAGATATATTTGCAGGGGTGGAGCAGGTGGGCCAGAATGGTTTGGGGGAAAACAGGCCTAATTAGCCAGAGATGGGCCAGAGACTCCCCACCACTGAGACAGAGTGGCCATCTCTTCACTGTGTTCATTTCCATTTAACGTAAAAAGCTACTAAACAACTTCTCAATGGTTGTTGTTGGTGCCACATGTTATTCTAGGCTGCTTGGTGGTGAAGGTGGTTCCTGTTGTTGCTCACAGGTCTTTCCCCCTGTCTATTCTTTCAGAGACCTGTAGGGATGTTTTGTGCCCTGGCAGCTCCACCTGTGTGGTCGATCAAAACAATAACGCCAACTGTGTGACATGCAATCGGATTTGCCCAGAGCCCACCTCCCCTGAACAGTATCTCTGTGGGAACGACGGGATCACATATGCAAGCGCTTGTCATCTGAGGAAAGCGACCTGCCTGCTCGGAAGATCCATCGGTCTAGCCTACGAAGGAAAATGTATCAGTAAGTACCATGCATTGGGGTGGGGAAAACCCGAGAGGCCTGAATGAAGGAGGCTACACCATCCAACTTGGGATCTGTGCCTCATGGGTGGAACCAGATATTGTGAGGGAAACACAGGGCTCCCTTCTTGGTGTCTAGTGGAGAGGCAGCCACAGGAGACAACTGGCAGGTGGAAGGAGTGTTTATGGAAGGACCTTGACTCAGTGCTTGAGCATCTGTTCTGCATGCAGAAGATTGAATCCCTGCCATCTCCAGGCGGGGCTGGGAGAAAACCCAGTTTCGATTCCTGGAGAACGGCTGCCTGTCAGTGTAGACAATACTTGGCATAAGACAGCTTCCTATGATCCTGTGTTTAACCTTTGCCCTGACCAGTTCTCCTCTTCAAGTCATTTTAAATAGATTTTACCCCATCTGAGGACACACACCCCTCCTTCCTGCCCACAGAACCTCTTCTGTGTGGACTCTTCACCAGTTATCTTGGTAGGTTTTCTGAGTTCACCTCAGATGAATGAGGGCCAACTGTATCTACTGAACAGTGAGGAACATACTGTTTTATAGAATCAAACTGCAGGAATGTAGGACTTTGAACATTCAAAAGGTGCTCTATAAACTTTAAATATTACCATTTACTGTGGTACCTCGGGTTACAGACACTTCAGGTTACAGACTCCGCTAACCCAGAAATAGTACCTCAGGTTAAAAACTTTGCTTCAGGATGAGAACAGAAATCGCGCGGTGGCAGCGGGAGGCCCCATTCGCTAAAGTGGTACCTCAGGTTGAGAACAGTTTCAGGTTAAGAACGGACCTCCAGAACGAATTAAGTTTTTAACCCGAGGTACCACTGTACTGTTATTGTAATCCTCATTCTGCTTCCTCTTGTCTCACGGGACGTTTACCAATGTGTGGAGAGGCAAATGGTTGTGAGGCTACCCTATTGGGAGCCAGAGACCTTCCATCAGTCACCTTAACAAGAAGGGCAATGAGCGCCATACAACAGCCAGTGTCAGAGAGTGTCTATTCAATATTGGCTGGATGAGACACCTGGATTTGGGCAACCTGTGAGCCAGAGGAACCCTCCAGAGTGGAGAGAGGCTGCTTTCAGGGTATCTGTGCCCCTCAGAAATAGGTGGCATAAGCCAGCAAGGCAAATATATATTCATTTACTTTACACACACTGGCCCCCACAATGATTCTGTGAGGTATGATTTACATTTTAAAGTTAAAGAACTAAAGGCTGTGAGAGAAAGAGGGTGTGAGATAGAGACTTGATGAAGGCAACCTGATGATTCTGTGACAGGGATCTTATTTCAAATCACATTTGCTTGCCCTCAAACTACATTTCTGTTACAATTAAGATGGCAAGGTTTAGATCAGGGGTGAGGAACCTGCTGACTAAATATTCCATCATTGTTAAATGTTAGCTGTGCAGGCTGGGGCTGATGAGAGTTGGAGTCCAACAATGTTGGAACCTCAAGTCCCCCACACCTGATTTAGTTGCTAAATTGCTTAGATGAATCAATTTTAAACAATTACATTGACTAAAAAGGTGCCCTGAGGTCAACTTGAAATTTATTTTTAATAGCCATAGCTATTAACACTGCAGATAGAAAGTATCATCTTGCAAGACGCATTCTCTCCTATGTGAAAAGGAAATGCCTCTTACAAAATTCTGCCTGCTTCAATGCATGTGTACATCAGTCAAAGCCAATTTCAGCATGCTTCCCTCTTAAGAACTGCTGTGCCTTTTTTCCTATCATGGGAAAATGTACATAGATTGATGGGACAACCCTAATACATACACTCCATGTCAATGACTTGAGATGTTAGGAAGCTGCATGGATTCCTCCATGCTGGCCTCTGTACCACTAGTATGGGATGGCTCCACTGTGGCAGAGGTCCCATGCTATCATACCCCCCAACATTTCTCCAATGAAATTAGGGAGGTCCCATTCCATAATTATATATATAAATAATTATATGTTTCTATTTATGCCCCACACATCTTACTGGGTTGCCTCAGCCACTCTAGGCAGCTCCCAGCATATATAAAAAACACAACAAAACATTAAACATTTAAAAAAAAAACCTTCCTTATACCTCTGCAAACGTCCGCCTCATCTAGCGCCCATTCCGGCAAACGTCCGTGGCAAACCCGGAAGCGCTCGTGCGCAGACATGGTGCTTTGCCCTGCGTCCTTTTTGGCTAGTGGTCGAGGCTCCAGAATGGATCCCAGTCGCAAAACAAGATACGACTGTACAGGACTGCCTTCAAACAGCTCGAGGGTCAGATAACTCCATAACCTCCAACATTTCTCCAATGAAAATAGGGACATCCTAGGGGACATTCTGGGATCAAATCAGAAAACTGGGATGGCTTCTCTAAATCAGGGCTGTCCTTGGGAAATAGGGACTCTTGGAGGGTCTGTGCTATGCCCAAGTGGGCGCAAAAGCTCACGAAGCCCTAAAATAGGGCTTTCCATTGTGGGGAGCCACTTGGTTTAGAGTCACTGGATCCAAAGCCCTGTGCATCCCCCGAGGTCCCCTGCCCCCACGATCCATGAGCCGATCCAACTAGTATTTGGATGTGGTGGTGACAAGTAGACATCTATAGTGTTGCACTGTTAATCAATTAAGCTATCAGGTAATAATAATCCCCTAAAATTTCTCCTTCATCTGGCAACCATAATCATTCTAATACAATTTCTTTGCAACGGAAGAGGAGCAGATGGCAGTTTAAGTGACAGCAAGGGGAGAGACTCAGGAATTGGGCTGGTGCTGAAATTCATAATTCCAGACTTGAAAAATGCAGATTTGGGTAACTCCAATAGGAGATTAGTATTGTGAGCCCAAAAATGCAAATTTGGGTAACTACAATATGAGGCTGGTATTATGAGCCCCAAATTTCTTCTCCGGTTCAGATTTTAACCTGAGTCCAATAAGACCTTCAGTTCTCCCTTCCATCCTATCACTCAGTATGCCAAGGCTGGAAAAAGGTTTTTTTCATCCCTTCTTTGTCTGATGCTATGGCTATGCACGCTACATGGCTTCACTACAAACTGTTATTTCCCCACTCCTGTGAGAGATCTAAATTTTTTAAGGGAGAATAGATATTTTTGGTCCATGTAAAATGATATTCCCCATGAATTGTTGTTCAGGCAGTTGTTTCTATTGGAATCCAGTTGACTTCAACACTGAAGCCATGTGGTCTGAAAACATCTTCAAAGATCTGGTATCCTCATGTATTTGGGGTTCCAGTGGGAGGTGGGCCAAAGATTTGTCCTCAGTAATTGTCAGCTGAATTAAATAGAAAGTTTTCTTGAACTAAAACCTGGATTTCTGGATTCCAGGAATACATTCCTACTTGGTTTTTAAGTAATTTTGGAACTTTTAGCATTTTCTTCTGCTGTGGTTTTGGTGTGGAAGACGAGGAATGGAATGTGTTGTGCAAGGGGCGCGCCAGTTTTTCTCTACTTTTTGGTCAAGACTAGTCATTTCAGTGGCATGGAAATTTCTACAGAAAATCCATTTTTCTAATTCCATTTACCTGGCTGCTATATCTCTGCCATTTCCCCACTTGCTGCAACTTCTTGCACCTTCCTCATAGATCACCGTACCCACTGAGGAATTAAGTAATGAGATATCATTACAACTTTGCAAAGCCAGTCAGATTTGTATCACAGACGTCAGCTAAGGGTCAGGATAAGTGAGGGCAACTGAAACAAACCTTTTTGCAAGGAGTACCCCCCAGAATTGAGACTTTCGTCACTGGCAGAAATACAGTCAAAAGCAGTTAATACTTCTAGCCCTAGTTAACTCAATAATTTTTCTACAAAACCCAGTTCCCTGTTGATTCCAGTATGGAATTTGAAGATACAGTGGTACCTCGGGTTAAGAACTTAATTCATTCTGGAGATCCGTTCTTAACCTGAAACTGTTCTTAACCTGAGGTACTTTAGCTAATGGGGCCTCCCGCTGCCACTGCGCCGCCAGCGGGCAATTTCTGTTCTTATCCTGAAGCAAAGTTCTTAACCCAAGGTACTATTTCTGGGTTAGCAGAGTCTGTAACCTGAAGCGTCTGTAACCCAAGGTACCACTGTAGAGGGGTGGGGTTGCATGTGATAGGAGACGGCTTTTGCCTGTTTCCGCAGAAGACATGCTCCTCTCCATCTTCCAGAAACTTTCTCATTAACCTTGGAGATGCTTTATAACTCTGTCCTATTGGGAAAACTTGGGAGTTCAGATCATTTGTTAAAGTTGTGCTCTCCCCTTTCTCCAAAAAGGGCAGGCTTTTGGAGAAAGGGCTTTTTAACCTCGTTCTCACAAACAGTGGATAGTAAGTTAAACTCTCGGTGCTGTACCAATTCAGATTGCAGCTATGGACTTACATGATCAAATGCTTCTCCATACAATAAACAAATAAATGTAGTAGAAAAGTAGATCAAAAAGAGAACTTGTAGCTTAGCTTTTTTTCCTGGCATTCTAGTTTTCTAGGGATTTTTGTAGGTAGCTCTCTCTTTTTTTTGCATTCAGCCATTTGAGCTCATATATACAGTCTCAAGAGGCATTGTCCTGGCAAGGTTTTACCACCTCATCTGCCATTTGTGGGCGTCAGACTTTAGATTAGCAACATATCCTGTGTCTTTTCCCCCAAGATCAAGCGGTGTGCATCACAACTGAGCAGGGTTCTGAATGTATGTTTAACTTATTTAAATCCGGCACTCTATAGACACTACACCTCAATAGCTCCTTTGTACTTACATTCCCTTACATTAAAGGACTCTGTCCTGCTCTGCCACCCAGGCAGCTTTCCTAAGTGCTATTAAAAGCACATTTTAGTCCAGAATGCATCACTTGTGAGCATTTACAATGGATGATAAAAAGCAAACAACTTCCTATTTTAAGTCTACAAGTGAAAAATGCAGAACCCTATTTGAACATACCTGGGGAAATCAGCCAATTGGTGATATCTGCCAGTGTCAAAATTAGTGACAGGGAACCATCGCTCCCAACCCTGGTCATGCATGGTGCTGGGCTTGGAAAAAACAAATTCAGAAAAAATAAGCTGAGCCTGTTGTCTCCCTGATGATACCACTGAGAGCATGGCAGGTTCTGCCCCCCCCCCAGCTGCTTCAGTGAGCTTTCAAGTCATCCCCCCCCCCCACTACCCACTTGCATTCTCATCTTTCTAGGGCTGCCATATGTCTGGAATACGTCCATCAAAAATGGCATCCAGGTGGCATTTTGGGAAATCAGTCAATATGTCTAGGAAAACCCAGGCATATGGCAGTCCATATCAGAAATGTGGGGTTTTTTGGCAAGTATTTTTTTTTTCAAAAAAAGCTTTTCAGTTTTTTAAATATGGCAACCCTACATCCTTCCATTTATGTTTGGTCAAGGGATTAAAGCACATATTGGACATTTAGGTTAGCACAATTAAAGAAGATTGAAGTGCTCTGTGGCCTTAGTGTAACAAATCCACTTAAAAAAAAATCAACAGACTTTCTGCAGTTAGGAAAGTGACAGGGAAGTACACTGAAATTGTGGGATGAAGGAACAATTAACACGAAGCTATATAAACACTGCACAAGCAAATCAGGAGGTCAGCTGGGGAACTACAGGAGATGAACAAAACAAGGGGACTTTCTTTCATATTCACCTCTCTTACGCCTGGACCATTGAGAAATGCAATTTCCACAGTGCTATACACAGCATGGGGGAAACTAGATCTCCCCAGGAGTGGAGGAATAACAGTGCAGCCATGTTAGAGTGCATAATAGCCATAGCATCCGAGAAAGAAGATAATACAAGTTTCAGCTGAAGGTTGTACAACTGAAGCCAATGGCTGATGTGATTCCCTATATAATTTACTAATTTGATAATCAGCTGCAAATTATATATCTTGTACTGAATTTATGGACAGAAAGAAAGGCAACAGCTACAATCTAAAAAAGCACTTTGCATGTGGCCAAGATCTTAGATTTTTAACTTTTTTTAACAGCAGCTCTCCCCCTGCCCTGCCTCACCACTGCCCTATACAGTCACATACACTATATACTCCATGCTAAAACAATAAAGACTGCAGTAGATCCTTCAAGATAAATAAATTTGACCTGGTTCATGCACCACAAGTCATTGTACTGATTGCATGAAATGTTGTCCTCAGTTGGCTGTAAACATTGAAGCTAAAGGACCTTGACTTGCAAAATGTACAGCCTGTGACATTTCTACGCAAATTCATAGGCAAAATGAGTACAGTAACCATTCAAGACAGAGAGGTTTCTGATCACGCAATCTCCCCTTGCTTTGCCGTGCTAACCTAACACCTAGAGTGGGAGACAAAACTTTGATCTTGTTTGGGCTCCTTGCTGTAACACGAGCTGATTTTGCAACTCCTTCTGGTGTCATAAGTGGTTTGCTACATTATCTGACCCTTCTGAGAATGCAGAGCTAGTCATTCAGTGTGACCATTGCGGCTGGGTCTGCCACTGTTTATAAAAATAGAGGACTAATTGAGCCCTAGAAAGCAAGATGCTTCTCCCTCCCTCCCTCCCTCTCTCCTCGCATGCCTTTCCCTTAAAAATCCTATTCTGATCTTTGGTCTCAAAGATCGAGCACAGGGGTCTTGGGACCAGCAGCAATTACTAGTTTATAACATTGTGCCAGCACTGGGAGCTGTCCCTGTGCCCAGAGTTGGCTCAGCAGCTCATGTAGAAGCTGTTACATTGGCAGTAGGCCACTACCTCTGACCTGGAAGATCAGTATGACACAAGAGCCACATAGCCCACTTCTAAGTCGTCCTGGGTTCCATGGGATTTGCTCCCTAGAGAGTATGCTTATGCTTACGGATCTCAGTGGCAAATGTGTGTCACCAACACCCCCTTTATCAGGCAACCTAGGGTCATTTTAAAGGCAGTCATGTGCGTTTTCTTTTATTCATAGGGAATGGGCCTAAAAATTCACCTTGAATCTGTGCCTTTTTAAAACTCTGGTTCCTTTCAAGGTCACTCTGAATTCTCTCTGCTTTGATTTGTGTTTCTAGATCCCAGGCCCTGTGTCTAAAACAACTATGTGTTTCTTCATTCACTTGTAATGGGGAATCTAACATTAGCTAAAACTTTCCCCCTGTTTTGGCCAGAGTGGATGAAGTTTGCAGGCACAGTAGTCCTTCCAGAGTGGATTATGCCTGTCAAATTGTGGATAAATTGATCCAAGTGGGTTTTTTGTGTCTGTGAGGGACATAAAAGGGATACATTTTCATTCATAATCCTGAGTGGGCAGGCCTGTCTTTCTTTTTGACGTGGCACTTCAGCATGGGAGGGAAAGACTCCTGAATCACTCTGATTCGCCTGGTTATCCAGCCCACACAGAAAGTTGACACTCACCCTAGTGCTTCCCTAGAGTCAGGGCCAGCCCTACCACTAGGCAAAGTGAGGGACCCGCCTCAGGTGGCAGATGCTGGTGGGTCGAAGCAGCAGCCACCCAGAGTTCCTCCTGAGCTCTGCAGCCATTCCCTTGTGTTGCCACACAGCCTCTCCTGGCCTCTCTAGGTGTGGTGAAGAGTATTATCCCGTCATTAGTGTGGAAGTAAGAATTCAACCACCAGCACAGTTGGTTTCTGTGTGTGGAGTAGAGGAGTGTCACCACTTTGTCCTTCACCCCAGACAACACAATTTTAAGGGCTGGCACTTTCTGTGGTGGCTGTTGCCGATAAATCAGATTTATAGGATTTGGACTTGGCCATGGCAAGGGTTTCAGCTTGAGCCATTACACCCAAAGGCAAATAGAGTAAAACAATCCTAAGGCCAGCAAAGGAACAGATGGCACTCCTCAACCTTCCATGTTCAGAAAGTAGATCAGGCTAGCAAATGAATCTTGTTTCAAAACAGGAGAAGGAACAGGATTCTGCACCAAACAGGAGGATAGCAGTATAGCTTATGAGGTGCAGGGCAGGCTGGGTAGCCCACACAGCTCTGTCATCCATCACCTCACTGCTATGCCTCTCAGTATCCAGCATCGTGACCCTGTCTCTCTACCTAGCCTGAGCAGACAGCATTGGAGGCTAGTCTGCTAGGCTGAATGGAGCTCTGCCTTACCAATCTTAGTCTGTCCTCTGTCAGCCCCCACCTCCTAATAATCAGTCCAGAGAGTGGCACTAGCAGTCAGATTCCTCCTCCTCCTTCATCTCTTGCACTTGCAGAATTCAGTAGGAAACCAGAATTAGTTGGCCTTGCCTATCATTGTCTCTTGCTCTACCTGCCGTTGACTCTGGTTGCATCTACTGTTGGCCTCCCTGCCAGTCCTAAGGGGCATCAGCCTCTGCTGATTGAGAGTGTTGGATAAGGAAACCTCTCTGAGATTGCACTCACAGCCTCCAGTGCCTTTAGCTGAAACTCTCCCTCTTCTAGCTAAAACTTTCAGCCAGGGCCCCACCCTCCATCAGAAAACCAGGAGACAAGTAAAACTCAATTTTAAGTCCTAGCTTCTTCCCACACCTCCAGCTTCACTGCCTCCTGTTGGGCAGTCACAGGGCTGTTGTTTTTTGGAATTGTCTTTGTGACCCTGCAGAAATTGTCAGAATATAAATTCACAGTTACTTTGCTTTAGTTCTTTTAAAAAAAACAAAAAACAAGCAAGCAAACGTCAACCTCTTTCCCCCTCCCCTCTTTTTCTTTTTTTAAATGAAAATCTCTTGTAGAGGCCAAATCTTGCGAAGACATCCAATGCAGCACCGGGAAGAAATGTTTGTGGGATTTAAAAGTGGGCAGAGGCCGGTGTGCCCTCTGCGACGAGCTCTGTCCCGAAAGCAAATCGGATGAATCTGTTTGTGCCAGCGATAACACCACTTACCCAAGCGAATGTGCTATGAAGGAGGCAGCGTGTTCACTGGGTGTACTTTTGGAAGTAAAGCACCCAGGATCTTGCAACTGTAAGTGAGATTTTTAACCTTCCCAGGAACGGTTATCTTCTGAAGGCAAAACAGCCCCCAGTTTAGGGAAGACTGACACCCTTATTAAACATGAAAGGGAACATGAGAGAGATCTTATGCAGAAAGATTTATATATTATACAGACGTCTTGTGGTTCGTAAGGCATAACAGATAGCCAACAGCGGACATTTTGGGGAGCCTTTTCTCATTGAGGGAAAGGGTCTGCTTAACATCAGAGGGCTGCCTTAAATGCATCTTTCGGGCGATTTCCTGCCCTCTCTTAATATCGTTTGCTTCAGAGTGCTTTGCTGTTTGCTTTATTAACACTTGGCTACAATCTAATCGCACCCTCCCTCCCCACCCCCTCCCGCGACCCCCCTAGCTTAACACTTAACCATGTGGGCTGCTGTCTCCTTGCAGTTGCCTCTGAATGAAGGACTCAAAAAAATAAAAATAAAAAAGCAGTTTAAAAAACCTAGAACACAAGAGCACTTTTTATCTAATTTCAGGAATCTGCCAATAAAACCTGAGCCATTGAGTCTTCAGAACTTGCTGCAGTTATGACTTCATAGATTATGTAACACACACACACATGCACACAAAAACTTTATTGCGTAACAGCAGATGCCAAAGCGCATCTCACTACAAGCCACGCTTAAAAAAACAAAACAAAAAAAGAGTAAAAATGCAACTCTCTATCACGGCTATGCAGGGGGCTTTGAAAACATGCTCTGAGCTGCTTCTGCGCTGTTGTTGTCCGTGTTTAAACAACAGCTCCCCTGTATTCTCCTATCTAGCCATTAATGAAGATCTTGACGAAGACGACGAAGACGACGACCAGGACTACAGCTTATCTTCCAATCAGTGGTAAAACTTCCATCACTTTTGGAATAGCCATTGGGCAAGAAATACAATGTCCATACTGTACATAAATGTATGCTTATTTATTTGGGGAAGAAAAAAGTATACATATAGTTGAATCTTGTAGACATTTATTTATACTGTGTCATGTTTTATAATTTATACATAAAAAAATGTCCGATTGACTGTACACCTTTTTTTTTTTTTTTTGGAAGAAATTTAATCGTTATGGGATGAACAGTGTTATTTATTGTGAGGTCTCTTGCCTGTATAGTAAAGCTTCTTCTTTTCTTGTAAACTATAAATCCATTCCTTAGAGCTTATCCCCCCCCCATCCCCGTCACAACTCTTCATATCCTTGTTTCTGCCAGTGTTAACTCTTTTCCACTTTAACAAAACTTTGCATGTCAGTTTCCTGTTACATTTTTATTTATTGCATTTCCTTGCCGGTTCTGTACATACATCCACAATCCCTCGGGTATTTGTTTACAAGGAATCTTGACTGACCAAAAGGCGCTGTAAACTGACTTAACTATAGATTCGGGGTGCAATGAGACAGTCTTTAAGGAAACCGCTTCCCTTGGTTATCCCTTGGTTATGTTCCTCTGATTGATTCATGTAATTGAGGTGATCTCAGTGTACTGGACATTTCTACTGTACTATGAGAATCCAAACCCAAAGATCGGGTTATGAAGGCCGTTAATAGCTATATGGCTAAATGTAATGAGAGCATAATTTTTTATTGGGGGAAAAATACATTGTCACATGCATCAACGTTTTATTTGATGTTTCCTTTAAGATAGTCCTGCAGTTCCATTTTTAAAAGTCCTTTTCATTTCTCATTCGAAGTGTTCACAGAATATTATATCAAAGCTTTATCAGTTCAAGTTTCTTGCTTTTCATAATACTTTTTTTTCTGAGGCAATTTTATATTTTCAAACATGGCGAGTTAAATATAAATTCATTTAAATATATAGTTTTGTACTTTTCTACCATGTAAATGTGCAATGTATATAAAAGTTATAATGTGTATTTGTAAATAAATTATGAGTGAAAAAATAAAAAAATGGATTTCTTTTCCCTATAATACATTGGCTTCAGTTATTGGTTGCTTAATGTGGTTCTTCCCCACCACCACCACCAAGGCTTTTTGAATGTGGAGGGAGTTAGTTTCAGAGCTGGCTTCCCAACTTGGTACCCTTCAGGTGTTGAACTACAATTCCCATCATCCCTCACCATTAGCTTTGCTGGCTGGGAGGGATGGGTGTTGAAGTCCAAAACAGCTGGAGGGCCCCAAGTTTGCAAATGCAGGTTGTTATTTCGAGCCCCGGGAGTTGTCTGAAGGCCTGTCAACTTAAAACTAAGCATGTATAGCCCTGGGCAGTGTCTGAATGGAAGAACACGAGGTAAATAAATAATAATAATAATAATAATAATAATAATAATAATAATAATAATAATAATAATAATATATTATTTATACCCCGCCCATCTGGCTGAGTTTCCCCAGCCACTCTGGGCGGCTCCCAATTGAGTATTAAAAACAATACAGCATTAAGATCCCTTATATGCTACTTTGAGTTCCATCATGGAAGCAAATTTGTACTTTTCTTTGGGTGTGAAAAAAATATCCCAATCTAGTGCTGGATGAACTCCAAGAGTTGGTGCTGACAGGGTTTCAAAATGGCTGCTTGCCTCATCACATGTGGTGAGTAGGAATAAGCGTCACATGATTGGGAAGGGAAGCAATTATATGCTGGGAAACTGGTGGTGGTGGTTTTCTGTCAGATGAACCAAATAGTAGTGGACTAGTAAAATAATCTGTGGACTAAGTAATTTTTGCAGTATTGGCTGGTGTGGAAGGGTGGAGTCACCCTCCAAACACCAGTGTCGTTGCAGATAACCTGGATGGGGACTGGGCAGGGCTATGGTGGAGGCAATCAGGCACTCCTACCTGAGTGAGCCACCCCCCAAAAATGTTTACAACCCCACTGCTCTGCCCTCTCAAGTTAAGTTCCATACCACTACACTGGCCACTAGTGGTCTTCTGAAGACTTATTTGCAGCACTGCTTTAAACCTTATATTCAAATGGTGAATTTACTACTGCCAGCCATATCACTATGTGATTTGGGGCCACATTGGGGATGATCAGTAGCAGAGAGCAAAGGAAAAAAAATCACTGTGTGATGGTACGAATTCACATAGTGGATTCTAGTAGATCATTAGAAATCGCCATGAGATTGCAGGCCTCTGGCAAAATGCCTAGCACAGGACTGGAGAACCTGTATCCCTGCAGAGATGTTGCTGATCAACCCTGACTATTGGCTGAACTGACGGTGGCCAGAGGTTGTAGGATGAGAGTTGAGGTCCAACAACAAAGGAACCATTGGTTTCCCATTTTTACAGCTCTGAGCCATAGTAAACCTGAAGAAATGAAATCTGAACCTTAGTTCACTGGGGGATGTACAGTGGTGGAGGAACCCTCTCCGGCACCCGGGGCAGCGCAGCCCATATGGACTCCCTACAGAATGCCGCACATGCACAGTCCATACGGACTGCGCGCGAGTGGCGCCCATAGAGACTGCGGGCACCCTCGCTCGCTCTACAGCTGAGGGGAGGCAGGGGCCATCTTGTCACCCCTCCCAGAGTGGCACCCGGGGCGACCTGCCCCCTCCGCCCCCCATTCCTACTCCACTGGGGATGTAAAAGAAACAGGGTTTGCAGCAATACTGACATGTCAAAAGTGATCTATTAGAGTTATGGGAAAGTGGTAAACAAGCACAGGTCAAATAATTTTATCTATTATTTATTCAACCACGATTGAGTAAAAGGGTTGTTCCACATAGAATAAACGTTCCATTCTGGTGCAAAGTCACATCTAGATTCTAGAAAATTGTACTCTAACTTACTTCCAACGTCTCATATTGAGGCACCTGAGAGCCAGTGTGCAGGAGTGTTTAGAATGTTAAACTAGAACGTCAGAGATCCAGGTTCAAATCCTCACTCAGCCACAAAGCTCATGGGGTGAACCTTCGCCCAGTCACGTTCTCTCAGTCAAACTCAACTCACAGGGTTGTTGTGAGAATAAAATGTGGGTTATACAATGCCCTCAGCTTCTCGAAGGAAGGCTGAAATATTGTAATAAATAATGCAACAGTGACAGTGTTTGTTCCTCTTTATGTCATTAAGAGCTTAGTTCAGTTTCAAGAATCCTTCCAGGGACTCTCTCTTTATCCTGTAAAACCATACAATGTCAATATAATCATGTATTTTGCCTGCCTGCAATAAAGCTTTTATTGGTGGACACTGGGATCATGAAGTTTTAATCGCATATTAACAGGTCTACTTGCTGAGGAATTAATTCCTTGCACCTAGCAGTTCTAAGCCAAATGATAGCTGGATTTATTTATACTTGGTGGTCTACACAAAAATATGTGAATAGACACCACTGGGCTGTATCCAACACTGTCATTCAGCTGGCAATAAGACTTCCATCAGTGGAAGCCTCTGGAACACTCTGGTGCAATGAGCAAGATGCCAGCAAAACCCTTATCAAATAAAGAATGCCTAACTTCTGGGGAACTCCAGAAGGGTAGTCAGATTAGTCTGGTACAGCAAAAACAGTTTAGTCTTCTGAAGCACCTTCAAGGTCTATTTTGGCACAAGCTTCAGGGGGAAAGTATCAGCTTTATCGGATGCGTGAACTGTTATCCTCAATTGGCAGACACAGATAGGGAAACTAATTTTGTAAACAGTGAAGCCAAAAGGCCATGAAGTGTGAGAGGTCCAGGAGATCTGTGACGTTTGTATTTAGAACTGTAGAGCTGGAAGGAACCCCAAAGGTCATCTAGCCACAGCTGTCAAGGTTTCCCCTTTTTTAAGGGAAATTCCCTTATTCCGAATAGGATTCCTCGCAAGAAAAGGGAAAAGTTGACAGCTATGCAAGTATGATTTAGATAAGAAGTGATATTGGAGTCATGTATAAAATCAACAGAAATAGCTTCTATGGATCTAAGACTTATTCAGCAGAAAATAATATTCAGAGTCCATTGGACTCCAGCAAAACTTTACCAGAAGAAAATAACAAATGCAGACAACTGCTGGAGATGTGGAAGTAAAAATGCAAACTTAGTACATATGATGATTGGCTACCCGATGATAAGATCATTTTGGTGCGAGGTGAGGATATATATAGCAAGAGTAATAAAAAAAAATGTTATTTAGGGGATTTGAATTTAATTCTAAATCATATACCAGAAACGTGGGAGATTACAAGGGGTCAAAAAAAATGGATGTACCGTGCCATGTTAGAAGCAAAAAAACTTGTTCTGATGAATTGGAAGAGCAACAAAAAGATCCCATTGAGCACATGGATTGACAATATGGACAGACTAGTTACATACGAACGAATTGCATATCAACGCAAATTAAGAATGGATAAATATGAAGAAATCTGGAAGGATTACTTAAGAGATTACTTAAGTAGGGGGAGGAGAGGTGGGGAAATACTGTTAAAAAGGTGTAGTTATAGGTATATCAGTACTCAAATCTGAATTGTTAAATTGTGTTATTGTGTTTTTTGTTGTATGTGTTTTTTGTGGTTGCTGTTTGTATTGAAAAAATGATTAAATAAATTAAAACACACACACACACACACACAACAGCTATGCATCTAGCCCAACTCCCCCCTGCAAGGTAGGAATCTCAACTAAAGCATCCCTGATAGGCAGCCATCCAATCTCTGCTTAAAAATCTCTGCGGAAGGACAGTCCAAGGCAATCCAAGGGAGACCTTTCCACTGTCAAACAGCCCTTGCTGTCAGAAAGTTCTTCCTGATGTTTAGTCGGAATCTCCTTCCCGGTATCTTGAAGCCATTGGTTCAGGCCCTGCCCTCCAGAGCAGTTCTATAATGGTAGCAGTTGAATTTTTAGGGAGTTCCACACAAGGGTCATTGCTACAGTGAAGGCCTCGTTTTGTGCTCTTTGGTATAATGATAGAAAACAGAGCAAGACCTCTTGGGTAGATTTGAAAGACCATGGAGGCACATATGGGAAGAGGAATTCTTGAAGATAGGCAGGAACCAGGCCATCTGAGTCTTTAATGGTAAGCCCTAACACTTGAATTGGCCCTAGAAGCAAACAGGCAGCCAATCTTAGCAGGACTATGATTTCTCTTCCGTAAAAGAGCAGCTGGTTTCTGCAATAATCAAAGCATTCCTAGCCGTCTCTAAAGGCAGCCCCGCGTAAAGTGCATTACAGCAATCCACAGGAGATTATCAATGCATGCAGAATGGATGCCAGCTCGTGATCTGAGAGGATCATAATACAAATCAAAGGTGGTAATCGGCCATCCTGGCTACTTTTGCTACTAGTGTATCTAGCAGCAGAGCAGGATACCAACCAAGACTGCAATTCTGACACTTTAGAGGCAGTGCAAGTTGAAATTTCTCAGGAGGCATTTTTCGGAGTTCACATTCTCACCCCTCTTCCCTAGAAACCAGGCCATTTTGCAGAAACTGGTTGTGGTGCCTGCCACACACACACACACACACACACACACACACACACACACACACTGAAATGGGATACAATTTGCAGACATGGTAGCCCTTCCTAAGGGAATAAATCCTGCCAAATTTCAGAAGGATAGTGGCGGTGCTTTCCTTTAAGGGCAGCCTTTGTAGCCTTGGAGTGGATAAAAAGGATTCACTTAATCTCCCCAAGTGATCTGTGGGCAATTGGTCTGCAAATACCAGACATAGGAGAGGTGCCTTGAGGAAAGAAACATGCCAAATTACAGACAAATAGGTCGGGGTGTGTGCTGTGCTAGATGTCTTTAAAAGTGTGTGTGTGTGTGTGTGTGTGTGTGTGTACCTTCCATAACTTTTTTATTTTGGCAGAATTAGATCAAATTTTCAGGCAAGTCCAATGACACCTTTAATGTTTGTTTTTTAAAAACAACAACAACAACCACCAGTTGGTTGGAATATAGCAGGCATGTGAGAGGTGCCCCTAGATAAGAAACCTGACAACTGCAAGCAAATGGGTCCAGCAGTCTTAGCGCTGACTACAATCATAGTTGATTTTCAGAGAGAGGCAAAACTAAAATCTGTTGGTTTTCCTTTCTGAAAATACTGGGATTGGAGTGTCTGGGTAAAATCATCTCTCCTGATTACAAGCTTGACCTGACAGTCACAATCTCCCCTACAATCTCCCTTTTGCCCCATCTCCCCCTTTTTCCTCTAGTCTGTTGTTTTCCTTATAAGGTAAGGTTAGAGAAATGAGTTCCACTTTTAGCAGACACTTGTCCGTAGGGGCATCTGATTCATTCAAGCACTGCAAGGTGCTTAGCAGAGATGCCTGGTTTGAGTTGGGGTGCCTTGTACTGATTCCACTTCATCTCAGACAAGTCCCAATTTGCTCCAAAGCACTCTGCTTTGGCTCAGGATTTAGGCTTCCTCCAAAGCTACTTCAGTTCATATGTATCTATAAGGTTGGCATCTGTCTGTCTCAGAAGACAATGGAAGAGTGGCCTTTGAGGGTGAAGTCAAACCATTGGAGAGTTACAGTGCCTGCTGCTGCTGTAGAGACCAATATGGGAGAGACATGTTTTGTTGCAGCTGGAGCAGATGAAGGCATCCAGTTGTGCTGCTTCAAGTATACCATGGCATTTCTTTTTTCTGCACTTCCCCCAGCGGTCATTCCTCCTCTGGTTACTGCTGTGGATACATAACCTGACATATCTATTGTCAGGAGCTCGTCCTACTCTCGAGTAGGACCCTGGCAGAGACACATGCCCAACTGGCATGTTCTCTCTCTCCTGGTCTTTTGTTTGGGAGCTTCAAAAGCTTTCTTCAGCCCAAACATCACAGTGACTGATGCCAACAGACACTGGCACACTTAGGGATCTGCAGAGTGTTCACAGTTTGCGTAACAGACCTCAGCAACTCAGCATTTGGGCCAATCTACTTTATTTACATATAAACACACACGGAGCACTGCAACATGGCTCCCTCTCTCTCTAGCATCAGACAGCAAAGAGAAAGAGCAAAGGACAATAGTCCCACTTCACAGAACACAGTAACACAAACATCCTGTCTCCGTCACTTCCCACTCTGTGGAGTCAAAATATAAACTGTCATGTGCTAGACAAAAATCCCATGACTGCAATCATGGAGCAGGAATTCTAACATCTATATCTATATCTCCAAATTATTGTTCATTCCATTTATATGAGGCAGAGCAGTACTCATCCGATTTTACCTTCTGACATGGAATTCTGGTCTAGAAATGGAACCACTAAACAATTATGTCTCGTACACCCAACTTCTTCAGCCAGCTCACAAAGTTTTGATGATCAGTTGTGTCAAAAGATGCTGAGAGATCCAAAAGCTCTAAAGGAATCTCACTTCCTCTGTCAGGCTCTAGATTAGGGGTGGGCAACCTGTAACCTTCCAGGTGTTGCTGCACTACAACTTGTATCATCTCTGACCATTGGTTATACTGGCTGGAACTGATGTGAGTTGGCCAACATCTGGAGGGGCACTGGTTTTCCATTTCTGCTCTAGATGGAGATTATTCATTCCAAACTGCTGCAATGGGTTATATCAGTTGTCCCCCCCACCCATGTGCCCCTGCATCTCCCCTCCAGAGAGTTGGGGGAATCCCTAGAACAGATGGGGGGCATGCAGCAGGAGAGGGAGGAGAAGTTCTATTTCACATGTGGAAGTCCTTGCATGAATGGGGATACAACACTATGTGTCCAGTTTAAGACTGATCGCTCATCCACATTATGCTTGTCCCATACTTTCTAGGCATCGGTCCAAGAGTTTTGTTTGCCCTGCTGCTTTCTCCAAGAAAACCCAAATGGGTTTTATACAGATTGATGTTTGTTCCGATACAGGGGTCAACCATTCTCACACTCTTACCACCACTTCTCTCTTGGCATTTTTGTGCCAATGACAAGTTGCAGAACGCATCTCACAAAATGGCCCCATGGAGACCCATGTCACATAGGCAGGCTTAGCTGGTGAAAGGGCCAGTGTGGTGTGGTGGTTAAGAGTGGTAGACTTGTAATCTGGTGAACAGGGTTCGTGTCTCTGCTCCTCCACATGCAGCTGCTGGGTGACCTTGGGCTAGTCACACTTCTTTGAAGTCTCTCAGCCTCACTCACCTCACAGAGTGCTTGTTGTGGGGGAGGAAGGGAAAGGAGAATGTTAGCCGCTTTGACACTCCTTCGGGTAGTGATAAAGCGGGATATCAAATCCAAACTCTCCTTCTTCTTCCCAAGAAGATAACAGAAGAAGAGACAGGCCAGTATCTGATACGTGAAGAAAGCCACAGCCTTTGAGACAATAAATGGACATATGATGGGGTTGACATATTTTGAAGACCAAAAAAGAAGACACATTTGCTGACTTCTGCCTTTAACTACGGATTGCTTATGATGACTCTCCTTTTACATATCTATGAAAAAGACGGCATGTCCTGGGAAAAGAGGACATATGTCATATGAAAGCACAGTCGCTTGACCCATTCTCTCTAGTCCCTTTTGTGGACCAACAAACGAGCACGTTACCCTGAAAGTATACTTGATGGAGCTTCATTTTTATATGGAAAATGATAAACCAAAAGAAGTTCTATTTATCATCTCTTCTTCCACCTCCCCCTGCCAAATAACTTGTAATTACGGTATATTTCATACTACTACAACAAAAAAACAAAGTATTCCATAATCAGAGCAGCAATTAAGTTACATAGTAATTGGTAGGTGATGTGAAGCTTAGAATGGGCGAGCCCCATTATGAAATCAAGTCTGCCATATGTTTAAGAGATACCAGTCTGTTTCAGAAATGCTTGGAATGTGTGAGACATTTATTCCTATGGGATACTAACTGAATGCATAAGCAAGACAGATTAAAGGAAGTAACAAAGCTGCAGATGCATTGAATATGAGGTGTCCATGTTAATGCGCATAAATGTATTAACCTGCCAACTGTTCCATGCTGAATTCATATTCATACTGTGATTGTGTGAATTTTGCTGGGAAAATCAAGGGGAGTAATTGGACGCAGGAGTGCTGTGCTTCAGCTATATGCTATTCTGAAAGAAACTGACTTGTTAAATTCAGTTTGCTGTATGGCACATAGAGGTATTTACAGAATACTTTGCAACAGGGAGTGTAAAAAGATACAATTCCACAGGAAAGGGCAACTAAGACCTTTGTGGCACCTTCAAAGGGAAGCACACTTACACAGCAGTATGAGCTTTGGTAGTTAAAAGCCACAGAACTATATGAAAGTTCACGCCGCACACACCAAAATGTTAGCCTTCAACCTCTTTTCTGCAGGATTTGCACCTTTTAAATTTCCTTTTTCAAAGCAACATTCCCTCCACGACAATTCTCCGCTCCCGTGAGAATCAATATTATATTTATTCATAAAAAATATTATTATACTGCCAGCTCATATTAAATATCAAGGGGTACAATAAATCATAAAGCAATACAAAACATGAACACATGTACTTAGAATAACCTTCTGCACACAGGGAAGGAACTGAGCAGAGGAGCAAGCTGAATTTTCACTGTCCTGGCAGGCTCTGAATGTGCTTGTTTGGTGGGGGGGGGGGGAGACTGTGTAGACCTAATGAGGGAAAATTGAAGGACCCCCTAGATCAGCCTACGCCAACCTGCTGCCCTCCAGATGTTTTGGACTGTTGGTAGGTCGAAAGCCAATCATCTGGTGGAGCCTTGTTAGTCATCTCCCATGGACCAGAAGCGCAATTCATGTCAATGAAGAGCTGTGCCTTCTGTACAGTTGGCCCAGCTCTACAGAACTCTCTCCCAGTAGAAATCAGCCAGGGACCATCCCTGCTACATTTCGGACGCCTGGTTAAAGCCATTTTATTCCCGGGCTCCTTTGCACCACAAATGCTGCACCGGTGTTTTAATCCTCCGGAGTTTAATTTATAGTTTTCGTTTTGTATATTTTCTGTATGTATTTTATGAGCCGCTTTGGGACCAAGGTGGTGAAAAGAGGGTTATGCATTTTAAAAATAAAAAAGAATAAATTAAAAACAAACCTGTACCAGCCCCACCTCCCAGCACAGAGGGGTGGGGACTTTCCTGCCCTCAGGACCCCAGCAGCTTTCCACTTTGTAATTTTGAAGAGAACAAAGCCATGCCATGACGTCGTATCATTCCCAGGGGCATTATTTTGTGGGGTGGGGGGCAGGTGATGGCAGCCCCTTTTGGCCAATTACAGGTGAGGATAGGGAGGAGGAGGGACGTGTTTTGGGGATGTGAGTTGGTGATGAATGTTGTTAAGAACAAAGGGAGCAGCCTCATACTGAGTTGGATCACAGGTCAGAATTGACTATACTGGCTGGCAGAAATTCTCCAGGATTTTGGACAGGTATCTCTCCCAGCCCTATAGAGAGATGCCAAGGATTAAACCTGGGACCTGCTGCATGCAAAGCAACTTCTCTTCCAATGAGCAATTTGATAAAATACAGCAGATACACGGGGATGCGGGTGGCGCTGTGGGTTAAACCACAGAGCCTAGGGCTTGCTGATCAGAAGGTCGGCAGTTCAAATCCCTGCGACGGGGTGAACATCTGTTGTTTGGTCCCAGCTCCTGCCAACCTAGCAGTTCAAAAGCACGTCAAAGTGCAAGTAGATAAATAGGTACCACTCCAGCCAGAAGGTAAATGGCGTTTCCGTGCACTGTTCTGGTTCGCCAGAAGTGGCTTAGTCATGCTGGCCACATGACCCGGAAAAACTGTCTGTGGACAAATGCTTTCTCCCTCGGCCTATGGAGCGAGATGAGCACACAACCCCAGAGCTGTCCACAACTGGACCTGATGGTCAGGGGTCCCTTTACCTTTACCTTTACAGCAGGCAGACAGGTAAGTTTTCCAAAGTCTCGGATTGGCTCAGAAAAATTGTTTGGATTTTTTATTTCCCCAGAAGAGTTCAGAGAATTTCAGAGTTAATCCGAGGCAACTTTGGGAGAGCTTGCCCATTTCAAAAGCCAACTGAAACATGTTATTCAATCAAAATACCCATGCCCAGCATTAAGCTGGGGCTGGGTTTCCAGTTTTATAGTTGTCTAAATATATTCAACCTTTGGCCAATACTTGATGTTACAGATATCCCAAGCATTTGGGGGTTGGGAAAGAGAGAGAAAGGCAGTAAAGTGTAAATGGGATCTTGCGTATTTCAGATGACTGATGTTCATGCTGGCAGTCCTGGGAAATCTACACCTCTTAGCTCTTATTTTGGAAAGCTTTGGCTGAAAAGGCTTCAGGTCCCATGAGACTGATATGTAGATGAGACATTAAGAAAGACTAGAATGCCTTGTTATTACCTCCCCACATGCGACTAACCAGCACAATGGCCTGGGAATACCATTCATTCACCAGTTTGGGTTGCTATTGAATTCATCCTCTTGTTCCAGGTCTTCACATTGAAAAGCCATCACAGCAGAACCTTGTGGGCATTCAAGGAGAAGGAAATCCGGACACTGAAGTGCTAATTGTGATGGAAGATTCTGAATCCAGGGAACTGACGGACAAATCAAAATGAAGTTAGGATCCAAATCAGTGGTGTCCGTCCCCCCCATCCCTGTACTCACGCGCGCACATTTCCTGCCTCATTTTAGAGACTTTAAAAAGAATAGATCGTGTCAAAGGAAACTGTGATGAACACGGAGCAGGAAACATGTTGCTAATTTTAATACTGTCATTCTTAAATACATAGCAACAAGTCTATGAGAACTGAATCCTTACTTCAGAGACATTGGTTAAATTGTTAAATTGACAATGATTAAATGTTAAATTGTCAACTTTTGCTGTTAATTCTACTTCATCCATTAGATATAATTAAGAAATATGGTTTTGTTGATGATGCTTTGAATGTATTGTTGGCAGAACTTTACATGGTTGCACGGCATCGTGTTTCAGCAATAGGAAATCCATTTTCCTCCCAAATGCAATTTTGTAAACCGTGACCACCTTCTTCTTCTTCCTCCTCCTCATCTTCCTTCTCTTCTTCACTATCGTACTCTGAGCTTTGCATATTATCCATTTTTAAAAGAATGTTTCATGAGCATTCCCCAATCTGGTGCCCGCCAGCTATCTTGGGCTACATTCTCAGAACCTCAAGCCAGGATGGCCATTGGTCATGAGGAATTTAAAGGATGGGTAGACCAAGCTGCCCAGCACTGTTTGGATTATTGCCAATACAACAGAAGGACCAACGAGCGGGCAGTTTGTCCGGGGTCCTTTCAAAAGTGAAGCTGGTCCTGGATCAAGATGCATGGAGGCCAAGACGTACATGAACACAACATGTGAGACTGCAGGATATGTTTACTACTTGCACCAGGGATAAGGAACTGTGGACCTCTAGCTGTTGAATGACAACAATTCCCATCATTGCTGACTATTGACCATGCTGGCTAGGACTGATGGAAACTGGAGTCCAACAATATATGGAGAGACATAGGTTCTTCACCCCACGTTCACATGTTATGGCAAGGAGGAGAAGTGCCTTGAATTAAAATCTCCATGCTTTAAATTAAAAACCCCATCCCCAGTATAGTACATGCCTGAATTGGTATTCTGACTCCAGTTCCCATCAATCCCAACAAGCAAAGGCAAGGGTCAGCCCAGAGATATATAGAAGGCACCAGGTTGGGACAGACTGCCTTAAAACAAAGCTTAGTATTTCAATAAATATTCCGCAGATATTTTAATGTAGCATGTGCATACATGAAAATCATACTACGACTGCTGTGCCATGTGCCCTGGTGAGAATTTGATTAGACTCTGTGTACTGGCATCTCCAGACAGGGCTGAGAAAGACCCTTGTCTGAAACCCTAGACAGCTGCTGTCCATTTCATGACAGCTTCTGTCAATCCTGTAACTCTTTTCTGGGAATTGGTCCCACGGAGTAAATATGCATAGGACTGCACTGGACTTTGCCATTCCAGGATCACACGATGGCCGTGTCCACACCATACATTTAAAGCACTACGATACCACTTTAAACATTCATGGCTTCCCCCAAAGAATCCTAAGAGCTGCTGTTTGTTAAGGGTACTGAGAGCTGTTAAGACCCTATTTCCCTCCCAAAGTTCTCTGAAACGGGATTGGATGTTAAGCCACTCTAGAAATTGTACATAAAGGTAAAGGGCCCCCTGACCATTAGGTCCAGTCATGACCGACTCTGGGGTTGTGGCGCTCATCTCGCTTTATTGGCCAAGGGAGCTGGCATACAGCCGTGGCCAGCATACATGTGGTCAGCATGACTAAGCCACTTCTGGCGAACCAGCGCACGGTAACACCGTTTACCATCCCGCCGGAGCGGTACCGATTTATCTACTTGCACTGTGATGTGCTTTCGAACTGCTAGGTTGGCAGGAGCAGGGACTGAGCAACTGGAGCTCACCCCGTCGCGGGGATTTGAACTGCCGACCTTCTGATCGGCAAGTCCTAGGCTCTGTGGTTTAACCCACAGCACCACCCGTATTGTGAACATAGCCAGTGTCTAAATAAGAGCTAATCGTTTTTCTTTAAGTTTTTCTTTATTCTGGGAATGTGTTCATGTGGTGTTTTATACAGCTCCACTGCTTTCTATCTAAATCTTAGCCTATGCTTTTTTGTTTTTTGTTTTGGTAAATGATTAAAAGTATGTAGAATGAAGAATTTTAAAGGGGATTATACTTGTATCTCTTTTGGACTAGAAAACTTTGAACTGAATGTGTCATAACATGTATACTTCTACAGTTCCAGTATTGCCTAGTTCTATTGCTTTCTCTAGTTAAGTATTATAAAAGGGTATGTGAAACAAGTTTTAGATTAATAAGAATTACCAGAACTACTTGGAGATATAAAAAAGATGTATATAAAATAATGAAATTCTAATCTATTTAGCTTGATGCAAATTAAACCACTAATATCACATTGGTTGCAAATCAGCTCAGCTGTTCAAGAAAAATTAAAGCTTCTCTTATCAGATTGTCTAGTTCTCGTCCAAAGATTTGAATAAAAATCATATAGAATATAGATGCCTAAAGCTGCAATTCTAACTCTACTTACCTGGCAATAATCCATTAAATTCAATAGGGCATATGCCTGAATAGATATGGTTAGGATTCCAAACTTACCTTAATTTTTATTTTATTTTTTATTTATTTTTTGGTGCACTTCTGTCTAGAGCAACAAAATGTCTCTTACATTTGTTACAGAGACATTTGTGGGTACAATTAAATTCAATGGAAGAAAACAAAAATCTAAATTCTGCACCCATAGCTTCCATGTGGTGCATGGAAAAGGCAAGGAAGAATAAGATGTTTAAAGTAATTTTTAAGTTTGCAATATAGGAAAACGTCAGACACTGTGTGTGAATATAAATTGATTTATTAGGTTTGCTGCGATTTGTGCTATGGTTTTTAAAAGTACATTTTGTGAATTGATGGGAGGAATACACAGACACAATAAGGATTACAAGTCTCTTTGATGAACCCTGCCTCATTTAAATCTGATTCTCTCTCTTTGTTACAGAAGAGATTATCTCCCTTAAATGGTTATTTCCCTTCTTTTGAAATGTTAACTGAAAGAAAAAATAATTGACAATATAAAGTGTATAGGACAGCGTAGGAGCGGGTGTGTAAAAATAATACACGCGTAAACAAAATTAGCAAAGGATCAAGTTTTCACTGCGCAAAGACACGCCACTACCACCAAATTTAGAGTGACAGCTCTGGAACAAACAAAAAACAAAAAAAACCAAGCACACACAGCCTCTTTGGAACACAAAATTTAAACTCTTATAAAACAACAGCAACACAAGCAATCCATGGATCCTGATGAGTAATTTAATTTTGGCTTTTAATTTTTCTCATGACATATAAGTGGAAGTATTGACTTTGGGCAGAGAAAGCCTCAATAGACGTGTTACACACACACACACACACACACACACACAGCACATTTGGATTTCTGCTGGAGGTGACATTTTGTGATCTGAACTGTAATGGGTAATGGGAATGTCTTTGTTGCAAAACTTAATAGGATGAAAACACAATTCATAAAAAAGTGTTTCAAAATTAAAGGACGAGCTTCTTAATATGTGAAGAAGTTTACATAAAAAAAATAATTTGTGCACAAACAAGCAAGCATTTTCATGCATTGTGCATCTCAGAAACAAGAGTTAGGTTTCATTTGACAGGGAATTAATGTCACTTTTGCTTTGCCAGTGCTTCCTGTTAGGGTAAGAAGCCTTTTCTTTCCTATGACAGAATCCTGCAGCTGAATGGTTGATAATGTCAAAGGGCTATTAATATGCTAAGCCTTTTAATGGCATGGGATACCTCCATCCTGTTCTCCCCAGTTTTGCAACAGTCCTTCGTCATTTATAATTTTGCTTGAAGAATCTGAACATTTCCAACTAGGTAGAATTTAAGATAAATTATAATTTCTTTTAAAGGCCTGAGTTCTGCTGCATAATGACTTTAATGTTTATTATTCAAATATCAGAACCGTTGTTGTTTGGAAAAAAATGTTTTATCAGGTTTTCCAAATAATATTATTTTTAAACAATAAGGTGGAAATCTCAACGCAGCTACCAAAACAAGAAATTCACATCATCAGCAATTACTTTTGAGACTTTAGATTTCCACCACAATAAGCTAATATAGAGAGGTGCTTTTTATTTTCAAGCTTTAGTGATGTGTCTATTACACGTTATAAAAATTCAGTCAGAAATTCATGATGTTGGAGTACACCTCATTTATCTGAATGGTTTGATGGATATTCAAGTGTTTGGACAGGTGAAAACCCCACTGACAAAGGGCACAATGTGGTTCTAGTTGCCGGCAAATAAGCTCTAATACAGCACAGTCCAAGGCTGCTCAGACGTAAGCCTCCACAGAGGTCAAGGGGGCTTAATCCTGAGCAAGTCCATATAGGATTGCAGACCAACAGTGCAATCCTATACATGTCCTTTCATCTACAAAGAAATCTACATAGGCCCGGCCCACTGACGGGGTGAGGAGCCTGCCTCACCTCACCTTGCCTCCATCACCTGCCCTGTTGTCTCTACCACCAGTGGTAGCGGTTTCTGACGTGCTGAAATCTCATAAAATCCCACGGAATGCATGAGATCTCAGGAGACTTTGGCGATATCTTGCCAGAAGCTGCTGCTGGCACTTCACAGATGGGATACCACTGGTGTTGCAGGTAAAAGAGGTGCGACGCTGGCATTGGGGTGACAACAAGGGGGCAGGGTGACAACGGGGGAAGCGGCACCTTCCCATTTTGCCCCTTATTCTTCAAATCCCCTCTCCACTTGTCTGCACTTGGCAGCCTTATGGGGTTTCCTGAAAACCATTTGATATCTTCAGCTGGGCTTTCTTGAGAGCCAGTGTGGTGTAGTGGTTAAGAGCGGTAGACTCGTAATCTGGTGAACAGGGTTCGTGTCTCTGCTCCTCCACATGCAGCTGCTGGGTGACCTTGGGCTAAGCACACTTCTTTGAAGTATCTCAGCCCCACTCACCTCACAGTGTTTGTTGTGAGGGAGGAAGGGAAAGGAGAATGTTAGCCGCTTTGAGACTCCTTCGGGTAATGATAAAGTGGGTTATCAAATCCAAACTCTTCTTCTTCATCATCATAACAATCGTGTACATACAATTGTTGCTGTTTATAAGTATTTCTACATTTAAATAAATCAGTGTGGAACTCTCTCTTTTTTTCATGGTAGAAGGAACAAAATCAGCAACCACTTGGTAGCCAAGCCTTGCTGACTTCCCATGTTTCAATCAAAGTTCAGGGGCAGGTGTGGGGTACAGCGCCCATCAGCCCCACCCTGAATGCTCAATGGCCAGGGTTGGTGGGAGTTGTGATTCAGCAGCATCTGGAGGGCTGGGGGTTCCCCACACCTGCTTAACGGACTGTTGCTGCTTCTTTACCTTTGAAAACAGGTCACATTAGCAGGTAATCGTGTTGGTTGACCTATCTTACAGTCTGCTACTGAGCCTGGTTCAGGATTGATGTACAAAACTCTGAAGAAATTGGGTCCAGGATACTTCAGGGATTGCCTGAACCCTTATATTCCAGCTTGATTACTGACAGGGGTGCCAACTTGAATAAAATATTGGGGGGGTCAAGTAAGGCCCACCCTGGTCACTTGGCGTGGTAAATGGACACCCTTTGAATGGCAATGCTCATTAACTTGGGGGGGGAGCTTGAATATTTTATGGGGGGATTGAAGGGACATTGGCTCCTAGGAGTTGGCTATGATCACTGAGATCATCTGCAGGAGCATCTTGGGTCAACCCTTGAGTTGGTGAGGCTTGTTTGACAACAAGAAGAAAATGAGCCTCCAGTGTCATCAGTCTAGACCTGTATAACACCCTGCCATTAGAGATTTAGTGGGTGCTTTCTGTGCCAACTTTCAAACGCCTGCAGAAAACCTTTCAGCCAGGCCAATGCAGGCAATTGAGGGTATCCTATACCTCCTGTGGTTGGTGGTTGGAGCCCACCCAGGGACAGCTGAGGGCAGATTCCTGCATTGCAGGGGGTTCGACTAAATGACCTGCAAGATCCCTTCCAACTCTACAATTCCATGATTCTACATCCTCTACAATGGGCTATTGATGTTCGTTTTTAATTTCTATTTCCTTTTAATGTGTTTTTAACTTTTTATTAATTCATTGTTTGGTTGTATGTTTTTATATTGTTCTAAGTAGCTGTGATATATATATTTATGGTACAATAGTATAGAAATATTTTTATTGGGGGGGGACACGGATTAAAGATGTAATGGAGGTTTCTCAGGTTACCTTTACTTGCCCCTTCAACACTCCCAAACCAGGCTAGATGTGTAGCTTTCTCGGGGCAAGATCTTGACTCCAGATCAGATTGTATCATGGTGCCCAAAATGGCCACCATGGTTTTTCTAAACACTTGCAGGGTATGGCATCATGATTTAGGAAACTGATTAGTAAATCATTCCATGTATTATAGAGGGGACAGGGCACTGGCGGAAGAAGGTGGGTGCAGTGGGTGTGGTCTGCCCCAGGTGTCATCCCTGAGGGGGGTGACATCGCCGTCCCACCCCCGTGGGACACTTACTCCACCTCCCGGGACATTCGCTAGCTCTGCCTCTGGGACAGGGAAAACTGGATGCAGAACTGGTGTTTTATGTGGCAGCCAATAAAGCGAGATGAGCACCGCAACCCGAGTCGGTCACGACTGGACCTAATGGTCAGGGGTCCCTTTACCTTTATGTATCTGATAACATATAGTTCTTCCTGTAAAAGAAGGATCTAACTCTCAAAAGATTACTAGGAAATATATTCCTGGCCGATGCTGAATATTTGTTGGTACAAAAATGTGTAATAAAAGTGATCAGAAATTTTCAATGACCAGTTCTGTTAACTGAAACATTTAGAATTTCCCTAAATAAAAATTGGAGCCAGCAACAACACCACAATGTTCTGTTGCTCATTAAACTCTCTTGCAACTGAAAGGTGCAGTTTCTTGCTCTGTATAATCTGGGTTTAATGTACCCAAGTAGAAATGTCTGGCTTCTGCTGAAGGTACCCCTCCAATGTGTGGAAGGCCAACAGATGGGTGACGAGGATGTGATGGGAACCAGCCTCAACCACTTCAGATGATTCTAGTTGTGCAGGGGAGAAACTCCTGAATAGGGCTTTCATCGTTCAATCTATTTGTCTCACTTACCGAGTTGAGGCTCTTTCCCTGCTTACCCAGTATGGTCTGTAGACTGGAATGGGGAGCGGAGGGCTTCATCACAGGAGAATACAGTTAATAGTCAGTGGTGTCTGTCCTACACAGTAGGAGTGAACAGAACAGGCCGGGCTTCAGCTGAAACACATGCAGGGCAGGATATAGCCTTTGGGAACCAGGCAGGTTTAGCTTCACACAAACTGGTGGATTTATTGAAAGATGGCAAAGGGTTGGTGGTACCATTAGCCAGAATTGGCTGTAGGGTGATTAGGCTGGAAGAAAGTCAAACTATGTCTTCTGCAGATGAAGAGAAAGCACACAGATGGAGAAGGCTGTAAACCCTTTGAGATATACAAGAACCAGGTATAATGATGGTGTGATGGCCTGGGACTCGGGCTCGGACTTGGAACCAGAGGAGTCTCAGTCTGCACTGGATCCTTTGCCTTAGGCATCATCTGAACCAAGTCTAGGGCCTGATCCTGAAGAGTCCCAGTCTGCACAGGTTCCCCTGAAACAAACACCAGCTGGGCCAAGTCAGGGGCCTGAGCCTGCCCTGACTCCAGATGCGGGGCTTACCTTGTTGCCTTTAGCTGGGCCATCACTTCCAGCTGCTCCACTAACAGTTTGGTCAGGGGAGGCTGAGGTGGCCCCTGGGTCTAGTAACCCACCAACATCTCCCGAGTTGCAGAGACTAAGGTCTGAGAGAAGGAGAGACCTGAGTACTCGTAGGAGGAGTGCTCGCCTTCGGGTGAATCAGGGAGGTGAGTCGCCGGGGGATCAGGACCAGCCGCTACCCCGACAAAGATAAAAGGCTGTCGGGCCCCACCCCAGGTTGCCGGAGCAACATTGCTGTATGCTAGATCCTGCCTGAGATCCTGTTTCCTGCCTCGTGTCCTGCCTTGGCCCTGTTGGACTGACTCCTAGCGGAACCTTTGGATTCTAGTCCAAATGAGCCTAGAATGAGTCAAAATAAAAATTTCACCCACTGGAGGTAGACAGCTTTACAAGTGGCAGCTCAACTTCCATGGGCTTTCTTTCTGTATCAAATTGAGTCTGCCACTGCTTGTGGTGACACCTCATGAAGACATAGTACCATTTCAAAGCCATTTTAAGTAAATGGCAGCTCTCATAAAAGTTGGTGACCAGTGATGGCCAGTGCATTGTGCAGCTTGGGAAGATATCAATCTAGGTCAATCTTAGTAGGATGACTTACGGTATATCCTCAAAGGTACTGTTGGGGTGGGGTTTTGGGGGGAGGGGGTGCCACAGAGAATTATATGAACTATCACCAGAAAAATGATGTGGAAGGAGTACAATTGTCTGAGCAACAAGAAACTGGTACCTAATAAAGAGAAATAATTCCCCACCGACTCATTTACAGCACATAGAAAATATCCCAGCTGGAGCTTAAGATACCTGTAGCAGTATGTCAATATAAGACGAGCCTGTATCAGCTTCAGATGGGCCGAAGCTGGTCAAAATCTCACATTTTTGGTTATGGGCCCAGAACCAAAAATGTGAGATTTTGACCAGCTTCGGCCCATCTGAATCTGATACAGGCTTGTCTTATCTTGAGCCCAAGCAGAGTAGTCCACACAGCAGAAGGATAAGCAGTATGTGCCACATTCTTAACTTTATTTCCACTCTATGCTGAGAGAATACAAACATGCATCTTGCCTCTGTGAGAGCAGAGAAGCAACTCCTCTCGGAAACAAAGAACACCGAGAGAAACAGGAAACCAGTGAACGTCACATGCAGTCTCCCATTCCCATGGGAATCCAACAGTAACTCGCACTGTGGAATGCAAAACAATGTCTTGTGACTGCAGTTGCTGCTCAGTGAGGGAAATAGAAACCAACAGTATGAAGCTGATTCTTTGAAATACTCAGTCTACTGAGATGATCACATTTTGCACTGGTTATCCTAGTTAAAATACAATCTTCAAACTAAACATGCCAGCTTTGGGGAGACAAAGTTTCACAAGCATCTGCCTGTTTATTAATTAGTCTTCTTTCCCCCCCAGTGATAAAAGAGGGAAACAGTTTTTTCTCTCTTATAAAGTGTCTTCACGCTGTTTCCTCAAATAATTCAAAAGTTACAGATAATAGCAAGAATCTTTGGTGTAGTTTTAGAACTGATATGACTGGGTTGTTTTGTTGGGTGAGGTGGTGTTAACCAGGAACTCTGACTGGTTATATTGGCCTCCACTTGGTGGTGGTGGTATATGACTTCAGAAAACTAGCACAAGCCATTGACATGGGTTTTTAGGGGGATACCAGATTTCAGGATTCATAGTTAACACTCCTGTCTTCAAGACTTGTAGATAGCACTTGAGTGTATGTCTGTGCAACAGTCTGTTGAGAATATTAGACACACTCTAAAGATGGAACAAGTAAAGAGGGTCTATTTAACTTTGAGCAGTGAGATCTATAGACAAGGCACCCATCAAATTTACAATATGTGGGGTCTTTGCTAAACCAGCCTCAAAAGTTCCTGCTTCTCTTCACCACCAGACTTCAAAAAGAACAACAAAGAGACATTTTCTTCCCAGCAAAGGATGATTAGCATTTAACATTATTATCTACCAAGATGTGTCTGATTTATCCTGCTCGAGGCACTCAAGCCATTATGAACAGCACCCTTTTTTATTTTCACAAGGCTCAAGCATCAGTCAGGCACACCCAATATTTTTTAAAAAGTTTTTTAAAGGGGGAAAAAACCTGAAAAAAAGAACATAGGAGCATATGGCTATAAAAATTCAAAGACAAAAATCTGTTTTACCTCTTTCTTCTCATGGAAAACTTAAGCAATTTTACACCCACAGAAGACACTATAAAGTGTGGGGGGGGGGGGGGTTGGAGAAAAGAAGGAGGCTTTTGCATAGACAATACAAGAAAAGAAAAGAAAATCCCTGCTTACGTCAAACAGTATGAACAGTTTCTTAACAGCATCGGCCCTGAAATGAGGTTTTTTTTTTTAAAAAAAAAGGCTTCACAGCCCTGCCTTCCACTCATCTTGCAGGTTTCTAAAGTGGGGGTGGGGTGGGGGATAAAAGAATCACAGTTCCCTGTCTGCTAGGTAAGCAATTGTGAAAGAATATTTTAATCATTTTTCCAGTGTGCATAAGCACACAAAGAAAACCTGGGTAAAATAATCAATAATCTTACTTCAAAGAACAATAAAAATGTGTGGCAGAATTAATTTGTGTCAGGAAGCAAAAGAAATTCAATTCTAAAATGCCTCTGAAAACAAACAAACAAAGCCTTTTACTAACCCCTGGGAGACATATAGAAGTCCACACCTTACATTTAAAGCACTATGATGCCATTTTCAATGTTATGGCTTCTCCCAAAGGAGCCTGGGAACTGTAGTTTGTTACAGGTGTTTTAACTCCTTTGTTTGTAAAGTTTGTTACAGGTAGTTTGTTACAGGTGTTCGGTAGGTTTAGCTCCATGAGGGTTTCCTAACAACCATGCATTTGATGTGTTTGCTACTCTGAGATCCTTTGGGAGGAAGGGCATGATATAAACTTACTAAATGAATAAGAATAAGAATAAAAACACGATGGAGTTGTGATCTCCTTTCTTGGTTTAGGTCCATTGGTTTGGTTTGGGTTCTAAGTTCCAGAGCAGGAGAAAACAAGCTTGTTCCTTCCTCCATACGGAATCTTATCTCCTCTCAGTCTCCTCTTTACTAGGCTATACATACCCAGTTCCCTCAACTGTTTCTCATAAGGCTTGGTTTCCAGACCCTTGATGATCTTGGTCGCCCTCCTCTGCACACATCCCAGCTTGTCAATATGCTTCTTAAATTGTGGTTCCCAGAACTAAACACAGTCCTCCAGGTGTGGTCTGACCAAGGCAGAATAGAGCCAGTACTATGACTTCCCTTCATCAGGACACCAAACTTCTGCTGATGCAGTCTAGAATAGCATTAGCATTTTTTGCTGCTACATCACATTGCTGCCTTATGTTAAGCTTGTGGTTTACTAAGACCCCTGGATCCTTTTCACATGTACTGATTATTTCTACCTAAGTGTAGAACCTTTTATTTGTCCCTATTGAAATTCATTTTGTTAGTTTGGGCCCAATTCTCCAATCTGTTAAGGTCATCTTGACTCCCAATTCTGTCTTCAGCGGCATTGACTTGCCCTCCTAGTTTGGTGTCATCTGCAAATTTGATCAGCATCCTCTCAATACCTTCAACCAAGTCATTTATAAAAAATGTTGAACATCAGGTCCAGGACAGAACCCTGCAGCACCCCGACTTACCACTTTTTTCTAGGGTGAAGAGGAACTGTACTTGAGTATTCTTTGGGTTCAGTCAGTCAACCAGCTATAAATCCGCCTAACAGTTACCTTGTCCAGCCCAGCTTCCTTGTAAGAATATCATGGGGGTCTTTGTCAAAAGCCTTCCTGAAATCAAGATGCACTATGTCTACAGGATTCCCCTGACCTACCAAGCTTGTCATTATGGAAAAGGGAAATGAGGGTCATCTGGCATGACTTGTTTTTTAGAAAACCATGCTGGGTCTTAGTAAGCAAAGCATCCTTTTCTACGTGCTCACAGACCGACCGTTTAATTATCTGTTCTAGGACCTTTCCTTGTATCGAATATCATACCAATATTTGCTATGACCAAATATCACAGGAGTTGTGAGCAATCATAACAGCCACAGTGATACAAGGAAGGCATTCATAGTATTTCTGGCCTATCAGTGATGCTATATCTGTAGTGTTGTTACTTGCAGGAGTATCAACAATCTCAAGCTGCATTGAAAAGAATTATGAGCCCTCTCTTGATTACAGCCCAAAGGGTGGGCTTGATAGAAGCCACAGGAAACAAGTTGCAACACAAACAATCTACCCTGACTCATTCTGATAACAAGGGGTTTGACTGGAATTCTTACTTGCCTCCAGTCTAGAGTAACATTTAAACAGTAGATTTCAAACCACATTATCAATAGCCAGCACGAAAGCAGCGCCCGTTAAAAATGATTTTCTGCAGACTTATGGGGGAAAGGTGGAGTTTCCCTGTAGGTCTGTGCCGTCTGTTTAGTTGCATGTGAAACGGACAATGTAGCAGAAGTTGCCTGTTTTTAATTTTTCTTTTTCTCCATGGGCTGTGATGTTTTATTGAAGACTCATACAAAAGGAAGGGGGGGAATTAAAACCAGACAGCTCTGACTTCATTGTAAATTTCATATGCAGCCCAGCAGGCCGTAACAAATAGCGTCCACCCCTCCCCCCTCCCGCCTCATCAGCTCTTTGGCTATAGCTTGGAGATTGCATAAAATCACAAATAACATGTGCCATGTGAGTATCCTCACTGATTTTAAAAGACAGAAAATGGTGTCGAAATAAAAAATAAATTTTTTATTATGTAATAGTATTGCATAGTGAATTTAGCAAGATTTAAAAGATGCAGTAGATGGAAAGCTGCCATTATTCCTTTTTTCAAATCCTAATTCGGACATCACAAAAAGAGAAAGGGGGGGGGGAGCTGACATAGTACCAGCAGGAGAGATCATTTTGCATATGGAAAGTAACAGACGTGTACAGCCCAGGAAGAGAAACATACCCCAGGCAGGAAGAAGGGAGTCATTCTATCACCAATATAGTTTTATTCTTAAAGTCACCACTAACCCAATGTGCACAGGAGTTAGCATACAAGCAATTAGTCATATTTATGTTCTTATTCAATGAGAACTAAGGCTGCAATACTAGATTCACTCACTAGGGATTAAATTCCATTGATCACACATAGGTATTTAGGATTGTGCTGTGTGGTTGCCATCTGACAGATACCGTACATACAGAACTCACAGGGAGTCTTGTTTTTGAATGAACATGCAGAGAACTGAATAAGAGCAAATGTCATTAAAAGGTTTACAAAGTGCAGTAGGTATAAAAACTGCAGGTGACTGCAAATATCTGGTGAATAGAATGTATTCCATTGGTAATAATTATTATCTAATAAGGGCTCTGGGAAGGATAGTGACCAACTTCCTCAAAAAAAATAGGAATAGTGACAACCCACTGCTATGACCTGGTGAGGGGGAAGTGCCTTTCTGTCCCTTGAAAAGTTAATAGAGCTGAAGGAGGAAGTTGAACAAATGATACTCTTTCACACTTCATCGTTCAGCTCTATGGGCTTTTCAAGGTTAAGATGATTAATTCTACTTGAATTGAAGACTGCAGGCACACCATAGATTTAAAGCACATTACTTCCCCCAAAGAATCCTGGGAACTCTAGTTTGTTAAGGGTACTGGGAATCAAACCTCTGTGAGTGATAAACTACAGTTCTCACGATTCTTTGGGGGAAACAGCGAGCTTAAAATCTATTGTGCATATGTATGCACTTTCTGTCTCTCCAGAGGACGGGTGGTGCCCACAGCACGCGCTCAAAAATCTAATTGCGCCCAAGGACCTAAAAAGATTGGCGACTCCTGTAGAAATCAACCTGAAATGCCACTTAAAGGGAGAGTGCGAGTGGTTAAGCCATCAGATGGCTGTTCCTGCCTCTGTCCCCTCACCCTCTTTTAATTCTCTGAGCGACCCAGGAGGGAGAACTGGACCCAGCTGTTCTGCTTAGAGAAACCATTAGAGAAAGAGAAGGCAGCAGCTGCTCCTCACAGGAGCTGCCATTTTCTTTTCTCTCTTCCTCCCCCTTTTTTGCAAAAAGAACTGGAGACGACCAGCAAATCCAGTCCACCCAATTGCACCATGCAGAGAATGGGGGGACGGGGAGACGGGACCAAGACTGCCAAGAAAGAGAGAGAAGGAAAGAAAGAAAGGTGAACAATTGTGTGGAGGCTGTTCTGGTTCACCTTCACTTCCTCTCCGGTGGGGAGTGGGTGACACGGAGGGTTCAGTAACTGATGGTTGCACAAACCTGCCCAGGAACACTTATATGTCCATCATCTTTCAAAGGCCCTCTCTGTTCAGAAGGATCTATACTTACTGACCCATCCTTGCTCTCAGGGCAATGCAGCATGGAGGACTGGGGCCCAGCAGGACTGTCTAGGCGAGTTCTTCAACCTCTGTTCCCCATTTGTTGCGGGACCACAACTCCCACCATCCCTGACCACTGTGAGACTGACTAGGGGTTGCTGTGCACCTAGGGAGAGGTGTCTGCAGCTGCCGCCACATCTGCCTCCTTGACCTTGACCTCTGGATTGTGCCCAGAAACAGAGGTGGATGAGCAGACAGACAGTCAGCAACCCAAGTTCTCCAGACCATACCTGCCTATCTGCCATTTCTGGTGGTGAGGAAGATCGGGCCAACAAAGGGGCTTGGGGTGGGGAGGGGAAGGAGGCCCCCTGCCTCTATTGGTTACATCCCAACCATAGGCGCCGACTCCATGGGGCTTGAGGGGGCCTGAGCCCCCTCAAAAATTCGTTTGGGGGGGCTCAGCCCCCCCCATAATCTCGGGCGGCGGTGGGCGCGTCCGCGGCTTTTATAGGGCACCCGACGCGCACCAGCTCGATAACGGGCACCGGCGCGGCGGGGGGCGCCGGGCCGGGGGAGGGGGCGGCCGGCCTGTCTCCTTGGCAACCCCATTGAGCAGCGCCGGCTCCCCCGGGAGGGCCATCCCCCCGCGCCGCCGATCGCCAACACCGCCGATGCTGTGGCTGCCCGAGCCCGAGCCTGAGCCGAAGCCCGAACCCAAGCCCGTCAGGAAGGAAGGAAGGAAGGAAGGAGAAATGGGGAGGGAGATGAGGGAGGAAAATTGCGCGCAGGGTGAAGAAAGGAGAAGGGCGAACGAGACGAGCTTCCAACCCAAAAAAGGGCTGGAAGACTGGGAGGATGAAGGATCGGGAAAGAAAGCGACGCCTTCCCCGCCCGCGACGTCGCCCGCTTGTCATTGGCAGCGCAGCGGGCGCCCAGAGGGGCTGGGCACCAGCGCAGGGCTGCTCCGCAGCCGCGGAGGACAGCTGCGCGGCTAGCAAGGTGCGCCGCGTAGAGCGCGGCCCTTGTGTGGCCCGGTGGCCAGGCAAGCTCGGGCGGGGACCCCCATGCGAATCTAAGACGGGAGAAGAGGGCAGAGCAAAGGGGGTCCCTTCCCCAACCTCCGGCTCTGAGACTTCCCTGCGCCCCAGAAAAGCGAAAGGATTTTCTCTTCTTCTTTTTTTATAAATATTTTATTAAGTTTTCAAATACAAAGTTAGAAACATACACTGAAGAAAAAAGTAAAAGAACAAGAAAAAGAAAAAAAGAAAAAGAAGAAAAGAAAACCAACCATTCAACACATTTTTTATATAACTAACTGGACTTCCTCGCATCTCCCTTACCCTGCATTCTTTATAATAAAGATATCAGCAAATTATTACCTTGTTTCGTACCTTATTTTGTACTTTTCAAATACTATACCTCTAAATTTAACATACTTTTCATCAGTTACTTATATCTTAAATTAAACATAGTATTATCTTAGATTTTGACCTTTTCTTACTTAAAATATAATTTCCTGTTTCCCAAATCTAATTGCTGAAGCTATAGTTTCCGAATCGTGTAAATTTTTAACATTCATACAACTTATATTGTTTTTGTAAATAGTCCTTAAATTTTTTGCAGTCCTCTTCCGTTGTTTCTTCTCCCAAATCTCGGATTCTGCCAGTCATTTCAGCCAGTTCCATGTAGTCCATCAATTGCGTCTGCCACTCTTCCAGTGTGGGCAAATCTTGTGTCTTCCAATATTTTGCGATAAGTATTCTTGCTGCTGTAGTTGCATACATAAAGAAAGTTCTATCCTTCTTTAACACTTTCTGGCCAACAATGCCCAAGAGGAAGGCCTCTGGTTTCTTGGAAAAGGTATACTTAAATACCTTTTTTAACTCATTATAGATCATTTCCCAGAAGGCCTTCACTTTTGGAAAAGTCCACCAGAGGTGAAAGAATGTCCCTTCAGCCTCCTTACATTTCCAACATTTATTATCAGACAGGTGATATATTTTTGCAAGCTTGACTGGGGTCATGTACCACCTATAAATCATTTTCATAATATTTTCCTTCAAGGCATTACATGCCGTGAATTTCATTCCGGTGGTCCATAACCTTTCCCAGTCCTCAAACATGATGTTATACCCAATATCCTGAGCCCATTTTATCATGGCTGATTTGACTGTCTCATCCTGAGTGATTTTCTCTTCAACCTGCCCTCCATCCTCTTGCAGAAAACTCTTTGCCTGCCCTGCCCGTATCTCGTTTTTGCTTTTTAATTCCACACACGCACCCTTCGGACTTCGTGGCAATCGGGCGTGCGGGTGCGTTTCCTAAGAGAGTGAGGACCCCTGCCTCCTCCCCACCTGCTCCCTCGCCAGCCAGCCAGCCGCGCGCCCTAGCCGGAGAGCCCCGGCCGTCCCCGTCGTGCAATCGGCTGGATCTCCCTTCAGCAGGCCGTGCTCACAACTCGGCCCAGGGACCCCCCGCATCGGATCTCCGGTTCAGCTGAAGAATCCGGCAACAAGCCCCCTCCTCCCCAATCGCTCCACCGAAATACGCTCCAAAACCCCCCAGATAGGCCGCCGGCCGCCAAGTCTAGTGGCGCCCTGAGCGAGGGTCTCTCCCCAACACCGCCACCTCGAACTGCGTTCTCCCGGCTACCCGAGCGAACCAGCGGCAGGACCCCGGTATGGGCCCCCCCAATATTTTTTATAAGTCGGCGCCCCTGATCCCAACTTTCCTCAGAATTGCTCAAGGCAGCATAAAGGGGGTCTTTCCTCCAGCCACTTTGTCCTCACAAGAACCCTGAGAGGTAGGTTAGGCTGAGAGAGGCTGGCTCAGTGTCACGCAGCAAACTTCCTTGGCTGGGGAGGGAACTGAACCCGAGTCCCCCCCCCCCTGCAACCTTCCTAGCCCAACGACAATCTTCAAATCACACAGACATATTGCCAAGCCATTCCAGGAGCTGCCGGTGGCTATTACGGCAGCCACGAGAGATTGACATGGGAGCAAGTCTCACTGAAGTCAACGGGAATGGTTCCCAAATAGACACGTGCGGGATGGCGCAGGTATGATTTGCACCATACCTAACCTCCCTCACCTCACCCCACCCACTCCTTTCACTTTGTCCTCCTGCTTAAAATTGGCCCCTCCCTCCTCCCCCGCCGCCTCTCTTTGCTCTCGCCTCTCGTGGCAAGTTGTTACGGCAGCGGCGGCAGCAGCAGCCATTCATCTCCTTCTCCCCCTCCCCTCCCCCGCTTCGCGTTTCAGCCGGGACGGAGGCGGTTTGTCCCTAGCGGCGCCCCGTCTCCGCAGCAGCTGTTCGCACCAACATGGCGGCGGTGCTGCTTCTGCAGGAGCTCTCAATGTCAGCGGCTGCGGCGGCGAGGCACTTGGCGCGCGGGGCAGGGAGAGAAGCGGCAGCCGTTGCCTCCACCGGCGGCCTCGGGCCCAGGTATATATCTATCTATCTCTCTATATATATGGGAAGCGGGCGCGTCGGCGGGTAGATAGGGGAAGCGGGAGGGCCGTGGCCCCTCATCCTCCACTGCCCACCAGACCAGGAATGGGATTGGGGGTCGGACGAGATATGGGTGTGTGTATGTGTCTCGTTGTCCAGGTGTCGTCGTAGAGAAAGGGCGTGGGTTGAGGCCACGAGCCAGGGTGTGTGTGTGTACACATATACACGTGTTTATATGCGACAGACTTAACTGGGACGCCCCTCACCCAGCTTTGCCTTTCCCCCCTGTGGATGCCCCTGGGAGTCTACTCGTGAGGGGGAAGCAGCTCTTAGTCTACCCCCAACTCTTAAGGGTTTTGATTCTTTTATCTGGCCTCCACTTTGCGCAGTTCATTGTGCGTCCAGCTGTAAACGGGGAAGAGAATTAGCTCTCCTTTCAGATAGAAAACAGCAACAAAGATTGTCCAAGAGGCACCTAAACAAACAGGTTTATTGTATGTTTTCGCTTGGAGACCTCAGCTGCGTGAAGCGTAGTGTTTGGTTGTCAGGTGCAGTCACTTGGCGCAAGGTGATAATTGCAAGCAGCCGGGCATGGTGAAGGCCATGAAATGTAAAAGGAAGTAGTAGGTAGGCCTGTGCCTTTTTCCGTGCGGAAAGGCAGTATATACAATACAGTACAAGATAATAACGTGCCCTTTGCAACAGCGGTCACTGTGATGATAGTACTTCCGGTTTGTGTTAATGTTGATTTGACTTCTGTATGGGAAAGAAGCCCATCGTTTCAGAAGCCTGGTTTTTCCATTCTTGTGATGCTGATGATTTCTTTATTAATGTTGATCTTCTGACCGAAGCTTACTTAAGATGTGCTTTTCTCAGAACTTCCACAGTTGCAAATCATGTTTCCCTCTTCCTTTAAAAAATAGTGTAAACTGTACAATATACATATGGAGATATTCTTGTTTTGCTTGTGGGTGAATAGGAAGCCCACTGTAGTAACTTCTGTTGTAAGTAAAAACTCTTCTATCTGTATGGCTTGAGAGAACATGAACATGAAGACATTAAAAAATGTTGGAATAAATATATTCAAAGCTATCTTTGTAAGGCACCTGATCTCTACATGGACAATGTCCTGTACTATAGCTGCTTCTGAATGACAAATTTCAACTGTCGACAAACTCTTCGGGGACTGGGAAGCCCTGAATATTATTATAGTGTGTGAATATGTGTATATGTACAGCATATTTTGACCTTTCCTTTGCATCTTAACCAAAGTCTCCCTAACAAATTCATTGCTGATTTAGTGGAGAAAATAAGAGGAAGAGTATATTCATTTCATACTGTTTAGGTTTGATAGTTGCCTATGATTAGAGCTTACTACATTTGTAGCTAATTAGAGCTAAAGAAAGTTCACTTAGTTCAGACAAAGTGAACTGTACTATCAACAACCAGTTTGAGGGAGAAGCGGAAGGGAGGAGCTACAGAGGTTTTCTTGGAGCTTCTATGGAAGAAAAGTCTTACCTTTTGAATAGTCTTTCTCTGTGTATTTTTCTCCCTCTCTTCTCTGGGCTAAATTTGACCCATCTGATTGGTTATTGTGTTTTTTTTAAAAGTATACACTTTTACCTGTGGGAGGAATAAAATACTGTACTCCCTAATGTCCTATATGGGAAAATTGTCCTGATCTTTTGCAGAATCAAGCACACACTTCTGCACTGATTTTAAGGCATGCCTTACCTTACTGTAGGATTGGGCTATAAAGATTTTTCTAATCATCCCTAACCTGTCTCATCCATTATAGCTTTATTATCAGTTAGTACATATACCAGTGTTGGTTGGAAAAATTTGCACAGGAACACTGCTGAATAAATAGAAGATTTAGATTCATATGCTGTTGTTTCTTAAACCAGAAAGAAGAAATGGATCTGCACTGGAGCAAAATATGAAAGAAATTTCCTTTTGAAAAAAAACCCCAAACCCACATGGATTCAATGAGACCTACTGCAAAATAAGTTTCCCAATAAATGTGTATAATGTTGGAATACAAGTAGTTTACAAGGGTCTTCTTAAATAAAGGCCTACTTGTCTCTTGGCTTACCTCTGTCCTTTTCTAATGAACTTCGCAGTTGTATGCAAATGTTTGTGTCATTGGGAATCAGGATCTGAGCAGTTACAACATTTTTATAGTCTGATGTTAGCATAGTTTAAAATGGCTACACTTCTGGACAAATGCTTTATGGGTTGTCTTCTGTATCCTAGATCTCATTGGTAATACATTTTTTAAAAGAATTCTATATTGAATATTAGAGCTTCAGTTCTTGGGTGGTCTTAAGCAGTGCTTTTTTCGGGGGGGGGGTGATGCAGGGGTATGCATACCCCTAAACATTCTGTGAATCTTTGTACTTTGGCCCTTTTACTGTATTTATTTCCCCCGATTTGAACTATAAAATGGCGCTTTTCTTGAGTCCAAATGAAAGTACCACTAAACATTTTTAAAGGAAAAAAACACTGGTCTTAAGTTATCCTAAAACGGGGACTTCTAGTAACAGCTTCTTTACATTGCATTCTTCTTCTTTTCAACCCATTGAGACAAACATTGATGTATTTAAGCGATTTCCTTGGACCCAAATATCCAATTAGTGCTACCTCAAGGCAGTAGATCGCCCCAAGTGGTACACAGCATCATCTGGAAAGTGTGTCCCAGTATTCCTTGCAATGTTATAAAAGGCACTTGATTGCGTGTGTCTGCACAACGAGTTATATTGTAAAGTTTCCTAAGATGTCCATCTCTGATTTCATGATGCTTCACTGTGCCCCTAAAAATACTGCCTCAAGCAATTGCTTGGGTTGCTTATGCAGTTTAGGATTTTAACTCGCTGAAAGAATGAACCCACTTTCACATTTCTTTGAATAGTGGAAAAATCAGACACTAACGATGTCTTAAGCCACCCTTAATTAGAGCCTACTACCAAATTTTGTAGGAGAATAAATCAAAAGCAATGCTGGTTTTTAAAATTCAGATTATATCACAGTTCTAATTACTGCATGGTATACAACAAATTGAAATGCAAATATGATTTTTGTTGTGTTCAAATAATCGGTATTACTATACGTATGTTCAATATTCATCTTGCATTTTAGAGAGGCATGACTTCCAATTGTTTGTCTCGCTTTTGACACCTATATTTTTCTGGCAGATAAACAGTCTTCTTTGAAAGATCTATTACTTAACCAGCCATTGTGTTTTTCAGGAATCTCAAGAATGTTATTCATTACAAAGCACATATTTGATTGTCAGTGTGAGAAACTTCCATTCTATTGGTAAGGTCATTCCCTATATCCAAAGAGAGCTGGCAATTTCAAGCAGTATTTGAACTTTGTTCTTCAATCAATATGATTGGTGGCAATACAGATTAACATCACATATTTTTTCTAGACTAAATAAAATTCATTTAGTTTTAGATAAAGCAGAAAAATAAGTTCAGTGTTTTTTACATGATTCATAACATTGCTTATTATTGTACTTTAAAAATAAATAAATTACAAGCCCTTAGTCAATTTCTGAATGAAGAAGTTGCCTCTTATTTGTTTGTGTATGTTTCAGTTCCATGATTGACAGAGATTGAACTTTCACAAACCCACTTGCAGGCATCTTTTGAAATAGTTGTAGCAAGATGAAACTAAACAGTAAGTCTTGATTAGAAGTCTGCAAGGTTTTAAAAATTTCATTTAAAAGCAGCCACAGAGTGCAGATTCCATTGAATCTCTGCAAAAACCTCTAGGTATTCATTAGGGAAAACTTACAGGTGTTGTTTACCTCTTATTTCTCTGTTTAAAAAGATTTATTTTGTCTTTTAGTACTCCTACTAATAATGCTGGATGTCAATTGCATTTTTTGTATGGCATAACAGGATAAACTCTTTGAAGTCCGTGCTTCTGAAAGAATAATTATCCATTCTGAAAATAAGATTATTTTGTGTACGTATATTACACAATACTTTGAGTCGATATATATCCTTCAACAGAATAGTCCTGTCCAGAGAGCAGATGAGTTGCAACAGCCCTTTGCACAGCTGATACCGCAAAACCTCAAATAAATATAGATAACTTGTTTTCTGTAGAGAACCATTTATTCAGACTCAAAACATCATGACCAAATGCAGCCCCCAGTTGTGTGTACACTTGTCAACTGACTGATTATTGGTTTCACCTAAAAATGCAGTGATATTCATAATTCATAATCTACTGTTTGTAGATTTGTAATTAGTGTGTGTATATATTTTAAATGGATGTTTAAGGGTGTAGCATGTTCGAAGTGCAGTGCTTTAAAATGCAAATTTAAGAGCAGGGAGCAAATTCACATCTGCACATGGCAAAGCGGAATAAGATGTGAGATGGTTTTACGTAGGGTAGTTATGGATGCAGTCCTGTGCATACTGTTTGGGAGTATTTCAGTTGGGAAAGAATTGCACTGTAAAAAATAGAAGTACGTTGAGGAGATATATAATGGGGCAAGTGTGTCTGGTTTGTTTTCTATTGTGACAAACATGGACTAGCCTGTGTGTGAATGATTTGTGTGAAGAGTTGCCATTGAATGTGTTAATTCTTCTTGACATTTATACCCACTTCTTCTGAAGTGACCAGAAGGAAAATGCATGGTGGACCTGCCTTACTTGCTAAAATTCCCTCTAAAGCTCCCTTTATGAAGTTGTTGTGAAATTATGCACAACTATTAAAGGTGGCTCTTTTGCATCTGCTCACACTTGCTTCTTCCTATTTGTTATCCTGTTATACTTCACACAGATATACATAATTGGTTTGTTAAAAATATTTGAATAATAAGTTCGTAAGATAATAGTGTTAATGGCTTTGGTCTAAATTGTTAAGTAAATGATTAGTTAATATATACTTTTTGATAACTATTGCTAAGGCAGTTGGGGCCACCAAGCTAGTGACCATTGAAAGATGAAAGTGATAAAATCCCATATGGGTGATATCCAGTTGTGGCTTTTTGCTTGTTCCACTCATGAAAACAGGAATTTTCTTTTCTCTCCTCCCATTGCATGCCCCCCAGATCTGCACCTGAGAATGGGGAGACACCCTGGGGGGTAGAAGGTGGTGGCAGGGGGCATGCAAAGAGAAGACCTATTGCATACACAAATGTGATGTTATATTTTGCCCTTATAGTTGTACTGTGCCCTACGTTATTGTAAGTTTTCTTACTAAAGGCGCAAACTCCTTTGATCAGAAGTGAGCAAACTCGTTAACAGTTAATAAGTGAACGGGGTCAGTGTTGATCGTTTTTCACAATATGACTTTTATTAATTACTAGGGGGAGATAACTGGTTGCACATATAAACAGCAGCCCTTGTACTAGCTATTTGAAACTGTTCCTTTGACTTTGGGGGACAACTGGCAGCACAAAAATGACTCTTGGGGTGTCTTTTGTAACAGGCTTACTCCAAGCATTAGTAGAAATCTGTTACATTTCTAACGAAGGAGAGGGCCTTTTTCACAGTGGCACCATGTCTTTGGAATGCCCTTCCCAAAGAAACATGCCTGGTGCCAGTGTTACAGGTTTTTCAGTAGTACATGAATGCTGTCCTACTTGTGTAGACATTTTAGATAATTTCTGGATTTTATCTCCATTCAGTTCTTTTAGTTGTTGTTTTTTAAATTGTCACTTGTTTCATTGTGTTTTATTTGTTGATTGTCAACTGTATTTGTGCCGTGAATTAGTTTTATTCACACTTTTTTGTTTCATTCTGAGATGTCTTGTTGAAAGAAGGTTTAAGAAATAATTTAAGTAAAATAAATCAAAATTGGAGGAAGAGCATCTGCGGCTTGGTGGCAAAGTACATGCTTTGTATGCAGAAAGTTCTAGCCTCAGTCCTTGACCACTCCGGTAGGACTGTGAAGCATTAGCATCTGAAACTGGGGAGCTACCAGTCAGTGTAGACACAACTAAGCTGGATGGACTAATGATTTGACTGTATAATTAGAATCATGGAGTTGGAGGAGACCACAAGGATCATCTACCGTATTTTTCGCCCTATAGGACGCACTCCCCCCCCCCCAAAATGAAGGGGAAATCTGGGTGCGTCCTATGGGGTGAATGCAGGCTTTCGCTGAAGCCTGGAGAGCGAGAGGGGTCGGTGCTAAGTCCCGCCCCGCTCCAGATGGCGGCGCAGAGCTGCCTGCCGTCCCGGGATCAGCGCACTTCTCCCCATCGCCAGCCCCACAAGCTCGGGGGACAGCGGGGAGGCAGAGCGTGCCTTCCCACTGTTCCCCGACCTGGTTCTTCCAGCCCCGCACCTGGGGGGGAAATAATTTTTTTTTTCTTTATTTCCCCCCAAAAAAACTAGGTGCGTCCTATGGGTCGGAGCGTCCTATGGGGCGCAAAATACGATAGTTACACCCCTTACAAATTTAGAATATGCAGCTGTTCCTTACAGGGATCAAACCTGCAACCTTGGCATTCATTAGTACCACACTAATTATTAATTTTTTATTATTTATTTGATTTATATACTGTCCCTCATCAAAAGATCCCAGGGTGGTGTACAACATTTAGAACACATTAAGTAGCTTCTATATCATGATGTTCTATATAACTAAATTCAGTGTTGCTGTTTTTGGCAACTTATTTTACTTTCTGTATGTTAATAAACTTTCTATAAGGCTTATCTTCTGTAACTATGCCACTCATACACATTTTAAAGTTTGAAGATGTTGTACCTGTCTTGGTATCTGGAAGGTGCTGCCCCCCCCCGCCCCCTTAACTAATTTATAAAATTCAGAAGGAGTTTGGAAAAGTAGAATATCATAGCCTTTCCTGAACACAGAGGTGGGTTGTGGAACGTTAGCTGTTTCATTCCTCGCAGTTCTGGAATTAAACCCTTTGACTTTTGTACTACTTTGTGATAATAAAAGCACACTTGTTATTTACTGCGGCTTTTGGTACAATCTGAATATATTTGTGTGGGGAGACATTTGACATTTCAGAAAACACTGGCAGGGCAGAACTTGGGTCACCTGTGGTTTTTGCAAATTTGTAATCCTTCCTCCCCCAGTCGTCTCCCTGTTCCCACCAGCCGCCCACAAATACAGAATTCCAGCACAGTACTAGTCAGGAGCTAAGGAGATGCTGCATGGGCATAATTACTGTTCTGTTAGATTTTGTATTCCTTCTTAAGCTGAAAAGTTGTTGTTGTTTTGCTGCAGCAGTTATTGGAACCAGCATCATGGTCTACCTTGTCTGGCCTAGGCAGCAGTTCCTTGGCTTGTTATCAGTGGGTGACTCTTTCTTTCAGCAATTTTGTTATCAAATTACTCATTTTCTTAAGCAATTGTATGTATAAATAGCACTCTGATTGACCTATTTTGGCATCTGATGCTACGGAAGCATAAAAAAATGCACTTTTTTCACTTGGAGTTTGATACCACCATTGGTTGTGATCAACATTGGGGGGCTTCAGTTGTATATCTATTTGTAACGCTCATATGAAATGCCTAGTAGTTGTTCATTTCCTAAATCATGTTTTTATTACCTAAAGGGTCATGAGTTCAATTTCAAAAGACAGGTGAACTTTCTGTAGTAATTGGCTTTGATACATGATACCAAGTAGCTGCCTGACCTTTGGCTAGTAATGTTAAAATTAGTTTTATTTTGGTTTTTATTCATGTACCAAATGAGTGGCATCTGTGTTTCCAAGACAATGTTGTTGCAGGAGACTGATATAGTGAAATCACCTGTCCTTGTCTGGACATAATGTCAGGTAACTTTTTTCTCCAAGTTGAGTTCCTCTATGTGTACTATCTATCCTTTTGAACATTTTCATTTTAGATCTGTGTTTCAAATTCTGTTTATCTACAATATCTTTAGTTTAGGGTACAAACACAATTATTTTTAGATATTTATAAATATAACATAGTAAAGGTCACTTGCCCTGTTTCCTGTGTTGAATAAAATTGTCTCTAGACAGGAAAAGTTATGCAACATAGAAAAGAGCTTGGTTTTTCTATCTCTTTTTCCCTGTCAATATGTCACAAAATAAATATTTCATAGCACTTCCTAGGCATGTAGTGGCTTGTCTGCACAAATTTAACTGTGGAAAATTAATGCGATTAATTCTAGGAAAATTAGCAGGATTTAAAAACTGCCAGATAAGTAGTAAATGTGTATATTGTTATGGGGGGGGCGTGTTTGGTTTGTTTGTTTTGTTCATTTTATGAGATATATTTTGTGTTTTCATTTTATACTTTAATGGTGGAAGCGGCCCTGTGGTGTTAGGATCAAACAAACAAACAAAAGCAATAGAGTGTTATTTGATTGGTGTTATTTGATTGAAATAAATTCCATACATTGTACAGTGTACCCCCACCCTCTCTGAATGTAACTTCTTTGGATGTAAATCCCACTGGATATTTCCAGGTCTTGAAGGTTTTGATTCAGCTGATAGCTATATTTATTTATGGAGAAACACACAGCATAATGTATTTAGCAGCGATCTTGGTTTCCTGGGTCTTGACAGCAGTCAGTCAACTCCTGTGGTCCTGATCAGCTGCAGCTAGAGGCGAACACCATCAATCACCTACAAAAACACTGCGGTCCAGGGACCACCAACCATCATCACTTCTGTCTTGTTTTTATTCAGAGTGTAAATCCATGAACTATGACTTTCACTCACTTGTTTAAAGTGGAAACTGCATCTCCTCAATTTGAAGAGCAGTAGTTTTGAGGGTACCCCATGCAGCGTTTGAAGGCTGAGCACCAGTCGAATTTTGCGATTGGCAGTCGGACTTTTGCGACTGGATGGAGATGTCCAGGGGCTGCCCTTGGCACCTTGCATCTCCACCTGCCTGGCTGCAGTCATCTGGTCTGCCGGGCACAGCGGCAGCAAAAGACACGCCTCTTTTTCTGCAGCACAACCCTTGGCAAACATCTAATTCGCCCAGCCGCACAGCAGCAAAAGATGCACCATTTTTTACTGCCACGCTGCTGGATGAATCAGATGTTTGGCAGGGTAGAGCAGTAGCAAAAGACGTCTCTTTTGCTGCTGCACTACCCTGCTGACCCCCTGATTCGCCTGGCAGCGTTTTTTTTCCTCCTTTTTATTTATTTTGCTGCGGGGCTGCCTGGTCTGATAGCAGAGCAGCAAAAAAAAGGTGCCTAGACATTTTGTCCTAAATCCCAGGAGCCACATGGCTCCTGACATTCCTATCCCATTTTCTAACACTGATAATATTAACAGCCCTGTACAGATGTTATTGGCAAAGAATGGAACTTGAAGGCATGCTGAAGATTGGCTGTGCTTGCCTTTTGAGAACATTTGATCAAAAATGTAATAGAACCACATCTAGCTTGCACAGATGGGCTGCATTCTCCCTGAAGCAGCAGGTGCATAGCGTGCGGGTAGTTCTAATCCTCACTTGTCACTCTCTTTAGATTTACAGGTGGCCACAGTGGCAGGAATTGCCTTTTGGTAGCTTTGGCTAGTTAGCCAGTTATTTGGCCTTTTCTGGAGACGATGGTCTTGATGTCAGTAACTCATCCTGTAGTAGAGTATGACTAACTTGTGGCCCTCCAGAGGTTGAACTTGCAACTCCTGTCAGCAACATTTGGAGGGCCACAGATTAGCGGTCACCTCTGCCTTGGTTACTTTCAGATAGTGCTGTATTGCTGCAATGTAGGGATGCTTTTAAAAACAGTTCTATAAGGTTCAGTGAGTGCAAAAATGGTTCTGCCAAATTATTGTCTGGGTTTCAGCAGTTGGAGCATGTATCTAAACTGATTTTGTTTCCAAGCTTGATTTAAAGAGCTGGTTTGTGCCTTAAAGCCCTAAACAGCTTAAGAGCAGGCTATTTCAGAAAGTGTCTGCCCTCACACCTACCTGCCTGATCCTTGGCTGTGTGGCCCTGCTTTCTGCCCTGTTCTTATGTAAGATATGATAGCACCATCTTATTGCCCCTTTTTTCTTGTGATTCTTATTATGTCCAAACTTTTAAGAAGAGAATGTACCACTTGCCTGAAATTCTGGCTTTATCTTGTTTGCTTCACATTGGGAGCCATTCAGATATATTTTCTTTAGCTTTCTGGAGTTCACAAGGCAGCATGTGAGACACTCTTAGCTATTTTCTTCTAATAAATGGAACTTTGTGAGTAGCCTTAAAGTTCATTTTCAGTCAGAAACAACTGGGATAGTCTCTGCTTTGGAAGCTTGCTTCGCTTTGTTAAAATATCGCACATCTGGGTAAGCCTGATTTCTAGTCATTATTAAGAATGATGTGTTATAACCAAGATAAAATACTAGTTAAGTTTGCATGCTTGAAAGTGCTCTCAATTAATCACCACAGTTTAAAGTATAAGCTACTAGAAAGCTAATATTGAGGAAGTAAACTATTTTTTTGCTTTCTGTTTGATGGTTAGCGTCTTGTGGGACATATTGTCTTTCAAACTTGTTCAAATTACAGTCAGACCAAATAGCTGACTTTCAAAAATTGTGATGCTCATGTAGTGGTGGAATCTATGCCAGCAAGGCAGCTACGGCACCTCATAAACTCAAAATATAATTTGCATTTGGAAGTCTGCTTGCTTTGTGAATTATGTAACTGCTTCAGAGACAATTCAAAACTTAAAAGGAGTCTGGTTTTTAAATTCTGTCCGTAGTAAACTTGCTGATCTGATGTTTCCCAAAGAGGAGTGGGATGGAAGTGAAATAGATGGACATTTATAATGCCCTGTCTTGCTTTTTAAGGTAAACAATAAAACATAATGAGCTGTACTGGTATCTTGATTACAAAGTGGCATACAGTAAATTAATAAAAACAATAGACAATAAAAAAGATGAAGTCTCGGGCTTCATCTTAAAAAAAAGTGTGTGCTTGGAATCTTTCATTTATTTAATGAATATTGATAACTACAGTTGAAGACAATGGGTTGGATCCAAAGAACCTTGAGAAGGAAAAGAGCTGCCACCGCTTTCCTGACATGCTTGAGCAAGAATTCGCATAGTGATATGAGAGGTTAATTCTGTAGCAGTTCTGTTTCCTTCTGCCTACACAAGAGGCTATGCAACCTCTTTGAATTCAGTTGAATTTTCTTGCACAGCGTTCCCATTGCAAAATGTCAGTCCTTTTGTCCAGCGCAAGGACAACTTTTGGATCCAGCCCAGTGTTTGGCCTAATGTACTAACTGAACCATAGAAATGACTTGAATCATTTTTCTGGGACAGATCTTTAGAAGTCAGATACAGTGGCTATTTGTAGATAAATGTGTACATCAGAGAAATGTTGAACAGGGCCTAGGCATTAATTCAGAATCTGTGTCTTAACTAGTCTCAGGAGTGTTCTTTCATTTATGATCCTGCCTTGAAACTTCCACTGCAGTTTGAATTGTTTGGAAAGGGACTAATGAGTTTAAGTCCTCTGATGCTTCATTGAGGTTCAGAGTTCCAGAGGAGTCGCAGTAGCTTTGCATTTTTTTCCTGTTTGTTCGTGACAAACCAGCTACTGTACTTGCATAGAGTAGTACAGTCCTTGCCACTGGCAGTCTCTGTGTGACAGAGAGCCTGTAGGCTGACATAAAGTGCAGCCTGTTGTGAACTGCTAAGTGAGAGTCTGCCAAAAACTCAGTAGACAGAACTAATTGGGGGGTGGCGGGAGGTGGGTGGATTTTTGAGCCCTCATTTCTCTCCCCTTTTTTTACAAGATGGATATTGTTAAAGTAACTTGTTTATGTAAGATTTGTCTGCCTCTATTTTCTCATTGCATGAATCATTTTTTAACTTCAAGTCTTGCACTGCAGGTCACTGAACACTTCCACATGGCGGCTGGCACAGGACCAAGCTCAAGACACGCAACTCATCACAGTTGATGAAAAATTGGTAAGGGCTTTCTGCTGCGTATGCTGCCTTGAGGGTTGTTTCTGTGCAACAGGTATTCAGTCCTCCATAGTGTACTGGAAAAAGAGTGTAACTGCCGAGTAAAAGGCCTTTCTTGACTAAAATGGGTACCTTGGTAAGTCATAAAAGTCATAGGATAGGATAGGATAGGATAGGATAGGATAGGATAGGATAGGATAGGAGAGTTGGAAGGAATCCTGAGGATCATCTAGTCCAACCCCCTGCAGGAATATGTCTTCAGGGAAAAAAGTGTGTACTGAGATATGCAAGAGTTTAAAATACGAAATTATGCATCTTGACTACATTCATGTTGACTAAATTGTGGTTAGGAAGCAGTAAAAAACATTTTTAATGTGACATATTGGAATCTGCCCACTTCCCTGTTATACATGAATGATTTACAAACACTTCTTAAAATTAACTGTTGGGTTGTCTCATTTTATCGCAATACAGTTTAAAGAAGCCATGTAAATTAATTGTAAGCTGTGTTCATACACCCTGTTTTAAATATGCATGAAGGATTGCAATTAGAAACAACTGTGTAGCATTCTTTTGCTAATCATTACCAGATCATAATTTTGGCAGCCTTTAAGTTCTAACATATTGCAGCGTGTGGTCCATCACTAGTACAGTGATGCAACCTGATATTTATGCTTACATTATACAATGGCCTGACTTTTGTTGTAAAGCATCCAAGACTCCTAGTGGGAATGTCATAGTTAAAAGAATAATTTTCATTGACAATTGTATCATGTTTGATTTTTGGAGATGGAAAATAGTAATAGAACCCCTAAGAATAAATAAGTTGTAGTGTGCTTACCTTTGAACATTGCAAGAACGTACCTCCTAGAAAGCAAATGGCAGTGGCTGAACAAGTGCTTGGGAAAACTTGCAGTGCTATCTTAATTAAACAGGGTGGTTATTGAAGGATGTATCCAGCCCCTCTTAGCAAGTGCAGAGCTGCATTCTGGGGGGATTCCCAGCTCATCTATGCATTCAGGAGCATTTCAGGGTGGGGATCAATTGTGCTCCCCCTTTTCAATAATGCCATTACAATTAATATTAAATAAAATGAAACTTTCCGATTGACTTCTTCAGTGACATTATCTAGGAATATGAAGAACAGTTCTTGGTGCAGATTTTGTTGAAATGCTTTGTCATTGTGTGGGAGCACACTTAAATTCAACTGCACTTTTTTGTATTCTTTAAATATAGCAGAATATTTTATATGTAAGACGAACTGTGTAAGTTAAGTTCATCTTATAGGTAAAATGCACTCTGTGTTAACCCTAGATACAGATTCTGCATATTTTACAGGTATTTTTTGTTAAATGAATAGTTCTTCCCCCTAAAATAATAATACTTGTTATCAATCAATCCTTGTAAAGCTATGGGGGGGGGGTTCTCCAAGCTTCTTAGAATTAAATATGCCTGTTCTAATTTACCCCTTGCCCTCCCTAGCCTATTTGAACTTCTAGTCACTTACAAGGATCAATTGAAGTACGGCTAGACTAGTCTTCACTGAATTTAGAAATGTGGACCCTGAATGAATTAACGATCTATAAGATCATTACAAAAAGTTCAGTTTGTGCTTCTGTGGCAGACTGAACTTTTGATGTTTGATGATGAAAAATAATATAGTGCAATCCAGTTTTAAGAAGTCTTAATGTCAACACCCACAGCAATGAACCACAAATTTGCATCGTGTCCATTTAATGTGATAAAATTTAATAACCCAAACTCTGGTTACTCGTATATACTTTGAGACTGACTCTGTAACTTCCTTAACTTCAATCAGAATTATTGAAATTCGAATGGACAACCCTGCAAATTTCTTCCTCTCTTGCCACTAGTCTTCTAGCTCAGTGGAGCAGCTTTAATATTATTTCACACAACCCCAACCTCTCAGCGGTGCGAGATTCTGGGAGTTCCAGCCACTCACCCAGGGTCCCTGTTTCCTTTTGGAAATGAGGCACGGTAAAGACTCTGGTGTCTTTATGATATATGGTTTATTTACACATATCTACAAGCTGAGCCCCTGTGTTGGAGGGGCTCCCACCATTGCACTCCAAGAGGGTCTGGTCTCTCCCATAGCTGCAGCCTTAGATTCCAACAGAAATCAAAGATAACTCTAAAACGTGGGTCTGACCCTCTCTCCAGCTTGCTGCATTTTACCACCTGCAGTATCACTGCAAAAACTCCATTCTAAAATCTCCATTCCACTCTTCAAAAACTCTTCTTTTCGTCTTCACCCTGACTCAAATCTGGAGGAGGGGCCTCTCCCATCTGTCTGCTTTTAATGGTCCATCTCCCAAGGCGATTACTTCTTCAGGAAGCCAGCCTGGCTTATATTTTAACATTTGCTGGGTCCAGGGGTTAAGAGCACCCAGAAACTCGAGCACCCACCAACTTATAACTATATCTATATCCTTCTATCCATCCATCCATAGAGACAGACACACGGTTCATAATACTGGTTAATCATGAGTTTTTCTGGCAAAGGGGCCGCCCTTATTTCCTCACCTTTTATTGCTGAAATGGGATACTATGGAATAATTTGACTGCATCATGTTTCAGTGGAGTTGACCTTTAAATGTGTTTCTTAAATTTGAATGCCCTTATGGTGACATTGATAAAGTCTGCAAAAGAAATAGGCAAAATATTGTAGTGATTCCTAAACTGGGAGACAGAATGTGGACATTTGCAGAGGATAATTTATGTGGGTGATACGTACTCAGCTTAAATGAGACACGAAGAAGTCCTCAATATAGCAGAATCAGTGGCGTAGCGTGGGTTGTCAGCACCTGGGGCAAGGCAAGTAATTTGCGCCCCCTAACCCATGGATTTGTGCCCCCTAACCCGTGGATTTGCGCCCCCAAACCCTAACCCCCAGATGTTGCGCCCGGTGCGGCCGGCCCCCCCTGCACCCCCCACGCTACGCCACTGAGCAGAATAAATACTTTCAAAAAGATTCCTCGCTTAGCCTTGCCACAGATGTTTTTCCTACATCTAAACAGTCAGATCTAAAGCATGGGTCCTTCTGTAGCATCCTGAGTTTGTGGCCTAACAGCAACACCAGGTGAACCATCCATGGGTTGAATTCCAAAGGTCTGGAGTTTATCCTGAGGAGCTGATATCTATAGCTTGCCAGCTGATCTTGGCTGACATTATAAAATTCAGGGTGAGAGGTGGCCCCTCTAGGCTTTGTCTATGTTGGGAAATTGCCCTGTTGCTGACATGAGATGTCAGCAGTGGTCTCCCTTAGTGAAACTTAAAATGATTTAACTTCTACCATATGAAACAAAATTGGTTCCAGTACTATTATAGAAATCCTGTTTCTCCTTTTATAAAGTTGTGTGTGTCACATATAGTTCTCTTAAACTTCAGTAATCTCTGCGGTGTTTCTGCATGAGCCCTCGTGCCTGTTAGTCCACTCACATTCTGATTTGTTGAGTTGTAAGTATTGCTCTTCCAGATCACTTTGCAGCTCAAAAACAGGAAAATATAAAAGTAGCTGTCCTAATTTGTCTGTATGCTATAGCAAGAAATGCTTAATCCAGTACGTAAGTACCACAGTACTATTGTTAATTAAATAATAATAATAATAATAATAATAATAATAATAATAATAATAATAATAATAATAATAGTGGCAAGTTGTTGCTGGCAAGGTTGGCATAATAATAATAAATACTGCAACTCTGATTGTGGGATTCCTGGTCAAAATGAGTCAACTTCCTAAAGATTTCCAGGTTGGTATAAGATGCCATTTGTCCCCATTCCAGTTGGGCTTTGTATATTGGAAAGAATAGGATAAACTTATCCTAAACCGGCAGACTTCATTCAGGACAAAGGAGTAGCAGGAATCTTCCTGCCCTCCCTCCTCTCTTATAGAGTTGAAGGGATCAATGTTCATCATAATGAACTGTGGAGATGTAAGTGGGGTAGAATTTAAAGGATCTTTAGAGATATCTTGTACTTTTAATGTCCGCACTGTGGTTCGGAGCCATACTTCTCACATTGAGAGTCTGGCTGCTCCTAAGAGAGGTACCCTGGGGGTAATGTAAAGTAGACTCATCCCTAGCCCAAAAGACATGGACTGGAGTAGAAAGTATTGTTTCATTCTCTCCCAGTCAGGGGTCATGTGCCCACCCACTTCTTCAAGTGGTAGTAGTGAGGGACCAGCAATGCAACCCTTTATTTTTCATGGCCTGTTTTGTTTCTGCAGGGAACCTGAAAGCATCTCTGTGATTGATCCCTGTCTGCTCCTTTGATCTGCTTGACCTCAGACTGGAGATAACTGAATGCTGCCAGCTGAGCTGTTTGTCTTTACTTTGTGCTGGTTACGCTTGGAGGCCCAAATAATTCTTTTGAGTTAGGGGTGGCTCTCTGTGACACAGTTTTAAGACCTCTTGTAGATAATGCTATGGATACTTCAGTATCTGTTCTGGAGCTTAGTGATACTGAAAATTGTGGTCATTGTTGTAAGGTTGACTTGTGGATTTCGTGACCAGTTCTTGAACTGATAACACAATAGTCTCAGTGCAATCTTACATGTGTCTACTCAGAAGAAAGTCTCATTTAGTTCCATAGAACATACTCCAAGAAAGTGTGTATTTGTGCACGTAAGTGAATTAGTAACTATTCACTTTGGGTACTTGTAGTCAGCCTTTTACCACATGCCCATCAACCTAGGGGCATGCTACAACCCCCAGATTGCTAGCCAGGATATCAGTATTGTTCTTCAAGAACTCTATATGATTATGAGTTAGTAGAACACCACCCAGTAACAGAAGAACTCAGTAAAATTAGAAAATACAGGTTGGTGTTTTGAGGGAGCTGGAGGTCTGCTTAGCTGAAGATTTGAAGCATTCAAAAGGAACAGAGTTTGAATTATACATTTCATTTCTAAATTTCTTTTAACATTGACTTTCTAGCTGTCACTTCAGAATTGCTGGTAATATAAGGCATTGTGCAATATTTTGCATTCAGTTAGAACATTTGTTACTGCCAATACCTCAAGCAGTATGTTTAACAGTCTGATGTACTAATGGCCTAAAATTGATTCTTACATTTAACTCAGTACTTCTGTATTTCAAGAGTGTGTTTCATTCCTGTTATAGGATTTACTGTGGTTAGGGGACATCATTGGGTCTTAAAAATGAATGCAAATGAAAACTGGCATAGATAAAGATGGTCCATCTTGGATTGTGCAAGTAGGCTAATGGTCTGATCTGGTATGTTTGTTGGTAATGAACAGATTAATGAATTGCAGTTAGGAATTAAATATAATAAGAGCTACCTGAAAATGGAGAATACAGGAACAAAGGAGAACACTTCCACAGAGTTCCTAAAAAATTCTTTTAAGACTGGTAAGAGAGATGAATGTTTAGTTGACAGACAGAATAGCACACTATGGTTCTTAAGCTGAAACAGGACTTGTAGCGCTAGACAGATTTACATATTCCCTGGTATGTTAGGAATGCCGCAAGATTTATCTTATTTTAGTAAATGCATGTCTTACCTTTCCACCTGGGGACACCCTTGGCAACTAACAATATAAAATACCAAAAAATTACACTCAAGTAAAACTTTTAAAAAACATTTACAAATGAATAGTTGAATAGCAGATAAGTACCAAAACACACCAGCCAGTTAAGTTTTTTTAAAAAAAAATCTGCCAAAAGAGGCAGAAGAGGGCAAAACATGGATCTTCCATGGTAGTAAAGGTAAAGGGACCCCTGACCATTAGGTCCAGTCGTGGCCAACTCTGGGGTTGCGGCGCTCATCTCGCTTTATTGGCCAAGGGAGCTGGCGTACATGTGGCCAGCATGACTAAGCCGCTTCTGGTGAACCAGAGCAGTGCACGGAAACGCTGTTTACCTTCCCGCCGGAGCAGTACCTATTTATCTACTTGCATTTTGACGTGCGTTCGAACTGCTAGGTTGGCAGGAGCAGGGACTGAGCACCAGAGGGTTTCACAACTTGGTGCCGCTCCAGAGCAGTCTCTTTAAGACTTACCCCACAAATGTGCCTCTAATAAAGAAACCTCCTCTACTAATCCATCAAGTGTCCTGACCACAAATGATTTAAGCTTTTAAAAGTAATAGTTAGCACTTTGATTTGAGTCTAGAAATGAATCAGTAACCATCTGGAACCACAAAGGATGGGCATCTTATGTTAGGTTTCCCTGTAAATGGCACTGATAGCTTAGATTAAGTTTCGACATAGGGAATGTGTTGTGATTATGCAACTCTCCCTGGGGATCTTACTGAGTGATAGCATAGAAATATCCATAATGATTTTTTGATATATATATATATTTTGCAAATAAGCTCCCAAAATGTTAGTAACCCTCCTGTGTATATGTCCCTGAGAAAGAGAGATGGGGTCTGCCAAACTACTCACCAGGAAGAATAGTTATCCTGGGCAAGTAGCCTGGTGAGAAACTACAGGTCTGAGTTCTTGGGACAAGAAGTATTGGCTTACTCTTTAAAAATACTACCCAGCGACATCTTTTCGTTCATGCAAGGACTTCCGCTTCAATGGAACTTCTCCTTCCACAGCACCCCCCACCCCCCAATCTGTTTGGGGTTTTAGATTGCGGGGGTGGAAAAGGAGGGGGAGATTGCAGGCAGAAGTCCTTGGGCGAACAGAGTGACTTCGTTGGACATGACTCTTTGCTAGGAATGTCTTGGATAAATCAAAGGTCTTCGTTTTATAATGAGCTGCCATTATGAGTTTGGAATAAATTAAAAAGAACCGAGCTGAAAGGCATCCCTTGTAATCTTTTATAGACATAACATGTCCTATAACATACTTTGGATGAAATGTGGTTTAACTCTTGCTTGTCCTCCGTCGTGAGATGTATGAAAAGGACTGGGTTCGTGATTCATATTCAGCAGATGAAGTAGGCTGGAGGAAAAACCCATGTTTAAAAGGCAGGGCCTAAACATATTTCAGGCTGCTGTATTTGCATTTTTGTTATTGGAGATACCTTCCCTAATCTAAACATAACCTTGTCTTTGCTGGCTCATGAAAACCTCAATCCTAAACACATATCAGTAGGCTTCTGGCACAAGCAAGCGATTTTGCGCAATTACTAAAATATCCTCTCAAATGAATTGTTCAGTGCTTCCTAACTATGCTGAAAACTCCATTTGTGGGAACAATGTTCCAGCATTGTACAAGCATCCTAGAGGCAGCCAATTCTCCTGTATCCAAATCCCCAGAGTGCCTTCCCCACAGGACAGGCTCAGGCCTTATCTGCAGCTTACAGTGGTACCTCTAGTTAAGTAGTTAATTTGTTCCGGAGGTCCATTCTTAACCTGAAACTGTTCTTAACCTGAAGCACCACTTTAGCTAATGGGGCCTCCAGCTGCCATTGCGCCGCCGGAGCATGATTTCCGTTCTCATCCTGAAGCAAATTTCTTAATCAGAGGTACTATTTCTGGGCTAGCGGAGTCTGTAACCTGAAGCGTATGTAACCCGAGGTACCACTGTATTCTGTGCTCCAAGACTTGTGGTTTGCCCCATTTAGCTGCTGAAGACTAGTTTCACTCTCTCGTCTCCATCCAAATATATTCTTACAGCTCGTTCCAGTTCAAAGCATAGTTGAAGGACAGCTGTATCTTGGACGCAGGCATTGGAAGGATTATAACTGCCATGTGACCAAAGCTTTCTGTTTAAACTGAAGGTTAATGTCATTGACAGGAGGAAACTTTTCTTCTTTGACCTTAACAATATAGGAACTGGTTTGTTTGTTTTTCATACACTCACAAAAATTTGTTGAAGAGAAATCTGGAAAAATTGCAGTGTTGCTTAAGATAGCTGTCAAATATCCTGAATTCTTGGCACCATTCTTACTGATAGGATAGCATTCTTTCTTTGCTGACCAGTTGACAGAATCATTATATGACGACTTGCATTTACTCTGGCAAATTTTATTTCAAGTGTCTTATGACCACATGAGGCCCAGTTATCTGAGCTGCACTCCGACTCTGAAGCTCAGTGAGTATTCCCCACTAGAATTTAATTGTTCCTCGGCATCTACCAATCAGTCCTAACTTTTTAATAGAATTGACTCTCTTAATAGGTTCCAGTGCCACATTGTCAACATACAACCATTGAAGCTGCCTTATACATTGAGTCAGTCCGCTGATCTATCTAGCTCAGTATTGTCTCTATCAGTGGGACCCACCTTTAATCCAAACATCCATTTCGGGAATGCTTTTCTAGTTTGAAAATCATGTATTTGTGTTGCAGTTGTACTGCTGTTACAACCCACTTTAGATAAGGCTTCAGCCTGGTAGTGGGCCCTTATCCACCAGTTCTGGACCAATGATCTACACTGACTGACGGCAACTTTCCATGGTTTCAGATAGGATCTTTCCCAGCCAATACAAGGGATTTAATCTGGAATTTACTGCATGTACAACATGTGTTGTGCAAACAAGATATACCGTATTTTTTGTTCTATAAGACGCACCAGACCACAAGACACACCTAGTTTTTGGAGGAGGAAAACAAGAAAAAAAATATTCTGAATCTCAGAAGCCAGAACAGCAAGAGGGATTGCTGCGCAGTGGAAGCAGCAATCCCTCTTGCTGTTCTGGCTTCTGGGATAGCTGTGCAGCCTGCATTCGCTCCATAAGATGCACACACATTTCCCCTTACTTTTTAGGAGGGAAAAAGTGAGTCTTATAGAGCAAAAAATACGGTAATTCATAGGGAGGTATGGTTAGCACAGCCCAACAAATCCTCATCCATTCTTCATGTTTTTTTCAACCTACCCCAATGAAATTGCAGTTTTTATTATAGGGAGGTGCTTTCTAGGGAAAATATGGAGGCTTTCTTACTTTATTTGCTGGTTGCTTGATATGCTGTGTCCTATTAGTACACTCTTCCTTGGACTAAAGGACATAACCATTCTTTTTGTTTACAACAACATTAATGTTTTCTATTTCAAACATTTGATTTCTTCTCCCACCCATCTTTTCCAAGGGTAATTAAGGAACCTCAGAAGCAAATCCAAGACATGCCTAAATAACTTGGCATGGGGCTCCAATGCCATACTTCTTAGTACACTGCGGTCCTTGCTACTTGAAATTCTTACAAGAGCTGTAAAACTATGCTTAATTAATTATATAGTTCTTGATTTTAAACATGTTCATGCACATAAATTTGGAGAAGAAAAATAACTATTACATGAAACTGTTTTCCTTGTAATCTGTGAAGAAATTAAAGTGCATTTTTACATTTTTAAAGTTTCTAGAAAGTTTCATTTATGTGAAAGGTGGAGTTCTACAGGAAAGGGCGGTCTTTCTTGTCACACTTATTTCAGCTATCTAAAGCTTAAGCTATAAGCACAGAGTGCACAGAATATGTTAAAATCCCAATTTAGTCCTTTTTTGTGTCTGGTGTTACACCTTGCCTCAAATGCTGGCTGCACTTTCTCTGCTTATCATTACTGGTTTAATTTGATGAATTTCAAGTAGCCCTGATGTTTAAGCACATCAGATTTGTAGCTATAATTGCATTGCTGGAAAAGTTAGTATATCTGGGGTCTGCAGACTTTTTTTGGGTGGCTTTAAACTACATCTCCCTAGAGGTGGGTGAGGTTTTCTCTTTTGAAGTTCTTTGCACACAACCTGTTGATTGAATTAGTTTTTTAAAAGGGGGGGATAGAGATTTGCATCCTTGAAAAGTGAAAAAAGAGAAAGTTGTTAAGACAAAAGTAGCTATTTATCTGTATGTTCATTTCTAGTGGAAGCTGATATCACTGGTTAGTATTTGGCACTGTAACTGTAAACTGGATATAGAGAAACTTTTAGCAGTATTTACTAGACAAAATAACTCCAAACTGGCTTTAAAAGCAGAGATAACTAGAGCATCATCTGTTTGAATTGTACCCTATTGCCACAGAACCCATGTTAGCTGTGGAGTCTTGTTTTGTGTATATGGTGGCATTGTTATGAAAAGAAATTCCAGATTAATTAGATGGGAGACAAGCTGCAGACTTAAAGTCAATGGAAATGTACAATTAATTTATGGTCTGTTTTGACTGTTCACATTTAACGTTTAGCGCAATTTATTTAACTTTATTTTAGTCCTTCTTTTCCAGAATGCTTAACTTTCAGTTTCTTTTGCATTCTTCCTTCACTAATTGTGCTCATGATTATCACTTTGAAGTCTGCCATGTTGAAAGTGATAATCAAAGCCACAATTAGTGGTGGCAGATTCAACTCCGCAAGTAGTGTATGTGAAGCAAGGGAGTAGAAAATAGAAGCCATTTGTAAATGGGCAAACCTCTGCAAACACTGAAGTGCCTTGTCTTCTATTCCGGAGAGCTTACTAATTGATTATCGGCTGTCATGTAGCAACCTTGGTGGTGAAGGTACATTTTAAAATAGCATTTGATTGATAGAAAGTGCAGTAATATGCCACATGATTTTTCTGTTCAAGAACTCTTGCAAATGGGCCTTGGGGCTAATACAGGCAAACCATTACCCTTAAACTTTTTGAGACGGTGTGCATTTCTGTAATAGAACCATATAGCTTGCAGTCCCCCCACCCCACCCCAAATGAATACTCCAACGCAGCCCTTTAAAAATAAATGAATAGGATTTTGAGAACAGAGGTCACGGTAACATAGTACATGCATATTTATATTTAGAGAAGTATATTCAATTTTTAAAAGATTGATAATTCATTGCAATTCATTGCCTGCCAATTAATTCCCTCTTTAATTGGAATACTGTATCTCAATTCAGCCCCCAGTGCTTGCTGCCACTTGCTTTTCTAAGTAATTACTGTTTGATTAAGCATGTGGTAGTGTTAGCAAGCTCAGCTGGCTGGCTAGTGATACAGAGCTTTCTGTAAAATGTCTGCAGGCAACAAGTTCTCCGCCAGTCGACAGACTGTAGCAGTGGCAGATCTAGCAACGAAATCAATATATTTATCCTTGTTTGTAAAAGGGTTTTATGGTCTTCCAAAAGAGAGGCTTTACATGAGAGATGCTCATTTCCCATAATGGCATTGGATCATCATTTGGTAGCTTTTCAAGTATTATTGTGGGTCAGCAGCAGCTCGTTTTGAATTACTAACCTGACAAAATACTTGTTTGTGATGGTAGCTGCATTTAGTTTTCAGATTAAGGGACTGGTGGGTCTGGCTTTCATTTCTTCAGTTTCTTTTCACTTTGGTACATGGCCGTGCTATCTCTGCTAGGTTGCAGGAGCGTCTGAGATTGGGGGTTATACCATTTTTCTAACATCTCAAGTGTCTGTTTTGTCTGCTCAGAGGGCATTCTTGTGCAGAGATTTCAACGCTTTAGTCTGGAGCACTGGGTCAAAGGATATGTCTCTTTGGAAGGCAGATGGGAGACCTTTTTATTCATGAAGTAGCATTTCACTTTACATCAAAGAATAGTAGGTTTTCAGACCTCATTATGATGGAAGTTCAGTGCAGCCCTTTAAGAAGACATGCAACATATTCAATCTGTTTTAGATGCTTTGGGAGACACTTGTCATAGTAACTTTGCAAGGTTTCAAATTTGCTATCCATAACCACTCCAATCCAGCATTAGTTTAATGCTCACAGAAGATTTCTGTGCATTCATTCCCTGTAGTATCAGGAACCACACATGTAATTTCTGAACTTAATTTCTGAAATCAGAACCATATGAACAGTGCAAAATAGCTTTCTTGGGGTGGTTGGGCAGGAGAAGGCATGCTACAAGACTGAATCCAGCCCCTTCCCCTGTTCTGAGGAGGTAACAATTCTCGTACCTTCCATACAAATGGCTGAGATTGTTATTGTCAATAATAAATGTTCCTTTAGCACTCCTTTTAAAGAAAAGCCTTTTGTTTTACAATTAATTCCAGAAATAACACAGAATTCTAATTGTTGGGGTCTCTTAATAAGAGCAATTCCATAACAACTCCCTGAGATGGCAGAATTCCCTATCCTTGTTGAACACCCCTCCAATATCTTATTGATTTTTTCTATTAAAGATTCTTCAGCTTCCCTGCAGAAGTTTTTCATTAATTAGCTACCTACAGTTAGAGCTTCTTCTGAACTAATCTAGTGTCTCATTGCAACCAGCTACAAACCAAATGTGCTCATTGAGCCTTCCCTCTAATATTATATATTTCATTATTATTTTTGAAATTATGAATTTCACATATTTGAATTCAAATAAACTGGATCCTGTCTGGGTTTTTTGAATCCACCTTAAAATATGGGTTCAAGCATACAACCAGAAAGATAACAAAGTGCTGCAGCTTCTTATGGAGGGTTGGGGGCAATGGCTTCCTGTGATATTTCAGGTCAGCTTTTCCCAACCTCAGTTACCGTTGGACTACAATTCCCAACATTCCATACTGGCTGAGGCTGATGAGAGTTGTAGTCCAAGATTGGGAAAGGCTACTTTAAGTCATATGTGATCATGCTCCAGCTGGTCTATAGTATTACCTCTTTAATGTGCCCCCACAGGTCTGTAAAATGTCAGGGGTGTTGCATAGGAAGCATATAAGCCCTCTTGCCTTTCTGTGGGGCTGTTTCGCCTACAAAGCAGTTGATACGGCCAGGCTGAGTTCAGCATTAGGAGGAGTGTCTGGAGGGGCAATGCAACCAGTCACATTCCTTTCCCCCCTGCTACTAGAGATCTGTGTGGCAGGGAGAAGGATGTTGGGGTCTGCCAGTGCAAGGGGAAAATCTGTGTGGGTTTTGTTCAATACATTTTTTAATTCAGATTTGCTTCCCTAAGAGAGTTGAAATCTTGCCACAATTTGGAAAAGACCTCCTTAATTTGGATTGGCTTTTGCTGAGTTTGGAAAGTTATTTATTGTTTATTTTTGTTACTATATTAAACAATAGAGAGAGAAAACCTCTAAGTTGCTTGCATAAACACAACAAAAGACGACTTCTACAACAAAGAGGTTCCTGTTTCTGGTTTGTAATCGGGGCAAGGGAAAATTTAAAATAAATGTTAACAAATGTATCAGATATTTACAGTTGCTGAGAGGAGAAACGGGAGCGGGGTATATAATAAATGTGAGTTAGGAAAACAGGCTTCTAGAAGTAGTGTTTAATGGGGACTTGAAAGTTCTAGGCATTAATTAACAAAACAAAGTGAAAGTTTAAACTGTTAATAGCTGTGACATCCCTAAAGCATAGCAGTGCAGAATGCTAACACTAACAGTTCTCTATTGTGTACTATTTTAACAGGGTAACTGTGTCAGTTCTTCCTAGCTCCCCTACCTGCTGTCTTTGGAAATAATCTTCATTACTTGGTGCTTGTTTTTCCGCCTTTCATTAACAATGCCTATCACAGCATGAAAGTGCAACATCTCTCATTACTCAAAATGGGGAAGAGTGGAGGGGAAGTGTATTGACTGGCAGAGGCTAAATACTTAGGGCACAGCATCTAATACTTCCACTTCCTAAAATAAGATTTCATATTAACGCTGCAAGTTAACATAAGAGGACCTTCTAAGCCACTGCAGAGGCTTCTCTAGAGTAGCCTTCAGTAACCTCCATGTGTTTTAGGCTAGCTGGAGTTGATAGGAGTTGTAGTCCAAAATGTCTGAAAGGCCCCACGTTAGTGCAGGCTGTTCTAGACCCAAAATCTTGGCCCACAGTGTTTACTCTGTGGCAAATGCGTAGTTGTGTTCAGCTCAACCTTGTGTTTATTGATAATGCTTAAAATTGGCATGTTGGACCCCTTTCCTATTTCCTAAACTGCCCTAGCCTCTTGCGTGTGAACATTTAAAGCTCTATGTGGGCCTTTGTGGCCTGTCTTCCCATACAGTTACACATTAGTGGGAGAACCTGCCTTTAATTCTGTGGTTGTCTGTGTCCAGGGCAGCCGTCCACCAGCTCCATCTGGTGTGTCGATGGAGACCCTACCTGCTTGCACACTGTCTTACCAGAGTGGTACATGCTCTGGATAGCTCCCACTTGGATTACTGTAATGCGCTCTACGTGGGGCTACCTTTGAAGCTGATTTGGAAACTACCAGAAAACTACTCTGTGGCTACCAGAGTGGCGACTGGAAGCAGCCACCAGAACCATATAACACTGGTCCTAAAATATCTATATTGGCTCACAGTATGATTCTGAGCACAGTTCAAAGTGTTGGTGTCGACCTTTAAAGCCCTAAATGGTCTCGGCCCTGTATACCTGAAGGAGCATCTCCACCAGCTACACTACTTTCCAAAGACATTTGAAGGCAGTCCTATACTAGGAATTTTTTAATGTTTGATGTTTCATTATGTTTTTATATTCTATTAGAAGCTTCCCAGAGTGGCTGGGGCAACCCAGTAAGATGGGCAAGTGGGGTGTAGTAGTAGTAGTAGTTCTTTTTCAAAAAAACATCTCAGTAGCTTTTATTGAGTTGGGGAGACACTGGTTTTGAGACCAAAGCTTTCATAGAAAGATGTCTATGTCTAAGAAATAAGTTCAGTAAAATCCATAACTCTTCCCACCCCCCTTTATACAACCCTTTTTCTCTTCAGGCATGCTTTACCTCTGCAATGATCGCAGGTTCATCAATCACTTTAGCCATGTTTAGGTATAATCCTGCATGATCAGAATACTAAATTGTGGGGAGAGCCTCCATGAGCACAGCAGACTCTGCAACCCCAGCGCATGGAGGGCAATGGGAATTTGACAAAGTGGATGAAGCTAGCTAGCGTGTCCATTCTCTCCCCATTTCACCATTCTAATTATATAAAGAGTAACAACACCTCAATAGTTGCTCCATGCATCTCAGGATGACAAGATAAGTTATGAGGATGATAGAGAATATTATTGCAGGGGGTTGGACTAGATGACCCCCCAGACCCCCTTCCTATTCTACAGTTCTATGATTCATTGTCAGCTTTGTGGAGGCCATTGCTAGCTGTGTTTTTGGTCAACAGTGTAAATGGTTTGCTATACAATGGAGTCAAAAGAAATCCTGTGCAGCTCCCCTTAGCTGTTCTATAGTCATAGTTTCTTCTTTTTAACCATTATTTCCTGGTTTTTAAAGCAGAAAATAATGCTCATTGTGGCACAGAATGGCAGCAGCAAGGTAGCAGTGGCAAACTGCCAGAATCTGCAACTGAGCATATTTGGTGGGAAATTGCTCATGGTTGGCCTTTCTCAGGTTTGTGTAGCATGGTGCTTCTTTTGGGGAAGATGAAAATTCAGAAATCTATCTTTCTGCGTGCATGTCTAATCTGACAGTTCCTTTTGTGTTGAACTTCGCTGCTGGTTTTCTTGTGTTTTGTCTGAAAAACTGTCAAGCAAGAAATGCATATACTTAAAGCCTGTGTGTGTGTGTGTGTGTGTGTGTGTGTGTTTGGAGTGGATGAAAAATTTGGGTGTCTGCCTGCAAAGCAAGCAATTTTATTCCTTTCTTTCTGTGGTAGGGGTATAACTCCCAATTTCCAAACACCTCATTCTCTTGATGAAATTGTATGGAAGGGTTTAATGTGCACAGGTAGTTAGAAATATTTTTGGCAGGATCTTAGTGTACCTGTGGATAAATACAGCAGTGGTGATTTTTTTATTTTTAAAGAAATCTCTTAAGCACCAAATATTTCAGGGGTTACCAGGGCTTAGACTTTTTCTCTGTTTTTGTTATAGTTGCAGGGGAGGGAGAAGACAAGAGGGACACAAAAGCAAACATTACTGTTTCACTAATTAGTTATATGAAACGGGCAAAAGAGAAGTACGGTAGTCTTGGTTTGATAGTCCCTCTCCCTCAAAAATTTTTTAATGCTACTAATGCCTGTGTTGGTGTCATGCTGTGGGTGGTGCTGGGTTGTTAAGCTTATAGATTATTCTTATGGCTGATAGTATGGCTAAAACCAAAGAGCCTACAGACACATCTCTTCAATCTCCGATCATGTGACATCTCTTGGATACCTGAAATTGAGCATTAAAGAGCAAAGAGCTGTTTTTCCTGGGAGATAGCAGTGGGGCCAGAGGAAGTGTGGATAAGCCCTAGTGTGTTATGCTTTTTAATGCATTATTGAAACGCCGTAAGTATTCGCAAAAAGGGGGAAGGAAGTAATTTGCAAATCGTCCCTGAAAATGGGGGGCTGATCCCCTCTGTCAGAAATTCTCTTTTTGCTTTCTTTGGTTCCTACTGCTGTTTCTTCTTTAGGGAAAATTCAGCGACAACTCTTGTTGGGTTGTCATCAAGATGGGATCTCAGGTCTCTAATATTTTGCCCCACTAGTTAACACAGGATGGGCAAAGGAGAAGTAAGTTGATAGCAAATCTTCAGCCATATTTTGCATTCTCATTTGTGCACATTTGCATATATGGGTGAGACTTGGACTGGATTGTTGTGAATATGAAAACTATGAGTAGGAACTGTGGTAGAGCTCACTTGTGTGAATTGCTCTTTAATATTCACCCCTTCCTTGATGCTGTTCCTTCAGTACTTTTGTGTGGCAGGGAAGCCATTGCATTGCAAATGGTTCAGGTAGGATGCTATTTCTGGGCAGATCAGTGCCCAGTGATGCACGGAAGCTTGGTGTTTCGTTCGCTCCTGGTCATCTCCAGGTGCCTGTGGGGAAATACAAGCATGAGCTGGGTTATACATAGATACAGTAACCAGGCCAGCAGCAATGTTAGTGATTGACAGAATTTTTTCCACCACAGTATTTATGGAAACCACTGCTAACAATATCTTTGTACAGCATGCTGACATTTCTCCCAAAGATTCCCTATTGGGAGATAGACAGAAGGGAACAAATGGAGAAAAACCACAGCTGCCTTCTATGTGGGAATCAACCCAGAATTACTGTATGAATGTCTATGTAGCAAAAAGACAAGCGTTTGGGTATAGTAAGTACTTTCTTGAAGACTAATGCGCTTCCCCATTGCTTGTGCTGTTTGAATCTATTAGTTACATACCTGCTCATGTTAAGTGTTTATTCCGCAGACTTCCCTTCCTCAAACCGCATCCCAGAAGACAATAGGGAAAAGCATTGAGAAATGAAACAGTTTCACTCTCAAAAAGTCACACACAAAAATTTCAGGAGCAATACATAGAGGCAGACACTGCAGTTGTCCACAGTTGTCCCAGTCGTATGTTTTTCAACTCCATGCTCTTGAACTTTGTTTTTAAACTTCCAGTGCTTGTCCTGGCACAGTCTGTTTCAACCAACTCCATTGCAACATCTTAGTGGTCTATTTAAAATATGAGGCATGCTAGCAAATTTGTCTAAACTTATCTAAAGTAGCGATACCATCTCTTCAGTCCCTATCTTTATATATAAAAAAAGTATAAACTGTGGAGGTTAAGTAGGTTGGGCAACCGGAAGTAATTACTAAGTCCAGTGTGGTTTAATAAAGGCAGAGGCTAATTATTCAGTTTTTTATTTAAGTGAAATGGTGCCAGAAAGGAGGCTCCTGCAGAGCAGCTGCACTCCTTCAGTGTTACCCTAATTTACCACAGACACAACTGTCACAAACAGAACTTTTAAACTTGATATAATGGAAGTTAGGGGGCTTTTGTCTGGAGTGCATGCAGAAGAACCCTTTTATACAAATCAACCGGCAGATGATGGACAATGATGAAAATTTGATTCTTTGAAGTCATAATGGTCATTGAAATGTGTGAAATTCTGGCATTGAAAAGAGGGCAACTAGCAAGGCTCTGAATCTTGGGTGGCTGCTGGAAGCTTGCTGGGAGGTTTTCTGCATTTTGACATCAACTTCCCATTGCTTGTTCCCGGCTTCCTTTTATTTAGAGAGGAGGAAAATGTTAAACAGTAGATATTTGCTCTCATGGGTTCTGTATAATCTCTTGTGGTCATATTTTTGTGCTCTGTCGTTATGCAGATGTGAAATTGTTATATGTTCCTGATTTCATGAAACAAAAACTGCTGATGCCCAGGGGTTGTGGGGTAGGAGGGTGGGTTTGCTACTGTTTCTTCCCTGTGGCCATATCATTGTCTAAAAGCTTACATTACTAATTTTCCCCATAACAAGGGGGTTGAAGTAATACAATTATTCTCAGAAATGAAGCAGAAGACTAACGATGAAACTTCTTCCATGATTTTGGAGGGAGTGATCTAATTTAAAAGTAGCCCACTTCTTCTGCTCTGAGTGAAAATTAAAGGTTAGAACCCTAGAAATTGGTTTCCTGTTGTTGTTGTTTTACAGTTGTGTTATGAGGTATTTCGTTATTAAAATTCCTCTCTTTGTTCCCTGTTCTTAAAAGCACCTCTCTTATATCACTCCACCTGAAAACCTGCTTCAAAATGGAAAGAATCATCTGCCATGCCAAACAGGATTCTAGTTCATTATATATACAAAGCACCAGTTTTTTGTTTTCTATATTTTGAAGATACACACACCCCAACATAATATCAAAGAAATCCCACAGGTGCTCTGCTGTCAGCATTTGAAAATGAATGGACACAGAAAGCTTGGAATTGTTAAGCACAATACTGCTAAATATACAAAAAGGTATTTTTTAAAAATAAATTAAAAAACCCAACACTTTCCCAACATCTTTGTTTCAGAAAGTTGGTTCACAGGTAGTTTTCACTGAGAACTTGAACTCGGAACAAAGCGCTGGAGACACAGTAGAGAGTTGGACTTAGTTCTTTTCAAGTATTATATTGTTTTTAATGGCGTCTTGAAGCGGGAGCTTTAGCCCATTGAAATGTCGCTAAAAGGACAGGTTCTTCTGTCAGTAGCTGAAGCTGTGTGGATGAAATGATCACAATAGAGTGTTGTAATGCATTTTCAAAGTGTGAGAAATCAGTTTGTCTAGACTGAGAGTGCGCCTACAGGGAATAGGAATTTTAGAGCTTCTGTGCTCTTTAGGTGTCAAGTATGTGAGAGATGCCAAGCCTTTATTCCATATCTTTGGCAACAGCTCAGCAATGCTACAGTACCTTACATGTCTAGTGCAAGCAAAAACAGCAATTCTGTGTCAGGACAACTCAGGGCTTCACAATCCAGAAACTCATTGTCCTAAACAACTGTCTGTTCAATTGCCAGCTTTAAACTGGGGGAGGGAGGAGTGTGTATGTGGGGAGAGGGGAGGGGAGATATCAATAAACAATTGCTGTATTCCCAGAAGGCATGGAAACTTTGGCTGTAATGAATCAAAAGTACAACGAGCTAGCAGCATCATGCAGCTATTTTAAATTATTAAAGCAGGCCCTGTTTTTCTTCTTGCTCTGAAAAAGAGGCTTTCAGAAGCATAAATCCCTTGCCACCACTAAAGGGTTTTTTTTTCTCTTTAGTTGCAGCCAGTCAAATACCATGGTATCTACGGCTTGACTTTTTCACGTTAGACTAGACCTTTTCCTTCATTAGAAGTAATTTTTAAGCATAACAAATCTTCCAAGGGCATCATAGTCCTATTGTAAAGCTATACACTAGTTTTAAAATAACTACAGTAAAGGCCCTGCAGTGGATTGACTTGATGGGGGGTGAGGCAAAGAGAGACTTGATGCTGTGCACCTAGGACATAGCGTAGCTTTCTTTAGTGTTTAACTTCCAGTAGTGAAGAAGCCCTCATCTCTGATGTGCTGCTTTTCAGTAGAAATATCCCCTTCTTGTGACCTACTTTCCCCATCCATTTCTGGGGAGAGGAGAGACTGGATTCTATTCTCCTCCACCGCGTCACGAAGGAGATTCCTCTCCAGAGTTCCCTTGGCTTCTTTTGCAAGTCCGGCTACTGCAGACAGCAGTTGGCCTCTATCTAGAGCACATCTTCCATGTACTCAGGACCAACAAGAGATGATATTTGGGGTGGCAGGGGACGATTCGCTGTTGCTCAGAACTGGGCAAGAAGAAAAGTTATGATTACTGTGTCTTATGAGAATATAAAGGACAGAAATGTGATTGCATTCAGTGGTGACCTAATTCTAATAGAAAACACTTCCGCTTGTGAAAGAATATCAATTCCGATCTACCCACTGCAGTTTCCTGCTCCCGGCAGCCCTGCTGTTAAGAGCTGGGTGACTCTCTGGAGTAGTTTGTGGTATTTTGGTACAGAGGGTTGAAGAAGATAAGAATGGAGTCTTGCCTTGGTCAAGCACTTTCTGCTAGCATGAAGCCACTGTTGGCTACAACCCACAGATTATAATCCAAAACGCCATGTGTACCAGGTCTGTACTTTCACTTTTGACGTGAGGAAAGCACCTGGGAAGAACACCTGGTATAGTGGTAGTCTAAAGACCAATGCATGTTTAGCAACCATGGTAAACGGGAGACCTCCATGGCATGCTTTTCCCATAGAGATGGTGAGTCACGTATAATCGTATCTTCTCACTTCCAGCTGGCAATGTAAAACAGAGATTTACCTGTTCAAGTATCTTAAAAAAAATATGACACACTTTGTGGGAGGATTCCCCTACCTGCAAGTGTTTGCAAAAAGAAAAACTATGATTTGTGTACTGCAGAAGCTAACACAGAAAATTCCTTAAAAACCTGCTATTTTTTGCAAATTTTAGAGTGTGTAAGCTTATGATACTATCATGCTTCTTGGTGTCTCCACATGCAAATGAGGTGGGCGCAGGAACAAGCCTAGGGAAACTTGAGATATTTCAAACTAAATCATTTTAGTTCTGTGGCACTGGGGGAGGAAAGCGTACAGTGTTGCAGGAGGGGGGGGGAATCGGGGGAGCCAAAAAATCGGGAGAAACTGAGCTGCATGGACCCTTGGAGGATTCTCGGGATGAGCAGACAGCAGTTGAAGCCTCCGTGCCGGCACAAAGAAGGGAGAGGTAACACTGGAGTCGGGACAAAAGTGAGCAATTGGCTTGGCCTCAAAATACATTTGGAGGTGGGACTGGCTGAATAGAATGCAAGCAGTGAAGCAAGTTTATTCTGCTTAGCACTGGTACACTGTGGGGAGGGGGCGGTAGAAAAGAGAGTATGAGTGGAATGTGAGCTGTGAAGCGAGCATTCCACCCAGACAACTCCAGGAGCTATGTTCCATGAGAGCCAGGCTCTCATCCCTAATATTACTTAATTTTTCTTCTTAAAAAAAGATACAAGGACATCAGGACTATGCATTTTCACACTTCTGGAACAGTTGTGGTCCTGAAGTCCTTGCACGTGTTTTGGGTAGTATGGAAAAAAAGAGGGCAATACGATAGTGTGTGCAGGGGGGCAGCAAACAGGCTCGGAGTCATCTATGAGTTTGAACAAATATTAGCAAATAGGGAAGGTGGCAGCTGATTGGCAGGTAGAACATATTTTGCAAAGCTATAGCTGACCACTCACAAAAACAATAGATTTTGCGAAAAAGGATTGGGGAGTTTCTGACACTGAGGCATATTATTATTATTATTATTATTATTATTATTATTATTATTATATTTATTTGTTTGTTTGTTTGTTTGTTTGTTTGAGTAATAGCCAACTAAGTCATACACAAGAGTATACTCATTGAAAGCAACCAACTTAAGTTCGCTTGTTTCAATGGCTTGAGCATGACTTAGTTGGCTACCACCTCTCATATATAGTGTGGAAAACCACAGAGCGATAAAAGCAGTGCTTCATGGAGAAGTGCGAGAGAGAATAAATAAATGCAAACAAATAGGCAGCATTACTTTTTGGGATGCTGCATTTTAACATTGGAAATATATTAAGGGGTGGTGGTTGTGGGGTGCTTTATGCTGCCTCTGCCAGTGCACTCAATAGTCATGTTTGTGTCCCCTGCTGCCGCTGCCATCTGTGTGTTCAGTGGTCATGGGGCTCTTCATACACACTGGTCCTCCATACACAAGGGGCATCCTGGTCCATTCTAGAGATTCACATGCACCAAACATGGCTGCCAGGGTTCCGCCACATAGCCCCTGCAACTCTCTCTTTGATTCTTTAAATACTTCAATATTACTAGGGGTAGGGAAATAGATGTGCAAAATATGGCTGCAGAGGATCGTCTTCCCCACCTGCTCTGCAGTTATGAGTAACACTGAACTGGTTAAACAGTGTTCCCTTACTTGATGAGCATGTAGAACAGCTTATGGGGAACCTTTGGCCCACTAGATGCTGCTGAACTGCAACTTCCATCATTCTTGGCCATGCTTGCTCAGGCTGTTGGTCATTACAGTCCAGCAACATCTGGAGGGCCAAAGGTTCCCCACACCTGATGCAGAGGACACAAAAGGAAGCTTTCAGGTTGTAGTAGGGCACCCCTGGAGCCAGCAAACTCCCAACATGTGCTTGCAAGGGCAAGGGCCATGTTGTCTTCCCCAACAGCTGAGCTCCCACCATAGATGGTCAGTAGGAGAAATGGAAACTATGCTGAGGGTGTGAGGCAGGGAAGAGATTGTTTCCTTGATGTTGGCCCAGTGTGATGTAGTCAGCAACCACTCTTGATGGCTTTGTGCTGCTTGAAAGGGGAAAGAAAAGCCGAGAGACCAGAACCCAGGATCTCTGTCACTTAATACCATGCATATACCCTGCGCACTGAGCTGTCGCACTTGGTGGAGGAGATTGGGATATTCTTTATGGCTCTCGCTTTTCTATCCAAAATACTTGTTGCCTCCAGGCCACCCAAATAGTGTGCTTTTGCTCATGCCTTCCTTGTCTTCCGTTGATCTTCTGCCTTTTCCCCAAAGAGCTGGGCAGCTCATGCTGAAGCCTCCTGTAAGCTGTGTTGTAAAGAGCATTTTTTCTTATTTCATAAAATTTATGTCTCACTTAGTTGTTAAAAAAACAAACAAACCTCTTGTGTACACACCACCCCCATCTCTGTCTCTCTAACAAAAGAGAGACTTGAATCGTATTATTTGAATATATGTGACACACCCTCAAACCAGTAAAAATGAGTTTTGCATTTTTATTCTTCCTTAATATCTTCTACTTCATTTTTCATGTTTGTTTGGGTTTTTTAAAAAAATGCCTCACCTTTTGGAAGTTAATGAGAACTGGATTCCTTTTAGTCAGTGACCTATAAAGGATTCCCCCCGCCTTCTTTTTTTAATATGTCCTAATCCCAAGGATATGTTAATATGAAAGCGGATGTATTATTGCTAGTTGATTTCTATAAACAGACATGTTGAAACAATCAGGCCTCGCCTTATTTTTTTCTGCAGGTAAAACATGTTGTGTGAAGCCTGACAATTGGTTGCCCAACCAAACAACTTTTCAGATATTTCTTTTTTTAGCCATCAAATGCCAATCTGTCAGGAGAGAATGTAGTTTTGTGTGTTGCAACATTTTGACTAATAATTGGTGTGTCTTCATATTATGACTAGACTGGTATTCAACATAAACAGTACTTGCACTCAAAGAAAACATTTATGATTAAATTGTTAAAATATTTTGACAGTTTGCTTTAGGTAGTCTGAGCTCAGCTTTTGTGCGTTGTTGTAATTTCCTGTGGGGTTCCCCCCCCTCCTTGGTTCTAAATGCAAGACAAACATTTCACACTTGGCAGTTGTGACTGATCTCTCTGAGTTTATTTTATAAAGTGAAGCAAAAAAGGGGGGGGAGGAAGGGGATAGAAGATGGGCCTCCTGTTTTCTTTCTTTCTAAGGATGGTCTGGTGAGAATATGAAGAGCTTTTAAACTCTGTGACAGAAGAGACTCTGAAGTTGGTAGCTGGAGGCTTATTTTAAAAATCCCAATGTGCTATTTAGACTTGTTTGCCTCCTCAAATTTAAGTCATGTCATCACTGGTTTGGATTAGTTCTGTCTGCCTGCAGTTGGACCTGTACCAGATCAGCCTTTTGTTCCTGGAGAAAGGCAGCGGAAGACAGTCCAAGCCTCTCCCATTGGCATTGTGCATGCAAGAATCTAAGTAGGCGGCAGTTTTGAGTTACTTCTGCTAGCTTAATGTGGTGGCTTCTGCAGGAAGTATTTGATGATCCACACTTTTTTTGTGTGTCAACAGCTGTTAAAGGACTAGGATTGCTGTGCAAATTATAGAGAACTGCTGAGAGGCTTTCCGTAAAGTTTACTTTCATAGCCTGACCCAGTCACAAGAGCTTGAGATGGATATAATACCACCGCACCAGTGTAAAGAGACAGTTCTCTGTCCGGCAGGATCTCGCACATAATTGAATAAAGGGCGGAGAGCAGGTAACACAAAGGGCTTGAGATGGATACCTTCCTGTTGGTTAGATTTGGCCGGCTCCTTGCATCATACAGCCAAACCCCCTCTTTCCACACCATCATTCCAACAATCCAGCCTTCTTGCTGCCTTTCCCCTCTCAAACCTTAACAGAATGCATACAATGACACTATTGCCTACAGTAAGTTACTAGCAGCGTTCAGGTTTAGGAGCCATTCCGTGCCTAGCTCATATATCTAGCTTTCTAACACTGGTTACACTGACTTTTCAGTTCCCCATTTTGTGCCTTTTTAAAAACCTGAATAATAATATTGGGTGACTGTACAACTCAGCATTTATTTTTTTAAAAAACCAACTTTTTACTAATAAAAAGTAACATGGGAGGCACCCTCTTTTCTGCAATGCTGCTTCATAGCAACAAGAAGACAGATTATATTTTAAACTGGGTTAATTTCTTCCAGCAATGCTTAGATCCAAGAGGGTTATAGGAACACTGCAGGCTGTTTGAATGTTTCTGCTGCTATTGCAAACCCCTTCACAGCCCCAAAAGACACTCCTGAAAGTTGGGGACCCTTTGAAATAGCCTCTGATGCTGCACAGGAAACAGCATTTGGAGGAGAGAACACCCTGGTATAGATCTGGAAATCTTTGAGTGCACTTGCAAGTCTTTAGATTTCAACCAGATTGTGTTACAATTCATAACTGCTTTATCAAAGTATTCAGAAGCCTCAGAATGGCATCCAAAACTGTCTATGAAGTAAATGTTTTCAAGTAATCTTGCCCAAATACTTGCCTCAACCTAGTTTGGAATGTCTGACTTGTCAGGTTGACACCATATCCTTCCACACCTGCCCATACACCACTTGCTACCAAGCAGCAATGACCAAGGTTAGTACAGCTAGTCCAAAACAAGATGCTCAGCACTGACAGCCACAGCAGCCCATTCAAATCCACCTTTGCAATCCCCAATGTCTAAACCTCTCATCCACTTCTATTGGGATTCAAACAAGACTCTACAGAGAGCAGAGAGTCTCAAAAGAGTGTGATTTCCTGCAGGTTAGTTGAATTCAGAGGGAGGAATTCCACGTAGCACTAAGGAGATTGCTCAGTTCTCATTGCTTGATAGAATGGTCTCCCCTCTTCTTCTCCTCCTCCTCCCTGCCATGTCATGTGGGGAAGCAGAGGAAGGAAAGCCCAGTCACACTACAAAAATGCACAGATCTCCACTAGTGAGAGCAGTTGGTTAAATCCAACCCAGAAGTGATAAGCCTCTTTCTTCTGGATTGTTCATATCATTTCCCTGGATGGAAATGACATATTTTAAGAAGAGGAAAGTAACCTGTTTATTCTTACCCGGGTCATATTTGTTTATTCTTCTTTTTTTCTCCCCCCCCCCCCAGGACATTTCACCTTTAACAGGTGTACCAGAGGAGCATATCAAAACCAGAAAAGTTCACATTTTTGTTCCAGCCCGTAATGCCATGCAAGCTGGTGTTAACAACACAAAAAAATGGAAGATAGAATTTGACACAAGGGAGCGCTGGGAAAACCCACTGATGGGCTGGGCATCTTCGTAAGTATAAAATAGCTGGCAAGTTCCATAGCTGGTAGGCTGTTGAGTGCTATGGAGCTTTATTCTCTGGCCTTTTGAACCTAGCAAACCCTTCCACATTCTCTCGTCTGTCTGTCTTCACCATCTCTGAAGACTCCATCAGCTGATATTGCAGTGGGGCTTGGTAGACAGACTGTTGTAGATCTTCTGGCTGCCACTGGTTGTTACTGCTTAAATGGGACGTCGAGAGACAAGATTCTAATTCCAAGGTTCATGCTCAGTTTCTGCTAAAGCAGAACTGCCTGTGCCTCAAGAGGGCTTTCTTTTGCCTCCTCTGAAAGCAAGCAAGTTAGAAACTTTCAAGTACAGAGGCATGGCACTAGCTCTCTGCCTTAATTTCCCCATCTGTAATATGAGCACAATACTCACGATCCACTGTATTGAGGGGCTGAAAGATTACCAAGATAATGTACTGAAATTATTTAAATAAAACACACGAAGAGTTATATTTGCAATGTTCTTTGGGAGACCAGATTTCAAATCCCCACTGACCTATGAACCCATCAGGTGAATTTGAGCCAGTCGCAATCTCTTGGCTTAACCTACCTTGCAGGGTTGTGTTGTTGGGAGGAGAACATGGGGATAGGGGAGCCTGTATGCCATCATGCGCACCTTAGAGGAAAGGTGGGATAGGAATGTAGTAAAACAACAACAACCACCAAGTATTATTTTGGTAGCAGATTCATTCTGAAATTAGATTTTGGAGGCTCTTTCACTGCACATTTGAGAAGAGATCTTAGCAATTCAATGAACTTAAATTTCAGCAACAGTTACAATAAGTGTGTGTTGCAGTGACACTGATAATGGAGCTCACTCTGCTGCCCTAAATATGTTCAGTAACATATTTAGATTGCTGTCGCCCAAGGCAGGCTACAAGGGGCTGGAAAATACCTTCGATTTCCTTCTCCACCTAATTTGATACTGAGTGACCTCCAAAATGAGTTGGTGTATGTTTGTATGACAGTAGCATGCGGTGGCATCTCCACAGAATTATGTTCAATTCTGTGTTTAAAAGGCATGGTAAAAAAAACAGTCATGTTCACAATCAGTCTTTACATATAAAGTTAGGAAGTTAGTTCAATATCTCTAAAGCAGATAACTGAATATTCCATGCCAAAACACCGTTTTAATAATGATACAACTATGTCCTCCGTCCTCAGTGAAAGGGTCTGTTTCCCCATTTTGTGACCTTGGGATAAGTTTTTATATAAATTTTAGAAGCTCTATAATGTATGCATGTATTCTCATAAATTCTGAGAATTCACCGTGCTTCTCTTGCTGGCACAGAAAGTTCTGTTTTAGTTATTGTGGTGGGGGTATTTCATTCTGAAAAAAGATGTACTACATATGTTTAGCATTTTGGGTTGCTGTGGGCTGGAGGTTTGGCTAATTCAGAAAGTGGAAGGCTAGGAATTCTTGGCCCTTTTGTGGTTCAGCCTTCTCCACTCTAGAAATATGAAATGAGAGTAGAAAAAAGTAGATTACCTTTCACTGTTGTCTTCTTTTAATTTTCTGACACCTCAAAATGCATTCCCGTCTGCAGCTATTGGGGATTGTAGAGAACAGGAAGCCGGAGGCAGAAAACTTTTATCATGCCTCAAGTACAAATATTTGGTTAGAGATAGCCTGATTAAATGCTTCTATTATAAAGAATTATATTGCCTTGCTGCATTTTGTATTTTCAAGAGACTGGGAGACTTCTATTCAACCCTTTGGTTCTTGTGCTGTCCCACAATGTTCCTTTTTATCCCCTCCCCATGTTTTTTAATGTATGAAGCTGCCGGGTGATGTCAATTTGTTTACATTTATGAGTTTTTTATCTCATCCTTCATCAAATAAATGATCACAGGGCAGGTAGCATAAAATAAAAACACTAACACAGTAGCATTGAAACAATTAAAACAATATATCGTATTTACTCGAGTCTAATGCGCCATCGAATCTAACACACACCTCAATTTTCAAAACCTTGAAACCAAAGAAAGGTATTTGCTGATGATTGTAAATGTGCTTTCGAATCTAACGTGCACCTTAATTTCTGCAACATAATTTGGCCCAAAAAGGTGAGCATTAGATTCGAGTAAATACGGCAAATTGAGTAGACAATCCACTTCCTTCTTCTCAGTATGAATATCAATGTGCCAATGGTCATACCCCCATTAAAAGTCTGACAGAATAGATGAGATTTTAGCTGACACTGAAAACTAGCCAGAGTTGGCACCCAGTGTTATATCAAGGTGGAAAGTTGTTGATTGCTGGGGTGCCATCACTGGGTGCCACTCACAGGTCACTGAGGTGCTGAGCCTCACTTGGGGATGGGAGGAGGAGGAGGAACTCCCCAGTGGATCTCAGTACACAGAGGACACTCAGTTCTGTTTCTCTTTATCATCTGAATTGGGTGAGGCTGCGCCTGGACTTGGTAATGAGCTGGATGAGGACTAATAATCTGAACCTGAATCCTGACAAGGTGAAGTTGTTGTAGGTAGATAGTTTTGCTGTCCTGGGAGATGGCGTTTAGTCTTTTCTGAACCATTGTACTGACCCTGGGAAAGCAGTTAAGATCCAGCACTGTCATTAGAGGTCCAATGACTTCTGTGGCATACAATGTTTTTCAGCAGTCCAGCCACTTCCAAATGGAGGGAGGCTGGCCCCAGTGATCCATGCTCTGTTAACTGTTGCCTGGAATACTGCACAGTGCTAGTCCTTAATCTTTGAAGCCCTAAATGGCTCAGGGACTATACCTAAAGGAGCTCCTACTCCCATGTCAACATGCCTGTTTTTTAAGACTCTTTCCCTCCACGTAACTCTTCCATCACTAGTACAAAGACAGCCTGCAAGGAAGAGAGCTTTCTCAGCAATGAGACCCAGGTTATAGAATATCTTCTCCGCTGTCGGGACTAATTGTGCTCTTAAATATAACAGTGCCAGGCAGAACCATTTTTACCCCCCATGGCATTTTGATAAATGTGAGAATTGTAGTTTGTGAGTGAGAGAGAGATGGTGTGTATACCACACTAAAATCTAGTGTGATGGAGAGTGGTATTTAAAATGTTTTAAGCAAATAAATAACTAAACATTGGTATTTTGCAGCGCGGATCCTCTGTCCAATGTGTTGATGACCTTTTCTACGAAAGAAGCTGCTATAGCCTTCGCTGAAAAAAACGGTATGTGCAGACCACGCTCCATGCAGTGCTTTGGTGCCACACTGCCTGCTTCTTCCACTTAATGGGAAAGAGGACTCCATTGCTCTCCTACCCACCAAGTGCTCTACCCAGTTGTGCTCCACAACTATCCCTGGCAGGTTTCTCCATAATCATCATCATTTTTTATTTGTATGCCACCTTTCCACAGTTAAAAAAACAATGCTCAAGGCAGCTTACAGCATAACAAGATTTACGTAATTACAAAAGTCATGAAAAATAAACCACATCAAAAAATACACAGCCCAATGGGAAACAATTTCTACATAAATCAAAATCTAAAACTAAGAATACAGCATTAATATCACAGTTTAAAATGACATAGGTAAAAAAATAACAGCAGTTTAAACAAAAAAACAAAACAGAGCCCTATCTGCCCAGCAGCGGCAGTAGTCCTTTATAGAGCCCATCAGATCCCTCCCTGGGCCAGGTGGTGTGTGGCACCCAGCCTTGAATGCTCATGCCTAACTCAGGCATTGCCTTGTTTCCTGACTTTTGCTGTCCTAAGCCACATCTTCCCTAGTGATTAAGATTTCCTATGACTGAGCAGGAGGTAGCATTGCATTATTGTGCAACTTTGCTGGCATAACCAGATATTTTCAGAGTTGTCCATTCTAGTCCCCCATTCTACTGGAAGCATGCGGGATAATATATTCCTTGTGTTTTGCTGCCTGACCTTCAGAGGTGAAGGAACACAGTTGATTTTACAGACACCATAAGGATTAATTCTTTGCTACTGTGAGAAATTTGAATTTGGAAAAATAGATTACAATATGCATTTGCATACAGACTCATCTTTTTTAAAGGACTGGCTTAAGCCCTGTGACTTAAAGCACAATAGTTTGATGTGGCTCACAAATCAGTGCGGGGCACACATCCTTACAGCTTTGCAAACTGGGAAGCTGGCTTTCCTATACTGAGCCTGTCTAGTCAAGTTGCGTGGGATCAATTCCAGTCTGTTACCTCCGAGGATGTGGACTGGCTGCTTGGACGAATGAAACCAACCACCTGTCTCCTTGATCCTTGCCCATCCTGGCTTATAAAAGCTAGCAGGCTGGGCGATGAGCTTCGCAGGGTGGTGAATGCTTCTCTCTGTGAGGGAGCCTTCCCAGACCCGCTGAAAGAGGTGGTTATCAAACCGCTTCTTAAAAACCCGTCTTTAGATTATTATTATTATCTGGCTCTATTTATGTAAGGCTGAAAGTGTTCAACTAGCCGTCTTCCTAACGGAAATAAAACACACTTCAGATGTGTCAGTTTTCCCTAGCATAGTCTGAGGGCTTCCTGAGGAGGAGAACTTCTTGTAAGCATTTGCAGCTCCTTAAGTGTTGGCACAAAAAATTAAACCCTTTTATCTCTCTCATTTCCTGCAAATATTTGACAAGAAAACTTAGTACTCTACTCGCTAACGTGAAGAACCAAGAGTGTTGGCCTACAGCCCAGTGTAATGCGGGCGAGGGACAAGGTTTCCCCTCTGCCGTTGCCAGGGCACCTTTATCTTGGTCTACAAGTTTCACTAATTCCACAACTTGGCCTCCTGAGCACAGAGATTGGAGCTGCTTGGCAAGGATGCCAAATTATGTGCTAGTTTATAACACTCGGGGAAACAAGGGGCCATTAAACTCATTTTCACTCTCAAATTCTAGAGTCAAAAGTTGAGCTTGTCTCTAGAGGGATGAAGGCTAGTGTGCTAAACCCAAGCCTGTCTAATATCTTCCTTTTTAGCATATTTTTTTTTGCTTCAGGATAAACTTTCCTTAAACGAATCCCAGAAAAGAATTATGCTGAAGGTATTTTTAACTTACACTGGAAGTTCAGCTCCTTTTCTATTTGTAGGGTTTTATTTTGTGTGTGTGTGCACAGAGCATTTTTGCTCAACCCTGCTTAGTCACAGGAGGGCAAGTAGAAGCTCATGCCTACCTATCTGGGAGAAGGAGGGCTCCCTTGGGATCATGGCGTGGCAGGACATTAACCGGGCTAAGGGATAAGAGGGAGCTGGTCTGTGCCACTTCATTGATTTTTCCCTCAGAGAAGTTGCTGATTGGGTGATCTCTGGAAACATAGCTATTACCTCGGCCCAGTACAAAAGAGATTCTGGGTGCATAAAGGACATTTGAAATTGCATATACTGCCATTCCTTTTCATCCTTATTTGGAGGGAACTAGATGTGTGAAGTTGAACTGAGAGGAAGCAATCCAATCAGCTGACTTTTATTGTGGGGTTTCTGTGATGTGTGTGGTACATAGCGTAGTTATTTGGGTATGTTGTGTATGCACCTCGTCATTTTATGGCATGCTTACCTGGCCTGCAGGGGGTTGATGGATGGAAAGCAGAGATTGTCCATTAATGCACAGGTGGATCTGGTTTGGTGGAGAATTAAAATTATATTATGAAGTGGAATGTTTAATTTGGGTAAGGGATTGGAAAAAAAACTACCGTATTTTTCGTCCCATAGGACGCACCTAGTTTTTTGGGGGGGAAATAAAGGGAAAAAAATTTCCCTTTATTTCCCCCCCAAAAGCAGGTCGGGGAAACAGAACCAGGTCGAGGAACAGCGGGATGGCGGCGCTGCGCCTCCCTGCTGTCCCCCGAGCTTGTGGGGCTGGCCGATGTCTGCCTGGCGCGGGGGGCGCTCTGCTTCAGGGTGCCCCTCGCGCTGGGCGGCAGGCTGCTATCCGCAGCCTAGACATCCCTGCGGGACCTCCTGCAGGGCTGCCTAGGCTGCGGATGTCTTCCTGAAGCCTGGAGAGCGAGAGGGGTCGGTGCGCACCAACCCCTCTCGCTCTCCAAGCTTCAGCAAAAGCCTGCATTCGCCCCATAGGACGCACCCAGATTTCCCCTTCATTTTTGGAGGGGAAAAAGTGCGTCCTATAGGGCGAAAAATACGATAATATATTGGATCTTGAAAGTATTTTTCGCCCCATAGGACGCACCGGCCCATAGGACACATCAAGTTTTTTGGGGGGGAAATAAAGGGGGGGAATTAATTCCCCCCCAGGCGCTTGTGGGGCCGGCAGTGGGGAGAAGCGCTCTTCTCCCCACAGCCAGCCTTGAGATCAGGTCCGGGGACAGCGGGAAGACGCGCTGCGCCTCCCAGCTGTCCCCGGAGCTTGTGGGGCAGGCAGTGAGGGAAAGCGCTCTTCTCCCCGCCACCCGCCTTGAGATCAGGTCTGGGGACAGCGGGGAGACGCGCTGCGCCTCCCCGCTGTCCCCGGAGCTTGCGGGGCTGGCGGCGGGGTCTCCTCGCCGTCAGCCTCAAAACCACTTCGGGAGACAGCGGGATGGCAGCGTTCCGCCTCCCTCTGTCCCCCGACCTTGTGGGGCTGGCGCTGGGGCTCTCCTGAAGCCTGGAGAGCGAGAGGGGTTGGTGTGCACCGACCCCTCTCGCTCTCCAGGCTTCAGCGAAAGCCTGCATTCGCCCCATAGGACACACACACATTTCCCCTTCATTTTTGCAGGGGGAAAAGTGCGTCCTATAGGGCAAAAAATATGGTAAGTTGGCAAAGATATACAAATTGAAATCCAACCTCTGTTGGAGATGTGGTGAAGAAATAGGAACAACAATATATATGTGGTAGAGCTGTGAGGAAATTAAGAAATTTTGGATAGTAGTACACAAAGAACTAAAGAAGATGTTGAAAATATCAATAACAAAGAAACCAGAGACCTAGCTCCTTGGATTGATAGATGAAGAGATACCACGTTGGGGGGGAGGAATAATTTTTCTATATGCAAATACAGCTGCTAGAATAGTGATTGCTGCTAGGTGGAAGTCACAAACTATACCCACAAAGGAGGAATGGATTTGTAAACTAAATGAATGTTTTTGGCAAAATTAACTGCTATAATAAATCAGTCAAATCAAAAATTAAAGGAGTGGAAATGTTTTGATGAATATATGGCAAAATATCGCTCAAAAAAAGATACGCTAACATGCCTAGATTAAAATGTGAAGTATTGGATGGAAGAAAAATTAGTAAGAAAAGATAATAATAATAATATATAGATTTGAGAAGATTGTAGAATGCAAAGATTATTGTAAATTGTATAATGTGGAGGAAATCGAGTGGGAGGAAGGAGAAAAGAATATTATGATGGATTGAGGAAATAGAAATGTAAAGGTATGGGGGAATGGGGAGGACATGGTGTTGGCTTTGGTACATCTGTATTGTATTGCAATATGTGGGAACCAATAAAAGAAAAAAGGGGGGAGATTTTGGAACACAGAAATAAAGCAGAGAGAGAGAGAGAGAATGGGATGGGATGGAATAAGCAGCTTTATTTTGGAAGATTCGGTTCTAGAGAATACTTCTGGAGTTTCCCCTTGCTCATTATGTTACTCTTTCAGTGCTTATTATAAATTCAGCTAAAGGTTTCTATTGGTTGAAATATAGAAGAGCAGAAACAATAAAAGCACAATCTAATCCTGCACTGAAATCGCCTATCTGCTTCTGTCCCCTCTGCTTGGTTTCTTAATATGCCTTTCCTGAAAATGGGGTATTGTGCTCGTAGGAGGGCTTGATGTACCTTAGGGAACATAGGAAGCTACACTGACTGCCAGTGGCTCTCCAGGGTTTCAGGCAGGATATCCTTCCTGCCATACCTGGAGACACCTGGGACCTCTTTGCACGTGAAGCATGTGCTTTGCCACTGAGCTATGGCTCCACATGGGGCATATTTAGGTGACTGTCAGGATCGCCTGCCAAATACTTTTTCTAAAGGAAACAAATTAGCTCAGCCTTACAAACTTGGTCACGACAAATTTTCTGTATCTTTTGTAGAATATAACTAGACTTTAAGTGTTTGCTGTTGGTATCCTGTAGACTTGTCTTCTTGAACAGAAAACCAACCTTCATGGCTTATTGCAAACTGCTTCTGAAATATGCAGCTCCACCTCAGAAACACAAGTCCAAAACACACACTTGGGCACAAAAAAAGCATATGCATAAGGCATATATAAGAATGAAGGAAGCTTCCCTCCCTTCTACTCCCTGGTAGCTTTTTAGAACCTGCTCACTGACAGAGGTTGGCCGTGTTACACTTTTGCTGAGTATCTGAATAGTCTGTTCTCAAGATTGCCTGCCCTTCATTTAACCCTATCTATCAGCAAGAGACTCCCCATCTCTTTTCTGTGGTCAGCAGTTCCACCCCTGTATTATCATCATATGCAACCCCATGTGCCAAATCTGATGGGTGCAACTGGAATAAGGTTTACAGGGAGAGAAAACCCCTGCAAGAGATTAGTGTCCTTTGATTTCATCTGATTTTTTTTTTTTAAAGCAGTGGGAGAGTTGGCAGTGTCCCTGGTCTGCAGAGCAGCTGATTCTGATTAGAAGGCCGCTTAATAAATTCTCCCAAGCTCACCTCCTTGTCCTTCTGGCTTCCTTGTGGCATTGTGGTACCCTGCTACCATGCATATTTTCAAAACTTGGCCCGACATCAGAAAGAGAGGTGTAGATGCATGAGATTACAGGACTTCATGTGTCAACTGTTGGTGCTGGTCTATCAGCAGGAGCGGCGAAAGTTGGAACACGCAGTGCCTGAGATCTGACAAACCTGAGAACAGGTGGAGGTCACATTTAAGGCATATCTGTCTTAAAGGATTATTGTTCTCTGCCTTTTACAAAAGAATAAGCTAGTAATTACATATAGTATATCAAATATGTTGGTTATTTCTTTTTTGTTAGCTCTTAAAAGCTTGACGTTGCAATTGTTTGTGTTGCACTTGCTCTGTTATTGGGTGCATGTGTGTTGTTTAGAATTCTCTACATGTTTTTTCCTAGGCTGGAGCTATGATGTTCAAGAGCAGAGGATTCCAAAACCTAAATCCAAGTCTTATGGTGCAAACTTTTCTTGGAACAAAAGAACAAGGGTGTCCACAAAATAGGTTGGCATTGGCTGTCTCTGCGTCTGACTGTGAATAAAGTCAGCTGTGCTGTATTTATAGTCCATGTATAATACATCTCTTAATCTCCTAATAAATTTGACCTTTAAACTACTCATGCATCTTGTGGTGTCTATTTAAAATGTTTTTGATGTCTCCAATTGAACCTGTTACAAACTTCCCTATATTTAGAGAGGAGATTTGGGGTGTTCATACCTCTAGGAAATTGCTGTACGTGGAATTCATTAAAAGGAATGTTTGAAATGAGCTGCAACATTAAAGATCAAGCCTTGCCTTTTGGAGTAATTTTATAGTTCAATAAATGTCCATCCTTTCACACAGAAAGGCTGTTAGATGTTCCTCTGGTTTTTTCGCTTATTTATATAGAAGAGGTTAATCTGTTTAAGTGCTGGCAGCAGGCGATCTCTGCTTACTGTTTTAAGCAGTTTTGTAAAATGCATTTTCTCTGAGCATCTTCCAGTTCACTTCACTACAGCTGACTTCCTAGAAAGATTCCTTATCTGAAGACTAGCTCTGAAAGACTGAATTAAGTGTCACATTCCTATAAACCTCAGTTGCAGTCTGATTGAGAAAATATTGTAAGATCTTGTTTTTAGCCTTTGAAAGTACACTCACAGTAATGCTTAAGTACCGCAACAGAAAACTCTGCCATTGCCTGCCCTTGATGCACAACAGTAGGGCAGGCAGCTGCCAGGGACCTGACTATGCTGTTGCCATTGTGAGAGAATTGGGGAGGGGGTCATCCTCTTAGACAGAACCCAGTGTGTTCTGAGTATTACGGAGGAGGCAGTAGACCTCAAGGCAAAAACCCAGGGAAAATGCCATAGCCCCAGAGCCAAAACCATTTCCTGACTTTCCAGAAGCTAAGTTCATGACAGCAACGCCCAGTCCTAGCACTTTCCTGGGAGGTAGCATGAGCAACCGGCTCTGATGCTGTCCATCAGGATTACATGCCTGACCATTGGCTTGGACTGATGGGAGTTGGAATCCGACAACATCTGGATGATCAAAGGTTCTCCACCCCCTGCTATAGGAATCGATTTTTACCTCCCAAGAGCAGAGGCGAATGCAGTTCTAGTTCCTCGGTGCTTCCAGACCCAGCAGCTTTGAAGAGGCAGTTCTTATTGTCTCCTCCTGGTGCTCAAGCATGGGAACTGCATGATGAACATGTCAGCATGTTAAATAAGCAGGAGGAGATCAATGCACACCAAAATAAATAAAAACCCAAAATCAAATCACATCTGTAAATTAAGATTTTCTTATTAGGGCGTTGAAAATTGGTTGAGGTTTGACCAGGCTGCCCACTTCCTGACACTGATGGAGTTGTGATCCTAACTGTTGGGGAAGACCTAGATAAAGACTTGCTGACGCACCTCGACCCTGGGGCTCAGTGCAGGTAACAAGTTGCTACTGATGAAATTCTAATGACAATGATTAAAATCCTAAGCAAAAGGGTTGTGACGGGGTGAAATGGTTTTGGAGGGTGGGGTGGCTAGAAACCACAGTGGCAGAAGGTCAAGATGGGAGGCTGAACTTCTCATATTTGAACCCATCAGTGAAATCTTGGGCTGCCCATCACTAGCATTTTAAAAAACCCCAGTACATGCATGCTTAAAATGTGCCAAAGCTGTAGGGAGTGATTCCAGCTTCACAGCAGTGTTACTACACTGCATAGTTTTAATGGGACAATTTTAAACAAATGCATCCAGTAAGTGATATTGTGAAACAGAAAGCTAATCCCTCCTTTATCTGCAAAGTATTGGTGCAGGGAAGTGGAAGTCTATATTTAGACTAAGTTCAGCATCTCCCTTTTTTAATTTCATGATTAGGGGACTTGCTTGGCTTGAGCGCATCATTGGAGAGGTTATCTGGCAGTGTGTTAAAATGTGATGTTTGGTTACTGAACTTCAGCATCTGCCAAAAAAAGAAAAAGGCTTTATTACACAACTAACCCTCTTGTTCTGACCTCTAGGAGAAAGGAGGCAGTTTCCCAAACCAACAAGAATAGTACAGTATTCTTCTGGAACAGGAAATGCCATTAAAATTGCTTTGTAGTAATGCTGGAATTATCAAAATTGCTTCTTCCCCACTGAATCCAATTATGCCGCGTTTACACTGTGCTGCCTCTTGTTCCGCCCTGTCTTGTTCACTGAACTGGGGCGGTCCAGATACTTACGGGATTTCATTCAGCCCTCTAATACAGTGTTTGGAATACTATGGCATCATTAAACTTGGGACTAAGCCCAAGAGAGACTTGAATGTCTTAATCCAGAGTAGTCCTCTTATTTCTATCAATGTAACTTTACAAACCTGGTTAACAAATTGGCAAAAGATGGGTGACCTGGTCCTACTATAAAGCAGTATTTGGGTATAGTTTATGTGTTGAATAAGTCACGGGTTCACTGGCTGACAACAGGTAAAACTTGTAACACTAAAGCAAAGTGTTCTGTTGGGGGGAGGTAATGAATAAAGCATACATTCAGGCAGATTGAATTAAACCTTGTGCAAATGTGACTACACTGGAGATGAAAATTCTGGCAGCCAGGTGACAAGCAGGTGGTCACATTATTCACAGAGAAGCAGCTTTTCCACTGTCCTGCCTGCTAAAGAAAGGGGGAAGGTAAGCCGCCTGACTGATGCTGGGAGCTACAGAAGAGCTAATGTCGATGCCCTGGAAGAGTAGGTGATGTCCCCTCCAGATGTTGGACAACATTTCCCATCAGTCCCAGCCATCATGGCCAAGAAGCAGGGATGGTGGGAGTTTTAGCTGATCAATATCTAGATGGCACCATGTGGGCGATCCCTGGTGTGCTGTCATAATCTCCATTACCAGCAGGTCAACAGTAACAGAAGCTAATGGAATGACACATTCCCACCCTGACCTCAACATCACTTACCAGACATTTTATGCAGTGCTTGCTCTCATATCGGCTGTGCAGGGAAGAAGGCACCCATCGGAGGGCAGAGAAAGCTGGGATGTCATAATGATGTCTCCGTACACAGTGGACAAATGGCTTTCCCATTCAGGTCAAATCACACTGCCTAGGAAAAGAAAACAACATTTTTTCCATCACTTTCCAAAGTCCTAGCGGTCAGCATGTAAGCATGTATATGTCAGAGGCTTTGTAGGAGTGCGGTAGTTCTTAGTAGTAGCTCCGAAACTGAAGATGCTGAGCAACACTCTTAAATATGGAGAGCAGCTAATGCAAATGTTACAAGAGCTGGAAAAATTAAAATAGGCCAACCTGCAGGGATTTTATTAAATCATTTAATAATTTGGTATGGCTGATAATTAAAGATACCCTAGAATAGCACTTATATTTAAAGAAATAAAAGGAACATGGGTTAACCATAGAGTGGTTAGTAAAACTTCATTAGTAAGGGAGTCAACAGCTTAGATAAATAAAAAACCCCAATAATAAATGCTTTTATGTGAAAAAAGTAGCAAACACTTAAAGCATAATTGGTTTAGCGTTATACCAATTTAATTTGCATATGTAATACCCTGCTTCACATATTACCCAGGAACTCAGGTTTCCTGTTTTGAAATAATCCATTTAACATGCAGAAGCCCTAAAAAAAAAAATCAGGTTAGATACAGGATAAATATTACCCCCATTAGCTCAGTGGTAAATGACTTCCAAACAGAGTCTTAAGTATTTTCACACAATTAAATGTGGTGTAAACTGTATGTTCTTAAACTAAGCACTAGAACTTGTAGATACCTTACAGGAAGAAAGGAACAGAGGCTATTACATTAGAGGCTAATGTAGAAATTCTCATGTTTTCACATGCACTTGTTCCCCCCCAAAATCACAGGTGAGTCAAGGTTTTTTTTAAAAAAAATCCAGGCGGAAATTGTTTTTGCAGCAACTATGAACTATTTTTAAAATGGGTTATTTTAGTTTTCCATGATTTCGTAAAGAAGATTGTGGCATTCTTTGCATACCCCCTTAATGAAGCACTTGTTCCTCGCAATGACTTGGTGGTTTCCTGCTATAAACATTTCTAAGAATGCAAGGTTGAATACAGCTCATTGAAATTAAGTGAGTAACTGGACAAATGACTCATTGCTTCGCCCTTCAACTTTGCGATGTTAACACAAAAAGCAAGGAATATGTACTTTCATGTAATTTTTTGCAATCAACAGCCACTAGCTTTTAAGAAGAGGTGTACACAAAGCTCTTAGTCAGTTTTTGACTGCTTTGTTACAGTATTTCAGATGAATAGCAGTTTTTCACTAAGGCCACTCTCACCAAAAAGCCCAGCCTTCCACTCCCAATGGACAGCCGCCGACACCAGTAAACGCTTATAAACATGTTCGGCCCAACACCATTTAGAGATGGTTGTAATTCGGTGGTAGATAAATTATTGAAATGAATAAAACATGCTTACTAGCTCTGGCAGATCTTTGCAGTCCACACAGGAGAAGTTGCGAGTGGAGCAGAGATTAGGAGCTCCCCTGCCCCATTTTAGCATGAATACAGCTTTGGTTGTTGGGGACTCAGCACCTAGCATTCCCTGCCCCACTCCATGTCATTTGGCTGCTATTGGGGGACAGGCACAGAAGTGCTGAGTGCATCTATCTCCTATCACCCATCTGCTTCAGTGAGGTGGTAGCAGCAGATGTAGGTGCAGAAAATGTAAGACTGGAGACCTGCACATTTAAGATACTGCACAGCTTTATCCTTGAGCCCCCAGGAAAAAAAGCTTTCAATCTCATTTACTTTGGGATAAATGACATGTTTTCTCTAGCTTGTGCCCAGTGGTACCTTGAGTTACAGATGCTTCAGGTTACAGACGCTTCAGGTTACAGACTCCGCTAACCCAGAAATAGTACCTCGGGTTAAGAACTTTACTTCAGGATGAGAACATAAATCGCTCAGTGGTGGCGGTGTGGCAGCAGCGGGAGGCCCCATTAGCTAAAGTGGTGCCTCAGGCTAAGAACAGTTTCAGGTTAAGAACGGACCTCCGGAACGAATTAAGTTCTTAACCCGAGGTACCACTGTACTATCAAAAACGATATATGGGATCTAAACTAAACAGCATGCTTGAGTCCTCCTGATGTTAACCTAACTTTTCCTAGCTCAGCCTTCACTAATTAATGTGGTGCATGTTGATGAAGGCTGATCTGACTTGTCTCCTTTGGGGTTTTCACCTTCCACTGTGAAAAGTTATTGCTGCTTAGACTGTAGAATATAACTGAGACCCAGCAGGAACAAGACTAGCCATATGGACCAAGGGAGACAGGCCTTGTGAGATTGGGGGTGGGGTGGGGGAATGCAGATTGTGGCCAAGAAAACAAGCTGAGAATGGGTTTTGTATGTGTGTTTGTTTACTATCAAAAGGGAAAAGCACTCCTGGTGAGGCCTGCCCCACCACTGTTTACATTCCATCCACTTGAAAGTTGGTGCCCAGCATCTCTATGCAGCTTGCTAATCTGATCATTATTTGGATGCAATTACCAACCCAATGGATGAAAGAGAAAGGGAAGCAATCTGTCAGAAACCCAGGCTGCAGGTGACAGGGGGATCTATCATTTGCAACTGTACAAACAAACAGAAATGGGGAAGGGTAGAGCATCTGCTTTGCATACAAAAAAGCCCCAGGTTTGCATCTCCAGGTAGGGATGGAAAGAGACCCATGGCCTGATAATCCCAGAGAGCGTCTAGACAACACAGCACTATATAGACCAATGGTCTCACTCAGTATAAGGCAGGTTCCTAAAAAAAGAAATGCAAGGAGGTCTTCGGCGATCACTTGTAGCCGAGTAAGATTGTCTTCCATAAGCACAGCTTTAACAGTGAGTCTGTAAGTGACTGGAGGCCAATTCTGGATCCACACATCCTTCCACAGTGGGGGCATAGGTTTCTGGATAGGAGTTGATCAGGGTGAGGGTTTGCCAAGCGTGCCTTCCTCCTAGCGCATTTCTCCCTTTCATCCTGAGTTCGAGCGTCTTCAAAGCCCACGACACCTTGGTATAGGCGGTTCTCCAACCGGAGCGCTCACAAGCCAGTGGTTCCCAGTTGTTGGTGTTTATACTACATTTTTTTAGATTTGCCTTGAGAGAAGAGTCTTTAAACCTCTTTTGTTGACCACTTTGGTCATTACACTTTCCATTTTTAAGTTAGGAATAGAGTAGTTGCTTTGGAAGACGATCAGGCATCCGCACAACATGAGCAGTCCAACAAAGTTGATGTTGAAGCATCATCGCTTCGACACTAGTGATCTTTGCTTCTTCTAGTACACTGACATTATTTCGCCTGTTTTCTCAAGTGATATGTAAAAATTTTCAGAGACACCGTTGATGGAATCTTCCGAGGAGTTGGAGATGGCATTTATAAGTGGTCCATGTTTCACAAGAAGAGTTTGGATTTGATATCCCGCTTTATCACTACTCGAAGGAGTCTCAAAGCAGCTAACATTCTTCTTTCCCTTCCTCCCCCACAACAAACACTCTGTGAGGTGAGTGGGACTGAGAGACTTCAAAGAAGTGTGACTGGCCCAAGGTCACCCAGCAGCTGCATGTGGAGGAGTGGAGACGTGAACCTAGTTCATCAGATTACGAGTCTACCACTCTTAACCACTGCACCAGACTGGCTCTCTCACAAGCATACAGTAAGGTTGGCAGTACAATAGCTTTGTAAACAAGCATTTTGGTTTCCCTGCGAACAAGGTGGTCTTACCACGTTGAGGAAGCCCATGGGTGCAAATGGTGCCCACCATCCACCCAGAGCAATTCTAGCTATTTAAAGTGCCTTTGAAGTCACACTGACCTGTCACCATACATTTGCCGAGCTCTCTGATCCCCTTTAAAATAGCCCTTGGAAACTCACCTCTGCACGCGCGCACACACAGAATTAATGGGGTGAAGACAGCTATGGGTGATACCCAATGCAGTGTTGTCCTAAACCATGAATGGGGAACCTGTGGTCTTTCAGATGTTGCTGACCTAAAACTGTAATTATCCCAGGACATGAACCAAGCCATCTGAGATGGATGAGTGCTGATGTCTGTAGTGCCACAGGTCTGTCCCCCCGTCCTAAATGATAGTGCTTCTAGTTAAATGGTGAACCACCACGGCTTCTGCCCTCTTCCATGTCCAGTCTGAAAGAAGCGCCAGCAAAGCCTGGTAGCCAATACAGAGACTGAGATTATTTATATTACTTACACATTATATTATCATTGAGACTAAAACTTTATATATACATACATACATACATATACAAACACACCTATTAGACTTTCCAGGGGGGGAAAGGAGCACTGCTTCAGAGCTAAATAAAATTATTTCCAATTGCGGAGTCAGGAAACATTTGAATGTGTGTGATAGCATCATGAATAATGCTAATGAAGCACGTTGTATTAAAACTAACAAAGACGGGAGCATTCTTAAAGATCTGTTCTCTGCCAACCACACAAACACCTCGGTAATGAAGTCTGCCACCATTGTTAAACTCTCTCTCGGGGACTAGTAAACTTGCTGTTCCGCACATAGACTGTTGTAGCCCCGTAGGCAATTCTAATCTTCACATAATTGTAATTACGCCAGTTGTGAAGTGAGGAGGGTATGCAAGCTGCGAAAATTTCCTTTGTTGAGTCTTGTTCAGTTGAGTCAAAGGCAAAAAAAAAGTATTTGCTTAAAAGACAAATTGAGCACTAAAGAAATATTTTCTTTGGAGTTGACATCCAGGATTAATGAACATTAGTAGTGATGTAAGGATATAGTTGTGAGCAAAAATCACATGGCTAAGGTCACACATTCAAATGTCTGATGTGATCGCCTTCCATCAGGGACACCTCAGCCCAATTCAGACAAAAGGGTTTCTAGGAGAATCTCAATGTTTCTGGGCTCTACCAGCTCAAACTTCCAAGTTGTGATATATGATCACCCTTTTCTGTTTTCCTGCCCCAGTAGCATATTATCATCTCCTTCTCCCTTTCATTGATCAGCCTGAAGCCCTAGTTCAGGCATCCCAACTTGGCGCCTTCCGAGTGTTTCAGATTACAACTCCTCTCATCCACCACAGCTGGGCTCTTTGGGGCTGATGGGAGTTGTAGTCCAAAACACTCAGAAGGTACATTCTACAAATACAAGCTGTAGAATGAGGGGACCTGGAACTAGGAATCGCCTACACCTGTGTTTTCAGCACTGAACCAAAACAGAAAAACAAAGGCTGTGTAGAGCAACATATAAAGTGCACGCGTACACACACACACACACACACACACACACCTGCCAAAGAATCCAGGGGAACTTGGGAACACAACCTGCACCATCTTTGCCTTGGTGGGAACATGACCTGCAACATCTTGTCAAAGGTTATAGGACTGGTCATCCCATGTCACATTCACACGATACATTTAAAGTACTATGATACCACTTTGAACAGTCATGACTTTCCCCCAAAGGATACTGGGAGCTGTAGATTGTGAAAGGTGCCGAGAGGTTTTAGGAGACCCCTATTGCCCTCCCGGGATGCGGGTGGCACTGTGGGTTAAACCACAGAGCCTAGGACTTGCCGATCAGAAGGTCGGCGGTTTGAATCCCCGCGATGGGGTGAGCTCCCGTTGTTCGGTCCCTGCTCCTGCCAACCTAGCAGTTCGAAAGCACATCCAAGTGCAAGTAGATAAATAGGTACCGCTCCAGCAGGAAGGTAAACGACGTTTCCGTGCGCTGCTCTGGTTCGCCAGAAGCGGCTTAGTTATGCTGGCCACGACCCGGAATCTGTACACCGGCTCCCTCAGCCAATAAAGCGAGATGAGCACCGCAACCCCAGAGTCGGTCATGACTGGACCTAATGGTCAGGGGTCCCTTTACCTTTAACTATTCCCCTCCCAGATATACCATTCCCTGACTACTAAGCCACTCCGTGAAGTGCAGCTCTGGGAGGGCAAACCTGTCAGCTGCCCCAGAAACTCAGGACATCCTGTTTTTCCTGCAAGAGTACAATGGCCATATGGGGTTCCTTGCTCTGAAGTGATTTTGCCCTGAAGAAAGGGGGGTTGGTCTCGTGTAGTGCGCCATGTGCCTCAAAAAAGCACTTTTTCAGACCTGGAAGATGGTGTCCCAAATTTGGTTGCATTGTTTTGGAGCCCAACTCTTACCAAACCACAGCTCCTTTTAGGAGATGCCATGACTATTTACAGTGATATACTGTTTATGGTGTAAATGTAGCCCAATTCCCAGAGAGGTCAGGATGCTCGCCTGTGAGTACCCAGAGCCACCCTTGCTGCTGCCTCCCTGTACCCCAATGTAATTTCCTCACCTTAGAAGGGGTGTGTGTGGAATAGGTGTTTGCAGAGCCTTATTCTCAGCAGGCTACACATCCAATTCTGCTCACAACGATTGAAGGGGGGGGGAGCTGTTTGCCCTTAAATCTTTGTGACATCTCTGCTGCAGATTCCTTCCAGTCAAATGAACTTGGAGCTCTCTGCAGGTAAAGTATGCAATCAGTCAATGAGCCAGGTTTTTCCCCGCCCTCCCAATACATAGGTTTCATAATTTCCTTTTAAAATCTACATTAACCTCTCTGAAATGTGAGCTTGCCAAATGACTGTGGGACAGGCTGGAGAGTAGATGATACAACACTGAGCTCAAGGTGCATGCCAATGTACACACAGGACTTGTGTACATGGAAGTTTCCCCCGTCACTTAGAGACAGTGTGGCACAGTGGTTAGTGTGCTGGGCTGTATGACCTGAGAGGCCCGGGTTCAAATTCACACCCAGCCATGAAGCTCGATAGGTGATCTTGGGTCAGTGCCTCACTGGGGTTTTGTGAGGATAAAATAGGGAGACAAACTATGTAAGCACCCTAAGCTCTTTGGAGGAAAGCCGAGATGCAGAATTAATTAATTCACATGGCTTGGGTCCAGGCTTCCTCAACAAATCTGCCCAGGTGCTAACATCCTTGGGTGAGCATCTTCTTAGCCCCATCTATAGCAGAAGCACGGCTGCTGGTGACATTGTTTGCTTTTGTGTTTTCTAAAGCTGTTTTTAAATGTTGCACTCCCAGTTTGGGAGATAAAGGTAAAGGGACCCCTGACCATTAGGTCCAGTCGTGACCGACTCTGGGGTTGCAGCACTCATCTCGCTTTATTGGCCGAGGGAGCTGGCATACAGCTTCTGGGTCATGTGGCCAGCATAATAATAATAATAATAATAATAATAATAATAATAATAATTTATTATTTGTACCCCGCCCATCTGGCTGGGTTTCCCCAGCCACTCTGGGCGGCTTCCATAGAAACCAAAAATACACTAAAACATCACAGATTAAAAACTTCCCTGAACAGGGCTGCCTTAAGATGTCTTCTGAATGTCAGGTAGTTATTTATTGCTTTGACATCTGATGGGAGGGCGTTCCACAGGGTGGGCGCCACTACTGAGAAGGCCCTCTGCCTGGTTCCCTGTAGCATTGCTTCTCGCAATGAGGGAACCGCCAGAAGGCCCTCGCCGCTGGACCTCAGGGTCCGGGCAAAACGATGGGGGTGGAGACGCTCCTTCAGGTATACTGGGCCAAGGCCGTTTAGGGCTTTAAAGGTCAACACCAGCACTTTGAATTGTGCTCGGAAACATACTGGGAGCCAATGTAGGTCTTTCAAGACCGGTGTTATGTGGTCTCGGCGGCCACCCCCAGTCACCAGTCTAGCTGCCGCATTCTGGATTAGTTGTAGTTTCCGAGTCACCTTCAAAGGTAGCCCCACGTAGAGCGCATTGCAGTAGTCCAAGCAGGAGATAACTAGAGCATGCACCACTCTGGCGAGACAATCCGCGGGCAGGTAGGGTCTCAGCCTGCGTACCAGGTGGAGTTGGTAGACAGCTGCCCTGGATACAGAATTGACCTGCGCCTCCATGGACAGCTGTGAGTCCAAAATGACTCCCAGGCTGCACACCTGGTCCTTCAGGGGCACAGTTACCCTATTCAGGACCAGGGAGTCCTCCACACCAGCCCACCCCCCGTCCCCCAAAAACAGTACTTCTGTCTTGTCAGGATTCAACTTCAATCCATTAGCCGCCATCCATCCTCCAACCGCCTCCAGGCACTCACACAGGACCTTCACTGCCTTCACTGGTTCTGATTTGAAAGAGAGGTAGAGCTGGGTATCATCTGCATATTGATGGACACCCAGTCCAAACTCCCTGATTATCTCTCCCAGCGGCTTCATATAGATGTTAAAAAGCATGGGGGAGAGGACAGAACCCTGAGGCACCCCACAAGTGAGGGCCCAGGGGTCTGAACACTCATCCCCCACCACCACTTTCTGAACACGGCCCAGGAGGAAGGAGCGAAACCACTGTATAACAGTGCCCCCAGCTCCCAGCCCCTCTAGACGGTCCAGAAGGATGTTATGGTCGATTGTATCAAAGGCCGCTGAGAGGTTCAGCAGAACTAGGAAACAACTCTCACCTTTGTCCCTAGCTCGCCGGAGGTCATCAACCAGCGTGACCAAGGTAGTTTCAGTCCCATGATGAGGCCTGAATCCCGATTGGAAGGGATCCAAATGGTCCGCATCCTCCAGGCGTGCCTGGAGTTGTTCAGCAACCACGCGCTCAATCACCTTGCCCAAGAATGGAAGATTTAAGACTGGGCGATAGTTGGCCATACTGGCCAGGTCTAAAGATGTTTTTTTAAGAAGCGGTTTAATGACCGCCTCTTTCAGCGGATCTGGGAATGTTTCCTCACAGATGGAAGCATTCACCACCCCACTGAGCCCATCGCCCAGCCCTTCCCGGCTTGCTTTTATTAGCCAGGATGGGCAAGGATCAAGGAGACAGGTGGTTGGTTTCATGCGTCCAAGCAGCCTGTCCACATCCTCGGGGGTAACGGATTGAAATTGATTCCATGCAACTTGACCAGACAGAGCTCTAGCACTCTCCCACCCCAGCCCTGCTCCCACGGTGGTGTCTATCTCCTTCTGAATATGAGTGATTTTATCTGCAAAAACTTTGCAAAATTGTTGCAGGAGATCTTGGGGTCTTTACAAGGCCCCAGTGGTAAAGGTGGTTCCATTAAATTGCGAACCACCTGAAAGAGTCTCCTGCTACTATTTTCCGCAGATGCAATAGAGGCGGTGAAGAAAGTCTTCTTCCCCGTCGCTATCGCCACTTGGTAGGCTCGACGTTGAGCTCTAACTTGTGTCCGGTCAGATTCAGAGTGAGTTTTCTGCCACCAACGCTCTAGACGTCTAAGCATGACTAAGCCACTTCTGGCAAACTAGAGCAGCGCACAGAAATGCCGTTTACATTCCCGCTGGAGCAGTACCTATTTATCTACTTGCACTTGGACGTGCTTTTGAACTGCTAGGTTGGCAGGAGCAGGGACCGAGCAACGGGAGCTCACCCTGTCGTGGGGATTTGAACCGCCGACCTTCTGATCGGCAAGTCCTAGGCTCTGTGGTTTAACCCACAGCGCCACCTGCATCCCAGTATGGGAGATAGGTGGGATATAAATATAATAAACAAGCAAGCAAGCAAATGGGAAGCAGGGCAGCTACAGCTATGCATCCCTTTGTGCTGATGTACAGAGTGGTGTCCCTTCAGCCAAAGGGAAGAAAGAAAACCATTGTGGCCAATGCAGCTTTTTTGCATGTACTGCAAAGCTTTGAAGTAGCAAGCGCCCAATAAATGCAAGAGAGCTACATTTGCTTCAACCAGACACACTCAGGAGAAACACAGCTGAAGCACAAGGAAACATTTCGAGGAACGCACTGAGCATGGATCTTTCTGGTTGTAACATATTGTGCCCTGGCATTAAGAATAAGCAATTCCTACGAACTATTTTTAAATGGCTTTTCCTCGAAGACCGGCTGAGCAGCTGTGGCCCAACTCTGACTCAACAGTTTAATTGTGCACAACCAATAAAATATGTGTTTACAACCCATCTGCAATATGCTGTGCTGTCAGCATACAAAACTAACCAAATGTGCCAGTGTCTCCTGCCATTAGGAAGCAGAGCAGGACAATAAATAAATAAAACCACAGCGCTTGTGCTCCATATTAATCTATATACAGTGGTACCTTGGGTTAAGTACTTAATTCGTTCTGAAGGTCCGTTCTTAACCTGAAACTGTTCTTAACCTGAAGCACCACTTTAGTTAATGGGGCCTCCCGCTGCTGCCGTGCCGCTGCTGTGCGATTTCTGTTCTCATCCTGAAGCAAAGTTCTTAACCCGAGGTACTATTACTGGGTTAGCGGAGTCTGTAACCTGAAGCGTCTGTAACCCGAGGTACCACTGTACAACAACTACCTCTGCTCTTTTTTTTAGAATGGGGTACGAGCCACGGAACAGTGGCAAAAGGCCCCATCTTCAGTCGCCAGCACGTCCAGGTAGGGCTGGAAATGTCCCCCATCTGAAACCCTACAGAGCTGCTGCCAGTCAGTGTAGACAATACTAAGCTACATGGAACAATGGTCTAGCTCAGAAAATGGCAGTTTGCTACAGGCACTCTTAAGCATATATACAGTGCTTTAACTCTACAGCACTTTTCCTGTGTAAGAGGTTGTGTGAGGCCCTGCGTAAGACCAGGGATGTGAGGAGGCAGCAGTTTCCATTCTAATTTCTGTTCTGACCTGCCTTTGTTCAGCGCTGTTTCTGTTCTCCTGCAATTCATTTCCCACCAGACACTACATTCTTCATCTCTTCTCCTGCCCCTCACAGCTTTTATAGCCCACGTATAGTAGGAGTATTTAAAATAAGGGTCATCATAGCGTCCTCTTTTTTGCTCTTCAAAATATGGCAACTCTACCCTACTCGAAACCCTGGAGGGCTCCTGCTAGCCGGTGTAGACAATTGCCAGCTTGATGGACCAATGATCTAGGTACAAGGCAGCTGCCTATACTATGAATACCCACTTCAAGAAAAAGCATACATTGAAAAGGAGGATAATCCCTTTACCAACTCAAACTAACAAAATGAATTTCAAGAAGGACAAAGAAGTTATGCACTTAGGCAGATGCAACAACAGCAGCAAGACTACTCATCGCGAATATTGGAAGACACAGGAGCTACCCACATTGGAAGAATGGCAGATGAAAGTGATGGACTACATGGAATTGGCAGAAATGACTGGCAGAATTCGTGACCAGGGAGAAGAGTCGGTGGAGGAAGACTGGAAGAAATTTAAAGACTACCTGCAGAAGCACTGCAAAATTAAGGAATGTTAAAACGATGTCTGATGGAAAATAAGTGGTATTGGTAAAAAGATTTCTAAGAAAATGTAAATAAGGATTGATAACTGGAAAATTGATATTTATAATAGGTTAATATTTTGAGTGAGGATAAATGTTAGAGGGTAAGGATTTGCTGAATTTAATATTTGAACTGGAATACAAAATGGGAGGTGTGAGGAGGTCAAGAAACTAGTGAATGAAATATAAGATTTGAAAATATTAATCTATTTTCTGTTTTGTCTTTTGGCTTTTCTCTTTGTTCTTATTCTTTCTTTTTTTCTTTCTTTTTCTCTTCTTTTGCTAACTGTTTTTTATTGTGTATTCTTTATGTGTTTTGTTTTTATATTTTTATATCTTAGTAGTTTTTCTTATGTTTAAACTCTGGAATTCTTTATTGTTTGTGAAACTTTAATAAACATTATTATTAAAAAAATATATGCACTTAGGCAGAAATCATCAAAGGCACAAATATGAGGGGCATCTGGTTTATTAGCAGTACATGTGAAAAGGATTTAGGGGTCTTGGTAGACCACAAACTTAACATGAATCAACAGTGAGATGCGGCAATAAAAAAGTGAATGCAATTCTAAGCTGCATCAGCAGAAATATAGTGTCCAAATCAAGGAAAGTAATAGTACCGCTCTATTCTGCTGTGGTCAGGCCACACATGGAATACTGTGTCCAGTTCTGGGCACCGCAATTTAAGAAGGATGTTGACAAGACGGAGCATGTGCGGAGAAAGGCGATCAAGATCATCAAGGGTGTGGAAACCAAGCTAGCAGGACCAGTGGTCAGGGGTGATGGGAATTGTAGTCCAAAAACATCTGGAGACCCAAGTTTAGGAAACCCTGGACTAGACGATCCTTGAGGTTCCTTTCAACTCTACAGTTATTTGATTCCATGCCCTGCTAACGCTCAGATGGCTGGAATGTGTTCTACGTGGGGCAGCCCTTGAAGGCAACTTGGAAATTGCAACAGGCCTGAGATGAAACAGTCAGATCACCATTTAGAAGCAATATAATCCCCATTTTAAAACAGCTACACTGATTGCCAGATTCTGGGCTCAATTCAAGGAGCTCACATATGGCAATGCTCATCAACTTGGGGGGGGGAGCCAGTGTGGTGTAGTGGTTAAGAGCGGTAGTCACGTAATCTGGGAAACCGGGTTCGCGTCTCCGCTCCTCCACATGCAGCTGCTGGGTGACCTTGGGCTAGTCACACTTCTAGTCACACAGAGTGTTTGTTGTGGGGGAGGAAGGGAAAGGAGAATGTTAGCCGCTTTGAGACTCCTTAAAGGGAGTGAAAGGCGGGATATCAAATCCAAACTCCTCCTCCTCCTCTTCTTCTTCTTCTTCTTCTTCTTCTTCTTCTTTTACAGGAGGGCAAAAACCCCTTTGGCCTCCAGCAGTTGACTCCAGTGCCTTAGTTTGTTAAAGGTGCTGAGAGTTGTTAGGAGACTCCTATTCCCCTCACAGAACCACAATTCTCAAAGTGGTTTAGCAATCAATCCCTCTTCCCAGGGAACTCTGGGAACTGTAGCTCTGCCGGGGAGTAGGGGGTCTCCTACCAGCTCTCAACACCATTTACCAACCACAGTTCCTGCGATTCTTTGGGGGTAGCTGTGACTGACTAAAATGGTATGATACAGCTTTGAATGTATAGTGCAAGCAGGATTGGGCTTAGGTTACCCCCAAGAAATGGCTTGAAAACCTCCCAACTTAGGTAATCAATTCTGTTGTCAAGCTGCTGATACCATTTTTGTTTTAAATGTTCAACCCACCCTCTTGCAATGTAAGTCAATTAAGAAGAGTTTGTATTTGATATCCCGCTTTATCTCTACCCTAAGGAGTCTCAAAGTGGCTAACAATCTCCTTTGCCCTTCCTCCCCCACAACAAACACTCTGTGAGGTGAGTGAGGCTGAGAGACTTCAGAGAAGTGTGACTAGCCCAAGGTCACCCAGCAGCTGCATGTGGAGGAGCGGGGAAGCGAACCCGGTTCACCAGATTACGAGTCCACCCCTCTTAACCACTACACCACGCTAGTTCTGTTTTCTGCGACAGCAAAGAAGTCTTCTCTTCTCTCAGCTGAACGTGCCCAGATCCTTCACCCTTTCCTCATGGCAGGACTCATCTCACATACCTTTGCATCTCTATTGTCCTCCTGTGAACTCGTTCAATTTGCCTTCTAATGTGCAGAATCCAGAACTGGACCTAGAACACCAGAAATAAAGTGGAACGACTGACTTCCTGTGACTTGGGAAGCGGCAATCTGTTCACGCAGGCTGAATTCACGAGCCAGTTTTTGCATCACACTGATGACTTGCTTCGCCTTTTGCACATGGGGTTGTCTTCTGGCAGTAAACCAGCAAATCCCCCATCCCCTTTCCTTCTCCAACAAAAACATGGACCAGAAACACTGAAGCAGAATACTGGATCCCTAATTCTGGTGCTCCCCATATGTGTCCGCTAGACTGAAGATGCCATAATAGAGACTCTGTTGGTACCCTGGTACTATTTACCGTATTTTTTGCTCTATAACACGCACCTGACCATAACACATACATAGTTTTTAGAGGAGGAAAACAAGAAAAAAAATTCTGAATGAAACAGTGGATGTATCATTTTTGTGCTTCATGCTGTGGCCACAGACATGTGATTTGACAGTGAGTTTGGGGTAGCCCAATGCAAAAATCCTGAGAATCCATGTGGATCTGTGCTTTGTAACCACGTTTTTGCACCATTGTGGCCCCAGGCAACAGTGGGTGCGTGATTTTTTTGGTGCAGGTTGTAGCCATAGACATGCTATGTGATCTGATGGTGAATTTGGGGTGACCCTGAGGCAGAATGCAGGAAAGCAGCAGCCTCCTCTACAGCTTTCCCTCCTCCGTGACGCGGGATCTGATTTTTGCCTCTGCACTCGGGCCAGTCTGCTCCAGGGACCACACATTCGCTCAATAACACGCACAGCCATTTCCCCTTACTTTTTAGGAGAAAAAATGTGAGTGTTATAGAGAGAAAAATACAGTAAACAGTTTATCTGCAAGTGGCTACCCAAGGAATACAGTCCAAGGCAAGGTGGGCCTTTTGGTCTGAAGCTGCTCTTCTGTTCTTCACTGCTGGGCAAAATGACCACAGTGACAGGCCTCCTTCCATGCATTTCAAACACAGAGCAGTCCTTTCCCTTTCAAAAGGAGCTTTCTACACAACAGCGTGTCAGGCAGCAGAGTCACACATCATTCATTGCCTATGGCACATAAAATCTAATGAGAGCCAATTAGAGGCATTGTCTGCACAGTTCTGGCAGAATCACTAATGGGGCTACTTATATTTTGGGATCTCTGTTTCAAGAAAGGAAGATAAAACACGCCACCGTTCATTCAAACATCATTTACCCTTTTCTGCTTCCCCACATTTTAAAAGACAAAACCAAGGCATGCCGCTAGGAAGACAAAGATTCTGCCCTCAAGTTTCCTTTAAAAATGCAAACAAAAACAATTTTTGAAACAAAAGCAATTTATTTTCATTTCTTTAAACCTACTGTGGCACGCTTGCTGTTGTTGTTTGAAACATTTCGCAATCTGATGAAGTGGACTGCGAGTCAATCAAAAGCACGTGCATAATAATAATAATAATAATAATAATAATAATAATAATAAAACAACTTATGAAATATGCGAAGAGAAATGAAATGACACCTGACGCATAATTTGATCTTATTCTCATTATGTCATACCGCCAAACAATAGCAAGCGCCTGGCAATTAAAGGAACTGAGTACCGTCTGCCTTTGAAAACAAATGAAGAAATGCGACAGAAACATTTCTCTCTCATTGTCTCTATAGAATACTTTCCCCGCTCAATGCCAGGGACACTCCCCCTCCCTCCATTCCTTTCTTATAAGATCTCTCTGTCACTTCAGAACTTGTTTTTACTGTTCCATCCCCTCTTTCTTCACCTCCTCTCCCCATTGCTGCTTCTTCATCCTCCCACTGGTTAGCTCCCAGCTCCACCCATCAAGATATCATGTGAGTCTGTGATGCAGGAATTCAATAAATTCAGATCAAGGCAGTAATCTTGTTGTAAGACCACCCCCCTCCAGTGAAGATGGTCTGGGCCCAGTTTCAATACATGGAACTGTCTTTACAATTTCATAGATCTTTCTAATTAGTTTCTTTTCCTGTCCCTTTTTGGTTTGTGACCTTTATCGTTTCCTTTCTCCAATGTACACCTTAAACCCTATGCCTTCTGTACTTGCAAGGAAATTGCAATGAGATCTATTTTAAGTTTATTTTAATAGATAGCTAGCTTGCCTTTTAGGTGTATTATACTCTCTGAAGTTGTCACAGCAATGCAGTATAATGCAATGCTAAAAATTCTAATGTTTACAATAGCAATAAAGCCATTAAAATATATATTTTTAAAAAACATTAGAACATTGAAATAACATTTTAAAATAATTTACTCTGGATAATTTATGCACAGCACTGAAGCTTTGAGCTCATATATTACTTTTTCTAAAGTGCTCACTATATGAGAGACATTAACTCGCTCGGTATTGCAGTACCTGGGGATACGGAAGGAATTAACATTTTCATGTGAACCTAATTTGTACTTCCCAAAACTATTTGTGAACTGGAATGCATATATCCTTCCACAGTAGCACTTCTCTGAATTTTGTGATACAGCATTCCAATGTGTACAAAGCTGTGAGTATTGGAAGTGTGTATAAAATGCACACGTTATTGAAAATAATGTGTTGAAGTGCATTATACCAGAGAAAACTGCTTGCAAAAATGTGTATATTATGCAAAATGGCATACAAAAATACATACATTTGGAGAAATGCACACTTAAATGCTGAAAACATTTCATCTTTAAAAAAATAAAAATAAACAGATTGATGTGAAAATATGGAGAACTAAACATAAGACTGGAAAAGCTGAGACAAATCAAAACATACAGATTTACCCATCCACAGTGATAACCCTTTTAAGGTAACCAAGTAAAATCAGACAAACATGAGCTGGAGTCAGAACATCGCCAATTTATGGATCAAACATTTGTCCCTTTCGAAAGATGTACAATCTGAGACACACTTTTAAAAAATGTGCCGATTATTTTTAGGTTAGCTGTATGCTACTTGGGGTTGCACCCATGAATGCTTATTCTTAATATAAATACTTTTTTTAAAAATGCAGATGTCAGGCACTTTATTTAAAAAATGGCTTTTCCTCTTCAATCTCACACAGGAGGAAACAGCCCTGATGCATGTACCCTCTCCAAACAAATCACGTATCGTAAGTTATCTTCAACTTACTGATGACCCTTGGGAAACGAGAAGCATATTGGAAGCCTTGCACGCCATGGCAGAAGAGAGGAAGGGAAGTAGTGCCACAAGTGTAAACAAACTATGAAACACGCAGTTACGGCGTTTGGTGTAAATTGCCCACATCTCTTCCATTCACGTTTACACATATTTTTGTGCCACTCGTGGGACACAGAGAACATCTGCATTTGTCTTGTCAAGGTTTGCAGACTGCACTGACGAGTGTTCCTTCCACCCTTGGTAAAGGTAATTTGGGGCCCAGCACAAAAGGGGTTACGAGAGGGGGGTATGATAGGAGGAGAGACTTAGCGGAAAGAAAATAGCCGGACACTCTCCCCAGCTTGTTTGATGGAGATGCGACCTGGCAGCATTGAAAAGCTTCAAGATTAATGGAGAAAAGGGGGAATCTGACAGCTTTTCCGCTGGTTTCACTTCTTCTGGGTGGGCCGATTGGTCTTGAATGTCACTTGCTACTTAATCTTGTGTATCTGAAACAGACTGACGTGTTTGGGGAGCCCTGCTTGCTCTGTATAGACATCAATTGGTGAGGCAGATAAAAGGAAACTGCCTTGAATCGCTCTCTTATGCCTTTTATAGAGCAATTTCTGACAACAAAATAATTAGTTGCCCCAACCAATGAAACTATCACACTCAGGATGCTCCTCTCTAACCCCCAAAGAGAAGGATTCCCTGTTTATTATCCTTCTTACAATAGCTTTCAAAATTTGTGCTGCATCCCAAAAAATATCTCCTTGCTGTTTTCAGGGGGTTGGGGGAGGAATCCTCATGTACAAGTCTCTGGAAGGTTGTAGGTGGAAAGATTTACAAACTATTATGACACAAAGACCTGCAGAATTGACTGCCTTACAAAATAGCACCAGAGCACGGATTTTGAAAAAAAATAAAATAAAAAGCCCATCTTACATGTGTCCGGGTGGTGTTTTCCTTTTTATATGACATATTAGAGAGAAAGGGGTGCATGCCAGGTGACAACTTGACAAACTTGGGCTGTCTGATAATATTTTGGTAATGGACAAACTTTTTCTTTTTCTTTAATCTCCCACTATCACCTACAACAATTGTATACTGTTTAAATTTATAGAAGCACAGCTTTTGGAAGAGATAAAGCAAAATTCCTTTTGGAGTCCCTAGTTACATTTATCTTTTTTAGGTATTTATCAACTGCTTTTCCAAAATTCAAAGTGGTATATGGACTATAAAAACCACTGTAAAGCGGAATAAATACAGTGGAAATAAAAAGCTGATGGCATAATACAAAGAAGCAACAGAACAGAACAAAATCAAGCAAACAACATGCTGGGGGGAAAGCAAAAGTTTTACAACTTCTTCTAAATCCCAACAGCGGTGTAGATTTTAGTGTCCCTCAAGCAGAAAGTTATAGAGTTTGGAGGCTACTATAGTAAAGGTTTTGGGTCGCATCCAGAGGTTGTGCATGCAGAAGCAGCCCACACAATTGGTCTTTCTCTTCCACTCTGCAGTCTTCCCTGCAGTTGGGACGCGGGTGGCGCTGTGGTCTAAAACACTGAACCTCTTGGGCTTGCCAATCAGAAGGCTGGCGGTTCAAATCCCTGTGATGGGGTGAGCTCTCATTGCTCTATCCCAGCTCCTACCAACCTAGCAGTTCGAAAGCCTGCCAGTGCAAGTAGAGAAGTACGCGCTGCAGCAGGAAGGTAAATGGCGTTCCTGTGCACTCTGGTTTCTGTCGCGGTGTTCCGTTGTGCCAGAAGCAGTTTAGTTATGCTGGCCACGTGACCCAGAAAAGCTGCCTGTGGACAAACGCCGGCTCCCTCGGCCTGAAAGCGAGATGAGCGCCACACCCCATAGTCGCCTTTGACTGAACTTGACCACCCAGGGGTCCTTTACCTTTACCTTCCCTGCGGTCTACCCCTACAATCATTCCCCTGCCCCATGGTCTGCTGAGCAGTGCATACAGAACTACAGGGCAAGGGAGAAATAATTCAGAACTGCTGGATGACTCTTGATGTAGTGAGAGGGGAAGGAGTGAAAATAAAAATGGATGGATTGAGCTGCCTTCCACTAATTTAACCATTGGAAATTAACTCTCTGGTCTCAGCTGCTACCATCCTTGCTTGTCCCCAAAACAGAACATTGTCAGGTGCCCTCCCTTATGCGTTGTGCTTTCATAATTAAAGGTGGGTTTATCTCTGCCTTTACCTGGAGGTTGTGTGGGTAACAGTTGGCTGAGTTATATTCCTGTGCAGGAATCATTTTGGAGAAAATCTGGCCTTTTTTTAGGTCATCCTCCTTGGTATCATTTTATGTGTCTTTCCCAGCCAGTCTGTTTCTTAATGTTTCTAGTCTTTCTAAAATTTCAGCTTGGATTGAGGATGGGAATGACCAGAATTGACTTATTAGAGTGTTTTTTTCTATAGATCCAGTTACAGATAGGTAGCCGTGTTGGTCTGCCATAGTCAAAATAAAAAAATTCCTTCCAGTAGCACCTTAAAAACCAACTAAGTTAGAGAAATTTTTCTATAGAGATATTGTCCTTTCGCTCACTCACAGGGCATTGCAAATCATGTAAGGGTGTGCTTTTCCTTTCGGGGTCTGTTTATGATGACCAGACCAGACCTTTTGGACCCAAACCTAAACTGGTCTGCAGGCTCTTACAGCGATTTAGAGCATGTAATGTTTTTTCCATGAATCGCTTTATGAGACTTCCAGCATTTATGGCCCAGGAGCACCATTCAGCATCAGAGAATGCAAAGGAAGTCCCGGGCTCCATCCCTGTTATTGCTAGTGGTTGTTTTGAAAAAGAGTAGGCGGGACATAGACTCATAGAATGGTAGAGGTGGAAGGCACAGCAAGGTTCACCTAGTCCAACCTTCCGCAAAGCAGGAATCTCAACTAAAGCATCCATGGCAGATGGCCATTGACCTCAACATGATGGGAAAGCTTTGTGACTGAGAACCTTGAGAGCCAACAGCAGACAAAGGACACCCTGCTGAACTAGATGAACAAACAACCTGACCTAGAATACAGTGGTACCTCAGGTTAAGTACTTAATTCGTTCCAGAGGTCCGTTCTTAACCTGAAACTGTTTTTAACCTGAAGCACCACTTTAGCTAATGGGGCCTCCTGCTGCCGCCGCGCCACCAGAGCACGATTTCTGCTCTTAACCTGAGGTAATATTTCTGGGTTAGCTGAGTCTGTAACCTGAAGCATATATAACCTGAAGCGTATGTAACCTGAGGTACCACTGTATAGCAAATTCCTACCTTCCTGTGGCTATTATTATTATTGTTGTTATTATGCACTAAGAGACTGATCTCTTAGGATGAATAGGTTGTTTCCCCACCAAGGCCAGCCTGCCCTCAGCCAGCCCCCACGTACCTGCCTCCTTACTAACAGCCAATCCCCGGTACAACCGAAATGCGGTTTGAAAGAAGCAGTCCATTGCAGGGTATCTGGTGCCCATGATAGTTTTTCTGGTTTACAAATGTGTCCAGGGGCTCAAAATGGTTGGTGACCCCTGCAGTAAAGGTTGTAACATGTTTAGGGTATGTCTGAGTTAACCCTTGTTTTCCATCTGTGAACCCCCTCCCTTTGTCCTACAAATAAAGTAAGCACCCTGACCTATAAATAAAGTAATCTCAATTTTGAGGAATTTAGTGAAGCCCATGGTGTGCCTTCTTAATGGAGATTCCTCCCCTACAGATCTCTCCTATGGCACCTTTCCCTTGACCCAGACTACTCAGTTATAATGCTTAAGGGAACTCAAAACCAATCTAAGAGAATATTGCAAGGAAGGGTGGTGGCAGTAACCACAGCTAAGCAGAAATTGAGTATATGCAATTTATTTATTTCACAATGGAGAGCCTCTTAGGTCACAAGGGAAGTAAAAAGTGCCTTTGTAGGGCTCCAGTTCTATGGCGATGCTTACCTATAAGCAAAAAGGAGATGGGTTGTGCCTTGAAAAAAGATCAAACTTTGAGTTTTGTTGTTTCTACAGTTATTTTTAAAAAAAAAGATCTGTTGAAGATATGCACCTGCCACTTCCATGTTTATACTCTTATCAGGATAGTTCTGGTAGTGAAGAGAACAGTTGTCAATTCAATGATGGATCACCAGCGTGTTAACATTATAGACCTGATTCCTTCTTTTCCCTCTTCCAAAAGAGGTATTCCCAGACATCCTCCTATTTTTAAACAACCAGCTGTTCTCCTAGCTAATTGTGTCCCTTTAAAACAAAGCTGCGGTCAACCCCTGATGTTTTTGAATACATGGTGAGCGGGCAACTTCAAAGACCCTGGAATTTTGGGATCTGTTTTATTTAACAGCAGAAGCCCAGGAAACATCTGAAACGCAAACATTTCCGTATTTTGTGTGCTGCTGTGATAAGTAGGAATTTTTAAATTGCTGCACGATTGTATGCAAATCTTTCCCGCTACATTTTCCACTTAGGGCAGGAGTCATCAATGTGGCACCCATGGGGGCACGCATATCCACAGGGGCCCTCCCCTGTCACCCATAGTGCCTCCTCCCTATACAGTTGTATCTTGGTTCTGGAATGCCTTGGTACTAGGACGTTTTGGCTCCTGAACGTCAAAAACCCAGAAGTGTTCCAGTTTTTGAACATTTTTCAGAAGCCCAACATCCGACGTGGCCTCCAGTTGAGTGCAGGAAGATCCAGCAGCCAATTGGAAGCCATGCCTTGGTTTTCAAACTGTTCTGGGAGTCGAATGGACACCCGGAACGGATTAAGTTTGAGAACCCAGGTTCCACTGTACTGAAGTCAGGACTGAAAGAAGCAGTATATTGAGGACAATAGAATAAGTTGTGGTGCATGCTTGATTGTGGTGTGCGTGTTGTGTGGTGCCCACAACAGGTTTCTCCACTTCACAAATGTGTCCAAGAGCCTTTGCCTTCCAGTGAACACGGACAAACATTTTACTGTGTTGTAACATAAGGTTACCAGATTTTTTCCCCCCAATGAATCCAGGGACACTTTTCAACATCAATGGATTTTGTATGGGGACTGATTTGTAAATCCGGGGACGTCTGGTAACCTTATTGTAACATACTATGGAATACACACAACTACTTGCTAGGCAGGTCATCTCTATCATTCTGCCAACCAACAATGAGAATCTGATTGCCCTACAGCACCCGAGGAGCAGCACAGGGAGGTCAACATTGTCTTGATCAGTTTGGGTAACATAACACTCACTATACTCACAATCAAAGGCTATTTTTCTACCTTTTCTCTAGGACTTGATGTCAAAGGATGGGAACAGCCCTAGAGGAATACAAACACTGCTGGACACACTACAGTTAGCCTGACTGACTGGCCACCTAGGCTGTTGCTCAGGCTTAATTTCTGATTTTTCCCATGTGTGCAAGCTCAGCATGAGGCCTTTTCATGGTTTCTGGGCAGAAAAATCAACCTAGCAACCAGAAAAAGAAATTCCGGTTGTTTTCCACAATCAGTTTCCTATTAGTTATTCTTTAATAGAGCAACCAGCTGAAAAGTTTTCCTTTGATTGTCTGACAGGAAGGGAAAATCTAAAGGTAAGGAGCAAGACTAGAAAGAAGGTCCCTCAAGGAGGAGTTTAGAAAGAAAACACCCTCTGCCCTTTCCTAAAACATTATATTGTGCACTGGCTCTGTTTCTAAACCATCCCCCACTTTCTGTATTGCTGCTGTTGTGATACAAGATTAGCAGTGTTTTTTGAGCAAAGAAGCTCCACACTAGTTTTTAATACAGTGGTACCTCGGGTTAAGAACTTAATTCGTTCCGGAGGTCCGTTCTTAACCTGAAACTGTTCTTAACCAGAGGTACCACTTTAGCTAATGGGGCCTCCCGCTGCCGCCGCGCGATTTCTGATCTCATCCTGAAGCAAAGTTCTTAACCCAAGGTACTATTTCTGGGTTAGCGGAGTCTGTAACCTGAAGCGTCTGTAACCCGAGGTACCACTGTATCTTAGTAATAGCACAGAACATTTTGTTTGTTTTACAGCTTTTGGTAACCCCTTGTTCACTGTAGGCTTGAAGTCTATTTTTAAAAAACGAACATGACCTTTATATAGTCCATTCTGGAGGGTGAAGTTCACGGCCTCTCCCTTCCATTGGCTTTCCAGTTCACATCCTCTCCACCAGTGAACTGAGGGCCAGGGTTGTGGTTGGTGCTATGTGCCTCCCCTGTCAATGCTCCACCTAGAAATGTAGCTGTGCCACCAAGCACAGCTCTCCAGTGATAGCTCAGTCGGTAGAGCATGAGACTCTTAAACCTAAGGCCGTGAGTTTGAGCCCCACATAGGGCAAAAGGTTCCTGCATTGCAGCGGGTTGGACTAGATTACTCTCAGGATCCCTTCCAAGTTTACAATTCTGTGATTAGAAAGGCGGCTGGATTTGCAAACCAAATTCAGATTGTGGGGACGAGGGCAGAACTTGTCAGCCTTAAATGTGGTTAGCCTCTCTTTGCTGGTGTCACACAAAACAAGGTGTAACAACTGAAGGGAAAGGGAATTTCCTGCTGAGAATGGCATGGGTGCAAGTTCCAAACCGTGGCATGCAAGGAGAAAGCATTACAGTATGTCTGCTGCACCAAGAAATAAGATATTTTAACTGCACGTGTAAACTTTTTAATTTGGACTCAAAACCAGTTAAAATATTTTCTGACTGCCTTTTCAGAGATTTTTTTAAAAAAATGCCAAGTCACCAATATAATTCATATATTCAAGTTAGGCAATGGCATTAGAAGTACTGGCAGTAATTCATGTAAAAGGTGCTCCCTCATTCAACTTAGGCAGTTATGAAAAATGATCAGTTTAGCACTGAAAAACAGCAGAGAAACAAACAGGGAGGATTTCTTATTTCCTCTGTTCTTGCATACGGGACTTCTGTGGGTGGTGCTATCTGATTTCAAATCTGCAGGAAAGACTACCACATCTCCCATCCCCGCCGGCAACTCATTTGCACTTTACAGTTTTAATATCTGCAAATATAGGCGCGCGGCACTCTTTTGACATTTCAGAACCGGAGGCAATTAAAAAAACAAACCACAAATGCCCTTGACCCTTCTAATTGGAATGTCTGGACGCTGTAATCGTAAGTTACAAACATGGCAGACTTTATCCTGGATTCTAACGTATTCCAACACGCTTCATTAGGAGAAAGAGATTAAAAATGGATTAAGCTGCAAAATATTCTGGGTTTTTTTTTTCTTTCTTTCCAACCAAAGTACTCACTGTCTTGGCCTACCAAGGCCTCATACACTACACACGAATCAGCCCATCTGTGTACAAAACCTGAATCCTTGTGGCCCCTCAGAATTGTGGTTTTGCTGTGAAGATTTGCTATATGGTTCAGTCAGTATATACAGCGAGCTCCTTTTCTTGGATGTGAGGGGGAGCAATTGGGAGGACATCTTCCCTGCATTTTGTATCTTCCAGGCTATGAAAAGGTTTTAGGCCAGGCTGAGGGGAGCCTCAGACCTGGCAGCTGAATAACAATCTTATTACAACTGAGCTCAGAATGTCTTCTGCCTTAAATTTCTCAGTTCTCAGCTGGTTTTCCTCAGAACTGCTTCCTATCACTAGCTGCAGTAAACTGGAGATATTAAAAAATGTGGTTTTTATGCTGAGGTCCATCCACCTGTGTGTATTATTTTTTTGCGCTGGTTCAGATATTAATATCGTTATTAAGTGGATATTTCAAAGGGTTTTATACAGTATTTATACATGGAGGCGAAGGTCAATTCTGTGGCCAGCGCAGCTGTTTACCAGCTCCATCTGGTACGCAGGCTGAGACCCTACCTGCCCACGGACTGTCTCGCCAGAGTGGTGCAAGCTCTAGTTATCTCCCGCTTGGACTACTGCAATGCGCTCTACGTGGGGCTACCTTCGAAGGTGACTTGGAAACTACAACTAATCCAGAATGCGGCAGCTAGACTGGTGACTGGGAGCGGCCACCAAGACCACATAACACCAGTCTTGAAAGACCTGCATTAGCTCCCAGTACATTTCCGAGCACAATTCAAAGTGTTGGTGCTGACCTTTAAAGCCCTAAACGACCTCGGTTCAGTATACCTCAAGGAGCGTCTCCACCCCCATCGTTCTGCCCGGACACAGGTCCAGTGCCGAGGGGCTTCTGGAGGTTCCCTCAATGCAAGAAGCAAAGTTACAGGGAACCAGGCAGCGGGCCTTCTCGGTAGTGGCACCCGCCCACCAGATGTCAAAGAGAAAAACAACTACCAGACTTTTAGAAGACATCTGAAGGCAGCCCTGTTTAGGGAAGATTTTAATGTTTGACGGACTATTGTATTTTAATATTTTGTTGGAAGCTTCCCGGAGTGGCTGGGGAAACCCAGCCAGATGGGCGGGGTATTATTATTATTATTTTGGAATGGTATTTACCGTATATACTTGAGTATAAGCTGACTTTTTCAGCACATTTTTTATGCTGATAAAACTCCCCTTGGCTTATACTCAAGTGAGGTGGGTGCCGGAGGAACGAGCAGCCCAAAAGGAGGCCTTTCGGGCTGCTTGTTCTTCCTCTACCGCTGCCACCACCACCAGGTTTGTGGTGTGGTGAACCGGCTTATACTCAAGACAATAAGTTTTCCCAGTTTTTTGTGCTAAAATTAGGTGCCTCGGCTTATATTTGGGTCAGCTTGTACTTGAGTATATACGGTATATATGTTTGTAAGCTGCTTGGTGGAAAATATACTTGAATGATAAATCCATGAAATAAATAAATTCACCCATACATAGACCACTTTGGTTTCTACTATCGTGATAATGCTGGCTTGAACCCAGATTTAATTTTCACTGCAAATACAGTCTTCCACACCAGTTTGCTTTGCTGTGGACCTGCCACCAGATTAAACAAACTGCAGTCAATCGTTCATTAATCAAAAATTAAATTTGCACATAGATTAAAAACAATAGTTCTATCAGCAAGAAGGTTGTTTTTTAAAGCAAAATGTATGCTATTTTTTGTTTGTTTGTTTGTTTCTATAGCACATGCATGTGAAACAGTAGACATCCTCTCCCAAGTTTGTGAGAATGACAGGGACTTGCCTCTTTAAGATAGTGCTTGCCACCTGTAGCTTTAAGATGCACTTGTATTATACATGGTATTTTAAAAAAAATAAAAATCTGCTGTCCAAGTAATCAGGAGCAATTTTTAGGCAACTAAAAAGCTTTCGAAACAATTAATTTAACCAATTATTTGCTGAACCTTGCAACTGTGCTTTGCTACTCTCTTCTCATTCAAAGCTCACCTCTCTCGTGTTTTCCTCTTTCTCCACCCAGGTTGAGCCTCGTTCTCCCTGCCACCCCCTCCTCGCCGATGCCACCCCTCCCTTTCCTGTTTCAGAGGATCCCCAGGTGTGGGGTGTGGCAAATGTTTGGCTTTCCATACAGAAAAACAAGCATTTGGTGACGTCCTGATCACCCGAGGCCAGACTCTCAAAACAAAGCCTGTGTCGAAGGAAATGTCTGCTTAAAGACTTTGGTCTGGCTCCTGACTCTGGGTTCTAGCATAGCAGATTATATACGGTTTAAGAGACGGTTAACAAGTCTGGAGGTTTAATCTGGTCCTGTTCGCCGCGCATGCCAAGAAATCTTTCCCTCCCCTGCAGTTCTCTACCTCTTCACCATGTGTTTTTCATGATAAATGGCCAGTTTTCATTTTATAATCAGGAGATAGCTGAAGTTCCCCAGAAGCTCTCCTAATTTATTATGTTTGTTAAAAGCTTAAGATCTTTCCAAACTGCTCATATTGCATAGACTTTCACTCCCTCCTCGCTCTTTTTTGCCAACCTAGTCTCTGGCCGCCCTCCCCTCTGCCCAACCAATCCATCTAGTCAAAAAGTGGAACACCTCAGGCATATATTTTTTTACAGACTTCTTCAAGTTTCTGTCAAAGCTGCTCTGTTTCATCAGATAATTCGCAGGACTATATTTACATAGGAAAGAAGTTGTCCCAAGCTGATTTCCCCCCCCAGCAGACTTGTATTGTGATACACTGTTTTACTCACAAGTAAACCCCACAGCTTATCTTCCAGCAAGTGTATTTACAGTCACAGAATACATGAATAGATGAATCTAAATAATAATAATAATAATAATATTTTATCCCACCTCTTCCCCAGAATCAGTATTCAAGGAGGTTTCAAAAAATCAAAACACGGATAAAACCCAGAAAGGTAGAAATCTATAGTTTAAAAGATTAAAAGTATTTGAACTACAATAGAATCAAAACAATATAAAAAACAACCCTATTAAAATACAGATAGTAAAAGCAGCACAGCACTATTAAAAGCCCTTTCCTTAAAAAGAGTTCCCCAAAACCTGTTGGAATAAAATGGTCTTCACCTGCTGGTGGAAGGAGAACAAGGAGGAAGTGTATCTAGGAAGGGAGTTCCAAAGTCTGGGAGCAGCCACTGAAAAGGCCCTGTCCTGCATCTCCACCAAATGTTCCTGTGACGGGACTGAGAGAAGGGCCTCTCAGACCACTGGACCATTTTGGTCAGTGCTATCTTCCACTGAACCTGGAAACTGATGCACTGAAACATATGCTCTACCCTTGAGCAGTTGCTTCTCCCTGGCTTAGTGAATTGATCTTAATGTCATGACTCAACTTGTTTAAGTCACTCTGAAAGGGCTTCTGGGATCTGTAGAGTGGTGGCCTAGATGTGCAATGGAACATTCTCAAGAGACTCGTCTGGGAAGGCAAACTCTACTGCATATAGTATGTTTGTGAACTTCATCATATTAATATACTTCTTCATACATCTTAGCCCTTAAGTCGGACAAATAGCATGTTTGATGGATTTAGTCTACTAAGTCTTAAACTCAGTTCCCTCAAAATTGAGGAAAGTGGCCCATAATCCAATTACGTACAGCAAAAGATGTAGCATGAAGGACATTGTTGTACAGTGGTTAGACTGTCAGACCAGGGATGCAGACACTCAGGGTCAAATTCCCATTCAGGCATGAAGTTCACAGAGTGACCTTGGGCAGGTCACTGTTATTTAATGTATTTATCTGGCACATTTCTTGCCTGGCCTTTAGATAACATGGAGTATGGGTAATCATGTATGTCACCTTGAACAAAAAGTACAATAAATAATGGCACCATGTAACATAACGCATTGCATGCGAAAGTGTGCCCTATCAAATGCCCATTGACAGAACCATCAAGCAGCTGCAGACATGGATAAAAATTGAAATATATTGTCAGATTTTAGGAAAATGGGACAAATGCTCTCTGCCTTCTACAATGATTTATGGATGTCTGGAAGCTGGGAGTCTCTTTGAGCATGGAATGACAAGTGAGAAGAACTCGCTCCACATTTTCACTAACTTCATATTGCGTGGGAAGGGGACTTTTGAGCAGGGCCTCTCCTCCTGTTCTGAACAGGTGCTCCCTAAAATGTGCCAAGATTTTTTAGTGATGCATTTTCTGGTGAGGACCTGTTCCCCTTCCAAGAACACTGCATACCTTGGAAGAATAACACCCCATCCTTTAAGCAGCTTTTTTGCCTCCTGGCCTGAGGCAGATATTATTCTGTCCATCCATTCATCGATCTTACCTTCCGCTTTTCATCCTGACCCATTTCAAATTAAAACAGACCATAGCACAGAAACACACACATCACAGATGAACGAATGCACAGGAACAACTACTAACCACTGGCAAGGTAACTTTTGCTCTGGCAACATGTACAAGCACATGTAGAGCATTATGTTAAGTGGGCCAAAGCAGGAGGGCTAGCCAGGGAGTCTATTGGATGTGGGGAGACGCAATAAGCCCAGGTGATTGCTTGTTTCACACACGCACACATGCTGTGAGGTCACAGAAGTGTCTTTTATGCATCTGTGTTGAAGCCCCAGCTCCATTGGTTTATGTACTTGCCATTTCCCAGCTACGACCAAATGCTCCCTTCCCTCCTCAACACCAAACTGTGGCGCTGTATTCATATGGAAACACTTCCTCAGAGATCGGACGCCTTGGAGGCCAGCTGCTTTTTTCAAAAAAAACCAGCAAGTGTGATTCCAGCAAGATAACTAGTCTGCGAAGCAAAATTTGCTTCCAGTAAGGCTGGCAAGAGCCAGCAAGATCATATAGCAGCCAGCTTGTAACAAACATTTCACAACCATCCTTTCTTTCTTTCTAGTTCTAACTTATTCATTCAAAGCCCTTGGATTATTATTTTTATTTCTTGTACTGTGCTTCTCTTCAGTCAAAATAGCTCCCTGACCTAGTACTTTCCATCCCCATATTTAAATTAACACTCCAGACTAGGCTGAGTTATGTCTGCACCATATATCCTCTCATTATATTTTTATATCATTGCCAGAGATGACACAAGGCATTTTGCTGCCTGAGGCAAAGGGCAAGATGGCGCCTCCCATTCCGTGCACAAACACCAACTGGACTGGCTTGGACTAGAATCTTCCACTGGACCTGAAGGCATCAGGCTAAGCCACGTGGTCAACATTTGCCACACTCAGTGTGCAGCAGCGGTGAAAAAGGCAAATCCCATGCTAGGGATCATTAGGAAAGGAGACAAAAATAAAACCGATCTCATAAAGTTGTTACACAAATCTTTGGTGTCCCTGCATTTGGAATACTGTGCACAGTTCTGCCCACCTTATCTCAAAAAAAGAAAAAGGAAAAAAGAAAATGTGGAGCTGGGGAAGGTTCAGAAAGGGCAGCCAAAATGATCAAGGGGATGAAACAATTTCCCTTTTTGTGTGCTTTGACTGTATGCAACTTCTCTTTCTCCTAACGCTAGCAGGAGAAAGGTGTTCCTGTGCCCGACTTTACAAGTGCAACTCTCTATTCTGGAGGGCTGTCAGAAGACATCCATTTGAAGGCCTCCTCTATGGTGTATGGAGTGCGTGTGAGTTTTCTTTTTTCTCATGTTCACAGATACATTTACAGCAACATCCTGCACATGCCAACTCAGAAGTTTGTCCCACTGAGTTAAATAAGGTTTACTACCTGATAAGTGGATAGAGGATTGCAACCTTAGTTGATTATAACAGGGCTTGCCAATGTGAAATTGTGCACATTGCTGTGTAAAATTTCCACGTTTCTTTGTAATCAGGAATCTCTGGAAAAATTCTTTGGAGATCATCTTGTACCTGGAGCTCAAGTATACAATTTGTGCTAGCAACATTGGATTGTACATGGTTCCAGGAACTTGAAGTTTAGATCTCCTTGATTACAGGGAGCCTTACTTCTCAGCGTATCTATAGAATTTCAGCCTGAAAGCCACTGTTAATACAGCCATGCCATCGAAAGCTTTCTGTATGTAATTTCTGTGTGAGGCTCCTGTTAAAGATAAAGGAGTGGGACCAATTAAAAAAGTGACTATATCTACCAATGACTGTTTGTTTGTGGCATTTACACTACTGCCCTTTAGCCATTTTCTGACTTGCCCACTGCCCCACCAGCCCCAATGACCACCTGTCACTGATTACTACTATAAGTAGGTGAGACAAGAGGAAGGGATTTATGATTACTGGAGTTTTTGGGTAAAGTAAGGAGCTTTGGGTTGTTTAAACAGGCCTTCTTGAAGTTGCTGTCCTCCAGGTATTTTGAAATACAGCTCCCCATCAGACAACATAGCCAATGGTTAGCATTATGCAAGTTGTAACCCAAAACATCTTGAGGACATCAAGTTGAGGAAGGCTGCCCTGGGCACTTCCTATCCACTTTCCAACACATCTTTTGCCCTTAATTCCTCCCCCCTCAGTTTTTCTCCTATCCTTTGACCCCACAGGCAATCAGTGAAATGCACTACCTCTCTTCCCGCCATTACTTAGAAAAAAACAGTTCTACAGCAATTCAAATACTTGATTCAGAAAAAAAAAACCATGTAAAAATATGGAGCTTATAGACTTGAAAAAAAGAGGGGGGAAATGAACGCATTGCAGCATTATTTATTCTAAGTTGTGAATTTGAGTTTTCTTGGCGCACGACCTGGGATTGCTTCCTGTAGAATTTTGGGATTTTTGGCACAGAATCTTGACTCTCTTGCTCATAAGTAATGGCTAACCCAAGAACAGTCTGTCTTCACATTTTCCCTTGATTCTCAACATTCTGTTTTCAAAGCCAGAAACAGGAACTCTACACTTTTTTGTGGTTTTCATAATTTTCTAAATATATTCGGAAATGGCACAGTTTTCTCTTTCTTGATTTGTAGTTCTTAAAGTTCTTCCGTTCTCTCACAACCTCACCCCCCCCCAAGAAATTTCAGAAATCAGTCAGATGCCATCACCGGAAGGATACTGAATTAGAAAGGGATCTGTATAATATATCTCTATATGTTTACTCTTTTTAAGCAAGAGGAAAAGACTGGTGAGCAATCTGACCATGTTTTCTGGAAGGTATTTTGAAAACCCATTGTCCAGCAGGAATGAGCCTGGATGTATTGGGCCCTACTCTGTATCGGGCACAGAGAGACATCTTGGATCAATTCCATGCAAGCCCCCCCTCAAATAGTTGGCCCAGCTTCCGCAGCACCAACCAGCTGTTAAAAGCAGTAAGTGGGGACTCAATCCAACTTTCTCTGTGTGCTCCATTTCCCTGAACAGGTGATCCACCAGCCTGCTATCCAGCATGCTTTTACATGCAGGAACCTGTGGGTTGGGGCCAATATCGCTTTTAAGTAAGTGCCGTGCATCACCAGCCTACCCCCTTTGGGATTCAGACAGCACTTTACAACTTGTACACACATTTTTGTTAATTACAACAGCCATCCTACAACTTTCGTTCCAGTCATTCAACAGTGAAACTCAGACAAGCACCTTAAGGGGGGGGGGGGAGTGTCTGCCAGACAGCAGGCCTTTCCAAAAATAAGATTTGTACCATTACCATTTGTTGTTGTAGCAAACAAGCGATGATCTATATACTGTTCATCTCGTTCCAAGCTGTTTTGCTACCAAGAGAAAATGATTTTCAAACATCCAACCGCACTAGGCTCACAGTGGCCTGGGCTTGAGCCAGCACATTCAAGAGAGGTACACCTTGGTCGAAAGCTCTGTAGTGTTGACAAGGTAAGGCTGCCAGGACCAAAGAGTTCAAATTCGTCTTGGCATCATGTGCTCGCTAGATATTTCACAGATGTATTGGGGAATGGGAAGCTGTTGAAGACGAATCTGTTTCTCTGGAAGCACATAAGCAACATATCTTCTGGGGAGTGCAGGCTGTCCAAAGGCAACCTGAGCTGGAAGAAAAGAGGTGGCAATGCCAAGTATTTTCCAGTAAAGCAGATGAAAACGAATAAAGGAAAAACGCAAAAATGTCGGGGAGGGAGGCACACTCCCCCCCCCCTTTTTGTGTGAAAGAAACCAATAAAAGTCTACAGCACAATCCCAGAAAGTGAAGAAAAGAAATCAAAAAATTGTGTCCCATTGACTGGAAATGGGTAGCTACATTTATGGGAGGAGGTCTTATTAGTCAGCATGGCTGCAGGGTTTGGCTAGACCATAGATAAGCTGGCTCTTGACTTAAGACAAGAATCAGCTGGAGGGGCCCCACTTTTTTGTTGACACTTTCAAGTCTGTTCAGTGAGTCATCAGCTGCCTCACAGGCACTTTAGAGTGGATTAATGCTTGACTTCCAGCTAACACATTAGACCTCTTAAGAAAAGAAGTTGTCAATAAACTATAAAGCTCCATTTCTATTACTTACATAAATTACTTGGTAGCCACCTGAATTAAATTTAATGGAAAGAAGTCCTATTGACTCAATTAATTAATTAATTAGGAAAAGGAGGAGCAGAGATACACAAAGAGTGGTTTTATTTTGCAGCGCCCTTTTTTGGAAAAACCCTTAATATCATATTTACATGTTGTTTACTGAACTGTACTGTAAGATGACACTAACAATATTTATAACCCCACCCTGAAAATCAAGTTATGTTCAGTGGCTAATAATCACACCATCCCTTTAAAAACAGAATGACAGATCAGTGACAAAATTCAGAATTTGTAAACTATGATGAAATCATTCTCTTGCCTTTATCCCCACGAACAACTGTCCTGTAACTGAAATAACATTTGGCTTTTTGTATTATGAACATGCGAACTCTTTAGACTTCTGAATCAAACGCCTTCCTAGGAACACTCTTCAATCAGCTGATCAGTTTATTTTTTTTTTGGATTTTAAAAATTAGCAAATAATTTATGAAATTTAAAGAGACGTGTTATTTACAGCTGAGCTTTTTGGAGGATACATACACACACCTAATGGCAGGATCACAGAATACTCTTAAATGTATGCAAGTAACTACGCATGCGTAGAAAAGGTCATGTGTATATGAACCAGCCTATTATGGATATGGCTGGCATCCGTTTTGTATTATTCCAGCAACAATTATACCAGCTGCTTGCAAGGGGGGGGAGGGAAGTATTGTGTGAATCAACAGCCAGTGCTGATATGTGCCTAAGAATAAATGTCAATAGATTAAGTGTGCTGGCAATATTCTTCTGCTCACATTACTTCCCCTTTCCCCTGGGATGAAATTGCAAACTCAACCAGTGCAACTGGCACTAAACCAAACATATTATGTAAAATAGCAACTAGAAGGGATAATACTGTGGGGATATAGGATTCCTTTCAGGATAAGAGAAAGCCCAAAGCAATCTTAAGTTATATGCAGCATCACTACAACTTTGATTTCTTTCCACACCTTTAACCAATTTTTTAGAGATTCTCTAGAGACACAGCTTTTCAGGCAGCATGAAAATGAGAGGTCAAAGAAACCCAACTGTTAATCTTCATATTATTTAATCAAAGAATCAAGGTCATCTGACTTGCAGACCAGAATTGATGTAAACCAAAATGGACATGAAGCCTATTGCAGCGATTGCTACAGAAGAAATGCAAGTTTAACTCATTGAAGCAGTCTTGGGACTACTCCAGGGGTGGGAGCAGATGCAAGACACTGAAAAGGCTGATATGTAACACAAAACCATGGTTTTAGCCATCAGACTCACACAGTCCGTATCCTGCACAGTCCTGTGGACAGCTTTGGTAGAGTTTACTTTTATTTTTTAAAGAATCCTGGCTTAACGTTACACTCAAACCAGGGATCCTAGTACAAAACAAGCTCCGGTTGGTTTAACAACCCAGCTGGGTTTCTTTAACACAGAAACAAAATCCTGCCAAAGAGCTTTGCCCAGCCATGGCAGGAGGGAGGCGTGTGAACTCAACGCTCTGCTCACACTCATTCAGGCTTGTCCATGTAGTGCTAAATGACAGTTTGTTCATATTTATTTAGTGAAATATACTTGAAGTCGAGAGTGGATCTCATGCTCTTTATTCAGCTCATAGTGGTGAGGAGGAATGGAAGTCCCCCCAGAATGTCTGCTTTATATACATTATTTACACAATGGGCCCCACGTGATTGGCTAATTCTGGGATTCTCCTGTAGGCCAATCAGGTTGTGGATTCACTTCCACCTGGAGCTGGATTGGGTGGCTCCTGTGGACCAATCAGACTGCTGCATTCTGAATCCTGTTCTAGGACCAATCAGTCTGCTGCATTTTGGATCCTATTCAACTCAGTACATAACATTTAGTTAAAAATATATACAGTCGTACCTCTGCTTACGTATCCCTCTGGATACGTAAACTTCGGGTTACAAACACGACAAATCTGGAAGTGTATACTTCCGGGTTTTGCCATGCACGCATGCGCAGAAGCACTCAATTGCGCCGCATGGGTGCGCAGAAGGGTGCCTCCAGCTACAAAGTTTTCGGGATCCCATTCGTAATCGGAGGTACCATTGTATACCACCTCAAATGATAACAATCTCTAACCATTTACAAAAACATAATTAAAAATGCATTCAAATTACCAAAAACTAGATAAAAATGATACGTATCTCATAAATGAAATGGGAACAGCATACGTAACAAATAAAATAAAAATAAAGGCAGCCCCTCCAAGCCTGGGTAACCCTATGTCTTTGAGAGCTGCTTAAAGGTCATCACTCCCTCTGCCTCATGTATTACAGGGCATTCCAGAAGGAGCGTGTTACCACCAGGAAGTCCCACTTCCATGGCATCACTGAGGGTGGAGTTGAACATAGCACTAAGTGGGGTATGCATGCCTCCCTTTCCTCACCCAGTTGCTCCATAAACCCTTTCTGGGTGTTCATCCAATCCCTTAGAGCTGATTCAGGGTACAGAGAGATGGGAAGGGAAAGTCCCATTGTGTGAGAAGACCTCATTCTGTGCATGCAAGAACTTAGTTGAATCCTGCCCTAAGAACAATTCGCTGGTTTTGGAACAATCAACAAGGTCTCATCTGAGGATCTTAAAAGATTAGCTCGGTATGTACTAGGGGAGGCGGTTTGCTAGATCTCCTGGTCCCACATTGTTTAGGCTGCAAACGCCAACAACAAAACCCTGAACTTGGCTCATTACCTAAAAAGCAGCCAGTGCAGATCTTCCAGCTTTCTCTAATTTGGTACTATGCCATGCCCCCACAGCAGACACTGTGTGTTATGCCACACCCCCCACAGCGGTCACTTAATGACAGGTGCCCTTGGCACCACTCTTAATAAAAATAATCTATAAAATGATACACATTTTGATTTTTTTATTATGTATTTTTTGGTTTCATTTTCATCCTTTTAGTCCAAAGTGAAAGGCTGAGCATCCCACTTACGCTCCTTGGTAGCTGCATCTTGGGCTAGCTGCCGCTTCCAAACCACATTGTAGCTCAGCATGGTGTGGCATATATTCCTTTATGCAGCCTTTTCCAATTTGGTGCTCCCCAGATCCCCCAGTCAGCACAGCTACTATTGTCCGAAACATCCAGAGGACACCAGCTTAGTGAAGGCTGCTGTAGAAGAGAAATATTGCATGTGTACAGTCCCATAACTCGGGTTTGAGGCTTGTCCCAAAGCCCGTTTGGTTCTGGTCAAAGGTCTATCTAGCCCAGTAGATAGAACAGTAGAACAGTAGAACAGAGTGCAACAACTCTTCCCAATTGCAATTGCCAGCCACTGGTATGCAGAAACATCATACAGAGTAGGTAGACCAGAACCATCGTAACTTGTAGCCACTGATATTTGCTTAATCCTCTTTTAAAGCCTTCCAAGCTGGCAGCCTTGCATCTAGCAGGACACTGAAAGGAGGAGAGCATGTTATGGTGTAGGAGCCAAGTTCTCATTTAGAGCGGAGGATGGTTTCTGTAGAGTTATGTTTATTATTATTTATCACTAAGATTTATATCACACCTTTCTAATAAAATATCCAAAGCCAAAGCAGCATATAGTAGACATAATAAAACAGGACAGATAGTATCAAACAACATCTTGTTGTCAACTTCAGCCTTTGTCAATGTTACTTGTCCCAGCACTATAAAGTCATAAACTCCTTTTTAAACACTGGCTTCCCAGAAGACATTACCCAAGTTGAGTAAGCTCCCTTCATGTATTATTTTGTGCTAGCGACTATGTTCAGTGTGTGCGAGGCTAGAATTTATGACCTTCCAAAAGTATTTATTTTATTATGTTTATAATCTGTCATTTCTCCAGGGAACTTGTGGCAACATACATGGTTCTTTTATCCTCACAGCAACCTTATGAAAAATGTTTGGGCTGAGAGATAGGGATTGCCTCATGGTTATCCAGTGAGGGGGGATCGGCATCTGGGTCTCCCCAGTCCTAGCCCAACCATTTAACCACTCTGTCTTCCCACTTGCCATTGATTTTGCTTTAATGAAGGCAACTTTATAAGCTGTCACCTTTATGCAAGAACAAACACCACGGTGCTTCTGCAGAAGCACAACTGGACACCATCCTCTGCCCCAGCTGCAACAAAGCATGTCTCTCCTGCATTGGTCTCTACATCTACAGCAGGCGCTGCAACCTGCCAGCAGTTTGACCTCACCATCAAAGGTGCACTCCTCCATTGTCTCCCAAGACAGATGGATGCCAACCAACCAATCAACAAAGGAAGCTCTCTTATACCAGGTTAGACTACTGGCCCATCTAGCTTAGTAGCGTAGGCCCAGGGTTTCAGACTAGGGACAATCCCAGCCCAACCTCGATATGCTGGGGACAGAACCTGAGACCTTCTCCATGCGATGAAGATGCTGCACTACAGAGCTATGGCCCTTCCCCATGGTTTGCTTCAGATGAGCTTTAATGATTGCAGTTGGCAAGCAGACACCCCCGTGATCGTATCACTTTTCCATTACTGTCAAACAGGCAGTGTGAAATGTCATTGTTCCCCACCACAACCCCCACAAATTCACTTTATGACCTTATCTTTTCTTTCTACCAATCACAAAAGAACCATGGACTTTGGGGTTTGTGGACAGCACCTAATGTATTTTATAGATGAGCTTTGCTACGATATGCAGCAACTTCATCACATAATTAATTTACATATAAGTTACACATTGTCAAGTTCGTCTGACTTAATATTGGTTCAAGCTTAATTACAAATGTAGAGGCTGTTGAATTTTGTTGGCGTTTTGTTTTGTTTTGTTTTTTGACAACCAACCAATCAGGATTCAGAAAATCCAGATGGCAACTACATAGCATACTATTAGCAGCCCGGCTGCATCCCAAGACAGTCCCTGCTAGATATTTCTTTTACCTCATTATAAAAGAAGTGAAAACAGACAGGAATTCTTGGTTTTCAAACCACAGTACGTGATTCTTCTAATGGCCAGGTCAAAAAAAACTCAACAATAATGCATCAACATACCAAAAGGATCACATGACATTTGTGAGGTTAGATCAAGTATTAAGTGAACAGAGGGAGCTTATTTACAATCTGTTAGACTAGGCTCCCATGGCCCTGTCACTGTTCACTGGAGATGGGCCTGAACCAAAACCTCAGGCCTATTCTGAACTGTGTGTGAATTCAGATCCTCATCATGCAAAACAAGACGGTTGGCAAGGGTACTTTCACATCTCCAGGTGCACAGAGTACGCTGCAAGGAAGAAGGAATAATCTTGTGGTTTTGGCTGATGCCTGGGAGCCAGGAGACTAGGGATTATTCTTCGCTCTACCCTAGCCCCTGTGAATTTTAGGCACTCGGATACTTCAGGACGAAAAACACACATAATGAGAGTAAAGAAGCGAAAATACTCAGCAAGTGAACCTTGTTTTAATAATAAAAGCAGGGGAGGAACTGAGTTATATTTAACTATAATAGCATATACATATTGTATCTTTGGCACATCCCAAGGACTAAAATTAGTGAAACATGGTACTATATCTTGATATGCATTTGTTTGTAGTAACTTCTATAAATATTGTTGCCACTTCCATGGGGAGAAGTGTTGTCAATTTATCACTGCTGGCTAGAATTATTTTCTCAGCTGTGGAGCAGGTTAATTGTGGACACTAATAGAGAGGAATGCAGGGTAAACATTCCTTATACCATTAATGTATGTCATTATTTTAGCAGCTGTATGTTACCTTATTTACTGTCACACTAAGGTCATGCTCATTACTTTAAAGGTAGAGCAGCAAGTAAGTGAACACATTTGCACGGTGCAAATTCGACAGGCAAACTTTTAGCTGTTAGGATTCCACTGACGAAGAGAGCCTAATTAAAAGTCAGCGAGAACTAAAGGCTTAATAGTTCACAGCCTGTGCCTTCTTAAATTCAAAACGACTTTTAAAATTACATCTGCCAATATTTAAGTTTATTTGATAAATTAAAGCTGCAGTTCTATCCATACTTATCTGTAAGTCTTACTGAACTCAACAGGACTTACTTTTGAAAGACATGCATAGGACCACACGCTAATTAATTACATTATTGTGTACCGCTTTATATTTCAACAGAAATCTGCAAGAGATTTACATATACCAACAAAAATCCGTTTTAAAAAACACAATGGAGTGGGAGTGGTGACAACCCCACATTAAACACTAAGCAATACTATTGCTGCTAATTCTTATTATTTATACATTTTAAGCAACACATTTAAGTAGGCAACAACAAATATCTCAAAACAATGGGGAGAAGTAGAGATGTAAAAAAAAAAAAGGAAAGCTTTAATACCATATCAGAAATGTTACCCTGATTGTTGGGATGAAACTGAGCGGCCTACCACTATCACAGCACTGTCTCATGAACTGGCAGGACAACAGGGAGGAGGACGAAGAGTCTGGTGAGGGGTGCAGCCAGGACTGAGACAGACTGGGGCAAACTGGGGATGGGGAAGGAGAGGTTGGTGTAGGAAGTACTCACAGGATGATGGAGGAGATGGGATCAGTGAACAGGAACCAGAGCAGCAGGACTCATCACCAGACCCAGAGAGGACCCCATTTCCTGAACACGGTAGGCTCTGGGGTGTAGGGGGCAGCGGGTGGGGAGCACCAGGAGGCCGAGGCAGGCAAGGGCCCACAGCCCAGCTCACTATCTGGCTAGGTGGGGCTTGCTAGCTCCATGAGGAAGTGTGTGATTCCTCAGCTGGAGTAAGCTTGGAACAGGTGAGGGTCATATGCCTCATCAAGCCCAGATGCTGCAATCAGCATGCAAAGTATAAAAGGGCAGCAAAGCTGAGGTGCTGTGTCTGCTCAACTGCCCATGTCATAGCTGTCAACTTTTCCCTTTTATTGCGAGGAATCCTATTCAGAATAAGGGAATTTCCCTTAAAAAAGGGGGAAAGTTGACAGCTATGGCCCATGTTGATGGACCTCAGCTTGGATGTTCTGGAGGACTTTGGACATGTGGATACGTGGACTGCGGACTTTCACACTTTATGTGCATTGCTGCCTTCACACAACAGCTGATATTGTCTATTTTTAACTGATATTTCTTTTAAGGAGTGATTTATATGAACTAGGTATATGCATTCAACTTGGGGGGGGGGGAGTTGTGCTATACCAGCTGTTGTGTGAAGGCAGCAGTGCACATAAAACATGAAAGGCCCCTCAACACCCAGGATACACTGCCTGAAAAGCAGTGGACCTATATATGTACATAAAATTTTATTGATATATTGTAAGATACAAGGTGGTATTATATTATAAAGGAAACACTAACTGTTAAGGCGGGTTATCTAATAGATTCTCCCTCCCCGTATTATAGATGTGAATCTAATGTTAGTGTCCTCTCTGGGGTCATACAGAACATCCACTCTGTTTGCATTTTAATGTGAAGCTACTTCATTTGCATTTCTCAAATGAATACACAAACAGAAAAAGCAATCATTTAAAACTTTGCTTTTCTGCACGTTTTGCAATACAGTGCTCCAACCAAAACAATGCTTATATTAGTGTGCATTACACTAGGCAAGATTACATACAAAACTGTGTTTAGTAGATGAAATGCACATAAAAATATGTACGCATTTTCATGCGGACATTTAAAGAGCAATTATAAACTAATGTGGAAATGGGAAGAACAGCAATGAGAGAAGTGAGAAACTCGGAGAAACTGAAATTGACAGATTTTATGCATGTCAAAATTCAGAATCCACATTGATTTTTCAGGAAAGCTAAAGACCAGATTCCTGCTTGGTTGTCTTATCTTTTTGCAAGATCTACTGGAACTAGTATTCCAGCATAAATGTTCTTTCTACAGATTTTTTCATGATTAAACTTTTCATCATTCAATACTACTTTTATTGAGATAATGACAGTGTAAATAACTACAGGCAGTGACCATTTTCTGTGCGTCTCATTGACACATGAATGTGCACACATTGCCATGAACCTGAAAGTGGTTGGGAAAGGGGGTGGCATGGACTTATGTGTATTCCACCGATGCATGTGGGGGCCAGAAATGCAACCCCTGCTTAAACAGGGAGTTGCCTGTGCTGCAATCTCACTATATTCGCTAAATGAGTGGCTGGGCTCTTGTGCATTTCAACAGGGCTTCTGCAAGAAACAGCCCTGAACTTACGAGGTCAGTGAACTTTTTACAAACGAAACACACTTCTAAATGTTAATATTGATGGAAACATTCATATTTATGTGTTCTACAGAGAATTTATTTCCATTTTGGTTAGCATTTATTTCCATTTTGGTTAGCGTAAGTTATATAAATCACAAACAGTTCTTTCTGCATCAAAGTTGCCTGCATGAATGTGGTAAGTATCAATGCTGTACTTTTAGTATAAAATCAGATATATGGTGGGTTAGCTGTGTCAACCATTGCTATTAACTAATATACAAACCTGGGTAATATAAATTATTTGGCATTATAAAAAGCAACTCTGTTAAGTACAAAAATCTGCTAACATCTATAACTTATAAAATGCAAGAAGCTCAGTATTACGACACGTATTTCTCTTTTACAGTATTTGTATATGTAAGCTGAGACACATGACACATTATACAGAGGAGGATAAAGAATACTGAACACATTAAAGATGTTCAAAAAGGCTAGCACTTCCAGAAATATTAGCACAGGATCTAAACATGGAAACAACACAGTGAGAATCTCAGAATTGATAGACACAAGGAGTCACTGACAGTTGTAAAGCATTTGATGTCTGTCAGAAGGCCTGTCAAAACAGCTCCTCTTGGATACAGATTGATCATGTTTATATTCTTACTGTCAAACTAGTATAGACAGTCATAGGTCTGAGAAAACCCCCAGCACAGGTGCACGCGCGCGCGCGCACACACACACACACACACACTCATGCACACACATAGATCAGTGTGACAGGTGTCTATAAGGATCTTACACCACAACATCTTTCGTAAATAAAAGAAAAGAGACAATGTTCATTTTTTAATGAATTTCCACAGATTCTTAGGAATGGTATTCATTTCATCTGTATGATGAAGGCCAATGAAGTGCCTGAAGAACTGTGTTGCTGTTTAATGTACATTCAAGATCAGTTTAGATAGAAACATGGCATTAGTTCATGAACTGTGTTCTTTTAATGAAGAGTTTATACGCATCAAAGTTCTACTGATGTTTAAATTCAGCTACCACACAGAACCACCAAAGAACAATGAAAAAGAAAGGGCTTCTCTGCCACCCTTTAGCAGATATGAGGTATTGTTTCACCCTGCAGTATGAAATGCAGTATGGAGTTATCTAAGAATTTTCATCAGAAATGTTTGATAAGTGATATTTCCCTGTGTACTAGGCAGGGGCAAGATGAGGCAAGTCAGGTGGCAGGATCCACAGGGGCCGCAATGTAGACCTTGATTTCCTCCCTTGTTCCTGATGTAGATCTTCACTCACCCCTTCTTCCCTGGTTGGGAGCACTGCCATTTTATGGTTTGCTTCAGGTGCCAAAATGTCTTGGGCTGGCCCTGTCATTAGGTATTGTCATAAAGGTTCTGCAACCCATCCTTATGCATTTTAACCATAAGAAACTCCCAGTGGGTTCAATGGGGCTTTCAAGAAAGTGAGCATGGGATTCCAAGCCTAGTCTATATTTACACTACAATGCGGCTAAAGCTTTATTTTCTGTTTTGCTAGTTCAGCTCTTCTTTTGTTATAGTTTTGAAGCCCTTAATAGTAGTGGATGGTCCTCGTACAACTAGAAGGCAAATCCCTTTTAACAGTTTGAGGCACATCTATTGGTGAAGACACTCCTTTGAACTAACAGAAATTGGGATCAGTTAAGGGGTAAAAAGCAAGTGAGAATATTGTTCCCTCTTTGTCTGCACATCCCCTCTTATTTGCACATTTTAAAATGCACACATAAGCCTCACCTGTGTCAAAAATAACATATCAGGAACCACCTGGGTCAATGCAAGGAACCATAGCCCACCTCACATGCCGCTGATTTCTTTCAAATAAATTAGGCAGCTATTGATCGGAGATAAATCATAACACTTTTTAAAATATTTGAAGCTCCAGTCTCTATAAAAGGTGCATTTCAGGTTGTAAATAGGTACAATATGATGGCAAAATGAATACATACCTTTAGTTGTCAGAATTTCGGGCCCTCTGATCGCTCTCAGCTCTCTTTCTCCACTTTGCTCCAAATCCTATTTAGCAGTCACCCGACTACTAAATAATGTACCATGTGGCATTCTTCACAAGCAACTCACAGCTTATGACAGATGTTACCCAAAAAAATCCAATGGTGTTTATTAAAAAATAAAAATAAAAAACGTAGGTTCACAGATCAAAGTGCATTATATATTGAGAAATTGTTTGACACCCTTCACTTTTCAATAGTATCTTAGAGTAAATTATACAAAAATTACAAGTGGGAGATATTCTGCATTTAACTTTGGAAATTAAAACAAAACAAAGCTAAAAATACAGAAAGATGTCCAAATGCTACAAAACCACCAATGCTGCAATATTTTACCAAGATCTATTCCACTCCGTACTTGGTAGAGGAATATAATATTCAACATTTAAACACAACTTATGAAAAACTATCCACTGCTGTATTATGCAGGGGTGGTTGGTGGGGCGAATAGCCTCTTGACAGCGGTGCCACTGCCACTTACTGATGATGATGATAATAATAATAATAATTTTATTATTTATACCCTGCCCATCTGGCTGTGTTGTCCCAGCCACTCTGGGTGGCTTTCAACACATGAACACACCTACTGGGATGGAATGTGGGTGAGGCATGATGGCAGTGAGGGCACAGTGGTGCAGGCCCACTGGCAGGCCCAATCTGGTGCTTCCACTGTGCACCTGCACTGTTCCAAACTGGCTGATGCCTTGTCCTTCCCCCACCCTGGTACAAGCAATGCCACTGCCGAGAGCCCAGTTTCATAGTGCTGCACCACTGACTGCTACAACCAAGGCAGTATTGAGCTCTGAAGCAGTCTGTGGGCTTCAAGACTAGGTAAACCTGGGGAGAGAAAGGTATACATTCCTGGAACTAAATGGAGTGCTGTCACATATAACAAAAACAACAACAACAAAAACATACTATGGTCTGGGTGAAAAGCTTTCTACCAACATTCAGTCTGGTACAGCTTGGGTCCCCTGAAAATAGGGGTATTTAAGAAACACAGACTTTTGAGTATAGTTCCAAGACACTGACTTTTAAAAATAAAAATAATTCCATGGCCTCTAGGACTTCTAGCATAATACTAGTTATATAGAATACATCCAGTGATTATTTAAACCTGCTTATTGTTCATGCTCCGTTATCTGTACTAGAAGTTAGCCCCGATTTCACCACAATTTTACACAATCATCAGCTTAACTGACACCTACAATTTACAAAGGCTATTTTTTGAGCACTTGAGATGCTTCCAAATTGATGGATAACAAAATACTGATATGCCTATTGTCATTGCCTCACCTTCTGCTAAATCAATGGTTCGTCTCTAAAAAGAATTAAAACTGTAAATGTTAAAAGGTAGGTGTTTGCATTCAATAAGGCTTCTGACTAGTCTTTGCATTAAAAAATGTGTTCCTTGGCTTGAGAATCTACCGTGGTTCTCAGCAACTATAATTTCCAGATAGCTTGTGTGCTCATCCCGCATCATTACACAAGTAATGGCCAGAGACCTGCAAAACATATCTTCTTTTCAGGAACATCACTAGATCTTTTAGTATCCAGTTACAGGTTCTTTTAAATTTTGTATATGCAGCAAAATTCTGCATTAAGGTTCTTCTAACAACAATGTATAAAAATGGCATACGGTACACAGAATTGTTGGTAAACTAAAGGTTCTCTCCATTTCAGCATAGACAACATTACTGAAAAGAACCACAAACCTGATTCACAGAACTTATAAACAGGCTTTCCAGGCTAAATGCAAAAATATATTTATTGCAAGCTCTAACACAGTCTTCTGAATACCAAACCATAATTCAGCTGAAGGCGAGACAAAGAGGAACAATGCCGGCTGAGAAACATCTGAGTTTTCTTCACATTCTTGAAGGCTCAAGGTCTCTGTCTTCTAGTAAATTTATCAGCAGGCCAAAGCTGTCTTTTACTGCTTCCATATCATCCAAGGAGCAGGGCTTAAGTATCCAGCGTTTTCCTCGTGCAAGTGGTTCAAGTTCCAAATACTTTTTGATCTGTTTTTTTAAAAAAAGCAACACGAAAAATCAGTTTTTGTATATACTTTTTGGCTTACTTGTCTTTTCAAGACAGAAGGTGTTGGAAGAATCTTGAACACTCTTTTTTAGAATTACTTTGCAGCTGTTCTTGAAATAGCTTATATGCAGTGACATGCTGGTGTTTTTGCTGGGGGTGAATGATCTGCTGGGAACCACCATTCTAACAATACATTTAGAAGCACAGGAAGATCTTTCAAAGAATTAGATTTCATTTATGATACAGGCCACCCCTGATTATGAAACACATTATTTCATCTTCAGAATTAGAACTTAACTTCTCACCTGCAGTACTGTTGTTGAAAAATGCAAAATATTTATCAACAAGAGAAATATATTTATTGAAAATATATTGAACAAGAGAAAATGTATTTATCATGGTAACTTGCAGTGCACCCATTTCCTTGACAACAACATTGGAGGTGTTGATCATACGTAATCAGATGTTTCGTGTGGATGACAGTCATAGCATCATAAGTAAAAGCTGAATAAGACCCTTCAGTTATTCCTCTGGACTTGTAACTTTTAAGCCCCCGACCCACCTTTTAATTTTACACAAAAGAGCAGCTAAAGATAAAATGAACGGCCGTAGTGACAACATCTGTATTTGTAACTCTATAATGAATAAAAAGAGTTCATTATATTTCTAACAAGTTTGCATGTGAATGATCAAAGTATCTTATGAATGACTTGTGGCTCAGTCAGTAGAGCATGAGACTCTTAATCTCAGGGTTGTGGGTTCGAGCCCCACTTGGGCAAAAGATTCCTGCACTGCAGGGGGTTGGACTAGATGACCCTTGTGGTCCCTTCCAACTCTGCAATATTCTATGATTCTATTATTCTCAGGCCAATAGTCAACATATCAATGGATTTCATTAGCCTCACTTGTAATAGCAGATACCAAAAATCTTTTTTACAATAGGAACCCATTTCATTATTTCAAGCTCTTTGGACAGTGATTAAGACCATTTAGGAGAATAATGCCTTGGCAGGCATTTCTCAAATATCTGTACAAGGCACTGAGTGTATGCGAGGGGGGAAGGACTAAAATCTAAATATATATAGTACTATATTTTAGGATTGCCATATTTCAAAAAGTAAAAATCAGGACTCCTCCAAAGTAGTAGTAGTTGTTGTTCTTTTTAGAAAAATGCCAAAAAAAAAACCATGAAATTTCGATTGACTTGCTTAAAATCCAGGAAATACCCCCTGGATGTCAATTCCGCATTTGAAATCCGTGTAATGTCTGGAAAAATCCAGACCCATGGCAGACCTATGTATCTATAAAAATCTAATATACCTAAAAAGATATATATAACCAAGATACAATCTATATGCAATATTTATTTACTTGTAAAGTGATTTAAAATGGAGAAGATTAATTTTGTTAGCTAAAGTATGAATTTAATTTTTCCTTTAAAGACATACTTCAGATGAAATCCTTGATATTACCATTTAGAAAGGCAAGAGAAAGACTTTTATTTAAATTTAGATTTTTTATGATAAACATAATTTGAACACTAATGAAACAAATGGCAACAACAACATTCATTTAAACCACTTCCTTGGGTTATTAAGGAATAATAATTTAGAAGCAGCTTGAAAAAATGCATTATTAGAAGAGACACACAAGAATATGCTCCCTTTCTCCTATCTATACACTTATGATATCTTACCAAATTATCCCTTCTACGTCAGTTTTATTGTGGCTAAATTAGCAACAACAGTTAGACAATGGGATTTGGATCTCTCTCTCTCGCTCTCAAAAAAATATTCCTATCATAGTTAAGGCGAAGTATAATAGTATATCATTAAAAATGTAACCCACTTAGGTAATAAATCCCATAATGCTGTTCATACATACACTACTAAGAAGCTGAATTGAACTATAATTATAGGAATGCATGCTATGATTTTGGCTAGCTGAAAATGAAGGTTTTGCATGGATGATAGTACATTAACCGCATATTCTGAAGCAAAACGAACGACCACTGTGGCTTGTTCCAGCAAACGCAATCTGACAGCTATATTCAGAGAGGAAGCAAAAGCTGTACAAAGCATAACAAACCACGGATCTAGCGCAGCCACTTGATAACAAAGCCAGCTGGTGCTAAGCTGACAAAAATGGCAGAGTAACCTGAGATTTTCACAAACCTCTAATGTAAAGAATGCTTAGCACACACACACACACCCTCCTGGAAGAGCAGCGTTCTTTGCCTCACTAATTATACAGGGGCCTGTATTCACCAAGGTAGTAATACTACCTGCTGGGATTAAGAATTTTCAAACACATTATTTGAAAATACTAAATATTAATTTGTTTGTTCTTTTACAGAGAGCAATGACTAAAAGAAAACCTTTTAGACAATCACCATTCATTCTCATTACTCAGTAACATAAATAATCAACCAGAGCCCAAATTTTTGCTTTTATTAATCTGACAACAGTACCCACGTTTGACAACCTAACTCATGGTAGTTGCTGCAACAAGAGGAAATTAATAATTTCATGACAGTCTTTGATGTTCCAAACTCTAGTAATATCACCCCCTGCTCTTATGAACATTTTTTTTTACCGTGTACACACGCGCACGCGCGCGCACACACACACACACACGAGAGAGAGAGACAGTTTCTTTCTGGCCACAGTGATAAAGAGAATTAGTAGTATATGTAGGTCTCCAATAAAGCAGTTAAAAGATTCTCCAGCTTCACGCTACATTGGAGGTATAGTCATGAGAAAAAGAAAGTGAACTTTCTTTGAATTCTGTGGTTTTACATATCAGGACATAATAGCAATCATTTGTTCCTTATCAGGTCTTAAAATTAGGTAAATACAACCACAGATGATTGACACATGACATATTACACCGTGATATAATTTATTTAACAGAAATAAAGATGGAGAAATAATGTGTGAAAAACTAAGTACACCCTTTCTGCTGCCATAGGAATTAAGAGACTAAGTAGCAGACAGGGGCTGCTAATCACATGCCCTTGCTTAATTGATCATCAGCAAGTGTGCCCACCTCTATAAAAGACAAAGTTTTAGCAGTTTGCTGGTCTGGAGCATTCAGGTGTGTTTTAACACAATGCCAAGGAGGAAAGATGGCACAAGGCTCTTAGAGAAGCAAGTGCTGCTGCCCATGAAACTGGGAAGGGTTCTAAGGCTATCTCCAACGAATGTAAAGTCCATCATTCTACAGTGAGAAAGATTATTCAAAAGTGGAAAAAGTGGACGTCCCAGCAAATTCACAACAAGGAAGGTCAGTCCGTGCAATGCTCAGAGAAATTGCAAAAACCCCAAGAGTTACATCTCAGGCTCTACAGGCCTCAGTGTGTTAAATGTTAAAGTTCATGACAGTACAATTAGAAAAAGGCTGAACAAGTATGGTTTGTTTGGAATGGTTTCCAGGAGAAAGTCTCATCTCTCTAAAAAGAACATGGCAGCATGGCTTTGGTTTGCAAAGTTGCATCTGAACAAACCACAAGACTTCTGGAACAATGTCCTCTGGACAGATGAGACCAAAGTGGAGATGTTTGGCCATAATGCACAGCACCAGGTTTAGCAAAAACCAAACACAGCATAAGAGACAAGCACCTCATACTGCCAAGCATGGTGATGGAGCATAGCTGTCAAGTGTCCCTTATTTGAAGGGACAGTCCCTTATTCCAGCGCCATGTCCCGCTGCTGTCCCTTATTGATGGATGTCCCTTAAATGTCCCTTAAATGATGTCCCTTAAATTTCAAAGGAAGCAGCTCCCCTCCCTCCCTCCCTGCCAGCCAGGGAGGAGGGAGGCTCCAACTGTGTTGCTTGGCTATGTTGCTCACCCAATAAGAAGTCTAAGAACGACTGGGGGGTGGAGCTTGCATGCCTTGTGTGTGGCTAGTTAATGCAAGCTGAGGGGTTTTTTGAATGCTGGATGCCATTTTGTTGCACGTGCTGCTGCAAACTTTGCAATGCAAAGCCAGGCCGGGGAGCTATCTTAAGTTGAGGCTGCATAGGCCTTGTGGTGCAAGTGATTCAGATTCTATTCAGTTGAACCTCTGGTTACAAAGTTGGTTGGACAGTGTTCTCGAAGCTACCATCATGAGTTTGACCAGACTGCAGGAGGACAGGAAGACTGGAATGCCTGGAACAGGTGAGGCTGCAGGTCCCTTATTTGGGCTGCTGGTCCCTTATTTTCAAGGCTGCTGGTCCCTTATTTTCAAACCTGTAAGTTGACAGCTATGTGATGGAGGGGTGATTATCTGGACTTGTTTTGCAGCCACAGGACCTAGCACATACAACTATGTCCCCATTAGTCAGCATAACTGAATATTCTAAATAAAAACCCCAAATGAATGGCTCACTTCCTCCTTTCAGTACTGAATGATAAAGACTTCTGAGAAGAAAAGTCATTTTTTGCAAATAATAAAAGGAAATCATTAGAGACAGCAAATCATCTTAGAAAGGTGTGGTAACAACAATCTGGTTAAGGGGTGCCAGCAGAGGTGGATTTAGAGGAGTGCAACCAGTTTGCTGTACTGGTCACTGAGCCGAGAGGGGGGCACCGCAACAATGACTTAGAATGGAAGGCAAGAGGTGGGGAGGGTACGCCCAATGTTGGTACTGCACAGGGTGCTGCTGAAATGTGAGAGCCCAAAGTCCGCCACTGGTGTCAGTGCTTTAGGTATAGCTACTGCTATCAGCATGCAAGATCAATGGATTCCTGTAGAGTGTGTGTGTGTGTGTGTGTGTGTGTGTGTGTGTGTAAGTGTGTAAAACAGCTCTCATTTTAACTACATGTACACTACCACCCCAGTTTTACTAACTCTGCCAACGTTGCTAAAATTGCCCTGCTCTATTTGCTAGTGCCATTTTATAACGTTACCTAATAGATAATGACAAATAGCACATGCATTTGAAACATTTGCTCCCAACTGGATTGTAATTGTTTATTCCACTGTCTTGATCCAGAGCATACCGCATTTACTGCATGGAGGGGACAAACTGTGCACTTGGCAATTATTCTTCAATTGCAGTGAATGGAGAGACCCACAAATGTAGGATAACTATGGATACTGGAATTCCTTTACCCAAAGCAATCTTACTATGTGCAGTACAAATTTTTTAAGCCACAAAACCACACATATACACAACGAGTTGGATCCAAAGAAGAATGAGTGGAACTCTTCTCAAGCAATGGGAGCTATAGCCCCTGAACCTGCTCAAACACTCCTGGGGATCAAGGAACCCTCTGATATGGGAGGAGGGATGAGACACAGGGAGCAGGAGGAGGAAATCAGAAGAATTTGGCAGGGGTCCCTTGCGGAAGTTCCTTTCTGTTTGCGCAAGGCGTTTCTGGATCCGAGCCAATACCTGCATTACAAAGCCAAATACACATATAGAGTAAGAGATGATGACAATTTTACTTAAATAGTACAGAGATCAAAATTAGATATATTGTGAGATATCTCACACCTAGTGAAAAGCCTGAAGGGTGACAGCATTTAATTAGCTTATTTGTGTCCCAAAGTTAAGCCTCTACTCTTGCATCCTATTTGTATTATATAAAAAATATGAGTGGCACTAAGAATGGCACCTGGTATACAACAAAACTGGACAATATTCTGTTCACTGAAATAAGTTAATGAGTCTAAGTCCCAAACTCGAATATCAGAGACAACCAATTACCCTGTCTGAAACACAGGCTTGTAAAACTATCAGGTACTTGTAAAATGGTCTGCTACACACGAGTAATATGTTGTTTAAATGGCTTGTTTGACTAGATGCATTCACCATGAAATTGATTCTTTTAAAAGACTATTTTTAAACTAGATACAAGTTAACTGCATGGGCTGAAAATGAGAAAAAAACCTGGCATTATAAAGGGTGGGCTTCAAGTACGGGTCCAATTTTATGAGGTCGAGGGTTAGTTGAATGAGAAACTCATCAACTATAGCCATGTCCCATGCAGGAACCAAGGAGACTGCATACCAGTATATTATGCTGCAATTCCCATGTCAAGGGCTGTAAGGTCTAGTGTTACTTCACCACGCAGCTTCCCTCTAAAACATCACAAAGGCATACAATATAATGTATTTGAAAAAATAAGATAAGGCACTGGGAGGAAAACGCCCGTCACCCAAATCTTTTAAATGTAGGAGCAGCTTGTAAATACTATTATATTGAATATGACACAGTGTATGTGATTTCTGTGCATGGCTGACAGTTTGCAGCTTAAATCCTGGCCACAGTCAAGCACCAAAAGCGTGATACGGTGTAATATTCATGGGCGACAGTGCTTCTGAGTATAACAAGGGACCTCAAAGTGTTATAATATGGTAGCACTTTATCTCTAAACATCTCTTTAAAAAATAAGATGAAAAGGAACAAAATGACCTGTGTGAGTGCGACTATGAAGCAGAACTTAATCACCATTAGTTAAGTCGCATATACATAATTTATCAGATATCCATGATACCTATACAACATATTACCAAGCAAATATAGAGAAGAATAAAAGTCTGGCTGAAGCAGAACCACCATGGCATTGTGAGGGTAAGTCTTGTCTCTTTAACCCTTTATGGGTTAAACATATAGATAGAGGTGATCAGTCAACACTGTGTGCTTAGACTTTCAAAAAGTTTTTGATAAAGCATCTCACCAAACTTAAACTTAAAAGTCATGGAATAAAAGGAGAGGTCTTCTTATGGATCAGTAACTGTGTTTTTATGTTTTTATACTGTAAACTGCCCTGTGATCCTCGGAAGAAGGGTGGTATATAAATTTAATAAAATTAATAACAACAACTATAACAACTGTGAGAACAGGATGTGCGACTAGACAGATCTTCAGCGCCATCCATCAGGGCTCTTCTTACATTCTTTTTCTAAGCATCACTAAATTAGAACTGATGTGCTAGCTGGGTTGGAGGGAGATTGCATCTTCCCTATGAGAGATTGTGGTTTTAGGGTTGAGAGAATATGATATTTCCATAACCCAAAAGAGAGATGATTCCCACTTCCTTCAAGAGAGATCTCTAGGATCCTTCACAGCAAACGAGTCACACAGTGCATTTAACATTCTTGTAAAGATGATTGCCTGGGGAAAAAAACATAAACCCGCTAGTTCCTGGTGTAGGATTTATGAACTAAGGTTTGTTTGTAAGAAATCCCTTATATGCCATTAGCAGCAGGACTGACCCTCTGGAAGTGATGCCGCAAAACTGTCACTCATTCAGAGCACATTCACTGTTAAGTTCATATAGCTCCAAAATGAGTAATTTGCATCCTTAGAAAGTCAACTGAACTAAAATTATTGTTTTTATTATTCTATTTGTACTCCAAAATAAGACATTTTCCCCTGGAAATGCAAGATGCCAAGTTGAAAAGAGGGTAATGGGAGTATCAGTGAAGAATAAATAAATATGTGCTACAAAAATGTTTATACACTAGCACCGGGAGATAATGTAACAGCAAACTCTTCTGCCAACTGGAAAAGTTCAAGCTTTGGAGTAGATTCAAATTTCAAACCCCGAAAGGCTAGTCTGTGTTGTGCCACCGGATGATTAGCACCCACCAAAGAGTGCCAGCCACACTGTTTTGTTTTTAAAATAAGACCAGCTGCAGACAGATTCATGGAATGAATCTCTCTTCATCTTGTCTTTCACACCACAGGCAATGTGCCACATTGGAATCTGAAAGAGGAAACAGGCATAAGTGTCAGGAGAACAACAAGAAATGAAGCTTCAGATTACACAGAGGTAATAAAAATGCCTTGTTTCAGAGTGTGCCTAGTCCACCACAGGGAAGATAGAAAATTCAAATCAAATTGGCAAATGCAGCTGCAAAGTGATTCTCCAATGCCAGTACATGCCTAGAGTATGGTTCTTCTGATTTCAGACTCAGAGGAGATGAAGGAGAATGAGGAGGCCATAGCATCAGAGTTTTTAATGAACTGTGATTTATATGGTCAGGATTCAAATATGTGTTTCTCGTAGCGGCTTTGGTTTTATCATGCAACACTGGAAGGTGGTGGTACTGTTGCATGAGAAATTCATGCCCCAAACTCTGTTCAGTGTGCACAACTATTTACTTTTTTTATATCCCGATTGGTAAGTACGTTTATATTATTTTAAAAAGTGTGTGAGGATTGATCAAGATACTGTACAGGTAAGACAGAAGAGCAAATTGCCTGGGCTTACACTAAGGGGGAGGGGAGATTTGTTCAACAATTATGCAGGTCAGGAACTGTGGAAACCTGTTGCCTTAAAGCAACAGTGAATCACACAAACACACACAAAAAACAGCACATACCAAGTTGCAGAAAGTCACAATTACGGTTTTAGAGATACACAACAAGAAGTTTGAATCATACAGTTGTTACATGAAGGAGCTCCATGTTGCATTCTGGTGCTATATGGTGTTGTGTTGCTATGTGGCGCCCTGGCTCTGGAATTTTCTCTCCAGGGAAACCTGCCTGGTGCTGAGTGATTTTTTTAATTTTTATTTTCTTGTTTGGCACCAGATGAAGACCTTTTTCATTTGCCCAGGCTTTAAGGATTGCTGACTTGCTGCTTTATTTTCCAATGTTATTTTTAAAAGTTCTGCTGTTATAAACTTATTGTTTTAATTATTTATTGTATTTTTAAAAACTGCCTGGTAAACCACACCAAACATCTCTTCAGTTGTACCAAATGTCATAATAACCCTGTTACATTTATTTATACAAAGCAGCACCCAGCAAAACAAATTGTGGCAGCAATTAGTATTTCCACACTTCCAGGGCCCCAAAGGTTTGTCTGTCTGTGAATGTGTACTCTATTAGTAAGTTAATTTTCACATAGCTTTAGGCTCTATCAGAAAGTGTTGCCTGTGCTTTCCCATGGTTTGGCGCTACCAAAAAAGATGCCCAGAATTTGGTTTGGCTGCAAATTCTCTGACTATTTGGACGCCAAGTCTATCTAGGACAGACATCTATAAGCCTTCTTGAGCACATCAACACTGGCAACACTTAATTTAAAAATACTTTTAGCTACTGAGGGCTGATTCACACAAGTGAATGTTCACCACTTAGTGATCGTAGCAGAAAATGGTGTTTTGCTAGTGCAAAAGCACCATGAGGGATCTATGGGTGGGGATTTACCTAATGAGTCGTGTCAGCGGAAGCCTGTGCATGGGTGACTGGGCAAAGAATTATAGAGTTAGGAGGGACCACAAGGGTCATTTAGTCCAGCCCCCTGAAATGCAGGAATCTTTTGCCCAACGTGAGGCTTGAACCCACAGCCCTGCGACTAAGAGTCTCATGTTTTACTGACTGAGCTATCCAGCTGAGCCACTTCAAATGGCTTGGAGTACCTGATCCAGCCAGTGCGCCACCCCTGATCTAAAGGATAGATAATAAAAAAGCAAATAACCTGACCCTTGAGGAGCCCTGATAGACAGAAGAAAGGAAAGGGAGAATGTATTCTTGATGGCGGAACGCATGGTAACTATGGTAGAAATACTGTATGAGAAGAAAAATTTCACAAAGTGCTAAAACTAGAGCAAGAAAGAAGAAAATAATGAACAACTGTGTCAAAAGCACTGAACAAGAACCATATGCTTCTTAGACAGTTAAATAAAATTAAAGTAAAAGAGTAAGCATTTTGGAAACGATTAGTGAATATCTTGTCTGTTGGTTGCAGTGACAGAGAGGCGGTTTCTGCTCCAGAGCTGCAGCCGATTGGTAGAACACGTCTTCCGAAGTGAGGGATGGGGAGGAGAATGTGTACATCCTAGTTGAGAGACAGGGCTGGTTTGATTGATGTTTCTTCTGCTTATTTGCAGATGTTCCCAATATGTTTTCAGTGCAATTGCATTTTTGCTGTTTTACTACGATTTTGCTATGCTTTGATTGTTTGATTGGAGACATTTGGGTCAAAAAGTAGTATATAAATTAGTCATAACACAGCAGTATGTTTTTTTGTATATTGTAGTATGTTTACATGAGAGGCTACACAGATTTCCTAAGGTGGAAGTTTGTTTCAGCATCAGAAAATGCATGAAGCATCCTGTCTGGTTTTGAAGGCTGGAATAAAACAAAAACAAAATATAACAAGAAACGAGTGGGCTGTGAGGAGTGCCCAGATCAGAAATGATGTAGCCAAGCTGGAAGGACTAAACAAATGTACAGTATATGATTGCCAAAAATTGCAAAAGATGTGCAGTACAGAATATGAATTTGAGGGAGAGGCAAGGAACCAGAAACTGTTCAACAGTTAGGACAATTAATACTTGCGTATGTTTTGAACACACACAGCAAGAATCGCAATTCCCATATCAGAGTCCTTTTCAAAGAGGTTCAAAAATATTTCTCAGTTCATCCTAGCCAAGATGAATAATGGGAGGTTTATTTTACATGGATCATCTGCCATCCTATCTGCAGCTTGTGTCAATGCAAGGCAGACAAGCAACTCGGCAAAATTAATGCACCCTAAAAACCCAGACTGTCTGTAACATTTGATTCTATTGGAGACTGCAAAGTCTCCATTACATCCTGGAAGTATTAGCTTCATAATATTATCATTTTGCCGTGACAATTAACTTCACTAACATAGTAGCTATGAGGCTGCCAAGTCATTCCTGGAAGAACTGCTGGGGACGAAACACAAATATACATATGCTAACAGAACAGAGATGTATCGTTAATTTCTGCCAAAAAGTGCCATGATTCAATGAGTTTTAAATATTAACACCATACATGCTGAAGAGACAGTCTGCTAAAATGTTAAATTATTTTTCCTACTGTAATTGTGTTAGTTTGTCTCCCCTCTGCTACTTTACATGAGATGGCACAGTGCCCTCTTGCTTAGCTATCAACTTCATTTTTCTGAATTCTATATCTTCATAGAATTATTTTCAGAATTATTTTTGATGCAGATAACATCAAAGCAAAGCAGATTTGAATAAACTTGGCATCTGCATTTTTGAAGTAATATGGTCAATACTGATGTTGCCCTATCTATTTTAGTAGTACAGCTGGTGAACACTTGTTGAGGGATTGAACAAAGTCATTTTAATATATGTTAGTATTGGGATGCATCTAGATTAAGTTGTTGTAAGGTTAAACAGAGGTGAGGTGGATTAAATTACAAAGGCGGAATACGATGGAAGATTCAGTGTCTGAAGCCAAGGAAAATCTGTGCAATAGAGCCAGGTGAACTCAAGAGCCATTTGAAGAATACAGTAACCCATTTTAAGTGTAAATTTTTTGAGTGATATCCTTTAATAAGGGAGCACAGCAAGTTAGTTCACTAGCTGTGACTTCTTGTTTACAGTAAGAGGAGGTGCAGATCACTACTCAAATGCTGAATTGCTCATGTGAGCAGCAGCTATTGGTATAATTGAGCACTGTCTGAATGAGCACAGTAGAAACATCACATTTTTCTTTTGATAACCATATGGAGAGAGCAAGGCACTTGCATGTTTACAGAGAGTCGGGTCATGAATATGTGGACAATACAGATAGTAGAGGCCACTTCTCATGTTATGTAGTCTGACTTTGCATGGTGGGACGTTCTTTTCCTCTGTGGAGCAGGACATGAGGAAAGTCTGACTGGTAACTATAACAAGTTGCCTATCAAGTACCAGGCTCTTGCTTCTGATTGTTTGTTTCTTATAAGTGCTCTTCACTGGCCTTATTTGGGCATTTTGCCTCATGTGACTACAACCATGCAAGGCAGGTGAGTGGGTCCACTTGTCCATCCTGCATAAGCCCCTGCATCCCACAGCCAAAGAGATGCTGGTTGTGTTTATCAGATGCAAGCCTATGTTCAGGAGGCTGCTTCACTGTAGATGTGCCTAGCCCCATTCCTTTGCCTCATGCAATTATAACTGTGTGAGGCTGAATGTTTCTTCAATCGGAAGGGAAGACTAGCTTATATAGGGGAAAGTTGGTAGGCCAGGTGATTAGGGCTGTTTGCATTATTTATCATATATATATATATATATGCCCCCATTCTACAAATTGCACTCAAGGCAGTTTAAGATACTATAAGACACATTATAAAACACTAATACAACAAATTACAATATTGTTAATACCAGCCATATGAAATCATGCCAGAAGGAAGAGCAGAGCCATAAAATGTAATGTATTACCAGATTCGGAAGGAAAACAAAAAGAATTTAAGCCACTGACTGTGCCCAGCTAAATTACATCAAACAAACTAAAAGATGTCAGGAAGATCTCCTTGGGGGAAAAGCTGTACAGTCCATGAGCAACCATGGAAAAGGTCCCACCTGCCCCCGCCAATATCTCCAGATGGGAGCACAAGGAGGGCTTCCTATGAAGGTCTCAGTTGTGATGGAGGTTCCAAGGGAAGCAAGTGAATCTTGTGATTCTGAACTTTGGAAAGTTGTCAGGAGTGCACAGACAGTATAAACAGTCAAGAAAGTGCTCCAAGGCATACATAGGATCCAGGTTCCCATCATAAAGTATTTACACCCTTGGTTTAAATAGTGGAAGAGAAAAGGAAAAGGGGGTCCAGATGACAAAGATAATGGCAAAGGTAACAAGTGACAACTGGTTATGTAAATGACACAAATCCACATTCATTCTGCTTATATGGTTGATGTCACTGTATGTTTTTAGGAGGTTTAAGATAAGTTACAACACATACAGTAAATGCATCTCAATAGCTATACAGTGGTGCCTCGCAAGACGAAATTAATTCGTTCCGCAAGTCTCTTCGTCTTGCGGGTTTTTCGTCTTGCGATGCACGGTTTCCCATAGGAATGCATTGAAAATCAATTAATGCGTTCCTAGGGAAACCGCCTTCAGACCAGGTCCGGGGACAGTCTGTCCCCGGACCTCTTCTGAAGGCTGGGGGGGGGGATAAGGGCTTTTCTTCCCACCCCCAGCATTTTAAAAAACCCCGGGACAGCGGAGGACTTCTCCGCTGTCCGGGCAATCTTAAAATGCTGGCGGGCGGCATTTTAAAATCGCCCCGGGACAGCGGAGGACTTCTCCGCTGTCCGGGGCGATTTAAAAGCCCCTGGGAAGGCAGGCAGGGGGGACAAAGACTTTTGCCCCCCGCCAGCCTTCAGAAGGTGTTCCCACCCCCCGCCCCGCTTCGGAGCACCGTTCCGAAGCGGGGCGGTGGGGGAAGGTGTTCCCGCCCCCCCGCCCCACTTTGGAGCACCGGGAGAAGCGATCTCCCCGCAGCCCCTTGCTTCAAAAGAGGTCCAGGGGCAGCGGGAAGCGCTTCCCGCTGTCCCCGGACCTGGGGCTGCGGGGAGAAGATCGCTTCTCCCCGCCGCCCCTTGCTTCAAAAGAGAAGACCCGCTGTCCCCGGGGCAAGCTTCGTTTTGCGAAGCAAGCCCATAGGGAAATTCGTCTTGCGAGGCAACTCGAAAACCAAAAAACCTTTCGTTTTGCGAGTTTTTCGTCTCGCGAGGCGTTCGTCTTGTGGGGTTCCACTGTATTTAAATAGGCTCTATGATGCCTCTCCCAAATCACAAAACGGATTCTGCAAGCCTGTCCCCACAATATCAGTTTAATTACACCCACTTGCAGCCACTCAAACAAAAATGTTCCCTAAGCTTCAGGCTTTATTGTAGAAGGACCTGCACATAAAAGAGCTAAGAGAGGTACATACATACTGAATCATAAGGACTGAAATGTAAGCTGCAGTGAGGTGGTGGGAAGTCACGGGTGGAAAAAGATTTGTATGGGTAGATGTACTGTATAATGTATTAATTTAAGGATTTATGTTGTAAATAACTCAAGAATATATGTATGTACAATCTATACTCAATAAAAATTAAACATAAAAAAGAAATAAGGACTGAAAAGTAATGAGCCAGGTTTGTGCCTTTGCTTCACATTTACAACTGTCTGAAAAATCAAAGTGTAGACTATTAATAGCCTGAACAGATGTTCAAAAGATAGCTGGGGCTTCTGTTTGGCACCAAATCAATGTGATAAGATACTAAAACCTATTAACAATGAACAAATTAAAGAATAATGTGGAACAATAAACCATCTAGAAAGAAAATGAGAGAGATCATAACATTTGATCAGAAAGTTAATATATTTTTATTACTGCCTGGCAGCAGACTAGTAATAGACAAATTAAAATGTGTGTTGCAAACTGGGAGTTCAGCTACATGATAGTGAAGATGACTCCAGACAGCCCAATATTTATAGCAAATGAAAATAAATTTGACTAGACTTGGCATCAAGATATTTTCCTTTATGTCTTACATTTATACCTGTGCTTGGAAATCCTAGAAGAATCGAAAGGCTACTCTAAACCATGCAATTATGGGTGAGAATAAGTCACAACAAGGAGTTTTCACTGTATGTGAATATTTCAAACTGTCATGGCAAATCCATGACTAGATGATAGGCCTTTATGGAACAAATCATTTCACTACTCAAATATACAACACAATGACAGCTAGTTTTATAAAGGCAACTTATAAATGCACACGTTAATAAATGCCAAAGGTTATGAAGCATTTGGATTCCTTTTAGTAGGGCAGCTAAGCTAAGGTTTAGCTTAGCATGTTATCTGAACCTGGGATAGTAGTTAAGGTCCCTTCTTTCTTTACCATGATCTGTAGCCAAGAAGAAACAATTTGCTCAAGCATGAGCCTAGTCTGGGTGACAAGCTAAGCCAAATGTTAGCTTAGCTGCCGTCCCTGCACTGAGCTAGAACGTCTAGGGAGGAGAAAATGAGCTGTAATTTCCTTCTTGGGAGCCAGCGTGTTTGTGCCAGCCATGGTTTGGCTTAGCGCGTTATGTGTGAGTGTAGTCAGTACCCGATATCAGGGTACATTAATCTAACCAACCGAAAACAGAACGTATGTAAAAGAATGTAAAACAATATGCTCAATATACTTAAGTACAAATTCTAGAAGAGTTTCACATCAAGAAGAATGTACTTGGATACTAGAAATATCCTAATCCATTCAGAAGGAAACCCTTTTAATTTCCATCTATTTCAAAGGAAGTTAAAGTACATCTGTGGATCAATTACACTGAAATACCAAGAGCACCTCATGTTGGCTAGCTAGATCATGCCAGTTGTGTTTTGTATACATATTCCAATATTGATGTTGAACATTATGCAAGAGATGGACAGACAAGCAACAACAGTTCCTATAACCCATATTATATGTATTTTCCACTTCCTCTCTTACAATTCTGATATTTCAAAAAATGCATTGGGAATTATCAATCAATACATGTCCATAACAATGTTTGAAGCTGCATTTTATAACACACAAACACATTAAAGGGAGCCAGGCTCTTATCATACGCCAATTGCAGAAATAGACTAAAGCATGCGGCACAAGCCCACAAAATGGTTTATGTTATATTGCTCTTTGTGTTTTAAAGCCCAATATATGTCTGAATTTTTTAAAACATCAGAGTAAAGCAACGTAACTAAATACATGAGGTCAATGACTGTGATTCAACTCTTCCACTGATCTTAACTGAAGACTTAAGAAAAGGAGCCAAGGAAAGTAATGGGGAAATTGTATTTGTCTGACCTTGTGACAGATCTGTTAAAGCTATGAGCAACTTGACAGGTAACATCTGGGTTTACCGACTATGGGAATTTGGAAAGTTGCCATGCCCTTAACTCTTCTATTATAAACCAATCTTCTGGTGGCTGCTTTAAAAAAAAAAAAACTAAAAGAAGTTCCAGGAGGTCGAAACATAACTATTCTTATGGGGGGGGGGCACCATTCACAGTCTTCCTGGATGCTTTTGCTTTCAGCGGGTGGGTTTAAATGGCAGTATGCAACATGCTGGAGCTGTTCAGCTGTCTAAAATGGAAAGGAACTGAGTAATGCACTGCTTCAGTTGCATATATCATTTCCCTGTTCCCTTTGTTTACAATACTGCTTCTAGTTTAGCACTCTCAGAAGCAACGTGAAGGGGCTAATGCCACGGTCTGAAGTGGCAGGAAAGCCAAAGCAGACTCTATGAAAAATGAACCATTCATCTCTTTGCATTAAAACAGATCCTTCTATATTTGTAACCTCTTCATCTCTCTGCCAACAAACAGAAACTTTTAACACCTTTAAATTGCATGCCTGGGAATTAGTCTACCAAATTGATTTGAGATCTTAACTTGGAGTTGTTTCCAATTCTGGTCCTACTCAAAGTAGACTTACTGAAATGAATGAACCTAAATTAGTCAGGTCCACTAACTACAATAGGCTTACTCTGAGCAGGGCTAATACTGGATACCATATTTTGTAATCAGTATTATTACCTATAGGAGCTGATTTATTTTAGTAATTAGCTTATTTTTCTTTTAGTGGTAATTTACATAGGGGTGGCCAGCCAACATAGTAGGTAATCACCACGGCTTGTCCTGATACTATTTTCTTCTTAGAATGAGCCCTCTATCCCCCAATGATGCCAGGACCAAATGAATGCTTTCCCAGACACAGAGACAATGTATTTTTTCAACTGCATCTCTATTAATTCCTCCAAGGTGACTTGATAGAACACCATAAAATTTTATAACAAAAACCTTGAGATTCATGTTCCAATTCTCTGAAGAAATAAACCAAAATGGATAGCATTCAGGTTTTGGAAATTTGTTTACCGACTACTGTCCATGCCACAACAAGCATAAGCCGCATTAAAAGTACTACCACATATAGACATCTACAAAATTTATTTCAGCATATAAACAGTATACACAGTTGTATTTAAATTAAAATATCCTAGATTTGGGATAGGTTTTAAAAATAATAATTAAAAAATCCTCCAACTTAATGCCTATCCTAGATTTGGGATAGGTTTTAAAAATAATAATTAAAAAATCCTCCAACTTAATGCCTGCTAGAATTATTATAGCTGAAATGGGCATAATCATGTTTTACACATACCCACTAAAGCAACGAGGCTTACTGAAAGTTACCAGCCACAGCCAAAGCCAAATTTCAAACACCACTGTGGTCCCTCACATAGCTAATGAAATTGGGGCACTATTGCTCCAAAGAGCTGCTTGATGTCCACTATGTGGGAAATGAACATAGAGATAAGCATTTTCTTTTATTAAATATAACATCATAAAGCAAACAATGTGTGAGTGTTACCTTGTTCCCCAATTATCCACTTTCTCTTAGGCAGATGAAGTTAATTTCACTGTAGACAGTGCTGGAAAGTTTCCAGAAATGGAATTCACTCAGATAGAAGAGGCACTTGCTTTGGCTGTTGGAGTCAGAGAGTTTAGCCATGCAAGACTGGCACTTGTCTGTATTTGACTTGATGCTGAATTCTGATATTTTTTGCAGTGACAATGCAAGAAGAGACAGATAGCAAGGAGACAGCAGAAGAGGAGGAGAAGGTGTGAGGAATGTGGAAATATGGAGCTTTTTGCTTTTTCTTAGGGCAAATGGACAGGTATACCCTGTTCAAGCTGCCCAAGACCAGATGTCAGATACCCAAAGGTGGAATTACATCAGAACCTGACATCTCCAATGGCTTTAGTGCCCTGTTACTTAAGAGGACCACATAGGTAGAAGTGAGTTGCCAAACTAATGGACAGAACACATACATGCATTAGTTCTACAAGTTTACAAGGATAGTTAGATTTAAGGGGGAGGGAGAGATAATAAATAGTTCCTATGACCTACCTGATTAGGGATGCCAGTTCTGCAAGCAAGGCATCTTGGGCAGAAATAAGCTAAAAATGAAGCTATCTGTAGCAACTTTCTTTGTTATAGGTAAAGTGTGCAAACAAAAAGCAATACATGTTAAAAATGAAGCAAAAGTATCTTAAAACTGTACACAGTGTCAGCTAGTACATCAATCAATGCTATGTCTAGAAAACTCTTTTTGTTGTTTAAGTCCAAAGGTCATACCAAATCTAGCAAACTATTTGATATTGTATCACAGAATCAACGTAAAAGTGACAACATAATCTCAACCAACATTAACACACAGAATGCCAACAAACCGTTCTTTCCCCATTTAAGCACACAAAGAGCAGCGTGCATAACAACTTTAACACTAGACTGTTCGAAACGGTTCAGAGCCTAATTAACAGACTGCCACTAGCTATTCCTGGCTGCCTGTCAGCAAAACTATGTCAAATGGCTCACTTCTGTATTATTGTGCCCAATTAGAAACATGCAATGCATTTTCTTTTTTCTCCTGAAGATTTATTTATTCACAGAGAGAATGCCCCTTCCTGCAACTGCACCTCCAGAAGTCAAAAGGAGCCGACCACAAAAGAGCTGGCCCAACTGAAGGATGCTCAGGTCCTACCTGAAGGCTTGCCACAGGGGTCTGGTTGGCCACTATGAGATTAGGATGTTGGATTATGCGGGCCATTGGCCTGACCCAGCAGAGTCTTCTCATGTTCTTATAAGAAAACTAAACAAGTATTTCAATGTTTGATCTCCAGTATATTTGCAAGTGAAAATACCTTCCGCTATGTGTAGCCAATAACCTGACATAGTACGGGGCAGCTTCCAAAATGAGTATGTCTGTGTATGCTACAATTCATTATTGTAAGAAACAGAATTACTTTACAAAACAGTACAGGTGTATTTGGATCCTTAAACACTGCACCATGATGAACACTCTCCCAATGAAGACTCTGTAGAAAGGGGTTGTTACTGACTGTTTCTCATCCACTAACCAATTTGGATGACTATTACTTCTGTGAAATTCTAGCTCCAACAGCTATAATAGAATATGAATGAAATTTACCAGGTTTTGTTCTCTGTGCACTACTGGCCTCAAAAAAAAAGTATAAACTCACAAGGTAATGGTGTTATCAATGCTCAGAAGCAGGTCAACTAAGGGCTAAAATAAATTTAGCAGTGGGTTATTTGTGCTTGGGTCTCCAGACTTTTTCCACTTCAAGAAAGTTGGGGAACCCAGACTTCCCCCCCATCTAAATCTTTTCTGCTGAGGAAGAAAAATATGGATACACCAAGTGGCACTATGTGTAATTTTTTTTTTAGGGTGTGCAAGGGTGAAGGGGAAAGTTTAAACACCCTCTCCTCCAGTACAACAGTTCCAATCAAAATTAGGGGGACCCACAGCTGCTTTTAAGTTGGGGGGGGGAGGAAAAAATGTTTGGAAATCCAATCACAGATCTCGTAAGTCACATCCAGTTTGTCCCCAGGACAAGCAAACAGCAGCAGCTGTTGTGGTACAGTGAAGCTAATAATGCCAGTATTTCTTAGTTAAATGACTGAGCAGGCCATCACCCTTCTCTGACTTTCTATTCTGTGGTCTTCACCCATTTTTACATCCCTGCCGCTCTCTGGTGGATGCCAACGCTCTAGGCTCAGCACCACATGCTTCTTTATGATTTATTTAAAAGATTTTTGCCCTGCTTCAGGTAGCTTGCCACATAGTTAAAACTTCACTATCTTCTTAATTAAACAATTAAAATTCCCACAATCAAAGGCAGCCATAAAATCGTTTCAAAACACAGCATATCACTGAAAGAAAACCCAAGCAGGTATCAGAACAGGCTCCAGGACAGATTTAATTCCCTGAAGGCCAACTTAAAACAAGTAGACTTCCCATAGCCTCCAATGACTGATTGAGAAGCATCAACAAGAAGCAGCTAGAGCTGTGCTGCTAGCATACACTACAACTATATGGAAGCAATGATTATGGGCAGGGTGGAGGGGAGAAGGAAGGCATCTGGGCCACTTAACCAGACTTGGTGAGCTTGGTGTGTTTCATGGGTGGCCTGCTCAGGAACAGATAGCTACATCATAGGTAAAGTCTGCCTGCAAAGAAGACAAATCTTTTCTTGTAGCTGGTCCAAGATTATGTAACCACAGGGATCAAGAAATCTCATAAACTTCATTCTAAGTGAAAGGAACCATCTCTCTTACTGATATGCCCCTAAGAGCAAGCAGCTGTTCTCCACCTCCACAAGAGGAAAAAACATGCACGGGGTGGAGGGGTGGGGAAATCACCTTCTTGTGAGGAGGAAAAGTATGTGTGGGAAATCACCCTTTGCTACATACAAAATCTCCTTCAAGGGGCGGGGAGATGTGAACTAACCACACCTGAACGCCTCCATAGTACTAGTACAGTAACACTTTGCATAGAATAATCTGTACACAGAAGAATGTGTACAATCTCACAATGTTACAGCAATAGCACAATGAATCAAATGAAGTTTTTAGCACAATAAGCACAACTCTATTTTGTAACTGACCTCTAACTGAAGAAATGCAAAACTTGTTTCTGGTGTTATACTAGAATCTGAAATGTCTCTACATACTGAAGAAATGAATTATTTTCAATCCTCCCACTCTTACCCGGGAGCAATGTCTGCTTGTCACTTAGATACCTGCTCATAAAGAATATAAGTAGTAACAAGTTGATTTAAACAATTTATTGCTAAGAGTAGAAGCAGAACATTGTATTTGTCTGCCAAGCTGATTAACCACCATAAACAAGCCTATGCCCTTTAGGTTTAACATGACCACACCTCATAGCTATGTTACAAAAGAAAATACATCTTTCAAACTCACTTTACATAAAGAATGTATTTCTGCTTACTGGCCTAGATATTTAAAGTACTTAGTGGAATGTGATTATATTGTTTCCCATTCGCAGAATCTGCAAGTTTGTTAGCAACAAGTCTATAATACATTATCACCCTACCCCATAATTGTGACTGGTCTTGAAAAACTCTGTATGCATGTACATGTTTTCTAGGGAAGGTTATTATGTATGCTTGGATAGTTACTAATGGCAGATCTTGATATCAAGATGCCCAATTCTTACTGAATGAAAAACAAGGTCAGATTTCTTACATGATAGTAGAACTGTTGTGTTTCATCCACAGAAAACATTGAAGCCAATCATCTTTGTTTATTGAAGTTTAGTTTATTAATTGTGAAAGTTCAGGAGGGTTGGCACTCAGAAGTAGTATGATATAAAAGCCAAAGTTTTAATCCAGCCATGCAAATTTGTCTATATTGGTCTTGCTTATACTTCACAGTAAACCATAGTTAATGGTTTGCACTTCGAGGCCCCCAGGATCCCACCCCCCTTGAAATAACTTCACACTGACACTTATTTTAGTTTAAATTTTGGGCATATTTTGGCCACAACTTTATTTAATACAACCATGTGAGCAGTATTGGCTCCAAACTATAACTGACTCCACCTTTCTGATTGGTAGTCTAAAAGGGTAAACCACACGAGGGAGCAACATGGATGAAGGCCAACCAAAGCTCACCCCGGGGTTCCTGTGGTCTTGGCATGGCCCTAGCCCCTCAAGCGGATTTCAGACGAGATCCAGGACCCCCAAATTCCTTTACCAGAATACCCTGTTCCTGGAGGGGCAGATGATGGCTGCATCTCCCCTCCCCCACATTTCAATGAGCCAATGCAATGCCTAACCACCACCACCTTACAAGTTGTGACGATTGCTGAGGGGGTAGGCGAAAACCAAGTGGCTGCAGCCAATCTGCCAAATGGTAAAAATTCCTACCCAGCCCCTGTTCCAAAACAGGCGACCCAAACCAAAACACGGCCAAAGCAACACTGCCTAACACAAGGGAAGGGGGCGGGTGTTCGGCAGCGAGAAGCAAGTACCCCCAATTACGTTGCACTGCCTTTCTTAACAGCCCCTGGGATCACGCCACCCCCAGGCGATTGGCCCAGACAGCCTGGCGTGATCCCAGGGCTAGGGCTTGGGTTACACCCCTCCAACTAAATTAACCCTTGGCGTGCCCTGAGTGCCCTTGCGCAACCAGGACCCTCAATTAGGAGGATCCTATTTGCAATGAGTATGCACAGGAGGTTGGATGGTCATCTGTCATGGATGCTTTAGCTGAGATTTCTGCATTGCAGGGAGTTGTGCTAGATGACCCTTGGGGTCTCTTCAAACTCTACAATTCTATGATTCTATGAAACCATGATCTCTAGCTTAGCATTATGTCTGAACTGAGGATCATGGCTTGTCTTGCTTACTACTACTACTACTGCTACTACTACTACTACTACTACTACTACTACATTTCTGAGTCACTTCCCATGAGGCCACCTAAAGCAATTTACAATGACATATATAAAAGTTACACCTTTAAAAACAATTGCATATATAAAAACAACTAGAAAAATCAACTATAAATATAACAATGGTTTAAATCAACAGCTGCACACACATCAAACCAAATCCCAAACCGATACCATCTGGGATAAAGATTTTACAGGCCTATCTACTATTGTATTGTGAAATCAGATTTCATAGCCAACACATGACTGAGAATGAGAACTCTTGGTGTGGCTATATTCAAATATACTCTGAACAAAAAGCCAAACTAATTGTAAATAATGTGGTAACTGAGGAACTCAGGATAGAAAAAGGAACATGACAGGGATGCCCAATTTCCCCATTGCTTTTTATTTCAGTTCTGGAGGTGTTGCTGAATATGATTAGAAATGACCAGCAGGTTAAAGGTATACAGGTCGGAGATAAACATTATAAGTTAAGGGCATTTGCAGATGACTTAGTATTGACTCTACAAGAGCCTGACACTAGTACGAAAAGGGTGTTGGAGATAATTCAACAATTTGGCCAGGTAGCTGGATTTAAACTGAACAAACAAAAAACTAAAGTCTTAGAAAAAAATTTAACAGCCGCGGAGAAGGAGAAATTTCAAGAAGAGACAGGTTTGACACTGGTTAAGAAGGTGAAATACCTAGGGGTTTATTTGACATCAAAAAATTTGAACTTGTATAAGGACAATTATGAAAAATGCTGGTCAGAAATTAAAAAAGATCTAGAAATATGGTCAAATTTGAAATTGTCAATGTTAGGCCGAATTGCAGTGATTAAGATGAATGTATTGCCTAGAATGTTATTTTTGTTTCAAGCCTTGCAGATTCTTGAGAAGATGGATTGTTTCAAGAGGTGGCAGAAAGATATTTCGAAATTTGTCTGGCAGGGCAAAAAGCCCAGAATTAAATTTAAAATACTGACAGATGCTAAAGAAAGAGGGGGATTTGCCCTGCCGGACTTAAAATTGTACTATGAAGCAGCAGCGTTTTGCTGGCTGAAAGAGTGGATGCTCCTCGAGAACACAGACATTTTGGATTTGGAAGGTTTCAATAATGCATTTGGTTGGCATGCATATCTATGGTATGATAAAATCAAGGTGCATAGGGCCTTTAAAAACCATATTGTTAGAAAAGCATTGTTTAATGTCTGGATAAGATATAAAGATCTGTTGGAAAACAAAACCCCTAGATGGGTGTCACCCGTGGAGGCTAAGGCATTGAAGAAACTCAATATGGAGGTCGGATGGCCGAAGTATTGGGAAATCTTGGAACAGGAGGGAGATAAATTGAAATTACAAAGTCATGAGAAAATGAAACCTAAAGTACAAAATTGGCTTCAATATTACCAAATAATGGAGATTTTTAAACAGGACAGGAAAATTGGCTTTCAGGTGGAAAAATCAAAATTAGAGACTGAACTGTTAGAACCCAATTCTAAGAATTTGTCAAGAATGTATAATTTGCTGCTGAAATGGAATACACAAGATGAAACAGTCAAATCGGCTATGATTAAGTGGGCACAGGACATTGGTCATAACATTATGTTTGCTGACTGGGAATGGTTGTGGAACACCGGTATTAAATTCACGGCATGTAATGCCTTAAAGGAAAACATTATGAAAATGATTTACAGGTGGTACATGACCCCAGTCAAGCTAGCAAAAATCTACCATTTGCCTGACAATAAGTGTTGGAAATGTAAAGAAACTGAAGGTACTTTCTATCACCTTTGGTGGACATGCCCGAAGATTAAGGCTTTCTGGGAAATGATATACAATGAAATGAAAAAGATACTTAAATGTACTTTTCCTAAAAAACCAGAGGCCTTTCTCTTGGGCATTGTCGGCCAATTGGTGTCAAAGAAGGACAGAACTTTCTTTATGTATGCTACAACAGCAGCAAGAATACTCATCGCAAAGTATTGGAAGACACAAGATTTACCCACCCTGGAAGAATGGCAGATGAAAGTGATGGACTATATGACATTAGCTGAGATGACTGGCAGAATCCGCGATCAGGGAAAGGAGACGGCGGAAGAAGAATGGAAGAAATTCAAAATCTACCTTAAGGACTATTATAAACTTGATGAATGTTAGAATGTCGAGGTTTGAGTAAGAAAGGGATACAGTGATATAAGACTAGGTTGAAGGAAAGACTAAGAGGACAGAGGATTGACAGATATATTCAGAGTTGCTAAAAACTTTTGGACATTGGGATGCAGAAAGGGGAGGTATGGGGAAGTCGGAGAAACACGGTTTATGAAAAAAAAGGTTATGAAATTATACGTGTTTGTATATCTTTTTATATGTTTGTATTGTCTTAAAAATTTTTGTAAAACCAATAAAAAATTTATAAAAAAAAAAAATTCAAATTAGTTAAGGTACTGACTTGCACTGGCCTACACCACTTTGGAAAGAGGCTAGAGACAAATGTGACAAATAAAACAAATACAAATCAGGGATGTAGCCAAGAAGTAACTAAAAGCAGTAGTTGGAAAACAAAATGCTTGATCGATTCTTGCCTTAGAGATTCCCTACATCCCTATGTATCTACAATCAGTAAGACTGTAATATTTAGCATATATATAGTGCCTTTGAGTGTTCAAAGTACTTCATTTACATATTTTGTAATTCTTTCAACAACCCTGTAAGGTAGTTCAGTATTATTATGACCATATTGCAGGAGGAGGGGTCGAGAGAGTGTGTTTTTTGCTTGCTTAGTAACAAGCAACTACTGTAGTGAGTTCATGGTAAATTCAATAGTTGAACCAAGGACTTCCTGTTTTCTAGCCCAATCTCTTAGCCACTATGCTAGATTAGATGCAGTTTGGTATCACCCATATTTGCCCTTAAAGGTGGATAACTGATTACTATCGGCTAGAGTCCCAGGGCTATGTAGATTACAAACTTCAGATGCAATATGCAGTCACATGATTCCCAAAACAACCACTGTGCAGCTATGCTGTTGGCATTTATGCAACTTAACATCAGTTATACCTCTTATTTTAATATAATTCAGGTGCACCGCATTCCCATTGTTCAATGAAGCTTATTCCCAAGTGAATGTGTATGTATATATATATGTACCTGAAGAAAGTCTCATTTAATTTCATATGACTTACTTCTGGGGAGACAATGGCTAGGATAGTGCGGCACATTACTTGAAAAATTGAGCTTGTCAAACAGTTGTTCATTAAAGATATACAACATAAAATGTTACCTCATTCCAAACTACGACTCAGCTTCCCAGATTAGCTAGAACAGCACATGAATAGTAAACAGGTTCAGTTTACATGTACAAATTAAATGTTCCCCATCACAGCTGTGAAACCTCATTCTTCAAATGGTGCTTCCAATGATGACAGAAAATGGTAGTACAAATGATTAAAACATTCTGAAAAGTCATGAGCCAGAATAGAACCCAACTGTCAAAGTATTAGCAATGCCCTGACTTCATTACAAGGGGCCAAACTGCAGAGCTACCCCCCCTCCACATTCCTGTACAAGAATGTACACTGTCACTTTCAAAATATACTTTAAGGATTTTGCATTTATTTTGTTAAAAGCCTTCATGTGAAAGAGCTAGTATCAACTTCCTTTTCTTACTATTGCATTTTATTAGATTTCTCTCTCCAAATGGCTGCCAGTCAGTTTAAATTTGTTTAGCACATTAAAAAATTTAAAAAATCATATGCCTTCACCTGATTCATGAGTAGGTATGTTTACAACATATACGTAATAGACAGAACTAACTGCAAACTAATTAATCAAAGCTAGTACAAACATATTAATAAAAAGCAGGGGAGACAACAACCTTTAAGATATAGCACAAAACAGAGAAACTTTACAAAAAAAGAAGCAGCTCTATTCAGAACTAATTGATCAGGGATTCAAAATATGCATAGCACTTTAAGATGGTGGTAACAGCACAACATAGTAAAATATTTAGCATTTACAGAGTGCTTTCTGAGTGTCCAATGCACTTCACATGCATTATCTCAGTAATCCTTACAAACAACTTGTAAGATATGTCAGTCTTATGATCTCCATCCTGCAGATGGGAGAGAGAGAGAAAAGCCTAAGGCGGAGAGATGGCGAGTTCCCCAAGGCCACTGATTAGTTCATGCCAGATATACGATTTGAACTAGAGAATTAGTAGCTCACGTTCAATCAAATTATTTGCACAAAATAGTGTTCCAATGTACACGGATGCCATTTCCACAGTGCCTAAGCACTATTTTCTCTACTCGTGCTTCAAAAAAACACAGAACTAGTGCTAAACATGCTCCTGGTGTTTGGGGCTCCAAAGAGTGATGGTGTGTCTGGCAGAAAAAGAAGGAAAGAACAGGAAAGACAGGCTAGAAAAGCAATCAGAAGTGCTAGGTGCATGTGCTGCTGCAGCAGCAACAACTATATCTCCCTCTTGCATGAAGTGATGGGCACAGTAAGTGGTGAGATTACTAAGTGCCTCTGCCACAGGGAGGGGAGAGGGGAAGGGTCCCCTCCCGTCTTTAGGAGATTAGTTGCATATGCTGTTTTGAGTTAATCTGTTCCCAGTGTGTGTGTGTGTGCTCTTTTGGGTCAAAAAGTGGCATATTAATAAACCAATGAATGAAGGAATGAACACAAGGGCTGAAGTTTGAACTTGCCCTTTGGTAGAACTACTAAGCTTCATCTGCTATCTGAAATAGCTTACTTGATGGAATATAAGATAACTTTATTCCACCAACCACTGACATGCCCGTGTTCAGTAAAGACAGCTCCTGAGGGGGGAATAGTATGGTTTCAGCTGTGAATATAATGATTATATAAGTCATGGGACAAATATCCCTATCCTAATCCCTTTGAAGGGGTTTAACTTAAGGAAAGGAAGTCTTCCCCCTTCCACTGCCTTTTCCAATCTGTAGGCGGAAGGTGTGGAGAGAATGTATTTCCAGAAAAGTAGGTAACTATAGTTCTCACTGTTCAAAATGATGAAATAATAGAGACTGGAACATTGCCTAAAGCAGTTTTCTGGTAAGGGCAATTAGACATGAAAATATCAACATACATGCATCCTGAACTTACAAGCGTTTTTTCCCCATGCAATACCAGACGTTCTCTGCCATTCTCATGTGGCAAGGGGGGGAAAGACACATGCCTATAAAAATAGCAGAGGGAGGTTGAAAAAGAAATCAAGTTTCTTTGAAATACATTTGTTTTCCATTTATGGGGCAGATATAGCCCGAACATAGCACCAAGTTAGCAAAAGAAGAGTTAATATCTCAGCAATCTCAAACAAGTCTTTCATGCTGGCAAATCTGGAGTAGTAATAATACATAATGTACTCAACTAGGGAGCCAGATCTCCAGGCAAAGATTTGAACACCTGTACGGAAAGACAGGGGGAAAACCGTTTACCCTACATTAAAGAGGAAATTCCCTGTGCAGGAGGGGCAAGGCAGCTGCAAACCATTTCTATCTATGCCCTGAAACGCACAGTCCTTTTATGCCCCCTGTCCCATAGCAGGCTCAGGTGTCTTACTTTGGAAAATAACTGGAGATTGTGACTTGATAAATACCATGGCCATAATAAAACCGCAAAACAGCACTGAAACTCCCAAGTATTAGGCTTTTGAGTTCTGAATACAACCGAAAGATTTCCGTTCAGATTTTATACACAAAATCTGTCTCTGGGCCAGCAATTCAGATGGGAACATAGGAAAAAAGGAATGTGTTTTCATTTTTAAAAAAGGAAATAAAGGACAAAGTAGAAAAGAGTTGCAAACAGTAACATCACAGTGGCAAAGGATGAGCTGAAGCAACCCTGCTTAGCTGAAACAGATACAGAACATATGAAACAGCCATTCATTGTTAGTGGGTGGTTCCCTAGACCTGATGGATGGGAGGTTGCCTGTTTTTGAGGTGGTTACACTTCTTCTGAAGGAGTAGGTATATAGCCTGGGGGTATTTCAGGATCAATCACTGTTGTTTGAGGCTCAAGTGGCCTTGGTTGCATGGAGTGCCTTGCTTCTGCTTTGGCTGGTGGCTCAGCTATGCCCCTATCTGCACAGGGATAGCTTAACTTCTGTTGTCTATGCTCTGGTAACCTCTAGGTTAGATAACTATAATGCATTACATATGGCACTTCCTTTGAAGACAGTTCACAAACTGCAGCTGGTGCAGATTTCAGTGGCCAGATAGTCTGAGCATAGAAGAAGAAGAAGAAGAGGAGGAGGAGGAGGAGGAAGAGGAGGAGTTTGGATTTGATATCCCACTTTATCACTACCCTAAGGAGTCTCAAAGCGGCTAACAATCTCCTTTCCCTTCCTCCCCCACAACAAACACTCTGTGAGGTGAGTGAGGCTGAGAGACTTCAGAGAAGTGCGATTAGCCCAAGGTCACCCAGCAGCTGCATGTGGAGGAGTGGGGAATCAAACCTGGTTCACCAGATTACGAGTCCACCGCTCTTAACCACTACACCACACTGTTTATAACACAATAACAGAAATCCTCACCTGACTGCACTGACTACCAATTAGTTTCCGGGCCTAATTAAAACTGCTAGTTTTGACCTATAAAGTCTTATGCAGATCAGGATCCCAATACCTCAAGGACTTCCTCTCCCTATGTGAACTGACTTGGACCCTGCAATCATCACCTGAGGCCCTTCATTGTGTGCCCCCTCAACAGGAGGCCTGGAGAGTGGCAAAACAAGAATGGGTCTTTGCAGTGGTGGCTTCCCACTTGTGGAATGCTCTCCCCAGGGAGGCTCACCTAGTGCCATCACTACAAAGCTTTAGGCACCAGGCAAAAACTGCCCTTTCCCATCAGACCTCTGGCTGATGAAATTATCTATGGCCAATATGATCCATATAAAATGACAGTGATGGGATTTCAGTGGAAGCGGAACAGAGATGTATGTCTCCTCCAAGCACAGTTCTGAGTTATAATTAAATGAATAACGTATTTCCCTAACGAACAGAACTTAAACATGACACACTTAAGGGATGACCTTCTACAAATAGACATTATGTCAGAGGCCTATTTCTCCAGTCAAGATTTAATAAAGGCCATATAAAATGCTTCTGGGGAGCACAGCTAGGGAGACAAGCTTATTTTTGCCGATTCAGATTGAAAGCTTTAGAGGCCTGGTTCCAGCCTTCAGGCAGCATACTGCATTGCTTGCCAATGCTTAAAGCTGTTACAACTAGGTACACATGCACATGCCAGAGAAAATAGAAGAAAGTATTAATTGGAATGATTGCAAATACATTCTTCTTCATAAATTATAAAATTGTTGTTGGCCAAGATTGGATTTAAAATAGAAATGCTCAGAGATTTTTATACGGATCTGTTACAGTGTTTGGTGCAGCTATCTGAATCTGATCAAAACAAGTTTAAATCTATTTGCAATAATCTTTCAGAGATGTCTTATTCCATAAATAATATTCAAAACTGGCTTGGGATAAGTTTAAAAGGTTTTTGTTGACACTGGGTTTTATGTTAATGGATGCAAATAGTTGAACACAGTGCAATCTTTTCACAAATAGATCATTTTACATTCTATGATAAGAGTTGAGAATTGCAAAGAAAACTAAAAGACAAACTATTGGCCCAGACCATCAACACTAAGCAAATCAAAGTATAAGAGCCCCAAACAAAACTGGGAGAGGAGATATCTGGTTAGGTTTTAGACAGACCATCCAAACAGCTGGAAAAGATGTTGATTCTCTTAGGGAAATTTATAATGCATTTGACTCATGTTTTTGTAGAGTTGTGGATTATCCTGTGGGATAAGAAAGAAAGAGCAAGAGCCAAAAAATTAACAACAGTATCTGGAAAGTGATACTATTCCTCTAGCTTTTTGCTAGTTTAAACACAATAGGAATAAGGTAAAATAAAATTAACTATATTATATGGTGGAAAAACTGTTTTTCAATTAAGTGTTTGCTAAGCATTTTTAAAAATCTAAGCATTTAAAATGTTTTTAAATTTTTATTTTAAAAATAAAAATAAAGTACCACTGTATTAAGAGTAGAATCATACTTTATCTTTTGCAGTGGTCACAACGGATTCATTTTTTAATGCTGAATTAGAAAGAGTCAAATTGGATGTAAATCATGCTAACACATTATTCAAGGCTATTCAACATCTTCTATATGAAGCCACTGGGAGATCATCAGGGAATTGGAAGTCATAATGTAGTCACAATGAAATCACAATGAAACTAATATACAGGAGTTCCTGGTCCTAAAGGAAGGATAGGCAGCCTGTGACTTCCCAGAAGTTGGACCTCAACTCCCCTTTTCCGTTACCATTGGCTGTGAGAGTTGCAGGGCTACTCCCGGTCCTAGAAAATATTTAAAAATCACCACAATCTATTCCTTCAGGCTACAAAATTCAAACTGAGTTCTAGTATTGTAATGGTCATCACTGGGAGGTCTTAAAGAGACATCAATTGAGTAATGACCCGGAAACTATAACAAATCCAGAATGCAGCAGCTAGACTGGTGACTGGGAGCAGCCGCCAGAACCATAAAACACCGGTCCTGAAAGACCTACATTGGCTCCCAGCACATTTCTGAGCACAATTCAAAGCATTGGTGCTGACCTTTAAAGCCTTAAATGGCCTCGGCCCAATATACCTGAAGGAGTGTCTCCACTCCCATCATTCAGCCTGAGGTCCAGCTCCAAGGGCCTTCTGGTGGTTCCCTCACTGTGGGAACTTGAGGTTACAGGGAATCAGGCAGGGGGCCTTCTTGGTAGTGGCACTTGCCCTGTGGAATGTCAAGGAAATAAACAACTATCTGACTTTTAGAAGACATCTGAAGGCAACCTTGTATTGGGAAATTTTTAATGTCTAATGTTTTACAATTTTTATGGGTTGTAAGCTGCCCAGAGCGGCTTGGGAAACCCAGCCAGATGGGCGGGGTATAAATAATAAAATTAGTAGTAATAGTAGTAGAGCAGTTCTGAATATATAAGAGCAGAAGACAGCTATAGTTCAGTGGTAGTGCATGCATCATTTCCTGGCATCTTTAGGATCTTGAAAACCAGGACTGAGAAAGACCTAATCTAAACCTTGGAGAGTCACTTCCAGTTGGAGTAGACAAATACAGTGCTAGATTAAACAATATAGGGCAGTTTCCAATGTGAACAAGGGGTGATTTTATACATTTTAAGATAACCTTAGATTTCACAAATGCTATGCTGAATCATGGAATGATGATGAACTACAAATCATTAATGTTAAATGATGAACAAGTTCAGGTATTAATTTTGTTTTGATAGCCCAATAATAAGTCATCACAGTTTAAGCAGATAACAACAGAACAGATAACTCCAATCCAGAGTCCAAAAATAAGCAGCCAACAAAGAAACCTAAAGGGACTTCCTAATCAGTCCAAAGAATTTAAGCACCAAGCCCAGCATTTACTTAATCATAAAACTTATAAACCAAGTACAGATGAAGGCCAACATATTCATTATATTTACTGAACCATGAAATTTTGACTCCATTTAAAGAAAGGTCATTTCAAGTTGCAAGTTTGAAAACTGAGTTCAAGTAAAGCACGAAGGACCATCTTGTTTGAGTAAACATTTATAAGGTTCAGGCTCTGATCCCCCACCCGCACCCCACAAAAGGTGGGACACAAAAAATTTGGACAGAAGGAAGAGTCATAATAGCTAGCTCATCAAACCAAAAGCGTTTGCCGTCGTTATTTAAAGAGGAATATTTTGTTTATAGAGGAATATTATTAGATCATTGGTTATGCCCAAGGAAGAATTTTGATGTTTGTTTCTTGAATAGCAGTATCACCCCCCCCAAAAAAAAAACCCACTATGAAACTCAGAATTTTAGAATCAGCTTGTGATTGAGTCTGTGGTTCAGTTTTATTAAACAAAGAATTCTAGTGAGTACACACTTGTTCAAGAGCATGCTTAGAACAGTGTACTGGACAATATACTTCTAGACAACAATAAAAACATGATAGAGGAATAAGATTATGTATGCATGGTGTGGAGTAGGTGCCTAGAAATAAGCTTTTCTCCCTCTCTCATAATACCAGAGCACAGCCCCATCCAATGAAGTTGAATGTTGGAGGATTCGGGACTGTCAAAAGGAAGTACTTCTTCACACAATGCACTGTTAAACTATGGAATTCATTGCCAAAAAATGTAGTACTGGTCATTAACTTGGATGGCTTTAGAAGAGTTTTAGACCAATTAATGGAAGATAAGACTATCAATGGCTACTAGCCCTGATGGTTGTATATTGCCTCCAGTATTGGAGGTGTTATACCTGTGTACATCGCCTGTTGGTGAGCAGAAATGAGGAGAGTGTTGTCTTCATGGTTTGCTTATGGGTTTCCCATAGCTAGCCAATGTGACAGCAGGATTCTGGACTAAATGGGCCTTTGGCCTAATCCAGCAGGGGGCTCTTCTTATGTTGTTACCATTATTTCTCACCTACATGCTTCTGCATCCTGCATCTTTTCTGCAAGGATGTCATTTACTCTGAAGAACCAAGATACAGAAAAGGGTAAATGCACTTGTATTTGCATATATCCTGATTATCGGAGTGAGTGTTTTACTCTGGGTACAAGCCTTACTGTAAAACTCCCAACCAACAATATGAAAAGGTCAGCTAGCTAAACTGTCTTATCTGAAATTACTGGAAAGCTGATCTCTTGTAACAAGAAATTAAACTGGTGTGGCCAATGAGCCAACAATATTAAGTAATGATATGGACTGAATGCCTCCTAACCTCAGTGCAAATCTCTGCTATATACTACATTGCATATGCAAGTCATCAAAGCTGCCATAAACTTCTGCTGGATGCGTTTGCAAGATCTCATTATGTTCTGCATAATGAGCCTGCACACACAGAACCATCAAACTGGATATAGTTTAGTTTGAGATGGATTCCCAATTGATTTCTCCACTATGAACTGTTGGATAGATTTATATAACACGCTAAACCCTGCCCAGATAATGTTGATCACCTGTTTCATATCCAATCCATTGTGTTTGTTCCTCCCACCCTGAAAATCCCTATATACAAATGTTGGTAACAATATGCTTCAATGAAGACATAACTGTAGCATTAACTATTATGACATACATTTTTTTATCTTTTTAGATAAGGGTGGAAAACTTTTTTTTTTTTTAAAAAAAAGGCTCTTAACTTTCTATTTAAAGTCTTTCTACTACCCCAACTCCCACATAAGTTCATTGGTCATCTAGTGCTCTAGACATTAAATGTCTGTCCAGGCAAGTAGGTTTCTACTGGATACTTCATCCCAGAAATAAATAGGTTTTTTGGCTACAACTATTTCTTCCATCCCAGCTCCTCGGACAGCTTGTCATTGTCAAAACACTATAAGAAAGCCCAAGATTAGAGTATTACTTTGGAAACTACTTGCACAGAGCTCTGGCATTAACTAGGAATTAATGAGGGACCATTCTAGGTACTGGATGTTGAACAGGGCTACAGATAAAATGGAATTCATATATTTGTATTTATTTAAAACTTTTCTTAACTAGCCTTCACCAGAAGATTCTGGGGGAGGGGGTGCAAAAATGTGAAAATAATCCACACAAGATGAGCAGAACTAGCATCCACATGCCATTTCCTAACTCAAAGAGTACATATGGTAAATCAGGTTCCTCATATTGTTTTAATAACTAACACTGCTAGGTTAGCTGTGATACAAACAGTTAGCTTAAGAAAAACTATTTTCAAAAAGGTCACAAAGGCTTGAACTCCTCCACACAACATGCATGTAAAGTAGATATATAAGGTGTGCTTTTATGAGCAGCTTATGTATCATTCAAGTGTTTTTTTTAGTAAAGCTTTAAGAAACTATGCATTATCAAGAGCAGAGCAAACAGACTGCAACAGTGTCAATATGTTAGCTTCAAGATAATTGTCATTGATTACAGAAGCTTCATAGATATTTGTGCTGTCCTGTGGGAACAAGGCAAAATGTGCTGAAACACTCAACCATGGTGATACAAAGGGGCACTTATATCTCAGCAGGATGTGTGGATATTTCTATTTTGTGCATGATGTGGATTTTCATATAAGACCAAGAAGAGTTTCCTCATAGTGGTAATGTTAGAATGTCACTTATCTTATCTAAACTTTTACGCTGTTTTGTTGTCATATGTACCAAACATTTTTGGAGGCCAATGAGCAAAAAATAATAATACACAACACCAGGGATCAGCAATTTAGAAATGTTTGCTAGTTTTTAAAACTATTTTAAAAGGCAGCTGTGGAAACTGTAACAGTTCATAACAAATCAAGGTTTTTCATAGGCCACCCATGAAATTATTTTTTAAATGAGACTTATTACAACTAGAGAGCAACAGTTCTTATCGCAAAATTAATTTGTAATTAATATTGTCTTTATCACTGTTTTTATTTGTATTTTTGTTTTGTTTTTTCCCTTTTTGGTGTATCTATATCTATAGCTATATCTATGAGTAACAACCCTGCTTTAAAGAGAAATTAGTTTCCCAAGAATGAAAAGTTTTCTGTCAGAAACTGACAGCATTACTTTTCTTAACAATGAGTGTTTTAGAAGTTCCCATTAGTTTGGAGGAGGCTTAAACTGAACCACCAGAGTCATCACTGGTCGAAAAGGCAATTATGCTTTTGTTTTCCATGTTTACAGCATGGAAATGGAATGGGAAAATAGGTTGAGTTCATCTAGATCATATACTACAATATAAAGTATATAATGTGTAGCTCAAAACTAAAGAGACGTTACCTGCTATAACTAAATATTCAACATATCTATTAAATATATTGTGGTAGCTATTAAATAAATTGTAGTGCTGCATATATTATAATTTTCTTTATGGCTCAATTTAAAAAATGTGGAAACTAGAATGCAACACTCTTTCCACCTTTATTTTCTATGAAACAAAGAGACAACGGGCAACAATCACTAAGTATCCACTGGATACTTTCCAACTACTTGACAAACCAACTGGGAGCATGACATCTTTATTTACAACACTTTTTGACAATGTTTCAAGAGGGTCAATGATATTGTCTGTTTGCAGCTGTCATCAGACAGCTGTTTTTTCTGCTGACCCATGCACTTTCCCCTCATTGTCACTAATACCAGTTCTTCCTTGCAGCACTGGAAACATTGACTCGTCGTGGTGGTTCCTTACTGGAGTTGTGTTTCCTGCCCTAAAGCTTCCATTTGCATAATCTACTAGCATCGCTATACCTTATTATATAGTTTACTGACAAAGACTCAAAGTTTTGGGTCTGCTAAGCAGATTACAGGATTCTTACATCATGGGATAACTTCCATGCAGAAATTTAAGTGGTACATGAGTGCAAATCATAAATATGGTAATCCTATAAAAGAGTGGGCTATGCCAGCTTCCAACACCCGATAGCCATTTACAGTAAATTAACTGTAAGATCACATGTTAGATATATGTTTAAATAGGTACAGTAAATCCTATATAGGAGTATTTTCTGTGTTGGAATTTTGTTACAATTAAAGAGGCTCTTTTTGCAAATGGGAGCATTATTATAGCTACTTAGCTTTCATTAACCTGCTCATAGTGCAAGAGTAGGCCAGTTTTCTATACAACAGATGATTTGAAATCAAGGATTAGCTAGAATAATGTGCTACTTGCAGCTCCTCAATGCGGCCACCCATAAAGGCAGTACAAGGCAGAAGCATCTTTTGTTTTAATAGCAGACCTCATTCAGCATGTCAGAACCATCCACAGTATCATTAAGAAAACATAGAATGTTGCCTAATGTTGAAACAGACCACTGTCATACTTCATTACAGGATTATTTGCTCTGGATGCACGGGCTTGCATTTGAACAGGTCTCAAGTCTACCACCTTTGGTAAAAAGTAACAAGTGTCAGTTCACTAGGATAGGTAAATGTTTCAGAACAATTACCGTATTTTTCGCTCTATAAGACGTACCAGACCACAAGACGCACCTAGTTTTTGGAGGAGGAAAACAAGAAAAAAAAAATATTCTGAATCTCAGAAGCCAGAACAGCAAGAGGGATCGCTGCGCAGTGAAAGCATCAATCCCTCTTGCTGTTCTGGCTTCTGGGATAGCTGCGCAGCCTGCATTCGCTCCATAAGACGCACACACATTTCCCCTTACTTTTTAGGAGGGAAAAAGTGAGTCTTATAGAGCAAAAAATACGGTATATTGCATTTGCAAATTCTACTGTTGCTCTACTTTCTCTTGCCTTTCTCCATAAAGCTGCCATTTTTTTGTTGCTTTGGTGGCAAAGCCCCAATACAGGAACCCTGCTCTATAAACAGTGGGCTGGATCCAAAGATGCTCTTTCACTCACAGCAAGAGTTCTTTCATGAATCCAAAGGCCTTCATTCTAGTGCAGTGTTTCCCAAACGTTTTTGGGCAACGGCACACCTGTTTACCGGAAAAAAATCTCACGGCACACCACCATTAAAGCCCCGCCCCGTGACGTCAGCGCGCAGCGTCACGCCGGGAGGGACGCACAAAAGTGAAAGTTTTTTCCCTTCCCCTTGCCGGGGTGGGAGGAGGCAGCAGAGCGAGGGACTGAGGGACGGCGGCAGCTGAGGCGGCGGCGATAGCGGGCAGAGGAGGAGCCGTCGCCGGGAGTTGCTGCTGCTGCTGTTGCTGCTGCTGCCCGGACATGCCGGCCTCCTCCTCCTCCGCTGTCTCGCAAGCAACCCACCCTCCCCCCGCTTCCCCAGACCGTCTCCCCCCCCACCGCCGTGTCCCCTACCTGTGCTGCAGCCCCACTAGCCCCAGCGTGATCACATGGGGCACGTCCAGCTCCGTGGGCCACAGGCCGGAGGCGATGCACCCGAACACGCCGCACTCCTCCCGAATCCCCAGCTCCTCGAATTCCATGGTGCCCGAGCGAACACGTGTTGTTGTCAGCGCAGCTGCTTCTGTTATTGCCGCTGCTGCCTCCTGCCGCCGCCGCCGCCTGGGTTTGAGGGGGGGGCGGAGGAGGAGGAGAAGGAGGCGGCGGCCTCAGAGGCGCGAGTTCCTCTCCGCGCCCACCCCTTGCGCCCGCCTCATTTACATGCATACATTACGAAGGGGCGAAATTCCCCGCCTCGGGGCTGCTCCGCGTGGTGGAGTTGGTTTCCCCACCCCAGAGGAGCAGAGCAAGAGAGGTCGCCTTCGGGGCGGGGGGGGGGGCTACTTTGTATCTGCCTTTGGACACAAGTTAGCTCCCGCTCGCTCTTTCTCTCTCCCCACAAGTTAACTTTGTTTCCCTCTCTCTTTCTCTCCGCGCGCGCGCGCTTCTGAGAGCGAGTTTTGCCCAGTGGCTCCGAGAGTGTAAACGGCTGGCTGAAGTGCTGAGGAGACCGCGAAGGGCGGAGGGAGCTGGGCTTTGCGCGCGACGGAAGGGGTTATTCCCCCCCCCCCTTATGGAAACGGGGTTTGAGGGAATAAGGGGTAGGGAGGAGACTTCGGTTTTTGCGCGACTGAGCAGGGGAAGGGGGCGTCGGCGGGCGCTCGCCTCAGATTGGAGAAACGCTACCAAAGGGTTGTGAGCGGGGGGGTGTGTGTTAAAAACATCCCTCCCTCCGTGGGTGGAGGAAAGGGGGCTGGGAGGCAGGATGTGGCCCCGGCGGAGAGTTTTAGGTGGCCCAACCCCTTCCCTTTCCCAATGAGGTGGAAGCATTGGCGGGTTTCTGCAACCGCGCCCCGCCCCCTTCCGCCGTCCGTGCCCCCCCCTCCCTTCGTACACAGCCCCAAAAGTGCCTCCGGACTCCGAACGCGCTTCTTTTTCGGGTCGCTTCCCTCTCGCGCGCTGCTCACTTGGTTTTGTTCTCTCCTAGGCGCCCGACTCGCCCGCCTCCCTCCCACGGCACACCAGCCGGTGTCTCACGGCACACTAGTGTGCCGCGGAACACCGGTTGGGAAACACTGTTCTAGTGAAGACTTCTACTAAAGTTAGAAGGCAATTCTGCATCCCCTTCCACACTGTTCACTGTTTTCTGAAGGGAAAAGGAGGAAATTGGGGGGGGGGGAATCAGCTTCCCCTTTCCATTAGCAGGTGTCAGAAGCATGCTGTCCATAAGCAGAACTCTGCTTTCCAGATCTTGAATCCAACCCACTCTATCTGCTCATGTGGAAGCCCACACAATATAAGAGATCCTCAATTATTGATATCTGGTGTCAACAAAAACAAAACAAAACCATACTGCAACTGTTAAAGATTCAGCAGAAACAGCCAGACCTTCAAAAGTGTTAACACTGATGGCTGTCCATAGCCGCAGATGATCTGCATAGAAGTGCTGCTCCATAACAAAATACTGCAGAACTTTTTGATTCAAGGAGAATAGAACTGCTCCTCTGGAAGATCTCATTGGCCTTGCTTTTTTCCTAAAAGAACGTAATTATATCTTGGGTGGTTTGTTGTTGTTGTTGTTGTTGTTGTTGTTGTTGTTGTTGTTGTTTAGTCGTTTAGTCATGTCCGACTCTTCGTGACCCCATGGACCAGAGCACGCCAGGCACTCCTGTCTTCCACTGTCTCCCGCAGTTTGGTCAAACTCATGCTGGTAGCTTCGAGAACACTATCCAACCATCTTGCCCTCCGTCGTCCCCTTCTCCTTGTGCCCTCCATCTTTCCCAACATCAGGGTCTTTTCCAGGGAGTCTTCTCTTCTCATGAGGTGGCCAAAGTATTGGAGCCTCAGCTTCACGATCTGTCCTTCCAGTGAGCACTCAGGGCTGATTTCCTTCAGAATGGATAGGTTTGATCTTCTTGCAGTCCATGGGACTCTCAAGAGTCTCCTCCAGCACCATAATTCAAAAGCATCAATTCTTGGGTGGTAAGGAAGCATAAAGTTTCATGCAACACCTTTATAGTTTCGAACATGTGTAATGATTAGTTTATTTTTATAATGTTGCATCCAATGTTTTCTGTCTACTAAAGAAATAAATTTGTCAACAGAATAGGGGCAGAATACCATTTTGGTGGCTGCCCTTCTCCCTGCAGCCCCCTCCGCATTTTTTTTTTGTGTAAGTTGTTTTTTATCCTGTCCTTCTACTGCATTTGCAGAAACAGAAGATGTTGTATTGATGCCCTATAATGTGAATTTATACAAGAGATATAAAGGAAGACAAAATGCTTCATTCGTATGGGTCAAAGCAAAAGTTACAACTGGAAGATAAATGGCACTTAACATGCCCATTTTTTTTTCCAGGAGAGCTGCTATCTATAATTAGGGAGAAGCTGAATATACATATCCACAACTTGTTTTCTGAAGGCTCTTATCTACTTCTCTGCCCATGCCAGATTTTATGATGATGAATATGTTTAAACAGGGAGTGAGAGAGAGAGTAATATACACACATTTATTTTCCACTGCACCTTTAAAACCATTTCTGTTACAGATTACTGGGCTAGTCTTTTCTGCTTGAACAAACAGAAGAGAATTGCAAGAATGGAAGACACTACATAGGGGCGAACAATCTTTCACAATCAGTGGCACCAATGGAAGAATGTGCCATTAGCTTGAACAGTTCTGTTCACTGACAGACACTATGGTAATAGGCCTGGAAGCTGCAATGACTGAAGACATTGCATCAGAACATTCAGAATGACTCAAGCAGGACCCACCGAAACACACGTAGGCGCCACCAAATACAGCAGTAGCGTGTTTCATTTACACCCTTACGTAAGATTCAGTGCAACAAGATTGTGACAGGGTTTCATGATGTTCTGTCAGGAACAGAACTTTTCAAAACGTTAGCATATATACTATAGTTAGAGGTGGGAAATCTATAAAATACCTAATAATTAGAGACCAGTCTTGAAATGCTCTCATGTATATATAATTTTATATTTTAAATTATATTCAGTCCATATAATTCATGTGGGGTTTTTGTTTATTTATTTAGGATATTTGTATAACGGCCTTTCAGGCAAACCTTGCAAAACAATTTAAAACAACAAACATAAATTTGAACTATATAATAAAACAGCTACTGGGGGGACTTTTTAAAAATTAGCTCCTCTCCTCCAGGGACAAGATGATTGTTGAGTAGCCTTGTGGTAGTGGTTGGGGAAACAGTGAGACTCCCTTATCTGGAACATCAGGAGCCAGATCACAGACTCATAGCACTGTAGAGTTGGAAGGGATTCCGATAGTCATGTAGTCCTACCCCCTGCAATGCAGGAATCTCAACACACGATCCCTCTTCCAATTTGAAACAATACTGGACCCTGCTTAGCTTTGCAAATGAGTGAGTGGTTTTATTGCTGTGCACAGTCTAGGCTGCTCTGTGTACTCTCTTTAAGCTACTCGAATTGCTTTTGTGAGTACAGTGGTACCTCGGGTTACATACGCTTCAGGTTACATACACTTCAGGTTACAGACTCTGCTAACCCAGAAATCGTGCTTCAGGTTAAGAACTTTGCTTCAGGATGAGAACAGAAATCGTGCTCCGGCGGCATGGCGGCAGCAGGAGGCCCCATTAGCTAAAGTAGTGCTTCAGGTTAAGAACAGTTTCAGGTTAAGAACGGACCTCCAGAACGAATTAAGTACTTAACCCGAGGTACCACTGTACAGTGAACACAGTGCACGGTTGTTGTTTTTAAATCCAAGCCAGAGTATGCAGATATGCCCCCAAAGCAATACATCTTATGTGGCAACAGGAAATATTGCAAACCCTCCCTGCCCTCACACAAAGAGGGCAAATTATAATATAAAACATTTAACAAATTGTGTCCAGTTCCAGGAAAAGTATTAGGCTTTAAGGTGCTACTAGCCTATTTTCTCTATGTTTGGTCTGATGCACTAATATATTTATTGTACCATAAGCCTTTGGGGACTAGAGCATGAGTCCTATTTTGGGATATATGTAACTGAGGAAAACACAGTTTTTTTTCTCTTTTTTAAGAAGCAAGAAAATTCTTCTTTGTTTTGGCAAACTGCAGCAACCCTGCAGAGACATTTTCCTTATGGAGTTTTTATGTAACAAAAGAGTGGTAAATACAATTATTGGAAAGTACCTCAGTGTTTCTTTACTGACTAGGGCTTCACTTAGAATAAAAGTATTATTATTTTTTAAAAAAACTGTTAAGCAGAATATCAGTACCAGCTGGGAATTTTGTAACAACCTATTACATAGAAATAGTTTGTATTAAAGAAGGGAAATGTTTAAAGAGTCAAATTCCAGCATTTGTTCTCTGATCTCCATTTCATAAATTTCTGTAGGACATTACCAAGGCTACATTTGTTCTTCAGTCCAGTACCTGATAAGGAATTCCTACTATGTCTGCAAAGAAAATCCCCCTTCCTCCTAAAACAAAATAGGGAAGCCCCTGCTGCATTCATGTGGACCTACCATGGAATAGAAAATGCCTGCAGATTTGGCCACAAAGTACAGAGAAGGATTTTGTAGATGCTTGGGATACCAGACAAAATTAAAGGCACCCCAAAGTTGTCTTTAGGTGTCATCAGACATGCTAAAAAAAGTGGGTGCAAGTCTTTTTTCACACTGACCTCATTGTTCCAGTGTTAACATCTGAATAAACTACTCTGGGTGAATGGTTGAGTTTCCACTCCAATGGAATACTGGAGAAACGTGTGAAACTTGCTGCTACAGTAAACCTGTGTGGCTGCTTGATGAGCTTGGTGGGGAGAAAAGCAGAACTTGACCATGACCCCATGACCTCCTTGGCCATGCCGCTGTGACATCCTAGCAGCCCCAGCAGGTCTACTGGGCACCAGCTGCCAGTGCTTAACACAAATCCAAATATTTGTCAGTCAATGAAGCACTGTGAAGCTAAGGTTGAAACCAGATGTGGTGCTATTTGCACAATTAGCAAGCATGAATGGCTTTTAAAAACTAAATTGCAGGTGCAAGGTCCTGATCTGGATCAGGACTCAGGCCTGGTAGGTAGGGGGGCTTTAAGGCTTCATTCCCACTCTGGCCCCAATTCAGGTCCAGTCCCCACTTTTGCTGTTTACATTGGGTGGAGGAGATCCCATTGGAGCTTTCTTCCAGTACAAACAACAAATGCAAGAGGCTTCATCCAGATCAGGACTGCAGCAGGGAGTAAAGAATTAAATCAGATCATCCCCATGCCTCCAATGTACTTTTTAAAAAGCCATTTCCACTGTTGCGAATGGTGTGAAAGACACTGTGTTTAGTACGGTCCTTAGGTGATCATGTGCAGACTTATCAGAAGATGCTGGCCTAAAAGAACACATTAGGTAACAACAAGAGTCCTGTTTAGGGGTTCAGTACTCATGGGTACCCAATACAGGAAGAGGCCAACCGAAACCTGTGAGACTATCCCCACCCCTTGGAGGAAACCCAATGCAAGTTGAACTCTCTTCAGATTGGGCCAATTACGTGTGAGCTAGTGGATGCTGCCAAACTGTATGTTTTGAAGGGCTGTGGTTAACCCCATGTGTTCCTGCTGGCCTCTTCACATGCTTGGAAACCAAGACCTGAATAGGACTAAAGATAACAGAAAGTTTAACAAGCTGTCCATATTTCAAAAGTGTCGTGTTTCTCCAGTAACTACTGTTGTAAAATCATTTTGAGAGTGCAAAATATGAGAGTCTTAAATGATAAATTTAGCTAATCTTACAGAGGACGGGGGGGGGGATTGTTTGTAACCGAGTCTTCTCTCAAGTTAGAAGCATATTAGGATAGTATACACAAGTTTCCCTTGAGACATCAGGTTATCTTGAGCAATCTCTGAATCTAGACAATACAAACACTTTAAACCAACAGCTCATAATTCTACTGTGAGCATCCAAACTGAATGCACATGAAAGCACTTATTGTTGCACTCTATGAAGATAATACACCGTGAACACCCATCTTAGAAAAGTGATGTTATCCATCTTATATTATATCAATAAGAGCCAAAGATTATAAGATGGATCTATCAACAATTGTGCTTCCAACAAAAATATGAAACCAAATTTCCCTCCCCAGTGAAACCCCCATCATTATTTAAGTCCTAATGTATATAGGGTTGTATCCAAAGGTTTCCTTTCCTTGTTGGAAGGGCTCCTGGGCTCATTTGGTTACGTCCAATTTACCGTCTATAAAATGCCAGTAAACCATGTTTTTTTTCCTAGCAACATTAAAATAATGCTATATACTAAAAGCACAATATTATATTTCCACTAAATAAAGGTAAATAAATAAAAGATGTGGAAGATGAACTTAAAACACACACGCACGCACGCAAAATGGAGGTACTGTCTGCATTGTATATTATTAGCATTGATTTGATTTTGACTCAGCCTTCTATCCCTCTACTTCAGTATAAGGGACCACGCATATTAGACATACACATGAAGAAGAAAAATCTGTCTCCTTTTTTCTTTTCAGCCATTTTCTTTTATGTCCCCTAAAAGTAAAGCGTACAATGACAAAAAAATAAAATAAACAAATCTGCTCACTGCCTTGTAAATTAAGCTGGGTAGTGGAAAATAAAAATGTGTAACTAAGGCAAATGAGTGGAGAGAGGTTAAGAGACTTGCATTTTCTTTAGACTTGGTGCCTAATCATTTGTAAAGGCTAATGTTTCCCCAGCCACTGGCTTCACAGGAACAAAAGATATGTCTGTTGCTAGAAGCCAATACCAAACTTATTCAAGATTATTAGAGTGCTTTAAAGTTACGCATGTGCTTCAAAATTTTCAGCTTATCTGAACCCTGGAATGTATGATGCCTAAGAACATCTATCAACAAATACTCATTTATTTATCAACCTAATGCTTAGATTAATTTCAAAATTTGGCAGCTTCACCAATTCCCCCCTCCCCCATTTTTCATTTGCACAACAAATCCTGATAATTTTTTAAATTCTGTTTGACCAGCTTTAACTGGCTGCTATATAATTTGTCACCTTTTATCAGTGAGCAATATGCCATTAAATCTTTAATTTGGCATTTCCTCTTGTTTGCAGTAGGCTATATACTATTTAAAATCCAAAGGACTGCAGACATAGATGGTGGATAAAAAATCTGTGAACCATAAGTAAATCCTTATAAGGAATGTACAAAAAAAAAAGATTGTTCTTCAGTCAGACTTAAGCCATTACTTTCTTCAAAAGAAGAAAAGACACAAGTTAAGAAAAAGACACCGCCAAAGACCTTCTGCTCAAATGTGTATCTCCATGAAGTTTCCTGCTGAGTGCATATGAATGCACTACGATCTGGGAAAAGGATCCAAATAGGATTTCAAACATCCAAAAATTTTAACTCAAACATTTAGGTATTTCACCATGCTGCTATTCATTCATGCACTGATCTTTTTGTCTTAGTTTAAAGAGATGCTAAACAAAAGAAGACGAGCTCTACATGTATTTACATTCCAAAAGTAAGCTCCCTTTGCCATCCCATCCCCCGCACAAGTCTGTCATCCCTTCATAGCTAAACAAACCGTAAAGTCTAACCCCATGTTCCTGAAGCTATATGTAACCAACACAGTTAAGCAAAAGGTTCCTCAAAAAAGAAAAAAAAGAGGGGAACCGAAGAGGTATTAAAGTCATTATAGCTTCATGTACTGTTTTGACTATAAACGGCACACACTCCAATACTACACGTAGACTAAACTAGCTGAGGAAGGAGATCAGTTTCTTGCCTATTTTGGCTTTACTGAACTCTTTGTTCTTTAAAAGCTTTGGTCACAATTAGCCACTTGTGTCTTATCACTAAAACATACTGTTAAATGCAGCTTCCTGAAATAGTAGGAGTTGAAAAATCTATATCGTACTGACAACAAAGATATTTCAAAGTATGACTTAATAAAGGGTTATAGAAGATTGCAACACTCCAAGTAAAGTTCTAAAGAACCACAGATTGATCAAGAACGTGGCAGGGCAGAAGAAACTCATCAACCTAGCCCATCTAAGGGAAGGAAAATGCAGATCCTAAACCTCTGCTGCCTTCTGGCTATACTAAATCATAAGAAAGGCTTTGGGAGTAAACCCCAAGGAAAAATCCATACCATCTGCCTTGTGGGACACCTTTGGAAGAAGAAAAGGCTAAAGAGTAGACCCTATACAACTCTGGAGCCCCTGAGATGGTTGAATAGAATTTTGTATGCCTCTTCCTGGCAACTCCTGCAGCCAAGCTGGTGACAAATGTACTGCTCTGCTTTCCTTTGGACCACATCATCGAGACCAAGAGAGGGTCTTGTTGTCTAGGCAGCTCAGGACCTCCATACACATGGCTTGTATCCCAGAGACGTTCACTTTGGTGCTGCTAACATTTGACTTCACCCCCAGAGGTGTACTCCATTGTCTCTCGAGACAATGTCAACAACAATATCATTACATGGCTCACTGTAGCAGCTATCCACTGAATAGCAATCTCAACACTTTCTCCACAAAGCATTGCAACCTACTTTTCTCATATCCGATTTTTTAATGTTTAGCTAAATGCCACCAAGCATACAACAGTATAACAGAGTGGGACATCATTTAAGATATTATTAGAATGAGCAGCAGAATTCATTGTGATAGCCCATCTCCCTTTTTCATAGTAGTAGTGATATGGAGAAAATGGTAGCTAAAGAGATGGCAGGGTTTCTCAGTGGGAAATTTTACTGTGAGCTGTTGTAGATTTGGACCATAAACAACCCAAAAGCTCCGTGGAACAAAATACTATTTTTCCATGTTATAAATTTTGGCCATCATTTGACTTTTGGGTTAACATGAACAGAATAGAAATATAGGGAATACTTGTTCTTGGCTCCCAAGGGGGACAAGAAGCAAGGTGTATGTAGTGTACATAATTGAACAAAAAGATGTGCAATGCTTGTGGCTTACTGTGCTTTGAAGGCTGGATATATGAATATATAATTCACACATGGGGTTTTCCCGTATCAATCACGATCCAGAGTAATACTGCAACCATTTAAAATTCTACTCTTTAAGAAAAGCCCTGAATTTCTTATTACGTTTATATCCCACCTTTCCTCTAAAGAGCTCAAGCTGGCGTACATGGATCTCCTCTCTCCATTTTATTACCACATCAAATGCTGACCAGAAAATTCACCATAAACTTGTGGCACTGTGTGCTGGTGATAATCCTATATGCACCTCTCTTCCCTTTTAACTTTTTAGAAGAGTGCACATTCATGGTATTTTGTTCTTGCTCAACACATATATTTTCCATAGAATGTAGCTCTTCAGTTCTCTACAGACATCCAGAGAGTACCTCATCTTGGCCCACGGAAGAACAAGAGAAGGGCATAGGGAAGGGAGAATCAGTTCCTGCTGGCAGTGAAAATGAGATCGCACTTTTGGGATGAATGTTAGATGTGTGTTAAGGGGAACCAACTGGAGCAGTTTTGACAAATAAATAAAAGAAGATTGAAACAGGAACTGCTAAGTACGGAAATAATGCATGAGCCTGAAACAACTAAGACAAAGAAGTCAGGAGTTTCACATGGCCATTTTGAATATAGGCAAAATAAAAAAAGACTGATTCCAATAAGGAGGGGGAGGAGCTAAGTACATATTTCCTGGTTTGATATTTTAACTTGTTAATTGCCTAAAGATCACTGCAAAGGCAGCATAACCCAATCTATGGTGGCAGTTTCTACAGAGAGATCCTGAGAGTGATATGATGGAGGATGTCACAGAGTTCACCTGCATGCCATGCAATAACAGTAGCAACCAGAAAGGCTTTCCTGAGGAAAGGAGATGCAAGTCACAAGAAGCCTAAGGTTCAAACAGTTTACATGTTAGCTGGAATAGGACTAGAAAGAAGCTTTGACAGCTGGCTTAACAAATACATGCACTTTAGGATGCTGCTGCAAGAAATAGTTCATCAAGTTGAAGTCACTAATGAGATAGCAACTCTTTGACAGGAAAGTAAAAAGCACATTTTGGCCATATGGATTCACAGTAAGGAGAAAGTGAATTCTGAACATCTCGGATGAAGATGCTAACAGAAAGAGGGCCAAAAAATGGCAAATCCCATCAAAAATAAGACAGCCACTGCAGCTGCTAGCATCTAAATAGCCACCTAAGGTAAATAAAAAAGGGTAAAGGATCCCTAAACAGTAAAGTCCAGTCAAAGGCAACCATGGCGGTGCAACGCTCACCTCACTTCAAACCAAGGGAGCTGGCATTTGTCCAAAGACAGCTTTCCGAGTTATGTGGCCAGCATGACTAAACCACTTCTGGCTCAACAGAACACCGTGATGGAAGCCAGAGTGCACGGAAACGCCATTTACTTTCCCATCACAGGAGCACCTATTTATCTACTCGCGCTGGTATGCTTTCGAACTGCTAGGTTGGCAGCAGCTGGGACAGAGCAACGGGAGCTCACCCCATTGTGTGGATTCGAACTGCCGACCTTCTGATCCTGCACCCAAATAGGGTGAAGAAAAAAACTAACAGCAATTAACAATGAAGGCCAGGAGGAAGGAGTGCAGCCTAAATGGAAATGATGGTTCCATTTAATAGGTGTTGTGGGACCCATCGAAAAGACTACAGCATGTCACTGAGTCTTCCCCCAAAAGTACAAAGCATCAGCTGAGAAAACAGGGAGAAGGACTGTCAGGAAAATGCTGTTCTCACTCAGTGTGTACTGTAGGACCTGTCACCCCTTCAGTCCCAAGGTGCCTGAATGCATCACAGGAAAAAAGACCCTGTGCTGACCAAGAATGGGTCAGTAAAAGAATGAAAAACACACACCGCTAAATAAAATACTAGCTACCATTACAAATATACTGAAAGGAGAACACAAGGGAATTTAATTTCATTTCATACTTTGTGAGAAGAATAAGGGATGGAGGGAGGGAAACAGGAATGTTCTTTTTAACTGAAACACTTTTGAGCATGAGTCGGAGCATCATTTCCTACTAGGGAACACAGGATATATCAGTTCCTTTGCCTCCCAAATGGAATCAGGAGCCATAAAAATTGCAAATCCCATTCTCCCTAACAATTATTTCCAATCAGGGAATTCTATGGGTGCAGAATCCTGTGTGGGAGTTCAAAGAGACCATGAAGAATTATTAAGAAATGTAAATTAAAAGATAATTAAACCACTGATTTAATCTTTACTAGGCATCTTTCTTTTTTAAAAGTTTTTAAATCCACAGAGTTTTTGGCACATTTCATACTTTCTTTTATTCTAATTTTTTTAGTGTTGGCTATTTACAAACAAGTTAATACTATACAGAAAAACTGTGAAGAATGTGGTTCAAACACACACAGGAGAGGGGGAAAAACCTTCAGCATCCATCTTGTCTTGATGCCCTTCTGAAGAGCAGATTCATCTGTATATTACTTAAACTTCCTCAATGAAATTCAGGTGAAATCCCTGAGGCTCTATAAACAGTATGCACTTAGCTCAACTATAGAACATGGTATTTGCCAAGGGGGAATTAATTATGTTTAGCTTGGTCTATTAAGAGTACCATTCAGTGTACAATCATTGTATCACTACATGATAAACAAAGAATTAAATCTTGAAAGCAACATGATCTACATTGCCGTGGAGAAAAAACAGTTTCCTATTAGGTTTTTGAAGACTTTAATGTCATTAACAGCATCTTGCATAATTATATCACACATAATACCAATTATTGAGGTCTATAAAATTATGAGAAAGGTGTATGAAATTATGCATTGTGTGGAGAAAGTGGAGAAGGAAAAGCTTTTCTCCATTTCACCTAACAGTAGAACTCAGGAACATCCAGTGAAGCTGAATGTTGAAAATTCAGGACAGACAAAAGCGGACAGTTGAACTAAGCAATCCACTCCTACAAGAGGCAGTGATGGTAACCAACTTGGATGGCTTTAAAAGAGGATTAGACAACTTCATGGCTATGAATGGCTACTAGTCACAAGGACTCTGCTTTGTTTTAACTGTTGGAGGCAGTATGTGCCTGAATACCAGTAGCTGGGAATCACAAGTGTGGAAGAGTACTTTGCAATCAAATTCTCCTTCCTATAGGCATAAAGGTAAAGGGTAAAGGGACCCCTGACCATTAGGTCCAGTCATGGCCGACTCTGGGGTTGCGGTGCTCATCTCGCTTTATTGGCCGAGGGAGCCGGCGTACAGCTTCCACGTCATGTGGCCAGCATGACTAAGCCGCTTCTGGCGAACCAGAGCAGCGCACGGAAACGCCGTTTACCTTCCCGCCGGAGCGGTACCTATTTATCTACTTGCACTTTGACATGCTTTCGAACTGCTAGGTTGGCAGGAGCTGGGACCGAGCAACGGGAGCTCACCCCGTCGTGGGGATTCGAACCTCTGACCTTCTGATCAGCAAGTCCTAGGCTCTGTGGTTTAACCCACAGCGCCACCCACACACCCCTATAGGCATAGCCTTACATTATTTTTGGTCCAAACCTCTCGGGTCAGATTAACATTTTCTGAGATCTTCTGAGAGGTCCAAATGCATTTATTAGTTATTGGAAGCAGATAAATATATTAAATCAACTCTGGTATGAAATTATCAGATTTTAGTAATTAAAGGTATGATTTGAAATGAAACATGAGATTATATGCCCTAGAGTTGGCACATTTCTGTTCTACTATTTAGTATGTCATTTCGTTGAGGCAAATAGATAACACCAAGACTGTGCTTGTGATAGCTCTAATAGGCACTGACATGCTTCCAAGCTAGATCTGCATAACAGTTGTGGTCATTATCCTATTGTCAGTACTCAATTGTTTCAGGTCATCCAATTCTCCCTTATTATATGGAATTGTTCATGGACTTATTGACTATATGTCTGTAACAATATTGTAGCTCACGCAGTGACTAAAACATGGTGACTAAAAGGTTCAACTAAACAACTTATAAGAAATGTTCAAGAGGAATTTTGCCTTTAATGAAGTCAGGGCAATGTTTCATCCTACTTAGCACTCTCAGATTCTGACTGATGGTAAGCCCTGTATATTTATATGTAAATTGTAAACTATAGCATGTGGTGGACAATAAAATGATTAAAACATCAGAAGCATTATAAAATCATAAAAGACCTAATAAGTGGCCAACACTGTATTCAATCAATGCCATAAAGATATTTGGTGAAACAGAAATATTCCCAGCAGGTGATGATTGAACTGTATACAGAGCCTGAAGCAGAGTCCAATATGTGTCTGTGCACTTGGTTTAGTATGTAGTCAGTCTGCAACTCAGCTCATACCTATTTCTATAGCCAAGACACTCTAGAATAGTTAATGTATGTGCTGAACACAGCGTGTAGCTATGCCAAATTCAGCTCAAACTGATAATTATGGCATTCAATCACCATCATGTCAAAATCATCAGTAGAGCTTTAAAAGGAAGTTTGCTGTTCTGATGTCTCAGTTTGGGGCAGTGGCGTTGGAAACAAGCAACATATAGCCACCTTAAAATATCTAAAGGACTGTCACATGGAAGAGGGAACAACCTTGTTTTCTCCTACTCTGAAGGATATGACCCAAACCAATGGGTTCAAGTTACAAGAAAGGAGATTCCGACTAAACATCAGAAAGAATTTTCTAACAGTAAGTGCTGTTCAACAGTGGAACGGCTTCCTTGGAAGGTGGTGGGTTCTCCATATTTGAAGGTTTTTAAGTAGAGGTTGGGTGGCCCTCTGTCATGGATGCTTTAGTTGAGATTCCTGCATTGCAGGGGATTGGACTAGATGACCCTTGGGGTCCCTTCCAACTCTACAATTCTATGATTCTAAAAGGCTTAGTCAGGCAATGATATAAGTGATATCCCAGCACCATACGGAGGTCTATAGCTAGAATGGCATCAGCTGAGTCACACTACAAGATGAGTGCCTTTTCTCACATTACAGAAGACTGGAGAAGACAGGATGGTTTTCAACTGTTCAGAAAAGATATACAAAAATCGTGTTTTTTGGTGTTGTTTTTTGAGGAAAGGCTTGACAAATGCAACTTTGAACAAATGTGTTAACATACTGGATAACAGTCTCAGATCCTCCTGGCTGATTTTCACCAGCTAGGATGGGCACTGATTCAACTTACAACTGATTGCTCACATTTTTCCAACCACACCCATCACATTAGTGGGTTATATTAGGACAAGACAGAACTTCCACATTCTTTGGTTTCAGGCTCTTCCTTCAAATCATCACACAGTCATAGGCTATTCAAATATGAAATAGTTGGGAAATTAATACAAGTTACCCATAACTCTAGGCAGAAACAAACTGATTTACTTGGGCATTTTTCACTCTAGGACAATTTAGTTAGAGATATGCTATTCTTCTAGAAATATAGCACAGATTCTATGCCATTACATCTTCCATCAATCCAGAGATAGTTTTAGGCTAAAAGAAAACACCCACAACCACACCACAATTTGTTATATCTTAATTTTGTTCTAGTATCCTTCGAGAGCCAGTGTGGTTAAGAGCGGTAGACTCGTAATCTGGGGAACCGGGTTCGCGTCTCCGCTCCTCCACATGCAGCTGCTGGGTGACCTTGGGCTAGTCACGCTTCTTTGAAGTCTCTCAGCCCCACTCACCTCACAGAGTGTTTGTTGTGGGGGAGGAAGGGGAAGGAGAATGTTAGCCACTTTGAGACTCCTTCAGGTAGTGATAAAGAGGAATATCAAATCCAAACTCTTTTTCTTCTTTAACCAGTTTACTCTTCTTTTTTGAAAAAAGGGCTCTGTAACCTACTCCGAAATGCATTGCAATGGCAAGGCTTTAATCAGTGTTTTTTTCGGGGGGGAGGTGCAGGGGTACGCATGCCCCTACACACTTTGTGAATCTTTGTACTTTTACTGTGTTTATTTTTCCCGATTTGAACTATAAAATGGTGATTTTCTTGAGTCAAAATGAGAGTACCCCTAAACAGTTTTTAGGGGGGAAAGCACTGGCTTTAATTGTTCAGAAGAAGTGCTGAATTTGCATTTAGTTTGATCAGTGTCTGAGCAAAAATGAAATGAAAGAAGCTTAAGCAAGAAAGACCTAAATACTATCCTGGTACAACTCATCACCCTACCTGGCACAAATATGGATAGCATACCAGGACAAAGAAACCTCCAAGGATATTCTTGCAACAGCAAATAATGACAAAGGAAACTAGAGCTCCAAATGGCTCACCCCAGAAGCCCCTTATACATTTCAAACAGTGTTGTTTTCTTTCTCTAATTCCATCTCTATACACATGCACTGCCTTTGTCACTCAACTTCACTGAACACAAACACACACTGATCTTGAAACTAAACTGCAGCTCTTAAATAATGCATTACTTCGTAAGACAAAAAAAAATCAGTATTAAGATTTACGTTTTTTTCAATTAACACAGCATTTAAAATACAGCATATAAATATAATTTTAACAGAAGTTGTAAGAATTTAATACAAATATATGTTGAAAGCAACAACTATAAAAACGTTTCTCCCTGCATCCTAAAAGCTCTCAAGTTACTAACTTCCCAATGCCTGGTTTTAAGTTACTCCACCCTTATTATTTAGGCCAAGTAAAAATAAATATATAATTGACCAAGGAGGAAAAATATTTTCCTTGTAACCTCTGATGAGGAAACTCTGGGTACACTTCCATAATATTTCACAGTATTTTAATGGCATAACTTTAAAGCATGCTAAAATTCTTCCATCAACATATAAAAGCATCTCAGCTCTATAAATAAACATCAAAACAGCAACTGAAATACTATCATAGCAACTCTATTGATGCCTGTGTGGCACCACAACACTTTAAAATAGGCTAACTAACAGGGTACAGCTAATGTACCCTGGTGCAATGACATCAACAATTGCAATCAAACAAATAACTAGCATGTTTGCATCTTTTCCTATCTTTATCATTTGAAACAGAGTTTAGTACTTTTCATTATTAGGGTGCCAACAAAAATGCTCAAGAACAAGAATCAATTACCTGAAATTACAACAGAACTGGAGAAAAACCAAACAAGGAATAGACATAAAGACATAGAAATCTCTCTGCACCGAGACACAGATGAAAAGACTGTGCTCATCACACCTGCCCTTGAAAGATCACTCAAGGTCAAATTAACATGAGCATGACAATGCACAGCCTAGTGCAGCCTTCCCCAAGAAGGTGCTCCCAAGATGTTTTGAGTCACAACCTGCATCATCCCTGACTATTGGCCGTACTGGCTAAAGCTAATGGCACTTCTAGTCAAAACATCTCCGAAGTGTAAGGTTTGAGAAGGCTGGCTGAGTGAATTCCTTGGACCTATGAAATAGGCCTTTCAATTTTCCACCACACATTAGAGTCCAGCATTGACAGGTGTGAGTAAAGAAAAGATCTCTCATATTTATCCTTTTTACCCTATATAATGAAATCCACATATATACACATATACCACAGCTTCTCATAGCACACAGAAGATCATTCTAAATGCCTAATTGGAGCAAGTGCTATAGCTATACCATCTATTTCATCCTGGAAAAAAATACATAAATATCAGTGTTAATAAGTGTCTACCATCTACCAAGTGTCTACCATCTGACCAAACTGTGGGAGGCAGTGGAAGACAGGAGTGCCTGGCGTGCTCTGGTCCATGGGGTCAAGAAGAGTCGGACACGACTAAACGACTAAACAACAACAACCATCTACACAGATCTCCACTTTAGCAGATTTAAAATTACTTAGCTTTAGACAGCCACAGGTAAAAGTTGTAAATAATAACTGCTGTGTAAATGTACACATTCTTACCGATGAAGTGTCAAACCATACATAGAGGTCAGCTGTGTTTTTAGTTAATAAAGCTTTTGAAGTTTTGTTTGACTTCCATTATGTGCTAGCAAGAGTTTCAAACACTAAAGGAAAACTGCTAAGATAACCCCATTAAGGATTATCACACACCTACTCATTTAATTAACAATACCATGCTTAAAATCGCAGTATTCTAGCAAAAACAGATCTCCCATATTAAACAGTGTTGGCAAATCTTGTTATGGGTATAGGAAGTTATTTCTGCATGGTACTGCACTTGATACCCACCAGCAGGGAGATTCCCTTCCTAGTGGTTGCCACTATGTGACCATCTACAGCTTTCTACCGCAGCTCACTGATGGGAATTATTCCTCAGTGGACTATGTATGCAAAAGCATCAAACAACTAGCTCTGATCTTTGTAGATACCATTGCTCCAGTCATTTTGTGATTTAAAAAACATATATACAAGAGGAATATACACGAGTAGTCAACAGTTGCAGGGGGGAAATCAGGCTGGCTTAAGCTCAGAATGAGCTCAGGCTTGCAAAATAGGTTAAAAATAATATTTAAAAGTTTCTTTGGCTATGTCTGAAGTAAGAGGGAGAACAAGCAAGTGGTAGGTCCTCTGCGTGGGGAAGATGAAGAAATGCTGTTGGGTGACAGAGAAAAAGTGGAACTGCTCAACCCCTACTTTGTCTCTGTCTTCACCCAAAGGGAAAGCGATGCCTAACCTGGTGATAACAGAATGACTTAAGAAGGGAACTGCAGCCCTAAAACAAGAAAAGAGTTAGTAAGGAAACACCTAGCTACTTTAAATTAATTTAAATCTCCAGGGCCTGGGTTGAACGAGGCAACTGTTAGGTGGGTTTGTAGTAAGTTGATTGACCGAACCCAAAGAGTACTCATTAATGGTTCCTTGTCATCCTGGAAAAAAGTGGCAAGTGGGGAGCCACAGGGTTATGTCCTGCCCGTTGTTGTTCAACATCTTTATAAATGACTTGGATGAAGGAAGAGATGACAACAAACTGGGAGGGGTAGCTAATGCCACAGAAGACAGAATCAGAATTCAAAATGAACTAACAAAATGAATTTCAATGGGGACAAATGTAAGGTTCTGAACTTAGGCAACAAGAACTAGAAGCACAAAAATGTAGGATGGGGGACCCCATTGTTCTGGATTATGTGAACTATTCTGCACTGTTCCAAGTATAGAGGAGCCAGAGTAAACAAAGTAATGATCTTGTGCACCCCATTCTGATCCAATGATCATACAAATTTATGTAATCATTATGGCCCTACTTCCTAATTAACAGCAAAAATACATTGTGTGATTTATTTCCTTCTACCACAGTCAGCCAACAAAAACATCTGTTGGAGCAATATTATCTTTTAAAGAGTAAACAGCCAAACAAATGGGGAAATTTGTCAATTAGCTTTGCCATTTGGAATACTATCCTTATTAGCAACAATGACACTATTTCTTGGCAAGATGAATGCAATAAAATCATAAATTTTAAAGATAAATATAATTTAGCCTCTGACTACTTCCATGTACTTGGTAATGTTAGCTCTAACACTGCCAGTAATTATCCTTCGTTCAGTGTCTATTCTGTATCTTGGGGCATTCCCAGAAACTCTACATTGCAAAGACTAGATGTTGTATTGTGGTGGCATGGATCAGGTGTGTTTTTTATCAGTTACATTTGGCAAGACTTACTTTTTCAAGACCTGGCTTCCAAGCCTTTGTAACCTCAAGATTTGATTACTGTAATGTTGTGCTCTTGACTTCAGACATAGTTCTGAGGCTTCAAGCTTAGCATAGAAAAATGTAAATCCTAAAGCGAGGTACATGGCACAGTAAATATGTACCAACGTCTGGGGACAATTCACTGTGCACACTGTGACCTGTTCATTATACTTTACCTTAACCATTTCACCTGGCCAAAACTTCTGAGAGAAGGCAGGACAGAACAAAAACTTTTTTCACAACTTGCTATGTGTGTGTCATATTCTGAAATACGTGTTGATTCTTCAGAACTTATGCCCCCAAAGAATGTACAAGGGAAAGGGAAAGTGTTTAGAACAAACTTCCAGGACTGCTTTCTCTCTCACCCAACCCCCACCCTAAAAATCCTATAGCCAGTCACATGCAGGTAATCATCTTTTGTTAGTTTCCACTTCTTCCTCATCTGGATCAGTTTCAACTATGTGACAACAAAGAAATGAAACACCAAAATAGCAGCAGCTACATATCCTCCGCATGACAGTGTAATTTCTTTTGCCTTAAGGCAGTGTCTAGCACTGAAATCATAGTCTGTTTATTTCCAACTGGTGCTACGTTAATATCAAAAAGGCTTAACTCTTCCTGATATGCATCTGAAGATAGATTGATGAATTTGAACACTATGTTCATATTAAAATTAGCAGAAGCACTCACTATTGCCAGTCCATACAGAATACAGGTGTGAATAACTAATCATTTAATTTCATATGAACAATAAAGATGACCTAAAACAATTATTCCAGTTATGACTACATATATATAAGTTCTTCAGACTTTTTCCTCTTTGAGGAACCACTGCATTTAAAAAAATACTTACACCTTTGCTGGCTATCTCAGGCCAATATCACCATGGTTCTTCTTTGCCATACATTTTTATCCCTCATCGCTGCACATTATCTATGGTGGCCCCTTTTTTGCTTAAACTTAAAATATAAGAATATAAACACGAAGTAAAAGAGTTTGTGTAGGTGTAGATAATGTGACTTGCATCTGAGTAAAAGTGGTAACCTACCTCCCACAAAAACTAGCCACACACACAAATATATATGCGGATGCACAGATGCATACACAATTACACTCACCGGGGAGAATTCTGGAAGTTAATCTTTTTTGAAGGAGAGTAGGAGCAACGTCTGATCAACTAATAGGTAGTGATGTGCAATAAAATGCCACTTCAAATTCAACTGAAGTTATTTATGTTACACTTTGGGCCCAAGTGGCTCAGAACACGAACACTATATTAGATGGCAGGGCATGTTTGCATGGTGAGGTGCTGAGAGAAGAGACTCTCATCTTACTTTACTCATTATTGTGCATTAAAAAAACCCCCAAACTACTGATCCTTCCAAACACACACACATTCACTCAAAACTCCGGAGAGGGATGTTGTTTTTCCTAGAGAAATGTATTCCACCAAAATACTGTTGTGCTTATTAGAGGTTTTTGAGAAGCTAGTTCCATCAGTTACTGGAATGATGAAGGGGAAGAATGTGAGTGCCTCAGATGTTTTCTCACCATTCTCAAACCCACCCTTCAAGTTCATGTGGTTTCTAAGTCCTGGGTTGTCCCAAGGCTTAACTCCCAGCAGATTACAGAATGGATTGACTGAAATCAGTTATTTAAATCAGCAAGAAAAATGTCAATTTAAATAAAGTTACCCACTGATGGTCTTTAAGGTGCTACTGGAAGGATTTTTTTTATTTTGACTATGGCAGACCAACACGGCTACCTATCTACTACTTACCCACTGATGCTTCTTCATTTGTATCTTAAACAGCATTGCTCATCTGACTATTAAACTATGTTAATTTAAAGCTAAATAGAATTCTGCTTTCAATGTTGTCTCATTCTTGCATTATTCTGTCACACTGTACACATTATGCATTATTTCCTTTGTTACCTATACAGCAGTGGGGGGGACGACTGTTGCTCATAGCCCGGATCTTGCCCAACTTCTAGTAGCCCACCAGCAGCTTCTTACCTCGGGAAAGTACCTCTCTTCCCTCTGGAATGCTGCCATTCCTAGAATGTCTTAAGACAGTGTTAGAAACTAAGAAATAAGAGCTAGGAGCTAAATGGTACCTTAAACCTAGGCTATGGGGGGCAACAACAGTATGTCTAGGTGCACTTTTTAATAACAAGAATACAAAGCTGAAAATGAATGAACTGCAGCTAAAATAATATGTTCATTTTTCACATGGTCTAGTCCCTCCCCTGTCCACCCCCTAATATTCTTAAGAGGGTCTCTTCTAAAGTCTTCAGATAGTAGCTGAAAGTGAGGAGGCAGAAAAAGGTCCTCCTTTCCTTCCACTCTGCAGTTTTAATCTGAAATCTTAGGCACACAGCTCAGAAACTGCTCGTTCTAATGAAATTCTCTGTCGCAAAATGCGCCTAGAAGAATGGGAGTTTCGAATACTGGTCTTAGAACATCAGGAAAGCAAACATGAGCACTAAGACCTTCTTGCAATAGCAGAGGGAGAAGAGGCACTTTCCTAAGGCAAGCATAGGGTTCTTCCTCATCATAGTAATTGTTTAGGAGAAAAGATTCAAATCCTCCTAGCCCAAAACTGTGATGGGAAGAAAGGAAAAAAAATCCTCCCTAAAGCAGTGCTGGGATAGGAGAACAGCCTCTCCTATCCAGTGGCCCAGTGTCGCAATGCGAATTAAACACTTTGACACTCCTCTGCTGATCAGCAGACTATCAGGGGGACTGTCTAAATATGTGTGTCTTCCTGACTGAATATGTGCTTGTGGGGTGTGAGGTTAAGTGAACAATTCTATATGTGAGTCCCATTGAGTTCAATGAAGATTTCTCCTAGGGAAGTAGGTATACAAATGCAGCCAAGAATGGGAACCAGCACAACAGACAATTTTCCAGTGTATTGCTCCTTTCTACTTCACCCTGCCCTGGCTCAGTCCCACCCTCCCAAAGAGTAGCCTAGCCAATTGGTCAAAGCAGGCTTGCTACTTACTAGGAAAAATTTTCAGGTGCAGATGGTATGTTCAGTAGGCACAGTGTTATCAATATTTGAAGAATTGCTTCTTCGCTTACACAGAAAGGTATCCCTGAACTCAAATGTATCTGGCAGATGACACTCATTCAGTTTAGAGAATAGTTGTACAGCTAATATAGCTTTGTAAGCCCCTCTCCCATACATATAATGGTTAACTTTCATTGGAAGGGTTCTGATGTTTAATAGGGCCCTCTTCTGCTCCATAAGCCTTTCAAAGGACTTTTCACTCTTCTCCTATCGTTTCATCTCCTGTCACACTTAACTTGTATCCCAAATTGCCAGCTTCTTTCATCCTACCTGCTCCTTCCACATTCACTACTTCTTCCGGTTTTGTTAGACTTCCCCTCCATTCCCACTATTATTACTACTTTTGGGGCTACTGCTTCTATAGTTGGTCTAACCAAAAAGTTCTTGCATGACCTGGGCTGCAGTGTTTATGCCCACAAGTTTGAGAAACAATTGTGCAAGGCACCTGATGAGAAGCATCATATGCACCCAGGTGATTTGAAACAGAAATTTCTTCCTGTGCCTTATTAAATAGGACTTAAATGGTGGTCATCAAACTCCTAAAAGATGAACATGGTGTTTCTAAAGCTTAAAACTCTTAACACTGGCATGCTGATGAGAAGAAAGTGGGATTTTGATAGAAAGGAATGACTTAATTGGGCACGTCAGACATTGTAGGTTAACCTACACTTGTTCTGTGAATTTAGCAATTGCCTATTGGTATGATGATCATTCCAAAAGGGTGTAGCTTGTTATGCTTACTAATTAGATAGATTTAAAGCATTTTAAAGACAGATGCTATAATGTGATTTATGGATTTGTTCTGTCACCTGGGAATGACCTCCTGAACTCTGCCTTACAAGTCTAGCACTGCTACTCATTTCAAGAGGTAATCTCCCTTTCAAGGGAAGCATTTGATACTTCTTGAAGCAACATTAAAATGCTGCAAATGAATCGACACAAAATCAAAGGGAGTACTGCTAACAAGAACTTACATATGCAAATACAAGCTTTAAGGCTTGAAAGATTTTCACAGGGCAAATTATGAAGACTACAATGGACTGGAGCAATATGCAGGTTAAGAGACTGTGCAACAAACAGAAAGTTAGGCATGCCAAAACCCTACTGCAATTGGTAAACTTGCTTGTACAATTCATAATTAAGCACCGAGGTCCCAGTGACTGATATTTGTTTCGTAGTACATCTGTATATCTGTTATCAACTATATGGCTGGAAGAATGATTAGATATGTTGTTTTTTTAATTGCTGCTTCTTCTAGGATCGACTCATTGATGAACTCTGCTGCTTTGGGTCACAGGACTAAGTCATTCATATCAAGACTTAGACACTAAGTAAATGCTCAGTTACATCTATTGAAGATGACTTCTTCAACGCTTCCTTCTGAGACTGACATGCACTGATTAGCAGAATTCAGCATCCACTAGCTTTTTGAACAATATCTACATTCATAAGAATGTTCCATGAAGAAACACTAGATGAATAACACTAATGAATCTTCTCACCTTAACATCAATATATCATGAAATAGGAAGTTATTGGCCAATTATGAGAGTAACAATAAAAACTGGTTCATGAAACGCTCAAACTATCCAGCAAAATCTTTGGCTGCATTCACGTGGCTGTTTATTCCATTTTCACAAGGTTTCCTTAACTGTTAATTTCCACATTACAGTTGAGATTTCACACGGTGTAAAAGGCATTTCCAGAACTATCGTGGAATATAGCGCATTATTGGCAAATGGGTTTTTTTTCTAGAGGCAAATAACAGATATGAGCTACAGAAGTGGCTTTTATATTGTGTGAAAGCTCAAATATAAGACAGAACTTAACAGTTAAGGAAAAGTCATGAAAATGGAATAAACTGCCATGTTAATGCAGCTATAAAACAATCTGTGCAAAATATGAAGAACTGAGATCCTGTTTTCTATACACTTTAGTCAGCATTAATAGCTACATAAAACAGTTTCAAGAGATATCTATAGCAATGGCATTATAATTGTTAATTTAAAATATCAGCTCTTTATTTATTCAGCATGTAAGGAGACAAAAAGAACCTTAACATCGTTCCCTTCTTCATTATGGAAGCACTATTTTATTTATATGTATGATTTACTATAACGTATGTTATAGGTTTTTGTTTATTTTGAGGCTGATGAATTTTTAAAAAGGCACTTTTTGCAGAATTTGTTAGGGACATTCACCCAAGGAGGCAACATAGACTATTTCATAACTTGCTACCCTTTTCCAGTCAAGATAGCCTCACAGAAACAATATATTCAACCAAATTACTGCATTTCTCATGACAAAATGACACCTTGAAACAGCAGGTTGCATGAAAATTAGCGATCTTATCATCTAAACTGTTTTCACAAACATTAGAATGAGTTTATCCTACTTTCAGATATTAAATAACAATGACAAATTACAATATCTTTAAAAAGGTTTGAGGAATTTATTTCTGTGAATCCCCATACAAACTGATTCATTTTTTTTAAAAAAGATATTTATTAGAAGTTTAAAAATTACAGAAAAAAGAAGAAAACAACAAAAAATTTTAACAAGACATAAGTTACAATACATAAAAAATAAAGAAAAAAACCATAAAAACCAATACAACAATATAGCAAAAAAGAACAATAACATTAAAACACACATCCAATATTCCATATCTTTATCTTTCATTTACTTGTTTCATCGACCTCCTCACACCTCCCTTTTTGTATTCTAGTTTAATTAATTATTTCAGCAAATTCTTTCCATCTTTCTCAATTTTTGTTAAATAATTTATCTTAACGGTGTAACCTATTAAAACTCAGCAAATCCTTTCCATCTTTCACTATATTCTGTCATTCAATTTACCTTAATTTATTTTAACCTTATCTTACCATAAAATACCTTAAAACTTAAAACTTAATACCTATTTATACATAACTCCTTATATCATTTCTACTAAAGCCAAATAGTTTCATTCCAACATTTTTCCTAATACTCATTAATTTTACACTAATTCTCAAAATATTTTTTTTAAAAAAACTTTCTTCCAATCCTCATCCAACGTCTCTTCTTCCTGGTCTCGGGTTAAGTCAGTCCTTACTGTCCATTCCATCTAGTCCATCAACCTGGTGATCTTATGTCCGAGGCTCTTAAGTCTTTTCCATGTCCCTTCTGCAGATCTTCTTCTTGTTTATACCTGCACTTTACCTTGTCTTTTGTTGATCTTTTTCTTAATTTCTTTCCTTTCTCATTGAGGAGTAGGTCTCGGGGAGACTCCAACCCAACAATATCTCCGTCTTCCCTCAACAGATTAGCCCATTCTCCACAGTCAGCACTGTAGTCCAGAAAGTATTTAAAAGCATGTTTCAAAGTCCCTCCAAAGTTAAGAGCCCCCGCAACTCCAGACCCCCCCTGGCCCAAAACCAAATCCCAAAAACCAAAACGTCCCTGCCTAGGGGGATCCATCCAACTTCCCATCTCCCAACCAAACGATACTCCCTCTCTCCATGTCTGACTTTCTCCAGGTTCAGTCTTCAAAAACAGCAGCTTATGCTCCTGCAGGGCCTCGGGTTTCTCCATTTGTGTTATTTGAGGTTCAACAGCAACCTCCTCCATTATCTTCTGCCCTTGCACTTGCCCTGTCAAAACAGATTCCTGGGTTGGTTCCTGAATGGTTTCTATATGAGTATTCACCGCTTGTCCAAAGTTTTTGACTGCAACAGTCATCAAATCCATCTTCTCATGCAGCTGCTCCAACAAAGCACTTGTCTTGCAAAAAGCAAGCACCAAAACTTCTTCTAAACACATTTTTATCCAAGGTCAGAGTCTGGTCTCACGATCCTTAATCTCCACAGCTGTGAAATCCCCAGATCAACTCCAGCAACAGTTTAACAAGCTCCCTCTAGAGGAGACAATTTCTATTTGTATCCATCTTTTGAAAGCAGGTCCAACAAAAGAAAGTTACTTTCATTTTTCAAATATTTTGTTTCTTTTGAATGCAAAAGGCAACACTGGAATCAATATGTTTCTCTTTTTTAACTATCTGTCAAAAGACGTTCCATTCACAGTCAATGAACTTCCCCAAAAATTTCTGTCTCTGACACCCCGTTCCCAGGTTTGAAACGGTGGAAATTTATCTTTCTTTACTCTCTCTCCTGCAGGCTTAAACAATCTAAGATTCCCCCCCTCTTCTCCTGCTTCCAAGAGGGGTTTTAATGGTTATAACTGAAGGAAACTTAGTCCTTTATATATGACTTTCCTGACTTTAGCTTGCAAAGTTTTGCTTCAGTCTATTTACAAAAGCGGAAGGCGGACTTTCTGTTTAGAACCTTCCCGCTTCGGTGCCAAATTAAAATGTTTCGTAGTCCAATTTTCCGTTCTACTCACGGGTACTTGTTTAGAGTCCAATTGTCCACAGGAAAAAAGTCAGCACTCTCCGGCAACGGCTGTGCGGCTTCACTCCGTAAAAGTAGCGGTCGATTCAAAACACCGCGCCGCTCACCCCACGTCACTTCGGATCCCCGAAAAGGGGTTTCCCTGCGAGTAGGGAAGGTGCTCTTGGTGTCAGCCGAATCCCACGTTCCCAGGCTTCCTCCGCCTGGGATTTTTGAGGGGTCTCCGCCTTCGCCGCGGCGGCAAGACCTGATTTTCACGAAGCGGATTCCTCTCGGTCAGAGGAACTCCGCCATTGCCGATGGCGCTAACCCGGAAGTCCCCATACAAACTGATTCATATCCCCAGATTGGAACTTTGTTCCCTGCCTGCTTTCCCCCTACTGAAGTTCAAAGATTTAAATGAAAATGTTTGTGCAGATTAGGAAAAATTGCAGCTTAATGAAGAAATAGGGTTAAAGAGGCCTATGTGTGAGCAAATACAAGAGTGAAAGTGCCCATAAATATACTGAGTCAGACCATTAGTCCATCTAGTTTAAAGTAAAGGTAAAAGTACCCCTGCCCGAAGGCCAGTCGTGTCGGACTCTAGGGTTGTGCGCCCATCTCACTCTACAGGCCGGGGGCCAGCGCTGTCCAGAGACAACTCTGAGTCATGTGGCCAGCGTGACGAAGCTGCTCTGGCGAGCCGGCACCAGAGCAGCACACGGAAACGCCGTTTACCTTCCCGCTAGAAAGCGGTACCTATTTATCTACTTGCACTTAAGGGTGCTTTCGAACTGCTAGGTGGGCAGGAGCTGGGACCAAAAGACAGGAGCTCACCCTGCTGCGGGGATTCGAACCAGCGACCATGCGATCGGCAAGCCCTAGGCGCTGAGGTTTTACCCACAGCGCCACCCGCGTCCCAATCTAGTTTAGAACTGTCTATTTTGACTTCACAACTGTTTTCTAGGGTTTGGGGACATAGGCCTCTACCAGGAGATGTCAGGGATTGAATCTGGAACCTTCTGCATTCAAAGCATATGCTCCACCATTGAGCTATGTGCCTTCCTCAAGCTTTTGCATAGCATGTCATTTGAACCAGGACTTGCAGTTTGTCTCTGGTTAGCCTACAGCTCCTGGTTAGTGAGAAGAGAGCTTAACCATGAGTCCTGATTCACACAACATGCTAAGCCAAACCCTAGCCTAGCTTAGCTTGGGACAAGAATAAACTGGACAGTGAAGAAGCAAACTGGCTGTGAGCACACATCTTCATCCAGCCTTCGTAACCCAGAGTTTGGCTTTTCATATGTCAGGGCTGGAGTCAGATGCAGGTCAGCTGAAGAAGCAGAGCCAGTTGTCAGTGACATTAACTTTTTATTCAAAGCAGTGAACATATAATTAGAAACACTCTCTGTAGGTATTGCCCTATGGAGTGGTTGCCAGGACTGGCGGTCCCTGCCTTCCACCCCCTCTAAGACTCTTCTGCTGGATGTTTTCCAAGCAATCTCAAACTATGTCTAGGCATCTCTTTTGTTCTGCCCTACACACCACTCGGCCATGTCCTTGGAGACAAGGTGGGAGGGGAGCTTGTCACAGTAGGAGAGGCAGGCTCCCTGTTTGCTTCTGGAACCTCCTGCTTCAGCCTCTGAGTCTGAACTGCTTCCTGTTGCAGGCTCTTCCTGCTCACTAAATCCTGTTGCCCCTTCAAGCATCCCACAGGTCTCCCTCTGATCTATCCTCAGTGTCCCACCACCAATCCCTGGGCTTTGAGCCTTTCTCCTCTAGGGGTTTCCCGGCTGGTGTCTCCCACCACACCTCATCATCCGGCCAGTCCCTGACACCATGTCATGCAAACCAGCTCAAGATGTTGTTTCATTCAGGTTTTTACTGCCATGGCAGAAAAATGCTACAATTAAAAAAGCCAAGTGAACATTTGTTCTCTAAGTCAAATTTTTGCAAAATCTTATCCACAGACTCCTAGCAATATAAACATTGCAGTTAAGTACAAGTCATGAGTTATGGCTCCTAAAGGATGCACTGAGATTTTCTAAGGCAACTATATGAGCATTTTAGGATTAATGCATTTAGCCTATTCCATATTTCTTTCTTCATAATACTGTTAGGATGCAAGCCCAGCTAGGACAGGTTTGAGTGAATTTTTGCATTCCCTAGGATTAATATACATACTTATCTGTTAATTTAAAAAGCAGCTACACCCTATCTTATGGATTAGCTTCAACAATACTACAATAACCCATTCTCTTCAAGCTGAAGCCCAAGTTGTATGCCTTCCTCCATCTCTTCTATTTGGCTGGGGTTGTCCACAGTTGATTGGAGAAGCTCTAGCACAGTTGAATGGGGGGAGGTGAGAATAACTTGTACCTGATTTAGGGCCACTGATTAAGACCCTGGTTCCAGATCCTATAATAACTTGCAATACCCCACTTGCTTGTATCACATCAATCAATCTCCTTTATTGGCATAGTAAGAGTATGTTGTATACATGGATTGAAACACAACACAGGTAACGAAACACAGTAGGAGGTACTTTTGGATAAAATTGTCCAGACATCCTAAGATATAAAGGTAGCTCTTAGGACCTATAGTGACATAATTACATGGTGTCACTCAAAAGACTTGCCACATTCTGCACGTCATTCCTACAATTATTCAACAGATAGGTGACCCTGGAAGAGTCAGTATGATAGTGTGACCCCTCCTTCAATAAGGGGGCCAAATATTTGTCATATATTTTAATATATAGAATGGCCAATGAAATAAAATGTGTGTGGTGGATTCATTGTATCACATAAAATGGCCACAGGCGCATCTCATCATCATCATCTGTTTTGGAAAATATAAACTAGGATCCTAATCTATAAACTAGCCTTCCCCTTTCCAGGTGCTGCCCTAAACCTGCAAGCTACAACTCCCATCAACCCTGATCATTGGTCTGCAACATCTTGAAGGTATGAAATTGTGGAAGGTTGGTATGCTTTTACGATTCACCTTTTTTAAAGAAAAGTTGTTTTTCATATTGTTTTTAATGCTGTAGTCTGCCTTTGGACCTTAGGGTGAAGGATGGGAAATAAATAACTAGATATCTATCTGGGCAAGCACATTTAGGGCACACATGACTATGCTGGGGGTGTGTGTGTGAAATGCCGTTATACAAGTGTAAATCCTTGCACTGATGGGATCATTACTTAGCACAGCACTGGATACAAGCATAACCCAAAAGTGAAACCCACTTTGTATTCACCCTGGATGTGTAATGTATTTCCTGTATCTCTGATTCTCATCTAACATGTTCTGGTAGATACTTCTGAGTATGTCAATGCTCTGTGCCCAGCACCGGTTAGCCTGGTGCCCAGCCCAGCTGACATTCCAAGCGTGTCCCTTAAATCCACAGCTCCCCTGTGACTGTGCGAGCACAGACAGATGCAAGCACAACAAAGAAAGCCAACACTGGTGCACACCAGCTATCATCACTAATAGGAGACAAAGTTAATTTCACAGTCTGGGAGGAGCAAGTGCTCCAGAGATCTGCTGATGCATTACTCTGCAATTGATCCATTGGTCTACTGCTAATACAGGTATGCACCTATATTTTGCCATCAGTTAGTGGTGGCAAAAGAGAAAGTACCTTTCCCAAGAAGCACTGTCCTTACCAGTAAACTAATAAACAGCTGTTTGCATCTTTAAGGTTAGGATCCTCCACCTTTGCTTTGCAGATGGAACTCTAGTGGCACCCTGCAGTTCTGCACTTAAGTCCAAGTACAGACCGTGCTTGGAATATCTATTAAGGATTGCACCCTGCCCTCTCATTTGCTGCCTGATTTCTTTTAACACATGTCTGGCAAAGCTTCAGCTCTTCGAACTGGCAGACTTTTGCTTAATTGCTGTGATGATCTGGAAAAAAATAAAATGATCAAGGCAGCGAGAGAGCAAGCACCAGGTGTACAGCTAACTATGCAAGATAAAACAATTCCTTCCATGCAAACAGTTTTCAGAGTTATACAAGCTTCCTTTTGCTGCTTAATTCCAACTGTAGTAGCTTGAAATATTTAGTTCTTCAAAAGTAATGAGCAACAGTCTGCGAGCAAATAGGTGTGTTTTATATCATGCTTGTTCTGGTTGAACAGTATGACCTTTCTGCTAAGAAATTACAATTAGAGATAAAATTTGTTGGACAAGGTGATGACTACAGAAACAAAGACTGAAGTTGATAAGCAGCAACCAGGCATTATTGCTGGGCTTGCTCAGCATTTTCTTAACTGTCTCCTGGAAACTCTCACGTGGATATATTTCCCCATCCAATTTAGAATACAAGACTTTGCATGGCATTAAATAAAACACTACTCCAAAGGATTTTTGATAAACATTTAACTGTTTAGCAATACTAAAACAGACAGTTAATTATAGAAAAACATGTCAGTGCACATATGGCAGCAGGATAAATTATGCACATCTGGATTACTTTTGGCACGAAATACAGTTAAGTGTCTACAGCCAAATTTAGCAATCTGTCACTAACAATATGTACATTTATTTTGAAGATGTTAAGGCCTCAAAGTAATTTTTTTTAAAAAAAAAAATCTTCATCAACTTTCCAGATCATCTTAAGAGAACAAACAGGTGACAAAACATATTGCTAAAATTGCCCATGGCTGTATAAACAGGAAGAATTTCAAATCTCTTGCAACAGACACAACAACATCCATAATTTAAAGGAATTCTATTCCCTCATTGATGTATGTTGAAATCTAGGATCAAAACATTTTACAACTAACAGGGGTAATCCGCACAGTAACTGGAAAGTCTGTTCAGTACTGAGCAATGGTATCTCTAGTAAAATATATCATCTGCCAACAATTATTATTATTATAGAGTAAAATACAACAGAATCACATGTTAAAAAGAGCATATTTGTTATTTTGCAGGGCAGAGCTGAACAGAAAACAAAACAAAATGATTTGTAAATTAAGCTGCTCTTTTTTGGGTATAGCAAAAATTTAAATCTGGGCAAATGTGGATTACCATGCAAGACTGCAGAAATAAGTCTTATTGAATTCAATGGGGCTTACTCGCAGCTAAGTAGGGTTAGGATTGCAATGTAATTATTTTATGTAGTTATTGTTTTTATATACGTACTGCTTTTCTGCCCAAACACATAAAATGGATTACAATTTAAAATATCAACACAAACAAATGCTACAAAATATTCTCAGACTGACATCGAGAGCACCAGCTGCCCGGATTGGGCTTCCTTGTTTCTGCCTTGCTTCAGGAAACAGAGATCTCCAATTGCTAGTAAGGCAATAGTCTTGTTCTTTTTAAAATTTCTATTCTGTCTAATTTCCTAGAGATCAAATAACAGAATGAAAAACGCCCACAATCTAAAGCCAGTCACAAAATAAAAATATTAGCATAAAACCAAAAACAAAAGAATGGACAATTCCAAAGCAACCATTGAAGTATACACCAAACCAAGCCAATGACAAACTTTATCAGCTGAAGGTCTTTTTAAAAAGTAATATAAATAGGCTGCTAATATACATTCAGCCCAGGTTCTCCAGATGGCTTTAAAAACATGTTAAAAATGGAGAACAAGCCTGTCCAACCTAAAAATGGTGTGGGTGCAAAGGATCTAATGTATGGTGTTTGAAGACAACAGTGCATTGCCCCTACTCTAAAACAGAGAATCATTACGTATAAAACATATCCAAGAGTTGGAAAGAATGTATGCTTTACTGAACCATTTAATTCCTTCAGGGAAACAGACCCACCCACCCTGCTTCTAAATGTAAATTCAAGTGTCTTTATAACAAATTCAAAGCCAGTAACCCAGCCAGCACTGTGCTTCAGCTACAAGCCATGACAAACAACAAGCCAGCATGATAGACAAAATAGCAGAACAAAACTTGTATGAAAATGGGGGTGAAAAAGGCAAAGTGAAAACAGCAAACAACCTGACATCACATCATCAAGGCAATCCTGACCCTCAGGAAACAAAACAATCATTCCCAGCTCTGCAAGAAAGCAGTGATAAGGAAAAGCCTAGCAGACCACGTTGAAAGCTGGGAGTCTGGGGAGCACCCAAAATGATCCATGCTGCACTGAAGTGGTGGTAGAGGGGGATTATGGCACAATGTTGGAAATTCATGCCAAACACCAGCTTGGCCTTCCTGCTTGGCCCCTCAGAGGACTAGTCCAGTAAAAGTGTCTACCAACAGCAGCAGAGAACCCAACAACTATCCTGACAAAGTGCCTGTATCACAAATACAACCTATTTTACACAGTAGCTATAATTTATTGCAGACATAATAAAAAAATTCCTTCCAGTAGCACCTTAAAGACCAACTAAGTTAGTTCTTGGTATGAGCTTTCGTGTGCATGCACACTTCTTCAGATACACAGATACACTTCTTCAGATTTCGTGTGCATGCACACGAAAGCTCATACCAAGAACTAACTTAGTTGGTCTTTAAGGTGCTACTGGAAGGAATTTTTTTATTTTGACTATGGCTGACCAACACGGCTACCTATCTGTTATTGCAGACATGTTGGTTACATTCTGAAGCAAGCTGTAATAACCCAAATTACATTTTTTTAAAAAAATTCCTTCCATATCACTTTTGCAGTTTGGGCCCTGTCTTTCTCTCATTGATAACTGTATAAATGTTCAACCTTTCCTCTAAGGAGCTCAAAGCGGTGTGCATGGTTATCCGTGTCCCTAACAGCCCTATGAGGTATGCTAGGTACAGAGTTGGTGACTGGACTAAGGTCACACAGTGAGCTTCATGGCTGACCAGGAATTTGAAGCCTGATCTCTCAGGTCCTCTCAGCAAACTTTTTCAGCAGCGGGCTGGTCCACTGTCCCTCAGACCTTGTGGAGGGCTGGACTATATTTTGGGGGGGGGGGCAATGAATGAATTCCTATGCCCCACAAATAACTCAGAGATGCATTTTAAATAAAAGCACACATTCTGCTCATGTAAAAACACCAGGCAGGCCCCACAAATAACCCAGAGATGCATTTTAAATAAAAGGGCACATTCTACTCATGTAAAAACATGCTGATTCCCGGACCGTCTGCAGGCTGGATTTAGAAGGCGATTGGGCCAAATCTAGCCCCCAGGCCTTAGTTTGCCTACCCATGTCCTAGACGAACATCAACCACTACACCAAGCCACTACCTTCCAGACTATGCCATAAATATCTCTACAGATCCCTTAATACTTCTCATTAGTTCTTTGTAGTCCAAAAGCAATGAACACAGAGGCAGACTGAATTTGATATTATATATATATTTAATGTATATATTTAATGATACTGAAGTAAATAATTTAATCCAAATCGGAATGCTTTGTAATACTTGTTTCCTTCATAAAGATTTTAATAAGTTCCCTACAACTGAACTTTTGTGGAAGCCTGAAACTAGACTGCAGACAGGTAAAAAGTGTACAATGTAAGCTAATGTTATGATAAGCTATAGCAGCATAACCTTTGCTATGGGAATACAGCTAATAACTTGTAAGGGAATCCATGGATAACTTTTGTCAGCTACAGCTTGCATCAATCTTGTTAACACCCCTTTTATTATTTCAAAAGAATGTAATGCGATATTTCAAGTTTTGTTTTTATTACTATGTTCTTTTAGGTAATCCCCACAGTTCGTTCAGCCCATGCAACAAACTCACTCTCTGCTACAGCAAAACACATTTGTTGAAATTTGAAAGCAGTGCAAAGATCTAAAGGTCTACTGCTAGACGAATTTTCTTGCCAGGCACATGTACAAACATATCTTAGCAGACAGTTAAATTCTTCTGAGGTCAATCACTCAAAAATAATATAAATGGCTGCCTGCAAACAAATCTTCGGCAAACATTAGAAACCAATGCAGAGTTGAGGAAATGCATTCATATCTCATAAATATATCATGAAAAGTGTAAATTGCTTTCAAAAATTAAATATTAGAGCTTTGAGCATAAATACACCGTGGATCTTAAGTGCCAATTTTATTTAAAATGTCAACAAATACTCAGCAACAGATAGGAAAATATTGAAACCCTCATTAACAAATGACAGCATTTTAGTAATAATTACTTTGTTTTATTAAAACTCCACAGTGCACCAACTGGAGCCAGATACAAACTGGTAGTTGATGTGTATGTGACAGAACCAAATACTAACTGGTAGTTCAGGAGGCAGAGCCAACTACCTACTGCACCTCAGGAACTATGCCATTTCCATATACTGCTGCGAATCTACAGCTGAGTTCTAACAGACTAGAGACCCTAAAGGTCTTATTTTTTATGGTGAAGACTATTTGTTAATTCCCATTTTCCACCTACTAAGAAACCTATGCATTTTGCCTAAAGATAAAGAAGGCCTGGTTAAGAGTCAGCACAATGAGTGCCGCTAGCACAATGGGGTCCCCCCCCCTCTCCTCCCCCCATTCTGACCTCCACAAATTGGCTCTGTGGGGTCAGAAGAACTCCAATAGCAGACAGGAGAAGGGAGATTGTTCCATCAACACATGCATTCTACTTGCCTGACAGGGCAATAGTCTTAACACAATGTTGCTTTCCACCTTCTGTTTGCTATGTTTACGATGGAGAGTTCTGGAGAACTAAAAAGCTCGCACACTTTGGTTTTGCCCTAATATGGGACAGCACATCTTCCTTTACTTTACATAGCCATTTGCTCAAACATACCATAAGTAACAAGAATCATGCCTGCTAGCCCTACCTCTCTAGCATACGTGTTCTTTGGACGCTATGTAGAAGCATCCTATACATCCAACCATCAGAGGGGATTGGGAGTTACAAAATTAGAAGGGAGACAGGGTCAGCCAATGCAATCCCCTACTACGCACTGGATCAACTGTCTGCACAGGAAAATTTATAAGGGGAATGCCATAGCTCAGGAGAAGAGTACTGCATGTATAAGAACCCAGGTTCAATTCATAACATTTCCAGTTATGGCTGGGAATGTCCTCCGTCAAAAAGCCTGGGAAGTGAGTCTCTGCCTGTCAGTGTAGACTGAGCTTGATAGATCAATGGCCCCGACTCAGTAGCAGCTTCCTGCACTCCCAATACCAATATGTAGCAAGTAATATATATTTTAATATGACACAACATTGTAGTAGCAAGGTAGAATTTTCTTGGCACTGCTGATAACTTAGCAAAACGTAACTTTTAAACTAATGTCTCATCTGATTACACTCAGGAACATTCTGTAATTTTAATCTGATAACGTGCCAGAAATATGCTCACAGCCTATATGTACACAGAAACGCACAGACACACACATACACAATTAAAACAAGAACAGCAATTAATTAGTAGCTTAAAAGTTAAACATACTTTTTGTACTACTACATTTGAGCTATTTGTATAATTAGCTGTAATCCTTCTCATACCTTGTATGTTGTGTGCCTTACATTTGATATATCTAGGTATTGCCCACATAACTTTTTCTGATGGAAAATAAGTTTATTTTCTCCAGCCAGTGTCCCAATATAAATTATAGCAGGAAAGCAGACTTCTACAGTAAATCACATCTTATTTTGCAAGGCTTCAAGGTTTGAAGGACATCTCTGCTAAAGCTTTCAGTAACACGCAGCTTGCTCCCAGGGGCTTTAATTTGCTGCTATGGTGGTCTTCACATTGTCTTTTTAAAAGTAGTAACTATGATACATGCTGAACAAAACCTTCTATTATTTGAGAGAACCAGTGCTAACCTTACATCTTGTGTTGTACGAGATGTGTCTATGCCATTAATTGCTTTTTAAACACTCTTTTATGGAGCAATAAAACTGGTGAGCTGGTAGACATGTCTAATGACTTTAACACAAAAGAACAAAAAAAGCACAAGACAAAAAAAGCATATACAGTACATAAAACAGTATATAGATTCCAACTTGGAACACAAGTTCTGCCAGCTCCTCCTCCGAGCAGTTCTTTTTTACCCTAAGAGGCTTTTGAAATATCTCATGAAGACTTGGCATATAAATATTTCAGAAGAAGAGAGAGGTATTGTTATAACAGTGTAGGCTCCTGAAGCGTAAAAAGTGGAATTTTCCAAGGGAATAGGCTTATTTTTCTAAGGCCAAATGTACTGTTTACATTTAATTAGCAACAGAATTAGAAAGCACAGTCCTATAAACACTCAGAAGGAGTAACTTCTGAGTAGGAGAGTACAGGATGGCACCAATACCTCTGTTCCACTTGTGCAATGGAGTTTCTTTCTATTCACCTCTGCAGCCTATCACACACTCTCAAAATGTGCTCTGAATGGTTGGGGAACCTTCCAAAGCAGATGGGGAGGCATGTTCAGAGCGAGGAGGGGAGAGGAGAGGAGAGGATGAGTGGAACTCTGCTTGTGCAGAATTGGATACAACCCTAAGATTTCCATGAATGACTACAATGAGCCCACTATAGTCTTAAGGAAATGGGCCACAGTATCACTAATTTGAAAGTCAGATCTCCGATTGTGAACTAGTGTGGAAGTCAGACAGTTGTGAGGCTAATGGTAGAAGGGCAGAGAACCTCAAGAAGATGAATCTGCTGCTTCATGAAAAAATTTTCTAGCTGAAAACAGCTGCCTAAGTAAAATTCAACGTGACTACAACACATTAAGGAACTCAGTATTAGTTCTCAGCCCCTCTGACCTCAGAAATCATCCGCCTAACCATTTCTATCTAGAAAATCTCATATGCAGGCCAATTTGCCTATAGCCAATTTCCAGACATCCTACCTATTTTTGGCATGCAGATAATTCTTGTTATTCAGTAGTTCTCAAAATCCCCATTGGTCGGTCAATTCCCTGACCAAAATTCAGCATCTAATGAGAACTATTTAAAAATACCTATAAATCTCATTAAACATCTCAGTTGCTCAAACATTACGCAGTCTTTAATAAGAATTAGATTAAAAAGGACACAACTTTTGTACAAGATAGTTTGACTATGGATGCAATTCTAAACACACTTACTAGCAAGTAAGCACCACTGAAGATACTGGCACTTAATTAAACCACAAGAGTGAGATAATGTAAAACCCTTTGTCTGTGAGGAGTGGGGAGAGAAAGTATTAATATCTCAACTAGATAGCATACTCACTAAGAATTAAAATGACAAATAAAATCCTAATTTGGCATTACCGGAGTATATGGGGTAGCTTATGGAAAGAATTTAATCCCCTTTCCAGAGAAGCTAGGAACATAGACCTCCTGTTCTTACACCCAGTTCTGTGATGTCTGGCCAACATTGTAATTAAACTTTCATACTTTCACTGGATAGTTTCCAGTGACTTACAACAGCATGCAAATGGTGCAGGTGCCTATAGTAAGCTCCAAGAGAAGGGGTGTGGGTTGGAAGTAGCCTATACAGCCAGCTAAATGCTACCAGGTAGGAAATGTTCCATGAAGTACTACAAGTAAGAGCAGTGCAGGCAGCAACACAATGATTGGGTACACAAATAAATATTGCAAAAGACTACCGTGCATGATCCTTTGGTATTCCAAGTCATTGGTAGCATTCATGTTTCTGCAAAAGTATGGTATTTATGCTCTGGGGAGAGGGGCAGCTTTCCAACAACATTTTTATGAAATTTTAAAGCCTTCAGTGATATTGTATTGCGAAAACCACAATCACAGAATCGAAAGAGGAATCAGTGCAGCAAACCCAGTGGCAAAGCACCCGCAAGAGCAGGCAGTCCAGCCATCTCTTGAAGCTTTCCAGTGGGAGACCCCTCACTCCATTAAATGGTTCCAATGTAGAACCGTTCTTACCATTCAATCCAATGGTGCACATATGTACAATCTGTTTGGTAAATACAAGGAGACCAGTTTGCACATTTTTATGCGATTTACATTTTAAGGATGGGGTGAAAGTTTGAAGCAGGAGTGTTCTGATCATGTGAACATCCCTGCTCAAATAGTTGAAAGAACTGAGGTGGGCGCAGCTCTTAATCTCCTGCCATGTGCGTAGTATTTCAGCGTGCCTCAATGACAAGGACTTCTTCACTGGTATTCAAAAGGCCTACAAGTAGGAAAAGTGCTGCTGAGGACTGAAAGTTCACATTCCTTCCCACAGGGGATGTTTGGGGCAAGGGTCTTCTCTGTGGGGACTGAACTTTTACTTTTCCCAGCAGCCCTTCAAATTAACCCCTACATAAACTGATAGAGAAGATGTCTTCCATCAGTTTGGATAGTGGGGTTCCTGAAAAAACTGTCTCAAAGCTCCCCTGCACATAGAAAGAGGGGGTTTGTTCCTAGCACCCTTTCATCCACAAGCTTTATTCAGGTGGTCCATGGCACAATTCCCCGTGAACAATTTGAAAATTGCCATGGGTCTTGGTGGACCACTTAATGTTTTTTCTACCCATTGTAGCCATTGCAATCAGCTGTGCTAGATGCCATATGATTTTTAATTGCATTTATACAGACATGCCATGGACTACCTGAATGAAGCTCATGGATCCTAGTTTCAGAACCCTTGTCTAAAGTATACAGAGCTGGTTTTGTGATCCAGTGGGCATAAGACTTAGTTATCTAAACTTATAGGAGAATACAAAAACAAAGTGTGCCTTACTGTTTAAGAGCATCCATTTGTTTGGCTTCCTAACGCCTGAATGAACAATAACATAGCTTGGAAGACTGCACTTTCATTTTTGTAAATGACAGCTGGGCCAGAAATAATCTTTGCTACACATCAACGACTATCAGTGCAACAGCTTAAAAGTATATGCACACATCACTTCAGTTCTCTTAACACCCAAGTGTTCAACACTGCTTCCAATGTAGTTTCAAGGCAAAAAATAAAATTTAATAAGTGGTTATAAAAGGCACGCCATTATCAATATTCTTTTTAATATATGAAAGCATTAGTGCTTAAATTACTATTTTACCAACACAAAACCGTCAACCATTAGCATGGTTGTTTATACTTACATTTAAAGCAAAATGATCGAATAAAGCTAACATTCCAAACCTTTGGGAACTATGATGCCAACCACGTGCTTGTGTAAAAATTCCCAAAGTATCAGAAATAAGAATTCTTTTGGACAGAAGAGTTTTAAACCTTGTACATGAACAGCAGATTTGCTTTGGTGTTCCCTGACCTGTCGTGAAATAAACCAGGCTTACTACTCTGGTCTAACAAGTCTTTTTCACACTGTTCAATCACACTGCATCTCTTCTCCACAGATACTACTACTCTCCCACTCTCTGTCTAGCCATCCTCCCATCAAAGCAAACAAAATGCTCACTGTAACCCTACATTATTGCTCATTAGATCATAGATTAGTGGAATGGAACTGCCTGGAGTTCCCAAATGATAGTGACACTTAAAAAAACCCAAAAACCATACATGAAGGAAAGAAAGACTGAGCATGGGGTCACCCAGATCAATGATCAAAAGAGACCAAAGGATGAGGAAAGTCCCCCCCCAAAATATTCTGTGTCATAAATCAGAATACAATCACACAACCTTCCCCTCTTTTTATTCATTTTGATATGCAACCATTTGAAGTTTTTTCACCCTTTCAAAATGTGGAAAGTCAATTTCCTTTTTTTAGCATTCTCAGTTTTCCATTTCTTTAAGGATTATTTATTATATCTGTCTATTGGCCTTTCTTCAGAAACCCAAGAACTGCGCCCATAGAATCAGTCTCTTTCAAGGTACTGGCTGAACTTGGATCTACTTACTGCCAACCATGGAACTACACCATGGAACACTTCTTGCCATTTCTTGGACCCAAATAATAATGCATAATTATTTAGTAATTAACATTTAGGTTTCATTCATTTCTCCATTCCAAGATACAGCTTCTTAAGTGAGGAGTACTATTATGCCATTGTATCATAGCTTTCTGACTGGCAGCCAAGGTAATGAAGACCAGCCAGCATTTTGAAACAATGTATGATTTCCAGTAACTAATGTCAAACTTTTTCTTTAAAAAAATCAACTTTGTGGAGAAACATTTAAAGTGGCCTTATTTAACACCTATGCAAAGGAGGAAAAGTAATCTAACATTCTGGAAGCAACTTCAAAAGTAACCACGAGAAATGGAATTGACAGCCAGCTCTACATTTGAAATGCTTTTAATAATCTTTGATAGTAAGAGGTTGCCCAAAGAAAACAGTAAGCAAGTTGTGTTTTTCTACATACTTGGCAGAACAGCTAAACCACAAACTAATTCTTATGAACAATGGGGGTGAAGCTAATAGCAAACAGCATGCTATCTGACTGCCCTATAAAAGGTGTAGAAACATAGTCCAGAATCCATATTAGACAGACACATACTAGAGAAAACTATGCGGAACCACAGATTAATTTCCTGCATTTGTTGTCTCAGCACTTTCCACTGCAAAAGACACAAGCTTCTACAGTGGTACCTTGGTTCTCGAACTTCAATCCATTCGGGAAGTCCGTTCAGCTCCCGAAACCATTCAAAAACCAAGGTGTGGCTGCAGGAGCTTCCTGCACTCAAGCGAAAGCTGCATTGAATATCTGACTTCCGAAAAACATTCACAAACCAGAACACTTTGTTCCAGGTTTCTGGCATTCGGGAGCTGATTTGTCCCAACAACTAAGCCGTTCGAGAACCAAGGTACCACTGTATTAAAAATGAAAGCAGCAGTTTTGTTTCTTTGGCAGTCAAATATGCTTCAGAACAAATCACAGAATGGTTCAGTTTCCATGTACAGTCTTTGTATTCTGTTACAGTGGTACCTCGGGTTAAGTACTTAATTCATTCCGGAGGTCTGTACTTAACCTGAAACTGTTCTTAATCTGAAGCACCGCTTTAGCTAATGGGGCCTCCTGCTGCTGCTGTGCCACTGGAGCACAATTTCTGTTCTCATCCTGAAGCAAAGTTCTTAACCTGAAGCACTATTTCTGGGTTAGCGGAGTCTGTAACCTGAAGCATATGTACCCTGAGGTACCACTGTATTATCCTTTAATACAAACACACACGTGTTCTTTGCAGATTTTCTACTACAGGCAACCCCCAATTTGCACAGGGGTTGCATTCATGACCCCCCATATGCGTTTGTGGAATGCGCATAAGCCTCCCCCATTACGCCCCCTGTTTGGCACTCTTCCAGGTCCAAAGTGTCCCATGCACAAAATGAACACACAAAAAATGGTTGCTACCTGTATTCTTGCATTGGAATCTCACATTTGTGTTCTTGAATGAGAAAATTGTTGTTGCTGTTTTACTATATTCATTATATTTACTATATTCAGCAAAGAGCAGCGGTCAGGCTCTGTTTTCACCAAGACCAAAAAAAGGATAGCTATGGTGTACATTTAGTATTTCCCACAGTATTTCTCATTGCTCACACTGACTGGAGAATTAAGAGTACCAGAACATGACTTGCCAACTAAAACTGCTGAAATGGTTATCACTTTATTTCTTTTAATTGCTCCGTTAATAACTGCTGATGACTGAACGTCAAGAAGGTCACCTTAAATTCCCCACTTCCAATGCCTTGCTCTTGGGAACATAAAATGTATTCCAGTCTTCATGCAATGCAGCTTTGCAAAGCTAGTTTGGAACTTAGAGCTTTCTCCAGTATTTCAAAATATAGATATAGGACAGCGCTATACTGATTCAAATGGGTCTTCTTTAAGCAATGAATGTCTGGATCTAAGCTTGATATTTATGGGGAACTGGAAACCTGACAAATGACGTATTTGTATAGCACAGTCACAGGTACAGGGCTTGAAGCCAGATACCAGAGCAAAGCTTCCACTGCAGCCATTGTCCAGGCTACTAGTTAAGACTACAGAGTCGAAGGCGTGTTCTACCACATTTCTAACACTTTTCGGAAAATAATTAAATGTTAAAGCTTAATAGTTAGCTAAAATCAGTTTTGCTTTGTCCCAAAATAGTATTCCAGATCTTATTCCCCTGAATAAAACTGTATTGCTATATTACATAACAAACTTCCAATAATGTGTTTGAACAAAACAGTTATGTCCCCAGATTCAATGACGACCAATGATAGAATACAGTTCTGGCAAAATAATCATTACAAGAACTTAATTATATTAATTACTCTGCTTCTAGCTGTATAAAGATTGTTTCTAGATTCTGGATAGCTGGTATGTCACGTTTCTCTGAGGGTGTATGCTTGTCTGCTGCTGAATCATTGTTCGCTGTAGAAATGAGAGGGGAGAATGATTTCCTATTCCTCTAACAAAGTGCCATTATACACTAGACAGACTACATTTCAGAACAAATAATGGAACAGACATCGCCCTTAGCATTATCTTTAATTCAAAAATTCAATACATCCCACTTGGCAGCAACATTTACAAATTATAACATATTCTTTCTACAAGTTAAAAGCTAGTAGTAGATGCAACACCAGTATCTTTTTTACATTAGATTTAAATATAATATAGTAAACTCTTATTATGCTAGAACACACTATATAACCTAGCTGACCATGCTGGGAGAATGGCACAAATGCATCAGCTTTAGTAACTGTTATTCATTACAAATGGTCAGTTAGGTTATGGCCAACGTACCCAGATAAGCAGCAGCAGTATATCACATACATTTCCAGTGTAAGTGGAATGCACTATATTTGTAAAGTTGCCAGGATGACAGCCTTAGGACAGGTCCTGGCCAGAACTCTTGCAATATTTCATTTCATTGCTGAACCTCAATGTTCCGTAACTAATTTCCACATATTTCCCATACATATGCACTTGATCCTTCTGGGACTGCAGTAACAGCTTTTTAAATCTTATTTCTTTTCTTCATAAATGCTGAATTTGCATGATCACATCAATACCTCTTGAATTCGTGTACCCCCTGATGAATCCCATGTCACGGGGGCCCTTCAGATAGAATGGCTGTAGCCAAAATATAGGCATGCAAAACAACTTGTTTCAGCAAAAGCTAAACCTGCTTAACATAAAAAGCTGGTTGGTTTTTAAAATTCCCTCTGTACAGGAAGAAGGTTGAGGAAATGGCCTGCAAGAAGAACTGCCACAGCTGCATTCAGGTATCAATGGATCGCAGAATGCAGTGCTGAACATGCTATCTTCTCACCACGAGTGGCTTCTCCAGGGTGGCAGAGCCATCCATGGTGTACAAGAATACCCGAGGTAATATTTCTGGGTTAGCGGAATCTGTAACCTGAAGCGTATGTAACCCGAGGTACCACTGAATAAGAAAAGGCATTCATGGAGAGTTCTGGCACCTCTCCTTAAAAAATAGCACTGGGGATAACCTAACCCCTTTCACCTTTTGACTTTTATAAATGATTGTAAAAAATTTATTATCTCCCCTCACCCATTGCTGAAATATTTAACCTTCAATTAATTTTGGGCAATAGTGTAATGTTCTATTGGAAATAAAAATTGGAAATCCCTGGAAAAGATATAGCCTTCTTGATAAATAATGCATTTTAATTACTGCCATTTCCCCCTTAAATTGATCGTTTTGGCCAACTTTTTATTGTTTTTAAGTTTGCTTTATAAGGGATATAAAATTAGCTTGCTAAGGTATATTTAACTGTTTGGGTATAATGACATTTAAATACCAAAATTGTTTTGAACCAATTGGTAATTGCAGCATACCAGGAAGGGAAGGGGGCAAGGCATTTTAAGTACTGAACTACGAGGTAGTCAACTAACAGAAGATTCTAAATGTCTTATGAAACCAGCCCACACATCCCATTATGCCCTTAGGCCCTATGTTTGGAAAAATACAGACCCACTTTCCTCTTGGTCCCTCACTATCAAGTTCCATGTCTTCATCACCATTTCCACAGGTCAGGGCTTTCCAGGCCACTGCCTATTCTTTGAGGCAATCTAACAGTCTGCTACTTGACTTCTTGTAACTCTTAGGTGGGTGCCAACTGGATCCGTTGAATTGTAAGTTTTTATTTTGTCTAATAAGCGTAGAACTTCATCTATTGTCACCACTATCTGCCTCAGTTCCTAAGACTTCCCTTCTACAAAGGTTAGTTCAGGCACTGGGATCCGCCCTAAATCTTCCAAGGGTCCCAACCACCTCCCTAGATGGCTTCCTTCTATTGATAAATTTAAATAACTTCTTGTTGTTCATCTTAATGTTTCTAGCAATGTGTTCATCAAATTCTTTTTGTGGGTTTTATGGTTCTCTTCATTTGGACAAGTCTTATTGCCTCTATAAGCTACTCTGACTCTGAACCACACTAGCATCCAGTGGTTTAGAGCAGGGGTAGCCTTCCAGATCTGCACCAGGCAGCATAATCAATGGTAAGGGAAGATGGGAATTACATGTAGTCCAATAATTTCTGGAGAGCCGCAGGTTTCCCATCCGTGGTTTAGAACCTTGAACTCATCCAGCATATGACAGACAAAATCTGGCAGCTACTTTGTGTTAGAACTGCTATTTTTTCCTGAAGTGAAAGCTTCATTAAATGTTGTGCTGTGTAAGTACAGATAACCTCTTAAAACCAACAGTTTCAGAAGCACCCCGCCCAAAATTCGTATTATATTCAATTGTCTGTAATAGTAGTCCAACAACTTGTTTAAAACAGAAGGTTGCTGATTTCCAGGAGCCTCACGTGGCACAGTAAGCTGATCCATCAAGACATCAAGGGTATAGCATTTGGGTGTAGTCAGGGCTGCATAAGGAATATGAATGAAGGGAATTGCTAAGTAGTTTATCTTGGCCTAGGGAATTCAAAGTCTTGCCACTGGGCTTAAGACTCCTGTTGAGTTAGGATGATGATACCAGGATTGTAACTGACTTCCTATTCTGATACTCTTCACTACATAGTTGTCTGGGTTGGAGGAAAGGCATGGTGCTTCACATTTATTTACACCAAAATGCAACTAAGAGTTTGACTAAAACAGACTTAGTTTGCATTATTATCACATGAAAATCCTCAAATATGTGCAAAAGGTAATGCATGGGTAACAAAGAAGACAAATGGTTAACAAATGTGTGTGTGTCAAACTCTAGCAAATCATATCATCAGGTCCAACAACCAACAAGCCTCTGTAGGCAAAAAACAAAAACCCACCACAAAACCCACGAGAGAACACCTAGATAAAAATCAAACTCCACAGAATGGACAAGCTTGCCACACACACAAAACTGTGAGTCGACAAGGAAAAAAAGTCTGAACAGCCAATTAAAAAGAGGGGAAGCACAAGGCCCAGATGGGTTTTCAATGGAGTACATTTTCAATGGGTATCTATAAGAGCTTCCTAGACAGCATTATAGAACCATTCAGACAAAGGTTCCTGGACGCCATTCAAAACAAAGGCAGCATTATAGTAATTAGCAGAAAATGGAATGCTTAATTAACTGGGAAAGAGCCTACACTTTGCTCATCATACAGCCCCATCAACTGATCTATTTGGATGCCAAGAAAATAGGTAAGGCTTGCCGCTAAGACTGGAAAGATTTTCTCTTTTCCCCCAAATTAATAAACCAAAGCCAAACTGATTTGACCCAAGAGGCTGCTGCTTCTCAGTCACCCTTAAGAAGCACTGGGGTTTCTCAATCTATTTAAAAAACAGCTTGTTCAATAACGTATCAGGATTGAGAGCCGGAACTTAATGTACTGAAGAGAAGATACAACATACACTGATGAACAGAAGGGTTTTGTGTAAATAAAGGCTTTCTTGATTATTAAAATGGCTTTAGGCTGCTCCCATCTGGGTTCTAACAACAGAGTGGAGACATCCACATATGTAAACCCACACTGGGACAAATGGGGACAGAACACATTCTTTTTTCTTTTTTAATATTTTTTTTCCTTAAAGATTTTCCTCGCTTACTGAAGCACGTGCATTGTCTCTTTCTTCAGGTTGTGTTTTCTGCAGATCATTTGGATTTGTTGTGAGACACTGGTGCTATATACAGTATATGGTTGGGAAGAAAAGAGTGGGGACGGAAGAGAGGAGTGGGGTGGTATAGCTTATGTTCTTTTACTTAGTGTATGTGTGGGGCTTTTGTGTCAGTGTCACTTGGGTAGATTCTCTTTCTATTTACTTCTTATGTTTCTTTGTTGGCGAGAGAGGTTGGGGTGGCCTAGGGTGTGGTTGATTGTCTTTGGTTGGCTGCAGTGGGATTTGTTTGTGCGTGTGGGGTGCGAGTTGTTGGGTCAAGTTAGCCATATTGAATCATATGCTGTGGGTGGGTTCATGTTGTTGTCTTGTTGGGCTGTGTATGTGATAAAGAGGAGCCATACTGGAGTGAAGGCGTCCTCTTCTCTTTCTCCCCATGTCAGTTTCAGTCTATTGGTTAGCTTTTCTAGTAAGGCTGTTTCCCATACTACTTGATACCAGTGTTCCATGTTTATTCCTGACAGGTCCCTCCAGTGTCTGGCTATGATGTTTCTGGCTGCTGAGAGTAGGTGGGTTATGATATCTTTATGGTGTGAGTGAGCATTGTTATCTTGGAAGATGTTCAATAGCGCCAGTTCAGTTTTAGAGGAAAGGGTATGCTGTTGTGGGAGTGTTTTCGATTATGTCTCTCTCCAAGTGTACCTCTTGTTTTGTCTCATCTTCTAGAATGTATGGGATTATGTGGCACACTTGGTTGGCAATGTAGTATAGTTGGGTGTTGGGGATTCCCCATCCTCCTCCTGAGTTGAGGAGCTGCAGGTGTTTGGGGCTTATTCGTGGCTTTTTGTGTGAGAAGATAAACAAGTGTAGTGTTTTCTGCCACTTGCGGCATTGGGTTGGTAGAATCCAGATTGGAAGGGTTTGAAATAAGTAGGTTAATTTTGGAAGGTTGATCATTTTGATCATGGCTATTTTAGCTGAGAGAGTGAAGTTAGGATTACTCCATTTCTTCAGGTCTTTGTGAATTTGTCACCATAGGGTTTCTAATCGTGGTGGTATAGTTTGTTGAGGTTTCTGGTTATTTGTACCCTAGGTATCTACTGGATACGGCAGAGTTTTATCTTTGTGATGTTGGTGAATTCTTTTTGGAAGGCGAGTGTTGAAGCACATAGCCTCAAATTTTGCAAAGTTTACTTGTAGGCCCAAGGGACAGAGCATATTCGGAAGCATATCTCTGAAGTCCTGTTTCTAATGTTAACCTCTGAAGGAGGGACTTCTCAATGCAGGAAGTTCATCATGTTCCAGAGATTTTGAACATGCAGATCATTCTGGATAAGCAAGGAAATTCCAGCTTAGGATATTACATTACAGTGGTGCCTCGCAAGACGAAAAGAATCCGTTCTGTGAGTCTCTTCGTCTAGCGGTTTTTTCGTCTTGCGAAGCAAGTCCATTGACGGATTAGCGGATTAGCGCTATTAGCGCTATTAGCGGCTTAGCGGATAAGCGACTTAGAAAAAGGGGGGGAAGGGAAAAAAACCCGCAGGAACTCGCAAGACATTTTCGTCTTGCGAAGCAAGCCCATAGGAGATTCGTTTTGCGAAGCACCTCCAAAACGGAAAACTCTTTCGTCTAGCGAGTTTTCCGTCTTGCGAGGCATTCGTCTTGCGGGGCACCACTGTACAACTACAGGTAACAAAGAGTGAGCAAGTCATGCTTCTTTAAATCCCTACTTCCTCAGTGTCTAAACTGGCTTACTGAATATTAAATATGACCCCTAAATGAGTTTTTCTCTGTGATTTGCCTCCTGTATAAATCATGTGTTTAGAAGCAGCAGCACATTTCTAAACATTAACTTAATTTGTTAAGATGATCAAATAAGAAAGCATAATGTTCAATGTTAAAACAGGAAGTCATCAATGTAAATATACTATCAAAGGAACTGGAATTCTATATCATCTTGGCAGCATGCAAACCAATAGAAAAAAGCCACAATCTTACACTGGGCATTTGGTACCACCCACTCTGGAATATACCTATAATTTAAAAAATCACACCTAATTTGAAATTTTGACAGGGACTAGAACCTCCAGAGACTTTTTTAATGTTTTTGCATTTCTTTATGACATAAGCAGATGACCATCATTTTCAAGACAACTCTTTTCACAAGCCTGGCAAAATTGGAACTATACTTGATGATTCGATAAAGTTGACAGTCTTTACATAGACTTTGTTATTCTAACTCATATGCAACTACTTGTTCTACATGCCTATTTTATAGCTTTGTTTTTCATCTTTTAATTTATGTCTGTAGTTATAATTGTTATATATGTTTTATATATATTATAAAATGAAATAATAATAATAAAGTTTACCCCCCAAAAAAGGAAGCCATAGAATAGAGAAGCTATAAAAAATTCTCAAGTTTTTAACATACTTTAAGGGTATGGATACATGTACATTGCTTTTCACATAAGCAAGTAATATTACCAAAAATTATGGATCTGATTCCTTGGTTTGCAAATTAAGTTACATGTGTTTTTCTTCTTAATGGGTTGGATAAATAATCTGTACAATGCTATTTTTAAAAATGCCATATATAAAGAAAAATATTTGCTTAAAAAGCTTCAAATTTGGAAAACGTACAGTATACCTCCCACAAGTCAATACCACTAACAGCTGTTGCAGAATCTTCTTGGCTCTTGCATAGTTTTAGGCAAAAGGGTTTTGGAACTACTAATCAGCAGTCATACAACATTTCAGATTGAAAAATGCTCTGTGGTCTTCAAGATTGCCCTTCAAGGTACCACTGTCACTATTATCACCATATTAAAGATAGGTCACCATATCTGAGAAACAGGCCACCCAATGCATATATAGTAAAGGGAGGAAATAATGTTGACCTTTAAATTCCTAAACTGCCTACGACCTGGATACTTTAAGAACTGCTTCATCAATAGGAATCTACCTAAATAATGAAATCAGCATTGCATGCCAAGGATCCCATTCAGGTGCATGCAAAGGTATGGGCTTCTGAATTCACATATCCCCATCAACAGTTGCACTCTCCTAGCTTCAACACCACCACCACCACACATCAGAAATGTCAAAAAGAAAGACCACGTATTTTGACAAGACAGCACTAAATCCCTCTTTCAATAAATGCATAATTTAATGAGCATCGTTTTGCATTAAGCACAGAAAATTGATTTTTCTACTGCTAGAAACTAAGGAACACCTAGGCTTCATTTGTCTCTTTAACTAGAAGTGTAACTCTTGTTTGAGTTAGGTTTTTGTCTTTCTTCTTCTGTGAAAGGATTAAGTCTACAGCGAGTCAACTCTTTTAAAAAGCTAATCTGAGATCTAAGAAGGTGCCTTACATTGAGTTAGACCATTAGTCCATCGAACTGGCAGTATCTCTCCAGGGATTCAGACAAGTGTCTTTTCCAGCCCTACATGGAGATGTAAGAGAATTAACTCCGGGCTTTCTGCATGCAAAGCATATGCTCTTCCACTGAGCTATGACACCGACACATGTACTTTTGTGAACTTTTCATATTAGTGAAGGATACAAAAAAGAAAGAAAGAAAGAAATGGGGGAAGTACAAACACTAACAGGTTTATTGTTGCAGATTAACTTCTCGTGGACTACAGTACCACTTCATCAGTTGCATGAAGCTACACATACGATAGAGCAGGTTTAATCTATGATAGTTTGTTCCGGTTTTGGAAATTTCAATCGGCCCAGAATTTGACAGCTAGGTTAATGTTTGGTGTTAGCTGCAGGAAGTGTATTATGTGAGCCTTGCTGCTTGCTCATTTGTTTCCAGGCTAAATTCAAGGTTCTAGAGCTCATCTTTAAAGCCCTTAAACAGGTCCTAGAGCCCTTATATTACAGGTCCTTAAAGCCCTTTTTCAAGGTCCTAGAGCTCACCTTTAAAGCCCTTAAACAGGTCTAACTCCAGGGTACTTGAGAGAGCTGGTTCACTTATGTTCCTTCCATTGCAATTTGGGAACGAACACCTGTTGAAAGTCCTACCATTTATCAGGCTGGTGGCCACGATCAAACATTCAGTGTAGACCCAAATTATGGAACCATAATTACAAATGCACAGTTTTGCCCATTCCTCACAGTAACCATATTATATACAAGATTAACCCTCACCCTCCTGGAGTTGGAAATCTGTGCTAAATTTTTAAAATATTAGGAGCAGGAACTGCAACTTAACCGCTAACCATTAGCATGAGAGTAAACATGAAAAGCTTTTATACAGAAGTGTGTATATTGCTGGGAGCTTCACGCATTGGAGGACAGAGAGTGCTAAGGCTGTTCAAAAAATGAAAACAAGATTAAACTAACAGCAAAAAAAAATATCCCAGATTAAAAAACAAACAAATAAACAATGCAGGCAGGCACTTTCAATAGCTTTTGGTGAAGTCAGTTAAAAGCATCATTTTCCCCTTAAGCAAGATGCGTTGAAAGAAGAATTCATCAAACCCTTACAGGTCCTGCACATCACACAAAAGGTCCATGTGCAGAGTGTGTGTCTGTGCACACGCTCTCTCTCTCTCTCTCTCTCTCTCTCTCTCTCTCTCACACACACACACACACACACACACTTCCCATCACAGCAAATAACTAGGAGCATATAAGACCTTGCTGTGTTAAACATACCTCTTGTACTGAACGAGCTGCTGGCTTGTCCTGATGATTGGCCAATATTAAAAATGGCAAAGTGCATAACTGTGGATGCTGAAGCGCAGAGTGCAGTTCATTTCTAGCAATTTCTAAATCATCTTCTGAAGAGGCACTGTCTAATACAAATATTACTCCTTGGGATCCTTGGTAGTAACGACACCAGTACTTCCTAATATTGTCAGCTCCTTTAATGATAGTTAAAAACAAAACAAAAACAGAAATGTTGTCAGACCAAAAAGAACAATAAGATTAAGTACTCATTTAAATAATCAACTAATTTATGCTGTGAACCGCCCTGAGATCTTCAGATAAAGGGTGGTATGCAAATATAATAATTAATAACGAATTCCACAGCTTGTATATAAAAATAAGCGAAGTCAATCTCTGCTCCTACTCATGTTCATATTTTAACCTTTCACACTCTCAGTAAAGTGTTATCAACTTAATGGGACATATTTTGGTCTTTAAAACATGGCCAATCTTCTCTCTTCCGAATACCAATATGGCTACTGCTTTCTGGCATTACTTTTGACATTTTAAGTGTTACCTGTTTTGCGAATTTTTTAAAAGTTGGATAAAAATATGTAAATAATAAAAATTCTTTACTTTCATCACAATACCTTCATCTCTTGATAGTACACTCATCCTAATACCTCTCTGCTCTATTTAATGGCTTCACTTCCCAATTTAGAAATATTATTGGTTTTTAAACACTTTTAACTCTCTTTTGGACTGGTCCCTGCCTTCCTTACCAGACACTCCACTACTATTCTCATAATTCCTGCCAGAGGTCTTCACAGATCCAATGCCACCTACCACTTAAGAATTTTTCCCCCCCAAATGGCATTTAACCCTTCGTACAGCTCCTTTAAAGACTACTTATTCTGCAGAGCCAATTTTTATATGGACTGGAAGAACTTCAACTGATCTAGAGAGAATAGAACTTGCAAATCATCATCCAATAGCAGTTTATCAACCCTAGGACTAAAAAGGGTAAGTGAATTTGCCTTTTGTTTTTCCATTCATTTTTACTTTCCCCTGAAACATCTCCAGCTGTCTGTTACTCAGATAATGAACTGACAGGACAATTTGTCTGTTCCAACTCAGAAATTTTGCCCTTATGCAACTGCTAAGCACCATATTGGGCACTAACCCAATGTCCTCATAGAAGGCTGTCAGCGTCCGGCAAAAATAAAAGCAGACTGCAAGCCTTACATAAATGAGAGTTCTGTTTAAATAAAACAGTAACTTTTTCTTCAAAGGAAAAAAGAGAAGAGTCATGTTTCTCAAGCAATCTTTTTCATCTGCAATTTATGTCAGCATTTAACAGATAGATTAGCAGCTGACCAATTTAATCCCATGCAGTGAGTCTCCTCAAAATGTAAAATTGAAAATAAAGTTTTTGATTTTTCTGGAGCCACACTCAATGCATAAAAGAGATCATTAACATGTTGATCAGTAGGGTGATCAGAAGCCAACATGCTAGAATTTCATATAGGTAAATATATCCTTATTAAATAAGTTTAAAATTTTAAAGATTTGCCTTTTGTAATAGCCACAGAACTAAAGTTGCTTTGGAACTGAATACGGCAAACATATTTTGCCAGAGACGTAATATGTCCTGATTTCTATCAATATACAAGATTCTACTCGCCTCTCCCTTCCTATTTCGAGTTTCCTTTCAGATTTCCATTCATAAGCAACTTAGTCTTGGGAAAATTACCAGATTTCGAACCAGTATCACATCCAATACTTCAGACACAGTTCATAGAAGATTCTCAGTTCAGGAATAGGCAGATACTACTGGCAAACTAAACAGCTCATTGTTTCTTCCCCTTTGGTTCCCAATAAGCTTTCTTGAGTTGTTCCATGAGTATATGGATGAAATAAATAAATAAATACTTAGACAGCAGCCTTGGACAGCTTCCTGCTTTATCTGAGGCCACTGGCGGCCATGATTATTATGTTCTACCACCACTGTCAGAGACAGTATGCCTCTGTTCCTGGGAATCACGCGTGGCAGACTGCTGTTGCACTCATATCCTGCTTGCAGGGTTCCCACAAGTATCTGGTTGGCCGCTGTGAAAACAGAATGCTGGACTAGATGGGCCCTTGGCCACTTGAGCAATATCGCCAAATGGGAAGCATTTCATCATTAGCTACTTTTAAGAGCAATACTTCCATTAAAGGGGCATCACCATACAGAACTGTTTTCTGTATAGAAACAATGGATACAGTGGTACCTCGGTTTTCAAGCGCCTCGGAAGCCTAACATTTCGGAACCCGAACGCCAAAAACCCAGAAGTAATTGCTTCCATTTCTGAACGCGCCTTGGAAGTCGAACGGCTTCCGCTGCGTTTCCACCCTCTTTTTTCTCCATTGACTTTGCCGGCCTTCCTTTGTGCCTCAGTTGTCGAACATTTCGGAAGTCGAACGGTCTTCCGGAATGGATTACATTCAACAACTGAGGTACCAGGGTATGGAGATTTAATAATTGTGGATTAGTATCTTGGCTAGAGTCTGCTTAGTAGATGTAAGTAATTGCAGCTGTAATAAATGGCAGTTTTAGTGTGGTAGCACCTACACTTGGGAACTCCGTGTCTATTGGCATCAGGCAGGCATCTTCACTGTACCACTTTTGGGGTGCTTAAAACATTTTTGTTTAGCTAAGCCTATCCAGGCTCATATGTGTTGACATGTTTTAGTCTTTTTTTACTGTTATTTTAAATTATGTTTAAGTGTTTTTTATTGTTTTTAACTGTTTTTAATTGATCATTTTAATACAGTGGTACCTCGGGTTACATATGCTTCAGGTTACAGACTCTGCTAACCCAGAAATAGTGCTTCAGGTTAAGAACTTTGCTTCAGGATAAGAACAGAAATCGGGCTCCAGCGGCGCGGCAGGCCCCATTACCTAAAGTGGTGCTTCAGGTTAAGAACAGTTTCAGGTTAAGGACGGATCTCCGGAACGAATTAAGTACTTAACCTGAGGTACCACTGTACTTATAGGTTTTACTACACTCAAGCAGTATCTGCGTTTTGTTAAATGAAGTAAAATAACTATCTCTTCAATGTGTACTTCAATACAGTAGCCTAAATTGACAATACCATTCATATGAATTAGGAGGTTCTCAGGTTTTTTGCTACTCAGGGATCTGTCTTGGCTAAAGGTTCAAAATTTCTCATTCCTTACTCTGGGTGCACACTCTTTCAAGATACCACATTCCCAGCATTTGTATGGATTTTATTTTTAATGCTTTACTAGTCCTGAACCAGTGTCAGTAGTACAATAATCCATCTCTGCACAATACATGACATAAGACAGAAGTAAAAGCCAGATCACTATTGCAGGCCATGTTCAACTAATGAGTCCCACTAGCAGAAGCCAGCAGAAAGTCTTCTGCTAGCACAACATGAATCCCCCCCTCCTCCCCGCTTTGACTGGGAGAACCCTCAGAATAGCATGCTGAGGGAGGGTGGAGGGAGAGGGTCGTTCCATCTGGCAAGCTGAAATGTTTGCGCTGACAGAACTGCCATAATGCTATGTTGAATTCCTCCCTTTAAGTAGATACATAAATTATGGGAGTTGTGCACTGCAAAGTAGAAATGCAAGCTCTGCACCTCAGCCGCTATTCTGAATTTCCCTTGCTTTCATCCTACATCATGTCCGCTCTAGATTGTACTCCTTTAAGCTTATGCTTAGTATCTAGCGGTCACAGGTGCTTGTTAAGTATTAAATAAAGTATTATTTATTATCATTAAGAGAGAAAGACCAAGAAATGGAAAACTACCAGTCAGATATTCAGTTGATTAATAGTGTTATACCTCCAAGCTCTTTTACATTCAAGATGGCATTCTGGAATGGCACTGCTTTTATGCTAAAACCTGAAATCAGAACAAAAAAAGTTAGTAATTTTTGCAGTGCAGAGACTATCCAAAGCAGTATGCTTGTTAATAGTAGTAGTACTCCTCTCTGCTTTGGGCCTTCAACCTCTTGTGATCTTTAAGTGCCTGGGCAAGGTTTCAAAAGTTATCTTCTCCCTAATCCCTTCCCTAATCCCAGGCCCTTCCCTTTCCTCCATTCCTCCAAGAATCATTTTGCTGCCAAAAATATTTAGAATTACTTCAAAACATGAATCATAGAAGCAGGATAGTTATATAAAATAAAACAGTGTAACAGTATTTTGCATAATTTTGACAGAATTAGGGACATTTTTTTTATTTTTGGAAAGGAAGCAGAGGAGACACACGCTTCCAAATTCTGTTTTCCATATTCTATTTTAGCTGATTGTAAAGTTTATCCTTATTCCATCCAGATAATAGGTACAACAGCAGTGGATTCAAAAGGCTGGTGGAAGATTATCAGTTGCTTTCCAATTCTGTTTATCTCTCTACATTCTTTCAATTCATACCACTCTGTGAAATCAAATTAATCTCTCTGTAATGAGAAATTGTACAAACTGATATCTAAATACAAAATTCAGAGCCTCCCAAACTCAAAAATAATGTATCATTACATATTTTCAGAGACACCTGGGGCACAACGTTTTTTTTAGGATTAGAACTGGATATGCATTTCAGTAAACCTGAAGCAGTGAGTGGGTTAAGGGTGTGGCAGAAGACAAAGGATGGAAAGGTGCCAATCTAGAAACAGCTGCTCCAGGCGAGGTAGGAACAGTTCCTTAAACTGGAGCAGCTGGACTTCTCTAAAAAGGTATCTGCAGGAGGACAATCCAGTAAACACTGCTTCCTCACATTCCGTTAGTCCATTCACCTGCTACCCAGTACCTAGGATCAGGGCCAAATGACCCAGTCTACAGTGATGCTTTCCCAGTTTCCCTGGAACCCTTCAGCTGCAGTGCAGATTACGTGTACAGGCCTCTGTAGTAGTCAAGTTTTTCTTTAGGACAAGTTTACTACCCATATGGGAAGAGAGAGTAGTCAGTGATGTGTAGGGGACCTCACTGCTGGCTCTGAGTAACACTAGATGACTCTTGGGGTCCCTTCCAACTCTATGAGTCTATGGGATAGATTTGACCCACTCCTGGTGCTTCCATACCTAACCCTCCAGAAATCATTAAAATTAAGCAGCTTTGGTTACTTATTTCAATTGTTTTGAGTGAATCCCTTTAGTTTGCAAATGCATCCAATGTTGCATCTTCTCCTGGGTATGAATATACAAGGCAACATTATCAATTACTTACCAATTGTATTTTTATTTTATTTTTTTGCTCACTGCCACAGTGCACATTTCACACAATAAACAGTAAGAATGCAGAGGTTAGACTCAAATCCTGCCTAGGCTATTTTCTTCTTCTCCAAAACATTTATATTGATTTTTCAACATTAATAAAGTAAATCAAAATAAACAAAGACAGAATTTATATGTCAGTACACATAAGCTCCAGCATTCAAAACTTCCATTGTTTTAGGCGCATTTTGCGAAGGGGAATTTCATTAATGCAAGCAGTTTCTGAGCTCTGGGAGGAGTACTGTGCCTAAGATTTCAGATTAAAACTGCCACTGCTGGAACAACAGTAGACCTTTTTCTGCCTCCTCACTTCCAGCTCTGAGGACTGGAGAAGAGACCCTCTTAAGAATATTAGGGGGGCAGGCAGGGGAAGTATGGCTTTTTCTTTTGGAGTCTTCAGAGGCGGACTAGACCATGTGAAAAATTAATATAAGTTTTTAGCTGCAGTTTGTTCATTTTCAGCTTTGTATTCTTGTTATAAAAATGTGTGCCTAGACATTCCGTTTTGGCAGCCATAACCCAGGTTTAAGGTGCCATTCAGCTCCTAGCTTTCATATCTCAGTTTCTAACACTGTCTAAGATGTTCTGATAAGCACAATACTTTTCTGTACTGTACATATGTAGGACACTGAACATATTACACATATTATGTATCCATTTTGCAGCCCCTCCAGAGATGAGCATGTGTGTCCAGTGGTTTCATCTTATTTGTCCATCCCAGTCAATTTCTGCAAATGTGAATAAACAAACCCTACTGTGTGTAAAGTAAGCTCCCTATTTTAAAGGCTTGGTTAAAATATACAATACTCAGTCCGCACCCCCTGCATTTGTACTGGATCATATAGACAGAAGGGTGCCAACAACTTTCTTCAGTGATAAGCATTCTTAAAGCACAATATGAAAATATACTAAAATTCCTATAGCAGCTACTAATTAACTGAAGGGCTTCTTTAGTATGAAATCTGTCTTGGGGTCAAACTACACATGATGTTGGAACTCCATGTCTTTCTTTCTTTCTTTCTTTCTTTCTTTCTTTCTTTCTTTCTTTCTTTCTTTCCTTCTTTCTTTCTGAAAAACCAGCAGTGTCTTATACATGACTGGATCAGGACCACAGCAGAGCTAAGTCCAAGTAACCCCCCCAAGAAACACTGCTATATACTCCAGAAGGGAAATTAAAAGGCTTAAAGGCTTAAAGTTCTCAGGTTTCCCCCTTCACAGCTTATCACAACCTGGAATGGAGAGGATTTAATTGAGACCAAAGAAGAGAGATAAAGGCTTTGAGCTTCTCCTCTTGTACTATTGCCCAAAAACAAACAGCTGTTTTCACATTAAAAACACCTAATGAACCCCATCAACAAAAGCCCTGCACAAAGATTTCTGCTTGTGCAATGGGGCTTTCCACCCATCTCCACCTGTACACCTCCAGCGGACCTTGAAATCAGCTTTCAAGGAAGAATCCCCAGAACAGTGCGAGGGGGGAGGCGAACAGGGATCGATTCACTTGGCAAGCTGATATGCTTGTGCAGATGAAACATTTGTAATAGCATGATGTTGAATTCCACATGATGTGTAGTTTGGCCATCCATATTTTAGGTTTAATGCAAAGAAATAGAGATGTTTCACCGAACAGCAAGTTCAAATATAATAGGTAGATAATATCCTTGAGTTGTTATATAAGGGGCATGCTGAGAAATGCAAAATAAACAGCATAGGAAGCCAAATGCTGGACTCCCAGCACAGCCAATAATTTGGGATAATGGCAGTTGTAGTCTAACAAGATCTGGCCTCCTGGTATACAGTAAATATATCCTGCCTATATACTTGATCACTACAGCTTCACATCTGAATTATTATTTATTAAAGGACACAACAAGCTGCAGCTAAATGGACAGACACTAAATACTCAAATGGGCAACTTTCATATTATTTGCACAGAATTACAATTCAGATATTTACCCCAATGGAATATGTTAAGCATTCTTTAAACACACACTTTACTTTGGTTTGAAATAAGCCAAATAGTTTTGCCACAAATTTTAAAGATATATCTAGTTTAAGAAGTTACATAAAGCATTAGCTTACCTGTTGTCGATACTATATTATCTCTATTTTCACTGCAGAGCTGAGACAGTAGACTAGTCTTGCCAGAGCCAGTGAGACCTATGCAAACCAAGTCATACTCTGGTCGTGGTGGTGGAGGCCCTTTGCAGCAAAGTGCTCGAAAACACTGTTGAGGAAAGCATAAAGAAGAAGATTTAATATTTAATATCACACAATTTTAATATTAATAATTTTGTTTAAAATGTCCAAGAAAGAAGACAAACAGAATTTTGGTAAAAGTCAATGGGATTACTATGTTGAATCAAGATTACTACAGATGAATTGGGCCTAAAGCACACCCTGTTTTTGCCATATCATTGCATTCAAAGAATTGTTCCAGGTACATTTCAGTATGTTTCTCAAAAGGTTTCTAGCCACTACATTTCACTACACACATAAGACTGCATTCTTAAATATGTCACTCTCTTTAAAGAGGACTAGGATCATTGCTTGTTGCCCAGCCAACATATTTCTTATTAGACTAGGAAAACAAGTAATCCATTTACTTAATCAATATCACATGACTAGCTAATCATAAAATGCACTACTCCATTTGATAAATTATACTGTATGCCCTTTCACAGAGCCAACAACTTAATGAAGGAAGCCCTTCCTGCCTCTTTTGAATTCCTTCCTCAAGTATGCCAAATCACACAACAGGCTTGAATGACCTAGTTCCCTCCTATTTTAATCTTTTGTTATGGTTGTCTCAAGTGAGAATAACTATCAACCATCTTCATATTTCCCATTTATACAGAAATTAAAGGCAAGATGCTAAATTCAAGACACTAAACCTCAGATATACATTACATTCATTCAAAGAAACAATGAAAGCATAAAAGTTGCTGTAAAGATACAATCGCCAGTTGATATATTAAAAAGCAGAGACATCACCCTGCCGACAAAGGTCCGTGTAGTTAAAGCTATGGTTTCCCCAGTAGTGATGTATGGAAGTGAGAGCTGGACCATAAAGAAGGCTGATCTCCGAAGAATTGATGCTTTTGAATTATAGTGCTGGAGGAGACTCTTGTGAGTCCCATGGACTGCAAGAAGATCAAACCTATCCATTCTTAAGGAAATCAGCCCTGAGTGCTCACTGGAAGGACATATTCTGAAGCTGAAGCTCCAATACTTTGGCCATCTCATGAGAAGAGAAGACTCCCTGGAAAAGACCCTGATGTTAGGAAAGATTGAGGGCACAAGGAGAAGGGGACGACGAGGACGAGATGGTTGGACAGTGTTCTCAAAGCTACCAACATGAGTTTGACCAAACTGCGGGAGGCAGTGAAAGACAGGAGTGCCTGGGGTGCTCTAGTCCACAGGGTCATGAAGAGTCGGACACAACTAAACGACTAAACAACAACAACAACAACAGTGTTAAAACTTAAGGGGACTATTTGAAGGTTCATTCCATACTATCACCAGGTCCTGGAGGCAAAACCTTGCTTAAGTTACATTTATGCATAATTATGTACCTACAGCTAAATCAGTGATATTAAATATTATGAGACGAAGTTCAGAGCCCTAACTTTCCTTTGCTGGTAGCAAGAATAGAACAAGAACACCAGTGCAAGAGTGAAGACTCTTCCACAGCAGAACAGTAATATAGAAAAATATGATCCCTTGCACTAATGACCACATTAACAAAACAAATTTGTGCCTATAATGGGCAAGGTGACTCAGACTCATTTATAGATGACTGGCATTCTATTATTTCTGATAATCAGCAATTGGTTAAAAGTTTCCTGAGATGATAGATAGATAGACAGATAGATAGATGTGGTCAGATATATTTATGGCATAGTTGTTGTTTTGTATAATTCAGCACCATTCCAGTGATGTACTGATATGGTATTCTCCCTACCATGCTTCGGTGGCTTCAGTATATAGTTTTATTTCTTAAAAAATATATATCATTTCCCACTTTTCAATAAAAACCTATTTTTTTTCAAAAAAAGATTACTATATTAATAGCAATATACTTGTATGTATTATTCCTTTGCGATATCTTAAAAGCCATTGGTCATCTGAAAAACGAAACCTCATTTTTCCTATGGGACTTATTATTTTGCCTTCTAAGACTATGTTGGATTTTTTTTTTATAGATTTCAAAAGGCAAATAAATTCTTAACACATCAGGAGCCAAAGGTGGTAAGAATACCTCAAGAACCTGCTGCTGGAGTTTATAGTGCTTTAGAGAAAAGATTCTGAACATTAAACATGCAGTTATATAAAGGTTGTACCTTCATACTTAACAGATCTGCACCTGTGTTTATACAACACAGTATTTCTTAGCTTAATCACTACAGTTGATTTGTTATTGTAGTTAGACCCAGACAGTAAATATAGCTACGGGACAATAAACTGCATTTTTTTAAACGCCTCAACTTGTTACCTAGATTCATTATATAGAGCAGGGCCTTGCCATTAGAACAGAGCTTCATATAACCTGTCAGCTGGTGAACAAAGCTGAAGATTACTTCCCACGTTACAGATCATGGGTTGTATCCAACTAAGTTCAGCTCAGAGTCAATCGACTGAAATTAACATAAGTAGAAGAGGGCTATTGCGGACCTCCCATAAGCATCTAGTTCGCTACTGACTAAACAGAATGCTAGATTAGATGGGTACTTGGCCTGGTCCAGCAAGGCTCTTCAATGGTTCTCCTTTCTTTATATTGGTAATTAGTCTGTATAATGAAACATGTAATATTTATTTTTACATTTCATCCCCAAAACATTTATTAAGAGAGTGTGTGATAGGTAGCGTACAGTGGGCTCAAGCCCCTGCTGCAAGGTATGTGGCAGAATTATACTTATCATCATTATATTAAATGGCATCTCACTAAAAATAAGGTAATTTACTGTACTTTTCCGTGTATAAGACGCCCCCTATTTTGGGGGACTAAAATTAAAGAAAATGGGGGGAAATGGCCCAAAGTTGTTGAGCTCTTTTGGGGGAGAATTGACCAGAGTTGTTGAGCTTTTTTAGGGGGGGGGTGTCCATGGTTGTTGAGCAATTATTGGTGGGGAATGACAAAGATCACTCACCCAACTGGCAAACACTAACAAGCCAAATTGCAGAGGCGGCAGCCAGCCCAAAGCAGCCCCTTATGCATCCACAAATAACACACACAATTGACAAAGCAGCCGACAATCCAAAACAGCCCTTGCAGCAGACACCATTCAGACACCATTCACCCACCCAACTGCTAGATCCTACTCGCGGATGCAACCAATCGCTCGTCCCCCCTCTGCACTACCCATGTATAAGATGAGCCCCCATTTTTTACTTTATTTTGGAGCAAAAAAACCCCTCGCCTAATACATGGAAAAGTACGGTATATGGCTTTGCAAAAGGTTTGGGTGATTAAGGCCCTATACGTCAGCACTTGCTTTAGCAAAGTACATGTTAACATGCAATATTCCCAAGTACCAAACAAAATCCGCACTGTTATATGATACACAAAATGCTACACATTTTATCCCCATTCTTCCTATATGTAGCCAGAAGAAGCTTGCCATGGATGATTTATATTATTGTAAGGCAGAGGCTTTGATTTAGCTAAGGATCCGAGTAGGCTGGGTCACTTTGGGATTCATACATCATTTCAGTACAACATGAAGTGAACAAAAGAATGTGAAAGACAATAGGGAAGGGTGTAGGAAAAAACTGTCTAATATAGAAGACAGTTCCTACCTACAGTTCTGCCTCCATCTATTATTATTTTGTCGCTCTATGTTTTCATATTTCTACAATCTAATAGGCTCTCTCCGAACCATCTTATTCCAAGTGTTTGCCTCCGAACAAGCCAATCGTAGAGAAGGAAGGTTAGGATTTCAAATTAACAGCTGAAGAAGGGTCACTAGATTTGTAAGTGGATGCTGTGCTTCATCCTTTGATAGCTCATTAATTCAGGAATGTCATCCCTAGAGCTAGATGTGGTCTGTTCCCACATTCCCTACCTGTTGTAGAAAATGGTTTCAGTAAGTAGGGACATGGGCTGGCCTGGTTGATGCCTCTTTTTTCTGAAGTATTAAGGAATTGGGCAATGAATACTGGGAAAGTTGCACAAACCATTAAATGCCACACAAACTACCATACTCCCTAAATCCCAGATTACCAATTACAGAGTCTCAAAAGCTCTTGTAATGAAAACTCAGGAGAAGATGGAAGCAAGCAAAACTAGCAACATTAGAGACAACATTACTTAGACTGAAGAGAGAGAAAACAAACCACTGATGGAAAAACACAAGAAACCAATGAGGAATATAAATATGGAGAAGCTGAGGAAACAGCTCCCCTTGTCATTTCCTGTTAAAATGAAAGATGGGCGCAGATTATTCAACAATAGCCTGGAGCACAAAGCTGTGCTAAAAGCCATCCTTTTACAGATCTTCAACTAAGCTAGAAAAGCTTCTTCAATATGATTCATGAATAAAGTATGCTACAAGCTTGGCTAACTGAGCCCTGTTTTGTGAGTACCATAGATGTATTGATAAATATTCTACAACTGCCAACTACAACCAACTAAACAAGCATTAATTTGAACACTCACTCTTCCATTGTCTCCTGAGACAGAAGCATGCCAACCAATCATAGGACCATAGAAACCAAGCATTTGAATAACATTTAAAGGGCTACTAACTGTATTTTAAAACTAATTTAGATGCCTCTGCCATCCCAACTTGTTTGTAAAAGGATCAGTTATACACCAAGCCTGTGAAATTCCATTTCACTCAAACCCTTTCTTGTGAGCATAGCCAACACAGGAGCCCAGCAGCAATTTCATACTCACACAAACATTTCATGTAGCCACTATCATGTGCGAATCAGCCTAAGAAATGGTGGAATTCTTTCAGTATGGATTAAGGAAGAGCTTGAGTGTCAATGCTATTAAACTCCTTAATCTACCCCAACAGTATTTGCCCTGTAATCACCAAACACCTGCCGGGGCACCTCAATTGCCAAGAACTGGTACCAGTTTAGAAAAAGGGTATATTTGCTACATTATTTAAGGTATACTCTCCTGCAAGATTGTTATTAATCTAGAAGAAAAAATTATTAATTTAGAAGAAGAAGAAGAGGAGGAGGAGGAGTTTGGATTTGATATCCCACTTTATCACTACCCTAAGGAGTCTCAAAGCGACTAACAATCTCCTTTCCCTTCCTCCCCCACAACAAACACTCTGTGAGGTGAGTGAGGCTGAGAGACCCAGCAGCTGCATGTGGAGGAGCGGGGAAGCGAACCCAGTTCACCAGATTACGAGTCCACTGCTCTTAACCACTACACCACACTACTGACTTATTAAATGTATTAATCTAGAATTAAATGTATCAATCTAGAAGACAAAGAGAGGATGTGAATGAGAGGCATCTCACTGAGACAGGAGAGGGCAGGAAGTGGGGTTCTGGCCCTTCACCCCCAGGTGCTTTGCCATAGTACTCCTCAAACATAACTAGTTGCCTATCAGGATACTGTTTTCTGGAATAATGATAATATTTCATCATTTGCAGGGCCAGCACAAGAGTCTGCACCACCTAAGGCAAGGGAAGCCAGTGCCACAGGCACACCCTCCCTCTTTTTCCCTTTGCAGCTGTGAAGAGCTTGAGAACTGCAGATACCCCAGTACAATGCACATGTCTAAAACACATGTGAACAAACAATGAGGCAGGATTAGGTCTCTGCATGTCTTGAAGGGGAAAGTAGCAATTATTATTATTATTATTATTATTATTATTATTATTATTATTATTAGTGCCCTTCGTAAATGGTAGAGCACATACATTTATTTTGTTACTGACACCCATGTCAGGACCATCATTAAGACCCAGTCTCCAATGAGGATATGGCAAAGAAAAAAGCAAGTGTAAAAGAAGGCCATAGAGAAAAGACTTCTCAAAATGAATTAAAATAAGACCAGAACCTCTTATTAGTTCTGCCAAGTGTCTGTAAATACAACTCTGAAATGATTGCAGAGATGATACTGCATTGACTAGTTGGCGAGATCTAGTTTCAATGTGTCAAGATTCTTCAGTTGTATTTGTCTCTAACACATGCAAAATGTCTATTGACTGTTACATGTTGACTGCTCAGTACATAAACTACACATCTTACCATTTGTGCCAGTTTTATGGGCACAATTTCCACAGATATGAGACATATATTGGAATAAAAAGCCCAAAACTGGGATAAACTGACTTTTTCAAAGTAGGTAGAAAAACACACAAATCTTTCTGCAGGAAGACGGAATCCTGCAAATACCATGCCAACTCTGAATGTGTGATGTGAACTCAGTTCTAATCCAATTCACCAATCTGTACAGCATAATGCTGTGTTTTCGTCCTGTAAATTTTGAGTTACAAGTGAGATTCCTAAAGCCAAACAAGAGAGAGATTCCACACGACATTAACAGTTTTTAAAGACTACTGTACAAATAAACTTTCTCCAGGTCAGTGATGAGTTACCTTTTGACTTTTCCATTGTGTATTATATGATTCTATTCCAAAGTTTTTATTGCACAAGAAGTGGAAGGAAATGGCTTTTTTCTTAAATGTATGTGGCAAACTCTAGCAAATAATATATACAACCAGGTTTGATATAAAGCTAAAAACGTCTGATGTATGAAGCTACCTGAATAATAGGTTGGTTTAAAGATTTTTTTTAAGGATATAAATTAAGGAGTTTCAACAGTAGCCCTAAACCCAAGTCTAAACCTTCTTCAAACAGTGATGTAGTTACAGGATCCTGGGGCACAGGTCTAGGGCCCCAGTCTACAAAATGAGCAGGAGGGCTCCCACACACAGCAGTGAAGTGATACACATCCCCATTTAAAGGGTGGGCAGCATATCACCAGGAAGTGCACAATCTAAAATTACTTAACTGCACCAGTGTCTTCCAACAAGAATTTTGCAGGTGGAATAAAGGTTTCCTGTGCCTGTAATATTCCTCTCCTTAATTAGGAAAGAGCTGAAATTTCAGAAGACTGTTTCACAACAATTGTCCACAATAGGGCAGATTGTTAATAATAAAAAACCCTTATGAGAAACAGAGCCAGACAATGTTGTTACAAAGCATGTGTATCCTAGCACTTCCTTCTTTGAGGAGACCCCAGTTTTCCGCTCTATTACAGCCGCTATCCACTTCAGTGACTAGCCCTTTCTGTTGTCTTGGTCTTTAGAAAAACACACAATATTTTTACAGTCTTGAGCCTGGGGTTTTTTATATTTGCTTATTCACACACAGTGCTGCGCATTAAGATTACTATTGTATGTTGACTGCAGAAAAACAACAATTTGCCAAAGGCATGGGCTTTAGAAAACAGATCACGGTGCCCTCTGCAATAGAGCAAGAGCTCCAATACGTCTAGGACAAGTAAATGAAAGGAACAGGACGTTGTCGTTTTCTAAAGGGCACTGTTCTTTCGTTTGTTATCTAAAAGCCAGACAAGTACCACATCATATGCGGCTACAGAAGACTAGACATCTTGTTCAATGCAGGACTATAAAAATACAAAGAAACAGATGCACAAAGTTTATTCTACCCTTTTTATTTTTATTTAGCTTTATATTATTGGATTGGGGGTGCTAATGAGCAAAATAGATATTATGCCCTGCCAAATTAAATTATAGGCAGTCATAAAACCAATGTTTTACTTAACCTGACATGTCCAGATTAGGGTGAAGAGACATCCTGATGATAGTTTAAAACTATTAAAATGCAAGAATGAGGCTTCAGTGCTGCGAATTCTGTATGCAATGTACTATTATATTTGCAAGCAGAGTTTAGATAAGCCGTTGTTCAGTTCATTTTAAATAAACAGCCTCCCAAAAGCTTTCATTTGAAGTTGTACAACTTCCTTGTACAGACCAAGGCTATTTATTTACTCACTGCACTTAATATCCCATCCTTCAGTCTGAAGACTTCCAGGACAATTGGCAAATATTTAAGAACAAAACAATACAATCAGTTAAATGCAGCAGCACAAAAATGGAATCTCACCAGACCAAATGAGTAAAAAAGAAAAATTAAAAAGCAAAAATATTTAAAAGGCCTGAGAAAAATTTTTTAAAAGTATTCACCTGGTTTCAAAATGCCATTTCCTAGGGACAGCATTCCAAAGTTGGGTTACCAAAACAAGGCCTCGTTTTCCCATCTCTAATTGTGTCCCCCTCCAAAAGCAGGGAGGTGCACCCAAAGCATGGCCTCTGAAGATCATGATGTTCAGAAAATTCATTCATTCATTCATTCATTCATTCAATCAATCATTCATTCAGGGTTGCTGCACACATTTTGCAACAACTCACTCTGGTTTGACACCAAGTGTACAATACCAACTTTCTGATGAGGATACCTGTATATGTGTTTTTTCATGTCTAGATGCTACCTTTTTACCTACCTCTTGCTTATACTTGTGCTTCAGACCTATGAATAGTGCCAGAAGCAGGGTCCAAAATATTACAATAATCAGAAGCAGGTGCAAAACAAGGAAACTGTTTTTAGGAGATGATTGAAAGGCAATAAATTAAAGTCATTTTAAGAATGTTCTTCAAGTACCTTTTTCACTCCAGCCTTTTTGAGTTATCTTTTCTGTTTACAAGAACCTGGTGGGTACCAGCAACGGAAAAGTCAGAGAAGCCTAAACTTCCCTGAAATCAATGGGCCATAAGCACTCAACTTACAGATATAAACAGATTACACATCTTTAACTAGTTCTGGACTTCATCCAATCTCTTGTAAGGCTTAACACCATGATGTTTTCAATCTCCTAATTACTATAGTAATACTATTTTCAATTGTGTTGAAAGGGCAAGGCAACTGCCATTCTGCTAACTGTATTTTATTAGTAATTCTTGTTTCTACTTCTGCAAGTCGTTTTTTTTCCTACAAAGAACACAGCACATTCACCAACTCTTTGTAGCTCCTGGTGGTCTCCAGCACTCCTTATCATGACTGTTTTGTTCCATATGGTACTGCAACTGAACAGTGCAAAAAACATGACTACCACATGGAAACACGGTGGTGTCCATATCTGCTTGCAGGTTCTGGAGAACTATTTATTTAGCTTGTTTTGGCAGTGGCTGCACAAGAAACATGAGAGAGCTCATTGACCAGGTTTGGTGTACTAGAAGCCACTGTAAGAAGCAGGTGCATAAGACAAGTGAAACCTTGTTGCCAGTGACAAAATCTGAGTTTCCACGCTTTTTTTCCTCTCTCCACAAGGTATAGATTGGGAGTATGTTTCATCAGCATCTGCATACTGTGTCCTGGGATCAGATATCACCTTTAAAATGTATCCACTACATGGGAGAATAGGGGGAAATGCCTTTGTTACCTTTCATGTAATTTCATAAACAATGAACACCATGTATAAACCAATACTTTTCTGTATAAACTATAGTTTTCTGTTTCATATTGCTATGTGGGAGAAAAATACAAAAAATAATCCCACTGTTTTACACTGCAGTGACTGGAGAAACTAGGAAAAAGATACTTCCAAAATTGTAGTCTCCATAAAAAGAAAGCTAAACGTGCTTTAAAAAGTGAGAAGAGTGATACATCCACCATCTACTATTACATATTTGGATTAAAACAACAGCCAGTCCCTTTCTTTGTCACCTGGAAAAATAAAAGTAGCCTGCAGTGTTGGTGTGAACAGAATTCTCAAACAGTCATACAAGCCATTAAAAAACCCCCACACTTATCTACTCCTGATATTCTAGCAGGAAGGAATGATAGTCCCAGGGAGTTTTGTTTCCATTTAAATCTCTCTCCCCACACACATCAACCTCTCCCCCCCCCCCCCGGCCCAAAGGCTCCCTACTCTCCAATTTATCTTTTGCTCTGGTCAACAGCTAATGGTTCTTGCCTTGCATAGTAGCTATGACCCCTACATTTGAGGTGGTATGATCAAAGGCGCTCTGGCCAGACTTGGAAAAACATTTCCACTGAGAATGGACATAGTGCCTGTCAAAAGGTTATTCCCACTGTGTAAAGGGAGCAGCTCATGTTACTCCAGTGTAACATGAAAGTTCAAACTCTAGCCGCAGTAATCCACATACATGTTTTTCTTTCTAAAAGCAGCATATGGGACACACTGACTAAAAGAACACACATCCGTCTTATCTGAAAGGGGAAATAAAAGGTTTCCTCAGTCCATCCAGCTGCAAGTCACTGATTTTTAATAATTTCTAAAACACAAACCATCCATCTGAAAGTGGTTCCTATTGAATCCGAGTTTGGGAAGGGGTGGGGGCTCTGTAAATAAATTAGGCTCCCTATATCTTGTAGAAAACAAAATAACTTGGCGGCGTAAATCTTAATGTCAGTGACAGGAAGGCTTTGGTGAACCATTACCATAAATCTGACAAACGCTAATTTGATGGGTGGCTGTATCTGTCTGCTACAAAGCCAGTCTAGACAGTCTATTGAGAAATCCTAAAACACAACTGTTTGTTCCCCGTAACACCATCTGGATATGGCAATAAGAGCCGACCCAGTGCCATTCACACATGGATCAAAGCGCATGCTAATGCCATCATGAAGTCATACACATAAAAAATTCAATCTGAGAACTCTAAGCAATTTTCCTAAGTCCTCAGCAGAGAAACCTCAGACTTCGCTCAGACTCAAGCTAAGTGCATGAAGAGGGAAAGGCGGGGGTGGAAAAGAGAGAGAGAGAGAGAGAACAGAATATTTAATGAGCTTGGCCTTCTAAAGGAATGTTAGGCCACCCATTGTATTGGAAAAGGCTCATGTCACACTTCAGTCATGGCACCCATCAGGGAGCCGCCTTTACAAAACTGATCCGAGGCCTTTCGTAATTACCTGTTTCGGACCAAGCACACAGAAAGAGAAGAAGGGTCTCCTAGGTGTAACTCTTCTGTTTATTACAATAAGCTGTTAGATTGCTCTGTATTACAACAATATTCCAAACTTCTCTCATTAAAAAGTGTACTGTGGCATTAGATCAAAGCCTCAAGGGCCCCCTATTGAACTTGTTTAAGTATTACAAATGTAAAGAGCAAGTCTGGCTGCAGAGGCAATTTCTTTCCCACCCCCACCCCCAAATAAAATAAAATCTTCCCTCCAACTTGAATGGTGTGTCTGTATTACTGCAAGACATATTCAGACCATACTTTCCGGAAGACCCTTGCCCTGACTATTTCAGTTCATCAACAAGATTCTAACAGGTAATTTCCAGAATGCGATGGCCTTTTCCTCCAGACGGTTGTTCCCCACTATGCTGATTTTGAATATTTAATCTCAGAGAAGAGTTTCAAGAGGAACAGACAAATTATGCTTGTTCAGTGAAGACACACATAGTTCAAGGATGTGAGATAAAATGCTTCTTTGGGAGCTAGCAAATGATGTGCAAGTGTGGCAGTAATACTGTTCAAATGCTGTGGGGAGGATCTAATGAACAATGTAGAATTTTCTTTTTTTTAAAAAAAAAAGCAGCATATTGTGGTAGGCTAGAGGAATTTGGCATTGTTTTCTGTGCATTTCTGAATCTCTTACATATCACATACAGCTTTTGAAATTTCTCCTGGTTTGCCATGTGGCAAAGGCCTCAAGATCCACTGGATTCAACAAACAAATTCTAAATTCTTTGGATTCTGGCCTGAGCCACCAGTATTGTCAATACCAATTTCTACTTCAAACATAAAGCAAAGAATAATGCAATTTAATACAGAAAAGAAAGCATGTGGCCAGAATTATCATCATTTGTCACTACAGGAGTGTAGTTCAGTTTGCAGTAGAACTTAGTCCCAAAACTCATGAGTACCATTTAACATGTACAGTGCATCACACAAGGGTAGTTACACTGGTTATTTATTAAAGTAAAGGGATGAATATGGTGTTTTATGCCAGAAATGTCTCAATTGAATTGTTTCATTCTATATGTTGTATCAAACTTATGTTAAGGTTAATATTTAGCTATTATTTTCACGATACTATGCAGAAGTAAGATTTCATTACTGTAATATTACACAGTGAATCAGTCCAAGAAGCTTTTAAAAATGTCTTGACTATTCTAAATCAACAGTAAAATATCCTCACCTATATACAGTTATTTCTAAACCTGGGGTTTCCAAACTGTGGTCCATGAACCACTAGTGAGATATAAGCTTAATTTAAGTGGTCCACTGTGTGTTTATAAAAAATACAATTAAAAACTATACAGCATTAGCACAGTACATTACAATTGCAACCACAGGCAGAATAATCATTAACTAGTCCACAAAGACCCTTGGCAATTTTAAAAAGGTCTGCTGGGGAGAAAGTGGGAACCACTGTTCTAAGCCAGCTGAAGTTTAATGCACTATAATTTCATCATCTGAAAAACTATTCTTGCAATCCAATAAAATAGTAAAGCTACTGGGTATTGCTAGGATTTTTGTTTCCTTGTTTTCTGTTTCCAAATGCAAGTAAACCGACTGTAATACCAATGTTTGTTCAAGCTATTAGAAAAATATGTTTGAAATCATAATTCATAACCAGTCATAACTTGTGCAAACAAGCTGTTTTAGTATTTTCTCCTACACATATTCTAACCATATTGTAAACAACTTCTCTTTAAATTCCCCATGTGCTGCTATCAAGCATAGAAAGATACACCCATAAAGGGGAGTGGGAAGAAAACAGCGGAGAGAAACCCATTTTGATTCGTGAAATTTAATAAACAGCATAGTTTACGAAGACCTAAACTTTAGTCCTGCATGCGGGTTATGTGTCAAAAGTCTCAAATGCAGGTATAGCACAGCATATTGAAAGAAAATGTGGCGTAAAGTCAGTTCCTGAGTAACCAGGTCTTGGATCTCAATAAAACCCCAACTATGTCTAAGTAGAAGCAAAGAATAGGATGTGGGGTTTAAAGTCAGGGCTGAACTTTACAGAAGCTTCAGCACAGCAGAACAACATCGCCATCTACTGCTCAGTATCATTAAATTTAAAGTCACGCCTGAGATAATCCTAACCGGAGAATCATCGTACTGTAGTGTGTTCCTCAAGTTACTGAACTAGGGAAATGTTGACAAATTTAAAGAAGTTAACACACTGTTGTTGTTGCTACTACATTCCAGCAGTATGCCAGTTACCCAGGACAAGCAGGAATCACAAGTGACTAAGAGCCTGTGAACCTCACATGAACTCTAGGTTCCTAATATTTTGTGGGATGTTGCAAGCAATGGTGCAAAAGTTTGTTTAAAAGTTCACAGTTCTGTAAAGCTTGCATCTTGTTTTATTCTCACAACTTATGCAAATCAAGCTCTTTAAAAGTGAGAAACTGAGAGTTAAAACACACACACACAAATGTTATTGTGTGGTTAAGCAATCTTCTTTCTTAGTGGTGAAAGCTAGCCAAAGCTACTTAAGAAAAGTATAGTACAGGAAAGATCTGAAACCAGGTCCTTTTGGTATATATTCAGTATCTAATCACTGGATCACACTAGTTCTTAATATCTTCAAAGCTGGATGTACACAGCCACAAAATTGCTCTTACTCTGTTTGCTAGCTGAAACAGTACAGAAATGTCTTTTAAATGATGAGCACAAGAAGCAAGGGCTTCTCAGTGGTTGCCTCCTGTCTGTGGAACTATCTGCCAACAGGTATTTCCTTTGCTTCATATTGTATGGCTTTTAAACAGGCCTTGTTTCGAAGCTGCTTTTAACAGAGACATGTTTGATGGAAATGTCCAATTTTCTTATTCTGTAATAGCTATACCATTGCTGGTTCTAACTATTTCTTGAATGGTTCAAGTAATACAATTTCTAAGACTGAATTGTGAAATACTTGAAATGCTCCTTTAAGATATTGTTTTGTTGAAATGATATATTGTAGTTTTCTATTTAGAAGCTGCCTTAGGAGGGCTCCCCTTTCTCAAAGAGCAACCTAGAGATACTTCAAACAAATAAATATTTTTGCTGGGGTCAGTGCAGTGTCAATGCTGAACAACCCCCATTTAATATATGCCAATGCTGAATAATTCCAATTTAATATATGCCAATCACCAACTACGGATTAAAAATGTAAGAAAAGTTCACTGCTCCTTCTTAAATACTGTGCTTGATTATGATCTTATCCATATGCAAAATTCCAACCAATTCAAACAGTGTAATAATATACAGTGGTACCTTGGTTCTCAAACGCCTTGGTACAAACAACTTGGAACCCAAACACTGCAAACCCAGAAGTGTTCTGGTTTGCGAACTTTTTTCAGAAGCCGAACATGCTCCATTTTGAGTGTTACGCTTCCAATTTGAGTGCCACACTTCTGTTTTGAGCGTTACACTGAGGTCTGTCTGTTTTCGCTATTTATTTTGTGTTTTTGTTTCTGCGGGGTTTTTGTTTTTGTGACTGTGTGGAACCCAGTTCAGCTACTGATTGATTGACTGTGTGACTGCAATACATTGTTTCTTATTTTATTTTATGGATCAATGGTCTCATTAGATAGTAAAATTCATATTAAATTGCGGTTTTAGGGGTTATTTTTAAAAGTCTGGAACAGATTACTCCATTTTGCATTACTTTCTATGAGTAAGCGGGCCTTGGTTTTGGAACGTTTTGGTTTTGGAACGGACTTCCAGAACGGATTAAGTCTGAGAACCAAGGTACCACTGTAATACATTTGCACTAGTTCATATTGTGTCAGCAGCCCTGGTTCAGCAATTAAAGCCCTCAGAGGAGCAGGAAATAATTATAATTTCCATGTCTTTTTTGCCCAGACCTAAAGTTAATGACATACATCCCCATTCAAATGGGGCTTTGCTATACAGACAGAATTAAAGTAGAGACAGGCAGAAGATTGATCACGAATGGCTGATTGCCTGACAATCTGTGTCAGGCTGGCTACAGCAGTCTGGGCTGCACTCAGCTCTGACTAGGACAGTCAAAGTGATGAGAAACAAGGACTGAGCACCACTGTAGCCCTTACTGCTTTACTGATGCGCTGGGTTGAGCAGTGGCATGCAGTATTTGAACTGGGCAATGAGAAGCCAGCTAGCCTTTGTTCTTTGGTCTCTCAGCTTCTGGTGATGTCCAAAGCAGAAGCAGCTGCTTAGCAGAATTTTCAGGCCAGCATTAGGTAGGCACTCTATTTTTCACTGGATTAGGAACTGATCATGATGCACTGGCATGAAGCGGTAGACTGAGGAGGAGGCCCAGAAACCTGTGGCTACCCCGTAATTCACAATGTTAATATGCTCACTGGCACATTATGGCATGGTGTGAGCTTGTGACTCTCCTCTTAGCTAACCCTGATTGAATCCTGATAGGAAAGGTAAGAGAAGCTACAGTAGCTGCTCAGTCTCAGACCCTTAAGTTCAGTGGCAGGCGGTTCCTCCAGAACTTTCTTGCCCCACCTTTAATGTGTCCATGCATGTCTTCTGCCCCTTATGCTCTTTGATTATGCGCAGCTTTTGGGGTGGGTTATGCTTGAGTCTCTTGCCATGGATTCATTAGCATGGTGGGTCAAGTTCTCTCCCAGAATACCCCATCTGCAAAATGGGTACATGATTTCTGTCTTGAAGGTTTTCTTATATGTTTGATCTTGACCATATTTATTGCAAATATTGAAACTGCCTATAGTCTGTGTCCTCTCCCTCTCTTGGGTGATCTGTTTTCAGAGGGAGGCTAATACTACCTGCAAATCAGTGAGTCCACAGCAGAAAACTCAGTGCTTTAATGCAGGGATAGAAGTGACTGGTGGCTGAAAAATGGAAAGCTTATACAATAATGAACCTTTCCTAAAGGCCCTGCCCAAAGGACTCTACTTTCCTTAACTGGCTATTTTGTGTCTTATTCCAGCCAGTGAGCTTCAGGGCTCTGGTTAAAAGGGGGGTGGGAATGGAGTGTCCAGGTTGGAAGTGTACCTAACCCCAATCTAAAGGAATGTAATCTCTAGACCTCTTTATTCACATGAGGTTGTCAACAAGTACAGAATGCTCCGATGATGAGAACATGGAGAACAGTTGTATCAAGTCCAGCATCCTGTTTCTGACAGTGGCCAGTGAGATGCCTTTGTGAAGACCACCAGAAAAGCACAAAAGCAGCTACCCCTTCTTGCTGATGGCAGCATATGGTATTCAGAGAAACATTCCATGTGAAGTTTCCATTTTGCCACTCATCGGACTGTATTTCATAGATTGGCCTACCTCCCCCCTTTTAAAGGCCTCTTTAAACAGGGAGCCATCAAGGCATCTTGCAACATTGCATTCCTTAAGTCAATGATGCATTGTGTGAAATACTTTATTCAAAAACTAATTTGGGTGACACCAAATTATGGTACTGTGAAGAAGGAAGGGGAGAAAGACAATCTTCCCACTTCTTTCATCATTAATAATTTTACAAATTTTTATTATGTATCTCATTCATTAGATATTAATGAGACAGTTGAAAAGAATCCTGCTGAAGAGTCTGAACATTAACAATAATTCTCTAGTTCAGGGGTCAGCAAACTTTTTCACCAGGGGGCTGGTCCACTGTCCCTCAGACCTTGTGTGGGGCCAGCCTATATTTTTTTTTTGGGGGGGGGAGATAATGAACAAATTCCTATGCCCCACAAATAACCCAGAGATGCATTTTAAATAAAAGGACACATTCTACTCATGTAAAAACAGGCTGATTCCTGGACCGTCCGTGGGCCGGACAATTGGGCTGGATCCAGCCCCTGGGCCTTAGTTTGCCTACCCATGCTCTAGTTGTAATGTAGACAAGTGCTATCCCAGAAGGCACATTGCATCTGCAAATAGCGTATATAGAGCTGAACATGGTTGCAGAATCTATGCAGAAACAGCTACCTTTCAGCATGTCCTGCTGGCAAGTTCAGTTGCCAAGGCCACGGCTTGTCTAAACCAGTCTTTCACATCTGAGTTTGCAACTGGAGGGAGGAGGAAAATTTGGCCCAGGCATCATTAATTGCTGACCCATATAATAAACTTTGCTCAACTTGTTCTTTAAAAACAAAGTGTCTACAATCTTACATTGGCAAACGCGTATGTGGATTTTACCAGACTACAGTCCAACTGATTTTGTTCCAGACAAAGCACTATGGGACGTTCATCTTTAAGACAGTGGGCTCCAAATGGAGGATAGTTACGAAGATGTCAAATAAAAATAAGACCAGGTTTACTGAAACACATATTCCCTTTCCCCAGCAGAGCTCTTATTACAGAGAAACATTGCCGTTGAGAAACCACTAGCATTGCAGCATTGGAACAGATTAGTGAGAAGTGTTTCCTTGCTCCCGCTGGACATTTCTTAAAACAATCCCAGCTCCTCTTAGCACATAAATCTTGCATAAACAACAAATGCAAACAGCAAAACAATCAACAGCTTTTGTAGCTTCCTACACCAAGCAATTCCAAAATGGTGGATTAAGAACTCCCAGTGAGCCCTGTAGAGACTGCTGGTTGCTAGTTCGCCAATAGCACAGAACCAAGGACACTGGGGCAAGATTCATACATTACTGAAAACACTGGCATGGGGAAGAATCATTCTGCTTACCGATACGGTTTCTTTCTACAGATGCTAATGGAGCAGTGTGGGACCAGAAGTCAGAGAAGCGGCTCCAATGCCATTCTGGTTACGTTTGAATCATGCCCAAATAGGCCTCCATTCATAATTATAGCAGTACCGGTCCACATTTGCCTGAAAAAGTGGGCTCTTGGCTTTCTGCATTGCACTGCACATTCTAAAGTTCTCAGTAACACTTTTGACCTCCCATAATTCTGCGGGTATGTGTGGAAATATTCCCACAAGGTTTGCAAAATGGTTTATAATTCAGAGGGACATTCTGTATCCTGCGCCTTCAGCCTTTACTTCTGCTTTTCTCCAAATGATATCAATGCCATTTGCTATTAAATAAATTGCACACAGCTTCTTTATCAAACATACTTTTATAAGTCTCTATTCAGTTGACATCAACCTGAATAGAAAAGTCTTCCTAAAATTTTGTGAAGGACAGGAACTGATGTTAAAGTTCCATAATTCTGAGGACACCATGGGGAAAACTGCTATGCTAAAAAAAATCAACTAGATTTTAAATCACAAAAAGCTGGTATGAGTAGGGTTTTGTCTGGTTATCTTAGTGGGCAGTGACATACACACGGGTTATCTAAACTAGGTAGCATTGCACCAAAACACAGTATAAGTAGACAGTTTTAGGTACTTTCTCCAGAGAATGGGACAGGGGGAGACTGCATCTATAAAAGTTAATTACAGGTGTTCTTTCCTGAAATTTGGAAGAATGGAAATTGTTGATCTCTTCCAAATTGTCATTTGTAGCACAGACATCGTTTCGCAGCACTTTACTTAAGGCCAAACTTTTCATGGGTCTTATGGTGTCAGCAAGGATGGGGTGGGAATGGAAGAAACTGTCACAGGAAGACCTCCGAGAGTGGAGGTGGTTCTGGAGACCATTCTGGGTTTGCATTTATGTGCAAGTCCCGAGCACATACCCCCTGTGTTAATTGCTGTCCTACTGTATGTACTTCTTTATTTCCCACAACCAACAGAAATGAAAAGGGTCAAGGGTCTTTATATAAGATCCATCTTTGGCTCCTGATAGCAATCGTTAGCAGGTAAGCGATATGTGTTTATTGTGCATAGAGCACTGGCAGGAAGCTAGAAAACAGTTTGCTTCTTATACAGGGAAACACAACTGACACTAGATTGTGAAAGAAAAGGATAGGAAAGTATTGTGGACTTCTATTTTTTGCAAGAGGTAGCCAGACTGGTTGGAACGGGCAGCATATATATTTATTTGGGACATTTTGACTTCAGCAGAAAGTAAGTTCAAAGGCAGAACTTGAAACTTTGAAATCCTGGGAAAAGAAAAAAAGTATTCTTCTGGTGCCAAGAAGATAACAAAGTAGGTGCACCAGGTGATTCCCTCCGGGGGGTGCGGGGGTGGGGAGTTCCTCAAGACTACCAACACCAGGCACTCACTGTCTCTGGATGCCACACACCTCACCTCAGAAATATTGGTTACTCCTGACAGATGGAAGGTTCTTTCCAAGTGGGGCTTTCATTCTAACTGGAATTTCCTTGCAGTTTGCTGTAAACTGCTTCTTAAGTTCCCTGAAGTTTTTAAAAAAAAAAAACAAAAGAAAAAACAGCTTGAGATGTGGAAGAGAAGAGCTGATAAGAAGAGAAAGAAAACATGAAGATCCCACTGGATGTGCAGAATTGGTTGTGCAACTCTCTGGATTGTGGCCTGACTCTGAAAGACAATTCTAGAAATCCAAGTCTTCCCAGCTGGCTGTGACACAATGCTATTGTCTCATCATGATGAACCATGTCCAGAGACCAGGGCTTTTTTTAAGGCCGCCCAATTAGTTTGGTGGTTGGTTATTCTATATCACTGAGGCCATAAAATCTCAAAATGCCATTAAAAACAACTATTGATGTTTGACAAAGGTAATTGTGCAGACAACAATGCCAAAGCAAATCCATTCAGTTGACATGAAGTGCAGCCATCTTGAAATTATCTACTCATAAGATAATGTAATATAAGCAACTGTGCTTCCCCCACTCCATCTGAATGAGTAGTGAGTGAGTGTGTGTGTGTGTGTGTGTGTGCGCGCGCGCATTGGTCAAATATTTGTCATTCCTTGGAAACATCAGGATGCAACAAAAATATTTATTACTTTAACAGATAATACAGACCTTTCTCCTTCTCACAGTATTAGGGTGGGGCATCTGAAGCACAGAGTTGGGTGACTGCCTTTGTAATTCTTTGAAAATTTTAAAAATTTAAACAACAATAAACAAAGCCAAGAAACACCACATGTAGTGTCTTTGTTACACTCATTTTCCATAAATCATAGAGAGCACAAATTCAGTCTCCAGACACCTCAAGAATCTCATTATTAATCAAACAACAGTCCCCTCAAGGTAATGGGTGTCTCCAAAATAAATGGTGACCTAATGGCGGCCTGTGGCTTTCCCCTTCCCCCTGTCAATAATGTGAAGAATGGAAATCAAATTCCCAAGACATTATTCTGTTTTACTAGCCCTATCAGCTATCTACTATGGTGTGTGAGCTTTTCTGAAAGGGCTATCTGATATGTTCTCCCATACTACTTTTCTACTCAGAAATCCATTTTTGTTTTCCATTACCTGGGTATCTCCATCCTCACCACCACCAAAAACAGCCACACCCAGTCCTTGTACAACACTTCCCCTATTGTTCCATATAACATTTGCAAAGCTGCCTGCCATAGCCTGACCATCATCGATTTTAGGCAAGCTCCTAGGGGCCAAGGTTTCTTCATTCCCAATAAAATATTTGAGGGGTGCAGTGTCCCCCAAGTTTATAGGCATTGCTATTCAAATGGTGTGTGGGTGTGTGCTATGTCATGTAGAGCAGGGCTTACCTGGGGCCCCCTAATACTTTATTCAACTTGGCAACCCTGGCTGTGGCCCATTATTCACAAGAAAACTGATGGCTAGATAAAAGGCATTCATGCAAATATGCCCAACCTTCTCTGCAGGTTCTTTAGGCTAGAATAAGCAGGCGTATTGCAGACAAAGGGCTTCAGGTTTTGTTTTCTATTATGATCTCAACTCTTTTTGGCTCTATTTCTCTTTTATGGATCCTAATCTCCAGTAAGTCTTAAGGAAATTGCCTCCTTTTTAGAAAACCAACGTCCAGATGTGGTGGGATGTTGGAAAGATGGAACCATTTTTCAGCATGACCATTTTAATATACCAGCATATGCTGCTTCCAAAGAATATATTTGGGTTCCCACTTTTAGCAAATGATGCTCAAATGACTTGGACAGTAAAATGTCTACCATCAGGCATCAGCCAAAAGAAAAGAAAAGAAAACAGTTCAGGAATCCAGCCTCCACCTGGTCTAGTGAAACAAGCTCACATAAGTGCATTTCTCCCGTGAAATGTACGCTTGAATTGCTGCCAGACGACGGAAGCATCTTCTTCACCACAGTGTGGTTGTTAGCTGCCTTTCCACAGTGGAGGCTTGCAGGGAATCTATCAGTGTGAATGGTTTGAAAAAAATACATAGCTGCCCCCTGCTGCAAATATTTGGCTTAAAAATAGGCCTGCCAGGTATGTACAGTGGTACCAGGTTACATACGCTTCAGGTTACAGTCTCTGCTAACCCAGAAATAGTGCTTCAGGTTAAGAACTTTGCTTCAGGGTGAGAACAGAAATCGTGCTCTGGCGGCGCAGCGGCAGCAGGAGGCCCCATTAGTTAAAGTGGTGCTTCAGGTTAAGAACAGTTTCAGCTTAAGTACGGACCTCTGGAATGAATTAAGTACTTAACCTGAGGTACCACTGTAGTTTCAGGACAGAGGTCATGTGGAATTATTAGAAAAAGCTCCTTGATCGCCATCCCAACATATTATTTCTTTAATTTAGTACTCTTAATCTTAGGGTGCATGGGTCTGAGCCCCACATTGGGCAAAGGATTCCTGCACTGCAGGCAAGGAGTTGGACTAAATGACCCTTGTGGTCCCTTCTGAATTCTATGATGCTACGATTCTGCATGTTTCTACTGTACTTTCTTTAAACTTTTCAAGGTAGTGTTCACAGTTCTCAATCACCCTCCTTTTATTCTCATGACCACGCTGTGAAGTGATTAAACTGAAAAGGAGTGTAACTGGCTCAAGGTTGGGGACATGTGAAATTAACTGGATATGATCATCTACTTATTTAGACAGAAAACATATATTCGCCATCCCCATTCTGCACATTCTTTCTCTTTCTAGTTCAGGTAAACTACAGGAAAATAATTACCCCTGTCCCCCTTCTTCCGTACATCTATACAAACATCCCGATGTTTACTCTGATGCTTTTTTCATGTTCAGACTTTTTCCTTAGAATGTTACTGGCCTGGTAACATTGCACATTTGTAACATATTACTGCAAACTTAGGAAAACACACAGTAGTGTTAGTTTAAGACACAATCAACACTGTAAGCAACCTGAGACGCCTTATTTTCTCTAGCTACAGTCTGCATTTTGCTATTTTACATTTTTTAGATTCAGATACAATTACAAAGGACTTACCTAGCATAATATTTATAATCAGTTTACCAAATTCATCGAAAGAAAAATATCAAATTTCATCTGTGTCCATTTCACTTTACTTGTTTCTCAAGTTAAATGATATCATTTAATGCATGGGTCTAAATTAAAACTTTGTTCAAAATGCTGAAAATCATGATGACATATCTGAATATAGTAAATTATTTTATAAATAAAAAGATTCAAATTATTAATAACACCCTCTTGCCTGTCTAATCATTCTTTTATTGAAAGTAGAGTTTGCAAACATATAACAACTTCATCACAGTGACTATAAAGGAAGTTAATTATCTGTGCTCTTAATTGTCCCAAGCACACCCAGCCCTCAGTGAAGACATGCAATTAGAAGTTTAGTTCTTTATAGGCAAAGCCATGGGTAGGCAAACTAAGACCCAGGGGCCTGATCCAGCCCAATCGCTTTCTAAATCCGGCTGCAGATGGTCCGGGAATCAGTGTGTTTTTACATGAGTAGAATGTGTGCTTTTATTTAAAATGCATCTGGGTTATTTTTGGGCACGGGAATTCGTTCATTATTTTTTAAAAAAATATATAGGCTCCTCCCCCCCCAAGGTTTGAGGAACAGTGGACCGGCCCCCTGCTGAAAAAGTTTGCTGACCCCTGGACAAAGCACTAGATTACAGCAGCTCCTAAACTGCAAGAATCACATGCACTGCTCATGCTAAATAGCTGGCTAGGAATCTCCTTCTTCAGACTTGTGCTCTACCCAAACAGTTGGTACAACAGCACAACCACTCCTCCAGCACAGTTAAACCCCCTATTCTGCCGTAGTGCACACAAGCAACTGGTGACTTTCCTGAGTGGCAGCTCCAGCTGCTCCTGTTGCTTTAAGACCTCCTTGTCCCTAGAGACACTGGGGTAGGGGGTGGCCCAACTCTCTCTGGGGCTGTCTCTCCCACTGCAACTGTCTCATCCACCTCTGTGCCTTCCTGCAACTTCTTCCCCTCTTCCCCCATCTCTGACTGCCCAGAATCTTCCTCTTCCCCCTGCCTCATAGGCGGTACAGAACCTGACAAATCACTGGCCCCTTCCACTGGATCATCTTTCTGGCCTCCTGCCTCCTCTGCCCACCCTTTGGACTCCTACCTGTCCCTAACATCAATAGTTATTTTTTTAAAATAGTGGATTTAGTGGGAACTTGATTCCCAAAAATGTTCATTAAGTCATTACTTTTAATTCAATACTTCTCAGCTTGTTCTCATTCCCACCATATGATGAAAAGTCCCCCCCCTTTTTCCTTTCTATGTTTTACATCAGATGCACAGAAAAAAATGTATCCATCATAGTTACCTGCATTTTGCATTTAACAAAAACACGGGGCACCATTTAATAAGCTTGATAACACAGCAAGCAGATTTCTTTTGTATAATCTTTAATATGAGCATTTAAAAAAACTGCAGGTGACACTCGCCATAGAATCAACACTTGTTGTCCTTCAGTTCTAATCCACAGTGGAAAATGTCTATTCAAATATTACCCTTGTCATAACATGTGTGTGCGATCTAAAGAAATGAGGGAAGGGTACAACCCTAATCCTTAATCCAGCTAGGATCCAGTGGAAACTCTGCAACAACAGAAAGTAGAAGAAATACTACTGCCAACAGTGTTTCACACAGTAGCCAGCAGAGGCCCCCCAAATGAGGCATGGGAGGTCAGCTAAGGATCTGCTAGATCAGGGGTCTGCAACCTTTAAGACAAAAAGAGCCACTTGGACCCGTTTCCGAAGGAAAAAAAACTGGGAGCCGCAAAACCATTGCGACATTTAAAACAAATATAACACTGCATATATTGTTTCTTACCTTAATGTCCGATCTGACAGCGGGCGGGAAGGTGACGTCGGGACGGTGCGTGACTAATGCACACACCGCCGCCATGCGACGTCACAGCCAGTACAGCGCCCGACGCAGTGGGGAGTGTCGGGGCGCACAATGCGCCTCCTCCCCTCGCTAGTATCCGCCCCGGAGCCACGGCAAAGGTGTAAAAGAGCCACATGCGGCTCCGGATACTATGCTAGATACTATGCCAGTCCAGGTCTCAGACGGAGGACTGACACAGCTGGCACAAGAAAATAAACAAGGAGAAAATACACTCACACCCCTCGTGCCCTTGGTTGTTGCAAGCAGCAGTGCTTCAGAGGGGGCAGTTAATTTAGGGTTCGAATCTTATGTAGTTTCTGGACCAATGGTCACTCTCACTCACAAACTTTGAAGGAGGTTTGTGAAACAGGTTCTGCTTCTCTTCCTTTCCCAACAAGAGTAGTCTGCTTCACAGCTGCATTAGGAAAGCAATGTAACTCCTTATCATTTGCTAGCTCTTCAACCAAGCCCTTTAGCTTACTAATATTCCAGCCTTTAAAATGTCTTTGTGAGAGGGTGGTGGTTGTTTTGTTGTTTCTGTCTTAACTGTTTATTTGTGCTTTTATCTTGTATTTTTATCTTGTGAACCGCTCTGAGATCTTTTGATGAAGGGCGGTATATGACTTAAATAAATAACAAATAATTCCTAAGGCTGGGCCCAAATCACTGTGCACCCATGGTGATTCCCCCTTTCACGTTATAACGGCAGTGCCCCCAAGGACTGCTGCTGCAAAGGAAGAAAATTGGCCACCATCCCCTCCACAAGAGCACATGGAAGTGATTTACATACATGCCTCTCCCGGCTCTGGCTAACTGTTTATATATACCATATTTTTCACCCTATAGGACGCACTTTTTCCCCTCCAAAAATGAAGGGGAAATGTGTGTGCGTCCTATGGGGTGAATGCAGGCTTCAGGAGAGCCCCACCGCCAGCCCCACAAGCTCGGGGGACAGCGGGGAGGCGGAACGCCGCCATCCCGCTGTCCCCCAACTTGGTTAGAAGCCTTCTCCTCCCCGTCGCCAGCCCCGCAAACTCGGGGGACAGTGGGAGAGGCGCAGCACGCCTTTCCCGCTGTCCCCCAACTTGGTTAGAAGGCTGACGGGGGGGAGAAGCCTGCTCCTCCCCGTCGCCAGCCCTGCAAACTCAGGGACAGCGGGGAGGCGCAGCGCGCCATCCCGCTGTCTCCCGACCTGGTGTGGAGGCTGGCGGAGGGCTTCCCCCTCCCCCAGCCCCGCAAGCTCCCAGAGCGATGCCAAAGCTGCACGCAGCTTTGGCATCGCTCTGGGTCCCGTTCTGGGGGCCCCTCCCCCAGCCCTGCAAGTTTCCAGAGCTATGCCGAAGCTGCGCGCAGCTTCGGCATGGCTCTGGTTCCCATTCTGGGGCCTGCGGTCCGGGGAAGCTCGGGCTTCCCCTGCCCCAGCCCCGTGCCTGGGGGGGAGGAATAATTTTTCCCCCCTTTATTCCCCCCCCCCCCAAAATCTAGGTGCGTCCTATGGGCCAGTGCGTCCTATAGGGCGAAAAATACGGTACATGCATTCTGTCTTATTTCATTTATGAATAGCTTCCTATAAAACACCCCAAAGCAATTTAAAAATAAAAACATTTAAAATATACACACACAAAAATTAAATTATTGTAACCCAATGTGGGAGCTTGCAGTGAAGGCAGGCAAGAAATCAAATTAATAATAATAATTTCTAGTCAATAGAGACAGAATCTGATAATATATCTCTACTTAAAAGGCTTGTTGGTTACACATAGCCTATAGTATCTTGTATCTGCTACATACAGTGGTGCCTCGCAAGACGAAATTAATTCGTTCCGCAAGTTCTTTCTTCTTGCGAGTTTTTCGTCTTGCGAAGCACGGTTTCCCATAGGAATGCATTGAAAATCAATTAATGCGTTCCTAGGGAAACCGCTTGCCAGGCTGGCGGTGCGGAGAAGGGCTTTTCTCCGCACCGCAAGCCTTCAGGACAGGTACGGGAACAGAGGGGAAGGCGCGCAGCGCTTCTCCTCTGTTCCCGGGGCTTGCGGTGGGAGGAGGGTTTTTCCTCCCCACCGCCAACATTCAGAACAGCATTCTGAATGTTGGCGGTGGGAAGGAAAACCCTCCTCCCACCCCAAGTCTTCAGGACAGCCATCCGATGCCGGGCTGCGGGAGGAGGCGTTTCCCCCCCCCCCGCCGGACATCGGAGCTTCGTTCCGATGTCCGTTGGAGGGAGGAGACGTTCTCCCCCCCCCCCCGCCGGACATCGGAGCTTCGTTCCGATGTCCGGCGGCGGGAGGAGACGTTCCCCCCCCCCGCCGGATATCGGAGCTTCGTTCCGATGTCCCGCGGCGGGAGGAGACGTTCCCCCCCCGCCGGACATCGGAGCTTCGTTCCGATGTCCGGCGGCGGGAGGAGACGTTCCCCCCCCCCCGCCGGACATCGGAGCTTCGTTCCGATGTCCGTTGGAGGGAGGAGACGTTCCCCCCCCGCCGGACATCGGAGCTTCGTTCCGATGTCCCGCGGCGGGAGGAGACGTTCCCCCCCCCCGCCGGACATCGGAGCTTCGTTCCGATGTCCGGCGGCGGGAGGAGACGTTCCCCCCGCCGGACATCGGAGCTTCGTTCCGATGTCCGGCGGCGGGAGGAGGTCCGAGGACAGTGGGGAAGACGCGCTGCGCTTCCCCGCTGTCCCGGAGATTTCCCTATGGGCTGTCGTCTTGCAAAGCAAGCCCATAGGGAAATTCATTTTGCGAAGCGCCTCCAAAACAGAAAACCCTTTCGTCTAGCGGGTTTTCCGTCTTGCGAGGCGTTCGTCTTGCGGGGTACCACTGTAATTGTTTATTTTCTTTCACTTGCAGTTTTAAAAGGATAATTTAAAGAAAAGGAAAAAAATAGAATGTATTTGCAACCTACAATGCTATATCAATCCATGTAATCCATGTAATCCATGTAATGTTTAGGAAGATCGGGGACTTTCCAGGTGAACATACTCTAACGTCTATGTTTCACATAATGTCAAAGTATTATGAGCTGTTTACACCAATTAACTAACAACTGTACTGCAGTTTGGGCAAGAAGTTATTCACATGCCATTGAGTTCATTAAAGATTAAATTGCACCCTCTAGTGGTACAATGCATACTTTGAAAAACTCTAAGTAGCTGTGCAACTAGCCTTGTTTCAAGATTTTAAATGCTCTCTTGCTGATAGAAATTCAGGTTGTTACCGTAATCCCTTACCAAGTAAAAGGCACCTCAGATGGAGCTAGGAGAGAACAAAATCTAAAAGGTAACTCAATACTGTTGGATAGACATTTCAAAATAAATTGCATCTTGAATTTTAAAAGTTAGAGTCTACATGATTCCGGTTAGCGTTTCAAAGGAAATAATTCCTAAGGTTCTTGCTTTCTTTGTTCATTCTTTCCTGCAGTTTGAAAAAAGTACTCCTCAGCATTGTGATGTATTACATATTTATTTGTAACACACCCAGTAAGCGGAAAATAAGGCTGATGTCCTAAATATGTTTACTTGGATAAAAGTTTGATTCAGTTCAATCAGACTTATTTCCATGTAATCACACAACATCTAGAGACAGAGGTCAGATCTCTCTTTTTTTACAATTTTTCATCATTAAAGAATACCTTGGAATTTGTATAAATTCAATTTAGTTTGTTACATCTATACCTTTCCTTAATCCTTGGAGCTCAGAGCTGTATGCCTGTATTAATGTGGATATACAATCAATATCAGTGCACACCATAACAAATCCTAGCCAATGCACTGGATTCCAACCAAGGTTTGAATTTTGCTAAGTAGCAACCCAGTGGAATATGAAGCACAGCTTACACAGCAAAAAAACACAAAAAAAACAGACTCCTGATTGTAACCGCAACAAATCACTCAATTTATTGATATAGAAAGTTAAATAGTATTATTAAATGTTATGAAAATGATATGAAATGGAATTATGAATGTTTATAGAACTTACACAGAAAATAAAATGTATAGAAATAGAAGAAAAGATAAAATACTTTAAGATAAAATATTTTAGAATAAAACAATCTACAAAGAATTGAATTTAAAGCAACAAAGCAATTGGATATAATATGTAGAAATCACAAAACAATCAACCAGTGTAAATAATATAATCCCCTAACTCTCTCCAGCCCAGGCTTCCGCAGACTCGGCCTTCCAGATGTTTTTGGCCTACAACTCCCATGATCCCTAGCTAGCAAGACTAGTGGTCAGGGATGATGGGAATTGTAGTCTCAAAACATCTGGAGGGCCGAGTTTGATGAAGCCTGCTCCAGCCCATCTAGCTGTAAAACAATTCTAAGTTCCCTAACATATGAGATCAATAAAATTCAGTGTTACCAATTAAGAGCATTAGGACAGTCCTTGTAGTCTTCATCTTGAGCAAGGCAGATAGCAGGTAGCAGGAAAGGAGGAGAACTTTACAACCAGTAATGGGGTCAGGAGCTGGACCTTTCCACTAAATTCTCTACTAACTTTACTACCCATGTTGGTGGGCCCACATAAGACGTAGACTATGAATTGCTATAATCTAGCTGAAATGGGAAGAAAGTGAGCAACTGTCAGCAGAAGTCTGGCACACTCCAGCACTGGTCTGCAAAAATATGTTATGCTGTCACCTTTCTTTTAGCTTCATTCCCTCCACACCGCTATTCTAATCAAGATCTCAATTGGTCTTACCTAAAGCAGCAAAAATGTGCACATAGGCCCAAGCAGCTTATACAGAAGAGACACAGTTCACAGAGACAACTACATCAGGCCACCGCAGTTGCCGATGATGTTTAAATATAACAAAGACAAAGGTCAACAAAATAAGCACAAAGTACATAATATACAAATGTGTGCCACCCTTTTTAACACCTGAAAAACGTAAAGCATTACAAATTACTGGAAAGAAAAAGAGCAACAGCCAGGAAAAGTAGTACTGTACTGTATCTCTTTCCTTCCTTCCTTGCTTGCTTCTTCCTGATAATGCCCTTTTTACTCAATCACTCATTCTTCACTATAACTTTGGTCACATTGATTAGACAATGTAGCATTAAATATTAAACTTACAACCTGCAACTGCAGGGCTTCTGATTGGATAATCATGTACAATCAAACCATTTGCTATCTTGGTGAATGCTGGGAAGTTACAAGGCTTGATCTCTTGGGAAGCAGGTCACTTGACCATTAAAACCAGGATATGCTGAGAGGTTTGCCTACCTCCCAGCTCTCAAAATAGGTTTATTTGAAGATTGCCCTTCCTGCTGCTCTAAAACAGGAAGAATTACAGCTTTGTTTGCTGCTTCCTGGAGATTGTTCTCTTTCTTCTTTTCCCTGAAAGTTTTAAATGAGAAATGCAAACATCTATGGCCGAGCCATTGAGCAGGAGGGACACTGCAGCAGAATGATTTGTAGTGGTGTACAATCTGAACTGTTCTGAAGTTATTCACAAAATGAGTTCCCCTTCCCCGTAAACACCTATTGAGTATGTGCAAAGCACAGTTATTATTTTTTGTAAAAGAATTCAGGTGACATAGAGCCAACCCCCCCAACTATTATTTGGAAAATGAGAGCACTGTAGAATAAGGAATGACATCAAAGAGCATTCACTCCAACCCCTGTAAATTCGCGAAAGCCATGACTACAGCATCCCTGACTACAGCTGCTCCTCCGGTTCATGCAATCTTTCCCCTTCTTTCACAGTCTAAGATAATCATAAATGCCCAATCAAGATGTCACAACAAACTGTGTTTGCTACTCACCATAGTTTAGTTTAATCCAAACCAACCAAGGAACTTCCAAGTGTGGTTTCAGTCCCTGGTTTGTAGGCAGCTATGCCCAATTCAGACACGATATCACCATATCATAGCAAACTATGGCTATCCCAAACCATGGAAGAGTGGGGGAAGACAACCATGGAGACACTCTGAAACATCCAGCCATTGAATGAGAATTGGTTCCATGATGTCTGCACTGAGTCACCTAAGATTATTCAGTTCTTGAACACATTACTTACCATTAACTTATGCTTTAAATTAATTTCAAGTACATTATTTCACTATACTAGGGACATCCAACTCCCAAGAGACTGCAATCTACTCACAGGAAGAAAAAAATTTGGGGCGGTTCAGGTGAAAGTTGCTGAGCTTTTTTTAGGGAGGGAAGTTCCATGGGAGGGGGAGGTTCTGGCAAAAGGAAAGGGGATTAGTCGCTCATCAAAAGAACACAATGAAAACCATCTGCCTCACAGTGAAAACTTCGTCTTCTGTTCCAGCGATCATGCAAAAATGGAGGGTGGAGCGAGGAGGTGGAGCCAGATGCTCTTAGGCAAAAGCAAAGGAAAATAAGCTCGATCAACAATGATCGACTGGAACCTCCTGAGAAACAACCAGTCGATCCCGATCAACCTGTTGGACATCCCTGCACTATACGATCCGTTGCTATTACACACGCAAAGTAAAAAAGATTTTGACACCTATAAAATAGGCAGATACATCATTCTCTTTCTTCATTAGAATGTAGGTAGTGCATATTCTCAGTGGCGTAGCGCGGGGGGTGCAGGGGGGGCCGGCCGCACCGGGCACAACATCTGGGGGTTAGGGGGCGCAAATTACTTGCCTTGCCCCGGGTGCTGACAACCCACGCTACGCCACTGCATATTCTTCCTTACCAATTCAATATTGGTTTAAGTAAATCTAACTAAATGGGATGAATAAACCAGCCCTTTCAATCACAGTTAATTTTCTCTTGATACGAGTAATATAGCAAGAGGGATGAGAATTGTATGTGTATGGCAATCACCAGCAGCACAAGATTGTAACTATCTGGAAGAAACTAAAGCAGAGGCAAAACACTAGAATCATAATTCTTCTATGATAATAACTGTTTTACATTTACAAAAAGAAACTCTGTGTTCCTGTTTCTGGCTTGGTGACTAGATCTGCTGGCATCAACATGACAAAATACCTATCACGGTACAAACAAACAAGTTTGGACTCCCGGAGCTCTAGAGGGCTTAGCATATGAAGAGGCTGAAAATCCCTGCTGAAGAAACAATGCTGTAAAAAAAAAAAGTGCATGAAGTGACTCAAGATCTAAAAAGAATGTTCTGTCCTAATAAAAAACAAACATAGATAACTGCTTTATAAAAAATTAAAACACAAAAGTCAAAAATCCTTTGAGTACATGGATTTTTATAAGCAATTTTATAATGCAAGCCATAATATAAGCACATTCCACAAACTTTTTAATGGAGTAATTTAAGTGTTTATATGCCGTATGATTGAGCTGGTGTAATTTTTCAGTTTGTTTCAATTACAGAATTACATTGTGTTGACAAATATGGCTAAACCCAAGTGCTTTCAATGAAACCAAAATTACCATTAAACAATTCTATTCAATTCACAGAAGCCTGGAGTTCATTTCAGTTACCCTAAAACCAGAGGCTCTGCCCCTGATGATAATGGGATTTGGACCGGGCCTGATATACACTGGAAACATACATAACTGCTGCACATAGATGTATATCCTGGGAGACTTTTGCTTCCATGTTAACATTCCTGGAGTTTTATATACCATGAAACTAGTATGTTAAAACCATGAAGAACCATACTGAAGAACCATGCAATGTTTGCACTAATGTTACCTCATTACAAGCAGTTTTGAAGCACTTGAAGTCTTCATATTTCATAATACATGTAAGAAAACACTAGGTTACAGTAATGTAGTCAATGAATTGACATGCTTAGTAAGTGCTCCTTATCATGCATTGAGAAGCCACTGTAGCTGGAAGATGCGTGGATTATGCTTTGAACATTTATGGTGTGCGTGAGAAAGTTCCTACAAATTCAGTTTGCATTGGATTATTTATATCTGCATCCTGTTTAGAGAATGAGTCCAGTCCTGTTTAAGCCATTTTTGTATATTCTTTACTAGAGTTATTTCTTACTGATGGAGGCCTCCAGTCAGCACTTGCTTCCTGTCATTCACACCCCACAAAGCGGATTTCCACCCCAAGCAAGAAACAGTTTGTCTTTTGAATGCATAAACTTTTAAAACAAATGTCTGCTCCTTTTATACAACTTTAGTGGTTAGAATAAAAGCAGACACTGAAGCATTAATAACCATAGGTTGCTCATAGTTTTCATACACAAGAAATCATTTTAGACCCAAACTACATATGACAGCAGCAGGCCCCCATTTTTACACAATTCTAAAGGATAAGAACCCATCTTGGCAACCCCCACAGACACACCTTCAAGGAAAGTCTAACCATACTCAAAAAGAATCCAAACACAGATGGCTATGTTGGCCCATGATTTTATTTTATTTATAAATTCTTACTTGCCTTTCACCTGAAGTTCCTAGAAAGGATTAAAACAACATCAAAATCCAGTATTATACATACGGCAGGAGTTTATAGCACCACACCCGGAGCTTAAACAGACTTCAGCCCGCTGAAAGCAAACTTTTAGCTTTTAATTAGTAATGCAAACAGTGTTACCATACTAAACATGAAGTAGAGATTCCATCAAAGAAAAGGAAAGAAGAACCTAGCCTGCCCTTGATTATTTTAGTCAGTCTCTTACATCCCCTATGCTTATCAGAGACAAACTTAAAATAAAACCTTGTTATCACCTCATTCACTTACCAAAGCAATGGTAATTCATCCATTACTATGACTACTGAGCAACAGCAAAATGAAGAGCCACTGCATTTCTCCTTGTCACTTACTGCTGCAGTTGCTACTGCCAGGCAGAAGGAGAAAAACGAAAGAGCTCTTTAGCTGAGTATGCTAAGTTGAGACCAGATGAAGGTCACTGAAGCAGAAGTTTCATTCATTGAAGAATGTCCCTTTATAACACCCAGGAGCTTCTGCTAAGATTTTGTGGAAACACAAGAGTTCAACCACTGTTCTTCATGATCAAGTTGACAATCAGTTGCACTTAGACCCAAAGACCTATTTACAAATTCTTGTCCATCCATATGTTCCTCAGATAACTTTTAGAAAAGGTTTTTCCTCAGCCTCAAACAAGAGTCTAAAACAGGGGCTGGGAACAAATGTGGTCCCCCAAACCTCTTTATCTGGCTAACTCTACCAAGCAAAAAAAAAAAAAAAAAAAAAACCCCTCCCCAGGCCACAGCCCTCACTGGCCCTGCTTCACACCCTCCTCAATGTTTTTATCTAGCTGGAATATGTCCTCTGGCAACACTTCCTGCTTGCCTGGATGGAGGGCAGAGAGAGCTGTGCAAGAGAGTTGTAAAAGCTAGCCTACTGTTAAAAGGTAGCATTTATATTACATTTTAAAGTGGGTGCACATTTGCCTTTGGTGTGTGGTCCTCAGAGAGTTGCCCAGAAGTGTGAGCTTCAGGCCTAAGGGAGTTCCGCACGCCTGGTCTAAAATGAATCTGCAATGTTACCTTGCCTCCAGCATATATACACAATGCTGTGAACGAGGAAGTGGATTATTATCTGGCAAGGACAGGCAAAATGATTGCTATTGAGCATACACATCAGTTACACAGAAACAGGATTTTATCAAAATAAAAAAATTCCTTCCAGTAGCACCTTAAAGACCAACTAAGTTAGTTCTGGGTATGAGCTTTCGTGTGCATGCACACTTCTTCAGATACACTGAAACAGAAGTTGCCAGATCCTTCTATATAGTGAGAAGGTGGGGAGGGGTGTTACTCAGAAGGGTGGTGGGAATGGGAGATAGGCAGATGGACACAAGCAGGAAAAAAAAACCCCAAATGCATAATAACAGAGGAAAATCATCCCCCCCTTTCATATTGAGAAACAGAGAAACCAGTAGGAGAACACTTCAATCTCCCAGGACATTCTATACAAGATCTCAAAGTAGCTGTTTTACTACAAAGGAATTTCAGAAACAGACTGGAAAGAGAAGCTGCTGAATTACAACTCATTACCAAACTTAAAACAATGGAAAAACCTGGGCTGAACAAAGACATTGGATTCTTATCTCACTATACATGACTATACCATTTCTCACCCCTTCCCCTGTAAGACCTATTACAGTCGTTAAGAGTCGTCAACAGGCTCTCCCAGCTATCTGCCTATCTCCCATTCCCACCACCCTTCTGAGTAACACCCCTCCCCACCTTCTCACTATATAGAAGGATCTGGCAACTTCTGTTTCAGTGTATCTGAAGAAGTGTGCATCTGAAGAAGTGTATCTGAAGAAGTGTGCATGCACACGAAAGCTCATACCCAGAACTAACTTAGTTGGTCTTTAAGGTGCTACTGGAAGGAATTTTTTTATTTTGACTATGGCAGACCAACACGGCTACCTATCTACTACAGGATTTTATCAAGTTTCTCACTGTATCCATTGGGATTTACTACCTCTCACAGGTAATTTTAATGCATTGGTTAACCCACAGGAATTTGGGGTGCAGGAGAAAATCCTATTATCACCAGCCAAATCATTGTACACCAAGGCTAACTACGACCGAACAGATGGATGGTGGAATGCAATATGAAAGGGGGGGATGATTTTCCTCTGTTATTATGCATTTGGGGTTTTTTTTTCCTGCTTGTGTCCATCACACAATAGGAAAGGGAGGAGTGCACAGGATATAGCCTTAAAGCTATGATAAATTGTAATTTTATTTTCCTTTTCCCCCCACAATGGGAAGCAATGGAAAATAGCAAAATGCAGACTTTTCCATACTGTATGAGTTCACTCCAAAAGCATTTCATTATATTGGCTTTAAAAGACTGACACTACATCTAGAACTATTCTGTTTATAGTGGTAGCTTTTTCAGTGCCTTTATTGATTTTATACTGCTTTCTATGGCTTTTAAGCTGACTTTTGCTAATTTTGTGCTAGTGCCACTTTTATATTAGTCTGTTTGATTACATAAATATGTATATATTGTTATAAGCTAAGTGCTTATAATGAGTGAATAATTTCACCAACGAAGTACCCTTTCATAATAAAAATTCAAGTTACTTATAATAGAAGGCCAGTCTTTGTGTTCATCACAGTGTGTGACAGTACACAGAAACAGTGGTTGGGGGGAAATAAATCCACAAGGTTGGTTACAGTAGATTGTCACTGTTCTCAGAATCTAGAAGGAAAGCATTATAATTCTATCACCGACCAAAGGCTGCGAGCTGCAGGTGGACAGTGCTGTGGCACTCATGCCCCACTTGCAGGCATCTCACAGCCATGTGGTTGGCCATCCTGTGAGAACAGGATGCTAAAGTAGATGCCACCCCTGTGATGGCCACTTGCCAGTGGCTGGCATGGCTAGTGTGCATAGGCACACTATACATATACAAGGCGTACACACATACCACACTCACGAGACATGCAAGCATATAGCACTTTCTTGTTCTCCCTCCCCCCTCCCACAGTCGGAACCTCATACATATACACAACAATTCCAGCTCTACCTCAGGTGGGAGTGGCTGGATATAGAAATGAGCAAACCAGTGATATTTTAGGGAGCAGGCTAGCAGGCGGGGCCCATTGCTTACATCATAGGAGCCTACACAACATAAAACACTGTGTTGTATGTAAGTTTTATCTTATTTGTTTTTTATCTTATATTTTGGAAATGTACATCCGGGTTTTTTCCCTTTAATTTTTTTTGGGGGGGGCGGGCAAGAGAGTGGGGCTCTAAGCTATAGCTTCTTTAGCTTATACATAAATTCGGAACGGCCCATACTTAATAGCAAGCTGAAAATAAATAGTTCTGCTTTCCTGCAATAATATACTGGGTTTTTTTAAATCTTGGCTATAATGTATTTCTGGTGAATATCTGTTTGCTCATGTATTTTTTTCTTCAATGTGCAAAGTCTATAAGGTGCCACTGTAGCCCCTTTCAGTAAAAAAAAAAAAAAGAAAGAAAGATTCTGTACTCTGCATTTTCCATGAACAGTACTAAACAGGATTTTAAAATGTATTTCTTCATTTCCAATGCACATTTTAAAATAAAAACCAAAAAGAGTTAAATAAAACCAGGCCATATCCCATGTTTGCAACAGGGGGGAGGGGAGTTAATATAATTTTTGGACAGAGCACCAATACTAAAATGACAGTCATTGGCTTAATAGTGCATATTATATATTTATAGTCCCTTCCGTCCAATGCTAGATGTCAGCTGTTTAATCAGCACAAACACCACCCTCCGCCAAGACAAAGGGCTGCACATATTCACACTTTCACCTAAGCATCCATTAGTTCTTTGCTCATATGTTCCCTCATCACTTTCCCCATGACAGTTACTGGGCCAGCCTTTGGCAGAGAACACACACAGGTGGCTCGCTCTGCCCTTATGGCTTTAAAACTCCCTGCTGTAAACCTGTCAATTCTTAGATGACAAACACAGCCCAATTAGATTAGCATTTAGCAGGGAGACTTCCAAAGAAGTTTGGAAGCTGCAGCAAAATGAACTGACAAGTCAATAAAGAGGACAGGATATGGCATTCCTCTGCCAAACTGCCATAGAACCAGACAGATTCTGGAGTGCAATTAAGGACCCACAACTGTTCTTTAAGTCAATAGCTGCAGTATCTTTTTTAAATTATTTCTAAAGTTTTCCAAATTAGATAAGCCTGCAATAGCAGCTCGCATCCAAAATGTCCAGTTGTGTTGGAAGCTGACCTTCTTAGGCCTACAGTTCAAGGAAGGAGGAGAATCTACATTGAAAATTATTATACAAAGGTACAATGTCTCAATTTGAGATGCAGCAATATCTAGAGTAATCCTTTAATGTGCCTGTGCCTACACAATTGCTGGACATCTGTCCAATCTAGGATTACACTCTTCCTCCTCAGAATATGAGTCTGCACCGTTTATGACACATTACCTCTGTTGGGAGCTGCCCAGAGTGGCTGGGGAAACCCAGCCAGATGGGTGGGGTATAAATAATAATTATTATAAATAATAAATTAGCCCAATGCGGCCTAGGACCCATGTACCTACAGGACTTCCTCTCCTGGTATGCCCCGCATAGGACCTTAAGGTCCACAAATGACAACACTTTGGAGGTCTAAGTCACAAGGTGGTTAGATTGGTCTCAACTAGGGCCAGTGCCTTTTCAGTACTGGCCCCGACCTGGTGGAACGCTCTGTCACAAGAGACTAGGGCCCTGCGGGATTTGACATCTTTCCGCAGGGCCTGCAAGACAGAGCTGTTCCACCTGGCCTTTGGTTTGGACTCCGTCTGACCCTTATGTTTCCCTCCCCTTATGGTTTTGATCTATGGGCTACTATTAAAATGAAGCAGCATTTTAAATTGTATTTTAACCCATATGTTAAATTGGTTTCCCCCCCCCCCCATTATGTTTTTGTTGTAATTTTACTGGTGTTAGCCGCCCTGAGCCCAGTTCTGGCCAGGGAGGGCAGGGTATAAATAAAAATTTATTATTATTTATTATTATTATAAGCTGCCTCCTTCCTGTAACGTTCCTTTATTATATATGTGCACTGTGGTCATAAGCACTAAATACTGCCAAGGTAAACTGAACAATCACAAGGAGTATGTGGACATTGCTTCCAAACTACATTTGTGCATACCATCATGTGTAGGCAATATCCACATCCACAATTGGGACAAGTGCTCCTGGTGAAGGCAATGCACAGCAGTGTCTCAAAGCTGACTGCTTATGTGTGACTGGTCCCAAACTAAATGGATAACATATGGAATAGGGAGAGAATATGGGATGGGCCAAGAACAGTTCCTTCCTACAGCAGTGCTTCACCTTCCAGGAGGCTGGCAATGTTGGCATAGAAAGTAATTGTATGATATACCCATGCCATTGGGTCTCTCCATTTTAAATGCATGAACTCTCATGTGAAAGCAACAACCATGCTGCATAGTAATATAAGAATCAGTATTCAGTTGTCTGTCTATAGTTGGTGAGCCAGCTGATATTGAATACACAGAAGACAGAGATGCTTATGGCGATTGGAGAAGTAGATATTTCTATCCTGGATGAAGACACACTGCCCCAAAGCAACAAGTTCACAGCTTGGAGGTATTTCTGAAATCCAGAAATACAGGTGCTGATGGTGGTGGCAGATAGTTGATGATGCTTGATTCTGATAGAAAGTGCTATGCCAAAATGTACCCCCATCCAGAAAATAAGGACATTGGTACTGTTTTAAATGCCCGATTTCACTACGGTAAGGCACTTTACATAGACCGGCTCTGGAAGACAGTCCAAAACTGCAGTTGCTTTAGACTGAGGTGGTACAGCTTTTATCCAGTGCTAATACAATTCAATAATATTACAAGAGCTCTACTGGTAACCACTTAGCTTTCCAGGATCGATTCATAGTGCTGCTTTTCACCCTTAAAAAAACAGGACTCTATAAAACCTTAGGAACACTATTTCCATTCCAGCGCTATCAGTTCAGTTAACAATGCCCTATTGCAGGTGTAGTCATCAGAAGCGAGGATGCTTGCTACAAGCAGTGCTACCCTATTTGGTCCCCTCAACAGATAATTCCCCCCACCCCATCAAACACATGCAAGATCTAGTCAATCAGTGCTTTTGGCAGAGCTATAAATATTGTGATGTGTTTGGACATGTCTTGGGTTATAACTGGGGCAGCACTAGTTTGCCTTTTGCTCAATGCTTGTAGGGTGTGATATAACTGCTATGATTTATAGATAGGTTCTATTATAGCTGTGTAATTTATGTTCCTAGCTTTAAAGTCAAAATGTTGTGAATTGCCTTGGAAGTATTTGTATCCTCAAAAAGGGAATATACATGAGTAATGATGGAAGAACAACAACAACAACAACAACAACAACAACTTAAGGAACTTGTGTAAATGTATAAAGCCAAACACTTCACCACATGAAGCCAAATTCTACAGGACACAATTTAAGCACAATACACGGGCTGGAAATACAGAGTAGCTACAACAGAGGATCTAAGGCACAAATACTAGAATTCACTTTGCAAGACTCGAGCATACATTGCATCAAAAGATGGCATATTGCTTACCGTGTAAATGCCAACTCTACAAACAGCATATGAAAGCTGGATACATCCAGACATTTTCTAAAGAAATTGAAATACAATATTACCAAGTATTATTAGTGCTGGGGGAAGGGAAGAAATGAGAAATAGAAGTGTGCTTTTTTTCTTCTGAAACACAGGTTTATGCCACATGTTTTTTCCCATCGTAAGTTTAATCTTGGGAGGCTGCAGGAATTTTTTAATAACAGTGCACAAAGGTTGGCCAGAGTAACAGGCTCCAGTTCCTCCCACTGTACCACCATATTTGTGGTACATTGTGTGCCTATTCAAGTTTAAAACTGTATTTATCATCACAGGGTTTTGTGCCCATAAAAATATTTTAGCTTTCATGATTACATTTTGCAGTGAACCCCTGAGCACCTAAATACGAAAAAGTGACATAGAAATAAGTTGTCCACATTATTTTTTCATACAGCACTACTGAGGCAGGCTCATAAAAGCAGTTCATTCCAAGAAGTGTTATGTGAGTAGTTTGTCCCAAACAAAAAACATATATATGTACACATGCAGACATCATATGCCATTACGTTGCCTAGGAGGAGGAAAGGAATCTTAGATCAGAAGCTCAAAACAGACCTATACAGGGCTACTATATTCCTTGCTTATATGGCCTCATCCCCCCCCCCCCAATTCCTGTTAGAGCTCTGCTTCAAGTGGTCATATGAATGAAACAATATATTTCAGAAAGACATAAATGAGTTCTCTTTTTCATAACCTGGTTTGGCAACACCATGCATTTCTTAAAGATAGACCTGTTTTTAAGAAATGTCCCACTTTCAGGGACAGCAGAAAACTTTGGTGTCTTAAAAATATAAAATTTTCTCCTTCACAGTTTGAAAGTTTTACATTGAGATTTTATGTATGAGTGCAGGCCAGATAGGTGGGCACAGCACACAATACACTAAACCTGCACAGTGCATTGGTGATTCCATGATTTGTGCTACTAATTGCTTCCTTAGTAAATGTGAGAGATATCGCAGGCCCCAAAAATGGTTCCTTTTTGGTCCTGATTGACTGGTTCATTTTTTATCCTGATCGATCATGGAAGAACCGTATTTTGATCCATTTTGCCTGACTGACAGTTGACAAGGAGGAGGGGCAATATATATTGGTACACAAGAGCAGAGGATTACAGAATGAATTTGTGCCTTTGAAGTTGCAGCCCTACTTAGATTGTTAGCTCTTCTGCAGCAGGGAGTTAACCTTCTCTTCTGTTCCTGTGCGCTGAAAGCATTCAATAAATAATATCTCTTTCAGTTGTATGCATACCAAAACAAGCTGTCTGTTAACTGTGACAACAATCTGGCTAGCTAAAAAACAATGGGTTGTATGCAACTAATCTTTACTCAGAGTAAACCTACTGAAATTAATGACCCTTAGTCATGTTCATCCATTTCAGCTGGTCCATTCTGAATAAAACTTAGTTGAATACCACCCACCTACAGTTATGCTCTGGGTTTGTTTTTTTCTATAAGATATATGGTTTAGATGCAAAACTATAAAGCTGAACTTATACTGTACTTGCAAGACAGGAAAGTCCTATCTAGTACACTAGCTTACCTCCCTCTGTCTATATATTTCGATGTTAATTACTTTTTTGCTTTTTACATCATCTTTGATAGTGTGTAATTAAATAAGATATAATTAACAAACCGAAGTTACAAAATATAAGTTAAAATAAAACTTTTAGATTATATTGTGTACTGACAATGACTTTCCCGTCTTCCAAATGTAATTAAAAGTTGAGCTTTAAAGACTTGTATCTAGCATGCATCTGATTTTGGATGAAAAAAACCAGATTGTAACTGTATTAGGTTGTTCTAAAGCTACTATTAGCAATTGCTTTAGTTAGTTGGATTGTTTGCTTCACAGAAAACAACTTGCTTTTGGTGTGCATATTTCTGTTAAACAAGGTTTAAGAAAGAAAATGTAGCAAGTGTATGCAATACTGAGGTTTCTCCCAGCCCTCAATTTTCCAGTACAAGGAAATTTCAGCTAAATTTCAACATGATGAAGCTTAGTACGAGAAGTTTAGAGTCATTGTTTTAGTAGGGAAGCCAACACATACAACAAAGGTTATGTAACTTCAGTTTGAATTCTTATGCAGCACACAATTAATTTGCTTTTGACCTTTAGCGAATGCTACAATAATAAGGCTTTTCAGCTGCAAACAAAACCAAGATAAATACAAAAGGAGTGTAACTTAAATATAAAACTTACTGTGTATCTGTACAACACCCTTGTGAATAACAAGACTAGAAAATGTAATAAATATATTCAACCATCACATACAAAAGGGAAAGGTTAAGTTTGTAATTAGTTTTACAAGAGAGCTGAAAGAACAAGTACAAGCAAGACTGTAGCTTCTCTATAGTAACTCCTTAACACAAACTGAGGTGGAATCTACACATATTTAAAAATGCTGTGAAAATGTTGTTGTTGTTTAAAAAAAGGTTTTGAAAAGTACATTGAATTTTGCATAGCTCACTGTCGCCATCTAGTGTCACATTTGTATATTGCACTTTGCAACTCATTTAAAACGTTTTATTTGGAGCTGTATAGCTGAGTCCTGAGCAGTTTATTGCTTTCAGCAGCATTTTTGTAAAAATGAAAAAAAACCACACAGCTAAAAAATTATTAAAGCTGCTTCCCTCCAGAAATGAATTCAGCCTTATATAGAAAGTATTCCATATCTGACATAGGTCACTATCCTATCTTTTCTGCTAAAAGAAGCAGAAAAATCATTGTCTGCCAAGACGCTTGGCAATTTTCAAGTGATCCATGAGGAGAAGAGTTTGGAAACACCGATCCATCTCAATAAGTCACTTTGATCCTATGCTAATGTTCACTTCTGCGAGGAGTGATATAATTGACAAACATAAAAGTGAAAAGTCACTTGAATTCTGGTCAACGGGCACCTTTGCTTCCATTTGGGGTCTTTTCAGGAGACATTACTGTCCTATCCAGTCATCTGTAATCCTTCCTGCTCAAGACAGCATCGTTCTCCATACATAGCTCACAGATCAATAGCTAAGTGTGGCATGCCTATGTCCTGTGTCATGTACAATCCCGAGTGTAGTGGGGGGTGGAGGAGATGTCTCCTGGCAACTGTAGGACTTGCAAAAACCACTGTCTGGACCTCATATCCAAGGTATACTGTATATTTAGATCTAAAAAGATAATCCAGTATGACATGGGCCATTTCTATTTTATCTTGCTGCTTTTCCATTTTTATCATGCTGTTTTTACTATCCTAAGCATTTGTATTGTTATCTGCTCCACTAAGCCTTTGGGCTGAAGAGTGGACCATTACGCATAACAGAAAGTACCTTACATTGCACTACAAATCACCTGGAGATGTCCCATAGGAAGTAATTCAATATTGAAATAAATAATAATAGTAATATTCTTAAGCACTGATGAAGAACCAGTATTTTTAGTATCTGCTCTTACTTTAGCACAGTTAATAATAGATTGATTTGATACAGAGGGTCAGATTCCACTTCAAATACTTTAGATATACTGTTCACATAGATTATGAAATGGGTAAACAGGCCCATCTAACAATTTATCTGCAGCAAGTGGCTGCTATACCCATTAGCACAGTGGCTGAAACGGCTTAGAAATATCTAACTATATCCATAGGTGGGCTGACTCAATGATTGCACTCTCAATGCATATACTGTAAAAATGCATAAGAAAGCCCTGGGGGCTTTTTCAGTGTGAACTACGGCAATAGCAAACAGCTAATGTATGTGGGGGGGGCAGGAGAACTACGCATCACAATCCTAATTAAGAAACAAAGAGAAGTCATCATAGAAAAGAAATTATTTTTTTACTGTTCAGCAGGCAGATTTGCTATGGTCAATTTTCACAATGGTATGCTGAACCACTGCAGCTTATGGTTTTGGAAAGACACATTAAGAAAGCTGGCCAAATTTGCACAGGTATTATCAGTGAAACAATTAGACGTATCAGCAATTAAATACTACGGAAATATATATTTTTTAATGTTCCTCATATGGTAACCTCAGCTCCGCAGACTATATATGTAAGACAGGCCTCACCTATCAGAACAGACCAACTTTCAGGGCAGCATGGACTGTTCTCTAGCTTCCAACTGTAGCCTAGGTAAGAGCCACTTATCTTTTCTAGAGATATTACACACAGCAATCTACTGTGTCCAACAGAGGACAGATCTTAGGTAGTCTGAAAGCCATACAAATAAATGCTTATTGCTAAAAGTATTCCTGTGGATAAGGGGGTGTGAATTGCAGTTTTAGCCATGGATATTTATATTTTAATGTTTGTGTATTTTAAGCAGGTTATGAAGAAAGTGAGTGAAGACTATCAAAACTATTGCAAGAGATTCCTATGGGCCTATGATAAGAAAATTGAGAAAGGGTAGGATAAATGTATGGTTATGAAAAGTAAGCAGGGCAATCCTTTACCCACTATTATAATTAAGGAGCATCCAAATGTATACTGTATTTTTACATGTGTAACTGGAACATACAACACAGATTTCTAAAGTTACTTTTCTGAAACAGCAAATAATTAAAAGGTACCCTTTGCCACAGACTACAGCAAAGAATTGCAACAGGTTTCAATGAAAAACCATATTAATTCATAAAATATTGGGTGTGTTTGCGTGCCATGGCAAGCCATGGTTAATGGTTAACCATGATTACTCCGACTCCAGTTCTCCCCTAGAGCAGGTGGAAGAAACAAAACACAATCCTTGGCACACATCCAAACTAGGTGTTGTACTCTGTTGGGCTCCAAAATAACCACAATCTAAGGCCAATGTCTGCTCATGGCTCACCAACTGTGGCTTGTTTGGAGAAAAACAAACCAAAAGTCCAGTTTGGGGTGTAATAATGTTAAGCCAAGGGTTGTGTTTTGTTGTTCCCACTTGCTCCATAAGAGGAGCAAAGTGGGAGCAATCTGCTTAACCATGGCTTGCCATGATGTGAACAAAGCCAACAAAGTGTGGCCATGTGTCCTACTCTGGAGAGTCTAAATCTCTTGTGATTATAAGAAACTATAAAAAGGGGGAGGAGTGGCAAAACATAGCTGGCCACCCTAAGCTAAAAAAAAGTTCAACAACTTTGGTCTGCCCCAGGCTTGCTATGCTGCTGGGGAAAGCAGCAGAAAATGCTAGAGGTTTATGACCTTTATGATATTTTAAAAGTTACCTGGGTGGGGGGCTGTGTATAGCAGCAGTTCAACTAATTATGGATTACAAGGAATGAAAAGAGCCAGAAAATAACAAGAGTTTCAGCGGAGGGTGGAAATATGTTGTCTGGATGGCAAGTCTACCTGTGGCAGATTTACCACTGAGAAACAACAGAGGGGTTCTCCTGGAATACAAGATTCACAGATGACAAGTCTACACAGGCCTGGCACCATTCAGACACCAGATCTCCTAGAAATTGGAGACCTGTTTCCTGATTATAGTTACTTTTATTTTATTTTATTTTATTTTATATTTTAGGACTTGCATGCTCTAAACTTAAAACAAAAAGACAGGCTTTGAAATGGAATATTGTGCTGTGTGTCAGTTAGGATTTCTTAAGAAAAGGTTCAATAACCAGCCAAAGTTTTCAATGGTGGGCCATTTTTAAGCTTCATTTACTTACAGTTTACTGCAGTTTTCTACAAGGAGTTTACATGGTGAGCATGAAAGAGAAAACAAAACATTTGCACTCACAAGTTGTTTCAAGTTAAACATTCAAGACTGCCAGGCACCTTCATTTGATGCTTAATCAAAGCCTTGGAACAAGCAACAGGGAACTAAGTCATGATGCTATATTGTAACTATCCACACCAAGGAATGCTCTCAGAAATCATGCAGGAATAAATAAGCAATGTGTGTCCACAGGGAGCCAGTGAGAGACTGTTTCCCCTGCAAACATAAAACCTAAGTTATCACTTCACAGAACTGAAGCCGATGCTTGATTCAACAGTAGATAAATATTACTGTTCTATAATGTTACTTAAGTTCCAAAGTCCAACCTGAAGATTCCTCTTGCAACGTATCCCATTATAAAATAGCTCCACTTTAAAAAACAGAAACAAAACAAAAAAATATATACAATACATACGTATTTCTGTAAGCTTTTGATTTAATTTTACTTGCATAAAAGATAAAGATTTTTTATTGCAATTCCTAATCACACAGGGCTGCACTGATTTAAGAACAGCCACAGGGGTATATCAGTAATAAAGTAGCAGCAGTATTTTCGTATCAGTATGCATTTGACTTTGGCAATGTGGGCAAGAGTTCTTCACTGGGAAAACAGGCATCAATTGTGTCTGGCCATCATAGGGAATTTGCTCACATACCCTTAGCATTTCTTAAAATGGCCATAGGCATGAGAAGAAATACAAAGGTGGAAGTATGATCCTCTTTTACCACCTTCCCTCCAGCAAGATGTAGAAGAGTCTGAATGCAGGCTATAGCCAAAAGCAAACAAAAAACAGACAGGTCTCAAAAACATATTACAGTGGTACTTCTGGTTACGAACTTAATTCGTTCTGGAGGTCCGTTCTTAACCTGAAACTGTTCTAAACCTGAAGCACCACTTTAGCTAATGGGGCCTCCCACTGCTGCCACGCCACCGGAGCACGATTTCTGTTCTCATCCTGAAGCAAAGTTCTTAACCCGAGGTACTATTTCTGGGTTAGCGGAGTCTGTAACCTGAAGTGTATGTAACCTGAAGCATATGTAACCCGAGGTACCACCGTATAGCACATATGATTAAAGTGTTGTAATACACACCACAGATATACAGAAATGGCAGGAAATTACCAAAAACTCAAGGCGCAGCCATCAGGAAAATGTTGGCCATGCCCTAACAGGCATGCACACTAGCTTCTGTGGCAGACCTCTACACCAAAAATATCTTTCTGGTTTGATTGTACAAGTTTTTGAACATTGCTCTGCATAGGCACAGAAGCCAAATGTGTGAGTGCATAGAGACCAAGGACTGCTAAGTGTTGGAAACAAATTAGGTATCATTTAACTCCATGCTGAAAGCATGAAAATTGCACAGTTCAGGTGATCTCTCAATAATCCATGTCAACAACAGATGTGAAGAAGCTGGAGTTACCAAGAGTGACAACTGCCAAGGTGCACTGAACATACATACAGCCTGCTTCAAATGAACCCTGATTATCCTCTGTAAACTAATCCAGCTGTTAATTGGTATAGTAGTATATTGAACACAAATGAGACTCAGAGGTCCCCAGCTGAGAGCTCACCGGGTGTCCTTTGGCAAGGCAGCACACTCTCAAGCCTCATCTGCACTATAAATTTAAAGCATTATCAAACTACTTTAAACAGTCATGGCTCCCCCCCCCCAAAAAAAAATAATCTCTGAACTGTAGTTCACAGACCTACAATTCTCAAGAGTTGTTTAACCATCAGTATCTCTTCCCAGGGAACTCTTCCCTGACATCCAAAACAGGATAATCAATCAACATTATCATAAAAAGAAAATTATTTATGATACTCTGAAAATTATTATGTCTCTTCCAGCCTCCGCAGTGCGAAGCAGACATAACCAATCATTTCTATAAAAAGAGCTGAGGAAAAAGAAGGGGGGCAAAGAAACTCAATGAATACTACATGGAATTTATTTAATCTTATTTTCTGAGCTGTTGCTGAGTCTGCTTCTTCATATTTGTCATGTTTATCAAGGACTTATAAAAAATGAAGGTTTGTCAGAATTAAGACCTTCTCTACCCTTTTACATGTCAAATTGTCTCTTGATTTGATGTATTTCTAAACATGCGTCTGGGTCTTATATTCAAGAGGTGTGCTCTCTGTCTACAAATCAGGACTTTCTTGTTCTCAGTGTACAAAAATTATAATGATCCAATACTGTTTTATGATTATGATTATTTTATTAAATTGGTATGCCATCCTTCATCTGAAGATCACAAGATAGTTCACAACACAGAACTACAAAATGAACACACAAAATAACCAAAACAACATACACCAAATAACCCTCCCCCCACAAACATATTTAAAAGGACATTGATTATTTAATCAGTCAAAGGCCTGGTAATTGAGAAATGTTTTTACCTGCCACCTAAAGGTATGCAATGAAGGCACCAGACGGGCCTCCTTAGGGAGAGCATTCCACAAATGGGGGGCACCACACCAAAGGCCTGTTCTTGTGTTGCCACCCTCCGAACCTCTTGTGGAGGGGGCACACAAAGAAGGGTCTCGGTTTATGATTGCAGGGTCTAGTTTGGGTCTTATGGGGAAGGGTGGACCCTTGAGGTACTGCTGTCCTGAGCTTTACAGGTCAAAACCAGTACTTTGAATTAAGCCTGGAAACTGATTGGCAGCCAGTACAGTGGGGCCAGAAACAGTGATGTATGCCCAAACCATCTGGCCCTGGTAAGCAAACTGCCCACCAAATTCTGCACCAGCTGAAATTTCTAAACTGTCACCAGAGGCAGCCTCACATATACAGTGTGTTAAGGTAATCTAACCTAAAGGTTACCAGACCACAGACAACAAGTTAGGTTATCTTTGTCCAGATAAGGGTGCAGCTGGGCCACCAGCCAAAGCTGATGGAAAGCACTCCATGCCACCAAGGCAACCTGAGCCTCAAGCAACAGTTATGGATCCAGGAGTACCCCCAAACTATGCTACTCTCATTTTCCCATCTCCTGCCCTCTTCAGAAAAGTCCTCTATCAAAAGTGTATCTGCAGTTCTCCAATTTTCCTAACTACAAACATGTAGCAAGCTTGCTGCAACCCCTCCACCACTCCCAAGGCAGATCACCAGTACTTTTAAAGAATTTGAACAAGGATGGAGAAAGCTTTGCCTGCAGATTTATTTTGAAGCTTTAAAATACATAGGAGCCCTGCAAAAAGACCAAACTTGATAGCTGGGAAGCTTTTATCAGGAGTGTGACCTGTTGACATATATATAATCACAAGAATAGTATATGCGTATGAGCATGTAAAACATTCCAGACCTATCACACACCTTTTATCAGCACAACTTGCAGCTTAAAAATACTCATCTTACTTTGTCAACAATGTTGAATTGTGGTTAAATCACTCTATAATACCAACCTAAGATCAACACTGAATATAGTCATTCTGCCATATTAACAGCATCTTTGCACACTGTATGCCACGTGTGAGAAGTTTTTGAAAATTACATTGTTGTAGGGCATTCCCACTCTTCCTATTCTCAGGTGTTGTTATTTTGATAGAAAGTTTCTGTTATTTAATAAATATGCCTTACTATTTTCAATCTTTCTACTTTCATGGAACCATTTCCATGTTAACCAGCTTACAAAGGGGAAGGCTATTGCTCCTAGAGCAAATATTTCAGGCTTGAAGGATCTATTTAAGAAAGAAACAAAAATCAAGAGTTTCAGGGCCAACTGCCTAAAGCATGGGTAGGCAAACTAAGGCCCGGGGGCCATATTCAGCCCAATTGCCTTCTAAATCCGGCCTGCAGATTCCCCTCCCAAAACTTCAAGCCTTTTTTAAAAAATCAGCGTGTTTTTACATGAGTAGAATGTGTGCTTTTATTTAAAATACATCTTTGGGTTATTTGTGGGGCGGGGCCTGGGAATTCGTTCATATTTCTTTTCCAAAACATAGCCTGCCCCCCCCCCAAAAAAAAGGTCTGAGGGACAGTGGTCTGGCCCCCTGCCGAAAAAGTTTGCTGACCCCTGGCCTAAAGCAAGTCATAAGCCTGGTTTTTATTTGCCACTTTTCTCTGTTTTATGGCTTTATTAGAGATATATTTTTGTTCTTGCATTATTGAGGGTTGACTAGGAATCAAATTTACATTAGTGAGTGTAGGGAGGGGGGCTTCTCCATCAGCCTCCTTTTCCCCTCCCAAAACTTCAAGCCTTTTAGAGCTCAGGGGATTCTCCTCCATGACTCTAATCTTGCTGTTTGCTTCCTCTTCCATGAAATCAACATATCTGATGGCAGTATGAGGTAGATGTCACCATCACCATGGTGACAGAGCTGGAGTCCAGGGCTACTCTGCACTCACCCCAGGCACAACGATGAGTGATCCCTCATAGCCAGGGGAACAAAATCAACACTTGCCCTGTCATCTGCCCCCACAAGGATACAAGACTAGCCATGAACTCAGGCATCTCTCTCTTCCTTGTGCTCCACCTCAAAACAGTGATCGACTGTAGGGTCTAATTACCAATTGATGTTAACAATATGATTAGCATTTACAACATGTCCTTTTTAACAATTAAAAGCCAGGTCCAGTGGTGGGGGAGTATCTGGATTGCAGCATCCAGGAGACGAGTGCTAAAGTTCACCCTCTGCAGCAGAGCTTTCCAAACTTTTCATGTCAGTGACACACGTTTTAGACATGCATCATTTCGTGACACAGTAATTCAGTTTTACTAGCAAACTGGAGGTTAGACTAACCCCTTTCCAGCCCAGGGAGGAGTGTGAGGAGCGTTTGCATGACACACCTACACACTGCAGCCAACACACTAACATCACGACACACACTTTGGAAAGCTCTGCTCTACAGTCACAATCTTTGTGAAATCCCCCCCCCACACACACACACACATAAACACACACATACCAATATGAGTTTTCTTTCAAAAGCTAACTGCAATATTTGGGGAAGAAATCACTTCATTGCCATCACAAGTAAATGGACCCTGTGACACACAGGGTGACACACTGGCCCTCACCATCATCTGCCAGCTGAGATTATATGCTATAACATATCCAACACTTCCCAAATACTGATTATTTTAGGGGGAAATTGGCAGCAGTAGCCAAGGAATGTTTCAGGGATACTTGGCTGCTGTTACCAACTACTATTATTCCTACTGAAGAATACTTGATCAGCTTCCAAGGGAACCTCGGATTCCCTTCAGAGACCATTTGAAAGCCACTTCTCTAAATTATTCTAGATACAAACATAGCTAAATACAGTTTTATAGACAAACTTATATTGGAAGCTGTAAATCATTCATGCAATTATAAGTTTCTTGATTTTGAAGCCCAACTACTAGCACAGATTTATCCACGAAGCTTTCTAGACAGCTTTTTAAAACAAAAATGAGGCAATTTACATGGCCTAGGCAACCAACATTTTAGAAGTGTTGGTCATCCATCACTAGATATGTCCAACATTAGCTTTATTGCAACCTGATTCTATGGAGTTAGGTCCACCAAAGCCACGGCCTGCTGAACATGCAACGGGCTGAATCTGCCATTTTGAAAAAGATGGCAAACCTGTATCATTAAGAAAAATATGTACATGCACACGTTATGATTATTGTTCTGATTTTAGTTTTGTTTAAGAGGTTGGGGGTTTCGTTTTTTTGGCAAGAAGTGGGAAAAGAAATCATATTAAAGTTCCAAACTCTATTCTTCTGTCTTTCCTTTCATACATAGCAAATCAAGCAGACTACCAACCCGTAATAACTAGACATGTCAAAAAGTAGGGATTTGAAATTCTAGTCTCACATTTCCTAAAAGGTATCATAAATATAATAGGGTACCATCCTTTGGGTGAGTTACGGCAGAAAAAGAACTGATACAGGTACATCTTAAGAACAGCAAGAGCAGGTGCTGAAAACATTTTAAAAGAAAGAAAAGCAAGTATGTCATATTTTCACAACGCACACCATTAGCAAACAGTGAGGCTGCATGCAGTAAGACAGCAGAAGGGAAGAGCAAGAAGCTGAGAAATAGGTCAGTCTGAGCTCAGCTAAGAGCATTTTGTAAATTTCCCACATACATGAGCCTATTTCAAAATCAATTAAATATACTAAGTGTTCAACAGAGTTCTGCAAAAATCATGCATTTCAATGTTTCCTTCAAAAACACATGAGAGACAGATTTATCTAGATACAAGTTTCCAGAAAATCACTTGAGAAATCTCCAGGTTTCCAGGGAGCTGCAGCATGCTTGCTCTTGGAACATTCAAGTTCATTACTAGTGGTCCATTAACTAAGCTCTTAAAAACAAACATACCATCTCGTTAAACATCTTCTTTCCCAGCATAAAGACTGAACACAAATGTTTTGGAGACAAATGAATCCTTTACACATAAATATAATGTGCAAACTTTCTCAGACCTCACCATTTTATTCTTTTTCAGCAGTAAACTGTTCGTTTTTGTTTTCATTTTAGGGAGATGCAGTAAGGTAGGCTAACCAAAAAGCTATAGAAATCTATTTCGGTCAAATACTGCTCCCATTTTAAGCAATAAAGAGTCTTGCCGAACCTTAAACACAAACCAATTTATTATGACATAAGCTTTCACAGACTACAGTTCACTTCATGAACTAAGATCCTAAGTTACAGGTGAGGTTGGTGTGTCTTAGTGTGTGTGTGTGTGTGTGTGTGTGTGTGTGTGTGTGAGTGTGAGAGAGAGAGAGAGAGAGAGAGAGAGAGAGAGAAAGAAAGAAAGAAAGAAAGAAAGAAAGAAAGAAAGAAAGAAAGAAAGAAAGAGGTTAGAGGTACCGTATTTTTTGCTCTATAAAACTCACTTTTCCCCTCCTAAAAAGTAAGGGGAAATGTGTGTGCATCTTATGGAGCGAATGAAGGCTGCACAGCTATCCCAGAAGCCAGAACAGCAAGAGGGATTGCTGCTTTCACTGCGCAGTGATCCCTCTTGCTGTTCTGGCTTCTGAGATCCAGAATATTTTTTTTCTTGTTTTCCTCCTCCAAAAACTAGGTGCGTCCTGTGGTCTGGTGCATCTTATAAAGCAAAAAATATGGTAAATGAAATGTGGGATAGTACTGAAAGTGATAATTTTGTGATCATTCACAAAACAGTCATTGGTGATCAATGACTGGTAAGCCAATCAAAACAGGTAGCATTAATTTTTAAAAAACACACACCTTTGACAAGCTCAGTCCAAAATTGATAGAACTGAAACTCCTGGTGAACTGTGAATGAGCTTTTTCACATTCCAGTTTCTCTTTGAAGTTTCTTTGTTCAAAGATTGGTACTTCTAAGGTCAGTTACAGAGTATTCCAGATGCCGAAGTCTCCCCCACCCCCACCCCACCTTGGTTTCTTAACATTGTCATTTCTGATGACAGATTTCTGTCTCTTTATTCCTTTGTACAAAGACTGGTTTGTTTGCCAAGAAGAGCATTGCTGGCAGAGGGTGGCATGCCTCATATTGCAAGACGAGCAGGTGAATGAATCCCTAATGTTGTAAATGACATTGTTATGTCCTGTAATAGTGTTGCCACAGTTGGCAAACATGTCGGCCAATAAATAGAGACTAATTTCTTTGTTTGTATTTCTGTTTTGTCAACTGCCATTACTGCTGAATAACTGTTTTAGGTTGGTGAGCTCTCTGGAAGCAAGCCCTGCAAGAGGTTAGTGCCATTGCCCAGTATGTGTTGTAGATTAGTAACAATGCAGAACATCATAACAAAAAACTTCAAGGAGATCATGAAAGTGCCAAATTACAATAAGTACATAAGAGGAGGATCCTGGATCAGGCTGATAGCACATCTAGCGCAGCATCCTGTTCTCACAGTGATCAACCAGATGCCCGTGGGAAACATATAAGGAAGATCTGAGCAAAACGGCACTCCCTTCTTGTGATTTTCAGCAACTGGTATTCAGAACCATTACTGCTAACAGCTCATGGCTAGTTACCTTCCACAAGCCTCTCCTCCATGTTTTAAAGCTATCTAGGTTGGGGTCATCACTGGCTTCTGTAGGAACAAGCACCATAGTTTAACTATGTGTTGTATGAAGAAGTACTTTCTTCTACCTGTCCTGAATGGCAAATGCAGTTCAATGTAAACAAGTGTAAAGTGATGCATGTGGGAGGGGGGGGGCATTAATTTCACATATCCACTTATGCCAGGGTCTAAACTGGCAGTGAAGGACCCCTGGTCTCATTCCTAGTCCTTCACTACTCAGTTTGGAGAGGTCCTTTTGGAAATCTTTGTGATCTTTTGTTTTAACTACTCTGAACAATTTCACTGCTCACTTCTAACTCTAGATTGTTTATGAACAAGATGAAAGCTTTTTGAAAATACACTATGTCAACCTCTATCTAAATGCTTCTTGACACTGTCAAAGAACTTGAATAGATTTGTGATATAGGATTTTCCCTTGCTAAAGCAATGCTGGTTCTGCTTCAATAAGGCTTACTCTTCTATATGCTTGGTTATTTTATCTTTATAAATACTTTCCACCAGTTTTAATGGGACAGATGTTAACTGGCCTGTAATTTCCAGGATCCTCCCCGGTTCCCTTTCAAAAAATTGGTGTTGCATTGGCTGTTTTCTGATCCTCAGGTATGGAGGCTGATATATGAGACAAGTTACATATTTTTGTGAGAAGATCAATTTCACATTTAAGTTCTTTGCAAACTCTTGGGTGGATTCCATCTCCTGTGAATTGAATTGGGACAAAGTAGTTGTATTTTTATTAGCGTTAATTGCGTATTTTTATTATGTGTTCATTGGTATACAAATACCAGGATATTATTCACCAGCTACAGTTTTGTTAATTACATAATTATCGCTGTATCTGGACTTTCTACATCTCATTTCCTTCTGAGCTCACAATTACAATTCTGCCCCTCCTCTCAAATATGTTACTATATACCTGTAACTCAGCATAACACTTCATACATCTGGTGATATGGGCTGTTGCCCACAAAAGCTTACACCATACTATATTTGTTAGCCTTTTAAGGTAACTCTTATTTAAAAGCAGGCCCCCACCCACCCAAAAAAATATTTTTGGTCTCACAAACAGAAGCACATTCCACCTCAAAATATCAAAAAGTAAAAAAATTCTAACTCCTGCTAGGATAATTAAACCAATCTTACACATAGATTTTATGGGCCAATTTATTCACACAGGCCTTTCCTATGAGGATTTGACAATTTGAGAACTCAAGCAGTGAAATTTCAAGAAACTATAATGTAAGTTTCACAGGTGCAGTCTGCACAAATGTTGGTCACATAAGTTGGCATCTCTTCATATATTCCTTTACTTCTCAACCACTTTATAAGAATCTGAAACCAAGGAGACATAGCAATTCACACCTCTTCCATGGAGCAGCATATCAGAACACTAACACTTTATGACTAAATAGCTTATAATTTACTTTAATTACTTGCAAGCGAGTGTTAACCATTAAGTGGCAAGATATATTCTGAAATGCAAAGAAGTGAGTTGTTTGAAAAGCACAGGAAAACATCACTGCTTATTTATACTCCAGAGTCATAAATCCAGCAACAGAAAGTACATCAACACACAAGCAAACCAAACCATGTGTGTTTGTTTACTACCAGTTAGCTAAACTTTGTTTTGTTTTACTTTAGATTTGAAAAATCATCCAAGCAAACACGTTACTGTAAAGTTCTTATTTCATATGTAACCGCAATTCGGATTTGTAGTTGCCAGTGTTTTCATGAACCTGAAAAGTCATTCAACCTTGGAGCAAACACCCGAGATAAAATCTCTTTTTGTACAAATAAGGGCAACAGTCATTAAAGACTGCTAAGTGTTACTGCTGAATACCAAACTAGTCAGGTAAAGAACTACAAATGCCCAGTTCCAGTTTGATGCATTCAAGCGTTCCCTCTGTTTATACATTTAGGAGGAAAATTAGTGACAGAGGTCAGGCGTTTAGAAGTCTAATAACCAAATGAGTGGGACTATAGTCCTCTTTAGGAAAACCACTCTTGCTCACTGGCCTTTAATAGTTTTAAGTCTGATAAAAAAAAAAAAACAACACCTGGAGCCTGAGGAATGCAATTTCCTAATCGAGAGCTCACAAGACACAATAGGGAAAGCCTCTTCCCATCACCCTACCCTGTCAACAATAGAGATAGAGAGAGAAACTCAGGTTTGTTTGTGAAACTGATGCTAAAAGGACCTTCACAGAACCACAAAGTTTCACTTATTCAAAAAGCACAAACAATTCTCTGTTAAATCCAAGAGACCTTTTATCATGTGCTGTCACCATGAAGCATTAAAAAAAGAAGAAGCATGTGCTGTCACCATGAACCATTATTTAAAAAAAAAAAGCATACAGATATCAAGACATAGGAACGTGCATAATCGGAAACAAACTAGAAATGTATTGGGAAGGGCGATTTCATTCAGTTTAAGTCAAGTACCTACCAGATAATCCATGAACTAGGGTAACAACTGGGATTAGGCGTTAATAGGTCACAGAGTAGCCTGCTTCTTATCAAGCAGTCTCAAGGTGGGTGAAAACGTCTGGAGACTGGTAAGAATTGGCTGTCGTCTCAGCGGCTCCTAAGGAAGGAAAAATCTCAGGGACTACGGTACGGAGTTGCCGTCGCTGTGAGGAAGCTTCCCGGGGGGCGGAAATCAGGGAGATCTCGGTCAGCGGTCTCAGTAACTGGATGGGCAAGGACTGGATCTCCGAGGCTGCCAATGTACCGCTGCTCGCCCTGCACCGTCTCTGCCCACGCGAACCCGGCACGCTTCGCTCTTCGCTCAGCCTCAGCGAGCAAGCACTCAGCAACGCTAGCAGCGCTGCTTTTGCAGCCAGACCCAGCAGACAACTGAGAAGCAAAACACGAGCCCAGCCCAACCAGGCGCCCGTGCAACCCGCTGCAGCGCCCGATGTTTCAGGAACAGGGAGAGTTTCCCCCTGTAGCGTCACTGTCAGCTGATCATACACGTGAGGCGAAGAAAGGAGGCTCTTAAAGGGACACACATGCTTTCCCAGCCTCCCTACTTGGTTGGGGCGTGGGGGAACTCAAGGCAGATAGGAGGAGCGGGGGAACTTGAAGGGGGAGATCGGGATGTGGGAGGGAGGGAGGCGGTCGAAGGGGGCAAGCTGTGCGTCAAAGGGACGCACAGGGGAGTTGACGGGAGGAAGGCACGAGAAAAGCGGCAGGAGGGCAGAGGGGAGGAATGAATGGGAGGGCGGCAATGCAATAGGAGCGGCGAGGAAAGGGGGTCGGGGAGGATGCAGGTTTCAAAGCTGGGCCGGTACAGACCAGGAAAGGGGAACCTGTGACCCAGATGTCATCAGTCCCAGCCAACATGGCAAGTGGTCAGGGTTGATGGGAATTGTAGTTCAGCAGCATCTCGAGGTCCACAGGTTCCTGATCTTTGGCACAGACTTTGCAATACCACGAGTGGTTTAGAACAGGAAGAGGGGCATGGAAGAGGGACTTAGAAAGGGATGGAAGATGCTGTGAGGTAAGCTGGTCGAAGAGGAAGGCATGATAGACTACAGGAGGGAGGGAGGACAGTCCTATGAATGTTTACTCCAAATTACGCTCAACTGAAATGAACGTGCATGGGATACGGCTGTATGGTATCAGTAAAAACTGATAAGAGCTTACTTCTGAGTTTATTTTAATTATACACACACACACTTAGGCAGTGCACTGCATGGAGGACCAGGAGAGCGAATAGCAAGTGGGAAACCCGTTTTACATTCTGCATCCTCTTCCTCCGCTAGTTAACCGGCATCATAAACAGTACTTTCTCCCCTTTTTTTCTTTGTTTTGAAAGAGACTACATTGGAGGGTGATAGACTGACTTCTTGTCACTTCTCTCCACCCCACCACAAGATGCGCAGGGATTTAGCAGCTTGGGGTGGGGCAGGAACCAGAGCTGCTGCCAGACCAGGACCCAGTGATGAATTGGAAGCAAGGCAGTTGGATTATATACAAGAAAACTGAAAGCTGCACCTCAAATCTCCTGCAGCGCTGCTGTTGGAGTCCTCCCCAAAATTACATTACCTATCAAAAGCACTCATCACTCGTCATCAATCCCCTGCTTGTGGCAGCAGATCCCTGCAGCAGATCCAAACTGTCTGTCTTGTAACTTTTTTACACCAATACATTTTGTATAAAGTCTTGCTCTCTCTGGGAATGGAACCTTACCTATTCTCCCTAAATGTGCGTAAGATCTGGAGTAAGAAAGCTCATGACCTCTCATTGCTGCTTCCTTTCGTTTTTGAAACTACTTCCCAATCACAACTACAGTAAAATCCTGAATATCTGAGTTGTTTTCCATTGAGTAGCATAAGAACGTAAGAGCCCTGCTGGATCAAGCCAATAGCCCATTTAGTCCAACATCTTGTTCTCACAGTGGCCAACCAGGTGAACCTGAGTGCAACAACACTCTGCCCATCTGCAATTCCCAGCAACTGGTGTTGACATTGTAACCCTATTCTCTACTTCTCCACCAGGGAAGACCAGCAGAAAAGGCTTAAAAACAAAACACATTGGATGTTTCACTCTTGCCTTCTCATTGGTCTAATTCAGGGGTCAGCAACCTTTTTCAGCCGTGGGCTGGTCCATCGTCCCTCAGACCATGTGGTGGGCTGGACTATTTTTTTGGGGGGGGGGATGAACAAATTCCTATGAAACACAGATAACCCAGAGATGCATTTTAAATAAAAGGACACATTCTACTCATGTAAAAACACACTGATTCCTGGACCGTCCATGGGCCAGATTGAGAAGGTGATTGGGTCGCATCTGGCCCACGGGCCTTAGGTTGCCTACCCCTGGTCTAATTGGTGAGGTCTGCTTTTCCTAAACTCCAAAAGTTTCTTGCAAAAAAAAAAACACCTTAAGAAAAATTGCATTCTTATTTATTGCATAGTACCTGCATTTTGCCTCATGTCACAAGTTCTACAAACACTAGATAGTCTCTGAAAAATGAAGGCTGGGCTATGGATTACAATTCATGTGGGGAGCACTCCTTGCAGAAGCCCAGGGCTGGTGGCACTGAAGAAGCCCCAAGGTCACAACAGGCAACCCTCTGCCTGCTTAATCATCTTCTCAGTAAAGTCTTGCTAAGTAGGCTGAAGACAATACTTTCCACCATCAATTACATAATGCATAAGTAGGGTCTCTCTTGCTAAGATCAGCAGCAATTAGATAGGCACAGACGTTAATTGCTTGCCTCAAGTTCTGTAGGTCCTTAATTTGCAGCTGCTAATTTGAGTATTTTAACACTGCATTTAGTGGTATGTGGAAGAATACATGATTGGCCCTTTGCTGCATAGTCAGTATTATGCATGGTGGTGGTGGTGGGTTGTTGGTTTTTTTAAGTGCTATTCAGTGTGCAATGTTTTTAAAGCAGCAATGTACATGAATAGCAGCACAAAAAGTACATAATTGTTTAAAACACACACCCAGAGTTAAGCAATTCTACATTACTGCCTTTTTAAAATGTGCACTTGGCCTGTAAAAGTGCAGGGAAGGGCTCCCTTCATATAGATGAGACTGCCTTATATTGTTAACTTGTCCATAAAATCAAGAATTGTTCATTTTCCAGGGTTTCCAGTGGGGATCTTTCCCAGTCCTGCTGGCCCGGCTCCTTAACGAAAGGTGCCAGAGAATACACCTGGAACCTTATACATCCAAGGCATGCATCAACTACAAATCTGTGTATGCACAAAGACACAAAAAATTATCAGAAGTGTAAAATTATGCAGTATAATTTGAGGACTGACTGTCTTCAGATGTGCCTGCCCATACGCTAAGAACTTCAGCTGAGGCCCTTCTTCAGACAGTCCCACAATATTAGGTGTGGTGTGGCTACCAAGAAGACATAGGACTGCACTTGAACCACAGCTGTTGTTTACAGAAGTAACTTGGACAGGCTTGCCACAGCAGTTAGTTAGGATACTTGAGAGCAGCAAAGTATTAAAGAAAGCTTTACACGTGTGTTTCAATGTGTTCTAACATGCAAGAATAGTAAAGGAATAATTTCCATAAAATGGAATATGTCATGGTACAAGGGCAAATACAGGAAGATAACAACAACATTATTATTTATACAGTGGTATCTCACTTTGTGAACAGTCCTGTTAACGAACTATTCGGTTTACGAACTCCGCAAAACCGGAATTAGTGCTCTGGTTTGTGAACTTTACCTCAGTCTACAAACAGAAGCTGAACGGTGGAAGGGCACCGGCAGTGGGAGGCCTCATTAGGGAAAGCGTGCCTCAGTTTAAGAATGGATTTGGTTTAAGAACGGACTTCTAGAACGGATTAAGTTCGCAAACTGAGGTACCACTGTATTCCGCTCATCTGGCTGGGTTTCCCCAGCCGCTCTGGACAGCTTTACAGCATATCTAAAAATATCATAAAAACATCAAGCGTTAAAAACCTCCCAATACAGGGCTGCCTTCAGATGTCTTCTAAAAGTTGTGCAATTCTTTTAACTTCTTGACATCTGAAGGGAGGACGTTCCACAGGGAGGGTGCCACTACCAAGAAGGCCCTCTGCCTTAACCTCTCCTTTTCTCCTCGGAATTAGTGCTCAGTTTCTGAAAGGTACTAGAGCCAAAATTGGCACTAAAATCACTTAACTGCTTTAGAAACTCTTTAATCTCAGGTGTGGGGCAAGTTTGGGGTACCTATTAGTATTTTATACATGCCTCACATCATTATCATGTTCCAGGGCTGAGCATTAGCCTTAAAATACATGTTTGGGAGATAAGCTCTGGTGATGCTGCCTCAGACTAAGTCAAACAGATCCCATCCACACAAGGATCTCCACATAACTTTCCTGGCTTTGTACACCCCCCTTTTATCTGAGGCAGGGTATGGCGGAAAGAACAGAAAAGTGGAAAAAAAGGAAGCTGGAAAGCATTTTCATTTCAAACTACCCTCCTCCCTGTCCACATTTCCTGGAGTGATTGTTTGGCTTTAATAACAGAATAACAGCAGGAAATGTAAAAAACAAAACAGGGTTCAATAAATAGAGGCCAAAATATATGAGAGGCTCAGATTTTATACTCAGCCATAGCAAGTGAATAATGATTAATTCTAGCATTGAAGAACAGCTCATACAAAATAAACCCCAGTGTTTTAAGAAAGAGTAAGTGCAAGTTGCTATTATTACTGCATTGTTTGCTGTAGTTACCAGGGGCAGTCGGTCTGCACACTAGTCAAATTAATCAAACTCTGTTATTGCTCAACAAACTGGGGAAAAGTTTTAGTCCCATGAATGTCTAAATTGTTGGTTCAGGCTTTATCATTAGCAGGTCATTTGATTGGTGACCCTTAAGTTTACCATTTCAACTGAGAAATTGGAAATGCAGATACAGCTGTGATCCTCATGGAGATTGGGATGGCATGCAACAATATTATGAAGAAACATTAGAAATGCAGGACTCAAATACTTGTAAAGGTGTTGTTGGTTGTTATGCTGACTGAGTCAGCAAACCTCATCTCCCACTTTTATACCTTTCCTAAGTGTTAGAGTGGAATTCCAGCAAGTGCTCAAATAGCTTTTTATTGCTTAAGAGTCTGTAATATTCATAATACATCATTTTCACCCACTTTCGTTTCTGATAAGATACTAGAGAATGAAATATGTACTATAAATGGATAATTTCTTTCAATTTGATACTCCAGAAATATAAATCAGTTCCTTTTTTCTACACTAGGAAAAAGAAACTCTGTTCCTAAACCTCACTACCTTGCGGCTATACTCATTTGTGACAAAGGCTTTGGGAGTAAACACAGAGGAAAAATCTGTACCTGCTGTCTTGTAGGACATCTTCAGGAAAGGAAAAGGCTAAGGAATAAACCTAGTGCTTTTTTCAGGGGGTACTCAAGAGTACACAGTCCCAGCACCTCTCTCTTTTTTGGTTAAAAAGTGTGGCACTTACTGTAACAACTTCATGGTGAGTATCAGTAAAATCTGGAGTGAAGTCCTAAGATGGTTGAATATTGTCTTGTACGCCTCCTTCTGGCAACTCCTGCAGCCTAGCTGGTGCCACATCATTGAGGTCTTGTCATCTAGGCAGCCCAGGACCTCTGTACATACTACCCAGGCTTGCATCCCAGAAAGGTCACTTTGGTGCTGCTAATGCAACAAAAACAATTCAGGAGACAGCAGTTATGAGTTACTAGACTTTTCAGTCACAACAGGTGCTGTGATTATCCAGTGGTTTCACTTCACCCCTGGTGGATGGACGCCAACACAATATTTGTAGAATGTTCTTTGGAGTCAGGCCACTGAACCTGATCTAGGCATCTGGGTTTTCTCTGAGAGCAATTCTGAGACAACAACACTGAGACAAAAAAAATCTGCTTCCAGTAGTTAAATGCCTAACAAAGTGTATAAATTCAAATCACTTGATGAAAGTATTTGAAAGTATTTATTTATACATCAAGCTTGCCTCCTATACACATTTTCGACATATTGTGAAAAAAGAAAACAGATTAAGCAACTGTATGTCAAGCTAAGAATGCTGCTAGTCAAGTTCAACTTCCTCTCATCTATGACACTGGATGCATATGATACATTCATAATGTCTGTGTTGTAAGCAGATTTCATTTGCAGTAGATGTTCCTTAGGACACCTCCCTAATGGCCAATTCACATAATCAGGGTTTAAAAAAGAAGAAACTAGGTCAATGTGGAATGACTTTCAGTTATATCTTAAGCTGAATCTTCATTCCTTGTCCAAAATATGGCATGTATGCACAATACACACACGGCAGAATGAGGTGATATAAATATTTTTCCAGGACATTGTGATTTGCAATCTAAATCACTGCTGAAACATTAATAAAATGGGCAATATACCAACAAGTTATGTGTTCTTCACAACTGATTGCATTAATGAAATCAGAATCCATGCCCACTTTGAATTGTTGCACATACATGTTAGGCACATTTAAACCTATTTATTTCAATGGTTTTAAATATGTTTAACCATGCTGGATAGTGGCAAGCATCTTTTCCCCCTGTTAGTAACAGAAACACCATTTCCTCAATTTCCCACCTTCATCTATCTGTCCTCATTGATGCTTCAGAAATGTATGAATATGTTATTACCATATTTAATGTCTGCAATATTTTATTTATGAATAACATGTTCATTCTACCCTTCCCCCAAGAATGCTCTGGATAGTACACCTTGTTCTCCCCTTTGCCTTATCCACCCACCCTGATTTTGTCTTCACAACAATCCTGTCAAGGTTGCTCAGGCTGAGATATACTTATGGTCACAGTCACGGTCACAGTGAGGACAAGGGCTGAAGATGGATTTGAACTAGTCCAACATTCTAACATAATATAATAATTCCAGCATCCATTCTCAGGCTAAGTAGCAACTCTAAATTAAAACACAGCTGGAACTGAGTCTACAGACCTTCCATTGTTTAGCCTAGCTTTGTATTGTTCCTTTCCAGGAACACTACTTTGCAGTCTAAATATTCTCATTTGCATTGCTGCTTATCTGAGTTATATTGCTTCAGTTGATATCAATTAAGTAAAATCAGAGTACTTTAGCCAACGTTTGTTCCATTAGTCAAAATTCTGTGGCAAAGATAATGGGTTGTATTCATATTTCTCCCTCTGTCAATGAAGGGCACTTTCCATGTGTAAATAAAACTCCAAGCTAGCAGAGCCTCTCAGTCTGCTTACTGGACTCACTAGTGGGAAGGAAGAGGAAGCAATTTTCAGCAATCCCCCACTTCCCTCTGCTGTATTCTGCTGTACTCTGTACCACCTACCACACTTTCCCAGATGATCCAACAATCCTCCAGAGCAGATTTGGGCGGGGGGGGGGTATGGAACTATTCCTGCAGGAGCATCCAGTTAGTGGAGTACCATTGATTAGGACACATTGGCTATATCATGATACCAAGTTGAAATTGTCGGCATCCCAGTTGTGACACCTCACTCACTAGAACTCATCATTTGGGCAATTATTTCTCCTAGCTTCTCAGTGTCAGTGTCAGGGGGAAGGACAAAAGGAATCCTTGAAAACTAGTTGATAAAAGGACTACTGTAACATTTTAAATTTTTGTTGCATTATGTAAAGTCTTTTAATTCATGGTGTGTTCTGAAAGCAACAAGCAGAATACAGCCCTAGGCAAAACAAGAACAGCAGACAACTGTGGCATCTAGGTGAGTTATGGGTGTTAACGAGGCACAGTGCATTCAATTATAGGCAAGAAACTAGGAAGTATGGTTTGTTCCTCTACTCTCAAGGTAACAGGAGCTTTTAATTGTGGGACAATATTTTGTAAGTTGCTACTTTCTACTGTAGCAGAAGCAAAGGCCACATTGAGAAAATTATCTCATTAATTTAATACTCTGAAGAGTCATGTCTGGATATTAATTTAGTTTAATAGCTCAACTAGAGCCCCTCTCATTCAGGAATTTTCTTTTCTCTTTATGGAAAATGTGTGCATGCATGCAGCAGTTCTCAATTTGTGTGCATGTGATGTCTTCCTTCCTATATTACAGTAAGCCCCTGAGGGCATTACGGTACATGTTTGTGCATGCAAAGCTCACTTCCAAACATGCACTAGAGTTGCTGGACTGTGACCTCAGCATCTTAGTGTATTTTTCCTTTTTTCTATGAAAAGGTATTTTTACTTTGGATTTACTCACATTTGGACTAGAACAACCTACTAACTGAAACAAAAGTTATAAAATCAATAATATATCATATAAGATTTTAACCATGGCCAATAATAAATTTAAATAAATATATATCATGGTATAAATGTCATTAACCATAACCATTTTTTACCTGTCATATACAAATTAGATTTCTGATTTATTCTCCAGAAAAAGCATAATACACTTTAGTTAAGGAAGGAATGAGATCAGGCAAAGAACATTAAGAGTGGAAGATTTTCAGTGTTGGAAACGTATTAAAGCCAAGAGGGTGAAGTGAACTTAAATGGAACCTTGGGGAACACCAACAAAAAGTAGAAAATAGAAACATAGAACCATTAACAGAAACTTAAACAATTGGTGAAAAAGAGCATGATCCATTAAAAGCAGAAGAGAGATCTCAAGAAGAGAAAAACAGGGGGAGAAAGAGACTTAGCACAGAGTAGATAAATTGGGAACTGGGCAAGAGCAATTCTGAATGAATGAACAGATCAAAAATCAGACTGATGCAAATTAATGAGAAAACAGTGGCAAATTTAGGAGTCAAGAGAGCAAGCTTGCCTCAGGAATGGCATATATTAGGCCTACCCCAATCTGCTCTTCCACTACAAACTGTGAGTGACAAAGTGTCGCTATTCTAGAGTGGTGAAATGGAAGGATCCCAAGTGATATTCTGAGAAAGGGAGAGAGAAAAGGGTTACCCATGAGCACTAAAGAGTGGGGAAATCTTTTGTTGTAAGAAAGTGGTATATAAATCTAAATTTATCTTAAAAAACCCAAAAAAACATAATGGATTCAATCCAGACTAGTGAACTCCAATACATATCCACTGAGAAGTATGCGTCATTTAGAAATAGGATTATCTTCCAGGTAAGCATGCATAAGACCTACTTCATTCCCATTAAAATCTATGAAAACTATGATACAGTCGTACCTTGGCTCCTGAACGCCTTGGAAGTCAAACATTCCGACTCCTGAACAATAAAAAACCGGAAGTGAGTGTTCCAGTTTTTGAACGCTCTTTTGAAAACCGAATGTCCAACGGGGCTTCCACAGCTTCCGATTGGCTGCAGGAACTTCCTACAGCCAATCAGAAGCTGCGCTTTGGAAGTCGGACGTTTCAGAAGTCAGCTTCCGAGGTACAACTGTACTCTTGACTTGTTTAAGTTCCATACTTGCTGCAGAAATGAAAATTGCTGAATATGATTGCATACTAAGGGCAGATCTACACCATACAAAGCACCAGACTTTCCCCCAAAAGTCTTGGGAACTCAAGTTTCCTCCTTGCAGCTGCAATTCACATCACCCTTTAACAAAGTACAGTTCCCAGGATTCTTTGGGAGAAGTCATATGGTTTGAAGTGTGTAGCATGTGTTTAAATATATGGTATGGATCTGCCCTAGGTGTGACTAACTTTTTCAGGATCCAACCCAATGAAGTTTATTTTATGCATTTGTTTTACTTATACTTTATCTATCTTTAAAAAAATCTCACACACTCTTAGGCTGCATGAACAGAAACATACATTGCAGATCAGCAGTAACAGTTGCCCTCAGTTCTGTGCTGGTCAGGCAAAATCTAAAGTACTGTGTCCAGTTCTAAGCACCGCATTTTAAGAAGACTGTCGAATTAGCTTAAGAGTAGCAACATTGTGTCCTCTACTGTAGGGGTAGGGAACCTGTGTTCCTACAGATGTTGCTGACCTGTAACACCTATCAGCCCTGATCATCAGCCATGCTGGTTGGGGCTGATGGAATCTAACATCTGACCGGAGGCCACAAGCTAACTGCAACCTACTAGGAATTTTAAAGCCTGTGGGCAAAGCTAATCAGTTTTCCATGCCTACCGGCAGGTCAGCAACAACTAAATGTTGTCTTTGCAAAGCTATTGTGATTTCACAATACCATTCTCATATTAGGCAAAATTAATTCTGTGCTTGTCAGACCCTGTCCCCCTTTTAGGAATGAATTGCAAGAATGAAATTGTATCTGTAGGCTTGCCGCAATATTATTGACTAGCAGCTGCAGCAACTCACACAAAAATGGCAAGATATTGCTAGCCTCGTTCTCCACAGCAGTCTTTTAAAGATAAATTGCCCAAAGTCACAATTCTACAGCCTAATTACACCATACTGAAATCTTATTACAGGAAAATGTGTCTCCTTGTGCGTAACTCAAAATACAAAACAAATTTAATAGATACAGCTAAGTGCAGTGTGCCATGGCACCCTGGGGTGTCTTGAATGATGGTCAGGGGTGCCACAGGCAACACTGGCCTCTGTCCCTCTTCCCTTCCCTCCCTCCCTTCTCTGATGCCCTCTCGTGCCTCTGCCTCCCAAAGGCTTGCATAGCTATTTGTTGCAGTAGCCCTGGCTACAAGCTCCCCAGGTAAATTGTGCGTCTGGAGCCGGCCAGCAGATGCTGGGTGCCTGGAGCTGATGTGGCATCAAAGTAAGCAAGCAAGCAAGCAAGCGGGAGAGGGAGCCCAGCCAGTTAGTCTGCCAGCCCTTGCTGATGGGAATGGACAGACAAGTCCCAGGCCCATGTGGGGCAGTGTAACTAAGGGGTATCTCTCTTTGGGGCAGGGGAGCAATGCTGTTCAGAGATCAGCAACAGCCGCAGCAGCTGCCCAGAGGACTCCCAAGAAGAGCAGAGGAGGCTGAGGGAACACTCCACAAGGGAGGGTGTTTGAAAAAAGGTGAGAGGCTGCCAGCTCTGCAGGAAAGGGGAGACATAACTGGGCACCTGAATCCTACAGGGGTGCTGCAGAAAGAATGTATTCGGTCAATGGAGCCATGGACTTGAAAAGGTTGAAAGCTAAAGTATTCCTGTGGTATTTTTTCCAAACCACAAGGTGTCAGTATAATACATTTTCCTGGGGATGTGTTTAGAATTTACAGATAAAATTTTTGGTAACTGTACAGGTCCCACAGTATCAAAATTCCAAATTGGGATTACATTCTATAAAGGCCAACTAACATTAAAACGAAGAGTGAACTTTCAAATAATACACAATTGTTCTCCAGACTGAATGTTCAATAAACTTCTATTTCTGAGGGTGCCATTCAACTTGTATTGTCTATGCTTACAGTTCTGTTTTGATTTTTTAAGGAGTAAGGCTGCAGAGCAATGTAATGCTATAAAATTTAACAACACAGACTCATTATCTATTACCTTTTGCAGGCCATGCCTCTTCTGTATGCCACAGATCCTTTCTTATAAAGGTATTTTATATATCCTAACATGCCCTTTAGAACTTGTACTACATTTCAAGTACATTACTGCATCTGCAAGTTTTCAATATACTGGAATCCAGGAATCTTGGTAGTGCTGTTCTAAGTTGACGGGTAACATCAGTAAGACATGCATATTGCTATCTTAAGAATGTCTGAGCACTGCAACATATTGCTGCACACCATCCCAATCTCAGAGTGGTGCAAGATTCCAGGGTTCCAGGCGCTTACACTGGGTTTGGATTCCTCAGAATAAGGCACAGCAGAGACTGTGGTGTCTTTATGATATATGGTTTAGTTACACAGCATTAAAACGCCAAAAGTGCCTTGCTTCTCCCATAGCCACAGCCTTGGATTCCAACAGAAATCAGATATAGCTGCGTCTCCCAGCTGTCCAGCCTCCAGCTAACATAGCGCAAATCTTAACACTGGCTTTTGTCTTTCTAAGTACCAGACAATTGAGGGAGAGGGCCCACCAACTTGCTCTCTGGCACAGAGCCACTTCCTTTGTTACCTCAATGACCCATACTTAGGTCATTACTTCACCAGGAAGCTATGCTGGCTATTCCAGGAACTGAATCTGTGCTGGATCATCAGCAGTAACATCTAGACAATGGGAGCGTTTCAGCCCTGTTCTCGAGTTTGTTCAAAACCCAAAACAGCTTTATCTTGTTTTCCTTTCTTTGAATTTGTGTCATTTAGATTTTTAAACCTTTTTGTAAAAGCAGCACTAGAATTTTCACAGTTGAGTCTTCAACCCCTTATTATTGTGCTTTGCCTTCTTCAAGTTTGACTTTGTTTAATACTTGCCATTTACCGTATTTTTCGCCCTATAACTCCCGCGGGCTCCCCAGGCTTGCGGATATCTGCCCGAAGCCCCAGGCTTCGGGATATCTGCTCAGCGCGCCCCAGGCTTCGGGATATAGGCTGTTGTCCGCAAGCCTTGGGAGCCCGGCAGGAACCCAACAGGTGCGCACCGACCCCTCTCGTTCTCCAGGCTTCAGCAAAAGCCTGCATTCGCCCCATAGGATGCACACACATTTCCCCTTCATTTTTGGAGGGGAAAAAGTGTGTCCTATAGGGCGAAAAATACGGTAGGTTTTCAAACCTTTTTTGTAAATTCAGTATTAGAAACTGTACTTTTGAGTCTTTAATCCTTTATTACTGCGCTTTGCTTTACCTAGGTTGAGCTAGGATTATAATACATCAGAATTTTGGGGGTTCTACCCTTGTTTTAATTTTGGTCATTTTAAGTTTATGATTTTTCTATTTCCCTCTGAGGAAACTGAATAGTTCAGTGAAACAAGGTTTGTAGCCGGCATCCCGTTAAGGCTTTGTTCTATCTTAGGTTTTTCTATTTTTTTCCCTTAAGCTTTTTGATTTTTATTATTTAGTTGATTTCCACAAGATAATATTTCTAATCGATTACTTCTCGTTTCAGGGATTTTCACGGTATTTCATTTGTTTTGTGCAATTTCTCAGTTCCGTGACTGTCTTTTTTCTATTGGTTTCTTATACTAATGCAGCAGAACGGTGGCTGTATTTAGCTGAGGAGCCAAACTGTAATCTGCATTGCCTATTTTTTTTGAGTAAAGGAACAAAATACATTCCTTTTAAGAATGACATCACTAGATGAGAATTGTTAGTATTATTTATTTATTTACTTATTTATATACTGCTTACATACCAAGAGATACACAAGTACAGAGGTCATTTGATGTCAATCTGTTTTAGTGTATCTATCTCAAATTTCCTGCAGTCCCCAGTTCTAGCCCTACTACAGTTCTCATTTAAGCCTTAAATCCTTTTTTTTATTTTCAAAATGTGATGTATTTACAATCCATTGGCACAAAAGAACAGTAAACAATCAAAGGCAGCAAATATTGGTCAGAGAAGATGTTTCTAACAGTCTGATTCTGTTATTCAGTTTCATAGGGTAAGTTCCACTTACTGTTTTTTTCCGTGTTTAAGATGCTCCCATGTATAAGACAACCCCTATTTTTTAGAACCCAAAATTTAAAAAATCAATATTTTTAATATCAAACAGAACAACTTTGAGCTTTTTTTGCAGAGGTCACCCAAAGTTAGGGTTACAATACTTCAAGAGCCTGAGCCCGAATCTGAGCCCAGACTGCCTGCCCAAACCCCTGTGCATTCACCATCCGTGTATAAGACCCTAATTTTTTTACTAATATTTTTTAGCAAAAAAACTTCATCTTATACACAGGAAAATATGGTAAATGTCTCTCGTCTAATGCTACACTAGAAGTGGGGAACCTTCTTGCACTTATGGACCAGACTTTCTCAGAGAGAAGTGACTGGGGTCGTGTATCAGTGATGGTGGAGTCAAAGCATAAACATCGAACTATACATTCATTGATCTATTCACACATACACATATACAAGCTTCACTTGCTAATACAATTGTGAAGGGGGCAGAATGCAGCCTTCAGTGAGGAGGAAGGAATGTGGCCTAGGGAGAGTGCCATAGGCTGGATTGGCGGGCTAGATTTGGCCCATGAAGCAAATATTTACCATCTCTGTTGTATATCATAAGTGTGTGTCATAATACCAGTTGTCAGGCCAAAAATACACTTTCTTGGAAAATGCATAAAGAGATAACTTACAACACTTCTAGTGTGCTGGTATTTCCCCCTAGTCTCTGCATGGCACAGCCATACAAGGGCCATTTCATCCCACTCATAAGGCCAGACAAGTAGCATTTTGGCTCATGGGACCTTGAGGCAGCTGGTACAAACAGCACCAGTTATGTCTACTATAGCTATTTTGGGGCAGCGGATCATTGAGTCCGTCTGTTCTACTCTCCAAATAAATTGTGCTTCTGTTGTAACCACATTTTTCTTTACATCCCAAACCTTAATGCAATTCAGTTACAATCTTCAGCACACATGATTTCCCAAATTGCATGAAAATCAGGAGTTTTCACTTTTAAGCAAACATTATTAGAATTGGAGTGGTATTTAGAAATATATGTCCTATTTATTCCTGCAGCACTCACCACCCTGACTTAGGTGCCACATTATTAAGGAGGATAACTGTTAACTGACCTTCCCTGATACCTTTGGCAACTTCCTAATACAAGAAATCAACTGAAACTGAAAGTAAACTCTGGCATGTGCTTGATCACTTGTGCTATGGATACATGTTTCAAGAAAGTATAAGTAAATAATTCACTTATATATCAGCGAACATTTGAAAATCTCAGTTAAGGAAATGTGTAGCAGTCAGACTTCGGAACTCTCTCCCCAGAGAGATAAACTTTGCCCTATATAGACTTAAAACCTTTATGTTTAGAAAGCTCCTTGGCCTTTAAGGGCTTCTATTGACCACCACACCTACATTGCTCTTTTTGAGGTGGCGCTTTTTAGTAGGGTTTTATTGATATTTCATTGCTGCTGTCTCAGTTTAAAATTCTTAATTCTTAATTTTAAACTGCCTTGAAAATCCCTTTGCAATATCTTAGATCTGAGCTCTCGGTTCAGCTTTATATTAGGGCCAGTTTAGCCATTTAAACTGCAATCCATAAAACATAAAGGGTCCTGCAAGGTCAGACCATAGCTTTATCAAGTCCAGCACTTACTTCCCACAGCAAGCAAGCAAGGTGATGCTTCATGGTAGTCCACAAATGGGGCATGAAGACAATAGCTTCTCCTCCTATTGCTGTCCAGCAACTGGGATTCTGAGACATAGAAGTGCCATATAACCACCACATAACATTATGACCAATAGCAACTGATGGACTTATCAATCATGAATACATAAATCTTCTTTTAATGCTAGATAAGAAGGCTGCAGACTCATGTGCTTAAAACTCAGGTATGCTGGGTTATGTGTTGTGGGATAGGATGAGAACTTAACAGGAGAAGGAATGAGTGGATGGGTGAGGGAAAATGAACCCTGACCAGCCACAACTTATTTCCCCATAGCCCACTATCTTTGATGTTTTTCTCTCCAAGGGCTCACTTCCAGTCCTGAAGCCTGTGAGGGAGGAGAAGGAGTTCAGGCAATGGACTACAAGGAGGTAAGCTATGGAAGGGATAAGGTTCTAGTGCACTCATTTTGCTCCTTAATTTGGACCCCACCTGTTCTTACACCTTGAGTATCAGAGATCCTAGATTCAGCAACTGTCATGTATGGCTTGGCATTTCTGGTTGCGACAGGAATTCAGCTAAATGGAAGTGGCCTCTCTACTGAATGATCTCTGCTCCAGCCATAACAATTTAACCCATGACTCGCTGCCATTATGAACATCTCCATATCAATTACTCCACAATCCTGGCAGCTACCGATGAGCACAAGTAAACTCATGTGGAGTTTATTCACCATAGGAAGAGTGGCCTAGTGCTTAATATCCAAAAAATCAAAGTGCTGAACCAAGAAGCACAAAAGAACCCCTCTGCACCACAAATCCAACTTAATGGCGTAACATTTTAAAGTTTTGATCACTTTTCCTACCTAGGCAGTTATCTTTCCAGCATCACCTGAGCTTTCTCCCAAATGAAATGCAGAGTGTTTGCCATTATTCATATATTTAAGGATTCATGTTTCTGAGAATGGTGGTTGAGAGACTAGCTATGAACTAGAACCCAGCTTAAAACTTTTCCATATCTTACTAGGTGGCCTTAAGCTTCTGTATTTTTCTCTGTCTCTCACAACACACAGCATAGGGCTATAATAGTACTGTAGTACGGCATTTATGCAAGGATTACTGAAATGTATGCAAAGCACATAAAATGTTTTAAGTACAAAGTATTGTTACTATGTATATAACTTATTTTGAAACTTACATCACATCATCCTTTAGGGCACATAAACTCATGATCAGACTCTGAAATCTGCAATACTTTGCATGACTAGCTTGTAGAAATATGTCTCACACAAAACAGATTTGGCATCTGGATACTTTTCCTTCCAGATTCAGTGCTTTACTGTGGCCTGCACAGACCTGCCCGTTAATAATTTCCAGAGTGCTATCTGCTCTCAAGGATTTCTGAGCAGCAAGACGGTATGCTACTTGAGTTCATTAGAGCAATCACTGTCATATTCAAGCTAAAATAATTTGGACAAAACATTCAAAATGCCATTAAGCCCTATAATGGGACAGCCTGTGGGACATACTAGATGGTGCTGATGTTGACAGTTTTTCTTTAAAACATTTGAAATAGCAAGCTGACTGCCAAAAGTAGAGAGAGTTATTTTTACAGTTTTCTATGAGCATGCAGCATGCTCTATTTGTTATCAGATGTTAAGTACCAGTTCTGTCCTGTACTTCAAAGGTGTCTCTGCCTCAACAACAAATATAAGAAGTGAAAAAAGCAGCCAAGTAGCGCTGCAGATTGCCTATGTCACTGGAAGGGGCTGTCACATTTTCAGCTGGCTGGAGTAAAAAAAAATCTGTGTTTTCCTCACACCAAAATACCTATAACCCTGTCACCAAACCCAAAGGGTTGTATCCAAGTGAGTTTTATTCAGAAATCAGTCATATCCATTTATTCAATAGGTCCACTCTGAATATGACTAATATTGGATACACTTCCAAGTATTTATATATATTATTGTCCCTTGGGATGAACTCCAAAATCCTCTTAGAAGGGAGTAAGCCCCATTGAACACACTGGGACTTAACCTTTGAAAAATAAGCACATGGTTGAAGTGTAAGAGTGCATTAGAAACATTTAAGTTGAAAATGAATACGTATTTTAAGTTCAAAAGCTTTTATCTACTTACAATTAACATATTCCTTAAATTATTACCTCTTCCCCCCAAGTGATATTGAAAAAAAATCTACCCTTAGGGGAAAATCTTTGGTGGGCAACCCTGAGTCAGTTGAGAGGAGTTGGAGCAGTACCACTTTTGGAAGGTGGTTGCAACCGCTGGTGTTTAAAACCCAGAACTTTTTGTATTCTAAAACAAGCTATTCTTTAAATGAATATATTACAAATGTAGAAGTCTGGTTTTATTTTGTTTTTAAGTACTAGGTGGGGCAAATCAATATTGTTGGTGGGATGGTTTCTGCGTATGGACTGAGTCCAGCCAACCTGTGGCCTGCAAACCTTGAAAATCTTGGTTTTCATGATTGCAATTCACATGATTTATTGCTTAATCAAATGGCCGCGACAATAAGTAAAATAGGATTTAATACATTGCTGATATGACTCAGAAATCATATCATGCATTTCAGTGTATCTGTAGAATCAAACCAGTCTCCCAGTTTGTTTATAAAGGCACCTCTCAGTTTTTGTGAAGCTACGGTTAACTGAGCTAATGTAAGTAATAATGTTAACACACATTTTCAAAAGGGACTTCTTTTTATAAGATTGTGACATTTGATAGCCCAGGTAACTGACGTGACAAAAATCTTCGCCAGGGTAATTTAACAAATAATGGTTAACAGAAAATATTTTCCATTTCTTTATAAGAATGTAAAAATTCCTTTGGTTCACCAGGCCTTTTAAGTTCAAACTATCTATGTACTGAGAGCAAAGGAGCTGGAGTAAAGCCTCTATGCAATTAACACACTGTTATCTCCTGAACACAGCTTTATAAATTGCATGGTTCTTTAATGTGAGGATAGCAAGGATACAATCTAGCAAGCATGTTTTTTTCGTTTGGGTTTTTATTTTATTCTCTCCCCCCCCCCCCCCATGTAGTAGAAATACCTGGCAAAATCTCAGAAGCCAGGAAGAAGGCTCTGGAAGACTGGCAAAGGACAAGAGCAGGATTTCAGGTCCTTTCAGATCTCCATCATCATCCTAATGACCATAAGAAGCAAAATAAATTATCTTTGTATTTCTAGTCTTGCATTTAGTGATGAAAACCTATCCACCCCCAAATTATTGGAATCTTGGCTTCCCCTGTAGTGCTTGAGACCCAGGTAGCCTCAGTGGATCTACAGATTCTTCTCTTCACCTCCTAGGGCTAAAAGAACTCACCAATTTCCCTGCTGATACCAATGGACTGATGGGTTATAACAATTTATAAATAGAATGTTAAAACAGTTAAACTGAATTACAGTCAAGAAAGTAGTATGGATCTTAAAATATATATCTCAGCTGCCAAAGGCCAGGGTCAAGCATACGATGAAAACTATATAACAAAGGTGCCAAGCGCACCTCTGTGCGGAGGAAATTCTACAACTTAGGGGCTGCCATAGAGAACGTCCTCTCCTAGGCTGCCCCCAGATTTCGGAGGGTGGTGGAATTACTAAGAGAGCCTCCACTGCCAATTCTAACACATGAGAAATTCTGCAGGGAAGGAAACAATCTTTCAGATATTTGGGTCCTATTTTATTTAGGATTATAACACAATCCTCCGTGCGCCAGTAGCAGTTTAGTCATGCTGGCCACATGACCTGGAAAGCTGTCTGTGGATAAACGCCGGCTCCCTCAGCCTGAAAAGCAAGATGAGTGCCACACCCCATAGTAACCTTTGATAGGACTTAACCATCCAGAGGTCCTTTAGCTTTTTATCTATAACACTAATTGGGCCCAGAAGCAAAGAGCAACGGGTATATCTTTTTTTAAAAAACAGGGGTTATGCAAGTTTAAATGGAAACTCAATAACCTGACTGCTGAATTTTGGACCAGTTGAAGTTTCCAAGTCATCTTCAAGGGCAGCCCCATGTAAAGCATGTTATAATACTCCAGTCTGAAAGTTACAAGATAATAAATTACAGTGACCAGGAAACCTCTATCCAAAAGAGGGTGTAGCTAGCAAATCAGATGGAGCTGGAAAGAGGCACTCCACATCATCAAGGTCACTTGAGCCTCCAGTGGCAATGTTATACATCCATTCAATAAACAGATTCAAGCTTTGTACTTGAAGAAAACATCCAGAGAAATCAACTTATTGCTCATGATGCAACAGCATAAACAACTTGCATTCACTGTAACAGTATAGTTTTAAAAGAAATAAGAATAAATAGGGGGGGCATATACCACAATATACTGATGTACCCTGAATCATAACAAAAAAGAGAAAGTGTAGAATAATGCCATACAAATGCCAACTAATGAAAACGACAGCCTTCAAAGCAGCTCAAGCGCAAGTCCTATAAATAGTGGTCAATTGTCAGCTTGTCAAAAGATGCAGCATGCCTCTGGATTTGAGTCACACCCAGTGAAGCAATAAGCTCTGCCAGAGCTAAAAATAATACACTATCTCAACTGATAAACTAGTCTGTAAGTGAGTGTTCAACTGGAAAGGGTACACTACTCTGTTCAAGACTGTTCTGTTCCAGTTGAACAAAACAAAGCAGCGGCTTTATCAACATTGTTTCAGCAATGGAAGGAGTAGTTATACGGCATTGGGTGGAAACTCCAATACGTTATCAGGAGCATTTTGCTGATCAAGATTTGGATGCGTGCAAACTAAACCACTCTCTGTATGCCTTGCCAGGCCCAGCCTCAGCCACTCAGACAAAGAATATACATACAGTCAAGAGTACTGCTGAAAAAGAGCAGAACCATACAGATGAAGAAAAGCCTAAATTTCAAGTCTTACTAGATGTTGTGCAGTTCCGTCCTGAAGATGTTATCATTCAAACCTTTGAAGGCTGGCTCCTGATCAAAGCTCAGCATGGACCCAGGATGGATGAACATGGCTTTATAGCCAGAAGCTTTACTAGACAATACAAATTGCCAGACAGAGTTGAAACAAAAGATCTGAATGCTCTTTTCTGTCATGATGGCATTTTGGTTATTGAAACTAAGACCCTGAGCAAGAAATGAATTATAGACTTTTTGTTACTGGTGAGACAATATTGTTCCTACTATAGCTTAAGCAATTATGTACTGTGGTGCTCTGCATGCAGAACTGCATTTACAATGAAGATAAAGACAAGCCTTTGCATATTTTACCCAGTTTGATTGTTTGATGTGAAAGACAGTATTTGCTCCCAACAGCTGCTGATGTACGGACATTCATAACAAGGCTATCTGACAGAACAGCATGAAGGCTTGAAAAGATGTACAAGATGGATGCAAAAGAATGTGTAAAGGGAAGGTTTTACTAAAGAAGAGCAGAAACAGGAAGCTGCATTTGGAATCTTAAGGCACTTGTATTCAAGAGGCAAAAGATTTAAGCCTAGAGCATACTTTTTATTGAAATAGGATTTTCATGCTGGAAACTGCTGGATTATTAGCACTGTGGCCATGATCCGAAGAAGTAATTTGTGTATAAGTAAACCAACCAGACAGGTGGACCTCTCTTTAAAGTTTGCCCTATAGCAACTATAACAACTCCTACTCCTGAAGAGGTAAATCAATTTCTAAACTGAACAATAACTTCTCAGTCCCAGATATATTAATATACTGTATTGAACAATTGATCTTCAAAGTGTTTTTTCTCCAGCAAAGATTTGTTATATATGCTGTTCTAAATACTTCAACATTCTGCTTTTGGGAGAACAGCAGCTGTGTAAGTAAGTCTGCTCCTTTCAAGTGTAGTTAAAATAAGTATGACTGCTGAGCTATGAATAGTAAAGGAATTCAAAGGAGAAAGAGCCAAGCTAAATACAGGCTCTCATTACGGGCACCTGTCATTTGGAAACATTAAAAGATAAAATATTGTTGCAATTTATCTAGATGCTTTTTAATTTTATTAAATTACCTGGACTAAGACTGTTGATGCAAAAGAATGCCAAATCAGCTCTTGCCATCAGCTACATGCACTGTTGCAGGACTTAATTGGGGGGATGGGAAGGAGAAAGGAGTGCCTAAACCAGCCCCCAAGACTACATCCCCATATCTATGAGGTGATCAGTATTGTCACTGATTTGGAAGCATGCTTGGAATGAACCACAGTTGCAAACTGATTGCTGCCTTGAAATTCTATTCTGTCTCCAGCTCAGCAGCCTTTTACACTCCCAGCAGGATGATGCATATATAAACACCTCTTTCTTTGTGTATCATTAGCTGGATCAGGTTAATTTTAAGTTTAAGATCTGCAAATTGCTCAAAATTTATGAAGGCAAACATGCATCTGGAACCATACAAAATGGGGAAAGCAACTGAGTAACTTAAGAGTAACAACAACAAGAAACAGTAGAGAATACTATAGTGCTTCCAAGCAGGGACTTGATCTGCAGGTTAATCTTAACAGGTTGTTGAGAGATCACAAATGGGTAGTTGGGAGCAAACTTTTTTTAAAAAAAAAATAAATTATTTTCTTCAGAAAGGAAAAATCTGGATTAAATCAGAGTTGGCATTTTTGATCCCTCTTTGTTTCTCTTTATGTATTTCCATAAGTCATTACAGTTTGGGGTGACCAATATTAAATGATAATCTCAAAACATTTTATGAAATATCTGCAACTGGATTTCCAAGGGTTGATATATTACAGCAGGAATGTCCAACCAGTAGGTCACAATCTACCAGTAGATCCCCGGCTGATCCTGGTAGATCGTGGGATCCTTGTCGTGTACATAAAGTTACGGGGGGGGGGAGCTAAAAAACCCTGTGCAATCCACGTCAAAAGGCAAGTAGATAAATAGGCACCCTCCCTTCAGATGTGAAGGAAATAAGCAGCTATCCTATCTTTAAAAGACATCTGAAGGCTTCAGGGAAGTTTTTAATATTTAATGCTGTACTGTTTTAAACACTTGATTGGGAGCCGCCCAGAGTGGCTGGGGAAACTCAGTCAGATGGGCGGGCTATAAATTATTATTATTATTATTATTATTATTATTATTATTATTATTATTATTATTATTACCGCTCCAGCGGGAAGGTAAACGGCATTTCCATGCGCTGCTCTGGTTCGCCAGAAGCGGCTTAGTCATGCTGGTCACATGACCCGGAAGTTGTATGCCAGCTCCCTCGGCCAATAAAGCAAGATGAGTGCCACAACCGAGAGTCGGCTATGACTGGACCTAATGGTCAGGAGTCCCTTTACCTTTTTTTTAATCCAAAAAAAGCTCAACAACTCTGGGCAATCCACTCACCCCACGCACACTCCTCCTCCCTCCAATGACAATGGGTAGATCACTGTCAGTTTTTTAATACTGGGAGTAGATCACAGTCTCTTGAGAGTTGGATGTGCCTGTATTACAGAATAAGTGCTACATGTGACACTTTCTAATCTGATGAGACACAGTTATGAGAGGTCTGCAAAAAGCACCACTATTGCTCTTAAGTAGTACTGTGAGATTTTATGAGTTCCATATCACTGCATGACATACATAGTTTAAGGCACAGTCTGACACAGTGATAGTCTTTTGAAAGTATCTGTTTGCTTTCTTCAAGTGCCTGGGCCCATGGATGCCATTGTATACATTGCAAAGCAGATGTCATCAAGCCATATTAAACTTCCTAAGCAGCTTATATTTATAAGCAATCACAAAAACTGTTCCTGACAGTATATTTTTTCTGCATGTTATACTAAGCAATTTGAAAATATTTTCTTTTAAAGTTCTTAAGGCCAATGAACAATAATGCTCCCCATCCAAAAGTATCATCCTTCAAACCTTATCCACAGCAAGATTAGATAGCCAAAACCACCCAGTGAGCAAAATGTTTACAAGGCACTTCTATTTTAAGTTCAGCATGAAGTAGATCACATGAGGTTTCCCTTCAAATTAAAAGACATAACATTGTGTACTTAACCTAATTAAAGTTTCACATTTTATTCACAACTATTGAGAGCCTTGCCTCCTGTCATCTGTTACCCCCATCTCCCTTTTCCCCAAGGGATGGCCTTATTTGGCTTGGAGAAAGTGGGGGCAGAGTGGCAAAGAGAACCTGACACCAAAATCTACATTGGTAGAATAAAAACCTGAAGGTGGATAACTTAGAAGAAGATGTTTTTCGTTTTGTTTCTCCATCTTCCACTAACTTAACTATCTATTCATAGAAATCAAACAAAATTATTTGCATACAAGACTTAAGTATTTGAATCAATGAGTTTAGCACTTTGAACTGAAAGATACTTCACAACAGATTTTTGAGTAAATCAAGCCTTTTCACAGTTCTGATTCTTGGAACTGAAGCTCGTGTTATCTGCAAAATTCACATATTAATCTGATTAGCATGGGAAAGGAAGTGACTTTAAATGTATTTCATCAGACATTTTGGCTTGTAATTCTTAGATAATGAAAGTAAATCAGCTGACATATTTCACAGCTATACAATCATTATTTTAAAAAAGCTTTAAACAGTACCTCATTCACATTTAAGAAAGATCAGCTGCTCACAGTTCCCCAGAGAAATTGATTGATGCAACTTAAATCTTAGAATGTGGTAAGAATTTGCTTAATAGCAATCGTACAAATGAAGCAATTTAGCAACAGAGGTAGCAAAATTTTAATATGTACAATGTGTTACCTCCCTTATAGTACCATTCCCTTCTGACATGTGCTAGTATGTTCTCGCACTGTGTTTTATCAGGAAAAAAAATATGAAAGGAATACTAGTGGGAAGAACAGATGTATCAACATAGGTTTGTTTACAACAAAACTATAGATTAGTGGTGGACTCCCCCCCCCCCACAACACACACAATTACTGCTAGCTTTAATGTAATCACATATAACGCTTCATTGTGAGCAGAAATGCACTTAATAACATATTGTTGTGAATTGGGGGGCAGATTCCCCTAGAAGTCCTGGGTACCAGATTCCTCCTCCCTTAATTTCTAGACTTAGTAAATGTAGAAGATTACTAAATACTTGAAGTCTTCACCCAGGTGTGAGACAACTTAGCAGTGTAAAAATTCAGACTGAATCAGTTTCCTGGCCTGGAACTGCCTGGGGAGAAAAACCATCATGTAGTACAAGGAAAGTAATGGGCAATTGACACAGTTACCCTGTGCGAGCGTGAGCCCCTCCTCCCATGAGGGGATGATGAGTAGAGGCAAAGGGCATATTTAGGATTTCAGTGTTTGATTATGTAACCTGGGAGGGAGAGTTCCATGTGGGCAGTGGGTGGTAGTGTAGGCTGAAGGAAAACTGGCCTTTAAAAAAGGAGTTTTGGAAAGGGGGGCAGACAGAACTCCATGTGGGGCTGGCTGGGAGAGGCTGTACACACAGACTGGGGAGCATGGCAGTCTTCTGCTCTGGGCCCAAGCTTGCTGAAACTATGAGGGCAACAACAAGATAGATGTACTCCATCCTTCAACTCAGGTGTAAATACGTGTAAATGAACCATATTTCTTCACCAGCCTGACCCATCTCTGCCTCTTGACCTTCCTCCTTCCTTGCTTCAGTTTCTGCCTCTGATTCTGGACTTCTCTCTGCCACAGACTTTCCCAGGTCTATAAATGCTGTTACCTCTTCGCTTTCTGACACCTCGTCTACCCAGTCTTCTACCACTTCTCCCTATGATCACTCATCATTGTCCCACCATCACTGTCCTGGGAGAGACGCGGTGGCTTGGGCAAGTGCAGGCTCCGCGCTGCCCAAACGGTCCACCCGTTGCCTTCCTCCCCCCAGCTGTAGGGCGGCTGAGTGGGGGGAGGAGGCAGACTCCGGAGGCCCCGCGGTGCACCCTGCCCCTATGGGTAGCTCATGCTGCCCCAGGCGCCCAAGCGGCTTCCTCCACCACTGCCAAGCTCTGAGCCTTCTTCGCTTGTTGGTTCCCCAGCTGGTTTCTCCCATCATTCCTCTGCATCTAACCAGTCCATGACAAAGTTCTTTTTCACTTAGATTTCTAAGCTAGAAAGTTAACTGTATTACTACTTTCAGTGCTTTTTTTTTTTTTTTTTAGAAAAAGAGATGCTGGAACTCATCATGAACGTCTCTCTTGTTCACTTATAATGGCAATGGCACCCACCTGAGAGGTGCCAGAAGTGAGTTCCAGCTGAAAATAAGCCCTGACTACTTTCATATTCAGTCAAATAAATTACCCTCTTTCTTACATCACATTAGAATCTGTATTTCATCTGGATAACTGGACAACTTACCAGTTGATACTGGACAACTGTCTTAGAAGAACTGTACGATGAGAAATGCTGATGTACTTCCACTTTTTTAAACCCTCCTCATCTCAAAACCACACATGGTATCAACTCTCAACAGAAATTACTTATCCAAGTTCAAAATATCTGCAGAACCGGTAACTCTGGTTTCCAGGGAAATGTTCTGTTGTTACTCTTTCAAAATTCTAAAGCATGTGGTTAGAGCAAAGCAAATCACCTCTCATAAAATACAGTGAAAACTATACTTTGAGTTATTATTTATAATGAACTCAGGAATGATCTGTGTGTGTGTCAGCACTAAGTCTGCAAAATAGTATTTTGCTTTTCACTGGTAAACTGCCTTTTCATATTACAGTACTCAAGGTGGCTTACAATCCGTAAAAATGTATTTTATTGAATAGTTTCATAACTTCATTTCTGACACCTCAAAGATGAGTCTGGCTCAGAAGGGTTTTCAGGGCCAAATAGCACCTGATGCAAATTGCAGCTTTCCCTCCTCCCATTGCTTTGGGGCAATGATTTTCAAAGGGACCACAACAAGGAGGAAAGTGTTGACCCTCTCCCTGTAATCCTGAGCCTGTCTGCCCCTACCCTGCCCTGCAGCTGCTGTTTGCATTTTTTAAAAGGTTCAAGAAACTTAGAGATGCATTTCCATTGGCATCAATGGGAGCTTCCTTGTCCCTCAACCTCCATTTGACCACCCAAGATACTACATTGTCCACGAAGAAACACTGTTTGTAAGTAGTAATATTAGGATAGGTAGAATTGAAATGTTTGTTTATTTTCATACACCCAGTGCCAGCCCACCCATGAGGTGGGGTGAAGCAGCTGCCTCGGGCAGCAGAAACCCCCAAGGCAGCCCCCTTGTAGGTCCCCAGCTGGGGGTGCCCACAGCTGCTGGCAGCAGCACTGATTTCAGACAAGATCTCATGAGAGCTCACCAGAACCTGCTAGCATCATCACCACTTCATGCCACCACTGCACAACCTAGGTAAGGGATGCTTCAGCAGTGTGGGGGGGGGGAGCGCAGGGCCTCATGTGGTGAAATGGGAACATGCCGTCCCATACATCCATTCCCTTTTGCCTTCTTAACCCTTTTAATAAAATCTCTTAAAATTGGCTGTTGGAGTTGTTTGCACCAGTCTCAAAGCGATACTTCCTCACATGCCTAGACTATTAGACTTCATGTTACATGTGTGTATCAGTGGGATTTCACCATGGAAAGCAAGTTGCCCTGCTTCTGCAGGGACAGACAGGAGTGGGCTGGTGCTACTCCTCTTCCCTGGCATACAAATTGGTGTTCATCACTACATCTTGTAAGAGGGCATTTCATAGTTTAAATATGTGCCGTGTGAAGAAATGCTTCCTTTTGTCTGAATCTTCCAACATTTAAATTTATTGGATGTCCCCTGTTCTAGTATTATTAGAGGGAGAAAAGTCTATTGATCCACATTCTCCACACCATCAGTAATTTTATAAACCTCTATCATGTTCCATTTTAGTCACCATTTTTCTAAACTCAAGACCTCCAAATATTGTAATCTTTTCTTATGGGGAAGTTGTTCCCATCACATGATCATTTTGGCTGACCTTTTCAAGACTTGCAATATCCTTTATGAGGTGTGGTGGCTAGACATGTGAAGAAGGCTCAGGGAAAGAAACTGAAAAATTGGGGGAAATTTCTCGGTTTTTCTGTTCTTTTTTCCTGCTCCTTCACATCTCCACTTGCAACCAGAATTGAATACAGTATTCAAAGTATGGTTGCACCACAGATCTGTATAATGGTATTATAATTCTGGCAGCTTAATTTTCAATCCATTTCTTGATTATCCCTAACATAGAATTTATTGCTTTTATAGCTGCTGCACACTGCATTGACATTTTCCTCTGGCTATCCACTACAACTGCAAGATCAAGTGCCAGCAGAAGCAAAAAGAAATAGCAGTAGTGCGGAGGAGCATGTGAGGTTTTGAGTTCCCTGCCTCTATATCCAATACATGCAGTATCACCAGGATAGAGCCATTTCTTTACACAAAGAATAAATTTCACAAGAACTGAAAGTTAAAAGTTACAAGGATAGCTATAGCTATTTCTCAAAATCAAGACTTTCATGTTCAGCTGAACCCCAAAATCCAAGTTCTATTCAAATGTATATAAGATAAAAAATTACTGGTGATCAAATATATTTCAGCATTTATTTTCACTGATTGCTGAAAGACCATGTATTACGGTGCAGTATATACCGGTATTTTCTCTGCTTTTAGCCTGGTAGCTTGATTTTCTAAAACGTTTGGTGCCCCCTAGTGGCATTACGTACATTAGTTTCTAAAGTTCTGTATGAAATACTGATACAATTAGAGCTAAATAAAATAATTTAAAACAAAGAAAGGCAATTCATAATATACTGAAAGTATACTTTGTTTCTCCTGGAAGTTTAAATCATGCTCTTTTTAAGTAGCACTACTTCCTTTGAATTCATCTAGTCCAGGGATGAGGAGCTGTTTCATACTTGTTTGATGCCAAATCCCACAGAGAACACAGCAAGGATGGGGGTGAGCAGCAAGGCTAAGCACCCAAACCACAGATAGCTCAGAGTAAGCAATTCATTCCAACAAGGGTTGGAAGTAGCCTGAGGCCTTTGTATCCAGACTACTTCCTCCAGACTCCACCACCCTGTAGAGAACTCCGGAGCCTTAAGGGCCAATCCTCTTGCATGAAGACGGGCACTCTCCCTGTGTATCAGAGCCTTTCTTCTGGTGCACTCCCTAAACTGCTGGAGTGGTGATATATGGTGGGAGACGTCTGGCTTTTCAGGGGAAGGTGGCTGTGCAGGGCTGGGCTCTAGCCCTATAGATCCAGTGATCTGGGAGGTTTTTCTGGGGTCTGTTTTCCAACAGCCTCAGATGCAATGGTCTCATTATCTTCAGCAGTCAGCTCTGGCTCTGACCCTGATATGGTTCCCCATCTGGTGCCCCTGCAGCCCCCAAGTCTATGTCCAGATCACTGATAAGAGTCAGGCAGGAACTCCAGCTCCAGAAAAATGGACACTGGTTAGTAATTAAGGCAGTTGCACAAGAGTCATGGTTTCCCCAACTGATCTTGTCCAACACACACACACAATCCATCTATCACAGTAGCCTATCACAGAATATTAACCAACAACAACATACTACCCTATCACAAAACTGAAATATTATAGATGAATTATTTGATTCCATTAATTCAGAGGTATAGCAGATTGGTGGTAGCTATCCTGCGACTTGGGAGCCACACACAACTTTTGGGTTGTTCATTTCTCTTCAAGTTCCAAGCGGGTAAATAAAGTGATGTTTCAAGCCAACAATTTATCCTTGTTTTTCCTACACCCCCAGCAACATGCTAGATGTGAAGTGGAGAAAACATGGGGAAAGGGAACAGTAGTAACAAAGACTGTAGCACACAAGTGTAGCTAGTGGCTACAAACCAAGGGCCATCCTGTAAGAGAAAGAATGAATCGGTAGTGTCTTGGCTCATGAGCTTTATTATTACTGTATTTTTGCTGTCAAGGAGGGGAAGAGATGCTTATTGGATTTTCTGCCTCAGGTTCCCAAATAACTAGCCTGACTTGGATGCTCTGTTCCTTAATTTGGTGGGAGGCGTAGCATTTGCTACTTTGCTTCAGGCAGTAAAATGTATTTGGCCAGTCCTGAGGAAGAGGAGCTTTAACTCTTTGCCCATGTCGTGGTCCTGTGTAGCATTATAAACAGGTTTCTTTCTGGGGGAGGGGAGCTCCAATTTTTTGTTAAAGCACAAACGATGAGTTAAAATCCCCCTTCCTTATAGTCCCATGCTAGTTTATCACCAGCTGCTGCCCCCAAGTTATTTATTATCTACACAAGAACAAAAAATGTGAATAACTAAAGTTTAGTTCCACCCTGAGCAATGAACATACAAATCTGAATTTACCCTGAGTCTGGCTACCAAAACTATTTCATCTGCTCACAAAGGCCTTGACACCTCGTTGGGAACATCCATTAAAAACATTTCTTTTGTGTTCTCTATAAATGAAATAGGTTTAAATATCTCACTGCTAATTGCAAATTAATATTTTATGGTATCATCTTGTTAACAGTCCTGCTATTTTGGAAGCTCAGGGGTGAATGGCAGAACACTACCACCCAGACAGAAGAGGGAGTTATCAGCAGACTTGCTGGAATCCATGATTTGCAGAAATGCACAAAACTTTAGGGGAGAGGGAAAACAAAAAAAATCCCAGTCTCGAATGAGCATGTTCAATGGAATGGTGGGTGGGGGGCAGAAAAACAACTGGGAAGGGAAATGGAGTAGAACAGCCTACAAAAAAGCATGGTTAATTGAACAGAAGTACTCCATGGTGCAACTTTTTGTTGCAGGTCCCACTTGTACCTTTTATGTTGTTGTTGCACTGACCTTTGCCTTCCCTCACCTATTGCACCTACCTTTTATCACCTCTTACTCATTACATGGTGTTTTAAAATGAACTCTGCAGAGGATGGACAATGTCCTTTGCTCCACAAATCACCTAGCAAGATGTTAAGTATTTATCAGAACTACATTCCACTGATTTCAATGCCATAGTTCTAAGTATGAAGGCTGAGAGTTGCAGCTTAAAGATTTTTATTTTAAACAGAAGGAATATATTGTGTTGATTTTAACACTTTGAACTTTCTGTGTGGTGTACTGTACTGGAGACCTTCCATAGAAACACTTTGTATGTATTCCATAATTTTAAAGCTCTCCCTGCACCAAATATCTTGCTGAGACTCACACAACTTTCAGAGCACTGCTGAACACAGAACAAAATTCCCAAAATTAACAAGTGCTCCCCTGTTCAGCCCGGTACTTGCTTATCTGTTTCCAGGCAGCCCATTAATTATTTTTCCCCTGGAGCAAAAAACTCATGAGAGTGCTCTGACAACAACAGCAAATACACATGATAAGGTCATATAAAACACATGACCAGTCAAGTTTATATCACTGGTGTTACTGAGGTTTTCCAATATAAAATATATATAAAAAAATAAAATAGGTTGCTTTTTAACATATCAGTGAAGCCTATTTATATTATGGACAGAGTGCAAACTCAAAGCCCATTTTCAGTATCCTTCCAACCCAATCCTTCCAATCCACAGTTATTTCTGCAGCTTTACCCTCTAACATTTTTCTAAGGTGGTCAATATTTACATTTGTGGGGGGAAAAACCAGAGTATAACTATGTATCTACACGCAGGCAGGTCTATTGCATACAGAGTTCTATTCTGAAATTGTTATGTTGTACCGTTACACAGTACAACACAGTATTAATGAAGTAGGGTGGCATACAACGTCCCCTCCATTTCATCCTCACAACAATCGTCTGCGGTGGATTAGGATGAGAGGTGGTAGCTAGCTCATGTAACTCAACATGATTTGTGGCTGATATGGGATTTGAACCCAGTCTAAACCCATCACTAACCTCTTCACTGCACTGACTCTACGTGTGTACATCCAGACTAAATCAGGAGAGTTGCCACCACATTGGCACCCTTGGAACCGTACAAGTGCACAGAATCAGAAAGCACTCTCCCACCGCAGAGTCTTAGACTTGATAGTAAAACCAAGCTGTTGCTTCTGCCTTACTGCCAGTAATCATCCTCAAATACAGACATATTCTCCTGTGCTCCACAACCAATTATAATTTCTATAATTTCTACTACTGTTTTTCGTTATGTATACATTCTGTCCCCTTTTTTATCCTGGTTATGCATATATTCTGATCCCCACCTTTAAGTCAAGGACTGAAGTTGGACATACTGCATTGCCATATGGAAACAGTGACCAATGTTATAAAGGTAAAGGTACCCCTGCCCGTACGGGCCAGTCGTGTCCGACTCTAGGGTTGCGTGCTCATCTCGCTCTAGAGGCTGTGAGCCGGCGCTGTCTGAAGACACTTCCGGGTCACGTGGCCAGCGTGACGAAGCTACAGCTGGCGAGCCAGCACCAGCGCAGCACACAGAAACCAATGTTATACTTACTACACAAATGGAAGAGTATATGAGACCAGAGTTTTGAGGATGAACAAAATAAAAATTCCAAAATACAATACAAATTAAATGTCTTATACTAATAACAGTGTCAAAATTATTTTTGCATTACAAAAAGAAATTGTAAACAAATACAAAAATCTCTATATAAGAAATATGTACCGGTAACTCTGCGGTATAAGATAATCAACAGATAAAGTACAGCGAGACTAATTGGAAGTCATTTTTAATTTATTGTTTTACAATTTTTACAATCATTCACATCATTGGGAGTACAAAGGATGTTAGTTATAAGAATTGTGTTGTTTCATATATTGCTTCTGTCTGTTTGTCAATTTATAGTTTGTATATTTGATTGTATGTTGGTTTGTTTGCTTTCCTGGCATAAATGTATCTATTTTAAAACAATAAAGATATACACATTTCAACATTCAAAAAAACAAATACAGTCATACCTCGGGTTACAGACGCTTCAGGTTGTGTTTCTTCAGGTTGCAGACTGCCGAAACCCAGAAGTACCTGAACAGGTTACTTCTGGGTTTTGGAAGTCGCACATGCACAGAAGCACCAAATCGCAACCCGCGCGTGTGAAGACACAACGCTGCGGGTTGCGGACGCTGCGGGTTGCGAACCTGCATCCCGCACAGATCACGTTCACAACCCAAGCGTCCACTGTACAAAAATCTTAACCTGCGGGCTTTATTCAGACAAAGTATCTATAAAATGAAATTAAAGAATGCAATCCAGTAGATTTACTAAAATAGAATGAATCAAGACATCCTTTAGAACATCTGAACACCACAAGCCACTAGGGAACTGAAACTGAACTTTTTCTAGTTCCTTTTTCTTTTATTTTGTAAATAGAGGTAACAGTACAGCCCAGAGAGTAGTTTGAAAACAGCTGACACTTATAAGATGTCCTGACCTCCTGTGGAGGAAGAACAGAGTGATACAAACCAAATAAATACATATAGGTGGCATATTGTATGCCACCAAGGTCAGTGTCATGATGGCATGCTCCCAACCATGTTTCAGATTTAATGGTACAGCACTGAACTAGAGATGCAAAAAGTTCTCATATTCAAACCCCACATCCCTAGTTTAAAAACATTAAAGTTCTGTATGTATTGCTTTTCTCATCATTGTAATGTTGCAGTGTTCAGTAAAAAAGTATCTCTTGATAGCAGCATTCCATGCAACTAATAATGGCGCATGAATCCTAATCCTTGCTGAGTCAGACAAGCCCAATAATCAGCTACTGAAACTGTCAGTTAAAGGCAACATAGTGTTATACAATGCAAAACACCAGCAATTCACATTCCCAACCCTTGAAAATTCAAGGACTGAAGCAGGGTACAATGTACTGCCATATGGAAATTTTAAGGAACCCGAGCATCATATAATACAGTATAATGCAGATAATACAGACCCCACAATTTTCCTATAAAGCAAATCCCCCACCCCTGAAAAAAATGTGCCGTGCAATGATAACTAAAGAAAAATAATGAAACATATATACTGTAAATGGCCTTCCAACTTAGAAGTGTCCTAACTTCTGTGATGAGAGTAAATAATTAATAGCTTTTGCTATTAAAACTACAGGCAGTGACAATTTTGCATGAGTTTCGTTACTGACACCGCCCACACACTTTTTTTTATTAAAATTTTTCACATACAATCATAATCACCTACTCCCCCCCCTTCCATGGCTCTATATATTTACCCATTACAACTGCATATTCTGGTTATTCCATATGTTTTATTCTCCTCCCTCCTCATTATATTTTCATATACTTTAAACTGCTGAATTTACTCCAACCCTGCTGACATTTTAACATGTTTAACACGATTCTTCAGATATTCTGCAAACATTTTCTACCCATCCAGCCCTCCTCCTGGTCTAAAAAAAACCCACACATTGGCAGTCAAACATCAATTTTATGTGCACAAAATGGTTGCTGCCTGTACTTTGGAAGAGACTCAGTAAGTAACAGAAAACAATTCCTACCTGGAAGTGGGAGTTCATGTTTTGCCTGGACAGTGGGGGAAAGTGCATGAGAAATCCTGGTTATGTCCTACGTTGGCCTATGGGAAGCACATGCTTGCAAGACAACTAAGGAAATTCCTCCTATTCAGTCATTTGTAGGATGCAGAAAGGAGGCTCAGTGTGGCTTCATGCTTGCCCATGTACAAGCCTAGATATAGAAAAATAAGAAGTTTTTTTCTATTATGCTGGTATGTGTGATTGGTATTTTCCCCAGATCCCACTCCTAGTCTTGATGGTCTGAATTTCTATCTTCTTCGTCACAATTTCTGATTTTTTGTATTCGATTTATATTGTCACAACTGGTGATTTAGCTTTAGGCAGGGACTAGACAGAACAAGCAGTTAGGATGCACCACAACCCCCTGGGTACTTGAAGGTTAGGCAGCCACAGAGGCTTTAGACTACAAAAACATTATGCAGCTACCACCATACACATATATTGTAAACAATTAAGAACTGCATACTCAAATTCATGTTTGGGCTAAAGGTGGGTCCCAATTCTGAGCAGATCCATTGTGTCCACATGCTATTTAGCAGCTACATGAAACCACTGAGAAGTCACCTAGGAAATTTGGAGTAAAGTGTCATCTACACCTGGTTCCACTTCTCTTGGCCATCACACCTTGGGTTGCATTTAGTGTCTTGAGTCTAAGGTTGTGTTGGTCTGCTACCTACCTGTAACTAGAACTAAGGTTGTGATCAGTGATTTAGGGATGGTGGCAAATAGAGTGAAACTTATGGTAATATGGATAAGAGAGGTGTTTATGATTGGGGAATCACCTGATCTAGGAGTAGGTTACAGCCTGCTTTGGTTCATAGATTGAAGGTAGTCTTGGCTCTAATGCTGTCTGTGAATATTCAACTGCCAGGGGCATCTGGTGTCTTTTACCAGTTTAGGTCTGTGATGATAGCTGAAACTTTTCTTGGTTAGCAATGATATGTGCATTTTCACTCACATTTTAATAACATCCAATTCAGACTATTTCAGTGTGCTCTGTGGGGGACTGCCTTTGAAAAGTATTCACAGGCTAAACTAGTTCTGAATGCAGCACCAAGAATATTTAACAGAAGCTTACTACTTCAAGCATAACACGACAGCATTGTGTCAGTTTCATTGGCTCCTAGTGGGTTTTCCAGACCAGTTCAAGTGCTGTTTTTGTTCTTTACAGCCCTAAAGGAGTTGCAGTCTCCTAATGGGCTGTCTTATCCCTGATCTATCTTTTCACCCATCTTGAGCATCTTTCTCCCCCGTCATCTGAAGTGTAGCCAGTAGCCATGAAAGTCAAGGCATTCTTCGTAGCGGAATGCCCTACTCACAGTGGTGGCTGGTGCCTTTTGGGTCTAGGAGGATGGAAAGCACAGAGACCAGTGGAAGGTGGGGCCAGATGCCATGAAGGGCACAGCCAACTAATTCTAGCTTTGTCTCTGTCTATCCTTCTCACTAGAGGACGCGGGTGACGCTGTGGGTTAAACCACTGACCCTAGGAATTGCCAATCAGAAGGTTGGCAGTTCGAATCCCCGTGATGGGGTGAGCTCCCGTTGCTTGGTCCCTGATCCTGCCAACCTAGGAGTTTGAAAGCACGTCAAAGTGCAAGTAGATAAATAGGTACCGCTCCAGCGGGAAGGTAAACAGTGTTTCCGTGCGCAGCTCTGGTTCACCAGAAGTGGCTTAGTCATGCCGGCCACATGACCTGGAAGCTGTACGTCGGCTCCCTCGGCCAATAAAGCGAGATGAGTGCCGCAACCCCAGAGTTGGTCACGACTGGACCTAATGGCCAGGGGTCCCTTTACCTTTACCTATCCTTCTCACTACTGAGTTTGAGAAAGGCAACCTGAGACAAGGAGAAGGAAACTATCAGACAGGGAGACCCACGAAGATGGTTATAAGTAAGAAGGCAGCTGGGAGGGAACTGAGGTTATAGGACCAACCTAATAGATTATCCTCCCCCAGTAAAGGTTCTGCTGTTTTGGAGATTATAATTGTTTGTTTTTAAACATTATTTCAAAAATTGTAGCTTAATAACACGTATAGCATACCATAACTCCAGTAACTAGTTAAATAAATCATTTCTGTCCTAATTTTCTATAAAGCAATGTGAAACTGTAAGCATATTGATTTAAATAGCAATTTGAATGTAACGCTGCAAATATTAATATTAATAATAATAATAGTTGCAAAACAATCCTGCGAGTGTTTACTGTCGAGGGAATGCTACTGCGCTCAGTGGGACTGCGCAACTCTGAATTTCAGCCAAATAACCCAATCCTAAATTTACCCGTAAGTAAATTGAACTATGTTGTGGGGGATTGAGGGGTGCGTGTGTGCCATTCCCTACTCAGGGTCGTAGCTCATGTTGGTGAGTTGTTGTTGTTTTTGTTCTTTTTACCCGCCTCATTTAGGTCTCTCTTTTCCTGAAGTAAATATCTCCTCAGTTTCCCGCCTTCTTCCCTCTCTCGCGCGCGCTCTCTTTCCCTCAAGCCTTTCGAATGCAGCGGCTTCTCCCAAGGCAAACGCCAGAGGGCAGGCGGGGGCCACGGGAAGCACAACCCCCAAACGGCAGCCCGCCCCCTCCCTCTTCGCCCCCGGCCCAATCGATGGGGGCGGAGGCTCTGCGCTCGGCTCCCCAGCCCTTGCCTCTCGGCTCTGGATTAGCAAAACTGGCGACGTGGGACAATCCCCCGGGCCCGGCCCCTTCTACACACACACGCACTCACACAAACACGCGGGCGCGCGCACTCCTCTCCCTCCCTCCCTCTGCCTTTCTCGCGCACACCCCTCCGCCCAGCCAGCCGACTCGGACGAGGTGAAGCGGGGACTCCAGCTGCTGGCGCTACCAGTGACGGGGCTGCCTCGTCCCTCCTTCAGTCGCTGAGGGAGGGCAGCAGCCGACACGGCCTGGGAAAGAAAGGGAGGCGCTCCCGCCGCCGCGTCCCAGAGAGAGAGGCAGAGAACTCGCAGGGGCGAATCGTGAGGAGAATAAAAGGGTCCCGGCGGGCGAGGCGGAGGGAGCAGCGCCGCCAGCCGAGTGGGCGGGCAGGACCTGCGGGCCGGGGGGTTGGGGGGCGTGAGCTGCGTTTGGTTGGCGGCGCTGTGGGGCGGCCCGCCCGCGTCCCCCATCCCCGGCTGGGCGGCGGCGGCGGCGGGACCATGGCGCTGCTGCGGGCCCGCGCGCTGTACGACTTCAAGTCGGAGAACCCGGGCGAGATCTCCCTGCGGGAGCACGAGGTGCTGAGCCTGTGCAGCGACCAGGAGATCGAGGGCTGGTTCGAGGGGGTCAACAGCCGCGGAGACCGGGGCCTCTTCCCGGCCTCCTACGTGCAGGTCATCCGAGCGCCCGTGGCCGAGCCCCCCGCGCCTCTGCCCGTGCCGGCCCCGACCCGCTACGCCAATGTCCCCGGCGGAGGCTTCGAGCCCCTGGCGGCGGTGGTGGCGGCGACGTCGCCCGCCACAGCCTTCAGCAACCCTCCGCCGGCCCAGCAGCACCACCACCATCACCACCAGCAGCAGCAACACCAGCAGCTCCCTCCGCCGGCAGAGCCCTTCCAGCTGCTGCCTCCTCCACCGGCCACGTCGGGCTTCTCTTCCTTCCAAGCGGTGCCTCCCTCCTACGGAGGGTCCTCCTATCAGACCAGCCAAGGCAGCGACGACGACTGGGACGATGACTGGGACGACAGCTCGACGGTGGCGGACGAGCCGGGCGTCCTGGGCAGCTCGTACCCGGACTACGAAAATGCAGGGATGGGGGTCGGAGGCCCCGGTGGTTCCTCTGGCAGGTACCGCCTCTCCACCCGCTCCGACCTGTCGCTGAGCTCCCGGGGCAGCCAGCCCGGTGCTCACCTGCACCACCCAGCCGCCGGTGGCGCCAAGAGCTCGGCCACGGTGAGCCGCAACTTGAACCGCTTCTCCACGTTTGTGAAATCTGGTGGCGAGGCCTTCGTGCTCGGAGAGGCGTCGGGTTTTGTGAAGGATGGCGACAAGCTGTGCGTGGTGCTGGGCACCTATGGGCCTGAGTGGCAGGAGAACCCTTACCCTTTCCAGTGCTCCATCGAAGACCCCACCAAGCAGACCAAATTCAAGGGCATGAAGAGCTACATCGCCTACAAGCTGGTGCCAAGCCACACTGGGCAGCAGGTGCACCGGCGCTACAAGCACTTTGACTGGCTCTATGGGCGCCTGGTGGAGAAGTTTCCAGTCATCTCGGTGCCGCATCTGCCGGAGAAGCAGGCCACGGGGCGCTTTGAGGAGGACTTCATCTCCAAACGCCGCAAAGGCCTGGCCTGGTGGATGGACCATATGTGTAGCCACCCGGTGCTTGCGCAGTGTGATGCCTTCCAGCATTTCCTCACCTGTCCGAGCACCGATGAGAAGGCCTGGAAGCAGGGCAAGCGGAAGGCTGAGAAGGACGAGATGGTGGGTGCTAACTTCTTCCTCACAATTAGTGTGCCTGCTGGTGGTCCTGCTGCTCTGGACCTGCAGGAGGTGGAAAGTAAAGTCGATGGCTTCAAGAGCTTCACCAAGAAGATGGATGACAGCACCATTCAGCTGAACCAGACAGTCAATGAGTTTGCTCGCAAGCAGGTTACTGGCTTCAAGAAGGAGTACCAGAAAGTGGGGCATTCCTTCAAGGGCCTCAGCCAAGCCTTTGAGATGGACCAGCAGGCTTTTTCAGTTGGCCTCAATCAGGCCATTGCCTTCACTGGGGAAGCTTATGATGCTATTGGTGAACTCTTTGCGGAGCAACCCAGACAGGACCTCGATCCAGTGATGGATTTGTTAGCTCTGTATCAAGGACATCTGGCCAATTTCCCAGACATAATCCATGTCCAGAAAGGTAATGTAGTTTTAACTATATCAGCTTACCTCTTTCACCAATTAAATTTGTATAATAGAAGTTAGACTTCTGAGTTATTGTAGTAAAATGTTCCAGAGGAGTATAATATCCGTGTTAGTTTGTTGCCTCAAAACTAAACAGTCCTGTAGCACCTCAAAGACGAATAATGAATGGTCACTGTGCTAATCTTGTACAGTATACACTTGACCTTTGTATGGAATGTCATAGGTTCTGCCATCAGGATTACATTGCCTTTTGCCCCCCAATGTTTGCCTTTTTCTCCTCTTTGTACCAATATGTATATATAATGGGCCAAGTTATTGAAGATAACCTCATGTCAAATTTGGTTCTAGATTTGATTTTAGGCCACAGTCCTTTGCACACCTACTGGCCATAAACTTCACTGGTTGCAGTACTTCTGAGTAAGCATTATTGGATTGGGCCATAAATTTATTAAAGACTATGGCAGCATAAAATAGTTAGTCTTTAAGGTGGCACAATATGCTTATTTTGGTAAAACACTGGAGACAATTCTGCCTCAGAAGTTAGCCTCTTCTGCTAGGATTTATAGACTCAAGTTATTAAGGAAGTGCTGCATTTAAGGATGCTTGTTTCGAACCCTTAATGGTATGTTATTACCCTACCCTGCTCCCCCAAGCGGGAAATTCTACTTGCCTATCATACTCAGGATTTGTGTTTGTTTGTAAAACAGGAGTGTAGTGAGGTACTGAGCAGTATTTTAAAAGAGTATACTTGTTTAATTGTGTCAGAGAGACCATTGCTTACTGTGTACCTTGTGAGTAGCTTCAGGGTCTTTTAGCAATGCGAATTCAGCCACAGAACACTTTAATTAATTTCAAGCCACATATGAGTTGTTTGGATCATTAATTAAATGAACATTAATGTATATCACAAAGGAGCTTTTTAGAAAAAACAAATACACTCTCTGCTCTGTCTGGATTTAAGGTTCACATTAGAGATGAGGAGCCTGTGACCCTCCAAACATTTTTCAGCTGCAACTTGCACCACTCCTGACCATTGGCCCTGCTGAGTACAGCTGATGTGAATTGGGAGTTGAACAACAAGCTGCAGGGCTGCAGGTTCTCAGTCCCTGTAAGATTTGGATGCTTGGGCTTTGTTCCCATAACCACTTTGTAAGATTCGGTCATAGATGTACAGCCATCTAGTACATAAGTAGCTAACATTTCCAGGGTGGATTTTCTTCAAAGGCATGTAGGATTCTCTTTGTTTCCTTGCACCTGGTTTTCTACTGATCTAATGTTTCTCTATTTTAGATTTTAGGCCAGTTTACATAAATGAAATCTAATACAATACAATACAATCTAATACAATTCAGAGCTATGTGATGAGGTTTGACTTCCTCTGTGCAGATACAGCTGTGAAGTTAGTACCCATTCTTGACAGTGTGTTCATCACCTTGGTGTCTAATTTCTCTGTGCAGCTCTAATCAGTTAATGTGTTCCACATATCAAGGGCCAAGGATAAAAATGTCATCCTTTTTGGTTATCACTCCAGTCAGGACTATTTTTCATCCAGATAGAAAAACTTAATATAACAAAACACAGTGAAAAGAGAGGTGGGAATTTTCACATGACATTCAAAGCTGTTGAGGTAGGTCTTCCAGGAATATACAATTATTCTTGAAATCAACTGTAACTTGAGTATTACATGCTAGGAGCCTATAAATACATTGCTAATAAACCTTTTCAGCATTTGATGGTAGTGTATTGATAAATGCTCTCATGGTTGCATTTATATATTAATGCCAAATACATTGTAATCAATGCAGTTGACCTTAATAGAGGTTGACTTGTTTTGTCAATGGATTATAGTACGAGGTTTTCCAATTGTGTAAATGATGGATGATAAAAGATAATGACACTCTGAGAATACTATTAATCTACGTTTCACATTTGAACACTAATTTCTCACAGTAGTTGCAGCAAAATGCAAGTTGGACCATGAACATGCAAGTGCTTCATGATTCTTAATCTTTATATAGACAACTTTTCAAAAATTGCCATTTGAAGGAATACCTGCTTCTATCAGGTTATAGGCTATGTATTGCATTACAGTGCCATTCTTCAAACTCATTTGAAATGCTGCCTGCACCTTCAGGGACAATGTGATTGCTGTGTGCCTTTACAATCATGCTACAATAAAGGACATGGTGGATGCTATTCATTCGCACTATCATCATAATTCAGAAAACATTTAAAATATGAAAACATACTATCATTTTCACTATCATTTAAGTGCTTTCGCTTGGGGCGGTAATTGTAGCTGGATTATTGATTTAAATACAAGTTATTTTACATGGATAGGGGTAAGGGTTTGTCTTATGAAGGAAAAAGGAATAATGGATGCCTGCCAGCTCTTGAAAAGATTGGCTTGTAAGTCAGCCCATTTGAGTAGAATTAATGTGTGCCATGGATTCGTGTTGGCAGGCACTAAGCCAGTTAAAAATGGAAGTAGTTGTAGTGCAGATATTATCAAGCTGTTCCTTGGCCACCTTACATGTATTACTTGTGTGCCTAAATACTGTAAATCAGCCTAGATGTAAACCCACCGCAGAGTTTTCTGCTGACATTATCTCAAGATGCAGTACCTTAGATTATGCCAGCACAACCTGTGCCCCTTCAAACTAAGCACAACCTACTGGTCATGTTTAGTGACCTGCCAGGTGTTTGAGAAGGCCCTGTTTGAGTCCAAACCCACAGGAGGTTTATTGAGATCTTGCTAGGCTAGTATACATGCCTGGCGACCTACATTTGGCTTGCTGAGTCACAGATGATGCATGTCTGACCCACTTCCTCAATAATTTGTCAGCATTTTACAGTGTTTCACTCAAATCCTTACATAGCATGCTACTGCTTAAACAATTTCTCAAAAATATTTGTTTCATTTTCTAAGTATATAAGCCATATGCTGTTTATCAAAATGGAGTGTATATAGTGGATAATGCTCTGGAGTTGGAGATGAGAGGCTGAGAGCTCTGCTCAGATTTGAGTTTACTTATTGACTTTGAGTAAATCCCTTGCAGGGTTGTTGTGAGGATAAAATGGATTAAACCTATATACACTGCCCTGTGCCCTTCTAAAAGAAGGGTAGTGTGTAAATATAAAATAAATACAACCTGTAATAAAATCAGTAGAGCCTTTCATGACCACATAATTACTATTATTAGCAATAGTACTTATGTTGGGCAGAACTCAGTAAGCTCCTTGGTATTCCTTGGAGCAGTGAAACAAGTAGGAAGATGGCTAGAGTGCAAATGGTAGAAGACTTGAAGTGAATCTACAGTGTTAGAGCTCATTATTAAGTCTACTTGGTGTCTGTGATGACAGCAAAGAAGCAGTTCTTTTCTAACACTGTTATATATCCTCACATTACTGTCTGTTGGAGTTTTTTGGGATGGTGTGGGGCATTCTGCCCATCTGACAATGTTAAACTCTTGGAAGTCCACTGTGATGTGTTTGCAAACTTAGCACAACCTAAAAAAAACAAATCAAGGATAAAATTGCTGGCATCTACCATGTCTAGGACATCACAGTTGAATTGAGTCAGTCACCAAATAGGGGAGCAGTGTTCACCCTGTGCTATATGTGGTCCCATGTCTCCTGAAGGGACAGGTTTGTCACTTACAGGTGCTGCTTGATCCAAATTTGTCATTAGAAGTGCAAGTTGCTTTTAAGTTTTACCAACTTAGGCTGGTATGCCAGCTGCAACCCTCTTTGTCCAGAGATAGCATGGCCTCAGTGCTCTCGTGACCTCCAAGCTGCACTACTCTAATGCACTACTCATATGTGGAGCTGCCTTTGAAGACAATACAGAACCTGCACTTAGTACAGGCATCCGGGGTAGAGTTCCTGGCCCTTGCGCATGTCTGCAGAGCATGCATAAGCCCCCCCCCCCATTATGCCCCACTCGTGTTACACCATTTTCCAGGTCCAAAATGACCCAGTCATGTGCCAATTGAACACGTGCAAAATGGTTGCTGCCTGTACAAATGTGGCTGGTAGCTCACTAACGGATTGGGCATTGTCAAAATAAAAAAAATTCCTTCCAGTAGCACCTAGTTGGTCTTTAAGGTGCTACTGGAAGGAATTTTTTTTATTTTGACTATGGCAGACCAACACGGCTACCTATCTGTAACTGGATTGGGCATTATGAGCATTTTAGGCCAGTGCTATGCCACTATGCTCCAGTCTGTTTCTAGTGCAATTCAAAGTACTGTACAAGTTTTGACCTGTGAAACATTTTACACTTAGGAGCAAGGTTGAAGGATCACCCTTTTCCATATGTATCTGTGCATTAAGATGCTGTTGTGAGCATCTCTGTCCATAGTTTAGGGGACATGACAGCTAGACCGTTTTTTTGTGCAAGTTGTGAGAGTTAAAGGAAATAACACCAGGTACCCAGGAGCTTCCCTTACGACCCTCACTTATGTCTGCAATAAATGTGACTGGTCACAGGGTGTATCAGTATAGTTAGTTAAGCAAGTAAACAGCTTTAAATGAATTTTTAAATGCCAGCTGTGGTGTGGGTGAAAGTGTTTATGTGGTTGCTGAAAATGGAATATGGTAATAATCTATTTTAAGTTAGCGTAGTTTATCAAATCATTGATGAAATTTTGTATAGAATTGAGAAGCAAGCCATGCTTGCTCACATACATGACAGCACAATAGGAGGCATCTTAAAGGTTAATAGATAATGTGCTAGTTTCTCTTCCAGTTATCCTGGTAGCCCATTCATATAGATACAAACTCCATTAAAGACTAAAGTTGATTTAAAGCCCATGCTTAGCACTGTAATGTAGTTTAGACCAATGAAACATTCTCTCAGGGTTTTAGCTTGCCAAAAGTGATGCATTGCCTGTGTGAAAATATTTCTGAGAACTTCCTTTTCATTCCACTCCCCACCCCACCCCTGCAATGTTATTAATGGAAGTGAGCAGCCTTCCATATACCCACACAGCAAGGATGAATTCCCATCCGCAGTGCCACATGTGTGGACCCTCCTACTCTTCTCTTTACCAACTGGGGGAGGGTGGGGAGTGGAAGATGGATCTCTCATCTATTTTGTATCAGGCAGAAGGCACACAAATATGGCTCTCATTGATTTTGTGCCATAGCTCCTGTCCTCCAAGTTCTCTGACATAAGCACAGGGGTCATTGACAAGCATATATCAGGGCTGGCTAGAAAGCTAAACTAAAATTTACAAACTTTTGAGAATGATGCATTGGTCCTTTTGTGTGTAGTGAAAAAGCTGGGAAAAAATACTGTTCTAACATTTCGCAAGAAAGTATCCAGTAACATTTGATGTATTGGGGTGAAACACTTTCCCAAAGTCTGGTAAATTTCTCAACTGCACAATAGTATGCATGTGTACTCAGAAGTAAGTTAAGTGAAGTTACTCTCATGATAAATCTTGGTTTGTCACCTGTTACTCATAATGAGACCCTGAGACCCCCAGGTGTAGGAGATATATAAATTCAATTAATAATAATAATAATAATAATAATAATAATAATAATAATAAATTATTTATTTAGAGCATTTATGCCCCGCTCTTGAGCCAAAAAAGCTTCCAGAGCAGCTCACATATGGTCAATTAAAGCAGGCATGAACTCCTGAAATGTTTGTTTTTGTGAGTTTTTATTATGTACCAAAATAATTTGCATTGAGGGAAATTGTTAGATTTTTCACCTTGTAAGCCAATTGCAGTAGTTTGAACATTGAAAAACATGGAAATCTAAACACGATGAGTACCTTGATAATGATTTCAATCAATTTGCACTAAGCACTGTTAACTTAGACTGGTGTTTGGTTTCAAACTGGCTCTCTAGGGATTTAGGCAGAAATTTTTCCCAGCTCTGCTTTGCCAACTAGAGAGGCTGTAAATTCAGTTTGCACCACCACACATGGAAAGCATAAAAGCACAAAAGGATTAACAGGTTGCCCATCACAATCCACTAGGGTGAAACAAGCTGCAAGTCCAGTTGAATAAGTACATTTCTGCTACTGGGCCTACGAAAGCCTTGTGTGTCAATTTTGAAATAGCTTAAGTTCCTAATGATTGTTTCCCACAGGCATTGTTTCTTTCTGCGTAACTACGAGTCAGGTTCCTTAAGCATTTGTACCTGTTCTTGCATGGAGTGTAGTTTTGTAAGTAGTGGACTAGGATGTGTGATGGTATTGCAGTGAAGGAAAGGGGTTTCTTCATAAGTGGTAACATGAAAGTGTTTCCTTATTTCAGCCAGAAACCACCACCTACAACTTTATTAGGAAATACATTTACAATTCCTAGTGCATGTCTGTTTAAAAAACAACAACCTGTCAGCCAAATTCTTAACTGTCTGTTACTAAAGCTGGAATATATGTTGAAGCAACTGATAATTTAAAAAGTTCAAATCAGTGTGACATTTTGCCAGAGTTGAAAGATAATGAATTTCATGGATCAGGTTTCAGCACAAAAGTGGAAACCTCTGATCTGAATTTTCATCCACAGAACCTGACTGCAAACTCGAGTTTTGTTTGATGCAAGGTTGTTGTTCTACATCTGCCTTCAGATTTATGCAGATAATGTGTCCCACACTAATTGCAGTCATCAGGAGACAAAACAAACTACAAAAGCACTTATACTGAATGGCTTTCTTTAAGGAGCAAGTAATCTGGCCCCTACTTTGTAACATCAAAGACCATTATTTTCTTTGCAGCCTGAAAGCTCAGGTTGGTGGCCAGTAGCTAGAGGAGTGAGCACACACAGAAACTGATGTCATAACTGCTCTGTAAAAGCTCAGAAAGCAGTTGGGGATTGCACAAGAGCAGTTAAAAAAGGATCTTGGGGCAAGGGTGGGGATACTGTATACAGGCACACCAGTGACAATGCCCTTTGGGGGATTTGGTACTGGGGAAAGTAAAGAAAAACTCCTACTGGTGTGTGTACACTATTGGTCAAATTATTCTCAAACCAGACTACATTCTATAATAAATACAGACTATGCACACTGATCTTTGAACTCTCATGGGTTTTAAGGAGTACGTTCTGAATTCTGTGATGAAAGGGTTCTGAAGTAGAAGTGCTACAATAAAAGCAACTTGGTAGATACCCCAAATAGCTGCACCCCCCACTGATTTTAGCTTTCCATTCTCAAGCCTGTACAGTGGTGCCTCGCAAGACGAAAATAATTCGTTCCGCGAGTCTTTTCGTCTTGCGATGTTTTTCGTCTTGCGAAGCACGGTCCGTCGCAACTGCGCCTCTTCAAGCGGCTTTAAGAAAAAAGCGCAAGACGTTTTCGTCTTGCGAAGCAAGCCCATAGCGAAATTCGTCTAGCGAAGCAACGCAAAACCGAAAAACCCTTTCGTCTAGCGAGTTTTTCGTCTTGCGAGGCATTCGTCTTGCGGGGCACCACTGTACATTTAAAAACTTGCATTGACAGGATAAAAAATTTACGATGGTGTTTGTTCCAAAAATTAAAATAGAAACACAGGGTTTTTTTACACTAGCTCCCTTACACTGCTGCATATGCCCATGGCAGTCTAAACTGTCCACTATAGTAGAATTTGCAATGTGTCACTCTGAGTTTTTTATATTTTAAAATTTGCTGAATAAGAAAGAAGGGTATTTGTGTTTTAAAGGGGGGGGGAAATAAAAATCTCTAAGAAAAAATAACATTGTAGCAAATAGAGGTTGATAACTATTCTATGACTTTTCACTTCCATTTCAACTTTTATGAATGAGTGACTCTAAAAATGCTGTAAAGTTAGAATGATAAAGTACATTATATGAGTAGATTCAGCATGACTTAACCCTCCTCCCAGCTGCTCCCATCCCCACCTATATCCCTGCTACAGGGTCCCCCAAACCTAGATCACATAGTGGGTGGGGAAGGGGAACTCCTGTAGTGCAAGCAAATCTGCTCCGCAAGTGGTCCAGCACAGTTGGGTGTCATCCATTGTCATTAATGATATCCTTGTGAAACTTCCCAATTCCCATTCCTTTTAAAAAAAAGGAAGGAAGGAAGGAAGGAAAAAGCTAATGTTGAGCTGCAACTTCATTTTTATAAGCCTACTTGTTTTGAGTTAAGGTAACCATCTTGCCACAAAACCTGTATGAGTCATAGTGTTCTGTAAGTTGGCATGGATAGTCTCAGTGAACACAATAGGACTATTGCTCTTTATGATTCAGCTGGCTAGGATACTGCAGAAGCACCAGAATTTTCTATTCAATAATACTAAGTGCAGCATCTGAATTGTTGTGTGGGTGAACGGGCATTCCCCAGCCTGGTGCCTTCTAGATGTTGTTGGATTCTAACCTCCATCAGCACCAGCTGGAATGTCAAATTGTCACAGATGACAAAAGTTGTACTCCCAACAACTGGAGGGGACCAGGTTGGGGAAGGCTGTGGTACACCATTAGCGATTGTCACTTTTAGCATATTTTTTTCACAGTGTAGTGGCTAACTGGAAGTGTTATTTCAAAGTGATTTGGTCTTTGATCTTAACCCCTTTAATATTAAGTAAATGAAAATTTGACTTCACAGCTTTGATTCCATTTCCAATTGTGTTAACTGTATTTCTGCATTAAGTAAAGTGTGTGATTTGTATAGCAGTATTCAGTGTTTTTAATCTAAAGCCATAAATGTTCTTCCTTTGGTTTAAAGGAATGTTTAAAGATTCTAAATGAAGGTGGCTGATTTTGCCTGCTTGGACCTAGGATTTTAAAGTTTGTCATATAAAATTGCTGCACAGCAGGGAAGAGGAACCTGTGGCTTTCCAGATGTTGCTGGACTACAGCTCCCATCATCCTTGATCCTTAACCATGCTGACTAGGGCAAATGGGAGATGAAATCCAACATTTGGAGGGGCACAGGTTGCCTACCACGGTTTGGTCCAAATCCTGACCTGTTGTATCTAGCCTACTCCACTATATAGATTAGAGATTCTTACTAGTGGGGGTTCTCCATCAAATAATTATTGTTTTTAAATTTTTAATAAGTAAGTATTCATAACTTGAGGTAAGATTAGTACATATCTTCAGCTGGTGTGCCTATACATGCACCTGCATTTTGCTTTTACATAGTTTGATGTAGAATTCAGGAAGAGAAACTCTTTACTATATATTTTTTAACATTCAGTGACTTCCATGCCTGATGGAGGACAAACAGAATTGCACAGAGTCCTCTTCAAATTGTTCCTTGAGGCAGGTGTCGTACTCTGTAATCCATTAAGAGTCCTGCAGTTTGTGATTTGCATCTAGTGATGTTAAAATCAGATTTATGAAACAGATCATTTTGGGGCCAAAACATATACTTGTTTCTACTCTTGACTGCCATAAGAAAGTTTTTGCTGGGATTGGTAGAGAGTTTATAGTACACAGAAGTAGTACTCTCCAGCCTGTAAGTGCTGGTAACCAGGTTATGTCACCTCAGCCAGCCTACAGGAAATATACTAACATTCTTGATTTATGTATTTTTAAAATATAGCAATTTTATTTGCAAGTTCAAAAGCTCATTTAATGATTCTGTTAGTTCCTCCTTCAGATCCACTGTCAGTTGGCATGGCACTGCTACAGTATATTTATTAGGACTTTTGTTTTTACATTTCTGATGAAAAGCCAGCCAAAACATTTTTAGCTTCTACAGCAATACAGCCAAGCTATATCCAGGTCTGAAAACTATTAGAAGTATTATTTACAGGATCAAGTAAGCCAGAAAACAAGAAAAGATGTTAGTTTTTATTTATTTAAAAAGAGAACTGCTGTTAAGAATAATACATCTTGAAATACTTAAAACAGAACACTGCTTGCAACAGCCAAGGGGAAACAGGAATGTCATGAGGCCAAGAGGAGGCATTTTTAGCCAATTGCATCATTTCTTCTTGTGCATGTAGAAGCTTCACTGTAGCCTATGCTGCTCATAGCTCTACTATGATCATATAGCTGAGTCTTGGCTGTGTATACATCATGTAGCCTCACTTTTTGCAAGCAGGTGGTCCACGATCCATGATGGAAAGCTATTGCAGGCTTAAGTTAGTTGGTAGAGTTCTGATAAAATCCTCATTGTTTCAGTTGGTAAGTTTTATTCATTCTGTGTGCCAGTGCAGGGTACGTAGGGCCATAAGCTTGCATTGTTTATCCTAGCTGAAGTATTCTCTCATTACTTGTGCATATTGTGCATAAATAATTGGAAATGCATGTCTACTACTTAAAATGAAAAAAGTTCAAAACAAATAAGGCTTACTCTTTGTCTGACAACAACCAGATGTTGTATGTATGTCAAACGTAGCCTAAATCTGTTTTACTAGTTAAACAAACATTTTTATTCAGGGAGATGGCTCACCTTTTGTGTTAATCGGATTTTGAAGTTCTGATCCACAATTGTTTTGAAAATGTGCAACTAAAGCAGTCAAGTGACTCAAAATTACACATCTCTCAGTAATGTCTCGCTAAAGATCCTGTGAGTTCTCTGTGACTCCGTGCGACTCAGAAGTGGTAATGGAAAATATGCAAGTGATATCTAACCCATTCATCCATTGTCTGTTTGCTTTTTTTGAATATACCTTACAGATTTAGGACTCTTCTTTGTTTGCCAGACCTAGCCAGTTCATTTATTCATTTCTTCATTCATTCATTCATTAGATTTATGTTTTGGTCCTATCATTCCAGTAAGGCAGTAGTTTTCAGACTGTTCTGGTACCTCAGGACCCTAGGGTTCCTTCCAAGTTTAGGCTTCTCAGTGAGAAAATCAATAATGGCAAAGTTCCCTGGAAAGCAACTTTCCACCATAATTGTTTTTTCCCTTTTATGCATACCCCTAGGGGAGTATTGAGTGTGTTTTCCAAAAGCACTCTTGAGAATTGTCAATGTACTTTGAACTCACTGTGCATAGGAGAACATGCTCTAGAATCCCTTGCAATTTGGAAGGGTTCTTCAGCAGATAAATTGGTGCGGAAAGGATTCTAAAAGCTTTAAAATAAGTGCTCTAAAACTGGATTTGGCGTGCATGTGGTTCTCACATGTTTTCAGGAAGTGGCTTAGGCCAATCTGGTGGCAGCTGCATCCTTTTTGAACCAAGCTGGCCAAATCATCCTTGTATAGAGCTGCCAGTTAAAATCCTACTGTAGCTACTTACTGTACAAAAAGAAAACAAAAGTTTTAGTATGGGACTTACTTGACCATAGAGGTAGATAGTTGCTTAGGGGTCCCCATTTCAAGGGGTATTTGCCACAATGGTCTCTCCCCCTGACCTCAGCGTGTCCGATGCTGTCAGCATTCTCCACAATTCTCTGTGAGGATATACAACCTTCTGGGACACTGTTGATATGAGGTTGCCTGTGTCTTTTCCCACCCAAGGTGCTGAAAAGAAAACTTGAGCCACGCCTGGACAGAACTTTGTGAAGTGTACACCTTTTGGAAATGTACAAATTCCGTTGCAACAAACAAAAATATGTTTGCAATGTGTTGAACATTTAACCTCTTTTATGCCTTTTTTATCTGAAAGTTTTACAAGGAGAGCTGTATGTAAGTTATGGAGACAATTCTAAAGTCTGTTTTTGCCTTTAAATTACTTAGATTGCTGTGAAATTACAACTGGAATCTAGAAGTTTGTAAAATTGGATCTGTCTTATTTACTTGAGCAGTGGCTATAAATTCAGGCTTGTTGGGCTGAAAGTCTTACAGAAACACAGAATTGCGGGAATAGTAGTCTCACTTCTTTGCTCACTTTCTGTGGCCACACTGAGCACTCCAGAATTCACATATCTTCATTAAACTTGTTTATAATATTACTTTTCATGAAATGAACAGAGCTGAATTAACAATCAGGAGCTCTTCTTCACTTTTCACTTCTGGTTTACCCCTGAATGTGAAAATGTAATATATATATGTTGAAGGTGTTACCTTAGGATAATGTCATCAACTATTAACCTGTAATCATGCAGAACAAAAGCTATGATCACCCTTGAGTTCAGTCATCTCTTGTATTTTGCAGCAAAGTGATGTAAGGCAGCTTACAATCGATCTTTTAAAAAAAAGATTTCAAAACCATGTCTAGGTATGGTAAGCACTTTGGTGCTACATGCAGAACGCACACTGGTTATACTATGAAGTATTGCAGAGAAAATCTCTTAAGCAAAGGTTTTATTATGTCATAGAATATAGGAACAATTTCAGAATTCTTTAGACTGTGAACAGCAAGCGTAATTAGCAGTATAGCTTTTAATTAGACTTGTTCCAGTCATCTTTTAATTCCAGTATATCTTTTTTGTTCATTATGCAGGAGCCCTTACCAAAGTGAAGGAAAGTAAGCGGCATGTAGAAGAAGGGAAGATGGAGGTTCAGAAAGCCGATGGCATTCAGGATCGTTGTAACATTATTTCTTTTGCCACCCTGGCAGAAATTCACCATTTCCACAAAATTCGAGTGAGAGACTTCAAATCACAAATGCAGCATTTCTTACAACAGCAAATACTTTTTTTCCAAAAAGTGACACAGAAGTTAGAAGAAGCTCTTCACAAGTATGACAGTGTTTAATATGCTTAATTCTTGGACTTTAAATAATGGATATTTCTAAGCTTGTGGATGGAATGAACAACGGATACAAACTCCACTCTCAAGTATCTCTTGACACCTTTTGGAATGGTGTACAAGGATGATTTTGTAATCTGTTCTGGAGTCCAACTGAACCTAAAATTGCCTAAGGAGGACATAATTATGCCTATATAGTGGAGAACTGTACTACACATTGTAACTAAGTTATACTCAAAATGCCTACACTACCATTGTAATGTTTTTGAAATAATGATTATACTATTTGCCTTACTGCTTTTTTGAAATACGGTATTTTAGTGCATAATATGCTGTAGACCTCAAAACCTTTTGGGTCTTTAAGGAAGTTGGTTAGATAAAAGCCTGCTTCAGATGCCTTTTTAAAATTCTCTTCGGTATGAATTTTTAAATTCAGCCAATTCTCTGTTTACAAATTCCTGTTAGAGCAGCTATGCGATTTTGTGCCTTTAGAATTACAGTTTTTCATTATTATTATTTTCTAGTAAACCACATTTCTATGACTGATTGAATGAAGGGTTGGCACCTCTGATAGGGCCTGATTTCAAACCTCACAGTGACTGAAAAATAACTTGTCATGTAACTTGCACACCTAGGTATTATGATAAATTTTGGCTGGAAAAAACCCAGGATTTAAAATCATTTTAGACTTTGTGCTGATTAAAAATACTATTTATTATTTGTACCAGAATCTTAAATCTACAAGCAAGAAATCAGCACTGCTGCATTTCCTTTCTTAACATGACAACGTAAAATATTTCACTGTAACATGTCTTTGAATAGAAACTTTGGACCACTTATCTAATAAAAGAATACTGAAGTATATCAGTGGGATAAGAATAGAGGATCAGTGGCTCATATTTGTATGTATGTATTGTTTGTGAGAATTGCTTAGCATGGCAGCTGATTTATTTGGTCATAAACCTGGTGTTACATTGTCAACTGAAACTTGCAAATCACAATTTGCCAGTGCGGCCAAACCAGTCACACTATCCTAAAACTGCCTCTGTAGGAGTGTGCTTTGTGGCATAATATGCCTTGGCCATCTGCAATATCAGCAGCGGCATTGTAGTGTGCCTAAGGACTTACCTAAGCCCCACAATTATTATTTTTTTAAAATAGTTCCCCTAATTGTAATTTCTTAAGTCAAATAACAATAATTTTGAAATACTGTCTTTATCCTATAGGTCTGTTTCCTTTTAATGTAATTAACTAATCCACAGAAGGACCCAACTGCTTCTGCAAGCCAAAGGGGCTTTGGATTTTAGTTCCTTAAATAACAACCACTTGTACTGAAACAAACAAACAAACACCAGCAACTCCTTTAATCAGTTTTAAAAGTAGATCTGCTGCAAACAAAAAAGAAAGCAAAAATCCTTGTGGTTGTGTGGCCCCATGCATTCATAGGACAAGCTTACTTCCAGCTTTAAAGCAACTGCTAATATGGAACTTTGCAACTCTAGTAGCACAGGTGTGGGAACAATATCACCCATACAAGAAAATTTACCAGGTTCTTTCTCTTATTAACTACATTTTTTATGTATGTGCATGTTGTGTAAAGGGGAGAGGGAGAGAGAGAGTGAGTAATGGCAATTCATCATGTTGACATAACAAAAGTCAAGCTTGTAAGTTTTGCTGTAAGATGAGATAGTAGTTGTTCCATGGCACTAGTCTTCCTGGTTTCGCTGTTTTTTTGTTTCATTTCCTGGTTTTAACCAAGGAAGAAAAAAAATGCAGTCACAAGACAAATTCCCCATCTAATCACACAATGGGGTTACCTACTAAGTCTGATGATTTAAAGTAAAGAAATAATGTGAGTACTTCCATACATATGTGTACATTGTGCATTATCATATTTTCACTTTCAAACCATTCTAGAGTATCCTGAAACAAATCTATGTGACATTATGCATCCTACTGTATATAGGATACCTGGACTACTAGGAATTTGTCCTGTGACCAACAAGCTGAGGATGAAGCACAGCCTTTGAACCTACCATGCTCAGACATGCATACTAGGTTTGGGGGGCATTTTTCTTTGGTCTTGTGGATTTTATATTTGCCGAGGAAGGTTCTTTAATTCCTTATGCAACAATCCTTCAGCTTCTGGCTCTTTTATTGGACACTTATCCAACGTATATTATGTTTGTATTTCATCACTGTTTTTCATGGATTCATCACGGATACAGGGAAAAGGTGAAGAAAATTAACTTCTAATGCTAAACTGATGTGCGGACTCCAAAGCTTTAGTCTTGCTCCCCCCCCAACAGATTATGGGGCAATCTAGTTTACTAGGAGTGCATGTCTTTCAGATGTTTAGCAGGCCTGCCATTACACAGAGCAGGCCAAAGTTGCTGTGATGTGTGAAGATGGTGCACAAATCAACCTCTCTATATTTTTATTTATAACAGCCATTTTATATGCCATCATTTTGGGCACAACTCAAAATTATAAAAACATCATAAGATCAACAACCAAAGCTAGTAAAGGCATCAGTAGCAGCAGTATTAACTGCCACTAAAACCCTTTAACCTTAAGCATAATAAAACATAGGCCGGACTAAAATAAACATAAGAGCCCTGCTTGATCAGACCAAAGGCCTATCTTGTTGAGCATCCTCTTCTCAAATTGACTAGTCAGATACCTATGGGCAAGCCACATGCAACTTTAGAGCAACAGCTCTCTTCCCCACTTAGGATTCATAGCAACTGGTATACAGTAATATTGCCTCTGACAGTGGGGTAGAGCATAGCAGTTGTGGCTCATATCCATTAATGAATTTGTCTTCAACATCTTGTGGAAGCAAAATTCATAATTTAACTGAGTTGTGAGAAAAAGTTCTCTGAAAAGATTCTGATACAAAGACAACCAGTCCTTAAATGACAATTCTTTAAAACTGGTATACAATTATGCAGCGTTGAGGGTCAGTATTCCTTAAGTATTCCTCAGAACCTCTGCTTCGTTCTCCAGTGTCCAGGACAGACATGTTTGCACCGTCCTTTAAGTGGGAACACATTATTTTTAGCTGAAAAGAGATTCCTTCCATGAGATCTGCAGACACAGTGAAAGAGGCCTGAAGAACAGGTTTGAAGGGACTTTAGCAGCATTCCCTCTGCATAAAAACTCAGGGCTTTCCCCCACTCTCCTTTGAACTTTCCTTGTGATAAAGGCCAAGCAAATAGATTGTTCCATGAGTTATGTATGCATATGGGGCACTGAGTAACACTGTGGCTTTCATTTTAGTAAGTGTTGTCACTGGATCTTCCCAGCAAATTTAGGATGATAGTCAGATTTTAAAAACCCAAGGGAAGGGGAGTGAACATGTAACTTAGCTTAGGGATAACTGTTCATATGGTTGCATTCCGCAACTTGTTACTGTTTTCAATGGAATGTTTTCCATTGCCAGTGACCACAAGTTAACTGTTGCTCGGAACTTCTTGTTTCTTTTAATGGGAAATGGGTAACTTTTCATGTTGAGCTGCTTCTCTCCCTAAACACTGAATGATACAGTGGTACCTCAGGTTACAAATGCTTCAGGTTACAGATGCTTCAGGTTACAGACTCCGCTAACCCAGAAATAGTACCTCGGGTTAAGAACTTTGCTTCAGGATGAGAACAAATCGCGCTGCAGCAGCAGCGGCAGGCCCCATTAGCTAAAGTGGTGCCTCAGGTTAAGAACAGTTTCAGGCTAAGAACGGACCTCCAGAACAAATTAAGTTCTTAACCCGAGGTACCACTGTACCGTGCTAAGAACAGATGTGGCTTCTTAAGTACACTGAAGTGTGCCTATACGATTTGCTTTGCTGAATTCAGTGCATGGTTGTGCTGTTTCCACATCTTATGGTAGGGGAGAGACTGGATTTCAGACAGTTGTGTTTATATCTTTTTAGTGGACTGACCTGCTACAATGCTATAGCAAGCCCTTGAGTCTTTCAGAAGACTCATTCACACATTACACTGAACACAGGTACAATCTGTACAGATGTATGAGTGTTCGTGTGTAAGAGAATATGCTTGTTGATTTTCACAGATCAGCTGGTGGGTACATAGGTATGCAAACTGTACATTTGGTACATTTGTGAATAACTACAAGTGCACAGCTCAGATGTCAGTATACACAGGTACACAGATTGTACGATGGTTGCATGTAACGTGTGAACACCCCTGAAGACATCTTTATTCTAATGTAATCGGGGTGGCAGGAGATAGTGACCAAGTGGAATTGAACTCCCTGCACATCAGAATTAAAGAACTTTCATCGGTAAATAACAAATCCACAAGACCAAAAAAAAAATACCCCCCAGACCAGTTATCATTCTCACATTTTGCCCTGTCTTATCTTGGAACATCCTCCTTCAAATGGGCACATTTAAAACACATTTATGGTTTGTTTCAATACACGAAGAAGAAGAAGAAGAAGAGTCTCAAAGCGGCTAATAATCTCTTTTCCCTTCCTCCCGCACAACAAACATTCTATGAGGTGAGTGAGGCTGAGAGACTTCAAAGAAGTGTGACTAGCCCAAGGTCACCCAACAGCTGCATGTGGACAAGCGGGGAAGCGAACCTGGTTCACCAGATTACGAGTCCACTGCTCTTAACCACTACACCACACTGGCACTATAGCCAAAGTAACTCTGATCTTTGGACATCTGTGACATCACAGCAGCAATGGCCAGTGAACTAGAAGTTAATGAGCAACATTTGTTCACTCCAGATTTTGTCTTTTGGGAGTTTCTGGTTGTTTTTCGGCAGTGGCAAAATTGCTGTGTTTGTTTTGGTCTTTTTTGTTTTTGTAATTTTTCACACTTTGTGCTTTAATTTGACATCTCCGTATCTGGTAGCAGCAGCCACAGCTTGCCCTTATGACTGTGGGTGCCTGGGGCCACATGCCATCACTGGGACATGTGCTCATGCTACCTCAGCACTTTGTGGGTGTCTTGCCCCCCCTATTTAAAATATTGAGGGGACTAGGGCACCAAGGAGTTGGTGTGCCTGTCTGGTAGCAATAAAATGCACACAAAAATCCTGTTTTCCATTCAAGTCTTATGGCACTAGTGGGACAAAATGAAATGCTGAATCCTATGTATGTTGGTCCGACAGTAAACTGTACTGGAGCTTACTCCCAAATCAATGTGCTTAGGATTGCAACCTTAATTATTTTGAACTGTTGTCATTAAACAGAAGGTTCCACTCTGAGAGCTCTCCCAAGTGGAAGGTTGCAGTTTCATTGTAGTTTTGATTGAGCCATAGCAATATTGTCTGCTCCTTGTTTTATTTTAAATGCATTGTTACCCAGCTTGATCTCTTGGAATGGTGAAGTAGCCAAACCCAAAAAAATAGTTCAGCTAATATTAAATGGAAAGAGTTATACTTGGAAGTTGTGGAAAGTCGGAGCCTGTGGGAAATGGAGCAAAGATAGAAAAATGCCTGGCAAGCTGGAGACCTTCCAGGGCAGACTTCTAAGAACCATCTGAACACTCCCTGATTCATGTAACTAGCAGGGCACGTGACTCTACAGTGGTTCGCTTAAAGCCTCTTACAGCTGACCTTTGTTAAGACATCTTTTCATTGTGCTGACACTTTCTGATGACTAAAGAGAACACGAGGTTTTGTGTTCTCCTGTGATTACTCATGCACCAGGAACCTTGTTAGCACTAACCTTGCAGTAAAGAGCAACTCTTACAACACACTGTCTGGTTTCCTGCATTCCTGCTGTTGGCACCTCTCCAAATTCAACCTCCCACACGAAACAGAAAACTCAACACTTTGATTACAGCAGTTTGCTCTGAAAATTTTGGGGCTTTTGCAGTGCAACAAATAAAGTTGATCCAGAATCACAGTTTAAATACTTTGCTGTGTTAATTAGTTGAGGTTAGACAAGTGTGTATGTGCTCTAACAAAGCAATCATCGCAGGCCTCACACATTTTTCAGCCAAGGCTGTGGAAGTGTTTGCAATAACACCAACTTGCTGAGATTTCACTATGTAGACATCAGCCGAGCCCTCATTCCTGTGCCAAAGTAAATAGTCATATAGTTTTGTATTGCATTAGTATGTACAGCACAGCCTTATGGGAAGGTTTCAAAACTTTGAGTGTGCCCATGTTTATATTGCTTTTATAGACTACATTTTAATGGGGTTTGCATGGGAGTTCAGGTTTATGTAATGAAACAATAGAGATGTTTCTGGTGTCTTTATGGGGGTCCTGCTGTGCCAAAGTAATGATTCCATTCCTCATCCTGATTCATGGTCAGCATTTCATGCTTCAGAAATTATATGAGCCACAGTAAAACTCAAGAACACTTTAATGCCAATGGTGGGCAATCCAATAAAAGCTGGGGGGAGGCTAAAGCTCATTTAAATCAATGGGACTTAAATACAAGGTGTGACCGGAAAGTTTGATGAGTGGTCACGGAAATCGGACAGCAAGAAATATTTGAACATGCAATCGACATCGGAGACCCACAAAATGCTCATAACTGTGTACAAAGATGAAGCTGTAACTCGAAAGACAGTGTATGAGTGGTTTAAGCATTTCCATGACGGGCGGCAAACCATCAAAGATGACTCGGTCTGGCAGGCCGTCAATGAGCAGAACGGCAGCAAATGTCAACAGAGTTTGTGAGATATTGATGCGGGATTAGCATTTGTCCATCCGAATGATGGCGAAAGAATGGCATATTCTTCATGAAATTGTTACTGAGGTTACTGAGTTGTCCCACCCTCCTTATTCTCCCGATCTGGCCTCACTGGATTTCTTTCTTTTTCCAAAACGGAAATTACACGTCCAAGCTGCTGTGACGAGGGAACTGAAAGCAGTACGAAAAGAGGACTTTTCCAGAAGTTTCCAACAGTTCTACGAACGTTGTCAACAGTGCATTGTATCAGAGGGCGGCTACTTTGAAGGCCTGTATGTAAGGTATGTATGTTCAAATATTCTGATTTCTGTGACCATTCATCAAACTTTCCGGTCACACCTTGTATGTTACAGTGCAATCCAAACCACATCTGCTCAGAAGTGCTTGCTGTTGATTTCAGCAGGGCATACTCCCAAGTAAATGGGGTTGGGATTGTACAGGTATATATTGATCTTAATAGAACTGAGCGACAATCCCCTGCAACAAACACCACCCACCTGCAAAACTGCTGTTGGGAATCTCATATTTACTATGTAATATCTAATGTAGTCATTTGTGCCCAGCTTCTGGTGAGCCTCAGTGTGTGTTAAAATCTCAGCAGCGCCATAAAAATATTCCCCAAATACGTTTTGACAAATAACACTTTGGTGTTGGTGGTCCCACAAAATAAAAACAGGATATAATTTAAAGTAGGCAAGGACCCAGCTTTTTACTGGGCTGACCTCCACTAGTGTAGGAATATGCAGGGGGTTTTTTAAGCACTAAACATTTCACAGCTTCCATCAATCTGTATTGGTTTTTGATATCCTATATTCAAATGCTGATGGGAAAAGTCAGACAATCGTATAAAACTGCTCCTTACAAATCTCTGTGGAAGCCACAGTGATGCTGACTATGGGGTGATATAAGTAAACATAGTAGGTTGAGCGCTTGACAAGCTGAACATGCTTGTATGCATTTGATATTTGTTCCATCTGTTCCCATATTCCAAGGCAGACAGAAGGTAGATCTGGGGGTGACTTGCAGTAGATTGGCAATGGTTTCTGACTCCCAGTTGACTGCTCACTAGAACCAAATATCACCATCATGTTACCCCAGTACTGCCAGTTAGTTTCACTGCCCGGACACCATTTTGTGGTAGGGGAGGATAATATATGTTTAAAGTAAAAAGATCATAAGATCACCACATGGAACTATGTGCATGCCACTGAAGGTGTTTTGTTTTGTTTTGTATTTTTCAGTAAGTAAGAAAGAATGCTGCAGTGACCAATATCAGCATCGAAGGCCCATGCCCTCAAATGCTGGCAGAGGATCTGTTTGTCACTCCCCCATCATCTGTTGCTCTCTGGACAGCCAGCTGATGGGGCTCTGGGCTTGGGGGTTCTATACCTCAGCCCCAAGGCTACTCCAAATCACTGTACCACCTAAGGAAAAAGAAAATATGATGGCCTCACCCTTCAGAAGCCTATTGGCCTGGCAGTGGAACCATAGTTCAAGGCAGGTGATGGGGCATCATCCTGCACCATATCTGAGAAATCAAGCTAGCATACACAGCTCTGCCTTTCAACACTTCCCCGCCCCCTAGCATCTGATGCCTGAGGCAGCTGGCACATTCTGCCTAATGATAGGGCTGCCTAGATCCAACCTCAGCTACACCACTGATTATAACAGCAAAAACAAACAAACAAGGCCCTGACCTAAGGAATGTTGTTGAAATGAAACATGGTGCACATTCAGTTCTGACGTAAAAACAATGCTCAGAGATGCATATTCCTTAATTCTGTATTTGTCTGCACACACCCCTTAATTTACACCTGGCTCCAACTAATGGACTTTAGGGTTCTAACAATAAATAAAGTGTGACCACCATGGTTATACTGCAGACACAAAACTTACTTCCTTTAGGAAGCATGCTTTGGAAAGACTTTTAAGTACAGCATCATTTGCAGGTATGAAATCCCATGCTCTCATGGAAATGAGGTACATATATCTGCAATATCAGAGAGACAGAAAAGAGGTTCTCTACTCATGCTAAGTAATAAAACTACAGGACAGTCTGTGCCTGATGACTACCAATCAATAACCACTTTCCTGCCTTTCCTGCACATTAATTCATTACAGTTCTGTTGCACTTGGAGATAACATTAAAAGACAATAGGATTTGCTTTCACCTTCTCGGGAGAATATAAATATTGCACTACAATGAGTTCTTTGTGATATCAAAAAGAATGTAAAAAGAGGATCTATTCCATGTAGGATTATAGAATCAGGAAGGAAAAATTGCAGTACTTAGAAGAACTAGATTAATCTTTTAAATCACTAAACCTTTATCTTTGCCTTCGTACATTCCTGTTAACACTGTGGGTTTTTTTTATGATGACATAATTTAAGCGATAGATTGCATCCTGGTTTTTTCTTTTCTCTTTTCAAAAGAAAGTGTTGTCGGTTTCTTCAGTGTTTTACATAAATAAAGAACCTAACAAATATTTTAGGTTTGGGAGACAATCCCATGGGTCAAGATTTATGATTTACTTAGGCCGCAATCCTAACCATGTCTATTTGGAAGTAAATCCCACTGAATTCACTGTGGTTTACTCCTAGGGAATTGGGTTAGAACTGCAGCCTCAGGCTGCAATACTTAGCAAACAACTGGAGTTACTTTTCAGTAGAAGTAGCCAGGATTGTGCTTTAAGGATACAGTACTATTATTATCTGGGAGTAAGTCCCACTGAACTCAGTGGGGAATTTGCTAAATGAAAAGTTTGGTTAGTTTAACAGAAGCCAGCCCTGCCTGAGGCATTCCAAGTCCCAGGTCTGTCTACCAGTAATTTTGCCAATGCTTTTGCATATGCAGATCACAGTAGAAAGTATAACTAATATCAAAGCAATATTAAAACTGTTACTAACTTTGACTGCCCTTTTCTTTTTGATGAGGAATTGCTGGTTCAGAACAGAAGTATTCACTACTTCTTTCTTTTCTTTTTTTACAGGGAAACAATAGATGAGCTTCACAGCTGCGGCACTGCTGCCTTTCCAACTGAAGAATGTCCCTAATGTGTTGGAAGCAAGGCAACTACTTTCCTTTGGATGCTAGAATTTCCAAGTACAGACTGATTCCACAAATGTCAAGACTGCTACATCTCAAACTGCAGTCTTTCGTCAACCATGTGAATGGGCCCAATATTTTGTGCTGAGAGCAGGCCTGGTGCCAGCTGTTGGCCAGATTAGGTATTTGCCAAGGGCCCCAGGGGATTAGAAGGACCCCTTAAAGGGCAGACAAGCCTGCACGGTCATTCACCACCCTCCCAGCCAGACTTTTTAGTGGTAGGTGTCAGTGCTGCTTTTGAAGAGGAGTCAAGCTCAGCTCCCATCCATGGTGGCCACCCACCATATTAAGTTACCCCCTATACAGTGCCCTGGCTAATACATAGATGAAACTGATTTCAAAAATAGAATAATAGAAGTGTAGTGTTGGAAGGGATCCTGAGGGTCATTTAGTCCAGCCCCCTGCAAGACGAGAATCTCAAGTGAAGCATCCATGACAGATGGCCATCCAATCTCTGCTTATCAACCTCCAAGGAAAGAGACTCTACCACCTCCCAAGGAAGTCCGTTCCATTGTTGAACAGCTCTTACTGTCAAAAAGTTCTTCCCAATGTTTCGTTGGAATCTCCTTTCTTGTAACTTGAAACCAGTGGTTTAGGTCCTACCCTCCAAAACAGGAGAATTCCATGTGACAGCCCTTTAGATACCTGAAGGTGTTTCACTTTCAGGAGAATGGTGTGCAAGTTCTGTCACATTCAATGAAACTTCAGGGGAAGCAGAAGTTAAGTCATTCCAAAATAAGATATTGGAGCATTCCAAATCATTTGCCCATAGTAAATCTAGCTGAAAGGCAACACATAGGGATGTACATTGATTATTGCAATGCATCCTTAATTACTATTGCTGTATAATTATAAGTTTATTATATTGTACAATCTTAGAACGTTGTATAACCTCAGAAGGCGTGTGGTTGTGAGGCGGCATGGCTGTGACAATCAAAACGGGATGTACTTCAGAATTGGTCACTACATTACAGCATCCACTTGTTTTGTTTTCTGTTTCACCACAACTATCTTGTATTACAGGACATGGCAAGATTACAGGCAACAGCTTGACACGACAGGGTCAAAGAATGACAGTGTGATTCTTTCATGTTTACTCACTAGTTGCATTGTGTTCAATGGGGCTTACTCACAGTTAAGTGTACATAGGATTTCTGCCTGAGTTATGGACATAATACAGCACTATGCATTTAAAAGCCTTTGGTCGGAAGCAGTGGCGTAGCGTGGGGGGTGCAGGGGGGGCGGCCGCACCGGGCGCAACATATGGGGGTTAGGGTGTGCAAATCCACGGGTTAGGGGGCGCAAATTACTTGCCTTGCCCCGGGTGCTGACAACCCACGCTACGCCACTGGTCGGAAGAGATGAGGGATTGTATATTTTTAATAGCAAATTAAACAGTTCCCCTCTCCAGGGTAGTCTGAGTAGTACTATACTTTCTTAACTTCTCTCCCAGTTACTCATAGCACAATATTTTTATCTTTTCTTTCCCTCTATCTAAAACAAGTGGGGGGAAAGCGAACACTGCATGATGCAGTCATGCAAGGATGACTTACAAAACTATCATGTGACTCAGGCAGATGGTTAGATCACTAAGAAGGGTCTCAGGTGATCTAGCCATGAGATCAGCTAATCTATAAAATGTTGTGTGGATAGCCTTTGGGTGAAGTCAGAGATTGCAGCTGGATAAGAGATTTATGAGTGAGCCACTTTGAAAGCTATCTTAAAGTAGGGTTAGGAGAGCGATGCCAGTGTGGTAATTGGTATTCCATTTGGGGCCCCATGCTACACTTCTGCCAAGCAAGGCTTTTATGCAACGTGAGCTCCTGACAAAGCATCCCATGCAGATATAAAATATCTGTCTTAAGAACTGCAGCAAACATAGGGTCAGAATGAACCCCTAAGGGGGGAGGGGAACAGGTCACATCCAGCAGCTAGTGAAAAACATTATGTCCAAAGAAGCCACATGCTGTGTAATTCTCTTGAGTCTAATAAGCAGTGGATGAAATGCTGATTCATTGAAACGAGTCGCACTGCATAAACAGGAAACTGGAGTTGCGGCCACACAGAACCATCAGAGCCTCTGAGATGAATGAAGGGATGAGATTGAAATTCTTTCCGAGGGTAGAAAATCACAAACTCTACACTGGATGGCATTTCTTGCATTTAGCAGTCGAATGCGTATTATTGATCTTATTTCCCCACCCTTTCTTCCTCTCAACATGCTGACCTGTTTCTACCATCTGCTGAAAGTATCATAGACAGCACTTAGAGGCCTGGGCATTGATCTCGGGAGACACCCTGCAGCTTTTAGGGTTGGTTCTTTCAATGTCTCCTGCTTAGTCCCCATCTACTGAGATTGATCTCTGTGACAAAAAAAAACAAAAAAAAAACCTTTCAGCTGTGCGGAATTGCAACTTATCTCCCAGTGCTATATTAAATATTTCTAAAATACATCCCCGGAAGCTTTTCAGATCACAGTCTGTAATGACTTGAGGGTGTTAGCCATGCTGTAAGTTGGGAACTCTTATGCATGTAAAGGTTAAACGTAAAAATATACCAGATATTTGGAACGTTTAACTATACGATTTCATTATCATAAGATAATGAGCTGGCTCCTACAGGAGGCAGTGATGGCCACCAACTTGGAAGGCTTTAAAGGAGGATTGGACAAATCAATGAGAATAAAGCTGTCAATGGTAACTGGCCATGACAACAATGCTCTTCCTCTGTGGTTGGGGGCAGTAATGCTTCTGAATACCAGTTCCTGGGAACCACAGGGAGGGTCAGTGCTGTTGTGCTCAGATATCAGGGATTGTGCTGAGGCAGGCTGCACAGATGAGGAATGGTGGGAACCTCCCCCTCCCCCTGCTCCTGGTCAGGATCCTGAATATTCCCAGAAACAGTGGGACAGTATAGATTTGGAACACTGGTTCGCAGAGGGACATAGTTCAGAAGAAAAAAGTTGGGAAGGACTGGGTGGTAAACAGCTAGGAGAAGAAGAATCAGGAGAAATAGAGTTAACATACTCCGGTATGTTAACATACCACTGGTACTCTGGCCAGTGGAAGTGATGATATTCCAGCTGAACTATTTAAAATTTTAAACGATGATGCTGTCAAGGTGCTACACTCAATATGCCAGCAAATTTGGAAAACTCAGCAGTGGCCAGAGGATTGGAGAAGATCAGTCTACATCCCTATCCCAAAGAAGGGCAGTGCCAAAGAATGGTCCAACTACCGCACAATTGCACTCATTTCACATGCTAGCAAGGTTATGCTTAAAATTCTACTAGGCAGGCTTAAGCAGTATGTGGACCGAGAACTCCCAGAAGTGCAAGCTGGATTTCGAAGGGGCAGAGGAACCAGAGACCAAATTGCAAACATGCACTGGATTATGGAGAAAGCTAGAGAGTTCCAGAAAGACATCTACTTCTGCTTCATTGACTATGCAAATGCCTTTGACTGTGTCGACCACAGCAAACTATGGCAAGTTCTTAAAGAAATGGGAGTGCCTGATCACCTCATCTATCTCCTGAGAAATCTCTATGTGGGACAAGAAGCTACAGTTAGAACTGGATATGGAACAACTGATTGGTTCAAAATTGGGAAAGGAGTACGGCAAGGCTGTATACTGTCTCCCTGGTTATTTAACTTATATGCAGAATTCATCATGCGAAAAGCTGGACTGGATGAATCCCAAGCCAGAATTAAGATCACCGGAAGAAATATCAACAACCTCAGATATGCAGGTGACACAACCTTGATGGCAGAAAGTGAGGCGGAATTAAAGAACCTTTTAATAAGGGTGAAAGAGGAGAGTGCAAAATATGGTCTGAAACTCAACATCAAAAAAATGAAGATCATGGCTACTGGTCCCATCACCTCCTGGCAAATAGAAGGGGAAGAAATGGAGGCAGTGAGAGATTTTACTTTTTGGGGCTCCATGATCACTGCAGATGGTCAAAGCAGCCACGAAATTAAAAGACTCCTGCTCCTTGGGAGAAAGGTGATGGCAAACCTAGACAGCATCCTAAAAAGCAGAGACATCACCTTGCCAACAAAGGTCCGTATAGTTAAAGCCATGGGTTTCCCAGTAGTGATGTATAGAAGTGAGAACTGGACCATAAAGAAGGCTGATCGCCAAAGAATTGATGCTTTTGAATTGTGGTGCTGGAGAAGACTCTTGAGAGTCCCATGGACTGCAAGAAGATCAAACGTATCCATTCTTAAGGAAATCAGCCCTGAGTGCTCACTGGAAGGGCAGATCGTGAAGTTGAGGCTCCAATACTTTGGCCACCTCATGAGAAGAGAAGACTCCCTGGAAAAGACCCTGATGTTGGGAAAGATGGAGGGCACAAGGAGAAGGGGACGACAGAGGACAAGATGGTTGGACGGTGTTCTCGAAGCTACAAACATGAACCTGACCAAACTGTGGGAGACAGTGGAAGACAGGAGTGCCTTGCAGTCTGGTCCATGGGGTCACGAAGAGTCGGACACGACTAAACGACTAAACAACAACACTCTGGTTTGCTGGAAAGTGTCCAGCCACTCAGTCCAAAGTCAAGGAGATTAGATAAGGTAGCTGCACGGAAGGCACAGTGGTTGCGAGATCAGGTTGCAAGACAAGGAAGTGATGAAGGTGACTTGGGGGAAGTGGGTGTTAACCTTAATTGGGAGCACCTTTACTCCAAGAATGGACTCTTTGTTCTTTCGCTGTGATCATTAAAATCTCTTTAAATGGTAAGAGACTATTTTTGCTTTGTTCTGCTTATCCACGGCCAAAGGGAAAGAGGAAGCCACTTCCCCAAAGCCTGATAGCAGGTCCTGCTTGCAGGCTTCCCTTATAGTCACCTGAGTGGCCACTGTGACAACAGAATGCTGGACTAGATGGGCCATTTGCTTGATCCAGGAAGTTGTTCTTATGTTTTTTAACCAATTGTTTGACTCTTCCCTGGTCTTTCAGTGATGCTACTGCTGTTGTGCAGGTGGGATTTGAAAGTAGCTTGTGGCCTGTGAAATATGCAGAATTTGCTCTTGAAACCTTGATTAGGATCACCAGGATCTGGCCAGGTTTCTTAGAGGAACATTAGACAACAATCCCCCCCCAAAAAAACACCCCTCAATGTTTCTGCATTCTGATTTCTTACTTTGGCTGGCCCATTTTCACCAGCCAGTAGGGCAGAGCCTTGGTTTACTCTAGCCGCAGCCATGATCATGCTGGTTGGGCTAATGGGAGTTGTAGTCCAAAACATCAGGGATGTACCAGGCAGCCAATAGCTGTTGTATTAGATGCATAATAATTAGATGAAAAGGTTATTTCGTTTACATTGACTTGAGAAATGAGTTTTCTGAAACAGTCTTCTGCTGCAATGGCCCTGGGCTTCAACTAAGGTAATGGGTGAATTATTCATTGTGAATAATTTATCCAATCAATATAGACATTTTTTCATCAAATGAATGATTCATTCCTTGTTAACATGTTCATTATTCACCCAGTGCCTGCCTTTAGCCAAATTGCAGATTGAGTCCTGCGGTTCTGTGTGAAATGGAAGGATGGTGGGTTTCTCTGAATTTTCTTTCGCCTGGATTTATTTTTCCTCCTTGTTCTGTTTGTTATAGTTTTAGAACTAGCAGAATCAAAAATAACTTAGGAGCGTATACTCAAGATCATGGACATTTCCTCCCCTGACACTAGGTCACAAATGTTCACACTGTTTCATATATAAACAGATAACACAGAGAGAAGAAATCCATTTCCTTCCACAGTTGCTTTTTTGTGCAATGTTTAGCAAAAAAATGTGAACTAAATCTTCCTGTTTTTCCTCTGCATTATTCTCTCCTCTTGATTTTTTTTTCCTAGTATACTTTTCACTCTCTGCCCATTAACAAACATACAAACAAAAATACGCCTACTTTAAATTGGCACTGAGGCAAGGTTGTTATCTGAGCTACTTAGGTTTTTCCTGTTTCTTAATTGCCTTAAGCGATGCTCTGTAAAATAAGAGTTTTGAGAACATAAGGATGGTCATTGAGGTTGGCAAGGTGGGCATTTGCCAGGGCCACATGCTCAGTGGAGGGCCTCAAGTGGGAATGTGTACAAAGGAGAACAACCAAATTGGCAAAGGGTCTGAAAATCAAGCCTTATTAGGAATGGTTGGGGGAAGACTATCTTCAAATATCTGAAGGGCTGTCACATGGAAGGTGGAGCAAGCATGTTTTCTGCTGCTGCAGATGGTAGGACCCAAACCAATAGATTCAACTTACTAAACAGGAGAATCCAACTAAACATTAGGAAGAACTTTCTAATATAGTTTAAGTCCATCTTTTTTCTCAGGAAACTCTGGGAATTGTAGCTCCTTGAGGGCAATAGGATCCCCCTAACAACCCTCAGAGGGCCACGGGTGGCGCTGTGGGTTAAACCACAGAGCCTACGACTTGCCAATCAGAAGGTCAGCAGTTTGAATCCCCATGACAGGGTGAGCTCCCGTTGCTCGGTCCCAGCTCCTGCCAACCTAACAGTTCGAAAGCACGTCAAAGTACAAGTAGATAAATAGGTACCGCTCCGGCAGGAAGGTAAACGGCGTTTCCGTGTGCTGCTCTGGTTCGCCAGAAGCTGCTTAGTCCTGCTGGCCACATGACCCGGAAGCTGTACGCCGGCTCCCTCGGCCAATAAAGCGAGATGAGCGCCGCAACCCCAGAGTCAGCCACGACTGGACCTAATGGTCAGGGGTCCTTTTACCTTTACCTTTACCAACTCTCAGCACCCTTAACAAACTATAGCCCCCCCCCCCAAGAATTAGGGGGGCTGTAGTTTGTGAAGGATGCTGAGAGTTGTTAGGGGAGCCATGACTATTTAAAGTGGCATCACGGTGATTTAAACGTATGGTGGGAATGTGTCCTAAGCTTTACTCGGAGTAGGCCCATTTAAATTAATGGAAAGAAGTCAGTCATAGTGATTAATTTCAATGGGTCTGTGTTGAGTAGGACAAGCATTGGATGCAACCCTAAATGATACAACTGGGAAGAGAAAAACCTGTCAGAGGAGCTGCTCAACGGTGGCAGGTACCCATTGGGACTGATAAGACAGAAGGCAGGGAGACCAACAGTAGACAGAACTAAAGGCAATGTCAGGCAGAGACAACCCCTGGCTGGTAGTAAGAAAGACAGCAGGCAGGTGGGAGCTGGCTAAGGGCAGGCTGAGGTGGGTAGGGCAGTGCCCACTTCAACCTAATGCACCAGCCTCCCCTGGTGCTGCTGCCCATGTAAACATAAAATATTGACACAGAGTTCTAGAAACCCTTATTTTCATGGTATGTGAAAGGTTAAGATTCATATTAACTGGAACATTTAATGAACTGAGCCAATCCATTTCAGACATTTTGCCCTTTTAAAAGCTGAGTTGTAATCCAATTTTTACTCAGACTTAAACCTATTAAAACTTTTTTGCTTTTCAACTGTTTTTAAATTTTTACACTTTTATTGTATGGGGTTTTTTTTTAATCTTTTGAATGTTGTAAACTGCTTTGATATATTTTTATGATTCAGTGGCATATACATATATTTTCATAAATTAATAAATTAAATGAGTGTGCCTCATATGCCCATTACTTTCAACGGGTGTTCTCTGAGGTGGACTAACACTGGCAACAACACTGTGCTGTAATATTTAGGCAAGGCAGGAAAGAAAACCCAGCTTGTAATTAACAGAACAAGAGTAGAGTTTGTGGCTGTGATTATGATTCAGGGTGGCATTCATGCATAATGTGACCCTGGGGGGAAAGTATTTAACCTGCCTGTGCCCCATAACAATGCACCTGTCTGCGTGGGTATGAGCAAGGGGGGGATGTGACATTGCTGCGTGTGACATAGATATGCATGACGCATGGTGAGACACAGACAGGGCAGTGTTAGGCCACTGTGCATGAAAAGACACACAGTGCCTGGTGCTCTCCCGAGGCCATTTCCATTAAGCTCCCTTATGCTGATTAATCCATTATCTGCACTCAGCTTTAATCAAGATTGTGAGGTACACCCAGTTCTAAGCATTAAACAAATTGGCAAGGTAATTATTATGGTGCCACTGAGATGCAAATAGCTCTTTCAGCTGCATTGGTGACTAACGTTTGTTGGGCTTCTCCTTCTAACGTTCAGGGATGACATTCTGTGGTCACTGAATCTCTAAGTGCTTCTTGTAATCAAAATATTGTTAAAGTCTCCAATTGCCACAGATGCTCTAAAAACACACCAGCGTTTTTAATTTTGTAAGTATCCATAAGTTGGGATTTGGATCTTTCAGAATCCCCTCTTATGAAAATATCCTCAATACCTAAAATCTGCAATGAATGTTAAGAAGGATGCAGGACTGAAAATAACACAGCACCAGAAATTTAGTTGAAAGAAATATGAGAATAAGTGAGATCTGAGAAAAAGATAAATTTTGGAATAACATTATGTCTAAATTAAGCATTTAAGTATTTGATAAATATATTTAGAGTCGGTGACATAATATTTGAAAATTACAAAATAGGAGCTGAAATAAGGTGATAAATTGCTGTCTATAATTTTAAAATTGGGAACGCAGGAATGGGAGATGTGAGGAAGTCCAAAAGGTTAAGATAATATGGTTTTTGGATATTTGATTTTGTTGTATGTTTTTCTATTATATGTTAATCTTTTTGCTTTTTTCTGTTTTTCTTTGTTTGTTGGATTTGGGTGATGGTTTTATATGTGTTTGGTGAATTTAATGTGTAAAATCTTTAATAAATATCTTTTAAAAAAAATACCTAAAATCTGCAGTGGCTGTCTTGAAAAGGTCACGCAAAAAGTAGGAATAGGTCTTTCTATGACACTTAAAAAAAAATTAGCAAGATTTATATGCCACTTAATTAAAAAATAAACTATTTCAATAAAATGGAAAAGGCCTTTCCCTTTGTGCTGCAGTCCTGGTGAAAATCAGCTCCACCTTGAAGCTGATATTGATCCCTTGCTGACCTCCCTTGGCTCAGGGAGGGAAGCTCCTAGGAGCCATGGTCATTTTTGAGGCTTGCCAAATGTATTCCTCTTTCCACCATTTCCACATGGTTCTCCACAAGCCAAAGGCTAGTAGAAGTCAAAAGTGTTGGAATGAAGGGGAGCGTGGAATGATACAATAAAAATTAAACCCTTAATTAATTTTGCCTGCATGCATGCATGTGTAGAAATGCTTTGAGAACGTTTTCGTCTTCTTCTGGCATCTAATCTCATTGGTGCTGTAACTTCAACAGTAGGGTTGTGCTGAAGAGTGGATGATTCTCTTTTTCCGCAGGAAGACCCGTAATTGTATACTAGATAAAAGGGAAAATTACATACATAGCAAGGAATTAAGAGATCCTCCCAAACATTAGCCCTGAAGCTTTAGGGTGATTGTGGAACTTTGTAATCTGAAGCCTTTGCAGCTGTTGAATTTCTTGTGACGAAACCTCTGAAAGTGTTGCATGTGTTGCATGCTTGGTTTTACTCTGAGTATACGCAGACATAAGACAAGCCCCACAAGATTGGATCAAGGATTCAGCTACTTCCTTCAGAATGCTGTTTCCAACATTAGCCAGCCATATACTTCCAGGTCCAAAAACTAGGGTAGGAAGACAAAACAAAAGACTAGCAAAACATCATGTTCTGGCCTGGTGTTGCCTCTCTCCTATTTTAGATGGTAGTGTGTGTATTCTTTCATAGTGTGATAAGCCAGCCCTGCTTGAAGACCTCTGACTCATTTCACCAAGTGGGGCTCTGGGCTTCTTCCCTGGTGGCACCACTGCATAAACGGAAGCTCAAAGCAGATACTTTTTATGTTGTCGCCTGGGACTCAGCATTTCAAAGGGAGCCTGAGAATGAACCTTGGTGAGCCCTCACTCAAATTAAGCCCCGGACTTTAGGATAAAAGCCATGGAATCTTACTGGCACTCTGCTCACAGCAATAATAGTTTCCAGAAGAAAAGCAATGTTTTCCATTGGGAAGAAACCCATGGTTACAAGAGTTATTTCCTAGCTTACCGAATGGGGAAGACTGAGCAAACCATTGGCAAATGCTACAAGCTACTATAATTAGACCATGGCAGATTTGCTATTTTATACGTTTGACAAATGCAGGCCTATAAGAAAAAGGTTTTTAAGGGAAGCATGACAACATTTCCCGACTTACCACATCTAAACCAAAATGAGTAGCTACTGTATGTAGCTGGTGGCCAAAGAGGCAACACTGTGGTAGGGGAACTATGAAGGAAGTATTTAGTAAAACTAATGGTCATGGACTGGATGAGGGCCAATCATAGACAGAAGTACAATTTATAAATGGTTTCTCTGCCCAGTTAGGTGGTGTTCGACTTGCTTTGAAAGAGGTTTTATTCCCCCTTAAAGGAGTAGACTTGAAATGTAGGGGTGTTTCTAGGCTTGAGCTCCAGGTGGCCTCAAAGCACCTTTTACTAGTGTCAGCTGACCCTACTTAGGCACATAGGACTATAGGAAGTTGTCTTACACTGAGTCAGACCATTTGGACATGACAGGTGCCAAACAGGAATCTTCTGTGCACGTACTAAACCCCGCAAAATAACTTTTGCTTTCACCATCTCCCTAACTTATTTTTTAATTATTTGAATTTTTTTAAAAAAATAAGAGTTTGGAGGTTGGCTGGCATAGTCATGAGGGATTTGGGAGGGGTGGGGGGGAAGAGCAGTTGATGGTGTTTTTCTTCTCCACATATATATAGAGAGAGAGATTCAGAAAACAAACAAACAAAAAAATACATAATATCACCTTACAGTATTCAGAGAACTAAAAAAACCTAAGTCCCCCTTACCCCCAGCATCCACTGACCCTCTCTCCAGAGAACTTAATGTCATCAGCATATCCAAAGCATATTCACAGTACAGCAAGAAGAGACAGATGTCATTATAGAAAAAGAGTAGAATGCATACACCTATCAGTCCTAAAAGTGTTTTGTTTTTTTTTGCCATTTCATGTGCACCTACGTATAGGTATCATGCCAATAGTCTTGAGAAGTTTTCCTAAAAGACTGATCAATAAAATAATAATAGAAGTTTTCCTAAAAGACTGATCAATAGAATAATGGAAAAATTAAAATATAAGCTTTTTTCACAAGGAATTTCAAAAGTCAGGGTGCTGGGAGAGAAAGTCTGCTTCCTTATATCCTCTCCCTATAAATATCTGGATTCCCATACCTTTTTATAATCTTGTGCCATCACCATTTTCCAGCAAGGGAAGGGTATTATTCCTGGCATCATTTTAAAAGAAAAAAGAAAAAATTAGTTCCCTTGAGAAATCTATAATATTGTCTGACATCTGTCACCTATTGACCACTTGAAAGACACTGTCTGTATTGCTCGCAGCTATGCCATCTGGATTTTTGAGGAACATCTATATCCTATTTCTGCACTCAGTCTGAAAAAGGATGTGTGATGACTCAAGAAGATTTTGCCAGAATGCAGCAGCCAAATTACTGGCAGGGGTTCCATTTAGAACTCACAAAATCCTGTTTTGAAACAGCTGCATTGGTTGCCTGTTTGTTTGGGGGCCCAATTCATGGTTTTTGCATATGACTTGGGCCCTAATTATCTGAAAAAAGTCTCATTCCCTTCAAACACTTGTGTGTTTAGATTTGGGGGGGGGGGGCTCCTTGGTAGTTCCATTGTCCTCATTCATTTGAAGGGAAAGGGAATTATCTGTAGCAGCATTCCTTCTCTACAGGGGGGCACCTGGCACTGTCCTGGCACACCCACTTGGACTCAGAATTTGAATCATTACCACAACTGGAGGATTTCAAAGTTTTATTGATGAAGTCAATAAGCATCCCAGCATGTGTACAAACAGGTAAAATATGGCTATGCTTAGCTAAGATGTTGATTCAACACTTGACAGGCCCCCTGCACTCTCCCTTCGAAGAGTAGAGCAAGCACAGCTTTTTGGCATGATTGACTCATGAGCCTCAAGACTAGTCAAGCAAATGGGAACTCCTCCATAGTGGTTGGGCATGCATGGTCAACTCACATGGGCACTGTCATCTCTACATCCTTTCAGATGGAGGCAGAGATGACTCGGCCAGCTCATAGCCAGACCTATCCCGGGGTGCCTCTATGAAGAGGGAGGCTCTTCATTGACAGGGGAAGGTGCCAGAGCCACTTCCCCAGTTGTTCAATATCGTACAAGTGGGCCTGTCCTCTGGCAAGCCAGTAGCAACTTCCTGAACTCTATCTCCCAATCCTCTGTGACTCTCCCCAAGTCACATATCCTCCAACATGTTGAGTCCCCAAACCAGGATGCATGTCTTCCCGTCTGTGTTCCTGGATAAGTCGCGTGACACGTATGAGATCACGGAGGCCAAAATACATGCTTTTTCGGGGCCGTGCTCTCCCAGTTCCCAAAACTGCATGCAGTCCTAAATAAAGCACTTGAGGGGGGCTGTGGTCTCATGGTGCCTGAAAACTCATGTTTTTGGGTACCATTTGAGACCATAACCCCCCAAATGTCCTTATTCCAGGGCAAGTTCTCCCCATAAAATTGCTCAAGAACACAGCACCCAAAATGGCTGCTGTACTCTCGTGGGAGAAAAGGAATGTTCTGGTTTTCTGGGATCCTTGCAGGGTCTGAGGTCAGACTCCTCTTGGAGTCCCAGGTTCTCTCCCTGGGCCAGTCTCTTCCAATTCTTCAAACTCTTTCCATTCCTCCTTATCATCTCACCAACCTCTCCATCTATAGAACTTACAACAGGCCCCTTCATTGAGTAGCTCTCATTATATGCTGAAGATGCACCTTTATATCAACTGCCTTTGACACCTGAGTCTATATTTTAGAACCCACCTTATTGTCTTGATTGTTTTAACTATTTTATATTGGATTTTAAAATTGTTGTAACCTGCCTTGGGCCCTTGTGGTAATGGGTGGGAAATAAACAAACAAATATACATACAGGCATGCATACATACATATACATACATACCAGGAAAATTATTATGTTCTTAGTTGTCTGACATATTCCACACCCTCAAAGCCACTATGTTGTATCAGGACCAAATCTGCATTTAAAAGTTTAGCTGAGAAAGGCTCTGTCCTCTGCACACCCAGCTAAGGAAGGCAAATGGCCGATAGTTAGTTCTTTATTTATGAAAGTACACACTTACAGCAGCTCCTAAGGATACAAATGCGCACATGCTTCTAGAATCTACGTAGCTGGTGTTAACTTTTCCAGGTTTGTGCCTGACGAGGCAGCTGGGTGCAGCCTCCCCACACGCCCTGGGCTCCCCCCCCCAGTCCAATGAGACTTTTCCTGCATGAAGCCCCTCGTGGTTCTAGGAGACAGTGGGCTGGGTATGGTGGGGATTCAACCAGCCCACCCCTTGCCTGAATAGACTTTTCGTCTGCTTCTGACACATTCTGTGTCCCACCTTTGTCTCTGATTGCTCAGACCCTTCCCTTTCCCCCTGGCTCCTGCCTCTCAAGTGGCACTAAAACCCATAAATCACTGGCCCCTCTCCTGGGTCAGCCTCCAGCCCCCTAACCTGTCACACACTTGTCAGAGCCCTGCCAGTCCTTGACATCCTGCAGTCCTGTGCATACTTTTCATTTTTCTTTTTGAATAAGCTGCATTTAATTTACTGCTGAGTAAACAGGATTCAAATGAGTAAAACTTGCAACCCTAATGACTGTATAAGTGGGGGAAGCAATCAGCATGGGAAGCAAATGGTAAGTACGTAAATGTCCTAAAATCAGTTTTAGGAAGAGATTAGGGTGTGGCTTCTTCCCAGAACAAAGCTTGGCCTGAGATGCAGGTCCATGGCAACCAGCCTCAGATTATATGCATGGAAGGAAAAATTGGAGACGGCTGTAGCTACAAGAACTGTAAAGAGAATTGTGTGCCAAGGAAAAGGAAAAGTGTAATAAGCTGCAGCTGAGCATTCACATATTAACTAGTGCAAAATGTACAGAATTGTATTGATGGAGAATGAAAGTGGATTGTTTTCATTTTAGGAAAGGACATGGGTGAGAACAGGAGATAAACGCCCCTTTAACAATTACCAAGGAATAAACAGATAGCAACAAACAAATTCTCACATGCCTCAAAACAGTATCTGTGAGAATTTTCTGGAATATGTTTAGCCCAGAAGAGCTCTGCTAGGGACCCTCCCACAATGGATGGGAGCCAGGAACATTTTAAATGTTGGCTTTAAAAGAACAGTCAGTTGAAAAAGATATATGAGAACTAATGTTTTATATGATTCATTTATTTTATTTACAACCTGTTATACCACCCCATCACAAATATTTCAGTGGGTAACAATATGTCAGTCATAAAAATCACAATAACACACTCCCTATCTCTAGAAAGTGAAAACCAGACTGAATGATGCCTTACATCATTTCCAGAAGATGTTCAAACTCAGGCTTTGGTGAGTCTTCAGGGGGAAACAAATTCCCTAATTAAAGGCAGACAGCAACAATGTCTGTCTGTACATTGCTAAGTATAATAACTATTGTATGCATTATGTTACAAATTATATTTTAGAGAGAACTAAGGATGGGTGGAGTCCACTCCTGCTTGCTAGGAGTTTTCCCTTCCTTATTAGGAAGAAGGAACAGATGTCAAGACTGTCTTAACCATTGTGTAGGGCACAATGTAGCATATGCATTAGTAAATAATAATAATAATAATAATAATAATAATAATAATAATACCCCACCCATCTGGCTGGGTTTCCCCAGCCACTCTGGGCAGCTTCCAACAAAATATTAAAAATAAAATAAAACATCAAACATTAAAAACTTCCCTAAGCAGGGCTGCCTTCAGAGGTCTTCTAAAAGTTAGATAGTTGTTTATTTCCTTGACATCTGATGGGAGGGCGCCGCAGCTGTAAATTCTAATCACAACTGTAAATTCCAGGCCTACTGTTCACCCATCTTGCTCTCTGCTCTGAATGGCCTCCTCCTCCTCCTCCAACTTCAGTTGCTCTTAACTTGGTAGCTGGTAATAGATCTAAAGGCCACCTTAACTAAATACGCCAGTGTTGGCATTGGCCTATCCTATAGTATGACTAGGGGACAGCGCAGGCTGTGGTGCTGAAAGTGGCCCAAGGCCCGTTGGTGGGTCTTGCCCCACTGTTTGAGAAACACTTCGCTAAGGTGATGCTTATGCTGACTCATTCTCATAAGTACAGATATAGCCCCTATATTGTTAGTTTTCCATTACTGCATTGGACATAGTTGAATGCTGACATCGTCATTTGGCTGCACTTTGAACAAGTGGTTATCATGAAAACTGTTGTCAGGGAAATGCCATTTCAAATCAGTAAGGCTGATGGTTGCAGTGATTCTGAGGTCACATTTTTACACAATGTAAATAAAATGTTCCCATAATAATGTTTATAGCTACTGATCCTTGAGAATGCCAAATTAGAGTCAACCTAAGAATGATCTAGGGATGAACTGCATGGATATTTCTTGGTCACAAATATTCATCAAGGCAGCTAGGAATTCAAGCCTTACTGGTGTAATCTTGAAGTAGGTTTGTTTCAAACAAACCATCGTTATGATTAACCACAGCTTGTCAGGTTCAGACAAGGCAACAGGGTACAGTTAATCAAAAGCAGAAGTGAAAGATTCCAAAGTCTGTGTGACCACATTGTAGGTAGGAAGAGTGCGGAGGATGAAAGACCTAGGCTTACCTAGGTTTATTTCCATTATAATGAACCATGGTTTATTGTGGAGTTCAAATGCAACTTACACTCATATATGCATAGCAGGAAGAGAAAATTGCTGCAGTTGCCAATATGTTTTTGGAACGTGGCAACACTGAGTTTGATTGCCAACATTTAACATTCCTCCAACAGAATTTGCACAAGGGTCAAAGAATGTAACTCATACTGTAAATGGTACCATAATTATGGGATTATCTACATGGCATAAGTATTTTTCTTTATTTCAAGCAGAGGAACAACTGTGCCAACAAAGCATTGCCGCTCATTTGGAAAGCTGCTTTTCCCAGCCCTGTCTTGGGCTGGAACACCAGGAAAAAGCTGCTTTTGGCGGCAACGCTTTGGGATCCCAAGAGTATGTCTATGTGACCCAGTCTTCTATTTTAACTAATCAGACATAGATCCAGAACATTCTTTCCAATTTCTCCTGTCCAGTAATTCTAGCGTATGGTTAAACCAACAAGAGATTTTCTTTTTTTAAAAAGGAAGGAAAGTGGGGGTAGGAGAAAGCCCAGTCTGAAATAGCTACTTTTTATTTATGCATTGTGCCATTTTTAAATTAGGAATAATACTGTGTGTCTGGTACATTTGTATTTATTTTACGAGTCATACTGAAATAACTCAGTTGCTTCTTAGGGCAAGGGTGGATGAATAGCTGCTGCTTTTTATGAAGCCAGCTGCCCTGACTTACGGCTTGCCATTTCTCCAAACTTTTACAGTTCTCCTTCAGCGAATCTAAGCCTGATTATATTATCTTTTGCTACAATACACCCCCCCCCCTTTTCCAATGAACCTTAGCTGGAACTGCTCCCAAAGGAGTCCTGAGCATGCATAATATGAGATCTGTACTTGATTAAATAGAAAAAAATGTAAATAAACTTTTCACTGGGGCTGTAATTTCCTCCTCTGGTTGTTGTCCATCCCCAGTGGCACTTCGTTATATATATTTCTTTATAGTACTTCCGATGTGTGAAATGCCTTATGATCTTATCTCTATCATTCCGCACCTGCCCTGCAAGGTAAGTGAATTTTATTGCTATTTTACAGATAAAGAAACATGGGAGAGAGAGTGAGGCTCTTAACAGAGTAGCTATGGGCAAACTTCCCCCAGGATTGCGAGACCTCGGGCCCAGGGGCTAAGTGTGGTCCCTTGGGACTCTCCCCAGGTCACCCCCCAATAGCCTTACTTTATAACCTCCATGAGTGTGTTTGCCTAGCTAGAATGTGTCCTTTACTTGGGGCCAGCCCCCCCAAGAGGCAAGGTGAGGTGACAGCCTCAGGCAGCAGGATCCACAGGGGTGGCAGACCCAATGTAGATTTTTATTCCCCATTTGTTCCTGATGTTTCTGATTATCTACACTCACCCCTTCTTCCCTAGCAGGGAGGGAGGTGCCATTTTGTGGTTTGCCTAAGGTGCCAAAATGTATTGGGCTGGCCCTGGCTTGAACTCTGATAATACTTATTGGTTGCCTGGATAGAAGACAGAGAATGGTGTGTGTGTGTGATCCAGCTGAACCCTAGAGCTGTTAAGCACTAAATGGCATAAAGGCACTGCAGCCCCAGTAGTTTTCCAAGAAGAGTGGTATGAAAATACTATAAAAATATATTTGAAATGAAGTGATTAGATATATCAAGGGTGTGATACAATCAGTTAATTTCTTTTAAAACATTCATCTTTTATCTAATTAATTTCAGCTATGCACAGTGAAACAGACAGCTAGTGAGACAGATGATTCATGAATATCATTGAACAGTCTGGCAGCATTCCAAAGGCATGCGAAATCAACTCTTGCTATTCTGGCCAGATCTGGGTAAAACAGGCTGGATGGTTGTCCTGCCTGCACCATATCCTGCAACTTTATTTTTCATATCAAAAGTTCAGAACGTTACATGTGTCATATGTAACAGCTGTTTTCTGAATTGGAAGTAGCAGCGATTTCCAGTGTACTCCAAAAGAAAATTCCACACAATGGAACCTGACTGATACTTGGCCTAGAATGGAACAGAAGACGTGGCTAATTGGTTGTGTTCAGTGTCAAATCATTGGCTCAGTATTATCTATGTTGATCCTTCTCTATAGTCCTGCCTTTCAACTCAGAGTCATTTGGAAATGTTGCTTGAATTGACTTATGGACTTATTGCAGTCATTAAGAATTAACATGACATGTGCTCCAGCCTTAGCAGCTGTCTTAATTAAACAATTGTCTTAAATTTGATGCTTTTGCTAACACGGGGTGCTTCTAGACAAGAGCATAATATTGTAAACATGCTGTTGACTTGAGATATTACAAACGGTTCACTAGCAACAGGCTTTGCTTTTGTTTGTTTTTTTAACTTATCCATTTTTCCCTGGGCTGGCATTTTGATGAACAGCACCAATCCCACAACAAATGCCCATCTGGAACCACACCAGCCTGCAATTTGAAAGCTTTACAGCTTTCTGCAATAAAGACTACCCAGTATCTTAGTTGAAGATAAACTACATATTGGGAGGAGATACACATTCAGGAAAAGTGCATCTCTTTATCATAACCAGACTTGCGTTAATGTGAGTTTATAGATCCTTTGTTCTATGCTTTCTTATTCTGCTCTTCAGTATTCTATATTTATAAGCAGATATCAGAGTCTGTCAGTGTTACTACCAGGAATGTTAAATGCAGTACCACATTAAATCATCTAATCACAGTAATTATTAGAGAAAAATGGGAAGCAGCTGCTGTAACACAGCACTTTGGTTCCAAAACTAAAGACAGATGGGCATGATAATACAGCATTATTAATGACACACTTTGCCTATCTATTTTACATAGTATTTCCCAACACTGGCAGGTTAGTGAAATGCAAGCTCCTTTTGTGATCTCACCCTTTGACAAAATAGATAATAGAATAAGTTGGTGTTTTATTTTCACATGCATCAAAGATATATGAGCTGAGCAATTCATTCACCGTTTTTTGGAGTTCTTTCCATGCTAGCACCCTTTTGATCACAAAAGTTAAGTGAAAGAACATAAAAGAGTCCTGCTGTATCAGATCAAAGGCCCATCTAGTCCCACATTATGTTCCCACAGAGGCCAACCAGATGCTTAGAGGAGATCCACAAGCAAAAGTACTGTCCAATTATTGTTTTGCATCAATTGATAGTCAGAAGCATAAAATTTCTGATACTGGAGATAATATATAGCCATCACGACTAGCACGAATGGAACATTGCTCTTCCACAAGGAGGTGGAAATGGAAGTTGAATTAAAACGGAAGTTGCATACTGTACCACACTGCTACACCATCTACAAAAATAATGCAACACCCATCTCCCCATTTACACGATTCAACGTACTGTTCCATGCCACTGCAATCTCTGAGCAGTGCAAGATTCCAGGGGTATGAGGCTAGTGTTTCCTTTTGAAAATGAAGCACAGTGGAGACTATGGTGTCTTTATGGTTTATTTACACGTATATACAACCTGAGCCTGTGATGGAGGGCTTCACAGCATTAAAACCCCAAGAAGGTCCTGCTTCTCCCATAGCCACAGCCTTGGATTCAAGCAGAAATTAGCCTCTCGCTCACTCTCTCTGCCTTCCCAACCTCCAGCTTTTTTCCTCCAGGTCACATCACAGCAATCTCTGCCCGCACCTCCAGCTTTGCCCTTCTACCTCTATCTAAGAGCTGGAAAAGGAGCCCCACCCATTTGTTATCCAGCACAGAGCCCCCTTTCCTTTGTTTTCTTAATAGCCCATCAGCCTTCCTTTGTTCTCTCCCAATGGCCCCTCACCCAGGCAATTACCTGAACACAATATATCAGGGCAGTTCACAGAATAAAATACAAGATAAAAACACAAGTAAATAATTAAAGCAAAAACAGCAAAGCAATACCCCCCTTCTTCCCACAGACACATTTAAAAAGCTGTAGAATATTAATCAACCAAAGGCCTGGCTGAAGAGGAACATTTTTGCCAGACGCCTAAAAATATACAATGAAGGAGCCAAGTGAACCTTCATGGGGAGAGCATTCCACAAATGGGAGCCACTACAGAAAAGGCCCGTTCTTGTGTCGTCGAGTGCCCCCACCCACCCTGGACCTCACGGGGAGGAGGCACATGAAGAAGGGCCTCAGATAATGAACTCAATAATCTTTTAAATGATGGTCGTCGTAGTTCAACAACATCTGGGCAGCACCATATTGACTACTCTGGCATAATGTGTGGCATCAAGTCAAGCAGACTCAGAGCCAGATTACTGAGGGAGGCAGATTTCACTCTGGAGTGCACACAGAATATATATGCAGGGGGAGGATGTGGTTACAAAGCAACTGAGAAAGTCTGGCAGCAGTAGAGAAGCAAATGAATTCCCTACAATGAAAATGCATTTTATAACAGCTAAAAGATTGCCAGCCTTAGATTTAGCACTGTCAAAAAGTACAGGCATAAAAAGGTTTCCATGTCTCCTATAAAACTGGCATCAGCCAAAACCATAAATGCCTGTCCTGCTGCAAATGTGAAAGAATTTCAAAAAAGTGGCAAATTTAGTCATTATGTTAAAATGTGTAATATAAGAGGGAGATAAAGTCTCAAGGCAAAGGGATGTTTACACTGGGCAGAAACAGATGCAAACCCGCATGGTTTCTTCATTGGCACACTGAACTTTACAGTTCTGGCAGGTGAGTGGCATGGGCTTCTTCTCAATAATAATCACAAAATAGTGAATTTACAAACTGGCACTCTCGGCTGTTCCAGGTAGCAGATTTTAATACACTAACTGCATAGCATTGTCTTGAATGTGACTGAAACAAATATTTGGACTGAATTTGGAGCAGGTTGTTTCAGTCCACTGAGAAACAGGGGGCACAATTTCTGAAGAGCTGTCACCCTCCCCCCAAAAGAAACTTTTTATGATGGTTCAGAGAAAACAGACATTTGCTATGGCAGAGGCAGGTTTCTTTTATTAACCCTCACTCCCCAGAAAAGTGATGTCAGCTACCAAACCTCTTCCCTCTCAAACAGCATTCTAGGAAACAATTATGCTGCAGCTCTGTAGCACACTGTTCACTCTTTCTGAGGTAAAAAACTGCTGCAGCCCTGAAGTACACTATCCACACTTTCTGAGGTAAAAAAAACTGCTGCAGCCCTGAAGCACACTATTCACTCTTTCTGAGGTAAAAAAAAATGCACAACAAGAGCAAATGCTGAACTTCATACCTGAGAGTTGCTAGAGAATCACTCAAAGCATTTTGCTTCCAGAGGGCAAATGAAAGATGGCGCCTCCCTCCAACCATGTACAAAAACTGACTAGACTGGCAGTTGAATCTTACTCTAACACTGGGCATAGAATAGTGTCTTCCTCTGCACCTGAGGACAGCAAGCTAGCATAGGGGGGCAGGACATATGACCTACACAGCTCTCTCCTTCCAACTTCTTGTTGCTACAGCTCTCTGCAGCCTCCAGAATCTGCCGCCTGAAGCAAAACCTCCTCTACTGAACTCCAGCCCCAGAGTTACATGTGAACAGAGCGATGTTATAGAAGCTGTGTGGCCTCAAATTAAAGACCTGGCTCACTTACATAAAACCTTTTAAACAAACAGAGGAGAAAACCAAAACTGTCTCCATGTGTTTCCAAAAAGACCTTGACCACAAAGCTGGAAGAGACTTTCTTGATTCTGAAGAGAAATATTTTCTTTAGATGCCGAAATGTAATGGCAAGTGGGAACCAAGTGTTCCATGAGTGAGTGCAGTGGGGCGGGGGGAGCAGTTTTAGAAAACACCACCAGAAATGAGAGACCTTGAACAGCAGCCATGTTGAGATTGGTTGCAGTCAGAATTACACAGTGTCAGATAAACTTTGCTCTACACTCCTGTCTTCTGTTCCATCATTCTAGAACAGTTTGCATGTCTCCTTGGCTTGAGCTAAAGTAGAAACAAGATCCGTGAAATGTAAGGTAGTAAAATAATTTTGGGAAATGATACATGAGTTGAAAAAAAGGTTGAAAGTAACTTTTTCTAAAAAACTAGAAGTCTTTCTTTTAGGAATTCTAGGTGCCGAAATCCCAAGGGAGCAGAAAAGACTATTTATGTATGTTACCACAGCTGCGTGGATGTTATTGGCCCAGAGATGGAAAGAAGATAAAAGTCCCTACCAGAGAAGAATGGCTGATTAAATTGATGGATTATGCCAAAATGGCTAAAATGACCAGAAGAATCAGAAATCAGGAAGTCCAAAATTTAAGGAATGGGGGAAATTTATCTCAAAAACCATTGTAAACAGCTAAAATTGTAATAGGATTGGAATAACACTTGTAGTTTAATGGTTAATTGTGGGCATAATGGATATGTAAAAGATTTGGATTATCATAAAAGATGCAGGAGGAAATGATTCACAATAGGACCCACAAAGGGGAGGAGGGAAGTCCAGATTCTTTGGAATCTTGTTTCTGTGTTGTATGTTGGATATGTGATTGTAAAACTTTAATTTGAAAAACCAAATAAATAAATAAATTCAAGAAAGAAAGAAAGAGAGAGAGAGAGAGAGAGAGAGAGAGAGAGAGAAGATCTGTGATATACCATCTCACCTATCTAAGCTTACTTAGAAGTTAGGATCCATTGAGCTTGCTCCCAGGTTTGCACAGTATTGCTGCCAATAGCAGATGGCATGGTGGGATGGTAGCACTCCATTGACCTCCTGACAGTTGAGTCACTGATGCTTACCAGAAAGGAGAGCCGGAGGAATGAGGCTATGGGGAGTTTGGCAAACACACTGGCAAAACCATGACAGCACTCTTGCTGGTGTGTTTACATAGCATTGGCCTCCCTGCTGCTTCACCCCACCCACTACTAGGGTAAACAGCTGTAAGTCCACTGCTGGGAGATCAGATGAGCACTATCACCATACTGTCTGCCACATAAGCAAGCTATCCCTGTTCCTACCATTTGAATGCTTTGCATCTCAAGGGCAGTTGAAGAGTTTCTTTCTTCTTCTGGTTTTGCCTGCTGTTTGTGTCTTTTCCACCATGTAGTCATGCAAAGACCAGATACCGCAAAGCCCTAATCTATCCCAGCCACATAACATAGCTTCAAAGTAGCTCGGCTTACTCCTTCTCTCTCTCTCCATTGGCATGCTTTTGGTTATCCATGGATGAAACACAGATAGATAAGAACTTTCCATTATCACAGGGGGAAAAGATGTCGAGATGCCATCGTGGTGGGTCAAAAGTTATGGGCTAAGAAGACAAGCTCAGCCTGCACACATAAATGTTACCTTGCAGAAAGGCTTTCAACTAGATGCAGATGGCAAGGCAAAAGGAGGAAAAGATTGAAACCAGTTGTCAAGGAGCTTTTCTCTGCACCGTAAATTATAGAAGGCCATGCTCACATAGCAGAAGCATTGAGGGGGGAGTTTTTGGGTTACTGCTTTTGGTTTGATTTTATATGTTTTGGTCTTGTTGTGAAACTCCCTGAGACCTCTGGGTATAGGGTGGTGTATAAGTTGAATTAATAATAATAATAATAATAATAATAATAATAATAATAGTCAAGAAGCAATAGTTTTTGAGACAATCAAAGGTCTGAGGGATGCACTGTTCTTGTCACACCAAAAGAGGCATGCAAATAGTTAGATGATGGGCTACATGAGGGGCTGGATAAAGTTGGGGGAGAAATTCAATAACGTTCACTTCCTGTAACAATATACAAACTGAAACATAGCTGTCCTTTGAAATTTGTACATTTCTTAATTTTGTGATGCAGTTGTTCAGAGGATACGGTGTGCAAAAATGTGTATATTGTGGGGAAAGTACATAAAATGTATATATTAATGAAAATAGAATTCAACAAATATTAGGCAAGAATTCATATAAAAATGTGCAGATTAGGAACAACATATATTAAAATCCTGACAAACTTTTTTTCAATAGAAGAAAATCACAATCCAACACAAAAGTTAAGATTGGAAAATGAGATATGGACAGAACCAAAATAGACAGATCCGCCCCAGATTCAGGAGCCCGGTTATCACTGGATTTCTCAGAATCAAAGTGACATGCTAGTCATAGGAATAGCTTTCATTCTCCTTACCACCTCCAGCCTGGTTTGGACAGCCTTTAATTGTTTTGTAAGGGAAAATTTTCTAAGCTAAGCCTGGCTTGTGTCTTATAGACTGTCTTGGTGACACTTTGATATTCAAATAATAAATTGATTACCAACCAGTCCTGTGCCTGTTGGCTCGGAAATAACTCCCACCCTATGTATAGGATTGCCACCTCAGTTTCTCTTCATGCTAACAAAGATAGCCTGTAAATAAGCCAATCTGTTTGCTTTGCAGTCATGGTGCAATGAATAAAACATCTTGGATTCAAATTCCTCTGCAGCTATTAGGACTAGCCTGTGGGGTGAGTCATGCTGTAAGGTTACCTAAATTGCTCTGATGAAGACAACCTGTATATTATCTTTCTAGCCAGGGTTTATATACTGGGACTAGTAAGAGGGAGACAGACAGAAATTCAGTCAATAATATTATGGTTAGGGCTGGTGGGAGTTGTATTTCAGTAACATCTAGAGGACTACAGGTTCCTGGTCTCTGCTATAGTTCTACAGCTTAATTCTGGTTCAAAAATATAACTAAAGTGGAAATGAATATTCAAATGGCCTTTGCTCTTCAACTTATATTGGGATTTTATCAGCAACAGTTCTGATTGATTGATTGATTGATTGATTGATTGATTGATTGATTGATTTTGCATACCATATGGGACATAATATGGAAAGTATTCTCCTTTAGTTCAGGGGTGGGGAATCTTGTGGTCCTCCAGATGTTGGGCTCCAGCTTCCATCAGCTGCAGCCAGCACAGCCAATGGTTAGGGCTGGTGGGAGTTGTATTTCAGTAACATAGATTCTAGAGGACTACAGGTTCCTGGTCTCTGCTATAGTTCTACAGCTTAATTCTGGTTCAAAAATATAACTAAAGTGGAAACCCACACCCAAATATCCATTGTTGTCCAAATGCCCAATATCTAATTCGGTGTACTAAATGCATCAGAATACATTTTGTTTTGTTTTATTTTCAAGCATTTATTAAATTTACCTCTAAAAAGCTTTGGTAAACTGTTTTAGCTCCACAGAAAATAGCAATAAATATGCTGGTTCTGTTTCACTGGGTGCCTCTACCAGAGCAGTTGAGAACTACTTTCTACTTTTGAAGCAGGTTCAAATTAAAGATCAGAGCTAATAAAATCATGTTGGTTAGTTGGGCTTGGCTCATAGGCTGCTCTGAGCTGTTCTGCCTTCTCTTGAAACCACTTTTTACCTCTGGGAAGCTGTGAAGATCAATGACTGGAAAGAAGAAAATGTGTGTCACAGTTGCCTATGAGGCTGAGGTGGCAATTTTGGTAAGTCAAACCTAATACAGTGGTACCTTGGGTTACAGACGCTTCAGGTTACATACTTCGCTAACCCAGAAATAGTACCTCGGGTTAAGAACTTTGCTTCAGGATGAGAACAGAAATTGCGCCGCAGCAGCAGCGAGAGGCTCCATTAGCTAAAGTGGTACCTCAGGTTAAGAACAGTTTCAAGTTAAGAACGGACCTCTGGAACAAATTAAGTTCTTAACCCAAGGTACCACTGTACTGGCAGCCTTGAAGCTTGAAATACATGTTCAACAGAAAACATTTCTGTTAAGAGATTTGCAACTGAAGACCTTTTACAAGTGCCTTGTACTCAAGCTGACAGTTGTTCCTGAATCTGGAATGTCAGGTGTGCCAAAGGAGAGAAGCAGCCAGATTTGCAAGGAAGCCTTTTCACAATAGACCAAAGTGGGTCTTGTGACCTCCCTGATGTCATACAGGAGCATACAGATCAGACGGTCTCACTGGTCTCCGTAACAGGGGTTCTCTGTTGTTGAGTTTCTGGGATACAGCAGCCCTGCATCCCCACTTGATAAGAGTTCGGTCTCATTCTCTGGAGGAACTGGGTTCCTCAGGGGTATTCAGAGGAGAAGTGCTGTTAGTTCAGTGTATTAGCAATAGGTTTGCATGCAGGAGGTCTGAGGTTCAATTCCTGGAATGTCCAGGTAGGGCGGGAAGAGGCCTCCATCTGAAACTCTGGAGAGCCACAGCCACTCACTGTGGACAATATTGAGTGGATTCAGTATAGGGCAGCTTCCGATGTTCCTATTCAAAAGGGACCTTCATTCAAGGGAGATTGCATTTTAGTTACTGAGCAATCTGAAATAAACATCACACCAGCTCTTCCTGTTCTTATTCTGACATTATATATATCAAAAGCCATACAATAAACAGCAGTGATACATTAGACACACATGCCACTAGCCACACATGCGAGTCATTAAATCTTGGCAAATGCATCAGCTCCTTCAAATATTTGCTGATGTGGGCTCCCACAGGATATTTTTTCAAAAGAAAGTCTGGTGTACACATACGTTTCATATGCTGAGTTTGCACTGATGTGGGCTCAGCCAAGGAAACAGGTTTCCATAAAATATTGTATGCTTTCTGGTTTTATTGAAATCCCCATACCTCACACTCACTGTAAAAGAAATCTGACAGTGAGATAAATTAAATCACTACCCTATATAATATTAAGCTGTACTTTTCTCCAAAAGGTGACACTCTTAATCCTGCTATATTCTACATTCTGTCAACAACCAAATTTATGGAACTGGAAGCAATTCACTATCCCTTCATTCTCCTTTATGAACTTTCAAAGAATTTAATAAATGAAGTCTTGAGAAAGGGTTACCCAACTCACTTGAAAAAAATAATCACGAATAAGATTTTTTGGTTGTATTTATTACATCTTTCCTACAAGAAGTTCAAAGCAGCATTACATGGGAGTTATTTATCTTCAGAAAAACATCATGAGGTTGTGAAGGTTAGGCATTCTGTTGTACCTCAACTCACCTCCTAAGACCAACAGCCTTCTAAAGCCAATGTCCTCCAGATGTTGTTGGACTCCAACCTATGTCTTGATTACTGTAGTGCACTCTAAATGGGGCTTCTCTTTAAGATGGTCCAGAAACTGCATCTAGGGCAGAATGCCATCACCAGAGTACTGACAGATACTTCTGCATGAAAGAATGTGATACCTATTCTGTGGGACTGGCCCCAGCTGCTTATACCTCATCAGGCCCAAGTCAATGCAATAGTTCTGACTTACAAAGTTTTGAATGACCCAGGTACTTGTCCAGAAACACCTGTTGCTATATAGAGTAGTCTAGGCTCTGAGATTGACAGGGGATATGGTACATTACGAGGAGACATAAGACAGGGCCTTCTTTGTAGTAGTGTCCTGGCGCACTCTCCTGCTGGAGGTGCCAATGGCTACATCATTAGTAAACTTCCAGCATCTGGTTAAAACTGGAGATACTTAAGTAATTCTAGCTTTAACTGATGCCTAAGGTCTTTGTTTTTTTGATCTGCTGTGGTCATACATGGTCCTAAGGCAAGAAGGGGAAACGGCATCAGTTAAAGAGAGTAGAAGTTGGTTTACCAACCCTTCACAGAGCTTAAAGACATGGACTTTCACTGCCAATCTTTTTACTCATCAGCTGGTTTCACAAGCTGTGTTCAGACATTCACCTGAACACACAGTGTTTAATAGTGAGGGCAGGCCAGACCTCAGATCCCACCACAATATCCTCAGTATCCTGGAGAGTCACTCCCAGTCAGCGTAGACAATACTGAACTAGATGGACTATTATAGGGCAGAGTCCTATGTGCCTATAGGATTTTGAGCTGCAGGCCTTCCAAGCACTAGATGAACAATTTAGCCTCTGCTGAGCTCCTCACAAAGGACCTGTGTGTTCCTCCCAGTGCTGGAGAAAGAACTGAGCAACTGCTAGCTTTTCATTTTCTTTTGTTAAAATTCCAAAAGCAGTAGGTAAATCAGCAACTAGGGATAGGGAACCTCCAGCCCACATGCTGAATGCAGACCTGCAGGCCTCTTTCTTTCTCCAGCTCTCAAGACTCCTTCCAGACCACACATACCCTCTTTCACCCTGCTCCACACCCTCTCTGAGCACTGGCTGAAATGTGTCTTTGAACTGTGATAGCGCTTCAAGCTTGCCTGGGTAAAGAATGGGGTGGGGTGAGGAATGTAGAAACCTCTGGGTTTTGCATGGATAGAATGCAGCCTCCATGTTTTCTTTCCCAAAAGACAATACTGGGTACACCCATGATCTACATCTCTCTGGTGTAAGTCCAAAAGGTACAATAAACCAAGTTAACAAGGCAAGAGCTAAGAGCTAATGCAAACACATAGCCCACCTTGAGTATACGAGCTCGGTCACAAACTCTAAAATAATTCAGCCACTATTCTTTTTCTATTTCATTATACAAACCCAATCTGGAAATGCAAAACCCAGAACACCTGGATACACTTTCGTTTACCACTTCTTCTTTTCAAAAGCAGTTTAAACATCTGTTGAGAATGACCCTTCTGTACTCAATACTTAAGGCTGATTTTACCTTGCTGTCTGTAGCACTCTCTTCTTCCATTCCTTCCTCACCACCCCCAAGAAACACACACATTCAAATGCATATCTTGGCAAGCTTTGGAATTTTTGGCGCTTGAGCTGTCTGCTTCCTGTCTTTGTTATGCTTGATACTTCTAAGATTTTGGCTGGCTTCCAGGAATGAACCTCTTTGATATAAAATAGTAAGTTTCTGGCCTTCTAAGAACATGGCCTAAATAAGGGAACATGGTGATGGGAAGCACCTGTCCAAGACTGACTAATCATCGTCATCATCACCATCTGAATAACTGTACAATTCCAGGGGGGAAAGGGCAGTGGAGAACCATGCCTGACCAGCAATCTCTCTTCAGTAAGATGTAATGCTTTACTGTATTTCGGTATATTAGGGTTGGGTGAAAGTGGCCCCTAAAATTCTCCTTCTCAGTTGCAGATGGCGAAATAGTGATTATGCTGATGGTCTTCACTGAATATTCTCTGGGAAAGCAGAATTCTCCAAGCATTGGGAAGAGGCCAAAAGAGACAATTCTGAGAAAATTATCTTCTGAGAAATTTCAGCCTGAGAGCCAGTGTGGTGTAGTGGTTAAGAGCGGTAGTCTCGTAATCTGGGGAAGTGGGTTCGCGTCTCCGCTCCTCCACTTGCAGCTGCTGGGTGACCTTGGGCTAATCACACTTCTCTGAAGTCTCTCAGCCCCACTCACTTCACAGAGTGTTTGTTGTGGGGGAGAAGGGGAAAGGAGAATGTTAGCCGCATTGAGACTCCTTCGGATAGTGATAAAGCAGGATATCAAATCCAAACTCCTGCTCTCCTTCTCCTTCTCCTTCTCCTTCTCCTTCTTCTTCTTCCTACACGCACCACTAGGCAAGCTGCCTCCACACCTCAAGGGAAAGGATGGATACAGCATAAGGAGAATGTAGGGCTGGGAAACAGGGGAACAGGAGACAGTGAGGCATGGTAGCTGCTGTGAGCAAATACATTCTTTGGACATAGACCTGGTGAAAACCACACATGACAATTGCAGTTGGATGTTAATTGCCCCTGAAGGTGCTTTGCATCAGAGAAGGAATGGGAAGGGAGGGCTTAATTCTTTCCCTATCATTGCTTTCTCTCTGAAACTTCAACACACCCAAGCATTTTACCCTAGTGTGGCTCTCCAGACCCCTGTTTGCAAGGTAAACAAGACTTTGAAATACACTGAGGGGGGAAGTGGCTTGTAAATAGCCACTTGCCTATGACAAGCAGGTATTACCTTTAGACAACCAAGTTGGTAAGGAAGCTTTTGTAAAGCTCTCTTTCCTTTTAAATGTGTTGATGGGTTACAAATGGCTAAACAGTGGCTGGTAAACTCATGTTTCTTTTGTTTCCATGGGCTAATAAATCATGTGAGACATACAATAGAGAATATCAATGTATTTGTTGTTAACAGGGAAATTATGCAGAGAGCAATGTTTTTCAAAAGCAAGGGGCAGCAGGAAGCAACATACAAAATTGATGCAGTAAAATATGATCCATATTGCAACACTCTGAAACTCTTTATAATAATTGTTTTATTAATGTTCCAAAGTATACAGTGTTTCTAAAGGTCATCCAGAAGCAAAGAACAAGCAAAATTTTTCTCATGTACTGTATGTTTCCTGAAATTTATATTCTCTCCTTGTAGAATCCTTTTCAAAAAAACATGAGATTATCTTTCATTTTGCAACCATTTTTTTTGTCAGTTTCCCCTAGCCGTTTAACTTAAATATCACTGAGGTGTGGTGGCAAAGACTCAAATATTTATGCTTGGTTCAGTTAGAATTGCAGAAGGTGGAGAGGCCTGCTAGTTTGACTCCAATGTGTATACAGACAAGATTCAAAGTCCCCCCCCCCCCGAATTAGTTTCAGTGAGTCCTTCTGGATGTGATGAAAAGGCAACCTAATGGGAGCCACAGGCCAGTGGTGAGTGATGCCAGGGAAAAAGTGGGCAGAGTTATGGATGTGCCTCTTTGTAGAGTAGTAGTAGTAGTAATAGTAATAATAATAATTTTATTATGTGTACCCCGCTCATCTGACTTGGTTGTCCCAGCAACTCTGGGCAGCTTGCCCCAAAATAAACCCACCCAGATGGGCGGGGTATAAATTATTATTATTATAATTACTACTATTACTACAACTAAAGGTAAAGGTAAAGGGACCCCTGACCATTAGGTCCAGTCGTGACCGACTCTGGGGTTGCGGCACTCATCTCGCTTTATTGGCCAAGGGAGCCAGCGTTTGTCCGCAGACAGCTTCTGGGTCATGTGGCCAGCATGACTAAGCTGCTTCTGGCGAACCAGAGCAGCACACGGAAACGCCGTTTACCTTCCCACCAGAGCGGTACCTATTTATCTACTTGCACTTTGCCGTGCTTTCGAACTGCTAGGTGGGCAGGAGCAGGGACCGAGCAACGGGAGCTCACCCCATCACGGGGATTCGAACCACTGACCTTCTGACCGGCAAGTCCTAGGCTCTGTGGTTTAACGCACAGCGCCACCTGCGTCCCTACTACTACAACTACTACACAGTAAAGCATGCATCAAACATTAAAAACTTCACTATACAGGGCTGCCTTCGGATGTCTTCTAAAAGTCACATAGTTTTTTATCTCCTTGACATCTTGATGGGGGGGGGTGTTCTACAGGGAGGGCACAACTACCAAGAAGGCCCTCAGTAGGCTACATTCTAGCCACAAAAAGCCAGAGGTTTACTTACACACACACACACACACACACACACACACACACACCAGAAAGCAAGAGGCATTTTCACAGTTCAAGGGACACATTCCAGCCATGGAAGACACAGAGAAGGGTGGGTGGGTCTCTAGGCCTGAGGTTTCCCACCTCTGACCCAGTCCATTATTTGAGCCCTCTTCATATTTCCCATCAGTGGCCGTGACATACACCTAGGAAGCTTACAAGAAGTTTAGGAACACCAAAGCAGCACCTGAGAACAACAGCACTTTCCCCTTGTGTGGTTTCCAGCAACTAGCATTCAGAAACATATGGCCTCCAACCATGGAGGGTAGAACATATCTCCCAAGGTTAGGAGCTATGAATAGCCTTATCTTCCATGAATGTGTCGAATTCTCTTTTAAAGCTACCCACATTGGTGGCCATCACTGCCTCTAATGCGAGAGAACTCTATATACAGTGGTACTTTGAGTTACAAACGCCTCAGGTTACAAACACTTCAGGTTACAAACTCCGCTAACCTAGAAGAGTTATCTCGTGTTGAGAACTTTGCCCCAGGATGAGAACGGAAATCGTGTGCCGCTGGCGCAGCGGCAGCAAGAGGTCCCATTAGCGAAAGTACACCTCTAGTTAAGAACAGTTTCAGGTTAAGAACAGACCTCCGGAACGAATTAAGTTTGTAACTAGAGGTACCACTGTACCATGTGAATTGTATACCATGCTTCCTTTTGTCTGTCCTGAATCTTCCAACATTTGAGTGGAGGAAGCGGGAATGACCCCCTTTGGCCTGCACTCCTTGGCATCACATTGAATCCCACACTGGAGAGTCGCCTGCCTATTTCTGAAGCTGCTTTTAAAGGTAAGCACATGGGGTTGTAGTTACAACACACGACCAGCACATGAGCTCCATTAGATCCTGACTTAAGTTTTGAAAATGAAAGCTTTCCAACATTTGAAGTGTCCTAACCTGGACCACAATCCTGCATGTTGTTTGACAGTATGACTTTTCTTGTAGTTGTGCTGTTTAAGGCTATTTTTAAAAAGTTGTTTTGTTAATAGTGTTTTATAGAAAGTGACTGTTTTACAGTGGTACCTCAGGTTAAGTACTTAATTCGTTCTGGAGGTCCATTCTTAACCTGAAACTGTTCTTAACCTGAAGCACCACTTTAGCTAATGGGTCCTCCTGCTGCTGCCGCACTGCCGGAGCACGATTTCTGTTCTTATCCTGAAGCAAAGTTCTTTACCTGAAGCACTATTTCTGGGTTAGCAGAGTCTGTAACCTGAAGCATATGTAACCCGAGGTACCACTGTACTGATGATTTGATAATTATTTTGTATGATTTATGTTGCAATTGTGATGTTCTTATTTATTGTATGTAAGACATTTTGAGACATGGGTGAAAAGCGGCATAGAAATATAATAAATGAATGAATGAATGAAAATGAAGTTGGAATGCTGTTGGGATTTTCAGAATTTCAGGAATTTAATTGTGCTCAGGATTGCAACCCCCTTTGACACCGTGATCTCTTTCTTCCTTTCGTTTCATTCCACCTATATGACAATTGGCACAATCAAATTATTTACATTCCTTCTCAGTAGCGCTTATTACTTCAGTGGTGCCCCGCAAGACGAAATTAATTCGTTCCGCAAGTTTTGTCGTCTAGCGAATTTTTCGTCTTGCGAATCACGAAATCCCATAGGAATGCATTGAAAATCAATTAATGCGTTCCTATGGTCAAAAAAAGTCCAAACAAAGCCAAATTTGGTACAACAACAGTTTATTAACTGCTCTTTAAAGTCACACATACTGTAAAGAGCAGTTCAAAAATTGAAGGGAAAATAAATTAACTTTATAAACATGACAGAAAAACATTTAAAAATCAACCAAGTGCACAACCTTGCCCAATGGTCACAGAAAATCACAAAAATTCCCAAAAAAACCCCACAAGCTCCCAGATTCCTGCAGAAACCTCTCCAACTGTTCCCCCAGCCAGCCAGCACTCGGAAATTCAAACTCAGAAAAATTTTCAAAAAAAACCAACCTGGCCCAATGGTCACAGAAAATCACAAAAATTCCCAAAAAACCCCCACAAGCTCCCAGATTCCTGCAGAAACCTCTCCAACTGTTCCCCCAGCCAGCCAGCACTCAGAAATTCAAACTCAGAAAAATTTTCAAAAAAAAAACACAACCTTGCCCAATGGTCACAGAAAATCACAAAAATTCCCCAAAAAACCCCACAAGCTCCCAGATTCCTGCAGAAACCTCTCCAACTGTTCCCCCAGCCACCCAGCCCACAGAAATTCAAATCCAGATTTTTTTTAAAAAAACAGCAAAGTGGCCCAATGGTCACAGAAAATCATAAAAATGCAGAAAAAACACACACAAGCTTCCAGATTCTTGCAAACCCCTCCCCAACACCAAGTCCTTGAATTCCAAACACCCCAACCCAAAATCCACCCCCCCAAAAAAAAAGTTTTAAAAGCTTAACTTACCAAATGGCTGCAAAAGAAGTTTTGGAAAAGCTTCAAAAATCACCAGTCTTTAAAAACCTCAAAAAAGGCTACTATGTACACTGCGTTCTATGAGTTGCTCCTCGAAGTCAAGTCGCAACTGTATTAATGGTGTTAAGAAAAGGGAAACAAACTTGCAAGACGTTTTCGTCTTGCGAAGCAAGCCCATAGGGAAATTCGTCTTGCGGGGCAAATCGCAAACGGAAAAACCTTTCGTCTAGCGAGTTTTTTGTCTTGCGAGGCATTCGTCTTGCGAGGTACCACTGTTCTTTATTATTTTGTTTATTATTTCAGGCTTGGAAGAGCTTCCTGTCTGCTCCAGTTAACTAGCTCAGCAGTGGGGAAATGGATTTTTAACAGCACTTAATCCACAGGCACTTTACATTTTTTGGTCAGATGTTTTCCCCGTTTTCAAAGTGTTTGTGCAGTGACAGCCACAGCTATGCTGTGAGAAGGATTCCTGGAACTGAAGGGCAATTGAAGCAGAGCAAGTCTGTTTCTACAGAGAATCATCATCATCCATGAACAAATGACTGTATTCAGAAAATATTGGGATGGAAGGAAACAAAAGGATTTTTGTGGCATTGCTACAATTCTTTATTGATAAATAAGCAGAAAACGGTGTTTTGTTTAGCATGAAATATACAGCAGAGCTGATAAGGACTGCCTTATCCTTTTGGCCAGCAAAAAAGCAAAAAAAGTTGGCCTCATAGCATTTCTACAAGGCCTGTGAAGTCCAGAAGATCCCTATTGCCTATCAGTTTCAAAGAGAGGGATGTTGAAAGCACCTATTCCTTTCTAGTCTAAGGGCTTAGCACAAACAGTTCTAGACTGCTCACTAGGAAGCCCAGGATCAGCATGCGCTATCCTTAAGAACATCTTGTTCTCATTGTGGCCAGTCAGATACCTATAGGAAGACATTAGCAGGGCCTGAGTGCAACAACACTCTCCCCGTTTTCGATTTCCAGCAACTGGTAGTCAGAGGCCTATGGGGAGGTAGAACAGAGCCATCATTCCTAGTAGTCGCTGACATTGTGGCCTGTAGCCATTAATAGTATCTTTAGTAGCTGTCAGAAACTAGCAGGTCCCACAGATAACGCCTACCCTCGAATTATTTAGCCATTTTTCTAGTGCTTCCCCTGCAATACTAGGTGGCTCCCAGTGGGGGGTCTAGGAGCTACCATTTAAATTTCCCACAACTCAGTCTCCCCTCACAAATATTCAATTCCCAGCACCCTTAGCAAACTACAGTTCCCATTACTTTTGGGGGAAAGTCATGTGTTTCAAATGTGAATGTGCCCCATGTCTCTGTATTATTGTATCGGGGGAAGCCCAGAATGTGATGTGAGAGGTTACAGAATTTTCCCATTTGTACTTGATCAGAAAACTAATGCAAATATATATGAATAATGATGCACATCTTTAATATAGCAGGGAACAAATGTGTCTTGGTTAACACCCATACAGTGGTGCCCCGCAAGACGAATGCCTCGCAAGACGAAAAACTCGCTAGACGAAAGGGTTTTCCATTTTTGCGTTGCTTCGTTAGACGAATTTCCCTATGGGCTTGCTTCGCAAGACGAAAACGTCTTGCGCTTTTTTTTAAAAGCCGCTTGAAGAGGCGCAGTTGCGACGGATCGTGCTTCGCAAGACAAAAAACATCGCAAGACAAAAAGACTCGCGGAACAAATTCTTTTCGTCTTGCGAGGCACCACTGTACGTGAGATCCTTTTATGGTAGAAAATTTCAGCACACAATTTAAGTGCTGCAATGATGTGTCTCCCTTTCCTCACAGCCACCCAGTCTTTGTGGCTGTGCAGCTATCGTCAGGCGGTTTCTAAGCTTCCATTGTTGTCTTTAGCAGAAATGACATCAGCCTGGCCACAACCCAGAACCACAGCGCTGCTTATATTTGCTCTGCAACATTCTCTGCAGAGTCAGTCAACCTCTGCGCTGCAAACGTAGCCACTGGTCATTTTACGGAAAGCATTGCCAGTGCTGAATAGGTAACCCACCTTTCAGGAAGCAATTTAACCATGTTTAGTGGTGACACATGCAATGACAGGAAGAACTTGTTCACACAGAAGACAATTAATAATTCCTTTTTCAGGGAGTCCAGTGTGTATATGTGACATATCTGGTGTTGTTTTTACTGCTGATGTTTTTATTATTGATGTTTGATGGCCACATGGCTACACATGGTTTTAAAAGGATGTCATGCAATTGTGATTGGTTCTGTTAATCTAGGCCTCCTAAGCCCAAATGGAATACAGCAATGGAAAAGTCCAACTCCGTGTGAAGCTGTGGAATTTTGATGAACCAAAGTAACAGTCTGTGTGAGACCTTGGAGCTTGTGTTGAAGATAAGAGTGAGAAAAACATTCCTGAGAAGAGGCTGAGAAGACCATCAGCAGACAGCACAGCTGGTGTTGAAGCCATAACATACGTGTGTGCGTGTGTTAAAGTTGCTGCTATGAAATATATCTGTGTGACCTGTGCGGCAGTGGAAAACGATGATGCATTGCAGTGATACCAGTAGACTGTGATGTGCAGTGGGTCAAAAGTGATGCAAGCCAATCTTTATTTGTTCAGTGTTCCTTCCATATCCTTCAGATATTGCTGGACTGCAACTCCCATCAGCCTTGACCACTGGCCATCCTGACTAGGGGTGATGGGAGGGCATCACATGGGCTAAACTTGTGGCCTACATCATTCATAAAAGCAAAGGGTAATATGAGTTAGCTTCACTTTCCTCTAGTCAAGCACACCAACTCTATGGGGCTGAGGCCTCTACAGCCCTACCATGTCCTATCACACAGGGCTCAACCCTTCCCCCCCCCCAATCTTGAGGAGGGAGAGGAGGCCTGGTGGGATGTCGCCCTGACATGACATCGCATCTCCGGACACTGTATAGCCTGATGGGGTGTTACTCTGTCATATTTGGACGCCATGCAGCCTGACGGGAAGTCACCCTGGGCCGACCAACACAGCCTGGCACACAAATGTTGGGAGGAGGCCTAGTCAGCCTCTCCTGGTGCAACAGTCGTCACGTGCAACCCCCGCAATGTTGGGCACAACTCTGTGCCTGTGCCTCCAGTTCACTTACTCAGTAACTATTCTATCTTCGCTTTCTGAATCAAAGGTAGCGTAGTGGTTAAGAGAGTGAATTGTGAGGAAGGAAGTCCTCACTTCAAATCTTACATCTGTCACGAACTTACTAGGTGGCTTTAGGGCAGCTTTTCTATCCCTGTTTACTTCTGTTTGAGGAAAAGGTGTGAGCCAACTTTGCTGGCCCTGGTGCCCAAAATACACACCCTGCTGAGCCCGTGCCCTCAGTGCCCACAAATTGACCATGGACATCTGCAAAGAGAAGACATGTAAACATGCCTAGCTAAATGTGCTCCACGTGTAGCTGCATGCCCCCTTGCAGATTCCCATGCTAGACACATGCACGTTAAGGGGGATGGGTCCAGTGGGGCACCTGTTATCAGGGTGGGGTCAGCATTTCCATCCCACCGCTGTTTCTCCAAATGATAATCTTAAAAGAGTGAGTCAGAGATTTTGATGCAACCTCAGTCCTCCTATCTGCAATGCTGTGGTCTAAACCACTGAGCCTAGGGCTTGCCGATCAGAAGGTCGGCAGTTCGAATCCCCGTGACAGGGTGAGCTCCTGTTGCTCGATCCCAGCTCCTGCCAACCCAGCAGTTTGAAAGCACGCCAGTGCAAGTAGATAAATAGGTACCGCTCTGGTGGGAAGGTAAACGGTGTTTCCATGTGCTGCTCTGGTTTTGCCAGAAGCGGTTTAGTCATGCTGGCCACATGACCTGGAAAAACTGTCTGCGGACAAATGTCGGCTCCCTCAGCCAGTAAAGCGACATGAGCGCCGCAACCCCAGAGTCATTCGCGACTGGACTTTACCTTTACCTTAAAGGAGTGTTGCATAGGTTGCAAGACAATGTATATGAAGAAAGAATGTAAGAACAGCCCAGTGGCCCATCTAGTCCAGCATCCTGTTCTCACAGTGGCCAACCAGATGCCTGTGGGAAGTCTGCAAGCAGGTCCTGAGTGCAACAGTACTCTTCCCTCCTGTGGTTTCCCACAACCAGTGTCCAGGGGAACATATTCATAAGAGCTAGCTTTGAACGCTCAGAAGTGCTGCATAAATGCTAAGTATTATTGTGACGAGTGTGCAAAAGACATCTACAGTGGAACCTCGGGTTACAGACGCTTCAGGTTACAGACGCTTCAGGTTACAGACTCCGCTAACCCAGAAATAGTACCTCGGGTTAAGAACTTTGCTTCAGGATGAGAACAGAAATCGTGCTCTGACGGCGCAGCGGCAGCAGGAGGCCCCATTACCTAAAGTGGTGCTTCAGGTTAAGAACAGTTTCAGGTTAAGAACGGGCCTCCAGAATGAATTAAGTTCTTAACCCGAGGTACCACTGTATTTTAATTTCTTTTTTGTTCCTTTTATGCGTGGGTCTTTGCAACCCTCCCTATTAGATCTCTAGCCTAATATCTGAGCTGATCTGGGCATTGTACTGAAGACTGACTTCTGCTTAGCTGAATATTCATTAGAACTCTGTACAGTCAGTATGTTTATTCTCTTTGACTCATTGTAGTCAAGCGTTTCGATATGGCTGGGTTTTTGTTTTTTTGTTTTTATACAGTGCCCATTATTCTGAATGACACAGACTCCTCCTGCTATATAGCACCCCTTCCTAATATCCACCCAAGCCTAATTCCCATTCTTCTAAATTGATGCCATGGGGAATGATCCCAAAAGAGAATGACCTTTCGGTGCCTTGGAAGGATGCCATTCCTCCCCTTCTTTATGACTGTGTCAAAAAATGGGAAAAGGCCATCCCACCATCTCCTGATTCATGGCTAGTTTAAGTATGGGAAATGGCTTATGTGGTAAAACTGGCTATTGGAAGCAGAGAAGGCAGACAAAAAGTTAATTGAAAATGAGGTTTATTTGCATTTTATGGGAATAACATAGTACAAAAGCAAATTAATCCACATTTTACTTCACAGGGGCACCATGCATTTAAAGCGTCTCCCAAAGAATCATGGGAACTGTAGCTTACCACTCACAGAGCTACAATTACCACTCCGCGGAGACTATACTGAGCTACATGGACCAATGATGTAAGGCTCCTCCATGTCTCTCCCTCCCACCACATGTCTTCCAGCCAGTATTCTTGGCTGTGGCAAGTCTTCCAGATATTGAAAAGAACTTGGATGTCATTGCCAAATGTCCAAAGAGCCTGGATTCCTGTTTAATGCATTTTTGCACCTACCTAATACCTGAAAAATCTCAGTTTTAAACATTGGTCTGGGCCAAATTGTCAAGACAGGTTGGCGCTAGGGTTGGCATGATTGGTCATCAGCCAGGGGCCCATGTGCCAAAAGGGGGTCCACTGACAAAAGCCTCCTGCAGCAAGGAGGGATGGGGGCCCATAATGGTGGTCTTGTTCCAGGCCCTCCAGATCTCGAGTGATTGGCACTGTCTTCTCTGGCCTCTCTTGTGAGGTGGGAGACGTCTGGGAGAATATCATTACAATTCAAAGGAGAATGGGTTTATGTGTTATTGCTCTGGCTGCAGAAAATCATCTAAATCAGTGGTGGCAAATATTTTGGCAGGTGTGCCACATCATAAATCTAACGTACGAGATAATATCACTAGAGTATGAGATTTAACTCTATGCCAAAGGCTCCTTTACAGACATGCCATATATTGCCATTGCCTATATTAAGTTGTGGGTGAACATATCAGACGACACAGCAATTCTTCAAACAGTTCTTGTTTATTCACAGGCCAGAACAGAACTGAACTGAAGGGTTCAGCCAGCCTGCTTATATAGAGCTCCACTAGAACGCAACAGGAACCATTTTCTGTAACTATCCAATCACTGAATGTCACTTTCAATCCCTTACAGTGGTGCCTCACAAGACGAAATTAATCCGTTCCGCGAGTCTCTTCGTCTTGCGGTTTTTTCGTCTTGCGAAGCACGGCTATTAGCAGCTTAGCGGCTATTAATGGCTTAGCGGCTTAGCGGCTATTAACGGCTTAGCGGCTATTAACGGCTTAGCGGCTTTAAGAAAAAGGAAACAAACTCGCAAGAACTTGCAAGACGTTTCGTCTTGCGAAGCAAGCGCATAGGGAAATTCGTCTTGCAGAACGACTCAAAAAACGGAAAACTCTTTCGTCTTGCGCGTTTTTCGTCTTGCGAGGCATTCGTCTTGCGAGGTACCACTGTATTAGCATATGTGGACCTGAGTGAAAACTATCTACAGTATCCCCCTGCTGGCCCAGGGTGAGAACTTCAGTACATAACAGCCTAGCCAGCGGTGGGCACCTTGTGGCCCTTTAGTTGTTGTGGGACTCCAACTCCCATCAGCCTCTGCAAGCATGGCCCATGCCCAGGTATGATGGGAGCTGCACTTCAGCAAGTTCTGGAGGGCAACAGGACAGAGCCATTTGTGGCCTTTCTGCTGCAGGCAGGCCGCCCACTAGCATAAAAGTTTAGCAGAGGAGTTTATGCAATCTCAAGAGAGTAATTATCCCTGTTGCAATCATCCCTCACATTCACATAACCTTTCCCCAGTTTGGTCTGTCTTATTTTTAAAAACTATTCTTTCTTCCATCCTCTCAAATGTTTCTTTTTTCCCTCCATTACGATAAGAGTGTGGAGAAAGGCATTGCAATATGAGACCAGAAATTCTAAACTGTGTGTTTCAGCTATAAATTTCAACAATCTGTCACGTAATACCATCAGACTGTACAGTGGAAGTCTGAATTGCACAACCAGACATATGTCTTTAAGGAAGGAGGATGCCGGGCAAATGCAACCTCGAAACGCTTGCACCATCCAACTGCTGAGAAAGGAAGCCTGAGCCTTAGTCATTGTCTGCAGAGACTCCAGGGAAGCTAACTAAATTCAGGCTAATTTGGGGCACCTTTTATAGGCGTGAAAAAGATCTGCGCAGCACTTTTAACCATTCTTTTCTCCAGTTACAAACTGATTGTGCATGAGCCAGGAATCCAAGGAACAAAAGCTTTCAGATGTTGAATTTTATAAAGATATGGCCTGTATCCATTTTTGAGGGAAGATTTGCTAAGGAAAACATGGCAATAGTTCAGTATCAGAGCTGGAACAGCTTTCGGGAATCAGTGCATGCAGTCATAGCTTCCAATCCAGGCCACTACCCTGATAACTACATATGTTATGCCTCTAGCATCGCTTCTGAATAACAGTTGCTAGGAAGAACTTTCTGACAGTAAGAGCTGTTCAGTAATGGAACAAACTCTCACGAGACGTGGTGGACTCTCCTTTCTTGGAGGTTTTTAACCAGAGGTTGGATGGCCATCTGTCATGTATGATCTAGTTGAGATTCCTGCATTGCTCTAGTTACCGTATTTTTCGCTCCGTAAGACGCACCAGACCACAAGACGTACCTAGTTTTTTGGAGGAGGAAAACAAGAAAAAAAATATTCTGAATCTCTGAAGCCAGAACAGCAAGAGGGATCGCTGCGCAGCGAAAGCAGCAATCCCTCTTGCTGTTCTGGCTTCTGGGATAGCTGCGCAGCCTGCATTCGCTCCATAAGACGCACACACATTTCCCCTTACTTTTTAGGAGGGGGAAAAGTGAGTCTTATAGAGCAAAAAATACGGTATCTCCTGCTTGGACCACTGCAATGCGCTCTACGTGGGGCTACCTTTGAAGGTGACCCAGAAACTACAACTAATCCAGAATGCGGCAGCTAGACTGGTGACTGCGAGCGGCCACCGAGACCACATAACACCGATCTTGAAAGACCTACATTGGCTCCCAGTACGTTTCCGAGCACAATTCAAAGTGTTGGTGTTGACCTTTAAAGCCCTAAACGGCCTCAGCCCAGTATACCTGAAGGAGCGTCTCCACCCCATCGTTCAGCCCGGATGCTGAAGTCCAGCGCCGAGGGCCTTCTGCTGGTTCCCTTATTGTGAGAAGCAAAGCTACAGGGAACCAGGCAGAGGGCCTTCTCGGTAGTGGCGCCCACCCTGTGGAATGCCCTCCCATCAGATGTCAAAGAGATAAACAACCACCTGACATTCAGAAGACATTTTAAGGCAGCCCTGTTCAGGGAAGTTTTTAATGTGTGACATCTTGGTTGGACTAGATGACCCTCAGGGTCCTTTCCATTTCTAAAATTCTATGATCTCAGAACCCTGGCATTTATAAATTCAATACGGGGGTGGGGAGGGGGATCCGAGATTGGTCCTAGACTTCCATTTGTGTGCACAATGCCTTGAGTGGATAGATTAGATAGCTTGTGATGGCTGCCCCACCTTCGCCCAGCATCTAGGGAGTTGCCCCAAAATCCAGCTCAGACCTGAACTCAGCCAATTAAATCATTATTAATTATGAATGAATTAATAAACTAATGGATATGCAGCTTGATGACAAAACAGGCTTCTAATTAGTTTAACGGAGTATGAAAAACCAGTTACACACACATTAAAACACAAACCTCCATAATTAAAATACAAAAGAAAACAATCCCCTAATAGCACTGGAATAGGAACATCGCTGCTTTAAATAAGCGATAAAACAATCCCATTAAAGCAAACACAGCAATTAAAACAGGAGACTCAGGTTGAGAGATCAAGGGAACATTTGGGTAAACATCTGCATCTTCAAAAGCCAGTGGAATGTTAATTAATTCCCTAGCTAGTCTACAGCAGTGCTTCCCAACGTTTTTCCTACTGTGGCCCCCTTCCAACCTTGTTTCCTTCCTGTGCCCCCCCAAGGGCGTAGCCAGGGGGGCAACTGCCCCCCCATAAGTAAAAATCAATACAAATCTGAGGTTCTGCCCTCCCTAACAAAAGCCTTCCCCCCAGCAAAAATCCTGACTACATCCACGCCCCTGCCCCCCATCCTGCTGGTAGAAAGGTAGCTATTTGAATGTTTTGTTTGTAAGTAGAACATGTTTTATTTGTAATTTTTATAATTTATACAAAATACAATTACATAAAATGACAGGGACATAATGAAATGCTAAAACATCCCTGAGAGATGGCCATCCAACCTCTGCTAAAAAACATTCAAGGAGGGAGAGTCCAGAACCTTCCGAGGGAGATCCATCTTCCATGTTTTATAAAAAGTAAACAACACTTATTTGACCCCAGTTATTTGACACAGAGGGGGAAACCTACAGACACAGCCCAAAAGGTGCATGGGGGGTTCTGTATACATGGGAGAAATTTAAAAAGCAAGTGGTCCTCATTGACTAGGTGCAAAAACATCTTGTCATCTGGAGGAGCCCTGGCCGCCTAGATAAAACATTGTGGCCCCACACACCCTTACCTGGGAGTAAGGCCCACTGAACTCAGTGTGGTTTTCTTTTGAGTAGACACTTAAGTTATTTACTAGGTGCAAGTCAGCAGCACCAGATGACCCCGCTCGGCTAGCGCTGGGGTGGGTTTCACCCAACGCCTTGCAGAGCTGGGCTGACGCTTACGGGCCCTGCTCCCCTCAGCAACATCCAAAGGCCCTCATCCGTTAGGCGCTGTGGTAGATCAAACCCAGCACCTTGCAGAGTCAGGCCTTGCTTACCCAGTCTTAGCACTGCATCCTCAATGATTTTTTAACCATCTTCACTGCAAAGCCCTTTGGCACCTTCTCCTCATTCTTGAGAAGTCTCTCTCCATCTGGTTTAATGTACTTTGATGTTTTAACAGGGTTGTTTTTGATGACCTGAAGCCAAGTTTATAGCCGTATGAAAATTCCATGTTACCACAGAAAGAATTACCTGCCCACCCCACACATTACAATCCTTAATTCAAGTAATATTGATCTTTGTGTCATGTGACCAGACATTGTGCAAATTTATGGGCCTGCAGAAAAATAAGAATCAGATCGGCTAAGCAAAAATTAAGAGCTGCGAATATATAGGATTGTGGTGAACCTAGCCCCATCTCACCAACTACATAGCGCAGAGTCAGTCTAAAAGATAGCAACAGAGATTATGTGGGTTTGCCACATTCATTCCCTACCTACCTAGCACATATTGCAACTAGCTTCGTTGTCTGGTAGTATATAAGGGAGAGAGCATGTCAGAAAGGAATGCCAATATCCTGCAGTCACATATCATTAGTGAGCAATTGCTGCGACTTCTTCCATGTTTGTTTAACATCTCCTTCTGAGGTCTGTTATTCTTGGCACTGCCAGCTATTGTGTTATCTAAGTAATGCGAAACGAACTATGTACCAATGTGAAGGATACTGGGCAAGATACAAACTTAAAACACTTTTATATCTCATTTATTTCAATGTCAGTGTTAATGCCGGAATTTAACTGAAAACAATGGGAATTGCTGTCTTATTTTAAGGCAGTATACTGAGAAGATATGCCTTACTGGGACATACTTTGCAGTGAGTGCTTATAGCTGCAGTGTTTAAAGTGATTAACTTTGACTGATTAGTGAACATTGTTTATTTCTCCTCTAGTTTACAAGTAGAATACTCAACTGCCTTTTTTTTTTTTTAACCTTTGATACATATCCCTTTAGGGTCTTAACATTTAACTGGAAAGAGGAAGTGTGTTGATAAGAAATATCTGTTAAGGAAGGAATGGCAACTCCTACATGATTTAAATCTCTCTCTCTCTCTTTCTTTTTTTGTCAATTAGCAAACTTCCCAAATGACGGTTCACAGAGTTCAGGGTAGGTGGGGTAAAAGCTATAAAGATTAAGCAATTTCAAAACCAGTTTAAATTTGTAGTGCAAATGCGCTCATTTCTGTCTCTTTGGCTCCACTGTCCATTGGAAACTAAAGAAATCACATATTAATATTAATGAATACATCTGCATACCACCTTACCTTCAAGGATTTTCCAGGCAGCATACTTGGCTCTTCCCTCTTCCATTTTATCCTCACAACAACCCTGTGAGGTATGTTAGCCTGGGAGATAATGACTATCCCAAAGTCAGCCAGTAAACTCCATGGTTGAGTGCAGAACCTGGCAATCCTTCAAGGGTGTGGAACCTCAAGCCTGGAGGACAAATGTGGCCCTCCCGGTTTCCTTGTATGGCCCTTGGGACTTTCCCCATGTCACACACCCCATACTGGCCTTGTTTCATACCTTCCCTGAATGTTTTTTCCTGGCTGGAATATGAACCTGAACTCTGATAATGCCTCTTCCAAGTCTGAATGGAGGATAGAGAGGCAAGTGTAAAGAACTAGCCTACTGTACTGTATAAAAATACAATCTCCATTCACATCTCTACCCACAACTGCTTGTGGCCCCATCGACCTCTAGCATGTGGCCCTCAGAAGGCTACCCAGAATGGATTGCTGTCCTCAGGCTGGAGAAGAAGGAGAAGAAGAGTTTGGATTTGATATCCCGCCTTTCACTCCCTTTAAGGAGTCTCAAAGCAGCTAACATTCTCCTTTCACTTCCTCCCCCACAACAAACACTCTGTGAGGTGAGTGGGGCTGAGAGACTTCAAAGAAGTGTGACTGGCCCAAGGTCACCCAGCAGCTGCATGTGGAGGAGCGGAGACGCGAACCCGGTTCCCCAGATTACGAGACTACCGCTCTTAACCACTACACCACACTGGCTTGCTCACCCCCAGGTCTCCTGGGTCCCAGCCCAACACTCCAACCACTGCTACACCATGCTGCCACAATCTGGGGGGGTTGGACTAGATGACCCTTGGGGTCCCTTCAAACTCTATGAATCTATGATAATCTACTCCTCTGAATGCAGCCCTTTCTTCACCTTTTGTTCACTAAACATGGCGTGTTTCAAATTTCTCTACATTGCTTCTCTCTCTCTCTCTCTTTTAATGTTCTAAGTATTTTACACGGTATGTTATACACAAATCATGTTGGGATTACTCTGCAGCATACATGGGGTTTAGCATCAATCATCTGCAACAAATTCCGTGCATTTCACGTAGCCCTTCAGTCACTTGTTTCCTTTCCAAGAAGTTTGAAAAACACCCAGCAAAGCGCCATTCCAGCACTTAATCTTCCCTGTCTCCTTCCCTCCAGCCTCGCATGAGACTTACGTCTCTCATACCGCGCGAGGTCAAGGAAACATTACTCAGCTTAAACCTTTCAACTCGCAAACAAACAGCTTAATCAGCGGTTAGTGGGATTTGCACACACACACAGTAGGTATAACGTCTGCAGCAAAGGAACGAGGAACAAGGAAGCAGCTCTAGAAGTGAAGAAAAGGAACAAGTCAAAGACTTTGCCACACAGTCTTTCCCCCACAGACAGTTCTATAGCCAGGGGTTCCACCGACTGCAATGAATGAAAGCTTTGTGCTGAAACTGAACTTTTATGGGGAGTTTTGGCAAGGGCTGCCTATTTCATTTCATTTCGAACCAAGTTTTGATTAATACAGCATCCATTGTGTTTGTCGTGACAATTATTTTCAGCAAGAAGCAGCTCGGCTTGGATTGCTCGGATTTCATACGGGTGAGGGATGTTTGGGGAGAGTGTGTGCTTTGTTCAAGGAGGAACTACACATCTTAGGATGCTAAATTATGCCCCTCTTTGATTTGCAATCTGTCTTTCCTAGCTTGTCAGCGCCCTGGCACAACCTCAGAAGGGAATGGTTTCAGCTCAGTTGTGGCACCTTCCAGCAGATCCACATCACAGGGATCTGTGACTCTTCAGATAAGACGGCTCAGAATTATGTTCGCTTGGACTAGGATTCATGTTGCCTCAAAGGGGCACAATGCCTTATCATGGTCCCATTCTGACAGCAAATGAATTGTTGGCACCCCTAATTTGACAGTACAGTGGTACCTCGGGTTAAGTACTTAATTCGTTCCAGAGGTCCGTTCTTAACCTGAAACTGTTCTTAACCTGAAGCACCACTTTAGCTAATGGGGCCTCCCGCTGCTGCTACGCCACCGCCACACGATATCTATTCTCAACCTGAAGCACTATTCCTGCTTGGCAGGGGGTTGGACTCAATGGCCCTTGTGGTCTATTCCAACTCTATGATTCTATGATTTCTGGGTTAGCGGAGTCTGTAACCTGAAGCGTATGTAACCTGAAGCATATGTAACCCGAGGTACCACTGTACAGCAATAAATAAGACAGCAGAACAGGTGCAAGGAGTAACTGGAGCCTCAATAATACATACATGTGTCCTCGCCCCGGGATCAATGGAAGACATGGCTATAATATGTGCCACCTCCAGTAGCATGGATGTAATGTAATGCACATAATATATGGCAAAACCTACCAAGATTTCAGTATGTGCTACAAATTACAAAAAGTCAAAGGAACTTGACGTTAGATTTTATTTGCAGAGGAATAAAACCATATTGCATTTCTACATTACAGTTTCACTTTTTCATAAATTATTTTGCAACATACATTTTCCTTGTATAAAATATACTTTCTGTATAAAAGCCAATTTATCACATAACAGCTTTGTGATTTTGGCAGGTATTTGGAAATCAAACGCTATTCTCAAATCCCAGTGTTACAAAAAGCAGCAGGGGGCAAGGAACAATTTATCTTGCAATTCACGGGGAAATGTCTACCTGGACCATGAGATGGGGTGGGTTTCCTCCTCTGAGGACAAATAGAGAAGCTTGCCTTCACATAGCGAGGCCCAACCCCATATATCCCGTTTCCCATTACCAAAGAAACTTTCACAACCCTTGCCTTCCCTGAAATCAGAAGGCCAGCGATGATAGAAACTAACAGGGAGTATGTGTTGGGGACAGATCTGGGCAAAGCACGAATCCCAAGGATCCCAAGTCTTCCAGTCCTGTGACTCCTCCCCCAAAAACAATTCAGGAAGGAAACTACGCCAGCAGCGAAGCTCGTATGGTGGAATTCAGAAAATCCAATCAAGACGTAAGAGGACAGAGGAGCTCAAGAGTCAAGAGTCTACTTTCACTTCCACACTGCCAGTGCAAAACCAGCAAAGTACTAGATGTGGGAAGGGATTAATCAGTCTTAATTTCTCCCTCCTGCACTTTTATGGCTGCAGTATTACAAGTTTAAAAAAATAAAATCCAGCCAGAATGCAACATTTCCCCATTTCATTCATTTCATTTGTTTTCCTTTTTCCGCTTGCAATCAGTGGAGCCTAAATGTGTTCGGCTTTTGTGGCATTGTACCAACAGCGCATAGCAGACTGGTAAGATTTCTCAATGCAACAGCAGTTCCGGTGTATGGCAAGCTGTGTCTTGCAACAATGCAGGCTGCTTTTCTTTTAAAACAAGAAAACGCTAGCAGCTCAGTGCCATGCGTGGGTCTAGACACGTACATCTTGGGATGAGAATAGTTACTTTTTGAAATGAGAAATGTCGGGTGGTGTTGTGGGTTAAACCACAAAGCCTAGGACTTGCCGATCAGAAGGTCAGCGGTTCGAATCCCCGTGATGGGGTGAGCTCCCGTTGCTCGGTCCCAGCTCCTGCCCACCTAGCAGTTCAAAAGCACGTCAAAGTGCAAGTAGATAAATAGGTACCACTCCAGCGGGAAGGTAAACGGTGTTTCCATGCGCTGCTCTGGTTTGCCAGAAGTGGCTTAGTCATGTTGGCCACATGACCCGGAAGCTGTATGCCGGCTCCCTCAGCCAATAAAGCAAGATGAGCGCCGCAACCCCAGAGTCAGCCACGACTGGACCTAATGGTCAGGGGTCCCTTTACCTTACCTTAACCAACTGACTGTCCCAAAGCTACTTTGTCTTTTTACATATTCTGATGTATTATTAAGTGCGCTCGCTCTCTCTCTCTCTCTCTCTCTCTCTCTCTCACACACACACACTCTCATTTCTGCACCTTTTGAAACCAGCACGCATTTTGTCAATATCTAAAGCAGAGGGAAAGGTTGGACCCTTTGGTAGCTAAATCACACTGTTGCAAGCTTTAAGTTATGATTTCTAGAAGAAATACTCTCCTTAACATTTCAAATAAAGCTTACCTGATTTTTTTTTTAAAAAAAACGTATTTTCCTTACAAATGATAACTGAAAGCTTGCAGCAATGCAATTTCAACCAAACAAGAATGAAATAATGCACTGACTGTGCAGCAAAGTCTTCTGTGGTATTTTAAGCATGAATGGCATCAGGCCCTCACAACTAGGGGTGGGGGAGAAATTTGATCCAGTTTGCCTTTATAGGCAAACCTAATTCGCGCTTTCTAAAACAATATGTGAACTAAAACTCAGCCATCCTTTGAAATTCACATTTCTCTATTTTTTTTCAGTGCAGTTCACCTGTCAAGTAATGATTGGGGGGGGGTGCATGCACCAGGGTGCATAGAAGAGCATGTTTTTGTGAAAATAACAAACGAAAATGCATTATACTGAGGGAAATTGCTTAATAAAACTAAGCATATTGGGAGAAATTCACACTAAAGGGCTGGTGAATTTTCATGAAGACTAAAAATAAAATTCATAAGAAAATTCACAAACTGTTCAGGAAATGTGGGAAACTGAAGATCGGAAAAATGAAAAACTGAAATTTTCAGAGTAGCCCACAGTGCATAACCCAACAGCTGAACACAGACCACCAGGTATATCTTGTTGGCAACTTAGGAGAAGAGAAACTGGACGTCAAGTCCCTGGCAGACCGTAGTACGTGACGGGTGGCTCACACTTGACTCTACAGACTTGCGGTAAGTGTTGCTGCGTTTTACAGTGTATTTCTGTTTCACCGTCATATAGTAGTCCGAAGAACACATAATGTGATACAACAAAACAGCTTCATTTCTGCTGTTCTGATGCAGAGCTCTTATTGAACCTGTTTCAAGCTAAATCAGTTCTTATTTTGTGCAACTCGAGACAGAATTTTGGCCCAGGCTTGGCAATATACAAGAGGATATATTGCTCTAGACTAAGGCATAAACATAAAAGATAATGCTGCAGACTGGCCGACGGCCATGCAGATTTGCTATACGGATGAGAGGTGAAGCATGTATTTTTTAACTACGTTCAGCATTTGTAACGAAAAACATACAAAGCAGTGAAGGCTCACGACAGCACATTCCCTATGCCATCCATTTCATCTGCTCAAGAGAATTGTGGCTTCCTTGCTCACAGACCTAAACAAATACCTTTCAAAATCACAATGACACTGTTTTGTCTTCCAATTGTGCCTTCCAATTGTGCAAAGGTCGGAAGGATGTGGTAGAGATTAGCACCAGGCCCATTATTTTGGTGGGGGAGGAGAATATCCACATCTTTTTGAAGAAAGTCGGCTCAGTATACAAGAGAGGGTGCAAAACTACTGGTATCAAGTTTGATTTTTTAAAAAATTGTTGCATGGAAGCATTTGCACACATTCCCCAGCTGATTGCAAAAGTAACAAAATGGACACTTTTCTGAAAATAGAGACTCTTGAGTCAAAAATTGGATATTTTACCCATGAAACCCTAAGTCTACAAATGTGCATAGAAGGATACAAAGTATTATGTGATTGATAAGATATTTATGGTTTGGCTGTCACACCAAACCATAGCTTGGCAATACTTGAAAAAGCCCTGTGTTTGCACATGCCCTTCTTCCCCGTGTGCTCCACTTGATTCGTAACTTCCTAGTTTGGGGCAAACCATAACTTGCCATTACAGCCAAACCAGCAAACTATGGCAGGTACAAACCCTGCAAGTCACGTTAGATATCAAGGCTCCATCTTCGTTCCAACATCTGTTGACAAGGCAAAAGCCTGGCCAATCTGGAAGCTTCATAGTGCTTATCAGAATGTTGCACCAATTCCCTGCTGTGACTTAGGGTAGCTCTGAGACCCCAAAATACACCCTCCTTGCAGTTCACCATTTAAGCCCTAACCTCAGCCTCTAAACTACCTTTGCCTTTAGGACACTTCTGTCCCTGGTTATTTCTATACTATGTAAGACAGGGATGTGGGCCCTCTGCTTAAGTCTTGGCGGGTAGCAAGAGGGAAAGTGATTGAGAGAAGGGGGGGCAGAAACCAAAAGAAAAGGTGGCAGAGAGAGAGAAAAGGAGAGGTTCACTCATTTCAGGTCTGACTCTGCCCAGTTCTGGCTCAAGCCCAAACTACCCCTAGCATGTGGTGGTTAACACTTGAGAGAATGCAGTACTCAACAGAATAAAGGCTCCTCACCCTGATGCAAGAGCTCTTGCATGCACTAACTCTGGAAATACCAGCTGCTCCAAGCAGAATAGCACTGAGGCATGTTGGGAAGTAGGCATATCATCTTAGATATTCCCCCAATACTGCCAAGCCACCCAAAGTGGGATGAAGTGGCCCCTGTGCCTCTTTCTGGGTTGTTGTTTTTTGCTTGTACACTGACCAACAAGATTGGGCCTTAAGTATGTAGTTCAGGGGTGAATTACCTTTTTAAAAAAAGCTACCTTCCCTTCAGGGCCACATGCCAGTGGTGGCTGGAAGCCAGGAATGGACGTGGGTGGAACAAGGCATGCTAATTCTACTTCTGTACTGTAGGGCTGGATCTAGACACATCAAAGAAGCAATTCAGTTAAACGCGTTGTAAACTTCATACAGGGAAATCCCGTTGGCAAAAGACGGGACTCCACAGTGCCATCTGGCGTCACAGTGTTGTTAACACATATAAAGCGCTTTAGCTGAGTCCTATGTTTGTTTCTACACATCCTCACCAGTGGCGTAGCGTGGGTTGTCAGCACCCGGGGCAAGGCAAGTAATTTGCGCCCCCTAACCCGTGGATTTGCACCCCCTAACCCTAACCCCCAGATGTTGCGCCCAGTGCGGCCGGGCCCCCCTGCACCCCCCATGCTACGCCACTGATCCTCACACATCCCTCTCTGCCCTTCACCCGGACAACTTTTCAGAGTTCAAGGACCCATTCTAGCCAGGCAAACAGACTCAGGGAGGAGGGTGGTTGGGGAGAGCCCCAGAAGCCAGGTAAAGTTACCTGGATAGCCACATTCAGCCCCAGGGTTTGAGGTTCTCCAACCCCCATCTAGCTGAAAGCCCACTAAGATATTCACTTGACCTGCCAGGACTTCTAATGAGGCAACAACCAGGGAATGCATATTTTAACCTAAAATAAATACACACCATCAAAAGCAACCCAGTGTCAAATGGCAGAAGCCCACATGTCCCTCAGTAGATGCAATGGCACACTAGACCCAATACTGGTTGCGCTTCAAAGTTGGGTTGGTTTTCCGACAGTGCTGGATCATTTCCGGGTCAAGTCTTGACCAGCTGCTTTGCAGAAGACTTTCTTTGGCTGGAGCTGGGGCAACTGGCACAGGATGAAGATGCTCCTGTCTGACCGCCATGAACGGGAAGGTGGTTGTTTTGCCTGCGCCTTCTAGCAGGGGTGTCATTGTGACGGCAGGGACAGTCAAACGCCTTTCCTGGCAAAAGCCTGGGCTGCCGAGAGCTGCTGGCGGCTGACCTGCAACGAGAGGCTTGGTCTTTTGGGGATTGTGACACATTAGGAAGATGCAAACGGCCACCGCACTCGCAATGAACAGAACTGCCACAGCGGCAAGCGGTACAATGATGAGCAGTCGGTTGCTGCTATGAGGGGACTGAACCCAGGTGCTTCTGGAGCTTGTTTTGATGGTGGTCTCAGCCCAGGCAGATTTGCCTTTTGCAACCTCCTCATTAAACCATGCCTCTTTATCGTTTTGATGCCCCTGGTGATTTTGGTTATGCCACGGAGTGTGGCTTGGTCCTTCAGTGTGCCCGTCACCCTCTGGAAAAATCACAGGTTCGGTTTTTGTAACGGTGTAAGTCTTTAAAATGTTTGCACTAGTAGTTAAGAGAGGCACTTCCGGTGTAAACATCTGAATCAGCGAGGGATCATGCGGCACTATGGCATAGTGAAACTGGCCCATGGCAGGCTGCACTTTGTCGGCTCTGAGTACAAATGTGAAGGAATCATTTAATAAATCAACCCCTGTCATATTGGCATCTGCCTCGAGGAATATAGCACCTTTGTCGATGTCGCTCTGTGTGAAGAATGCAGCTTCACTTTTAGAATTGCTTAATGACCTCCTTAGCACTTTCCCATAAGCTGGAGGCACCATCACTTCAAACTTGGGGTTGCTGTTTGTCAAGTTTGCCAGCTGTGAAGCATCCAGGTCGCTGGCTTTTAGCTGGTAAGCCGCCCTGTTTGGAATGTTCAAGCCAAGTGCCGTTCGCACAAGAGGCTGGATCGTGATGTTCATAGCTTGTCCCGTTAGATTACTGTCCAACGTGAACACCGTGAATCCCAGCCTATCTCCAGTTGTGGTGAGGTCCGTCATACAATACACTAGTCTACTTGCATATAAATCGGTTTGGTAAAACCTGGTGACGCGCTCATTGCCAATCAATAAATGCCCATATCTGGGGGGTTCTGTTACTTCAAAACTGATCTCAGCGTTTCTCCCATTTGTGGTCGCCGAAAGGTGTACATTCGTAATAGTGGCACTGCTCTGCCCTTGTGAAAGCACCACCTCTGTTAGGTTGACCAAGGTGACGGCCATGGGTGTCACCTCAAGGTTAAAAAGCTTGTACAGTGGACGGTGTTTTCCATCTGTCACGCTAAAGTAGAAGACCCCAGAGGAAGAAGTTCCATCTTGCACAAACCAGACTCTGCCACCATCGACATCAGCTTGCGTAAAATCCTTGATGGATTCGTTGAGATGCGTCTGCAATGCTAGGTAGCCGTTTGGGGGATTGCTTATGATAGTGTATTTGATCTCTTCCGGGGTGTTATCCAAGTCTTCCACTTTCAGGTTTTCTGGTCCTAGAACTGCTGTATCTCCTTGTAAAACATTCAAATGTAGCTGCTTTGTCTTTAGCTCTGGAGTGTGGTCATTCACGGGCACAACAGTGATATTAAACGTCTCTTCTAAAACACCATAATCGGGTTTCACGGCAGACTTGCCTTTCTGGTTTAGCCACACAGCAAAAATAAATTGGTCCATGAGTGATTCAGAGTCATCATGTATATAGGTGATTCCAAATTTGTTAAGGATGTATTGGGAGAAATTGGGTTTCTCCCTAGTAATGTTTCTTTCTCCTACCACAATTCTGCCATGCGGGGGCAATGAAATAACTTGATACCATACTTCATATGCAGAACGTTGCATCTCGGGTAATTTAAAGAGCAAATTTGAACCATCTAGGTTAGTTTTGTCAATTAAAACCTTGCCTCCTTCATGGACAACAGCACCTATTGTTTTTTCAAAGAAAGAAAAAGTAGTTTTAATTCACAGTAGCAAGAAATCATGATTTAGAGGGCTATGATAGATTATAATATTTTAATGAGTAGGGAAACACAAATGTCTCTCTGAAGTTCTTTCTATCTGAGGCAGGATCTGTAATTTCCAAAACAGAAACTAGACAAAAGGCTTTAAAAAGGAGGTGTGGGGGCAGCAGGGGGAGAACGAGTTTAGGAAATGTTGGGAAAGAAGTAGTCGTTTACTTAGTTTGCCATTGGAATGGAAGGAAACAAATCATACTTTTAACAATTTGCGCAGAAGAGTTGCTCTAACTAGCCAAAATAAATAGGAGACCCAGTAAGATAAGTGTTCGAATTTGATCAGCAAAACTTGAGCTCTAGTCCCTGCACATACATGAAATGACCTTGAGCCACTCATTCCTCTTACTTCACTGAGTAGTTGTGAAGACAAAAAGAACCTAAGACCATAAAAATCAGGCCAAAATCCCATCTTGTCTAGCCTCCAGTTCTCACAGTGCCCAACCACACACCTGTGGGAAGCCCGCAATGAGGACCTCGGTACATGAACACTCTCCCCACTAAAGATTCCCAGCAACCAGATATATAGACATTGGCAGTAGAGCACGTCATTGTTTCTCATCTTCCATGAGTTTGTCTAATCCTCATTTAAAGCCATCTAGGCTGGTGGCTAAATCTTATGCAAGCAAATTCCATAGTTTAATTAAAAAAAAAAGGACCCTGAGTGGTTAAGTCTAGTCAAAGGCGACTGTGAGGTTGTGGCACTCATCTCGCTTTCAGGCTGAGGGAGCCGGCGTTTGTCCACAGGCAGCTTTCTGGGTCATGTGGCCAGCAGGAATAAAGCACTACTGGTGCGTGGAGGAGGACCATGACAGAAGCCAGAGCACACGGAAACGCCGTTTACCTTCCCGCCGGAGTGGTACTTGTTTATCTACTTGCACTTCCTGCTTTCGAACTGCTAGGTTGGCAGGAGCTGGGACAGAGCAACGGAAGCTCACCCTGTTGTGGGGATTCAAACCACCAACCTTCTGATCGGCAAGCCCAAGAAGCTCAGTGGATTAGACCACAGTGCCACCCGTGTCCTATAGTTTAACTGTGCACTGTGTGAAGAAGTACTTTGCTCACTGTCAAACTTTCAGCTTCCTTAAATGGCCCGAGATTCTAGTTTTATGAGAGAGAAAGGGGTAACTTCATGTGAGCTGTCGTGAGTTCCTCAATCATACAAATGTGATTGAAAACAATATACTGGTTTTACCTGTATTTGCAAGTAGCTGAGTGGTCCGATCATGTCCTTTAATTTCGTAAGAAATATTAATGAGGAACACCTGAAGATCCAGAGCTGCTGGTGGGGAGGAGACTGTAAAGGTAAAAGAATCCTGTGCATTCCAATAAACTGCCTCCTTATTTGCATGCTCATAGATGAGCATCCCTTCATCTACCTGTCCAGAGGAGAGAGGAAAAACAAATTACTGGAACATGCAGGTAAGACAGCAGAACCGGTCCAAAACAAGTTTCCAGCTAATTCTTTGGGCTACAGAAAAGAATTACTTCACATGTGGAATTGGGCCAAACCTCAGAGTTAAAACCTATAATCCTGTGAAAGTGCTGTGGGAACTCCATGACCGCAAAACCTTAATTCTATGTGTAATACAAAAGGTTTACCCTCAAGCCGGCTAACAAATCCACTGGTTCACGGCAATGAGTGCTCAGAGGGAGACCCTGGTGCTTTCGAAAGCGAAAGGAAGAATGCCTTCGAATCCAGAAACCCTCACCTGAGAACACTGTTAGGGAAGGTGAAAACCCATAAGGGAGTGCATTTTTAATTTTTACATTGTGGTTTTATTGGGTGTCTTCATGCGGTACAATATAAACTGCAACAGCAAGAAGAACAGGCAGGCACATTAGCACACAAGCGAGCTTCCTTCCTCTCAGTGGCACCACTAGGGTCAGACTAGTGACAGTCCCTGAACAGCCTCCCCCCCCCCCAAACATTTCACAGAGCAGGAAAATAAATAAGTCTGAGTGATGCTGCAGACAGCCATGCCTGACATCTTTAATTCTGCAAAGCTGGTGCACTAACCATCTCTACCTAAAGCACTGAAAACAATATTAGAAAAAGTGATCTGTTTGTCGAAACACGCCAGGAGGGGGCACACGCAGCCCCCAGAATGAGACAAACCTCTCCAGGCGTCTTCCCTATGAAGCGCTGCTCAGGATGTCCATAAATCTTCAGTCCCAGCACGCTTCCAGAAACACATATCAGAAGACTATGCGCACACTCACTCAGCAGAGTTTAGCAAAATAATAATAATACTAATAATAATAATAATAATAATTTATTTGTACCCTGCCCATCTGGCTGGGTTTCCCCAGCCACTCTGGGTGGCTTCCACAGAAACCAAAAATACAGTAAAACCACATATTAAAAACTTCCCTGAACAGGGCTGACTTAAGATGTCTTCTGAATGTCAGGTAGTAGTTTATCGCTTTGACATCTGCTGGAAGGGCGTTCCACAGGGCGGGCGCCACTACTGAGAAGGCCCTCTGCCTGGTTCCCTGTAGCTTTGCTTCTCGCAATGAGGGAACCTCCAGAAGGCCCTCGCCGCTGGACCTCAGCGTCCGGGCAGAACAATGGGGGTGGAGACGCTCCTTCAGGTATACTGGGCCGAGGCCGTTTAGGGCTTTAAAGGTCAGCACCAACACTTTGAATTGTGCTCGGAAACGTACTGGGAGCCAATGTAGGTCTTTCAAGACCGGTGTTATGTGGTCTCGGCGGCCGCCCCCAGTCACCAGTCTAGCTGCCGCATTCTGGATTAGTTGTAGTTTCCGGGTCACCTTCAAAGGTAGCCCCACGTAGAGCGCATTGCAGTAGTCCAAGCGGGAGATAACTAGAGCATGCACCACCAGAAACGAAGTGGGGCGTAGGTGTGTGCATTCTAAGTTTTTATTAAGCAATTTATACAGCACAAAGCAATCATGGCGTCTCTCCTCTTTCTTCTCCAAGAGAGAGAGAGAAAGAAAGTACGACAGTACAATAGAGCGGAAGAGATAAGACTAGCTTCCGTTCTCACACTTTCCAAGCCTAGAAAGTAAACACAGACATGTGATGTAACAATCACACATCCAGCAACGGAGGAGTGAAACGCTAACACTGTTCACTCCCCACACGGCAGTTAAGGAGCGGTGGAAGAATATGCCCCTTTTTCTTTGTTCTGTTTTGGAGGAAAGAAGGAAAAGCCGACCCATTCTCCCCCCTTCCTCTTACCATCCAGGTAGCAGGAAGGTAATTTTTCCTTTATCCCCTGCCCACTGCAAAACAAAAGGAACAAACATCTAGCCAATGTGTTACCTTCCCGCTATTTGGAAAGCAGGGAGGAAGGAGCAACTAGGGCAGCATGAGGGGGCTGGGGGGAAAGGAAGTGATGCTGGCGCCCCAAACCACCTCACAACCTGGCAGCACCATCACTTCTGCTGCCTGCAACATGACTATGGAAATGTGCAGCTTTCAGAAAAGTAAAGGAAGGATCGACAAGCAGAACTGTCTTAATTAAAACTGAAGTCAATAATCAGAATTTACAGTCAGTAATATTGTGCTTTAGAATATTTTAAACACATCACATTTGTTGACATGGTTTGGCTGTATATATCTCAGCTTAATAAACTGAGACAGGCTCAAGCCTTGTCCCTGTGTACTATTCTTGCATTGCCTCTTCCCTGCTTTATTCTAAATGGGATTTGACCTAACTAACCATAGTTTCTCATTATGTCCGAACCAGGAAACTATGGTCAATCAGATGAGAAAGGTACGTCCCAGCCAGGCCATTACTGCGATTGTAGAGTTGGAAGGGACCTCAAGGTTCATCTACTAGTCCAACCTCCTCCGATGTAAGAATCTTTTGCCCAATGTGGGGTTCGGATCCACACCCCTTTACAGCAATCTTGTAACCGTATTCTTAGGGCGACAACATTTAGCTGATTAATTCATTTAAATGTTTTGATTAACTCTGATCTAAGGAACCTTCAGACAATCAGTAGAATTTTACTTGTTTTAAAACTAACACAAGCACTTATGAAAACTACAGGTGGCAAGTGCTGACTTAAAATACGCATTCCCTCCTGTGTAAGACGATAGTGTGGGGAAACCCTCTTTCTTCTAAGATAGTGCCTGTTGCATCATATTACCAAGAAACAAAGTCTGTTTTATTTCTTTAGAGCAACTTTTCTCATATGCACATTCTAGCTCAGGAGAGAGTAACTTGCCCGAAGTCACTTGGGATGTAATCATACTTTTAAATTAGCAGGTAGTAAAGCCCTCTTTAAAAAAAAAAGGTTATTACTTCTGAATAAATTTGTTTGAAACTGTTCTGCTAATCAGTTTACAGCAGAGGCAATATTTGAACTGGAAACTTCCTGTAGTTCAGCCTCTTAGCAACTATACACTACACTCCCTCAAATTTATAAGGTTTCCCCAGAACAAATGCAAACTTGGTTTCTATAACGTTGAGGATATACCTATATTGCAATATTTTTTCACTCCCTTTTCTTACATAGGTTTGGTAAATGTTGACCGTTCACATTAAACTTAGCATACCATATAACAGTGGTTCCCAAATGCCCCCAACCCCAAAACCATTCATAAATTGTTGTGGGTCTTGGTGGAACACTTAGTAATTCTTCTGCCTGCTGTAGCAAGTGTGTGATATTTAATTGTATTTGTACAGGCAAGCCACACAGACCATCTGAATTCCATGGCTCACGCTTAGGGAATCCCTGCTGTATACTATTGTCCCTAACAAGCTTCTGATTGATCAAATGAAAGGGGTAGGAATTTTTCTGTGAAAATATTGTCTAATTCCCCTCGAATAAGTGTGTAAACATAACGGACAGCAGAGATGTATTTGTAACAAAGCCATATTGCCGACACCCATAGTAAAACGGACTCTTACCATGGATTGCGTAAAACTTGTAATATCCTGTGTGCTATTACCAGAGACACTGATGAGTCTTCCAAGTTTCGGGGATTTTGCAACAGTAAATAGTATAGTTCTGTTTTTCGACTCAGCTACTTCATTGGTGACAGCTTTTAGATGGTAAGATGTAATGGGTTTCCTAGAACCTGAATAATTATAAGCAGTATATTAATATTGCACTGAGCACTATATTTGATGCTTCCTTTTTAGCATATAAATTTCTTAACATGCAATTGCAATTGGCTGGCTCAAGACATTTTGCCGCCTAAGGACAAGGCAGTGGTCCCTCCCAATTTCACGTACAAAAGCCAACTGGACTCCCAGTCTGAAGTAGTATGGTCTGCTCTAGAGCCTCCAGCTGCTGCAAAATGCTATATGCTACCAGTCAGGTTCAAGGTTCTTGCATTAACCTACAAGGCCCTTTACAACTTGGGTCCAGGACATCTCAAGGACTGCCTGATCCCTGATATTCTTGCCCAATCACTGAGGTTTTCAGGAGGTCACTGTTACTGGTTCCCTGTGGCTAAGATCCATGGCTCATATTCACGAGGAAGCGTGTGCCCAGTAATGTGGGCCCAATTTTATGGAACTGTTCTCATTTGGGTTAGCGTTCAAAAATGTGGAGCTACCACCAAAAAGGCCCTATCTTTGACTGTTCTGGGGGTGGAAGCAACATGGATTGAAGACTGAATACCAATCTAATGCCCACAAGCAGACACAGCTCCATATATGACTTGCAGGATCGAGATCCAGATGAATATATAAAACAGACTTTAAAAGTGAATTAAGATAGAAATACAGCACATTTTTTTGTTTCAATATTTGAGAGATTTTCATTTGTTTAATAACAATTGAGCAAAAACAGGGGGAAAGGAAGACACAAGAAAGCCTAAGACAGCATTTGTCAACTTTTGGAATACAACAACCAACAGCGGGCAGGCAGGAGGTGATGGGACTTGTAGTCCAAAACATTTAGAAGGTGCCACATTGGCAGAGCCTGGTCTGAGAAATGCAGGACAACTGAGAGGTGAATCAAAGTAGCCAAAGCTGTGTTTAATTTATATGAGCACTAACTCAAAAAGTGCTCAAGAGAAAATCTTGGCAGTTATTGCAGCCCTAGCAGAGCAGAGCTGAATGTATGGAGAAATCCATTACTTTTCTCACATGGGGAAAGTGGAATAGTGGAACGGCTCCTTCAAAACTGCACCAGGAATAGTTTGCTTATAATTATCTTTGGCTTACCATAAAAACCCCTATAAAAGCTAATGCCTGGAGCTATCTCGGAAGACCAAAAGCAACTGTGGGGACAGGGGTTTAGATTTTAAAAGCCTTACCCATGCAGCTTAATACGATCACATTTATTCAGACTGAAACCCAAGTCTCATGCTTTGCTTCTTTTGTTAAATTAGCTCATTATGAGCAGCTCTGCATTTTATTTTCATGGCTTGTAGTTTTTACTGTTCAGCACCCAGAGAACATTAAGTTATTGTGAATTGTGCAAATGTTGTAAATAAAATAAATATATAAATAAAAATATGCTGAACCAAAGTAAAACCCAAATGTTGTAAGCATACTGAATTACGCAAATTAAGTAAATTTGTGTGTGTGTGAGAGAGAATTTCATATATTCCTCTGCTTCCAAGATTTAGGATTCATAATGGGAAACATACAGAATGTCTCATGTTAGCAGCATCCACCTATAGGGTCTGACAATATATAGTCTTTGAGAGAGTTCATACGTGACTTGAGTGAATGTGCATATGACTATTACCAGATATTAATTATTGTTGACCTAAAGTCAACTACAACTTGAACTACAACTCCCATTGAATGATAACTCCCATTGAACTACAACTCCCATTATATCTGACCATTGCCTAAGCTGGCTGGGGTTGATGAGAGTTGTGAGTCCAATTTCTGGAGGACACTAGTTGGGAAAGGCAGGAATGGGAAGCATGTGATACTCCAAAGGTTCTTGGGTTCCAGCTCCCAGCAGCTCCAGTCGACATGGTCAGTGGTGAGGGATTATGGGAGTTGTAGTCCATCAACATCTGGAGGACCACATGCCCTCAACCCCCAGCTTAGGGGCGGGCTACAGCTCAGTGAAGCACATGCTTTGCATATAAAGGGCCCCAGGTCCAATCCCTGACATTTCCAGGTGCAGCTGGTAAACACTCCTTTCTGAAACTCTTGTGAGCTACTGCCAATCAGAGCAAGCAATACTGAACAGGTTGGACCAATGGGCTGGTTTGATGCAAAGCAGCTTCCTGTTTTATAACATGGTGTGGGAGCTCCATGTTTGCAACACCCAAAACCCTTTTTCCTTTCTCATAAAGTAAGAGCTAAACACTGAATATTGGGTTAGACATTCCATAGCCCCAGAGTTTATTCTTATTTCCTGGATATTTAAAAATGAAAATATAAAGTCTCACCTGGAAAGACAGCCAGTCCATTGTTATTTTCTAAGCGAATAACCAGAGTTCGAGCTGTGATGCTAAAAATTTGTCGAGGTGCAAAGTTCAGACCGTCTGTCACTTGAAAATTGAAGCCTCCAGACATGGCCCCTGAGGGAAGATGGATAGACTCTTATAACAACAAAAATTATCCAGAAACTTCTGACAGTAAAACTAAGTAACTAAGAAAAAATATATAAATCTGGAATGACTATGATGGGCTTCTATGTACAGACAATCTTTGTACCTACAAGTGGACCTTGAATACAATGGAATCATTTTTATTCTTTTTTAAAAATCTGAACTTCAGTATTTTCAGTCAGCAGATTCGTTCACATATCATGGTAAGCCATAATTGAAGGTTTACCACAATTGCTCCTTTCTGGTATGTTTGTTCCTCCCTGCTAGCATACCGATGAAACAAACCACGATCCCCAGCTAATCGTTATCTGAACCATGAATTGTGGTTTGTTTTACCATCAACAAACCATGATAAGTAGCTAAGGTTTGTTCTTGACTCGCTGGTTGTCATTTGTTGCAAGCAAACCAAACCAAAATGCCTTGTTTGGTCATAATGATAAGCCAGGGAACGCAGTTTATTTTCTCCACATATTAGCAGAGGGAGACATACAGTCCAGGAAATGTATTTTTTGTGTTTTATTAACTATGGTTTACCATGACATGTGGACTGGGTCCCTATGTTCTGGTGTCCATATCGAAGTGAAAGATCTGAGTGGGTGATGGACTCTACTTACTACTCAGTGGAGTAAACAAGACAAATTATTGTGGCATTATCTACAGAAGGTGGGATTAGTTCGTAATGCATCAGAAGTTTTCAGAATTCAAAAGAGATCCAATGGAAAAGGCCAGACAATGGCTCAGTTTGCACGTACTGCTAAGCCAAACCATGGCTTAGCACATATGGACAAGAATGTGGGCTTCTGAAGAGATCATGGCAAGTTTGCTCATCCTGATGGACTGCAGAAAGAGAAGCCATGCTTGCCTTCGTCTGTCATCCAAACCCAGGCTTGTAGTTGGTCTCTTCCAGTCAAACTGCAAGCTGGAAACCAAAAACAAGCCTTTCCTATCAATCTTGTTTTGTCTGGAGGAGACAAATCATGAGCTTGAGTTGAGACAACAAGCTAAGCCAACCTGTGGCTTAGCTCACAGCTTCACACCAGTACCAGAACTGGAAGCAGAGCAAAGTAGCAGGGATGTCCTCTCCAAAACCTTTCACACTCACACAGTCACACTATGCCATGGTTTGGCTTAGCACTTATATGCAAACTGGGGTGGGTGGTGGAGGTCTGGTTTGCACGACTCGGGTGGTAGCAAGTCACGAATACACTTTTCATTCAGCACCCTTATTCTTCTGGAATTGTTAGGCTTGCAAAAGAAAAAAGAAAATTTGAGCAATCTTTGTAAGGTGATTGAGAAGTGTCATATAGTATACCATTGCTCCTCCCATATCCCACTTTCATATCAATGGAATATGGACAGAATAATTTCCATGGGGGTTTTACTTGTCTTAAAATTTAGCTTCCTGATTTCTGAGTTGTTAGTATGTATTTCCATCTGACATCAATGCTGGCTTGGGCTGATGGGAGCTGTAGTTTGAAACATTTGGAGGGCACCAGATTTGCCAAGGCTGTCCTATATTATGTTGGGTTATACCGGCATCCTTAAATGAACTAAAATGTAAGAAATATATCCAAAAAAATAAATCAAAACACTCAACAACTGATACATGAACATGACATACCATTATGGACAAACACTAACTGTCCTTCCTCAATATGAGCTTGGGTAAAATTAAGTGTACTTTTGTTTGGAGAAGACTTGAGTGCCAAGTGACCATTGCTTGGAGGAGAAATAGAGTACAAGAGTTCTGCGGGAGAAGAATCTTTATCTTCTGCACAAAGGTCATTCACAGTTATTTCAGTGACTGATCCCACCCAGACCTTTAAAAAAAACCACACACACACACACAAGAGAAAAACAGGAAATAATTACACAAATTGATTCCGGTTACCCCAAGTGGTTAAATGTATAGCTTTGCAACTAAAGCAGGTTGGCAAGACCTAGGAAGGTCCATCATTAAAATCCTTTCAAACTACAAAGACTTAAATAAGATATTGAACCAGTAGGAGAAGGAATTGTGTATAGCCTGAGAGCAGCTGAATGCTTACAAAGATCGTCTGCGTGACTCACTCTGTCTCGATACCTATCTCAATAGAAGCAGTGTTTCATTGAAGTCTAGAACTGCAGGCCAATCTATGACTGAAACAAACAGGGAAATAGATGGGCTAAGGCTGATGCTCTGCACCTCACAGTCTGGGTCAAAAGAAAGGCGCCAGGAGAAAATGGCTTGGAAGAATGCCAGAAGCAATAATACCTTGGATATCCGCTTGCAATGTGCACATGGCCGCAAAGATAGTAAAAGGAGAAAGGGGGAAAGAAACATACACACATGCTGATGCGGCAATAAATCTGTTAGTCTTTAAGGTGCCACAACATTTTGCTGTTCTTGATGCAACGGATTAAAAGAAGTTACCCCTCTGGGCCAGGGCTTGCCTGCTATTCTGTAAGCTCTCTTGACCCGTCCCCAAACCCCTCTTTAGCCAATCCGCTAAGCCTTGTCATAAATGCATACTCATCAGACATGACTAATTTCTGGTTTTTTCGGAGGCTGCTCTGTTCTCCAGTTTGCGGCATTTCCCCCCCCCCCCCCGCCACACAATGAAGCTGGCTCCATCTAGCAGCAGCTGTGTGACAATTATGGAAAAGTGTCTGCAACATCAAAGAGCAAATAACAAAGCTGGCTTAAAAGAAAGGCCACCTCATTACTGTTTGACAAGTCAGCTTGTGATGGCTCTTTGGAGATGTTACTTTTGACTGACTGAAAAAAAATGGGGGCAGCAGATTTTAATTAACTTTTTAAACTGCCTATATGTATGTCATTCCTGAAGAGGTGTTCCTTTCTGTGTGAGAAAGATGGGAGAATGCTTCTTCTAAGTTGACGTCTTCTGTGTGCATCATCTAACAGCAAAGTATGGTTTTCTTCTTTATAACTATTATTTTTCTAATGCAAACATTAACGCGGATTTAATAAATCAAATCACCTTTGAAGACCAGTTCCCCCTTTTCTCATGCACAGGAAACAATACCTCCCTCATTCAACATCTTTATATGTACACATAGTAAAAATTAGTTTAAAAGATAAAATACAGTCTGCTGCCCTATTATAATCAGGGCCATGTTCATTAAAAATGTGGGGGGAACTCCCTTTCTTATAAGACTACTCTGATCCCACTTAGCATTTCTGCAATGCCTCAAAGAGTTAAATATCTCCCAGACTAGACCTTGGCTTCCCTATTCAGTAGGTCTGCTTTCTAGCTCAGTAACAGGCTTGCTATGGTCCTCAGTACTGCTTGCAACACAGATTTCTAGCTCTTTACCATCTCCCCAACCCCCAGTCTCTTCCACGTCACTGGTATTACAGTCACGGAAACTTGCTTCATGTTAGGGGGTCTTGCTCACACCTAATTCTGGACCTCCAAGATAATCTTCTCCTGGGACAGTATCAAAGTCTGCACAATCCCCTCAAATTGTTTTTAATCAATTACTCTGATCAGTTAACTAAATATTGTTGCTGTGGTTATAAATATATAAGGATAAACACAGAAGAGACACCTGTGGATTGACTGTCCCATCAGTATGTTGTTATTACAAACTGTTTTGGAAATTCCCGTCGCTGGTGGCGGGGGCCTGGGATGGAAACAGGGACTGCGATTTGAGAAATGCAAATGACTGCCCCTGCTCTCACAGTTACTTGTATCCTGGCCACAACATTTCAGAACAAATGCATGCATTGCAGAAGAAAATGAATGAAGCTAACGACTGAGAAAAGACACCCCAAGCCCAATAGCACCATTCACAAGAAATGCTCCTGGGCTGAATCAATGGGTGAGTGGGGGTTATATCATGCAAGCTGGCTTGTCCCACTCGACATTCACATTAGATGTACAGATATTGGGTGAGAGGTAATCTGGCATCCATGATGTCAGAGGCAGAACTAATCAATGTGGGTCTGCTCACATGTTGACACAGGGTACCACTGTTTCATGAAAAGGCTAATGTCTCTCTCTTTCGTCTTTCATCATTTGTACATACTCATAATTTCACATTTTATTGTAGCCCCTTCCTTGTCACAAAGGAACGCGTCAGATGTTAAGCTGCTGTTGGGCAATAAGGTTTCATATAATATTTAAAAGAACCACAGCAATCTTTGACAAAATTCATTCTCATGTTGAATTCAATAGAAACACCGCCACCACATCAAACGATACCTGATGATGCCTCTGCTAAGGGAAAACAGATACTTTAATTGTGAAATGGGATCACCAGAATGTGTGTTTAGAGTAAGACAATAAAGTAGCCCCCGCCTCAAAAAGGAAAAGAAAAAAGAATGCAGGTTATTTTGCAGAAATGTCTAGTTGCAACTCTTCTCGACGGAAAGCAAATAGGAACCCCTTGCCATAAGAAATGAGCCAGTATTGCAAAATTAAAGTTAACTCTCCAGCTTCCTGCCTTTCTGTGCCCAGGGAAAATTTCAAAATTTCAAAATGATTAAATGATTTTAATATTGAATTTTTCTATTGTTGTAACGTAACTCTGGGACCACAGTGGGTGTTTACCATCTCCCCAAATCCTGGAAAGGTGTTACTACAATATTACAGTGGTTACCAACCAAACATAACTGGTTAAAAAATGCCAGCTGTCACTAAATCCAACGTGGGCAGGAAACCCTTAGAAATGGATGTAGCCATCATACAGGGAGACATTTGCTTTAACAAGATCCTATTTTTGGCGCATATATATATATAATATATATATATATGCCCCTTTATAACCAGGCTTCTTTGTCCCTTTCACTTCTCACCCCACCCCTAAACTCCTCCCTCCATCTCTACTGATTTGATTTCATCAGTGTTATTGTTCTATTCTGTTACATAGGTCATAGCCAACTATGTCTTACTCAGAGGAGACCCATGGAAATTAAGAGGTGCATTAATTTCAACAGGTCTGTTCTGAGTAAATCAATGGGACATGTTTTTTATAATTGAGTCCTGATTTCAACAAGTTTAAAGTGGGGCTGGCGAATCTGTGACCCGCCAGAGTTTGCGGGGCTGTAATTGTCCAAGCCTTCTGGGAGTGGGGGAGCCCAACGACTTGTGGACTGCCGCAGATTCCCAATCTTTACATTACTACCTTCCTCATGGCCCAGCCCATAAACTTCAGGGCATTCCAAAAAAGGATCATTATCTGTTTTCCTAGTTTTGTCTCAAAACATTGTACAAATATAATACCAGATTCTTTTCTCTCCTTTTTAATTGAGTGGATCGGGGGGGGGGGGGAGTATAAATTATGCCACCATACAAGGGATTGTTAGAGTTCATGGATATCCAAAGCTCAAAGTGTATCCACAATCATTTAATTCCTTCTATTTATTCTTTAAATTCTAAACATTACTTCTAAAAAAGTCACCTGCTCTGAACTGAATCTGCTTCCACGGGGATGTTTCTAGATCGGGGTGGGGGTGTTTACGCCTCACTGCTGTACAATTAAATACTAAAATGGTATGAACCATCGTCAGGGCACCTCCTCACATTACAATTCTTTGATTCTGATTTTTGATGACTGAGGAAGCTTCCACAAAAACGAAAACATGGCCCCCTTGTGGTTATACAGATATACTACTGTACTACTGATGAACTTCTGTACCTATGCTTGAAATGATGGCCACCTTAGATACTAAGTGAATGGGAAGCAGAAGATCTTCCCTTCCCTCTGCTTCCTGTGGATTCTTGAAAATCTGTTCTGGAAGGCTGGGGAACTTTCTGGAGTAGTGTGCAACATAAGAGCATAGGAAGCTCTCTTACACTGGGGCAGACAGACCATTGGTCCAACTACCTCAGCACTGTCTCCTTGAATGGCAGCAGCTTTCTAAGATTTTCAGGAAAGGAATATTCCCTACCTGCAGATGCCAGGGATTTAACCTGGGATATTCTGCACACAAAGCAGATGATCTGGATGGGGAAGGGGAGACCAGTGAAAAATGTTGCACTACCCCTGGTTTCTCTAGCAGAGAAACAGGGTCCCAGTTTCCTCCAGAGATGGAAGGAGGCCTTGCACTCATGAAAGGCTGGTGAGGATCCAAGCTGATGCCATCTAGATAAAATTGCATTCCTGCTAACTTGAAACAGGCAGGATATAGGAGACCAATTCTGCTTAGAATATATTCAAAGGCTTAATAATCTGAAACAGAAGCCACATACCGTGTATCACTCCCCAAGAGGCCAATCATGAACATGTGATTAATCTTTTGATTAAAAAGGGCTTGTGAATCATTCACTCAGATGGATTATTCCTCCAAAAAGGAAAAGGCGAAGAAAGTTTCAAATGGTAAATTGTCAAAATGACTGATCATTGCTGAATTAACCACTCTTTCAGAATATCAAACAGCACATTGCACAAGTTGGAAATAACTCAGGGGAGGGTTACAAATGTTGTGAAGGGATGAAAGGGCAAATCTACTGAATACCAGAGGGTTGGGGTATTAAATATGGAGAAGCATTTTAAAGCATAGCATAATTTAAGACTCAATCCCTCTTTCCAGGTTAGTCTGGGAATAATAGTTCTGTGGGGTCTCCTAACAACTCTCACCACCCTTGGCAAACTGCAGTTCCCATGATTCTTTAGGGGCAGTCATGGCTGTTTAAAGTGGTACGAAATGGCTTTAGATGTGTAGCGCAGATGGGGCCTAAATTAGGTTCCTTAATTTCAATGGCTCCACTCTGAATAAAACTTAACTGGATACTAGCCAATATTTTTCATGCATGTTTTTCATACAGAATTTAGGACGACCTTTTCAGTTCTAGCTGTGCATGCTGTCTTTTACAGAAATAAGGCACAATTAACCCAGATGAAAAACTTGGAAATAATGTAGGTCTTACCCGAAGTATTTTGTTTCGTCTTATAACAGGGGGTTCATCATTTACTGGTGAAATAGTCACAAATACCATTTGAGGCAAGCTTTGCTTCCACAGTTCTGTGCTGTTTGCTATGATGGTGAAATTGTCAAGTAGCTGTTCGCTGTCATCATGAATATAGAAGATGAATCCTTGTTCTAGCTGAAAAGGGAGAGTAACCAAATTAAGAATCTAGCCTGTTCCAAAAATGAAACTGCATGATTCAACCACTACATGTCCTAAGTAACTGTCATGTTACTTATTACATTGTTCTTGTCCTGTGTTATATGCAATAAACAATACAATATACAAGAATGGAAGACAATACATTTCTTTAAAATGTGGGAGGTTTCTCATTGTCAGAAGCAACATACTGTCCAGATCAATGGAATATTGACCACTCCCAGTTATACAGTTCCCAAATAATAATCTGCACTGCTTTTTTAAACAATAATTTAAAACAGAATTGTGTTTTCAGTAATCTCACCTGTTTTCTGGTAAATTGAGCCAGTGCCATTCCAGGAAAGTTAGAGTTTGCAATCCGCCCATGTTTCGGTGGCTCAATCAAACCAAATTCACATTTGAGCCCTGCAAAATGGCTATTAGGGATTTTTATAACATCTTCATCCAGGACTTTTGAACCCCCTTCGGTGACTGTGAAGTTGTGTACTTCTAATGGGATCACTTTTGGAATGATGTCCACAGCAATTTCTATTCCACTGACTCCCCGAATTCCATTGGTCACGTCCAAGGAAAGCCAGTCTTGGAGTTGGCCTGAGACAGTCTGCACATACTGGATGTTACCATCATTGATATCTTCCTGGCTGAAGGACAAAACTGGATTCTCTTCTGCTCCGAGGTAGCCTTCCTCTGATGCAAACTTCCGAAGGTACCCATACATTGGAGATGACCTTACTTTGAACTCTATCTCTGATGGCAAACTGTTTTCATGCACAACCTTGAAGAGTACATGTACAGTTCATTAAAAGCATAGAATAACCACCGTCTTTCTTTTAAAACAGTTTTCACATTTAATCCTTAGAAAGTACAACACAACACTCTTCCATCTATGAGATTATTCACTGAGTCTGACTAAGGCTCTTTGTAAAAGCTGCTTGCTGGTGGAGAGTTGGTAGGGTAGAGACACAGCACCATTTGGGCAGCTGTTGCTAAACTATGCATGCGTATAATCTGCATTCTGGCACAGAATACAAATGTATGAAGCTGACTTATACGCAGTCAGACTTTTGGTCCCTGTAGCCCAGTGCTGTCCACTCTGAGGGTTTCCTTTCCAGACTCCTTTCTCCAGCACTGCTATGCGATATCTGAATACAGTGGTGCCTCGCAAGATGAAAATAATCCGTTCCACGAGTCTCTTCGTCTTGCGAAGCAACCCTATTAGCGGCTTAGCGCTATTAGCGGTTTAACGGCTATTAAAGGCTTAGCGGCTAAAAGGCTATTAGCGGCTTAGCGGCGTAGAAAAAGGGGGGGGAAAGGGGGGAAATCGCAAGACTCGCAAGACTTTTTCGTTTTGCGAAGCAAGCCCATAGGGAAATACGTCTTGCGAAGCGCATCGAAAAACGGAAAACCCTTTCGTCTAGCGGGTTTTTCGTCTTGCGAGGAATTCGTCTTGCGGGGCACCACTGTACCGTGTATTCAGCCACTGAACTACGCTTGTCCTGCTTTTTAAAAAAACAACAACAACCCCAAAGTATTTTAAAAATGGACCATACAATTTTTCACTCGAGAGCTCAAACACCAATGCCTGCAAAATAGTGACCATTAAGACAAGAAGCATCACGCCTACTAATAACAGGGACAGGAACCTTTTTTTTCAGCTCATGGGTCACATTTCCGCTTGGCTAACCCTCTGGGTGTCAGGGAGGAGGAATGGGGGAGACTGCCTCCCCAGCCTGACCGTTCCAGAGAAGAAGGAGACCGTTCAGAATTACAACAGGGGTTTGAGGGAAGGTCACAGATCAGAGGCAGATGAGGGGGAAAGCTGGGAAATAATAGGAGAGGAGGAAGAGGAAGCACCATGAGGGCAACAGCTGATGGGCACAGTGTCTTTAGAAAGCATTCCAGACCAGCCCCCTCTCCAAGAAACTGGCGAGCCTTGAAAGTGGGAAAGAAAAGGGCTCAGAAGCGAAGGGCCCTCAGGGCCACCCATAGGGGAGAAGGTGACAAATGAGGAAGTGGGAGAAAAAGGGGGTGGAGAGTCACTTGGGACAACAATATTACTCTAAGGGGCTGCATTCCAAGCCTCTCTCTGTAAACATTGAATAAAAAGCAGCTGGTAAGGACTTTTATTGTCTTATCTGTTCCTGGCAACCAGCCGTAGGGGATTGGTTCCTCTGCCACCTGACACTGGGCTTCAAAATATATTGTTAAAACGATTAGACAACTTCAGCTTACCAGCAATTTCCCTTTAGTGATCTTGACTGGTTTCCCTTCCTCAACCAAAAGTCTGCCGTTATTTACGATCACTGGTGGACGCTGATGACTTTCCAAGAATATGCGGATGTTCATTTCGGCATCCAACTGGGCACCTTTAGCATAAACTGTAAAGTTAAACGTGTCAACCAAATTGTTACTATCATCATGTCTATACGTCACGTGCCTTACTTTGAGGTCATGCTGAGTGAAAGTGCTCACTGCTAAATCATTTACCAAGACCTGTCCATACTTTGGAGGTAAAGAGACCTCAAACGTAATTTCGTGTTCACTTCTAATATCTTGGTTCGTGGCAGCGCTCAAGTTAGCTGTGGTGATCACTCCCTCTCGTCCTTTCTGGATCAATAACCCAGTGTTGTTTGCTAGACGGACGTAAGGGTCGGAAGCACTTACTTCAAGAAGTGAGGAAGTATAGTGCTTCCCATCAGTTACAAACAGCACAAAGCGACCGTAGTCTGCCCCACGATGCATAAATAGGACTCGCCTTTGTGCCAGGTCCTCTTGCTTAAACTGATACAGCCTACGAGATGTTTCATTGACGAAAACCAAGTCTCCATTAGGAATGCCACGCCTGGTGTACAATAACTGATTATCATCAAAATCAGTATCGGGATCATGGTAGCAAAGGTCAGCCAAGGTCAGCAGTTTCCTTCCATTCTTAACAACATGAAATACCTTATCTATGACACGAAGTGGTTTCTCATCATTTTTCAGCTGGACAGAAATGTTAAATTTGATCTCTGCCGATAAAGGGGGTTCCATTTCCGGGTCTGAGCTCACCTGTTCCTCTGACTCCTTGGCAGTTGCTGTGATATGGATTTCATCATATTGCGTCTCAGAATCATCGTGTACATACATGAGATATCTACCAACTATATCCAGATCTGTGAAACTGCTAATGTTATTGTTACTTTCCTGGGAATCTGAAAGATTAATAAGCATCAACTTTCCATGACGCGGACTCTTTGTAACTTTATACTGGAAGGTCTTATTGGCGAAGGTTTGTGCAAATAATTCTGATTTTGTGATCAGTTTCCCTTCACCCTCAGTAACACTGAGGCCATTGTTCGTCAAAAGAATGTTTCGTGGGTCAGCTTTAATGCTGATTCTGAAATCATAGATATTTGATTCCACATATTTTGTAGAAATTAAGAATTGAAACGAGTCTTCCGTTTCTTCGCAGGGCCACTCGGTTAACTGATATTCTACGTTATAATCAGAAATGTCCTGCTGGCTAAATGTTGAATTTATTTGCAAAGGTGTGTTATAAAGCAGAAGGCTTCCTTTCTCAGGCAAGGACTGCAACATGTAATAAAGTTCATCTCCTGGCACTTCTACTTTTCCTATCACAGCAAGAAGATGATCTGAGCTAAGGTACTCCCTCTTTGATCTGTCCATTACCAGTGGCACATGTCTCAATAAATTGTACCTCAACCATTTCACCATGACCGGGAACAGAAACTCTTCGCTTCTTTTGCTGCCAATGCTAACTTTGAATTTAAAGTGTTCAAGGGGATTATCTTGCAGAATCTCTTTGAAGGTAGAAGCATATCTCACGCGGCCACGTTCAATGGAGCGTTGAGAAAAAGAGTTTGCCTCTTTCCATTCTCCACCGGCTTGCTGTCTCTGAATTTCTCCATAACGGGGCGGCTCTGTGATCTCATATCGTATATCCAGTTCTTGTTGGAAGGCATTTGTTTCAATGGCCAGATTGCTGGGTCTGATCAAAGCTGCTTCGCCTTGTAGTGTTTCCACCCCTGTGTTGTTGACCAACTTATACTCTAAGGGAACTGCCATGACACGCAACACAACCGTGTTGCTGACTTTTTCCCCATCGCTCGCTCGCAGAACAATCCTGGAGTTCTTGGCTCCAGTGTGGACAAAGAAAACATTACCATTTTGTAAGTCTCTGTAAGGAAAGGAAGTAATGGCCTTGCCAGGCACCTTGGAATTTTCTAGAAATCCAGCATCTGCATTCAGGACTGTAATACTGAGATCAGCAGCACTTGTATCATCATCCAAAATATTTATTGAATCTACACCCAGGCATTTCTTGGAGTGCTCAAAGAGAAGAAACAAGTTTCCATTGGGGAGTGTGAGCTCTGGAGCATCATTTATTGGCTTCACCGTAATGGTGAACATGTAGTTCTTGTTTCCTTGCAAATATGGAGGCATCTCTTTTTTACTCCTCGTAGAAACTGAGAAAGTAAAATAATCATAGCTTTCCTCAGAGCCATCGTGGACATACAGAACTCTGCCTTGCCATAAATCTAGCATGGTGAATGTAGACTCTTCCTGCTCTGACTCAACATCCAACCTCAAATAGCCATGAGATGGCTGGTCTTTAACTTTAAAAAGGATTTGCGACTGCCGAATCCCTAATTTCTTGAATTCGACGTTGACTTTAATGTGCTTAGATTCAAGCGCTGCTTGCCCACCCTCTGGAACAATCAAGTTGTTTACAACTACAAAGTGGTCCTGACTCTCTTTCTCATGGAATTTGGATGCTACAGCACTGACAGCAGACATGGAAGCTGCTGTTCCAACAGGTTGTTTTTCAGGCGCTACAACTGGATTTGTACTAAAGGCGCTCTTGGTTTTGCATCCTGGTGAAATATCCTTAGTCACAAGAACATCCTTCAAGGATTTCCTTTCCGAGTTAATTTTCAAATCTCTCAAGCAGCCTCTGAATGATCCCCCTTGAGCATATCTCCCAGAAAGTGAGGTTAACCCCAGCTTCAGCACTCTGGCACGGACAATATCATTTACTCCACCTATATAAAAGGCCTCCTTGAGGACAGGAAGCTTAGTGAGCGAGGGTAATGATTTTTTCACTGTTTCCTTGCCTAGCACGAGTTCAATATATTTTGCAGAGATTTTCAGTTTGACAGAGTGCCACTGGCTATCATTGACAGGGCTAAGGGAAGAAAGGTGAAATCTGTTCTTTCCCTTTCCAAGATGAGCTTTAATTAGGCCATTTTCAATTTCCATTCCAACAAAGTCTCCTGCTGGACCGGAACTGTACATCAGCAAGCCTCTCTGAGCCGTGGTCTGCACTGTACACTCAAAGACTCTTTCAGTCTGGGTGTTCCAAAGTGGAAAAGAAACATAAGACTTTGAGCTAAAGAAACTAATAGGTTCCTCTTCGCCTGCAAAAAATTCGTCGCTGCAGCCCAGTGACACTTCGTGGACATTTTTGAACCTAGGAGAAGGTCTCAGGGATGACAGGATGTCATGCTGGTTAAATATCACATCTTCAATGCATCCTCGGAAATTTGTTTGTGCGCCATCGAGGTAAGGAACATCAAGGTCACCACTTCCGCCAACATAGAGGCCGTGTTGAAAGTTTAGCTCAAACAGGACACCGGGCAATTTTGTGGCAGCCTGATCATTTTTGTTAGTCACCAGTATAAAGTTATCTCTTTCACAATGGACTTCTATAACGTGCCACGTTAAATCATTCAGCTGGGAACTTCCTTGCGAACGGAGGACTTGTTCTCCTGCTCCAAGATTGATTCTCACCTACAGAAAAAATGATATAGTTTTAATTATTCCAATGAGTTAGGAAATGCATTAAGGAAAAGATAACAAACAGCATAAGCACAACAATTTCTAATCAGGAGTAGGTCCTACTGGTTTCAATGGGTCTTACTCCTAGGTAAGTGCACTTAAGATTGCAGCTTAAACTAACTGCACGCATGAAACACAGATATAGATACGAGGCAACTCTTGGGATCAGTGCAGACGCCTTGCCTTTAAAAGAAACAGATCTTCAAAGTTGCCTACCCCCTACACTAAGTCATAGTTTAGCATTGCATCTGAATCAGACTAGGATAAGAAAGGAAATAACTTGCCTTAAGCACTTTAAAACAAAGTAGAAAAGTGGTAAATAAATATTTCAGATCAATCGATCAGCATTTCAAGTGCATGATGCAATCTTAGCCCTGATCACTTAACTGCAATTTAAACCGTGCTTTCTGTATTATTTATGCATTGACAAATATAATGTCATCCATGTTCATGGCACTTTATCCTTGTCACATGAACTGTATGAATTAGCACAGGTAAAGCTCAAGATCACCTTATCTTCCCATTTTCTTTTTGGGTTGCCATTTGAAAAAGAGTAGCCATAGAACTTTAGAATGTAAAGTCCTTTGGATCAGGACCTAATATGTACTGCAGCTCTGAAAACTCTGCAAAGTCAGTTGACGCAGTACAAATGAATCATAAAATGCGCCATCTACATTTCCCCCTCCAAAACCACCAGCAGTCATTCAACTGGCACCACCGCACCCAAGCAGCCATGTGATGTGGTTAGTTCACTAGCTGCAACCCAGGATGGCCACGGCCTTATGTGAATGACTGTAGGTCCTAACCACTTTCAAAGCATCCCTGTCTGTACCATGAAACAGCGCTCTTATTCTGGAAGAACAGATGGCTTATAGTTGATGAGAAGGAAAGGTGTCAATAGTTGCTCCAGTATATGTATCTAACGCTCGTGTGAAATGAGCAGGGCATGAGCAGTCTTTTGTGCTTGGTCCTAATAGGTAAAGGTAAAGGGACCCCTGACCATTAGGTCCAGTCATGGCCAACTCTGGGGTTGCGGTGCTCATCTCGCTTTATTGGCCGAGGGAGCCGGCGTACAGCTTCCGGGTCATGTGGCCAGCATGACTACGCCGCTTCCGGCGAACCAGAGCAGCGCACGGAAATGCCGTTTACCTTCCTGCTGGAGCGGTACCTATTTATCTACTTGCACTTTGACGTGCTTTCGAACTGCTAGGTTGGCAGGAGCAGGGACCGAGAAACGGGAGCTCACCCCGTCACGGGAATTCGAACCACCGACCTTCTGATTGGCAAGTCCTAGGCGCCCACAGAGCCACCCACGTCCCATTTGGTCCTAATATTGAGATATAAATACACCATAGAATTTGCTCCTATAGCTTTAATTTCAATCAAATGGAGCCTGCATTACCTAACGCTGGAAGGCCCAGAACTCATGCTTTCTGTGCTCAAAGCCTTAGGTTCAATGTCTGGCATCACCAGTTAAAAAGGATCCCAATGGCCTTGAGGAATGGCCAAACTGGTAAGGCGGTGCCATGGAGCTACCCCCCTGCTGCCAGCACCATTGCTGCTTACCTGAATGGCGTGCGGGCAAAGCAGAGCAATGGCAAGGTCAGACTGCATGGCCCACTGGCAGAATCAATCCAGCACTCTTGTATAGCCCAGACCCTGCTGATACCTTGCCACCTTCCCACATAGTCCAGGTAAGAAGCAGCAATGCCAGTGTTGGGAGGGTAGTTCCACAGCACTGCACCTCCAACAACAGCTCCTCCTGGTGGTCTTGCTGGAGAATGTCCCTGCCTCAGACCTTGGAGAGCCACTGGCAAAACCAAAGCCAATGAGCCACAATCAAAAGGAAATGGAAAGTTCAGGTCGTTTTTGGTTTTACCAGTGCTGGCATATGTAATTTTTGTCACAGAGGACCTTCCGTTCCCTCAAAATTGGCAGTGCTTAGTTAGAAAGGCAAATTGTCTAGCTCATAAGACACCTTTGTTCGCATATAATCTTACCTGCACGTTTCCGGAATGTAGTTCCACCAAAAAATAAATGTCTTTTCCTGCAGCGAGAAAAAGTAACCCATCTGGTCTGCTTGTTTGAAAACGTAATTTCAGTGAAGTTGTTGAGGACGATTCAGCAATGTTTAAATGCACATAGCTTTCGCCATAGAATGATACTAAAAAGCAAAGATCAGAAGAGAACATTATTGCACACTTGCCTATAAATAATGGTTTCCACACATTATATGCAGATGGTACACCTAGCAGTAAAAAATGTGCAGAATTCATTCTTCCTCCCAGTCCACAAACTTTATGGCTTGCATGTTTACTATGAGTTTGTGTTCCACATTCTACCACCATTAACAGCATAGGTTGTGATGTGGTGAGCTCCCTAATCCTGACAGGCTTGAGGAGTAGCAGTTTCTAGAGTGGCAGCTTTTGTCAAACAAGGAAGAATAGAAAGAGGCTTCAGGAGAGGGTAGGGTCCCTCTTGCTGGGAAGAAATCTAGATTAGTATTCTCCTTGCCATAATAGCTTCCCTTGAACAAGGAAATGTGGTTAATCAGGACCTTTCCTCCATGCACACCACCACTTGCATTCAGAAATGGTAGAATCCTTTTCAGAATGTGGAGCTCAGTCCTTGGATTCACTGCAAGACAGCCAGGTTTGCAGAACCACAGTATCCCATTACGTCTGAACTGTAACCATGGTTCAGTCTCTACTGCTATGTTGTGCTTATACAAACAAAAAAGAAATCTGCCTGGCCACAGCTCACATCTGGTTACATGAGTTAAAAGGAAATACATTGTTTCTTCTTTTAGTCAAATATATATAGGCATAATGCATCATGTTTTTAATGAATTTTATTTATCAACCAGCCACCACAGAGGCTTGGGTCAAATAACCTCAGAAAAACAAAATAAACCCCATTTCCCTATCTGTTGCTGATTTAACTCTCCCAAAGCTGTCTGAAAGCCAAGCATGTAGGTTTTGAAATACAACGCATTTGAAATATGGGAAGCAATTTATTTTTTAATCATATATGCTGCGGCCTTTATATGTGCAAAGCGCTTTACAACCATTTCTTTCCTGTGCTATTTCATTCTCTCTCACAGAAGACAGGGGAGATTACAAGTATGTGGCGAAAGGTGGTCTCCTAAATAATCATGCCTCGGTTAGTTTACTTGTTTTATATGTCTCACAAAAGCTGTTTGTTAGGAGAATGGTTAACGAAGTAGCTGCACCTCATAGCTCTGAACGGATCTTTTTTTTTACTGCATAACAGCAACCAGGATAATAAAACCCTCTAGTGAGTACGCTGCAAATGAATGGCATTTGCAAATCTCCAAAACACTACCATAATAACAGTAATCAGCGCTTCGAGAGAGAGGTTGCCTGCCACCTGCAGCTGTTTTCCCTCCAGTGGAAAAATGTCAGGGGCATTGAAGGAAATAAAAATGGTGGTTCCCCAGCATCTATTACAGGCTCATATTACATTAAAGCCCACAGAGGGCTGGCCCAGGTTACAAGGGAACTAGGCCCAGGGCCCCTCAAGCTCAAAGCCTGCCCAGATGTGTACCTGTGTGCATACAATGTGCACCTGGCTCATGTTAGTCTGTAAGGTGCCAGAGGAAGCCTCTCTGCTGTTTCAGTTGCAACACAAAGAAGAGCTGAAAGTGGTCTCCATATATGAAAACAACAGCTCTGGGAGTTGTGTGTCACAAATCCAGTTCCCCTGGCTGGGCTTGAGGAGACAAAAGGCACTCTCAACCCTACAGTGGCACATCCAGCCAAGCTGCCTCAGCTCTACCTGCCTGGTCTTCCTGCACACCCGAAGTGGACTTCAAGTATCATTCTAGCATGTTTTAAAGTAACAGCGAAGCAGAAATAAAAAAATCTAAAACACTCAAAAGAAAATGTTTACAAAGTAATCCTGGGGATGTCTATCCAAAAACAGGGTCCAGGAAAATTCAGTGGGTCTTAAACCTCAGTAAATGTTCACAGGGTTGCAAATGCCTTGTAACATACAATTAATATAGGGTGGAACAAAAACTATGCCATCTTACATCCCTACCTGTGACATTTTTGGTTTGTTTTAGTGCCAAGACGTTCTAACATCAATTTGGCTGAAAAATTAGCCAGTCGCCTACTCTGGATAGGGTTGTACACACCCTGAAGGAACAGGTTCGCCGTTTGGGGGTGCTTCTGGCTCCAGCTGTGTCACCAGAGAGGCTCAGGTAACCTCAACAGCTAGAAGTGCCTTTTACCAACTGAGCCTGGCTTGACAGCTATGGCCATTCTTGGAAAGCCTTGTCACAGTAGTTCATGTGTTGGTTTGCTTCCAGTCGGGATTACTGCAATGTGCTTTATGTGGGGCTTCCCTCACGCTTCATCCAGAAGCTGCAGTTAGTGCAGAATGCTACAGCACAATAGCTAGCAGGAATGAGGCCTTGTAGTGTATAGAACACCTGTGCTCAGAGAGCTGCCCATTTGCTACCAGATTGCACTCAAGGTGTTACTATTAGTATATAATGCCCTTAACAACTTGGGAGCAGTTCACCTACGAGATCGCCTGACCTACATGTACCCATTTGACTGCTTTGATCAGCGGAATTGGCACTAATACAGGTGCCACATAACACCCATTTGTAAGCACTTGATCGTTTAGTGTGAATTAATAAAACAGTAACTTGCCTATTTACTACAGCCAATTTTCCTATCAGCAACTCTCATAACATAAATCCACAGTGCTCTTTTTTCAATGATGTTTTAAAAGCCAATTTGAGGTATAGGGCTGGGGAGGAAGCTTCTGACTGATTGGGAAAAGCAGAAAATATATTTGATGTGCTACAGGCATGTACCTCTGAATCACGTCCAAAGGGTGCAATCTAAATCCCATTACTGTCAATGAAAAAACTACTATTGATTTCAACTGTTTTGATTTGCTTCCAAAACCTTTTAATGATGTGTGATTTTAAAAAAAATGCAGCATAAATACTAAAGATCAAAGAGGCAATACATCTTCTGTCCTTTATGGTCAAATAGCTAAAGCCTCATCTATCATACTGTAAGGCTCAGCATGAATTAATTTAGAATCTAATTATTCAGAAATCTGATCCTGCAAGTTCTTTTCCTGGAATGGAGAACTGCAAGATGAACAGCTCAGTCTGCAAACCAGTTTGAACAGAACACTTGCCTTAAGCCTGATGTCATCCTGTTGAAGACTACTCTGAAGTAATTCCAAAAGCCTCAGATTGCTTCAAAGTATGGCTTTTAAGGGACTTACCTGGCAAGGTAAATAATCTTGAAGTCGCACAAAGTTATCCATTAGGTAGAGTCCTGTGAAACTCAAATACTTGCTAATCTTGCTAACACAACTTGTCCAATAAAAGGGCACTGACGGGGGGGGGGCAGGTATAGTGTGATGCAGGAGAAACTCATGTCAACATCTCGCCTGGTACATGGGTTTCCAAACTTGAAAATTGCTGCTTGTCTTGGCCAACCACTTAATGATGTAGCCAATGTCATGCACTGTGCTAGATGCTGGTACACTGCAAAAAGGTGGTAGTCGCTTCATTGTATTCCACTGCTGACGACGTTGATATCATCCTTGGTTGTCGAAAGGCAACCAAAGTACCAGAATGGGGGAAGGGGGAAAAGAGCACTTGCCATCTCTGTCCACTGTTTGGCTCAGCAGATTACTTCTCAGGTTCTAGCAGGATTCTACTCCATAAATTAGTTATGTCAGGTCTTAGCCTTTGAGCACGAGAAGCAATGTAATGCATCTGAACACGTGCAGAGTGCAACTTCCCACTACTAGGCTTCCTCCTAAATACCTGAGATTAAGGTCCTGGTTTACAAACCAAGTTTTGCTTCCGCACTGGTGTGTACGTGTGTGTGTCTATTTATCCAATCTCCCATTTTAGTAAGAAGTTTTGCACCCAAACTATTGGCATTAACAATACTATACAGCCGAGCTGCAGATTGGTTTGGTTGTAAAATTTGTTGAAGCTCCCAGGAGAGACATGCGTTTTCTTTTGTTTTCTTTTAGCTTCGATTACAAGCCTGGGCACCTGGCACCAGGCTCGCGCGCCACAACCGGCACGCATCGTGCCCCCAAACTATCATTTCGTGCGCGCCTCCCCCTCCCGCCTCCTCCAGCCAAGTGTCCGCTGCCAGGCTACAGCGGGCACGAGCCGAGCCGCAGCCCTCGAGGGCCAGCCTGCGCCATGCGCTGCATTCTTGCAAAATGCAACCGGGACTGGCCAATCGCTCGCAGAGGCCGACGGGTGAGAGCGCAGAGCGGGGAGCCAAAGGGTGGAGCCGAGCGAGCCCTCGGCAAAGGTAGCTCTGCAACCCCGTAGAAGCCGCGCGGCCCAGATCCGCCCGCGCAGCCCCCCACCTTCCCTCCTCGTCCCCGGACTTTTTTTGCGACGGCACGGAAAGGGGGTGTCGCGGGCAGTCCCAACCAGGCAGCGTGGTTTCTTACCCTACCTGCCAGCGCCTCTCGGCTAAGGGAGAGCAGCAGCAACAGGGCGCTCCCTGAAGCCCAGCCCGGGGCCATGCCGCCCCGTCTCCGGGGAAAGGGGAGCAGGCGACGGGAGGCCCCCGGGAGCGGCGCCCGCTTGCAGCGCCAGGGAGTGGGAGCTCCGCCCGCCGACAGCTGCCGCCTCTGCTGCTGGCGGGCTTGTTGCTCAGGTCAGGTTACACAGCAGAGGGGCGAGGAAAGGGGGAGAGCGGGCCGGGCGGGCGGTGCAGAGATGGTGCTCCTCGCCAGGTCTTTCCCAGAACAACTGGGCTACACTTCTGGACTACGTTTGGGCCTGGGCTCAGCCCCGGAACCTTTTCTTCTTGTAAGGTCATGCCTGGTTCTAAAGAAAGCTAAGTCAAAGGACGCGGCATCCTGTTGTTATTGTTATCATCATCGTCCTCTTATAATAAAACACTACAGCATGGCTGGACAGAGTGTTACTGGGAGAGCAACAGGTTGCAAAGTTACAGTCTTAGCTGTGGGTTGATCAGTGGTTTTCAACTTGGCACCCTGGGGGCAACACTGAGGGGTCGGGGTGCCACAGGCAATACTGAATGGTCAGGGGTGCCACGGACAACACTGATGGTCAGGGGTGCCACGGACAACACTGATGGTCAGGGGTGCCACAGACAACACTGATGGTCAGGGGTGCCACGGACAACACTGATGGTCAGGGGTGCCACGGGCAACACTGAAGGGTCGGGTGCCACGGGCAATACTGGCCTCTGGGCCTCTTTCCTTCCCTCCCTCCTCTGATGCCCTCTTGCATCTCTGCCTCCCAAAGGCTTGCACAGCAGCCCTGGCTACAAGCTCCCTGGGCGAATGGTGCCTCTGGGGCTGGCCAGGGGGTGCTGGTTGCCAGGAGCTGAGGTGGCCTCCGAGTAAGCAAGCAGGCAAGGGAGCCTAGCCACCAGTCTTCCAGCCCTTGCTGTTGTCTGTCCATTCCCAACAGCACATCCAGTCCCACACCCCTGTGGGGCAGTGGAAGGAGGCACCTCTCTTTGGGGCAGGGGGAAAGCTCAGAGGGGCAGGGGGGGTGGCAGCAGCGGCTGCCCAGAGGACTCTCAAGGAGAGGGGAAAGGAGAGGAGGCACTCCACAAGGAAGGGTGTTCAAAACAGGGTGAGAGGCTGCCAGCTCTGCAGGCAAGGGGTGACATAACTGGGCTCCTGAGCCCCACAGCGGTGCCGCAGAAAGAATGTACAGTGGTACCTCAGTTTACGAACTTAATCCGTTCCAGAAGTTTGTTCTTAAACCGAAACCGTCCTTAAACCAAGGTGCGCTTTCCCTAATGAGGCCTCCCGGTGCCCTTCCACCGTTTGGATTCCATTCTTAGACCAAGGTAAAGTTGGCAAACCAGGACACTACTTCTGGTTTTGCGGAGTTCTTAAACCAAATTGTTCGTAAATAGGACTGTTCTTAAACTGGGTTACCACTGTAGTTGGTCAAGGGAGCCATGGAATCCAAAAGGTTGAAAACCTACACTAGATAGCTGAATGTAGCCCATTGGTAAACCACTGTTGATCATCTGCCTGTCTCTGCTCAAAAATATGTAACAGACTGTAAAGGGCAATAATAATAATAATAATAATAATAATAATAATAATAATAATAATAATAATAGAAGATCTTTGAATTCAGGTGGTTCAAAGCAGCCAGTGTCATTTATCTTTATACAGTGGTACCTCGGGTTACATCTGCTTCAGGTTACAGACTCCACTAACCCAGAAATAGTACCTCGGGTTAAGAACTTTGCTTCAGGATGAGAACAGAAATCGTGCAGCGGTGGCATGGCAGCAGCGGGAGGCCCCATTAACTAAAATGGTGCTTCAGGTTAAGAACAGTTTCAGGTTAAGAACGGACCTCTGGAACGAATTAAGTACGTAACCAGAGGTGCCTCTGTACAGTTGCTTTTCTCACAATTCATGAAGAATCTCCCATCCTTATGCACCTTCCACTATATTCATACTAAAGCTGTCACCGGATTAAATACTTCTCAGTCCATCAGTTGCCCAGGTTTTTAACTGATTAATCAGTTAAGCAACCTATTAAATTGACGTAAGATTTCTTGTGGATAAAAAATAATTCTGAAGGAGAAGGTGAACTCTGGGGTGGGGGCAGGCAGATGCCTCTTCTGTGATAACCACCCCCCATGTTTTTCATAAGTATGTGCATTAAAAATAATTCAATTTTTAAAAATCAACATTTTTAAAAAAATCAGTCTAACCAATTTGTTTCTGCATTCTGATGCATTTCTCCTCAGAAATAAGCACCACATAATAGGAGCCAACTCCCAGCCCACCGCCCAATAAATTATTTGAGGGGACTGGGTCCCCACAGAGTTTATAGGCATTGCCATTCAAATGGTGTGTGCGCACCACATCATGTGATCAAGTTATGTGAGGTGGGGCTTACCTGGGTCCCTCCAATATTTTGTTCAAGTTGGCACCTTTGGTCTATAGGATTGCAGCTTAAATGTTTTAGCCCAAATTAATGCTGTTGTGCGACAAGCAACCCTCAAATGTCAGGCTTAGTACTGGATTCCTTTTTTAAAGCTCATTTGCTCGTAGCTGTTTGTAGGATTATACTCTGCTTTCAATTAATCTGTGACGTTTCACTGGTTCTAACTATAATCTCATAAATCGCGTTTGTTCTTTGTAGGACAACAACTGTGTGAATTGGTCACTCTTTACTGAGCTATACTTGATTCAGTTCAATATATCTTCCAGGAGCCAATATAAAATGAGCAAACACTCATTTCTGTGGTTTAGATTTGATGACTATCTGAGCCCATTGAACTGAAGCAAACAGTGGTTTAGTGTCTACTCTACAAACAGCAATTTCCAGAGGGGCAGCCCTGCTAGCCTGTTTTTGCAAATACAACAGTGTCTTGTGGCACTTTAAAGACTTAACAAAATTATGACATTAATTACATTACATTAACTTACATTAACTATTGTCCTGTTTGTCAGATGCATGAAGTATTAACCCTGACTTACAGGTATATGTATATACACGTTTTATGGGAGGTGAGGGGAATGTGAGGCTGGAAGAAAACGAGAAGAGATTCATTCGTGCTTACCTATAGATAGATCTATCCACACACATATGCAAACCCTCTATAGTTGTAGCTTAGGATGACACTTCATCCATCTGATGATGGAGAGACTCTAGTCCATGAAAGCTTATGCCATAATAGACTTCTTGGTCTTTAAGGTGCCACAGGGCTCTTCATAGTTTTTGGATACAAATAATGATTTGCAAATTCTGAAAAGTATTTGCATGTTATACATTATATTCACAGTTCTCAAAAGTGGAAAGTAGGCCTCCCTAAGACAACACTAGGGACGCGGGTGGTGCTGTGGTCTAAACCACTGAGCCTAGGGCTTGCCGATCATAAGGTCGGCGGTTCAAATCCCCGCAATGGGGTGAGCTCCCATTGCTCAGTGCCTGCTCCTGCCAACCTAGCAGTTCGAAAGCACAAAGTGCAAGTAAGATAAATAGGTACCATAAACGGTGTTTCCGTGCGCTGCTCTGGTTTGCCAGAAGCAGCTTAGTCATGCTGGCCGCATGACCCAGAAGCTGTACGCCGGCTCCCTCGGCCAATAAAGATGAGCACGCAACCCCAAAGTCGTCCGCGACTGGACCTAACTGTCGGGGTCCCTTTACCTTTAAGACAACACTGGCAATTGCTGAAGTATCCATGGTATACTTTCTAAGTCTTTTCTTTTTCAATGAGGAGCAGTCGCCATGGAGAGGGATTTATTTCTGCTCGGCAGCCTGTTCAGTTTTGCTACACACAAACGTTCTGCAGTAGCAAATTTATATCTGAAGTTTAATAATAATAATAATAATAATAATAATTTATTTTTGCCCCGCCCATCTGGCTGGGTTTCTCCAGCCACTCTGGGTGGCTTCCATAGAAACCAAAAATACACTAAAAACCCATTGTTGTGATATAGGGCACTATTACCACTGGAGGGCGATCCAAGGCTGAAAACCATGATATAGTAGTATAAAACAATACTTTCCTTCTTTTTAAAGCAGATAGAATAGTGTGTCTGTAACAAAACAAAGCAAAAAGTGTTATGAAAAGTGTGTTCATAACAACGTATTTGTTGCATGACATTACATTTCAGTTTTGCCCTGTTGGATAATAGTGAACTTCTGTAATAGCATCCTTGAGCCCAGGCAGATATTCATCTCAATTAAATTCAATGCACTTTGCGGGGGGGGGGGGGGGAGAGAGAAGTAAACCTTAAAATAAACATCAAACATTACAATATCACACCAAGCAAATTTATAACTAAGAATGTTTCACGATAAATATAACAAATAACACAATTCCAAACAATGTAATAAAAAGGAAGGATGTATCCTGTGGCACAATGGGTTAGTGTATCTGGCTGTTAACCAGAAGGTTGGTGGGTCGATCCCACCCTGGGATGGCTGTGGGCAGGTTTCCTGCATTGCAGGGGTTGGACTACCCTTGGGGTCCCTTCCAGCTCTGTAATTCTGTGACCTAGTCCAGCATCCTGTTCTTGCAGTGGCCCAACAGATGCTTCTGGGAAGCCCACAAGCAAGACCTGAGCACAGCACAACAGCACTCTGCCCAGTTGCAATTCCCAACAATGGCTTTCAGAGGAATACTGTCTCCATCAATGGAGATGAAACATGCCTTCATGACTAGTCATATTTTAAAGCACCTAAGTTGGCATCAAAGTCATAAATACCAGTTCCTTTCTTTTGAGCCCAGGTGGTGCTGTGGTCTAAACCACTGGGCCTCTTGGGCTTGCTGAAGGTCGGCAGTTCAAATCCCCATGATGGGGTGAGCTCCCGTTGCTCTGTCCTTGCTCCTGCCAACCTAGCAGTTCTAAAGCATGCCAGTGCAAGTAGATAAATAGGTACTGCTGCGGCGGGAAGGTAAATGGCATTTCCGTGCGTTCTGGTTTCCATTGTGGTGTTCCGTTGCACCAGAAGCAGTTTAGTCATGCTGGAAAGCTGTCTGCAGACAAACGCCAGCTCCCTCCGTCTGAAAGCGAGATGAACGCCATGCCCCATAGTCGCCTTTGACTGGACTTAACCGTCCAGGGGTCCTTTACTTTTCACCTTTTTATATACCAATCCAATGCCATTTACAGTTAGCTCAGTTAAAAACATCTGAAAATTCCTACACTTAGCAATGAGGGACGCGGGTGGCGCTGTGGGTTAAACCACTGTGCATCTTGGGCTTGCCGATCAGAAGGTCAGCAATTTGAATCCCCACGACGGGGTGAGCTCCTCTTGTTCGGTCTCAGCTCCTGCCCACCTAACAGTTCGAAAGCACACAGTGCAAGTAGATAAATAGGTACACGGCGTTTCCGTGTGCTGCTCTGGTTTTGCCAAAAGCAGCTTAGCCATGCTGGCCACATGACCCGGAAAAACTGCCTGCAGAAGTGGACAAACGCTGGCTCCCTCAACCTGCAAAGCGAGATGAGTGAAGCAACCCCAGAGTCATTTGCAACTGGACTTAACTACCTTTACCTTGCACTTAGGAATATCCGTGTTCCATCTTCCGTCTGTTTTCTCTCAAGTAGATATATTTTGTTGGTATAGAGATTTCTGCTGCTTTTGGAACTCTCCTTTAAACTCCTTTAGTATTATTATTATTATTATTATTATTATTATTATTATTATTCATTTAAGGTTCTGTGGTTGATAAATTCTACACTATTATATAATATATATATAATTACGTAATTCTACAATATGCCATATATCATAAAGACACCACATTCTCTGCTTGTGCCTCAGTCCCAAATGGAAACACAAACCCTGGGTAACTACTGGAATCTCACACCGCTCAGAGATTTGTGTGGGGTGCAACAATATATGGAGCAGCAGTCAACTACGATTTACTCATATAAGCTCCATTAAATTTAATGGCCTTACTTATCCATCACCATTAATGCCAGTGTATCTGCTCCAAGTGAAACTTTGTTGAATACCATCCCTTGATTTTTAGCACATTTGTCTTCCCATTCATTGTAATGGAGGGAGCATACTGTATATGCACTCAGTGAAACATGGATAATCTACCTTCGCCAGAATGAATGGGAAAGCCCTCATGGGCATAGGAGGTCAGTGGATACTAGCATGTTGGAAATTCTGTGTCTGAAACAAACTGCTCATATCATTCAAGCAAGTACTTTAAATAAGCATTTTCTGTTGCAGTGAAATAGTACTGTGGTTTTAATGCTCAGCATGACAAATATATGTATTCTCTGGTGTTATAATTGTTATGCAGTCATATAGAAATGCCGGTGTTATTTTATTTTTTTAAAAACCCTACAGCTGCTATGTGCTCTGTGTGGCTCTGTGTGTTTCTTATGGACTGCGCCAATATTTTTGCTTTGTGTTGTCTCGGAGGGGAAATATTAAAGCTAATAGCTGCAGTTTCCTGAATCTAATTTGCGTGGGTTTTCATTTCATTATAACAGGCATTTAGCCTTTATTTCATTATAATAGGCATTTCTGCTTCATCCTATTAAAAGAGCTTTCAGTTGGAAGGAATAAATTGCATTTGGCAGAAAATTGGTCCTGAAAGAAAATTTAGTTCCTAGTGAGGCAGAGTGGAGGGCGTGTGAATTGAATTGGTTTCATTGCTTTCCTCAGAGACGGAAGCATGTGTTCCCAGTAAAGAAAGCTGATGATCCTGTCAGACCACTGTTCTAATCAATAAAATTACACTCACAACCCACCTTCCTTCCATGGAGCTGAAGGTAACATGCATTGTTCTACTCTTTTTTAATGCTCACAACAATCCTGTGAGGTGTGTTGGCTGAGATGGTGACTAGCCTAAGCTTACCCAGTGAACTTCATGAATGTCACCCTGGAATTATTGGAGTATGATTAATCACAGTTGAATGTCACCCTGGAATTATTGGAGTATGATTAATCACAGTATTATGGATTTTGAAGTCTTCATGACATACTGTATAAACAAACCTAAGTGTGCATGCTGCCAAATCTCGAGGACACTGCAGAAATCTTTGAACATCGAAACTTGTTTTTGCAGATTCAATGGACAGCTGTGACTTTTAGCAAGCCTGCTAGCTATTTCAGAACATTGTACCACAACCCTAACTACGTGTTTCTTCAGCGTGTCAGTTGATGTCAGAACCTGCTTTCTAGTTGACTAGTGGTCTTTCTAGCCCACCGCAAGACCACCGCTAATAAGCCTGACAGGAAGTATAGACATTTCCTCTTTCTTTTGAACAGCTCTACATTTGCTGTATCAAGGGATTGATGAATCAAGTTTCTATTTCAAGTTTTTCAACTTTATACAGTGCATTTTCATACAATGTATTTTACTGTTATTTTCATCGATGTATGCATTTCTATGCACGCTGCCCACTAATATATGCATTTTGGTACATATTTTTTGTTGGAGAACTACGTTAAGAGAAATGTGAATTTCAAAAGTTAGCTGCATTTCAGTTCATGTATCGTTTTGGGAAGTGACAACTGGGTAAAATATGAACTGAACCAAATTTCTCCCCATCCCTAGCTATAGCAAATCCAGGTGTCCCTTCATGTCCAATTGTCAGAATGCATCCATTGCAAATGGGGTGATAAGAAATTCAAGAGGGGACACAGGAATTTTTGAAGAGCAATTGCACAGATTCCTTTGCAGGATAGTAGTAATGTTAAAATGAAGGGCTGCCTTCAGATGTGTTCGGAATGTTCTTTATTTTCTTGATATCTGATGGGAGGGTATTCCACAGGGCGGGCACCACCACTGACAAGGCCCTCTGCCTGGTTCACTGTAACTTCACTTCTCGCAGTGAGGGTACCACCAGAAGGCCCTTGGAGCTGGATCTCAATGTCCAGGCTGAATGGTGGGGGTGGAGATGCTCCTTCATGTATATCGTAAATCTTCAGTCAAAGCCTCTTCAGTGAAAATTTGTTTTTCAGATGCTAATACTTAGCATTCTTTCATAGAATGTTAACTCATTTCTGCAGTAGTGACACTGGGTGGGAAATTCATTGTGGATTTTTTTCCTTCAAAACCTGTGGATAAAAACCTCTCATCCTAAAACTGATGCTGACCTGAACAGACTTAAGCTTTACAATCTGACAGACCAGGCTAGGATTATTTTCTGCACAAGTTATTTTTTTCCCAGACTTCTTCACAAAGACTGCATTGTTCTAAGTGGCCTTTACATAACTGCTTGCGTGATTATCTCCAAAATATTTTGGGAAAGAAGCTGGATAAAGTAATGATGCAAGACCCCACAGATTTTTTTTTTAATGCTTTTCTTTCTTCTTTTTGGTATGCAGAGTTTGTGAGAACAAAGTGACACAGCACAATGTTTGAAAGTGCATTTAATTATTAAATTTAAGTAATTCAACAATTTAACCATGTATTAAGGTTTCATCACTCACTGCTGAAGAAATGAGAGAAACTCGTGTATGCGCTACAAAGTGGACCACATGCATTACATCTTAGCAGATCTCAGCAGCTATTTTTGTTTAGCTGGTAAAATGCAGCTTTCTTTCTTTTCTAAAAGAAATTGCTATTGATTTTTCAACAAAATATAAACAAAAAATAGATTTTTCCACACTTCCCCACCAACCCAGGAGCAGAAGATTGGTTTATCAGATTTTGCCATAAGTTTGTTTGCGAGTTTGGTGGGACGTGGGTGGCGCTGTGGGTTAAACCACAGAGCCTAGGACTTGCCGATCAGAAGGTCGGCGGTTCGAATCCCTGCGACGGGGTGAGCTCCCGTTGCTCTGTCCCAGCTCCTGCCAACCTAGCAGTTTGAAAGCACATCAAAGTGCAAGTAGATAAATAGGTACCGCTCCGGCGGGAAGGTAAACGGCATTTCCGTGCGTTGCTCTGGTTCGCCAGAAGCGGCTTAGTCATGCTGGCCACATGACTTGGAAGCTGTACGCCGGCTCCCTCAGCCAATAAAGCGAGATGAGCGCCGCAACCCCAGAATCGACCATGACTGGACCTAATGGTCAGGGGTCTCTTTACCTTTACTTGGTGGGAATGTTCATTTGAAAAGCTTACAAAAGGGTACCATATTTCAACAAAATCATCCACATCACTTGCACTGTTCAGAGCAAGCATGTTTTTTGTTAGTTTTTCAGATAAGGCAGTTGCCATCGTGTGATGTGGAGATGCTCAAGTCCTTTCCAGTTCTGTGCTATTTTTCCATTTATTGTTTTTACATGCCCTGCATCTGTAAATTAAACAGCAAAAACAAGCTAAAATATGCACACAATCCTATGTAGTGTGCTGCAGGAAGGGGAGAGTTTAACATCCTCACCCATTTGCCCTTTTCACTGTAAAAACTAGACACACATGCACCACAGTTGTAGACATGTGGGAAAGATTTGGGTTTAAGCCAGCCAATCTGCCACTTCTTGTTTGTCCCTAAAATCACCCCCTGGGGCTAGGTTCTCACAGGTCCAGTGTTCCCAGTTGCCAATCAAACTATCTTTCCTTCCAATGGCAAACTCTGGAAGAAGACTGTAGCCAAATGGGGCCACAGAAAGAAGAGGGTGGTGTCTGTTGCTCATTTAACTCTGAGGTTTTGTACAAAAAGACGCTTGAAAACAATAAAGTTTCTTCCCCCCCCCAAAAAAAATGTATTGAGGACCGAATATGTTCAGTAGCCCACAAAATGTAGTTTGACAATTGAAGAAGAAATGTCAGGAGAGTAAAAAGAGCTGTCTGGGACCCTGAACAGGAATACTGACAAGGAACTGTGGCGAAGACGTATCCTCAAAGCTTTGCATTTATGCAGAACCTCCCGCTCAGTCCAGACCCCTTGACCCAGAAGCTGCATAACCATTTACTCTTTGCCTCCCACCGTTTCTCCAGCAATCAAACCACAACATTCCTCCACTGCACTGGGCAAAAGTTCAAGATGGTTATTGAAAAACTAGTCCTCCAAATGCCAAACCTATATGGTAAATGCCTTTCGTGGGAGTGCTGCAATCTTGTCCGTACTATTTGTGCTTGTGTGCAATCTCGGCACTCAAAAGGAAGTGGACCCTCAACCTCCCCCCCACCCCACCCCACCCCCTGACCACCAACTTACTTCCCTTTTAACATTAAGACTTTCTACCACTGATATTTTTACTTGGATCCATGTATAGCTATCTAGTTGATGCCCTGATGGGTTACAATCTGTTTTCAGCAGCTGACCCAGACATAACATCATCGTTTCCTGATTAGATTGATATGGGTTTCTATTATTTGCCTTTTCTTTGCACCCTGAGAAACAATTCTTTTTTGTTGTTGTGCAGTAAACAACATTGCAAAGCCCATATTAAATCATAATTATTTACCATGCTGTTCATGCACCTTTGTCCCTGAGGAGCGTGGTGACGTGAATTTACAGGAAGATCGGGGTATTTCTCACCAACAGCTTCCTGTTATTGATATGCTTTTGTTCAGTTCTGATCCTTTTTTAAGCCTTTTGGATTCTCAAGGGAAAAATAAACTAGCACATTCCATTAATCACAGGAATGGAGCCCATAGTTGGGTGTCTTAACAAAATAGTTTTAATTCTGGCCACTGAATTCCGCACTATATTATGTCAGGGTTTAAAAATAAATGTGCATGTTTTTATTATTGTTTTGATTGCAGTGCTCAAAATCCCATAGCCTGGAGCTCAGGCATAGAGTATCTGCTTTGCATGCAAGTAGGACTGGCAGAGACCCCCGTCTAAAATCCTGGAGGTCTGCTGCCAGTCAGTGCTGACAGAACTAGTAAGATGGACAAGTGGTATGACTTCATATATGGCAATTTTTATGTTCCTAGCTGAGAGTGCTCCAGAATAAGGTTGTAAATATGAATACGCCAGAATGGTGTCTTATTGCAGGTGTATTCTGCAACAGGCGCTTGGCACAATAATATTTGCCCTAGCAGTAGATTCATTCTGCTTTATTTTATTCTGTGACGCTTCCCGAATGTATCAAGTGAAAAAAGTAAGCAACTCTTTTAACAGCAGAAATGTTTATCAAGCTTGCAGCCTCAGGTCATTTTCATGTCTTAACGAACAGTACTTCTGCCGTCTTCCTCACAAGGAAGGCTATTCATAGGACCTTTGGCTCCATTCTATCTGAAGGTCACATTGTTTACACCACATTGTGGATGAAGTTGCGCTTTTCCTGAGGAGAACACACTTCGAAGGGGGGTGGGGAACAGAATAGACTTCACCCAGCATAACACTGTTGACAAATCATGTATTTTAGTCACAACAGGGGTTCAAGTCATCAGTCAAAAGATATCCTTTTATTGTGCATTTATGATTATTTGTGCTCATTATGCAGTATAGTATACAGTGGTACCTCAGGTTAAGTACTTAATTTGTTCCGGAGGTCCGTTCTTAACCTGAAACTGTTCTTAACCTGAAGCACCACTTTAGCTAATGGGGCCTCCTGCTGTCGCCACACCACCGGAACACAATTTCTGTTCTCATCCTGAAGCAAAGTTCTTAACCCGAGGTACTATTTCTGGATTAGCGGAGTCTGTAACCTGAAGCGTATGTAACCCGAGGTACCACTGTAGTTAGTATAGTAGGAGTTCCGGACTAGCAGTGGGGAGAACTGGGTTTGAGTCCTATACAGCAAAGAAATTCACTAAGTGATCATTGGGCCATTCACTCTCTGAACATAACAGGGTTGATGTAATGATAAAACAGTGTGTTTGAGCACTATCAGCACTTTAGTGGTAAACTGAGGGGGGAAAGTTAATAAACAGACCCTCCAAGTGTCCCTATTTTGCAGGGACAGTCCTGGATTTACAGAAGCCGTCCTGGTTTCTGATTTGATCCCGGAATGCCCCGCTTTTCCTTAGGATGTTCCTATTTTCGTCGGAGAAATGTTGGAGGGTATGGAGTTATGCGACCTCCCAAGCCAAGGAGATAAGTAACTATACCATTTAGAAGACATCTGAAGGCAGCTCTGTAGAGAGAAGTTTTAAAATGTTTAATGTTTTATTATGTTTTCATGTATGTCAGAAGCCGCCCAGAGTGGCTGGGGCAACCCAGTCAGATGGTTGGGGTATAAATAATAAAATGATGGTGGTGGTGGTGGAATAGGACGTCCCTACTTTCATGGGGGGAGAATGTTGGAGGGTGTGAATAAATAAATAGTGACCAGAGAGTAACCTACTTCCAGAACACATTAAGGAGCTAGAGTCCCTCTGCATGGGTTTTGAATACACTCAAACTCAGGACGAAAAGGAGAAACACGCTAAGAGGAAGGCATGCTTGGCAAACCCTCACCATGATCAACTCACACCCAGAAACTTATGTCCCCACCATGGAAGGATGTGTGGATCTTGAATTGTCCTCCATAGTCACTTACGGACTCACTGTTAAAACCATGTTTATGGAAGACAATCTTACTTGGCTATGAGTGATCACCAAAGAAGAAGACAGGAACAGGAAGTGTCTTGCAAGGAACATAAGAAGAGCCCGGCTGGATCAAGCCAATCCAGTCCAGCAACTTGCTCTCACATCTGCCAAGCAGGACCTGAGCTTAATAGCCCCCTCCCCTCCTGCAATTCTCTACAGGGCCTCTCCTCCTCCAAGAGGGGACGGGTTGTGAGCGGGAGCAGCCTCCCTGTTCCTGATTGCTTCTGCTGCCGCGGCCAAGCCTCCCAGCCGACCAATAGGGCTGGCTGGTGGGTGGGGCTAAATGCGTCTAAACAACCGCGGCAGTGCTCTTCTCCTCAGTCCGTTCCTGCTTTCTTCGGATCTCCCACCCTCCCTCCCTCTTAGGTCAGCTTCTTTTTGCGTATTGACCTTGCTATGGACTTCAGTTGGTTGCCTTGGTTGCCCAAGGGGCCTGGTAGGACTTTTTATCCATTTGGCACCAGCCTCTTAGTTTTTTCGCCTACCTCGTAACAATTCGTCACAATTTTCTGGTATTGGCGGTTAGGCATTGGAATATGTGTGCTGTGTTGGAGGACTGGGTATGCACCATCATCTACCCCTCCTCTTTTGGGTATTCCATTAAAGGAATCCGGTGGTTGTGGATCCTGTCCGATGCCCTGCTAGTGGCTAGGGCCATGGCACGACCCCCGGTGACATCATGGGGGAGCTTCCAGTTGTATTTGCATCAACAAGCTCCTCCCATTGGTTGTTAACCCTGATATGACTCCCGGCTGTGTGGGGTGGAGTCTTGTATTGCTGTTTCATCCAGTGCCTAAGCCAATACTACTCACATGCTGTAACCAATAAAGTAGTGGCCTAATTTTGCCCATTAACCTAAAATAATGTGTCTGTGTATTTTATTATAATCCTATGAGGGTGCAGGGGCCTCGACTCACAACTGGCATTTAGTGGCAAACCACCTCCAGCAGTGGCTAATTGCCATTGATAGTCTTAACAGTGATGAAGAAGAAAATGTTCTCTCTGCAAAGGATTGCAACAGGTGTGAGCTAAGCGGAATACATAGGCCAGCCTAAGAAGCGAAGTAGAATGAGGCAGATTCCTGTATAGAATAGGAGTTTCTTTTCAGTATAATTTTGACAGTAGTGCTGTGAAACACTATCTCCACTTGGAAATGCCAAATGTTTTGTTGGAGGGTGGAGTTAGGAATAGATAGGGTGGAAAATTTTGTTGGGTTTTTGTTGCATGGTGGAAATCAGGAATAGATAGGCCAACCATTTAAACTGTAGGAAAAAAGAAAGAAAAAAGAGGACAGAGATTTGCATAAAATTTGCACATGGTAGTTGATATGTAGAGTTGCAAATTTAGTTGCTAGTCACTGCAGTTTGAATAGAAACACAGCACAACTCAGCAAAGTGGGGGCAACTGTGACCTGGTGGTTTTTGTGCCTGCCCAGTCTGCAGGTACCCAACTATGGATGGGTAACTTGCAGAAGGCTCTGTGTTCTGGTGGTTCATTTTTTTTAAACTGGACAGCCCTCCAGAAAAATGATTACAGTGGTGCCCCGCAAGATGAATGCCTCGCAAGACGGAAAACTCGCTAGACGAAAGAGTTTTCCGTTTTGGAGGTGCTTCGCAAGACGAATTTCCTATGGGCTTGCTTCGCAAGACGACAATGTCTTGTGAGTTCCTGCTGGGTTTTTTTCCTCCCCCCCCTTTTTCTAAGCCGCTAAGCCACTTATCAGCTGATCCGATCAGCAGATAAGCCGCTAAAAGCCGCTAATAGTGCTAATCCGCTAATCTGTCAATGGTCTTGCTTCGCAAGACAAAAAAACCGCTAGACGAAGAGAATCACAGAACGGATTCTTTTCGTCTTGCGAGGCACCACTGTACTTCTAAATAGAGGGTTGTTCTCTATAAAGGAGCACACCCTCCAACATCCCAATGAGGGAAATCGGGACACAACCTTGATGGATGCCCCCTCTCACTCAGGCCCTGCTCCCCCCCCCCCCCGTTTCCTCCCATTGACAAGCCCTTATGCACCTTCGCCCGCCTGCCCTCTCCCCCGTTGCTGCCACCTTGAGGGCCACAGTGGCTCAGCTTTCCAGACGATGTACTTCCGGAAGTCAGCACCACACTTCCCGATGCTGGCACTGCTTCCGGAAGGAGGAAGAGGAGTGGGCAGTGCGTGGGAGCCAAAAAAGGACATTTGGGAATGGAATGAGAAGCCGGAGTGGCTTTTGTAAATCTGGGATGTCCCACTTACAATGGGACAGTTGCACAGTATGACGTAGGACACATGACAACCCTAAGCGGCATCCAGCACCCAAAATTCATGTTTCCCCCCTGCCAAAAGGATAATATCAGAACAATGTAGAATTTCAAGCCTGGCTTATCAATGTTCTCTAGGCCTCCTTATCTCTATGAAGCCCAGAATATTAGAAAGCTGAAAAGCATAAACAGTTTTCCTAAATAGAATAAAGCAAGAACCTCACTTTGCCAAGACAAACATGTCCTCCTTAAGCTGGCAAAGAGCCCCTGTGTTTCCTTTAGAGGAAAGGAAAGAATGCATGAAATGCACTCTATAAGGAAGAGCTATAAATGAGTGAGGGGATGCAGGAGGGGAAGCCAAGTGAAATCCAAAATAAAAAATCAGGAATAGAAAACTAAAAATAACAAGGAGGAAAATGTGTTATAGCTGTAGGGACCCTCTTGCATTCCTCTTTTTCCATTGTACTTCAGTCTTCAGGAACATGCTAATATTGTTTCTGGATTTCAATAGCTTTTCAGTTTGTTTGTTTGTTTGTTTGTTTGTTTGCTCTTCCAAAATAATCCTTTTGCATGCAAGAGGGCAGAATCCTTTGATACGAGTTTCAGTCCATGTGTCCATTTTAAAAGCTGCATTTCCTATGAGCTTGAAGAGCACAGAACTTACATCGTTTTGGAAATAAGAGAGGAAATTAAAGTTTATTTTTCCCAATCCTCTTACTGTGGTAGTGTTACCTTCAATAGAAAGGGTCACTTGTGCATTGTAAAAAAAAAAGGGGGGGGGGACGAAAGACATTTGCTTAAAAGTTGCAGATGCTAATGTCTATTTATAGATGAAGAATTAGATATAATGACTACAATTTAAGTGAAAATGCAATCCATGTCAGCATAGTGGGAGGAGAAGACTTTGAACAGGTGAGCTGTGTGGCTGCTCAGTTTGCTGTCCTGGTGCTATTGACCATGTTTGGCACCAGCTGGACTGCAGGAGGCGAACAAGGCACCATTCAACTGTCTTAGGGGCTCCACTCCCAATTTGTGTAGGGTTTTCTCCTTGGACTATTCTTCTCCCGAAACTATCCTGCAAAGCAGTGGAAGTTTAGGATCAGAGTTTTCCTTCTCCTAGATGGGCTACCAGTTGATGAGTCCCATCTGCCCCTCACTTCCCTCCACAGCACATGCAGAAACTGCCTTCTTGATCATTGGACTCACTGTATTGGTCTTATCAGCTCTGAGAACATAAGAAAAGCCCCATGGGCTAATAGCATCCTGTTCTCATAGTGGCCAACCAAATTCCTGTGGGAAGACTGAAAGCAGGACAGAACTCTCCCCACTTGTGATTTCAAGAAACTGGCATTCAGAAGTACAGTGGTACTGTTATGTACTGAAGTTTTCACCCTGGGCCAGCAGGGGGATACTGTTTTCACTCAGGTCCACATATGCAAATAAGGGATTGAAAGTGGTGTTCAATGATTGGATAGTTACAGAAAGTGGTTACTGTTGCGTTGTAGTGGGGCTCTATAGAAGCAGGCTGGCTGAACCCTTCAGTTCTGTTCTGTTCTGGCCTGTGAATAAACAAAAGCTGTTTGAAGAATCGCTGTGTCGTCTGATATGTTCACCCACAACTTAACAGGTACCTCGGGTTACAAACACCTCAGGTTACAAACACTTGGGGTTACAAACACTTCGGGTTACAGACTCTGCTAACCCGGAAGTAATACCTCAGGATGAGAACAGAAATTGTGCAGCGGCAGCAGGAGGCCCCATTAGCTAAAGTGGTACCTCAGGTTAAGAACGGTTTCAGGTTAAAAACGGACCGCCGGAATGAATTAAGTACGTAACCAGAGGTACCACTGTACACTGCCTCCAACAGTGGACGTACTGCAATCTGTAATACAATCCATGAAATAAGAGGTTACTTGTTATCCCTGGATTCAAAACATTTGCTTTTAGGCTAAGTAAAAATAGCATATTTCTGCGCTAGAAATAGACTTGGAAGTAATAGTTAACCTAGTGACAGCAGTGGAAAATCTCCGTAGCCAAAAAGTGGAAGAAAAGTAACCCTCTACCTGCAGCAGAATGTTTGATAGAATCTGTTCTGAAATAGTAATGGTTAAGAGGACGTATTTCAGAAGGAGCATCTAATGAGCAAAGCAAATAAGCTTTTGGAACATTGGTTGCTTTTCATCATGTTTTGGAATGATAGATACAAGTATAAGGATAATGTGTGTTTTGTGTTACCATAAACATTTCATTTGTACATTGGTGTAAAAATAAGAAATCAATTGTGTACAAAGAACAAACACAAAATAGGCAGAATTTAGGTATTGTGACTTAATGGAGGAAGAAAGAGGTGCTGTGAACTGAAAAGACAAGCATCATCAGCACAACAGTGACTGACTGTTAAATGCACAACATCTTCTATCTGTGGCTACTCAAACGTTAAGACGCACTGTATTTCCTAAGAGTAACTTTCACTTAAATGCTCAGAAGATTGCAGCCTATGTCAGTGTTCTTGTTCTGTGTATGTGATTGTTCTGTGTTGTATTGATTTGTGGTTAATTTTTAGAATATTTTCATCGTGTTTTAAAATTGTTGTTAGCCATCCTGAGCAATAGCAGGAGAAAGAGTGGAGTATAAGAAGGATTAATGAATAAATAATATTACTCCAATGGGAAGATTTAATAACACTCCTGTGTACCAAAGACTATGCATCTTTGAGTCGGGAGACGTGGCGGACATTCAACCCTTTTTGCTACGATGCCCTTTATATACAAAAATTCCTCGATTACATCCTTTGCTCTCTCTCTCCATTTGACCTCCCCTTGAGCAAATCTGTATTTTGCTGGCTGGCAATAACGTACTGTATTTATAACTGCACACAGGTTGCAAAATTTGCCTTGGCTGCAAGTAAGTTGAGAGCTAGGCACCAAGACAAGTATCATAAGGGTGTGTGTGTGAGATGCGGAGTGCTTTAACTTATGCAGGTGTGATATTTCACATTTCTGTATGTTTGCTTTGCTGTTGCTGCTGTTCAGTTTTAAATTAATTATTTGTATTTTACGCATTGTGACCAATTGTGATGGCTTACAGCTTTAGCAATAAAGATTTCATTCATTCAGTACTCTGCATTATAAGTGTACTCCTATGCATGTTGATACAGAACTAATTTCTGGCGTTTAGGATGGCAGTCATAAAGAATGAAAAGATAAATGGGATGTATGAAAGTCTGCACGTGTGGTTTTCCTGTGTGAATCATTAAGGGGCTACAGACAAAGCGTTGCACATTAAAAATATGTTTGCATGGTTGCAGATCTCTGCTTGTCAGTATTTTGAATAATGTCAAAACTTATAAAAATTAATATAGAGTTAGCACAATCATTTCATTCAATTGCGATTTTGTTCCAAGAGATAATTTATTCAGAGGAACCCCAAAATCAGATAGTTTCGTTTTGACCTCTTATGACAAGCAAAACACATCCATAAATACCCAACTGTAAGCCTTCTAAGAGCCTGTCAATGAACCAGTTTCAACTTGGAAAATTCCTGTTTTCTCTAGACACAATAAAAACAGGAAATATTTACCAAATTCCCAGGTGTCAGGAAATACTTTCAAAACATTGTGGTGATCAAAAACAGACCATTTAAAGACATCCGATGCTGTGTGCAGGTGTTAATAATGGTATTTTCATTCAAAATATATGCTTTGGCACCCCGGAGATGGATTAATCCATGCTCCTTAGCACCCTATAAAAGTTCTGTTCATGCTGATCCTCTGATGACAGTGATAAGGAAGTTAGTTTTTCATACTCTGCCCATGAATTTTGAGCTATTTGTGTTTCAGCCTGAACTACACTAGCTACAATTTTCTAACCTTAAATTGTCATTAGAATAGCTTTATTTATTTTTAAACTTATTAACAGCAGTGTGTATGTCACTGAGTTATAAAAAGGAAGACGATCAATCTCTGAAGAGCTGGGGGGACACTCCAGAGCAGTGGGACTGCAGGCATGAGAAGGGGAAGTCCCATTGTCCAAGTCCGCTTAGAGATGGGAGAAATTTGATTCAGTCTCCCTTTAAAATGAAGCTGCTTAATTTGCATTGTCCAAAACAGTGTGCAAACACGACACAGTTGTCCAGTTAAGCAATGTGTGCAAAACTTTACATACTAGGAGAAAGTGTGCATATAAATGCATATATCAGCGAAATAGTATGCAAGAATAAATGCTATTAAGGAAAATATAAATATTGGGGGAAATATGCTTTGCAAAAATGTGCATGTTAGGCAAAATTGCATAGAAAAATATTTATATCAGGAGAAATTCACATTAAGATTCTGATGATTTGTTTTTGAGAGCTTTTAAAAAAACCTTAAAATATGGGCAACTGATCTTAAAACAGGAAAAACGATAAACTGAAATTGACAGACTTCCACCTATACTGTAGAACCATGCTTGCAAATACTGTACTGTAAACTAGAAAAGGAAGGCAGCAAACTGATCAATTTATGGAGTCTTTTTATCCTTTATTCAGTATGACAAGATTCAGAATGCATTCCAGCCTCATTCAGCTCTCTGTTATGGGTATGTGATCCTTAGTCACTGATTGTGTCAGAACCTTTTATAGAATGCATTTTGCATTATGCCTCCAGCCACTGTTGCATAACACTGACCAGCCTTCAAGAACACTCCTTTATCCAATGACCTCTACAGATTGTCTGTAGAGGATTGTCTCACTAAAGAGGAAGCTGTTTGAGGTGAAAGGGGCCCCCCAATAATTAGAAATGGAGACCTCAAGTGAAATAAATCAATTTTCCAGTGTATAGAACCATAGAATTGTAGAGTTGTAAGGGTTAGGATATTTCCGTTCCACCTTAAAAGGGAGCAGGCTTTGTGAGTCACAGAGTCTGCGTATTTCCTGTTCACAGGAAGTTTATATTTTGTCTATGCTTTCGTTTTCTCTCTCTGTGCCTGAGACATTGAAGCAGGCAGTCATGTTTTCTCTTTGTTCTGACCAACGCTGAATAAAGTTGTAAATATGCTCTCCTGAGTACGTCTTTTGCTATGCGAACTCTGCTGATAGAGCGTGCACGAGTTCTGGAAAGATGGAAAGCTATTTCCGAAACTTTGTGTCGCTAATTGACTAATACTGCGTTATCTACGGGTGGTCGATGGACGTCCGGCATCGGCTTGGGGGCCATGATGGCTTTTGTCTCCCTGGCAGTATCCCAGCAGTAAGGGACGTGGGCGGCGCTGTGGGTTAAACCACAGAGCCTAGGACTTGTCAATCAGAAGGTCAGCAGTTCAAATCTCCGCGACGGGGTGAGCTCCCATTGCTCGGTCCCTGCTCCTGCCAAAGTAGCAGTTCGAAAGCACGTCAAAGTGCAAGTAGATAAATAGGTACCGCTCCGGCGGGAAGGTAAACGGCGTTTCCGTGCGCTGCTCTGCTTCACCAGAAGCGGCTTAGTCATGCTGGCCACATGACCCGGAAGCTGTACGCAGGCTCCCTCGGCCAGTAAAGCGAGATGAGCGGCACAACCCCAGAGTCGGCCACTACTGGACCTAACGGTCAGGGGTCCCTTTACGTTTAAGGGACCACACCCACTGCAACACAGGAATCTTTTGCCCAATGTGGGGCTTGTACCCGTAACCCTGAGACCGAGTCTCATGCTTTACCGACTGAGCTTGTTTTGCTCTGTCTTAAAAATGGAAAAAGGAATGTAACTCAAAATTAGATTACATGCAGAAGGTCCCAGTTTCAATCTCTGACACTTCTAGTTGTTGTTGTTTAAAGGATCACAGCATATTGTGACATCAGGTATTGCAGGGATGGCTAATGTATGACCTTCCAGATGTTGTCACACTACAACTCACACCATCCCTAAGTATCATTAACAGAATGTGGAAGCAATATGTTTCTATCTGATTTATTGGGCAATAATACACATATACACTTATAAACATTGAGGTTATTACATGCACATTCAAAGATCCATCATAGTCACAAATATCTGACAAAGAGCAACAATAAAAGAACTAAATTCATGAAAGTATCCACAGCACTATTTAAATAAACTCTCTCGTTATGCCTGCCAAACCACATTTATTTGACTAAAAAATTTCCCGGAGGAGCCTCAAATCTGACTTGCTTCGAAATGATCCATTGACTTACACAGGAATTGTTTGCACTTTTCTGTACTGCTGATTGTGTTGGCACTTCCATTGTGAACTCCCGTCTTCAGGCTGACAACTCAACCTTACAAATTGAAGCCAGTCTAAATGTTGGTCTACTGCAGCAAGGAAAAATTGGTTCAGCACCAATAACTACATCAAGAGGCCTAAGGGGCTGCCCCTAACTTATTTTTTACACTTTGATGACCAGTAAGAGTTTCCTCTTATAAAAACTCCACGTCTCCTACAGAAAGTTCATTTTAATTCCAGCTTCCTTCATTCTGTTTCCACAGATGCATTATTTACAATATTTGCTCTAGTGTTTTTACATAATCAGTAGCTCATATAATCTACTTAGCAGTTGAATCACTGTTTAAAATTGCTGTAAATCTGCCTGGGTTTGTCACACTTGAGATGTGTATTATGAGCTGTGGAAAGTTAGCTGGTGGTCTTTCCTGTGTAAAGGGAACCTAACAAAACTATGAGGGTGCAATCCTGCAGACAAGCGGCCTTAATCCCATTGAATTTGATGGGATTTATATCGCTGAAATATATGGTTTTAAGCCACCATTTAACACTGAACAAAGGGCGCTTAAGGGCATGGCTACATTTTCAACTGGGTAAAGGCAGCAATGCGCACTTACCAGAGAGTAGGGCCCATTGAACATAGTAGCATGTAACTCCAAGTAAACATACACAGAATTCAACTGCCTGCAAGTTTAGCTGTGTCTTGGATTGTGACAGTACAGCCTGATCCTAGGCCTGCTTACACAAAAATAAGTCTCACTGAATTCCATGGCTCTTACTTCCATGTCAGTATGCGTAACACTGTAGTCTTCATATTCAAAATTAATACTGATTTTAGTCCCTTTTATTACATTCATCAGTCTACCAGGATATCAGCTATAAAATTTACATTTCCTAACTTTGGTGGACTTCTGTCACCATACAATTCCTATGTTTTAAATGAATGAATATTTTGTGTAGAGCTTGCAGTTTTGAGATGACTCCTAGATTCATGTGTCCTTTCAAAAAAGTTTACATTCAACAGTTCATACTGTACTTTAGTATTCTAATGACAACTAAGCTATGTTCTTTAAAACATGTACACTGTACACAGTCTTATACTCTTTTCCTGAAGTTACAGACTGGATTCGGTTATTTGTTTATTACACATTACTATTTCCTTTGCTGGAGCAGATTGCTGAACATTCATTATAAATGTGAAGAAAGCACATCAGTTTTGAAAGTCCTGCCCATATAGGCTAATATCAGCGAGGGTTTAGCCATTTCGTTATTGGAGAGTTAATGGCTTTTTCTTTGACAAAATCCTCTTTTACAGAATTGCCATCACCGGATCCCATATCATTCTCTGAAAGTTTAAAATAGAGAAAGATTATTAAATAATTTCCCCCCATTCCTTTGTGTCTTCGTCTAGAACAGGGAACCGCTGGCCCTCCAGATGCTGCTGAACTACAACTCTATCTGCCCCAGCAAGCATGGTCAATGGCGATGGATGATGGGAGTTGTAGTTCAGCAATATGGGAGGACCACAGGTTATGCACACCAGATCTAGAAGATATTTGAATATCATGGCTACAATCATGGAGACCTTGTCCCTCCATCCTCTTCTGGTCTTCAGCTTAACAATGCATCTGGACATCATTCTGTGTAATATCTCCCACTACCATACATAGATCTAACCCAAACTTTGGTCTCCAGCTGTTTTTGGACTACAACTCCCATCATCCCTAGCTAGCAAGACCAGTGATCAGGGATTATGGGAGTTGTAGTCCAAAAACAGCTGGAGACCAAAGTTTGGGACACACTGATCTAACCAATCTGCCTCGGGGGTCCCTTCCAACTCTACAATTCAATGACTCTATGATTCTATGCCCTTCAACAGGGGTCAGCAAACTTTTTCAGCAGGGGGCCGGTCCACTGTCCCTCAGACTTGTGGGGGGCCGGACTATTAAAAAAAAAAGAACAAATTCCTATGCCCCACAAATAACCCAGAGATGCATTTTAAATAAAAGGACACATTCTACTCTTGTAAAAACACACTGATTCCCGGACCGTGAGAAGGTGATTGGGCTGCATCCGGCCCCTGGGCCTTAAGCTGCCTACCCATGCCCTTCAACAAGGCTGTGCATGCAAAATAAGTTACTTGCTCATGCAGCCCTGGAAAGGTGCATGTGGTTGTGTAGTTTGATGACTGGGTGTTATGGATCTCCAAAGCACAACTATGTTAATCTCTTGGGACAAAGGCAGCAAGGAGTCTTGCCGGCCAACAGATGCAGAAAGCCCCCAGGTTCCTCCCCTGGTTTCTCCAGCAGGGGTCTTCTGTCTGAAACCCTGGAGAACTATTGCCGGTCAACGTAGATGGCCATTGATCTGACAGCTTCCTATACTCAGATGCTCCTATCAGAAAGCTCCCCTGCATAGTGCCATGGTGCTCATACACAGCTCCTGTTCATTCAACACACTTGCACAGGAGGATGTTCTATTGCTTGGATGGGAACCTCCAGACATGGTTGGGCTACAACTCTCATCATTACTGGCTGTTTTCTATGCTGCCTGGAACAGACAAGAGGTGGAGTCCAACTACGTCTGAAGGGACCTGTTTCCCCAGTCCTGCTTTGAGAAATTATCACGTACCTGCATGTGGAATTAGCTTTAGTCTGCTGGGGGGCTTTGATGCAGCCAGTTGGAAAAATGAAAATTTCAGACATTTCCCAGTTACTCTGTCGCATATGCCAGACTGGCAGTTGCAGGTTCTTCGGCACTCCAGTCCATAGGTCCCATACGGACACTCTGCAAGACAGAAAAAGAAACAGCAGTGAATCTATTATGAATCCCAGGGGGTTGGACTAGATAACCCTTTGGAGCCTTTCCAGTTCTACAATGCTATGATTCTATGGATTCCTAATTATGGAAGACTCTGATTATATACCTTGAACCTCACTTCTCCCCCACCCCACCCTTAATGATTCAAAGATCTTCATAATAAAACAATTTGAAAAGCAATATGAAAGCAATACGAGAAGCAAAATAGCAACAATGCCAACATGTGTGTGTTTATATCTCTTCATATATTTTCCACAGTTGCAAGCATGTTAATAATATTACTTAATTATTTGCAAAATATATGTTCAGTTAAATTGTTTCCTTTGCCTTTCTTGAAGGCTAAACACAGATTTCAATCTTCTAAAAATATATAATCAGGAGGAACAAAGGCTGCTAGCTAGAGATAAACTGGTTGGAATTAAATAGTTATCTCTGCCGTGTCATGAAATAACAAATTGTTACATTATTTATTAGATTTATTAGGTTAGCGAGCTTTGTTGTGATTGAATTGTTGCTGCCAAGGCAAAGGAGAGGTGCTTGTGGGATTTTCTGCCTAAATTGCCAAAATATTTGCCAGGTTTGGGTCCCTTGCATTTTGGCTTTTTGGGACGGGTGTTGCTCTTTGCTGCTGTACCTCAAGCGGTAAAATGCCTTTGTCCAGCAGCCCTGTCTAGGGCTTTCCCTCATCACCCACCAGATCAGGACTCCTGTAGCAGTATGGTTTTCTCTCTCTGTATTATAATACAGAACATTGCCTACAGTCCTCTATATGATCTGCCTTAGTGTTTTTATCTACTGGAGATTTTTGGGAGTTTTAGATGGTAAACCATTTAAACCGCACTGCCCTCTCCCATTTGCTATGCTGGACCAAAGCATTTAAGCAGTGGACTAAACAAGCGAAGCTGGATGCTGTGGTTTACTGACAGAGGCTGTTTTGGTGTGAATGGAACAGGAAATGAAAAAGCAAATATTACAAGATGGCCTTTCCTTCTTACCACAAATAGTGACGGCCTCAGCTTTGTAGCTGAGTGGAGATCTGAAGCCATATCCCCGCACCCCAGCCAAAGTCTGACACTAACCGCTACATATTTAAAGCTTGATAATGTGCCAGGAAGACAACTAAAAGGTCAGTCCCATTGCAAGACGCTGGATGCTGCTTTGATGCAGCAGCAGAAAGCAATCCCACGCTCCTGAAATTAAAGCAGGCCGTGAAACGGGTTTTCATTTACCGTATTTTTCGCTCTATAAGACGCACCAGACCACAAGATGCACCTAGTTTTTGGAGGAGGAAAACAAGAAAAAAAATATTCTGAATCTCAGAAGCCAGAACAGCAAGATGGATCGCTACACTGTGAAAGCAGCAATCCCTCTTGCTGTTCTGGCTTCTGGGATAGCTGCGCAGCCTGTATTCGTTCCATAAGACGCACTCACATTTCCCCTTACTTTTTAGGAGGGAAAAAGTGAGTCTTATAGAGCAAAAAATACGGTACATCCATTTGAAATGCAAACATAAAGTCTCCATTGGCTAAAACACACATAAGAATTGTACTCCTATGAATCTCTTCTAATTACTCTTCACTTGCAGTGACCGCACCACCAAATATATTGTGCACAGGAGACTCAGGGGGCTTCCAAGCTGTTGCTATTTTTGAGTGGGATTCATCCACATGCTGGCAAATTCAGTGATGCAATTCAAGTTGGTTGGGAGGTCTTTCGCAACATAGCTGCCCCCTATCTCCCCCCCCCCAAAAAAAACCCCAAACTATTTGTTATATAAAAAAGTGATGAGGGCAGGAATGCATGGAAGTGCATGAGAAAACATGTGCTTGATGCAATGCCCCATAACCTCCCTGCAAACATATCAGAATGAATGCTCAATAAATCTCCAAAGATTGTCTAATCTCCCTGCAAACAAATTAGGAGAAATGAACAGTGAACAGGCTGTCTGGACTCTGGAAGCAACCTCAAAAGTCATTTAAGCCCTGCCTAAGAAAGTGGTTACTCAAGTGCCTCCTTCCAGCTAGGACTCATCACCTGCAGGGACATGCTTTCGTAGATGGGTGAGGAATTCTTGCATGTGAACCTTTTCAGGATCCCACACAACCCATTCCAGGCCTGCTCTTGCGTAGCTCTTTAATAAGCTATAATCAGGCTGCTTGGGAAAGAGTGTGGGAAACTGACTGCAGCACCTCCTCTGACTCCCAGCCCCTTTCAAACAGGTGATTAGCCGGTTTGAAGCTTATTTTACAGGAAGGTTCTCGTTCCCCGTTGGATCAAAACGTAAGCCTGCAAGCCTAAGCACCTAAGTAAATGCATGGGACCTGCAACATAATGTTGTCATGCCCAGTGATCCTATTCAGATTACTAGACACGCCATTCCATTCCCCCCCCCCCCACCTCTCAGTCAGTAGTCCAATGTTATTGTTGTTGTTGCAGTTCTACAAACTTTGGATTCTCCCAAGCCTCTGGTGCATAGAGACCACTCCTAGAGACCATGAGGCTTTCGGTTCCCCACAACAAAATATTTGAGGGGCCTGGGCCCCCGCAAAGTTGATGGGCATTCCCATTCAAATGGTGTTTGTGCACTGCGCCATGTGATCAGTTTTGCAGGGTGGGGCTTACCTGGGCCCCCACAATATTTTTTTCAAGTTGGCACCCCTGGTCTGGCGTACTGATAGTGCCAGTTATAACATAAGTTCACTATCAGTGATCATGTTTCCACTGACTTACGATCTGCAGCGTACATTTAAAGCATACCTATGCACATTTAAGCAAATGGTTCCCCAAAGAACCATTCCTGGGAATATAGTTCCACCCTCATAGAGCTACAGTTCACAGCATCCTTAACAAACTACAGTTCCCAGAAGTCTTTAAGGGAGAGCCACGGGCTTTAAATGCACAATGGATGCACTTTTAGTGCAAAGAGAGTGCTGAGAACATCAAATGAGATTAACTCCCAGGGAATATGTCTAGACTTTAAGGATGCAATCCTTGCAATCCTATGTATACTTACCTAGGAATGACCTGCCTTCGTGCACTGTCTATATTGGCTCATGTGCAAGCATGCTAACCTGCATTTCAAATCACTTAGGCCATCAGAATCCTAGAAATAATAATGTCTTTTTTGGTAGCCAGCTTTGAGGAATCCAAAAACCAGCTTCTGAAAGCTATTACCCCCTAGGCAGAAACCATAAGGACATGTACATTTTCATAGAATCATAGAATTGGAAAAGACCTATAGAGTCATCTAGTCCAAACCCCTGACACTTCAAGAATCCACCATGGGAGTCTGTTCCACTTTTGAACAGCTCTTTCTATTGGAAAGTTCTTCCTGACGTTTAGTTGGTGTCTCCTTCCTTATAACTTGAAGCCATTGGCTTGGGTCATAGCTTGCTCCATCCTCCATGTGACAGGCTTTTAGTTATTTGAAGATGGCTATCACATCTCCCCTTTACCATGCTAAATATGCCAAGTTCCTTCAACCATATCTCATAGGGCTTGGTTTCCAGACCCTTGATCATCTTGGTTGCCCTCCTCTGCACGTGTTCCAGCTTGTCAATATCCTTCATAAACCATGGCACAGGTGTGATCTCACCAAGTCAGAACAGAGCTGTACCATGACTTCCCTTGATCAGAACACTATGCTTCTGTACATTTCCAGGCACCTAACAATCTGTATATTAGGTTACATATTAAGCAGAGTAAAAGTAGTAGATTGGACTAGTGTATACAACTTCAGACTGCAGGTGGGAGAATGCAATTTTAAAATGAGCTCCCTGTATGTTATAGTGGTTAGAGTGTTGGACTAGGGCCTGAGAGACCAGGGTTCAGATCCACATTTCATCATGAAGCTCACTTGGGCCAGTCACTGCCTCTCAGCCTAACCTACCTCAAAGGGCTGTTGTGGGGATTAAAAGAAGAGGGGCAGAACCATGTATGCTATTTTGAGCTCCTTGGAGAAAAGGATCGAATATAAAAACAATCAAAGAGAAAGAAAAGGGAAAAAAGACTCTGCCCATATATGTCAAACTAGTATCAAACTAGTTAATTAGAGAAAAACATTTTAATATGACACAGCACTCAGCATTTTTTTAAAAAAAGTTCATGCACACCCCATGGGCTGTCTGAAGCGGAACAGTCAAAAATTGTATTACCTTTATCTGACAAAGTACGTACATTGCTTCTAACAAAGTCGGTGCCAATAAAGGCTGTGTTTCTGACAGTACAAAACACCTGTTAGGTGCTGGGGAGGAGGGGGGGGAGAGGCACCTGCAGGGATCTGAAGGCTCACAGCACCCATCTTGGTGCTATGGAAGCTATGCACGCCTGGGATAGCTTTTTCTGGTTCACAAAAACAGATTGCATCCAATTCAATGTGATTCTGAGTAGACTCATTGGCATTAATAGACCTAAATTAGTTGTGCCCATTAATTTCAATGGGTCTGAGTATGACTAATGTTGAATATCACCCTGTATCTTCACTGCTGGGTGTAGGGTCTCACCCCACAAATCTTTTGTACCACAACTCCTGTTGTGGAGCGCACTACGTTCTCTTGGTCGTCTATGCTCCTGGTCAGACATCTTCACCTAGGACCACCCTCCTGAGAGTTTTTCCCTCTGTGCATCTCTCCCAGTCAATCACTAAATGTTGTTCCTGATAAAAGTGTCCTTTTCCAAATGGATAAGACCTGGGTAGTTTCTGGAAGGTACGGGGCTAGCATAAGAGTCGGTTAGGTTTAAGACCTACCTCAGCCTTAGATTTCGCTGGCAGCCTCAAGCAACCCTGCCTCAGCCTCCGTTTGCAAAACATAGAAATTACGACCTACCTTACCAAACTGTGAAATGAAAGCACTAGACAAAATATCGATTTAGCAATAAATAACCATTTGTGTCTGTCTCCATCTCAGAGAGGCTTTTGCTACGCCAGGATAATTCAAATGTGGATGGGTGTTGCTGTTGCTTTCAAAATAAAGAGTACTAATTGTGTATTTCTGGATGAAATCACCAGCCACTACACATGGAGAGTAGTATCATCCTAATTGTCATGACTGGCAGTTTTATCCAGCGACTGTCCTTTACCTTTGCAGATACCGAACTCGTCACCAAAATCATCCTCTTCGGAAAAAAACTGGCACTTCAATCCGGGGCCACATTTCACGCCGTCCATCCCTGCGACTGTCCGGTAGCACGTCTCTCCCAAGGCTGCAGCACAGACTCTGCAGCAGCCGCAGTCATCCAACACCTGCTTCTTACAGTGCACCAGGCTTTTGCATTCACTGCTGTTGCAGGACTCGGGGCAGTCCACAGCATACTTAGTGCTCCAGGTAGGTCCAGCATTCGTGGGTACCAAAAAGAGAGTGAAGACCAAAAAACGATTCATGTCTTTTGGTGCTAGGTGCACGGTTTCCACTGCAGAAGAGCAGGTTGAGAAATTTAGCTCTGAGGTCTTCTGCTGCTGCTGGGACGTAGCAGTGAAGGACCAGAAGTAGTAGCTGGGAGATCAGCTTGCAGTTTTTTGAGCCTTTATACAGCCTACTGCTCACCAGGCCTGCCGTCGTCAATTTCCTCAAGCTGTCTTCTTGCCAGCCTCCCTTGTTTTACTTTGCGAAATCCAGGATGAAGGTTGGATTAGCACGCTGCTGCCATCCAGGAATTGAAAAGCCTGAGCTGATGTAATCTGTTATGTTTAGTTGGGTTGTTTTCCAGTGAGGGCTGAAAACTCTCATATCCGTCTCAAATGCTCAAGGATGTCTGCCAGAAAAGTGCACGGGGGTGGGCTGGGGAGGAAGAGCAGTAGTAGGTTACATACCTTTCCTTCAGGACAACATTGGCTCGATCCCCCTGCAAATCACCCTTTTGACTCACAAAAGCAGCTCCCGAAGTCAGAAAGAGAGATCGTATATCTAACTACATAGCTGCCATGGTCAATTCGTTTTCTAAACCCCTGCTACCAACCTTGGTAATATAAAGCGATGTCTTGTTACTTTAAAGTAACCTTCCCTGACCTAGTGCCTTCCTGATGTTTTGGACAGTAGGTCCCATCAGTTGTGATCCAACTCTCTGGATCCTCTCTGGAGGAGCCCAGGTTGGAGAAGGGCGCTTTAAAGAAAAAATATGGTAGCACACCTGCTAAAGGAAACTCTTATTTGGAGCAAAAAGAATAATCCCGTCAACATTTAGGTTAGGCAGTTAACTGAGGCACTGAGTTCAAAGAGACATGCCAAAGACAACATAGTAAGATAGGTGTCAAGGTCTTGTGTTTTCACCTTCAGATATCTGACAGTTATCAGTTCAGTATCTTTTGGCTGATTTGCTGTTCCCAAGAGCAGAGGACCAATATATGGGCATGATTCTCTGCCCAGGCTCCAAGTTATCTTAAGGCCACAGGGAAGGGCTGGAGCTGAGCGTTAGAGCATCTGATCTGCATGCAGGCAGCGTCAAGTGCGTGCCAGGTGAGGCTGAAACAACACAACCTCCTGCTCCTGAACTCCATTGACTCTGGTGGAGAAATTTCAGGTCGTCCATTGGAGAAGGCTAAATGTTCACATTTCTTTCTGTTCAAATGGCATTCAGGCTTTCAGAGCCATTGCAAGGAGGAGCCAATAGAACAGCTGATCAAGCTCAGGAGGTAGGACAGAGATACTCTACTCATGAGAATCATGCTGAAGAGAAATAAATCTTGGAAGGCGATGGGCCTTTCTTACTTCTAATTAGGAATTTGAATCTTTTCACGTTTCTATTATTAAGTGCCACTTAAAGCAATTTTGAACATGACAACAGTGGGGAAGGAGCATGACATGTAAGTGCTGTTCACTGCTCACTGCCTCACTCCTGCCTGTCCCAGAGACAATCTCCTCATCCTCGGCGATGGACACTCCACCAGGAGAGATGCAAAAGTTTCATTTTGTACAATGGTGGGGAATTCACAAAAGGAAGCACAAGACCTTTGGAACAGCTGCTTCTCTTGAGTCATCATGAGCCACCCTGAGAGTCTCCTTGGATGTTCCAGAACATAAGAACCACACCCGGAATACTGGTCAAAACACACCCGGTGTACTGTGTCCAATTTTGGGCACCACAATTTAAGAAGGGTGTTGACAAGCTGGAACACGTGCAGAGGAAGGCAACCAAGCTGGTCAAGTGGCTGGAAACCAAGCCTTATGAGGTACGGTTGAAGGAGCTGGTTATGCTTTTCCTCTGGAAAAGAGGAGACTGAGAGGAGATATGATAGCCATCTTCAAATATCTCAAGGGCTGTCACATGGAACAGGGAACAAGCTTGTTTTTCCCCTGCTCTGGAGGATAGGACTCGAACCGATGGTTTGAAGTTACAAGAAAGGAGATTCCGACTAAACATCAGGAAAAACTTTCTAACAGTAAGAGGTTTCCGGCAGTTGAATGGTCTCCGTTGAGAGCTTGTGGACTCTCCTTCCTTGGAGGTTTTTAAGCAGAGGTTGGGTAGCCATCATGGATGCTTTAGTTGAGATTCCTGCATTGCAGGGGAAATCTTGAATACAAGAATGACAGAGGGCTATGGGGATTAAGAGTCACAAACATACCAGAGGTTCTTTGGGCATGGGTATTTCAAGTGATTGCAGATTTGCTATGCAAATTCAAGAACATCTAACTCATCCAGAATGTGGCATCCATGGTGTGATTTATTTTCTTTTAAAATAGAAGCTATTACCCAATTGTGGCTTCCAAGGAAATACAAAGACGTTTGGAACCAGTTTGGAATGTTGGAATGTTGGTGATGATGACTCACAGAACCTCTTCCCCCTCCCTTTGCTCCTTTTCTCTGGCAACCCAACTGGCCCACCCAGCGCCCACACCCTTCCTCTCCTTCTGTTCCTTTGGCCTTCTCCTTGCCAACAACTTCTGAAAATATTGAACTATTGTCACGGAGCAAAGTATGCCAAACTGAGTGAATATACACAAAGCAGGTTTTATTCCTAGCCTTTATTGTGAGCCCAGAATGTGCACTTCTGCACTTCCTAGGCCGTCGATTTCAGCTTTGCCTTGTGCGAAACATATGTGGTTTGGAGTCAAGACAACTGATTTTTAATTTTAAAATTAACTTTACAAATTTATAAGCCGCTTCAGAGCTGAAGCTACCAAAGCACTGTAGATAAGACGCGAGAGGTATAAAGTGACGTCACATCAAAAGAGGGCATTTATACAACCACTCCACGTGGTGAAATTTGGTTCACCATGATGCTGGACTATCCTAAGCCATAAGAAGAGAGGCAGCTACTTTACAGTGAATCAGAAAATTGGTTGGCATAGCTTAATATTGCCTGCACTGACTGGTATTGGCTTTCCAGGATTTCAGGTAGGGGCCTCTCTCAGTCCCTCGTGACTGTTGAGTCCCAAAAGACCTGCTCCCTGACTTGCCTGCCTTTTCCCACCTGCCCCAGGAGGTCAGGGCCCTGACTGACTCCAGCTACAGAAGCTGAGGCTGCTGAAAGGGCTAGAGACCCTCTTAGCTGTGAGTCCTGGAAGACCTTACAGGCCTTTTTCCACCAGGCCTGGGAGGACGGGGCCCTGACTGACTCCAGCTACGGAAGCTGAGGCTGCTGAAAGGGCTAGAGACCCTCTTAGCTGTGAGTCCTGGAAGACCTTACAGACCTTTTTCCACCAGGCCTGGGAGGGCGGGGCCCTGACTGACTCCAGCTACAAAAGCTGAGGCTACTGAATTGACTCTCGGGCTGGAGCATTGTTTGTGTTGTGTTGTGTTGTGTTGTGTTGGGGCTGCTGCTGTGCTTTTTTTGCATCTTTATTTTAGATCTTGTGATTTATGTGGAAATCGTTCAGTTTGGTTGTGTATTGTTTTTATTTATTGCTTGTGACTATTTCTGTTATGCTGCCTTTATGTATGTGGTTCACCTTAAAAGCCGTCTTGAGCACGGTTTGAACTGTGGAAAGGTGGAATACAAATGAAATGATGTATGCATGTATGTCAGTCATGTTGGAAGTTGCCAGGGATAGAACCTGAGAGCTCCTATGTGCAACAGCAGATGCGCTACCACTAACACCACATGGGCAGTGGCATCACAACGGGGGGGGTGCGCCCCAGATGCCATGTCTGCGGGGGTGACAAGAAGTCACCCCGCCGGGGCTCGTGGCGGCGCAAGCAGCCACCGTGCCACTGTAGCCACATGTGAAGAATCCTCCATTCACAGCTGCAACAGCTATGTACAGCGCATGTGTGGCGTCGCACACATGCGCTGTAAGTAGCGACACCGCACATGTGCTGTATAGCGGTTTGCTGGCGGTGGCACTCCAGCGCCGTACGGGCGGTGCCAGGATCCCTCCGATGCCACAACAGCCACAAACAGAGGATCCCGGCACTGTTCGTACGGCACTGGAGTGCCGCCGCCGGCAACCACTATGCAGCGCATGTGTGGCGTCACTACATACGGCACATGCGTCATACGTAGTGACGCCACACTTGTGCCCTATGTAACTGCTCTGTAACTGCCTGCTTGGAAACAATGTCATTTCATTTTTATTCGAGCAGCTGATTCAGGTGGAAGCCAAAATGTTTTGCAACATAAATAAAAAATACTGTTTTGTTAATCACAGTAATGCATATAATATTTCAGAGATTAGTTGAATGACATGCTTGCATGACATGCTGTTTGATGCTGTGTGTGTGTGTGTGTGTGTGTGTGTGTGTGTGTGTGTGTGTAAAATGCACACACACATTTCCATGCAACAATGTCTTTCTGTTATGGACGACTGCGCTGCTCCTGGCGTCTTCTGCAAATATATTTAGGAAGTACTCATTGTGTAAAATACCAAACAATATCTGATGGGATGAAAGAGATTGCTGGCACTTTTGAGCTTCCTCGAGGAAAATATCCTAACGAGGTGATAAAAATAGAAGTGTGAACACAGATGTGGCCCAAAAAAAGGAGAAACTTTTTTTTAAAAAAACAAACAAACAGCCCACCAAATTCAGTCACAAACTCTTCTGGAACAGATCCAGTAGTATGTAGAATGAAAAGCTGCCCATATTACAAGCAGCAAAAGAAATATTATTATTCAACACAAATTATGTTAAAGAAAGCAGGATAAAAGAATGTAATATGTACAGTTAATTACGCTGGGTGAAATAATGGAGACACAAGTTAAAATACCTTTAGTTGAAGGTAGGGATGGCTGAATCTCAGTTTCTCTCAGTTTCTCAATTCTCCAGTCTTAACTTCAATTCTCCACATTTCCACATCAGTTTACAATTATCATTATTTTTACAAGTCACCATGAAAAGTCATCAGCGTTTTAGTGTGAATTTCTCCTATTATATAAATTTATGTACACCATTCCCCACAATATAATGCATTTTATGTTATTTTCTCTAATATGCATTTTTACGTAAACTTTATCCTAATGTGTGCAATTTTGTACACATTACTTTTGCTGGCAAACTACATTGCAAAATTCGTAGACGTGCAAATATCAAAGGATGTCAGAAAATGGTGCAACATTTGCAACCAAGGACAGGATCCACGGAAGCTCTCTTTCATTCACAAAAGCCCTTGGTCACCTGCTAACACCCCTCTCTCCATCCAGGCAAGCAAAAGGTGTTATCACAGGTACCACACATTCCAGCCATGCAAAAGCAATCAAGGAGAGTATCGGGCATGACTGGTGATGCTGGGAGCCTGGGAGAAAATAGCATGGGAATTCTGTGGGGAAAGTCCTGAGGGATTAATAGAAAGATGGGGGGGCACATCCAGTCCTTGAGCCTGAGGTTTTTCTCTCCCCCACTCAAAGAAACTGAGTAGGTTCTACTCATTTCATCAAACCTGAAAAGATAAATTATTATTTTTGATGCATACATCATTTATTTATTGTTTATTATACAGTACATATTTAATATTTTCACTGAGTGTTATAACATATAATAGCCATTTGGACATCTAAAAACTATATTAGCTGATTTCTAAACTTAGGTGCATTTGAAGAAACCATTCTTCACATTCCAGACCTCGCTGAGCCTTCCTGTCACTTCTTTTGTGCAAAGCTGTGAGCACAATATACTACGTATAAGAAACAAGAGTAAGGAAAGCTACTCTGTGAATTCCAGAAGAAGATTCCAGGAACAGAAGACTAAAAAACAACAACACCCAATTCCCTCCTTTGGTATTATTTCTCTTGTGACTTTTCAAAGAGTTATTAATTGTGCTTTGTTTCATGTGACACTGTGGCTCAAGATTATCCGGTAAAAATAGATGCAAGAGGAAAAGAGATTTGGGCATTTAGATGCTTTCTTGACCACAGCAGTACCATGTGAAGGTTTGTTTTTTTCGTCGGCTGTGGGAGGGGATGTAGATATTTCTGAAGTCAAGAATCCCAGCAAGGTTAAAAGGCTTGAATCAGAATACAATTGTATTTTTAAAGTTACTTTTGAGCCTGCTTCCAGAGTGTTGCTGTTTTGCGGGCAGGATTCAATTATACACTGTCAAATTCAAGTTGCACAGGGAAAGTGGATTTGGTGGTCTTGCGCAACAAACCCACTTCCCAAAAAAAGAAGCAGCATAAGAGTTTTTGTGGTAAGGAAAATGATTTGAAAATGCACTGGAAAGTGTGGAATAATAATGGCTTCAGGTTATATAACCTTCCCACACATTCTTCCTCCAAGTATCATCATCCATCCAGATACACATTTGGAATAGTGATGGGCAAACTAGCCTCTGTTTGATTCGAAATGAGTCACCATTGTCATGGTTTTTAGACAACCTGAGAAAGCAAAACTCACTTTCCCTACAAGTATTTAATTGTCTTTAGTTGTACTGCATTAAACTGGCTAAAATCTGGGCACAGAATTCCTGCTCACACAGACCTACGCCAACATCCCCAAAGGAGGACATTTTAAGGCTCAAAGGGCAGGGGCAGGAAATAAGTTGTGCAACCCCAGAGTTCATCTACCCAAGCTCTATGGAGTTTCCAAACCAAGCTCATAACAAAGGATTGCACTGCTATGTTTTCTTGACCTCTGTAACTTACAATGAGACATTAGAAAGAAAAGAAAAGATGTATTCGAAGATGCTTCACTGCTTGGTAAAACGGTTGCAATTTTTGAAGAGCCCAAGCTTTTTTCTTATGCTGTCGGTCTCCGGCAGTCCTATAAATGTTTGTTCATATCTAAGTCCCACTGTGCTCAATGGGATTTGTTCCCAGGTTGATGTGCATCGAATTGCATAAGAAGAGCCTAGCTGGATCAGGCCAAAGGGTCATAAAGTCCAGTATTCTGCACTCACAGCAGCTGACCAATGAGAAGTCCACAAGCCGAATGCAACAGAACCTTCCCCCCCTGCAGTTTCCAGGAACTGACATTAAGAGACATGTTGCCTCTGACCGCAGAAATAGAAGATTTATGCTATAACAGTCTTTATGCTATAACAGTCCAATTCCTGGAACTAAGCGCCACTGAATACAGCTGGGATTTGTCATAGGCCACTGCTATACATCGAAGGCTGTGTCTGACGGTATCATTTGTACCCACATGAGTCAGAAGGAGGAGGTTGTGGTCAGCTTGGTAATTTCTCTGTCACATCATGACTCTCTTCACCTGGGAGACAGCACACCTCCCGGGACATCCTGTTACCACCGCACATTGCTGCCTCTGTCCCCCTCAGAAGGGAGTCACCTATCACTGGATGTCAGGGAACTGACATCGGAGCCAGAGGCGGAGGGAAGGCTCTCAAGTGATGCTGGAGAGGGACCCAGCAGGGAGAGAGGCAGCTCATCAGCGGGGGAAGGAAATCAGCGCAACACCAGGGATAAAGGGGGGCCGATGGGGGAATCGGCAAGAGGGCTCCAGGACTCTTCGCTGGACACCAGCGGGGAGAGCATGGGTCCTCCGCTACCCGCGCCCACACTGCGCAGAAGACTTCCGCGCAGGGAGAGTAGGAGGAGACTTGGCGTCAAACAGCTTTTATGCTGGAAGAGGTTTAAGGAACGCCCACTGACGGATTCTGCTAGCGACTGAGGCAGCCACGAAGTGAAGGGCTGTCCAGACAGAAAAGGTTTAACAAGCCAACTTAGCCAGGAGTGGCGGCAACTTACGCACGAGTAACCCCTATATCCATCACACCACCACTCTCTTCCTCCTCTGGGGAGTGGCAGGAATTGTTTCGTACGCTGTACCTTCCACAACCAACTTGGTGTATTCTGAGGTTTGCAACTGCCTTCTGGCCCATAGTCAGAGCCCGGGGTGAGGGCATGGGATCAGTTTTGCAGCTTCTTTGTGGTGAGCATCAGAGAAGGCCTGGAGCCTGGGCTCTGCCTGTTAGAAAGCAAATAAACGACTGGAAGACACATAGCAGTAGGAGGGCCAGAATGTTGGACTACGATCCAGCACACCAGCACTCCAGTCCCCACTAAGCCCTGAAGCTCACAGGGTGACCTTGGGCCAGTCTCTCTGCTTAATCTACCTCTCAGGGTTGTTGTGGGAGGGGAGAACATGCACACCACCTTGAACTCATTGGGTGGTAAAAGGTGGTAAGCAGAATGCAATTAGTACATTAAAAGGGGGGCAAAAGAGAACCAAGACTTGCATAAAATTTGCATGTGTCAATTTATACATACAGAGACAAATTTGCAAATTATTCATATAATTTAAATAGAAATACAGTACGGAAAACCAATAATTTTTTTTTAAAAAAAGAAACATAGCATGTATGCTATTGTTTAATTTCTCTGTTTTCTGGCCTGTTAAAATACCTTGGCAACTGCCTCTTAAAATCCCATGGGTAAATCTGAATAAAATAATCTAAAAACCCAGCAACATTTGTTCTTGCAGCTCTGCTCTGTAAACATCTCTTACTACCCTCAGATCACGTCACTAAAGAGGAAGCACCCTTTGACGGCACTTTTACATGGATAAATGACCTTTGCTTGGAAGATAAACCAAAGATTTATCCCATCAGCAGTGGACAGGTTCCATTCTCAAAACACCACTCTTCCAGGAAACAACATTTGTGGCCATGTCTACATTGTCTGTTGAGAGCCAGATGTGAATTGCTGTCAACAACAACAAAGAAAGAAAGGGAAACAAACCCTTCATGGAATGAAATGGGCTTCATGCAGTGACAAAGAGAATGAGAGAGAATTTCATTACCATCCTGTTCATAAAGTGCAGAATATCGTGTGTACATTTAATGCCAGCTTGTCTCTCTGCTGATTCCCATATTTCCCTTGTAAATGGTAAAGTCATTAGAAGCTTATTTAAAAGGACTTCAGTCCTGACCACAATTAGGCTGCTGAAATCCCACTGGAATTAATGGGATTTAAGTAGCGCTCTGCAGCATTTTCAGCCAAGGCAATGGATAAATTTCCTTTGTTACATTCATATTTATCATTATGCGAGGACACATCATACAAATAGTACTCAGCATTACAAAATAATCTGGAATGAAACAAGAAGGCAGCTAAATCATGCAAACTATCCTGGTTAATGCACATAGGTAAAGGTAAAGGGACCCCTGACCGTTAGGTCCAGTTGTGACTGACTCTGGGGTTGCAGTGCTCATCTCGCTTTGTTGGCCGAGGGAGCCGGCGTACAGCTTCCGGGTCATGTGGCCAGCATGACTAAGCCGCTTCTGGCAAACCAGAGCAGTGCACGGAAACGCCGTATACTTTCCCGCCGGAGTGGTACCTATTTATCTACTTGCACTTTGACGTGCTTTCGAACTGCAAGGTTGGCAGGAGCAGGGACTGAGCAACAGGAGCTCACCCTGTCGCGGGGATTCGAACCACTGACCTTCTGATCGGCAAGTCCTAAGCACTGTGGTTTAACCCACAGCGCCACCCACGTCATATCACATATCAACATTAATAAACAACTGTTTATCAATAAATTACCAACAACCAGCCCAATTTAATTTCACACAGTGGTGATGAAATGGTGCTTCTTAGGGATGCTACTAGCCCAGAGATGGAAAGAAGAAAGAGTCCCTACCAGAGAGAAATGGCAAACTAAGCGGTTAGACTACGCTGAAATGGCAAAACTGACTGGAAAACTCAGAGACCAAGAAGACAAGAAATTCAAGAAAGAATGGGAAACGTTTATAATTTATTTAGGAGACCACTGTAAGCAGATGAAAACATTAGCAGGATTTTAATCTCACTTGTAATGTAACAAATAATATGGACAATATGGATAGACATAGAAACAATGTCTGGGTGAAAATCGCTGAAATGTCTGGGGAAAATCTGGACATACCACAGTCCATGTCGGAAGTCTATATTTTGGCTAATTCTCTTTAAAATAGCTCAAAAAGCTGAACAACTTGGCAAAAAAAAAAAACCCTCAACAACTTTCCCCCTTTAAAAATATGGCAACCCTATTATACATTGCAATCATATAGAGAAGCCCTCCTGACTACCCCCGTCCCCATATTGTATTTTATGTTCAGTTCCTATGCAAACCAAGGCTTTTTAGCAGGGTGAAACAAATCATTCATCCAGAGACAAATTACTAAAGGTAATATACAGTATATGTGAGTTTGAGAGCCCTCTGGTGGACATAAAAAATATTAGGACTTCTGTGGGGGAAAAGTAAACTTCACAGAAGGCTCTGAGGAACATCATTCTCCACCATCTCAGTTGCTGCCACCTCTTTGGCACATTGGCACATGGTGCCTATAGTGTTTCAAAGGCATTTCTTTTCATGTGGATGAATCAAATGGCACACAAATCTTTGTGTGGAGGGAGTTTATGCGCTTGTGCTGAGATCTGCAAAGAGTCCCTTCTCAAGCCTGCCAAATGTGCAGCCGGCAGAGATATGAGTCTTTAACATCAGCAGTCAGGAGCGCTTCAGCCCTGTTTTTGAGTTTCTGCCCTGTTTTTGAGTTTGTTTGAAACCTAAGCAGCTTATCTCGTATTCCTTTGTAAGTTTTTCTTAAAACCGTTTTGTGAAAACAATACTAGAGTCCTCAATTTCTTATTACTACCGCTTGGTTCTCTTAAAACTTAAACTATGTTTAAAACTTATCATTGAGGTTTTCAAACCTTTTTTGTAAACTCGGGGAAGCATTTCAGCCCTGCTCTTGAGTTTGTTTGATATCACTTAAAATCATTTAAGGTTTATAATTTCTTTATTTCCTTCTGAGGAAACTGATTAGTTCAGTAAAACGAGTTTTGTAGCCGGCATATCCTTAAGTCTTTGTTAATTCCAGGTTAATTTTTCCTTAATTTTTTTTTATTTTTGTTATTTAATTTAATTCTATAGTCGATTACTTCTTGTTTCAGGGATTTTCATGGCAATTCTTTTGTTTTGTGTAATTTCTTGGTTCCGTGACTGTCTTTTTTTCACTGGCAGAGATATGAGTGGCAGGTCCTGCCTGAATAGCCCATGTTGCCTCATGCATCCTTTAGATGTGGGCAGAGGTTTACCTGACCCCCCCCCCCCACTAAGGGCACTGAGAAAGAAGCAAGCCATTTAGGGGGGGGGAGCCTCATTGGTCCAGTAGTCCAGATCTTTACCTGCAATATAAAATGGTATCAGATGTTTAAAATGAACAGCAATAAGGCTTTAAAAACAGTAGATACACTACCAAAATATAGATAAAATTGACAGATCTTAAAAGCAAATATATGTAATAAAACTATGTGTCTGGATAGTAAAGGTAAAGGGACCCCTGACCATTAGGTCCAGTCGCGGATGACTCTGGGGTTGTGGCACTCACCTCGCTCTATAGGCTGAGGGAGCCGGTGTTTGTCCGCAGACAGCTTCTGTGTCATGTGGCCAACATGACTAAGCTGCTTCTGGCGAACCAGAGCAGCACACGGAAATGCTGTTTACCTTCCCGCCGGAGCGGTACCTATTTATCTACTTGCATTTGACATGCTTTCGAACTGCTGGTTGGCAGGAGCAAGGACCAAGCAACCAGAGCTCACCCCGTCAACAGATCTTAAAAGCAAATATATGTAATAAAACTATGTGTCTGGATAGGTTTGCCTAAAACAAGAAAAACGAAATAGTTTTCTAGCCGGTGTCAAAAATACTAAGGTGCCTTCCTCATATCAATAGGCAGGGAGTTCCAGAGGTCAGATACTTCCACAATAAAAGATCAATTTCTCACAAATGTGGAACTAACATTATGGTCTACTCATTTATCACAGTAATATTACAGGTTATAAGCTCCCTTCCACAGAAGAAGTCTGTGGATGTCCGTTATCTCTCAAGCCTTTTTTTGACTCAGCAGGAAGCAATTGCCTACCCAAAACATTCCACTAGGTTCAATAGTCGTCACCCAGTTTTACACAGCAACCTCAGGTATGATAGGAAATATCAGTAAAGCACTCCTGAGAACACAGGGTAAGCCTGTCTCTCATTCCCTCCCCAATTCATTGGTCATGTTGGTTCATTAAATGACACAAACTTTTCTTGCCTGGAAATGACCGACACGTTTCTGAGGTCACATTGTGGGTGTTTCAGTTTCAAAATGAACATCCATAAAGAGAAAGAAGAAGAAAACCTCACTGTGTATATATACCAGATACTTTGATGTGGGGGAACACAAAGCAGCAACGATGGGTGTTTTCTTTGACTTGTGGTTCTTCAGTGCCATTTTTCTCTTCGGGATTCCAAGAGGTAAGTGTCCCATTATATGAGAGAGAGAGAGAGAGAGAGAGAGAGAGAGAGAGAGAGAGAGAGAGATTGCAATGTAATGCAATCAATTGGTTAAGCAAATAAATCTTGTTTTTGTTCAACCATTAGCTTAAAATATATTAGTTGTAGTAGTATTAATTGGATTTCTTACACACCCTTCATCATCAGGTCCCAGGGTGGGTTGCAACAATTTAAAAATGCAATATTAAAATCAATTAAAGCAACTGGCAATTGATTTACAATATGTGTGCTCCTTTCAGTATTTACAAAGTAAGGGAAGCTGCACACCAGTTTGGTCCAGTTGAAGTTGAAAGGTGAGCCTGATACTGTACCTTTTTGGCTGAGCTATATCACGGACCTCATTTGGCAGCGTTTACTGCTGGGGAAATGCTATCCTTCCCTCTGAGAGCAATGCTGCTCTGTCAAATGCCTCATGTGTGATGGCTATGTAAATGGCTTCAGCTCCCACTGTATTGTGTCTCTAATCAGAAGGGTGAACAGAAGCGCAGCACCTTCCCCATCCCCAGCAGCTAGTATTTAGAATCATAGAACTGTAGAATTGTAGAGTCAGAAGGGACCGCAGGGGTCATCTAGTCCAACCCCCCTGCAATGCAGGAATCTTTCCCCGCCAGGTGGGGCTTGAACCCACAACCCTGAGATTAAGAGCCTCGTACTCTACCAACTGATCTATCCCGGTCAGCTCGTATTACTGCCTCTGATCACACTCTGCTCATAAAGGCACTGTATAGTGAGTAGGGGGTGCTGCTTGGGGAGAGTCCAAAGGAGGGCTGAGTTTGACCCCCTGGGCCTGAGACTTGCCACCCCTGATCTAACAATTGGCACCTCCCTCAGCTTCTGCTGAGCACAAAGCCAGCACCCAGCAATCTCTGCCTCTCTGTATGCACCTGTCTTCATCCTTTGCAGGAGGTCAGCACAAGGAGTGATCCATCAAGCCCACCAGCCACTTACGGCAGCTCACCAAAGGCACGCTAAGCCTGTTTTAATACTGCCTGGAATTGCAGAAACAGGAGGCAGGTTGTCAATCACCTGGTTGGGTCACCAGAATAACATGGCCAGGGAGCACTTTTCAGTTTGATGGGCCATCAGTTACACAGGCTTCCTGGAGTGAATTACATTCTTTTCCTTCATTAGTCATTTTCCTCTATTATTTTTTCTTCTATTATTATTACTACGGCAGTGTATGCCACCCATTGTGATTATTAGCATGACTAACACCACCACCCCTTTCTCAGATCAATGTGCAGATATAATTGGAGGGAAAGAATCGAAACCACACTCAAGACCTTATATGGCCTTAATCAAAGGACGCCAGATCTGTGGAGGAACGTTGATCAAACCCAAATGGGTGTTAACAGCAGCCCATTGTCTGTAAGTTTCAAGAAATGTTTCTGTTTCTGTTTTTGGTGGTGGTGGTTCACAAACTTAATACTGCCCATGTAGGGATGCTAGCAGATTTGCAATTACCAGCTTAATATCAGAGCACAGCTATCCTTTGGGTGTTGCACATATCTCTAAATCTTGCAGTACAGTTCTTGGCTCAAGAAAACCTAGGAAAATGCATATAAAAATGAATATTGAAGGTTAAAGTGGGTATAAAAATGCATGTTTCATAATAAAATACATTGGGGAGCAGATTGGGGTAGAGTGTATTAAATTGTTTATTTTGTGCAAAGTAAGTTCAAAAAGGTAAAATTTTGTGTGGTTTTAATAAAAATGCATATTGATGCAGAAAGGGAATGGATTTGTAAATGAACATACCGTATGTGAAACTGACATACGCTCGTGAACTTTGGACTTCCTTTAACTTATCCATATTCTTTATCTTCTTAGGGAGAAAACTCCCACAGTTGTTCTTGGAGCTCATTCATTTGCTGAACATGAGGATACCCAGCAGATATTTAGGGTTGCTAGACAAATTGCTCACCCATGCTATGATGAGATGACAAAAGAACATGACCTTATGCTTCTGCAGGTATATCTCCAAATGGCACATACATCTAATATAGGTGCTAAGGGAAGCTACCATGTTGTGTCTTTTCCCTGAGGAGTGTTGGGAGTTTGCTGACAGTGACACCCACTGATGGCATCATGATAGGTGGACTCCTCACAGCTGCTGCAAAAGGCGCACACTTGGCCAAGCATGATCTCTGAACTGAGCAGGGGTAGGACTAGACGTCCTTCCAGTTCTATGAAATTCTATGATAGTGATATGCCGGTTGCCTTGACAATGGGGTAAACACTGGCGGAGTGAAGTTAAAGCCGTAAGGTAGAGAAAAGGAATCATAAAGATTGAGCACAACAGCGTCATTGTCTGGGTGATAGGAAATGCTCCCCCTCCCAACCATAAGACTGGAGAGATGGGGAGAGGGTTGGGTAAGCTGTTAAGCCTGCTGAGATCTACTTAGATGCCCAGGAGGCAGAATCTAGGGAGGTTTTCTGGCTAACCTGCCACACTGATTTTAATGGGAGTAGAACATGACTAATTTCCTCTGATCCAATTAGCAGGGGGTGGCTGTAAGGGAAGATCTGGCAGCATCCAGAGGGGGTTATGGTAGGATTCAGGAATAGGAGGCCAGGAGGGGCCATATCTCCCCCCCAGTGAAGAACATTAATCCATTCTCCAGTTGCACAAGAGAGTGAGGCATATACAAGGTGGTGTTGTTGGCATCTGTCTGTCACAAGAGACCATGGAGTGCACCTGGTATAGTGACTTATTATTATAGTGGGAAACCTCTGAACCTCCAGATATTGCTGAACTATAACTCCCATCAGCCCTAGAAAGCCTGGCCAAAGGCAAGGAATGATGGAAGTTGTGGTTCAGCAACATCTGGAGGACCAAGTTGTCCACACCCAGATTAGCGAGCAGTTCATTGGAATTGGGGTTGGTCCATTTTCTTCCTCAAAGTGATTTTGAGGAGGGCCCCATAAAATTAGCTGCTGACTAGAGAGTTAGTGGAATCAGTATTTTTAGGAGGACCCTGAAGATTTCCCCCCACTCTCCCTTACATTACCTGATGTAAACTGAGCTACCGATAAAGGTAAAGGTAAAGGGACCCCTGACCTTTAGGTCCAGTCATGACCGACTCTGGGGTTGCGGTGCTCATCTCGCTTTATTGGCTGAGGGAGCCAGCGTACAGCTTCCGGGTCATGTGGCCAGCAGGACTAAGCCGCTTCTGGCGAACCAGAGCAGCACACGGAAACGCTGTTTGCCTTCCCGAGCAACGGGAGCTAACCCCGTTGCGGGGATTTGAACTGCCGACCTTCTGATTGGCAAGTCCTAGGCTCTGTGGTTTAACCCACAGCGCCACCTGTGTCCCTTCAGAGCTACCTATATGATGCACTGAATTGCTGATAGCATCCTGAGTTTATCATGGGCTGCTTGGTTATTTCAAAAGTGAAGTCTGGTTGGTGTTCTTTGTTACTGCACAGAACATTGTGAAAACTTCTTTTTTTTAAAAAAAAGTGTATTTATAAATTCATTAAACTTTAACTTATTTAACCCACTGTTGCTCACAAAATACGGTTGTGTGGAATGTTTCAAATTGAAGATCAGCACATTTTTAGCAGTTTTGTTAGTGAGGTAGGTTAGGCTGATTGACCCAGCAAAGAGTTTCATGGCTGAATGGAGCTTCAAACCTGGCTCTCCCTTGTCTTAATCTGACACACTAACCACTACACCACACTGCCTGCTAATAATAAGTGTTGGTTTTCCCTACACACACCCACACCCCGCTCTCTCTTCCATCTCTTTTAAGCTTAATGGAACAGCAAAGATTAACAAAGCTGTGAGAACCATTAAGCTTACCAAAAAGGGCGATGATCTCAAGGCAGGAACCAAGTGTCAAGTAGCTGGATGGGGAATTACTCAAAACAGACAGAAGAAGCCATCTGATACCCTGCGTGAAGTTGACATCACCGTCATTGACAGAAAAAAATGCAATGATGGCTATAAACGTCCTATTGTGACAATGACTATGGTGTGCGCTGGAGACAAGAAGGGAGGAAAGGATGCGTGTGTGGTAAGCTTGCTTATTTACCATTTCTGTCCTGAAATATGAACTCTCTTGTGACTGACACCTTGTTCAGTAGTGTGATACACATAAGGAGGAATAATTAGCTCTGTTTACAGTAGCTCTGTTTACTCAAGACTTTTAAATACAGTGTTTCCTTGGTGAAATTCCCCCAACTGGGAATTAAATGACTGTCTCGCCAGAGTGGTGCATGCTCTGGTTATCTCCTGCTTGGACTACTGCAAGCACTCTACATGGGGCTACCTTTGAAGGTGACCCAGAAACTGCAACTAATCCAGAATGTGGCAGCTAGACTGGTGACTGGGAGTGGCCGCCGGTCCTGAGAGATCTGCATTGGCTCCCAGTACGTTTCCAAGCACAATTCAAAGTGCTGATGCTGACCTTTAAAGCCTTAAACGGCCTTGGTCCTGTATACATGAAGGAGCGTCTCCACCCCCATCATTTAGCCCGGACACTGAGATCCAGCGCCGAGGGCCTTCTGGCGGTTCCCTCATTGCAAGAAGTGAGGTTACAGGGAACCAGACAGAGGGCCTTCTCGGTAGTGGCGCCCACCCTGTGGAACACACTCCCGTCAGATGTGAAGGAAATAAGCAGCTATCCTATCTTTAAAAGACATCTGAAGGCCGCCCTGTTTAGGGAAGTTTTTAATATTTAATGTTGTATTGTTCTTAACATTTGATTGGGACCTGCCAGAGTGCCTGGGGAGACTCAATGAGATGAGCGGGGTATAAATAAATAAATTGTTGTTGTTGTTGTTGTTGTTGTTGTTGTTGTTGTTGTTGTTGTTAAAACAGCCCAATGAAGATTAGCGTGGAAACAGCAGTTTAGAGAGAGGCAGCAATTATTTTGTAGTGCCTTTCCTGCCCTTAAAAACAACTGGCCTGGGCAAGGTCTGAGAAAAATGTTTCTGCAGAGTTTCAGCATAAACTAAAGAAAAGCCAGTGCCTAATCAGACCTTGATTTTGTTACAGCTATGATGGGCCCCTGATTAGCTACCATCACACCCAAATAAACACACAAGTCTGCTTAGTAGTTGGTAAGGTGTGGGGGGAGGAAGATACAGGAGGTTACCAGGGTTAGGGAGTGATTTATGTGAAGGAGGGTTGCAGAAAAAGAGCAGGGAGGAAGTGTGGACTTGGGGCAAAGGTGAAAATAGGGTTGCAATCCAGACTGTGGAATAAAAGAGAGAAGTGGTTTCAGAAATGGGGTTGAGGAGGTGAAAAGCAAACTGGGGTGGAAAGGGAGTTAATATGGAGGAAGGTAGGGGACTTGGTGAGCGGAGCAAGCAGGTTACAGACTCTGCTAACCCAGAAATAGTGCTTCAGGTTAAGAACTTTGCTTCAGGATAAGAACAGAAATTGTGCTCCGGCGGCACGGCAGCAGCAGGAGGCCCCATTAGCTAAAGTGGTGCTTCAGGTTAAGAACAGTTTCAGGTTAAGAACAGACCTCCGGAACGAATTAAGTACTTAACCCAAGGTACCACTGTATAGTGGGAGAACAGTTGAAGGACTGTCCTGTAGGGAAATCATGAAATGCAGGTGTTTAATTTGTCAAAACTCTCCTTTTACTATCATTTTGAGAATGTGAGCAAAGAAAGATATGAATCAGCAACAGGGAATAGTCATGTCAAGGCTCTCTCTTCTTTTTCCCACCAGGGTGACTCGGGTGGTCCTTTGATATGTAACGGGGAACAAAAAGCCATTGTATCCTTTGGTGGAACATCAGCATGTGGTGATAAACGTCAACCTGGCGTCTATACTCTTCTCACAAAGAAGCATATCTCCTGGATACAAACAACGATTGGAGGCAACCTATAGATGGTTGGTTTGATTTTGTGATTCTCTCTCCAAATACTCGTTGATCTGGCTTTAATAAAATCAAATGTAAACAACAACAAAAAACCCTTGCTAGCTGCTTTACTTCATGAGCATGTCGTTCGTGTCATTCATACACCCACGGGGTGTATGGGATGTTATGGGAGGGGTAGTATCTCTGGTGGGGGACATGTTGTGCTGCTTTTGGATAGTTTGTCCACCTTTGGTCCCCCTCCCTGCACTCCACACTCACCTGCACCTCCCCGAAGCTCTCAGCATGCGAGAGTGGACAGACCCCAGGAACGGCTTCAACTGGCTGGCTAAACCAGGTGAGGGTAGCCGATGGATCTCAAACCCTCGCTGAGCTAGTGACTTTCCCTGCATGCAAACACATGCTCTGGCAGATTGAAGGAACGAGACCTATTATGGTCTAGAGGGAAGTGAGGTGCAGATGCGGCTTGTCAACCTGGGCAGGTAGCCCATCTGGGAGAAGGAAAACTCTGAATCCTAAACCTGCACTGCTGTGCAGGATATTTTCAGGAGAAGAAAATACTAAGGCAGAGGTTTTCAACCTTTCTGAGTCCACGGCTTCCTTGACCAACGACATTCTTTCTGCGGCACCCCTGTGGGACTCAGGAGCCCAGTTATGTCACCCCTTGCCTGCAGAGCTGGCAGCCCCTCACCCTTTTTGAACACCCTCCCTTGTGGAGTGTTTCCTCAGCCTCCTCTCCCCTCTCCTTAGGAGTCATCTGGGCAGCCACTGCTGCCGCCCCCTGGTATCTGAGCTACCCCCCCCCGCCCCAAAGGGAGGTGCCTCCTCCCACTGCCCCACAGGGTGTGGGACTTGTCTGTCCATTCCCAACAGCAAGGGCTGACGGACTGTGGCTGGGCTCCCTCGCCTGCTTGCACCATTTGCCCAGGGAGCTTGTAGACAGGGCTGCTGCAACAAACAGCTGTGCAAGCCTTAGGGAGGCAGAGATGCAAGAGGGCATCAGAGGAGGGAGGGAAGGAAAGAGGCCCAGAGGCCAGTGCTGCCTGTGGCACCCCTGACCATCATTCAGGGCACCTCAGGGTACCCTGAGGGCACTGGTACACTGGTTGAAAACCAGTGGGCTAAGGAGTAAGCCCTACACAAATCCCGCATCCCTAAGATGGTTGGATAGCACCTTATAGCCCTCATTCTGGCAACTCCTGCAGCCAAGCTGGTCCCATTTGTATTGCTCTGGTTTCCTTTGGACCACATCAGCAAGGCCAAGAGGGCCCCTTGAAATTTGGGCAGCCCAGGACCTCCATGCACACTGCCCAGACTTGAAGCCTGGTCACTTAGGTGCTGCTAACACAGCAGTTCGATTTCACCCCCGGAGGCACACTCCATTCTCTCGCGACAGATGGGTGCCAGCATGCCATTCATCCTTGTCATGGCCTTTTATGTACTAGGACCATCTCTCAATTAAGAAAAATTGAAGGATATGAAATTCACATGCAGCAGAATGAGGTGGGGATGCAGCGGCAGAGTTCTGAGGTACTAGACTGCAATGAAGCATTTCAGGCGGCCCCAAGAGGAGTCGGAGGAAGAGCTGCCAGCCATTGAAGCCATGCGGCCGCTGTGTTCGGCTCAGCCCCCAGCTCCTCCCAGCATTCTGACGTCACACGCATGACCTTGCCCCCCCCAATTGCCCTTGAAAGCCGGTGCCTCTGATACGATCAATACTCTGCAAGCAGAGAAACAGCACACAAGGGAGCAGATTTGACTAGAATCTTTCATAATATGCTTGTGGGTTTACTTGCAGAGGAAGAGCATTCAGAAACAGCATTTTGAAATGGCACAGCCCACTTTGCCTACCACCTCAGGGTGCACCCTTGTTGAGCTGCGCGTGTGAACCAGGCCACAGAGATCTAGCAGGGTTGTGGACCAGGTGTCATACTTCACAGAGGGCCATCCTCCATTTGGAGGACTGTGGTCTCCATGTCTGGTTGAAAGTGCCATAAGATTGCAGAGCGGGTGAGGCCTGGAAATTCTATGCCCACAGTGAGCCCCATTTAAATTATAGTAATAATTTCTAAAGTTTCATCTATTCCATACATAAAAATCAGCATGTGGGCAAACTGTTGCCATATGTTGTTGTCTTTTGGGGGGGGTGATACTTTTTTTTTGGGCAAGGCATAGCTTGCCACCCTAGAGTTCTAGTGGAGGTCTAATTGTCTCATTGAGAGAGCAGAAGTTACACTCTCAGTTCATTGCTCCATCCAACTGATGTCTGGCCTTATGTTCTGGCCGATCCTGCCACATATGAGACACAATCTGTATAATGATCTCTGGCAGGCGAGCAGCCTGATAAGCAACGAAGGCTCTCCGTCAGTTTTATACAAGTTTATTTAAAGGAAAGACACATCCAGAGCATGGGGTTCTGCCTGCTTTCATTAATCTTAGTTGCTCAGTCTGACTCATCGTTCCTCCCCCAACAGGAAGAACGCCAAAATCCCGTCTCCTTCCCTTCCATTGCTCTTGGAGCTTCTCTAATCTCCTTGTTTTAGGACGGCAGGGCTGAGCTACCTCTTCCCCAGAAGACTCAGCCTCCGACGCCTTCTTATCTGCTGGTTGCCTGGCAACGCCTTGGCCGACTTCCAACTCTCCCCACCCCCTTGGGAACTAACTACTTCTTCCCTGGAGAGGATGGGCCCTGGGCTGTTCTCTCTAAAATCAAACAGACAGCTCTCATCTACAGAGTCAACCTCTTCCTCACTCACCTCAATTTCAGAGGCTGGCTCTCCCAGTGTGCTCTGGGGGGCCACATTCCGAACAATCTGCATTTTAATGACCGTTTAAAACAGGCTTTCTCAACCTGTGGGTCCCCAGATGTTGTTGGACTACAACGCCCATCACCTCTAGCTAGCAAGGCCAGAGCTCAGGGATGATGGGAGTTGTAGTCCAACAACATCTGGGGACCCACAGGTTGAGAACCACTGATTTAAAAGGTTTTTATATAGCAGTGACAGCAACTTTCATGCACATAACAGAAACTGAATCCGGAACTTCTTGTTTCTTTGTAATTTATGAATTCAACATTGAAGGGTGTGTTTTTTTACACCTGCTTTAAATTAAAACCACAGGGGACTCTGAGGATAACCAACTTCTCTATGCTACGCTATGCTCTGGCCATGGCTGAGACCACATCACAGAGCATTAAAAAGCCCTATAACATGGAACAAAAGCATGTTATCTCTGAACTGTGGGAAGAGGTGGTAGCGAGTCCATTCAGGGGCATACAGTTGGGGTGCCAGAGGGGCCATTGGCCTGGGTGCAGATTCTTGAGGGGATGCAAAACAGGTACCCCCAAGACAGCACCCACGGCACAATGATGCCTGGTGCTCCTCTTCTGGTGTCAGGGGAAACAGTGCTCGCAGAGAGCGCACCGGGACATGCCATTCTGGAATCACCGGTGTGGGGGCACCTGGTTTGCACCCACCAAGTGTTGCTTCAGCTGGCTGGCCTCCCCTCTGCGCAGGTGGGCAAGGAAAGGGTTTGGCAGTGCTCCCCAGTCTTCCTTGCATAATTACCGTATTTTTCGCTCTATAAGACGCACCAGACCACAAGACGCACCTAGTTTTTGGAGGAGGAAAACAAGAAAAAAATATATTCTGAATCTCAGAAGCCAGAACAGCAAGAGGGGTCGCTGCACAGTGAAAGCAGCAATCCCTCTTGCTGTTCTGGTTTCTGGGATAGCTGCACAGCCTGCATTCGCTCCATAAGATGCACACACATTTCCCCTTACTTTTTAGGAGGGAAAAAGTGAGTCTTATAGAGCAAAAAATACGGTATCTGCTCTTGATATCCAACTAAGGCTATCCACAGACACACAATTTATTATCCCAAAACTGTTTCAGACCACCTCCCAAGGAGGTGTAAGCATTTATACTATTTCCTACAATATTCTGGAATACACCTGTCCCATTTTACAGCTGGAGGTCGCTGAGACAGATTGATTTTGGGTAGTTATCTGTCAGAGCATGCTTGTCAGAGAATGATGCGCTATTATCTCATCGTACAACAATCACTGGAGGAACAGAATGGTGATGTCATAATCATGCCAGCTAATGGCAGGTGTTTTCTTCAGTCTGGCCAGTATTGCAGTTTTCAGCCACCTTTAAAGTAACTTTTCCTGAAAACTGCAACAGCTATAGCAATGATTCTTTTCTCTCTGTCTCTCTCTTTGTACCTCTTAGCTGAATAACTGTTGATATACATACTGAGATCCCCAGACTCTCTCCGATGCCTATAAACAACACCTCTCTAGAAAGCCCAGAGGCTTTATTGTGGGTGTTTCAAATTTCCGAGCTTATAAAAGGATGCCCTTGAGACGACGAAATGAAATCTCACTTCCTTCCTATGCTCGATACATATTAGACATCTCATTGTGGGGGGCCACAAACAATGGGGCGTGTCTTTGTTTTGTGCTTTTCCATGACCATTTTCCTCCTCAAAATTCAGAGAGGTAAGTCAGTGTTGCTATATCTGTATATGTCTCCTGCACACCCCACTTCTTCTCCTCCTGTATATGTAGAGCATGGTGTATATAGAACGACCACATGGCCAAAAAGTAATTTGGTGCAAGTTTTTCCCTGCTAGCCTAATGCTAGTCTTGGTAGTCGGCAGGACAGAGGATAGAGGCTGTGGGCCGGGCCGGGGTGTATTAAAACATTCTTAGAGCTATGTGGAATTCTGAACTAAACTAGCCACCGTGCCAAAGAAACAGAATATGTTAAGTATGTCTAAAGATGGACCCATCTGTCAATTTCAGTTTCACTCAGGCTGCAGGCATATCATACAAATTTAAAGCACATTTCCCTCCTCACAGACTCCTGGGACCTGGAGGGTGAGAGTTATTTTGAGGTGTGGGGAATGTGTTTTTATTTTATTATATTGATATAAATATGTATATGCTGCTCTTCATAAATAATATCAGAGCAGTTTGTATAACAAAAAAAAACAACCCAGGACCATCCCCCAAAAATTTCACATCTGAGGCAGACCAGAAAATGGCACCCCCTACTGGCCACACACCCATAACTCATGAACTGGCCTGCAGCACATTGCATTTACTTACTTACTTACCAACCGTGTTTTTCGCTCTATAAAACACACTTTTCCCCTCCTAAAAAGTAAGGGGAAATGTGTGTGTGTGTTATGGAGCGAATGCAGGCTGCACAGCTTTCGCTGAGGCCAGGAGAGCAAGAGGGATGGGTACGGACCGATCCCTCTTGCTCTCCTGGCTTCGCTTCGCTGGAGAGGCGCTGCACACCTTTTCCTCTCTGCTCAGCGCCCCTTCAGCGAAGCAGCAGGAGAAACGGAGCCCCTTCTGTTTCTCCTCACGCTTTGCTGGAGAGGCACTGAGCAGAGAGGGAGAGAATATTTTTTTTTCTTGTTCTCCTCTTCTAAAACTAGGTGCGTCTTATGGTCGTGTGTCTTATGGAGCAAAAAATACGGTATTTCATAAAACATATATACCACTTGATTGTAAGAGGAAAAAACCTCAAAGCTGTTTACAAATCCAACCTGATTATTAAATGACTTATGTCCTACAGGTCAACCTCAAGATATAGTTGAATGGATAGAAGAAGGTCACCCTTTAGGATCATATATGGTTGCACTCATCAAAGGAAATAGTGTGTCCTGTGGAGGAACTTTGATCAAAGAGAACTGGGTGTTAACAGCAGCCCATTGTTTTCCGTAAGTTTGGAGAAATACTGATGCTTTGTAGAAACCTCTCCCTGGCATCAATTCTCAAGGACCTTTTCAAGTCAGGTAGCAATATTTGCTTCATAATATCCACTGCTTACAGCAGCAGCTTGTAAATTCAAGAAGGGTAAGAGAACAAGGATATCCAACTGTGGGCTTGAAATGTGGATAACAGCCAGATACTAGCTGCTTAGAACATGGCTAGGCAATCTAAGGCCCGGGGGCCGGATCCAACCCAATCGCCTTCTAAATCTGGCCTGCGGACGGTCCGGGAATCAGCATGTTTTTACATGAGTAGAATGTGTCGTTTTATTTAAAATGCATCTCTGGGTTATTTGTGGGGCATAGGAATTCGTTCAATTCCCCCCAAAAAAATATAGTCCAGCCCTCCACAAGGTCTGAGGGACAGTGGACCGACCCCCTGCTGAAAAAGTTTGCTGACCCCTGGCTTAGAACATATCTTTGCAGTATTAAAAAGATCTTCACTAGCATCCAGTTGGCTTCTGGGTACAATTTAGGTGTTGACTGTCACCTACAAAGTTCTACTTGGGTTGGGATCAGAATCTCTGAAAGCGCCTACCGTCATATGAACCTCCTCACACACTGGGTATCAAAAATGTATGCAGAAATGAACCGGGTGGTGACAAGTGACAGGGCGACGGTCATTAGTTAAATTGGCTGGTGCATGTTGTGGCTGCTCATGTCCAATGAGGAGAGAAGATCAGTTCCATTCTGGTTCCGTTCTCTCCAACGATGCTTGGCTGGTACACTCTGCTCCCCAGAGCAGTGTGAGTTGGTGGCGAGAAGAGAGATAATTCCATTGGGCAAGCAGAAATGGAACAATTTCCTTCGTGCTACGTTGGTTTCCACCTTTAATATGGAATTTCCGTTTTTATTCACTCATTTTTCACAGGCAACCAGACGACGCTGTTCTCCATCCAGCCATTGTCAACATGTCCGCATCTGTATTGGAATTGTTTTAAAGATGTCTTCATTGTTTTAATGCTTCTTGTTTTCTGCCCTGGGCTCCTTTGGGAGGAAGGACAAGATACAAATTAAGCAAATAAATGTATTTTCCACAAATCCAACTTTTTCCAGAAGAATGGAAGAGTAGCATAGTCTCCACAGGTGTAGAAGTCCTTCATGATACCCTTCTCTCTTTTTAAAAAGGGGTGGGATTCTGACATGGGCAGTGACCTGTCAAACAAGTCAACCTTTCATAGCTTAGAACACACTTGCCAGAAGCTTTCTGCCAGCCACCATTTTATAACATCAGTTTTTTTCATTAATGTTTTAATTAGCACTGAAACCCCTTTCTGACTATAAAAGAGTGGTCACAAATTAGAATGAGCAAGGTGATAAAATGGCAGCTGCTGCAGAGTTAATACTGAATATGTGATGAGCTTCAAATGACTGCTCACCCGCAGTCAGAGTTCGCCCAAAACATTTTGCTGCCTGAGGCAGAAAAATATATACATATATGGATAAAGAAGAGTGTGCGAATGCAAACACTCAGAATGGTGAAAATCAAATATCAGTGTGGTGAATTTATCAGTGGCTCATCTTTTCAGGGATGAAGAAACATACATGATTTTTGGAGCTTATTCACGAACTAAAATGGAGCACGGAAAACACAAGGCTAACATTACCAAGACATTTTCTTACCCAGGATTTAATCCAAAGACATATGAAAATGACATTATGCTTTTGCAGGTAAGTTGATTTTATGTAAGTGCTATCGCTGTTTTAAACTGCATGTGTGTGTGTGTGTGTGTGTTTATATATGCAATTGTTTTATGTGTTCGTTTAACAAAATTTACAAGCAGCTTGATTGTAATAAAACCTCAAAAGCATTTTACAGTTATTTTAACTTCTTTATATGTAGCTGATATACATATATATATATATATATATATATATATATATATATATATATACATATATATATATATATATATATATATATATATATATATATACCGTATATCTTCTTCTTCTTTGGCGATCACTCATAGCAGAGTAAGATTGTCTTCCATAAACACGGTGTGTGTGTGTGTGTGTGTGTGTGTGTGTGTGTGTATGTAATAATTATATATAAAATTATATATAAAATTGTTTCAGGATGCCTCATGGAGAGGGATTCATAAAGGAAATATTATTATTATTAATTAATTAATATTATGCTAGAAGGAAGCCTAAGGTAGATCGCATGAAAATCTGTGGCCGCTTCTTGTCTATAGATCCCAACTATAGATCCTTTTTATGATTCCTTCAGTTTCAGTCAGGAAAAGGCCACCCTCCACCTGTAAAAACCATTCCACTTACCCACACATACGATGACATCAAGGGTGGAACCCAGTGTGTCGTAATTGGGTGGGGAACAATTAATAGAAGAAGCGGATTTGATACACTGCATGGAGCCAACGTCACCATCATTAGCAGAAAGGTCTGCAATGACAAGCACCACTATAATTCTCAGCCTCCTCTGACAATGAATATGCTGTGTGCTGGTGAAAAGAAAGGCGGCGGGGACAGGTGTATGGTAAGAGAGACTTTGTTTCTTTCAACTAATTCTGCACTCATGCACTCATACAGCTGCTTGCCCCCCCCCCAAAAAAAATGAAGAAATTTTTGCCTTTCAACTGATCAACCGAGGAATCAGTTAAATTATTATTATTTTTTACCAAATATTCAATAAGAAACAATAATAAACCTGAGGCATTGAATGAAGCACAGCCATTTGATTCATTTTTAGAAGGAATGTTCACCTTTAACACTTCAAACAAAGAAACAAACAAACAAACAAACACTCTTCTATAGTAAGATACCAGAAGTCACTTAAGACAAAATGAAACGGCCTCAACGTGCAATTAAAACCAATTAATCACCACTTAGAAACTTCTGTAATCGATCAGTCTGTAAATCAGTTTAAGTAAAATGAAATGAAATGGCCCTCACTTATTAAGAATTGAGCCTCTGCCTGTTTATGAAGTAAATTTTTAGCTGCTTAAAGTTTTGACTACACTGAAGAAGGCATGCAGCTTTTGGTGAAGATTTGAGTTCATAATCTTAACAATGCTTAGTGTTTTATCCAGTATGACTTGGGGGATCAAGCTATAGCTGTGTAAAGGTAAAGGTAAAGGTACCCCTGCCCGTACGGGCCAGTCTTGCCAGACTCTGGGGTTGTGCGCTCATCTCACTCTATAGGCCGGGAGCCAGCACTGTCCGCAGACACTTCCAGGTCACGTGGCCAGCGTGACAAAGCTGCATCTGGTGAGCCAGCGCAGCACACGGAACGCCGTTTACCTTCCCGCTGGTAAGCGGTCCCTATTTATCTACTTGCACCCAGGGGTGCTTTCGAACTGCTAGGTTGGCAGGCTCTGGGACCGAACGACGGGAGCGCACCCCGCCGCGGGGATTCGAACCGCCGACCATACGATCGGCAAGTCCTAGGCGCTGAGGTTTAACCCACAGCGCCACCCGCATCCCTTATAGCTGTGTAGTTTTATTTATTTTATCCCAATTTGCTAGGCAAAATCCTTCCTAGGTTGAAGTCATTATTAAAATGTAGTGTGTTAACTTAGGGACTGAGGACCAATCTGGATTAATGCTGCTTGATGTTATTATTGTATTAGCATCATCAGCATCGTCAGCATCAACAATAATAATTATTATTAGTCTGGTGTCAGTAGCAGGTAAACACTCTGGGGCTCATAGGCTGTGCCATCTGCCTCAGCCTGCCATAGACTGTATTGTGCTGCATTGCAGTCACTGTTTTAATTAAAATATTTTGTTAAAATGAATAATTGAAGAACTGAATTTGTTGTTGGAATATTATGACCATAGATCAGCTTCTGCTTAATGGTAACATCTAATCTCTTCTTTCCTTTCTTTTCCTCAGGGTGACTCTGGTAGTCCTTTAATATGCCATGGGGAACAAACTGGAATCCTCTCATTTGTTAAAAAATGTGAAAGTCACCGATACCCTGGCATCTATGCTCGACTCACGCCCAACCACCTCTCCTGGATAGACACAGTCATGAACAATGGCACTAGCTGATCACATGATTTTATGATACTCATTTTTGATACTCATTGATGAAGCTTTTCTTTGTTTGCTTGTGATTCAGCATATGCTCATCTTATTCATCTCTGTAGCTGAATTATAACACCCATTAACCGAGGGAAGCAGATACCTCAGCACCCAAGGCCAAGTGTAGGATCTAAATGCTGATCTGTGATCTGAACTCCCGCTTCTAAAATCTAGTTCCAATATTCAGTCTACTGTCGGTATAATTAGGGGGTTTTCTTGCCTCTGGCCCAGAGAATTTCACCATCCACATACAACCTATTACATTGAACTTGGAGTCAAATTAGCAGCCTAAATCATAAGCCTGATTGTAACAACAAAAAAGCAATCAGCCGCAGTCATGGGAAGCAAACTTGCTGCCTGATTTGAATAAATGGGAGTTGTGCCTTTGATGTCATCCACATGTTCAAGCTCATTGTTTGCAGAATCAAAAGGAGGGTTTGCCTATCCTCCTTCACCCACTGCACTCCTAACCTGACTACCTAAACACAAGAAATTCATAAGGGGCAAATCCAAAGCTGTCAACCGTCCCTTATTTGGCGGGAAACTCCCTTATCCCAGCGCTGTGTCCCGCTGCTGTCCCTTATTGATGATGTCACTTAAATTTCCCGGGTTTCAAAGGAAGCAGCTCCTCTCCCTCCCTCCCTGCCGGCCAGGAAGGAGGGAGGCTCCAACTGTGTTGCTTGGCTGCCCGGCCCGCCCCCCCTCTGGCCTCCTCTCACCAGCCTTGGCCCCCGGGAGCCCCTCCCCACCGGGACTGAGGAGCCTTGAGAGGAGAGCGAGGGCAACCATAGAGAAAGCAGTTCAAAGAGAGGAGGCGGAGGCGCTGGCAGGTGTTCCAAGGGCTAACCATAGAGGGGGAAAGTGGAGGAAGGACCGCAAGCGCTTCTCCCATAGAGTTGTAGTGGTAGACTAGCATAGATGGCCTGATCTGCGGGTTTACTTCAGGCGCTATCCCCCCCCCTTCCTCCTGTCCCGCTTGATGGAACTGAGAGCTGCAGATGGAGCACGAGAGAAAAGATACAGAACTGCAGCAGCATCTTCGTAGCTTGGACTTCATTTTGCGAGAAAAGTGGTTGCTGCTTGTACTTATTTAATTTCAGTGTTTCTTTTTTAAAATGATATTTATTAGAAGTTTAAAAATTACAGAAAAAAGGAAAAAAAGGAAAACAACAAAAAATTAACAGGACATACATTACAATACATAGAGAAAAGAAAACATAAAAAACTACAACAATACAGCAAAAAAGAACAATAACATTAAAACACACATCCATATTCCATATCTTTCTCTTTCATTTACCTGTTTCATCGACCTCCTCACACCTCCCTTTTTGTATTCTAATTCAATTAATTGTTTCAGCAAATTCTTTCCATCTTTCTCAATTTTTATTCTATATTTTATCTTAACGGTCTAACCTATTAATTAACTCAGCAAATCCTTTCCATCTTTCACTGTATTCTGTCATTAAATTACCTTAATTTATTTTAACCTTATCTTACCATAAAAAGCCTTAAAACTTAAACTTAAAACTTAATACTTATTTATACATAACTCCTTATATCGTTTCTACTAAAGCCAAATAGTTTCATTCCAACATTTTTCCTAACACTCATTAATTTTACACTATTTCTCAAAATGAATTTTTTAAAAAAACTTTCTTCCAATCTTCATCTATCGTCTCTTCTTCCTGGTCTCAGGTTATGTCAGTCCTTTCTATCCATTCCATCTAGTCCATCAACTTGGTGATCTTATGTCCGAGGCTCTTAAGTCTTTTCCATGTCCCTTCTGCAGATCTTCTTCTTGTTTATACCTGCACTTTACTTTGTCTTTTGTTGATCTTTTTCTTAATTTCTTTCCTTTCTCATTGAGGAGTAGGTCTCGGGGAGACTCCAACCCAGCAATATCTCCATCCCCCCTCGACAGGTCAGCCCACTCTCCACAGTCAGCACTGTAATCCAAAAAGTATTTGAAGGCATGTTTCAAAGTCCCTCCAAAGTTAAGAGCCCCCACAACTCCAGACCCCCCCTGGCCCAAAGCCAAATCCCAAGAGCCGGAACGGCCCTGCATAGGGGGATCCATCCAACTTCCCATCTCCAAACCAAACAGTACTCCATCTCTCCAAATCTGACCCTCTCCAGGTTCAGTCTTCAAAGACTGCAGCTTATGCTCCTGCAGGGCCTCGGGTCTCTCCATTTGTGTTAGTTGAGGTTCAACAACAGCCTCCTCCATTATCTTCTGCATTTGCCCTGTCAAAGCAGATTCCTGGGTTGGTTCCTGAATGGTTTCTATATGCGTATTCACTGTTTGTCCAAAATTGCTGACTGCAACAGTCATCAAATCCATCTTCTCATGCAGCTGCTCCAACAAAGCGCTTGTCTTGCAAAAAGCAAGCACCAAAACTACTTCTAGGCACATTCTTGTCCAAGGTCAAAGTCTGGTCTCACAATCCTTAATCTCCACAGCTGTGGAATGCCCCAGATCGACTCCAACAACAGTTTATCAAGCTCCCTCTAGAGGAGACAATTTCTATTTGTATCCATCTTTTAAAAGCAGGTCCAACTAAAGAAAGTTACTTTCGTTTTTCAAATATTTTGTTTCTTTTAAATGCAAAAGGCGACATTGGAATCAATACGTTTCTCTTTTTTAACTATCTGTCAAAAGACATTTCATTCACAGTCAATGAACTTCCCCAAAACGTCGGTCTCTGACACCCCGTTCCCAGGTTTGAGACGGTGGAAATTTATCTTTCTTTACTCTCTCTCCTGCAGGCTTAAACAATCTAAAATTCTCCCTCCTCTTCTCCTGCTTCCAAGAGGGGTTTTGGTAGTTTTAACTGAAGGAAATTTAGTCCTTTGTATATGACTTTCCAGACTTTAGCTTGCAAAATTTTGCTTCAATCTATTTACAAAAGCGGAAGGCGGACTTCCTGTTTAGAACCTTCCCACTTCGGTGCCAAATTAAAATATTTTGTAGTCCAATTTTTCGTTCTACTCACGGGTAGTTGTTTAGAGTCCAATTGTCCACAGGAAAAAGCCAGCACTCTCCGGCAACGGCTGTGCGGCTTCACTCCGCAAAAGTAGCGGTTGATTCAAAACACCGCGCCACTCACCCCACTTCGCTTCGGGACCCCGAAAAAGGGTTTCCCCGCAAGTAGGGGAGGGGCTCTTGGTGTCAGCCGAATCCCACGTTCCCAGGCTTCCTCTGCCTGGGATTTTTGAAGGGTCTCCGCCTTCGCCGCGGCAGCAAGACCCGATTTTCGCGGAGCGGGTTCCTCTCAGTCAGAGGAACTCTGCCATTGCTGATGGCGCTAACCCGGAAGTCTTAATTGCAGTGTGTTCATCGGCTGGTGTCTTGAGCAGCAACCTCTGGAAACGAAGGGCTAAAAACCAGCACTGCTCTCCCAAATTATCTGGTCCCTTTTAACTTTGTATTTCAGCTGTTTGACTAAAATCCCTTATTTTGGCTGCTGGTCCCTTATTTCCAAATCTGTAAATTGACAGCTATGGGCAAATCAGAGAAGCAAACGTTGGTACTTACTGTGGTAAGTTTCTTCTCTGTAAGGAAGAAGGGGGTCCTGGGTGGGTTGTTATCAACCTAGCACTTCAGAGGGTCACAGTTTAAGTGATTTCTTGTATTAGAGTGGTATGCCTCTAGGTGATCCATATTTATATCTCTAGTATCTCTGGAAAGAAGCTTGTCAAAATGTTTTAGACTATTGTTGATTTCTAAAACTGAGCTCTGCTTTGACCTTCAGTGAGTGTCAAGTAAGGGACTGGCTCTTCAGAACTTCTTTGCTGTTAAGTCAACATGCAATGGGATGGGAAAACGGACGAGGCACAAACACTGCCTCCCACTGCCATCATCTTTGGCCTCCATGAGTTGGAGGGCAAACATCTGAAGTGGGGAGCCACTGTACTCATGAAGTGCCCCACAAGTTTTAGAACCCTGGAAAATCTTTTGTGGCAAACATTTAACAGAAGATAAATATGTGAAATATTACGGGATGCCATGCTGCATGGAGATAAAAGACTGAAATTTTCTAATCCACCATGTGTAACAGGGTCTAATTTGCCAAAAGTACAATACATTTATTGATCACCATATATTGATATGGGATTGCTATAATGATTTGTGACAAAAACATCCACTATGGTTTAGCCCTAAGGCAGGGGGAGGGCCTTGTGATCAGATATGGTGGACTCCAACTCTCATCAGACTCAGCCAGCTTGGCCAAAGGCCATGGATTATGGGAGTTGTAGTACAGCAACATCTGGAAGGTTACAGGTTCCCCACCCTTGCTGAAGGTCAATTTCTAGCCAGAGTGTTGGGCTTGACAAAAGAAGTGAATAGTTCAGGTGCTGACATTTCCTCAATAGGAGCTAATAGGCAGGAGATACAGAGGTCTCCTTGCACTAGGCAAGAAATTAGAGCTTGGGGATAGATAGGATACCTCTCTGCCACATTTACACACAAAGAGAGCTAAAGATAATGTAAGAAGGGCACCGCAATTATAACGTAGTGAATTGAGCAGGATGGAAGGTGAGATGCAGGGGGCAAATTTTGACCTCACATAGGGTGCCACTGAAATTTGAAAGACCAAAATCTGCCTCTGATTTCGGTGTTCACCTATACTGAGCAAGGGACGCGGGTGGCGCTGTGGCTTAAACCACAGAGCCTAGGACTTGCCAATCAGAAGGTCGGCGGTTCGAATCCCCGTGATGGGGTGAGCTCCCGTTGCTTGGTCCCTGCTCCTGCCAACCTAGCAGTTCGAAAGCATGTCAAAGTGCAAGTAGATAAATAGGTATTGCTCCAGCGGGAAGGTAAATGGCATTTCCGTGTGCTGCTCTGGTTCGCCAAAAGCGGCTTAGTCATGTACGCCAGCTCCCTCGGCCAATAAAGTGAGATGAGCGCCGCAACCCCAGAGTCGACCACAACTGGACCTAATGGTCAGGGTCACTTTACCTTTTATACTGAGCAAAGTTAGTGCTTTTTGCTTCAAGGGACGTTGTGATGTCCTCATGCAGCCAAAGCTGATTGATTATGTGGCACCATCATAAAGCCAATTCAGAGCAAGGACATTGCCCTCACTCTGAAGTAGCCCCAGGATGTCAATTGCGCGGCCAAATCTGATTTCCTGCATGGCATATTTGTATCCAGTAGCCGATGGTGTGGTGGGACTGGGCCACTTATCGAACATCCTTCTAGCCTAGTTGCTGCTGCTTAGTGGGACTGAGAGGGGAAGAGGCAAGATGGTGTAGTGAAAACACACCTGCAGGAAACAACAGATTAACTTCACTGTCACGTTTGCACCACATTGACTTTGCCACCGCCTCACCCCTCCATGCATGACTCGTGAAGAAACTCAACCAAATTGGGGAAAAATAACAGATCACCGTTTTCATTTCACATAGATCTATAGATAACAAGTTCCCACTGCATTTGAGCTCACCAGAAACCAAACTAGAAAACGAAACTAACATTGAGAGTCACTGTGTGAGTTAACAGTATGTGGACTCAAATAAACACAAATGGAAAAATCAAAGTCTTTATTAGCAGCAAATACCATGATTAGGGCAACACTTTCCCCAGGCATCCTAATATTGGGAACTGCCACTGCCCTGTGAATGCCCAGTTCACATGATACGCTTCTTGAGGCGAATGTGAAACTCATGTAGTGGCATGAAGGGAATTTTATATGAGAACTTAACTTTCAACTTAAACACATATTCCTCACTGGTATGCTTTTTCAGGAATCCCTCAGCCACAGGCCTGCTTTGTCTTGAAAGGCAGGCTCACCAGAAGCCGTTTGATTCTCCCTTGGACGCAGCCTTCCTGGAACCCTTAATACAGGCAGCAGGAAGAGACTACTGGCTTCCTGTCTGCTCCCAGATCCAGCAAAAGCTCCTTGGTAGCTCCGTCAGTAGAGCATGAGACGCTTAATCTCAGAGTTGTGGGTTCAAGCCCCATGTGGAAATGGAGTCTCCAGGCCGACTAGAATCCTGAACAGGAGCACTCCACACTGCAACATTTTGTTGCAGATGCCATGTTCCCTTGAGAAAAACAGTACAGATTTGCTTAATGCTTGTAGATTCTGTATTATAATCTGAGAAGAGGGTGGAGAAAAGGACAGCCCTTGGTTTTTAAGTCCCATTTGATTTCTGTTGAAGTTACTATCGAGTAAAATATACAGTGGTACCTCGGGTTAAGTACTTAATTCATTCCGGAGGTCCGTTCTTAACCTGAAACTGTTCTTAACCTGAAGCACCACTTTAGCTAATGGGGCCTCCTGCTGCTACTGCACCGCCGGAGCACAATTTCTGTTCTCATCCTGAAGCAAAGTTCTTAATCTGAAGCACTATTTCTGGGTTAGTGGAGTGTGTAACCTGAAGCATATGTAACCTGAAGCGTATGTAACCCAAGGTACCACTGTATGTTGAACTGCAGCCCAACAGTCCTCCTCTAGATGCAAGCACCATAATCCTGTAACTGAACTATTGCAAGCATAGCTGAGGGCTACCAAAAGCTTTTCAGCCACGGATTCTAGTCTTTTAACCAGCACCATAACTTGTAACACAGGACAAACTTTGCTGATTCGTTTTTTAAAAACTGACTTGGTATTTGTCGGGTCATCCCCTAAAGACTGGGAGACTCACCTCTTTAAAACACTGCAACAGCAAGGGAGGATATAATCCTGTGCCTCTCACACTGTTGTTTCAGTAGTCCCTTCATCCCATCTCCTCTCCCAGAAGTGGTGCCAGGACTTTAGGGCCCCACTCTGCAGACTGACCACAAGGGCTCACAATAATAAACATTACCATCTAACAACAGAGCCCTATCAGACCACATCTTAGCATCTGGGAGCGGCAGGATAAAACCAGAGCCTAAAATTATTTAACTGCCCTACTGACTCCAACTACAATGGGGGCAAAGCTATAGCGCTGCTGGCAACAGCAGACAGAAGAGGGTGGCAAGAGGAGGGTCAGTAAGGGCAGAAGGCTGGGTGGTTGCATCCTCTCTCAGTGCCTCGAAGCTTATGAAGGGACAGGCACTGCTTTCGGAAGAAGACCCAGCAAGAACAGTGCTCAGGCAGTTTGGTGTGTATGAGAGTAGAGGCGGTAAACCTCAGTCCCGGGGGCCAAATACCAGGGCCAGCCACCCAGGTGAGGTGACAGCGGCAGCTGATCCCAATGTAGATTTTCATTCAGGGCCAGCCCACCCATAAGATCAAGCGAGTCAACCGCCTCAGGTGTCAAAATCCACAGGGGCAGCTGTTCCCAAGGTAGATCTTTCTTCCTCTCTTACTCCTGATGTAGATCTTTCCTCATCCTTTCTTCCTCAGCAGGGAAGGAGGCACCATTTTGGGGTCTGCCTCAGGTGCCAAAATGTCTAAGGCCAGCCCTGCCTCCAACCCTCTACATCTGGGCTCTTAGGACCCTCCCTAGGCCATGTCTGTTATGTACTGAAGTTCTCACCCTGGGCCAGCAGGGGATACTGTAGATAGTTTTCACTCAGGTCCACATATGTAAATAAGGGATTGAAAGTGACATTCAGTGATTGGATAGTTACAGAAAGTGGTTACTGTTGCGTTGTAGTGGCGCTCTGTTTAAGCAGGCTGGCCGAACCCTTCAGTTCAGTTCTGTTCTGGCCTGTGAATAAACAAGAGCTGTTTGAAGAATCACTGTGTCGTCTGATATGTTCATCCACAACTTAACAGTGTCCCCTCTCCTCAGCCACACTTTTCACTGGCCACTCTTTGTCCTCCTCAACTCTTTTTGCCTCACTGGCTGTGTCCATGAACTCAGATAAGGCCTTCTTGGATGGAGAGACAACGCAGGTGGTTGTGCAGTGACCTCTGACTTCCATATGGCTGGAATGTAGCCTACAGTAAGAGCCACATCTATTGTTCCGAACGCTTTTGCATCTGGTCCCAGGCGACTCCCGGCAGGTTGCCCACAGCAGGCTGCAGCCCCGAGGCTGAGAAAGGTTGCCCACCCCCCTTTCTGTGGTGATTTCCAGCTCATACGCAAATCACAGTTCCACCCACATTTCTCATGGCACTTGGCTTTCAGTGGCTTTTGTGGTTCATCTTGAATACAGACTCTTCAGAAACCCACCCAGCCCACCTTTGGCAAATGACAGTTTAGCTTGTTCCAGCTATGACAGTGCACATAAGTGCAAAAGACTTGCTTCCTGGCACAGATTAACTGGAGAAGTACGGTACTTCTAATTGTGTTTTAAGGATGTTTGTGTCAAGTTTCAGGAAACTGTCAGGAGATGAAGACGCAGGTTTTCAGGAACCTGGTCTTTAAATGTCACCTTGAGACATGTGGAAGCTTGTTGTTGTTGTTGTTGTTGTTGTTGTTGTTGTTAGACTAGTAATAATATTAATCAGGATGTGCCAAGCTGGTTGAGCTCTATTTGTTCAGTTACACCAAAACAATGTTAGGCTTTAATCACCTGTTTTGTTCACTGTCAGCTGTAGTTGCATTGTTGAACAGTTTCCCCATGTTACCAAACTCAGCTTACAAAGACAGAAAGCAGAGATCTGTCATTTTTTGTGCATTGTTTGATCCATAAATTGTTATTTATTTTCCTACAATTTAGCAAATTCAGTTCAGTTTCAATGCAATATTCCCTTAACATTTTGACTTCCCATCCTTACTTCCATGACATTTCTGTTCAAATCCTTCATCTACCACCTTAAATGTAATACTTATTTCTATAACATATATCCTACATTACATTCCTTTATCATTCTCATTCCTTTGCTTATATTTGCAGTCCTGCCTGCGATTTCATTTGACTATAGCATTTTCTCAGAGTCTGAAAAGGATCTCCACTCTTTCACAAACATTTTGCTGTCAGTTTCGCCATGTTCATACAGTCCAATAGTTTTAAAGACCATTCCTCTTTTGTTGGAACCTCTTCTTCTTTCCATTTCTGCACTTATGGAATTCTGCCTGCTATGGTAGCATACATAAATAATCTAAGCAACTTTCTGGGGCCTCTGCACCATATTATTCCCAAAAGAAATGCTTCAGACTTTTGGGGATCACAATTTTAAACATATTCTTCTATTCATTATGTATCATTTCCCAAAAGCCTGTCGCTTTTCTACAAGTCCACCACATATGAAAAAAATGATCCTTCAGACTGTTTAGCTCTCCAGCATTTACTTGATATAGTCTTCTACATCTTGGCTAGTTTATTAGGTGTTAAAATACCACCTGTATATCATTTTCAAATTTTTTGCATTTATTAATCTGGAGTTATGGAGTAATGACTAGAATAACCCCTTTACTTTGAGGGAATCACCCATCTCTGTACACTGACTTGGAACTATCATGATTTTCATCAGATCAGGCCCATCATCTGAGGTAGCAGGACTCTCTGCAAAACTTTGCTCCACTTGGTTTCTGCTGCGTGACTGCTGCCACCTTGTGGAAATTGGGCTACTAGCAACTGGAGAAGATGCCAGTTTCTTCACAAGGGAACTTTTAAAATGTGAATAGGAAGTCTTGCCTGGAGTCTGTTTAAAACAAAAAGCAGTAAAGTGACAACAACGGTGATACATAATACTTTAAAGTTGCTTATATTTATTAAACACACGATAAATAAATGGATTAGGTTTTGTGCAGTCAAATATTGTTTCAATAGTTATTGTTGTTGCTATTATTATTTAGAGATTGCTTCCAGAGTAAGTCTGCACTTACCTGGAAATAAGGCCAATTTAACTCAGAGGGATTTACTAGCCTGGTATAGGAACTGTGATGTGAGTTAGTGGCATTTAGGTATCAGTGAAATAAATGTGTGAAGCCTGACAGGATAAAAGCCCTATTTGTCCCAGTGGGAATTAAGTGCAACTAACATTGGTTGCAATCCTGTATCTACTAACCTGGGGATAAGCCTCTTTGAACTTGATGGGACTTACTTCTGAGTAGACATGCCTGTGCTTGTTTGTTTACCCTGGATCCAGCCTACTCTTTCTAACTGTTCAAGGTCCTTTACATACATTCTCGTTAACATTAACAAAGCGATTTCTGAGAATCAGATTATGCCCACTAGTTCATTTGCAAGATGAGTAGACCAGTTTCTAATGAAACCAATCAAGAGGAGGAGGAGGAGGAGGAGGAGGAGGAGGAGAAGAAGAAGAAGAAGAAGAAGAAGAAGAAGAAGAAGAAGAAGAAGAAGAAGAAGAACAAGAAGAAGAAGAAGAAGAAGAAGAAGAAGAAGAAGAAGAAGAAGAACAACAACAACAACAACAACAACAACAACAACAACAACAACAACAACAACAACAACAACAACAACACTCTAATCCCCTGCATAACCATAGATCAGATGACAGTCTGGGAGAAAAATGTGGGGGAGAAGGAAAGCGAGAAGAAAATATGGTTTGTTGCCAAATTGTAAAACAGAAGGCATTGCATTTAAATGGAAAAGGGGATCTAAAATGCTGACTTGCTGTCAATAAATTTATTCTAAAGATAAAGAATAGACCAGTTTCTAGACCCCGCAGCCTAGAACTTTAGGCAAAGTCTGGGCGGGGGGGGGGGGAGGACACAGCCTGCCTTCTGGCTCCCTCTTCCACCTCCCTTTCCAAGCTGCTGCGAGTTTTGTGTTTCAGCTCCTCCTTCACATTCCAGGCCTGCTGAGACTTCCCCCAAAATCCTCCAAAATGGAGCCGCCTCTGCCTCTGCCTCTGACAGCGTGTTCTTTGAAAAGCTCGAGGCTGAAAACCAGGGTTTTAATCACTTTCTTCTCTATGGTTTTGTTCACAGCCATACTCGGCCTGCTGCAACTTAAGTACTTAAAGCCCAAAGACTTTTATTCCTTTGAAGTGATGGATCCAAAAGGCAGCACCGTTTCGTTGGAGAAATACAGAGGCAAAGTAAGTGACACGTATTTTGTTTCTGAAATCTTTGCATGGAGCGATTGTCTTCTCTGTGCATAATAATGACATTTTATATCCTTTGAGATGCAGTCTGGTTGTAAAAAACAACAACACTGTGAATGTAGATTTATTTTAGCAGTTAGAAGAATACTGGAAGTGGGAATCCAAGTCTCCTGAGTGCAAGAAACAGTTCATAATATTTGCTGGTGTAAATTGAGACGTTCTAACTTCCAACAAAGTAGTTTCAGCAACGGCAGGGCTTCTCCTAATATCAGATGCAATGAACATCTAGCACATAGAACGGGATCTGTTAGACTTGAATTCCCATTAGCCCCAGCCTGCACGGCCAACGTTCAGGGCAAATGGAAGCTGTAGTTCAACACCTGTTGAACTACAGGTTCCCCGTTCCTGATCTAGCATCTACAAGGGGGTGGGGCGGCTGGTGCCTTCCTGTGCTGCTTGTGAGCCTTCCAAAGTCATCTGGTTGTTGTCAACAGAGGGTCTGATCCAGCTGGCCTCTTGGTCTGCTCTAACAGGCCTGTTCTTTTGTAAGTCATCAAAATGATTCTCTTGTTTTATTAGAGAAGCTGCAAACGTCTGCAAAATCCAATGGCTAACTATTGTGAAATGCAAACAATTGATGAGTTTGATTCTTGGGCTTTTTAATAGTCCCATTTCTTTCTTTTAAAAAATGCATCTGTTACTGCTAACAATTGGATTTTTTAAACATTAGGAATAATCTAGCCAATGCATTTCGGTGAATTGAAGTTGTGCTGATGGTTTACATAATCCCTGCAATTTCTCCAGAGTGGGGGAGAACAGTCCTATGCAGTAATCGCTGGTACTAATATTTTCCTTCCTGCAATTGAAGAAGTTTACTTTGTGGCAGCCAGTGGCTAAAACAATGCTGAATAAATGGATGGCTGTTTTTCTGCAATTGAAGCTAAGCTGAACATGTATACTTTTCCTACATTTAAATAACTGAGATGGTCAGAATGTAAAGCCATTTTGTTAACTTTGGCATAAGCAGTCTCTCATCCTCTTTCGTTCTCACTGCCCTGTTTTCTGTCTCCCTGAAGGCGTCTCTGGTTGTTAACGTGGCTAGTTACTGCCAGCACACAGAAAAAAATTACATCATGCTGCAGGAACTGCACAGGGAGTTTGGACCATACCACTTCACAGTGCTAGCCTTCCCCTGTAATCAGTATGGGGAAATGGAGCCAGACACAAGCCGGCGGATTGAATATCTTGCAAAATCAAATTACAGAGTAACTTTCCCCATTTTCAAGAAAATAAAGATTCTAGGAAGTGAAGCATCGCCAGCATTTCAGTTTCTAATAGGTAAGCATGTACAGCGTTACCTCTAGGGGGAAAGTGGACAGGAAAACATACAAAATGTGGTACTGTACACAGAACCCAGCTTCCCAAGAATCTTGTTTTTTTAAAACCACCACCAAGATTCTAGGCCTTAAGATGAAATCCTAACCCCACTGAATTGAGCAAAGGGGAGAGATGAGCAGAGATGTGGAAAGGCAGCCATGGACTGTGTGTTGATCAGCAATAATGATTAGCTCCAGGAGGCTAGTTTCATATTACTGTAATTCATTAGGAGGAAGAATTTGGCAGTCCAGAGAATCAGTGGGAGCTAAGCACATCATTCCTATCGATCTCAGTGGCACTTTGACACATCTTTTGGAGGCAGTACGCTTCAGAATACCAGTTTCTGAAAACGGCAGTGGTGGGCCGCTGTGAGAACAGGATGCTGGACTAAGATGGACCACTGGCCTGAGCCAGCAGCTGGGTCTTCTGTCATCTGTCAGGGATTCTTTAGCTGTGATTCCTGCATTGCAAGGGGTTGTGCTAAATGACCCTTGGAGCCCAACCCTACAGTTCTAGGATTCTAACATTCTTCTGTTCTTATAAGGGGATTTTGTTTTGTTTTTTTTAAAAAAATCTGAATGGTGCCCCTTTCTGCTTGCAATACAAACTAATCTTGTCTTGTTCTTGCAGATTCCTCCAAAGCTATGCCTCGGTGGAATTTCTGGAAGTATCTCATCAACCCAGATGGGAAAGTCGTGAAGTTCTGGAGACCCGAAGAGCCCATAGAAAGCATCAAGCCAGATATAGCTGCTCTGGTTAGGCAGATCATTTTGAAAAGAAGAGAAGACCTCTGACAAAGCGGGTGTGCCTTTTGGATTCCACAGGGCAACATCTCTCCTCGGCCCTTAGTACATTCCTGCTTAATAATGGTAATAGCTGGACAAGCAGTGGTTTTTCTTACTGGATAAAATTTTGGTAGCTTTCGACAGAAAACTCTTCTGTTTAAGGAGCAGCTCTTAAACCACATGAGCAAAGAGAAGGATCGGTATGCTGAGCCCTGGATCTGGCCCATGGTCATGGATAATGGGAATTGTAGTCCCATCTGGAGGACCACAGGTTCTCTACCCCTGTCCTAGATGAATCAAAATAAGGTATTCTTTCTTTCCCAGCAGGTTACTGAAAACACCGTTTGCCAAATAACTCAAGTAACACTATTTAACCCAATAATGAAAGTACAGCATGAGAAATTCTCCTGCCATTGAATCATTCTGTTTAAAGCTGATAAAATATAGCATTTTATCAACAACGGCAAGAAATGCATGCTCCATTGAGGGTGGGGTGAGGTGGAGCGGAGGGGGAATAACAAAATGTAAATAGTTTTTATGAAGAAGTTTTATTTTTAAAAAAGAGATAGAATAAGCCAAGTCTCCTGGGGTGTTCTCTTCTATACACTGGTTTGCAAAATAATTTTCTATTGCACGATTGAGTAAACTGGAGCATTAAGGGGGGGAAGAGGGAAATAATTATAATTTTCCTACATACTAATAGCAAATTCAGTCTTGTGAGTGTGGACACTTAGGAAACCAAAGCACCACTATCCACATACAAGAGGGAGGTATCAGCAGGCTTGGAAGAACTCCAGAGTTTGCAGAAATGATTGCCCAAATAGTTTTTGCGGGGGGAGGGAGTTTTCTAGCTGGGGAGACTCCTGAGAACCAGACTGATAGGCCTGAAGGACCAGATTTGACCCAGGTTCCCCATCACTGCTGTAGTACGACCAAGAAACAGAATTATGGAATGTGATCCTAAAAGGAGGGGGGGCTTCCGGTGAAAAGAGGGGTGGGGCACCCGTCAGTGTTTAGCTTTGCAAAAGTTCCATCTTATATTCTTATGGGGGCCACATGGACAGGAACTAGTTTGGTGGTCAATATTTGGGGGCCCCAAGTGACGAGAGCAGGTTCAGATTCTACTGCAGTAGTCACTCCAAAAGGGAACCTTTACTAGATCCTATACAAATGAATGGATACCCTTTACAGGTCCAGTAAGAAATGCTGACTTTGGGGAGACTGTTGCCATGATGTCAAAAGCTTCCTTAACACAGTCCCCTGCTGACAGATATCCTGCATGCGCTCTCCTCCACATCCCATGGTCATGGCAGGCCATTCATAAATACCAGTGCAAGAGCATAGCAAGTTTAAACATTAGTAAGTTCTCCTCTTCATACTACCAAAAAACACACACCCTAAAATGTGTAATAATTGTTTCTCTACTTTATTTTGCATGGAGAATGGTAGGTTACCAATACAGTTCATATTGGGAGTCCCATACAAAAGAATCCGTACCTCAGTTATTGGGAAATATTGATCATCCACCTGTGAAGTTTGTCTCCTGTGCTGCTTGGTGTCAGTGATGTCCTGTATAGATAAGGATTATTTGGGCTTTTGGTAAACTCAGCAGTTCAGACATTTCACCTCATGTTGTTAGAACAGATGAAGTTAGCAATTGCTCAATATCACATCCTAATACAGTGGTACCTCAGGTTACAGATGCTTCAGATTACAGACGCTTCAGGTTACAGACTCCACTAACCCGGAAATAGTACCTCAGGTTAAGAACTTTACTTCAGGATGAGAACAGAAATCGTGCAGCGGCAACGGGAGGCCCCATTAGCTAAAATGTTACCTCAGGTTAAGAACAGTTTCAGGTTAAGAACGGACCTCCAGAATGAATTAAGTTCTTAACCTGAGGTACCACTGTACCCTGCTTGCTGAAATAGTCTATTCAGAGGGGGACACATATGACAAACCCCCTCACAAACCTCAGCATGATGAAAGAAGGTGTGGAGGTGGCTATGGAATTGCCACACTCCCCTGATGTCCCCATGTTCAAGCTACATCAGAAGGGGTTATGTTGATGTACCGATGTACATGTCTAAAGCTCTTCCCAAGTTGAGGAAGAATCCTGACTGGCAATAGGGGAGGAGGTCCTCCTTGTATGGTATTCATACATTGGTACGTGAGCAGAACTCCTTCTGAAGTAGCTTGAGTTTGCAGATATCAAGTGGGAATATATTTTTTTATTTATTGAATTGATATCCCACCTTCCTCCCAGAAGGAGCCCAGAGTGGCAAACAGAGGCACAATTTAAAAGCAAAGCAGAAATGTTCTGAAACAGTTAATGCATTATTATTAATAATAATAATAAAATCTAAAAGCAGCTACAGTTTAAAACATTCTAAAAGCATTTAAAAATATTCCTCCATCCAATGATCTTGGGGTTGCCAAGAACAGTAGTGTTCCTCAGCCACCAGATACCTGGGATTCCCCCTGAAAGTTAATAACGATGGAGACAAGAACACTACACAACACCTCACTGTGCAGAGTTGTACAGTGGGGTTGGCTCACACATTGAAAGACTGTGTGGAGAAGATTGTGTGAACTTTGGTGTTTAAACATGAGGCTCAAATGTGCATTGAATCTCTCTTGCATATTTTGTACATGTGTGAAGGGTAATGCAGACTAGATTGCGGAACAAAGAATGAATGTAACCATTGCTGGTTGTAAATACTCCCATTACATACTGAGAACAATTTGCACGTGCAGAAGAAGCAGAATTTCAGAACGGCAGTGACTTCTCATGTAACAGACACTTGAACACCCCAGTGATATGGGTCCTCCAGAAGTCTTCAGCATACAGTCTGACTAAAAGTTTCCCCTTTGGATATTACATTGTAGAATCAGACATCTCGCCATTCAGATGCTTCTGAATGCCACTTTTCTGAAATCCCTTGATCCTTATAAACATCCTTGGCATTGAGGAGAGACAGTCTTAAGTCTGCCTAATCTACCAAAGATGTGACTTATCTTTGTGCCAGAGGATCTCAGGGGCTAGATCCCCATCTCCTGCGTTGGACTCCCAAAGCCACAGCACATAGATGGAAAACTTTTTTCCCAATTTGAATACCACATTGCCTTTTGGGGGGATGCATGCCAGTAGGTGGAGCAACCGGTGTGCCTCTTAAAGGTAAAGGTAAAGGGACCCCTGACCATTAGGTCCAGTCGTGACCGACTCATCTTGCTTTATTGGCCGAGGGAGCCGGCGTACAGCTTCCAGATCATGTGGCCAGCATGACTAAGCCGCTTCTGGCGAACCAGAGCAGTGCACGGAAACGCTGTTTACCTTCCCACCAGAGTGGTACCTATTTATCTACTTGCACTTTGACGTGCTTTTGAACTGCTAGGTTGGCAGGAGCGGGGACCGAGCAACAGGAGCTCACCCCGTCGCGGGGATTCGAACCGCCAACCTTCTGATCGGCAGGTCCTAGGCTCTGTGGTTTAACCCACAGCGCCACTTGCGACCCTCTTAATCTTTGTACAGTAGGCTATATTCCAGCCATGCAAAAGCCAGAGGTTTCTACATACAATTCATCCATGCAAGCAAGAGGCATAATTGCAATTCAAGGACACATTCCAGCTGGGCCAAAACACTCAAGGATGTCACAGAGCAGGACCATTAAAGAGTGGGGCCTGGGGAGGGGGCACTGCCTTAGAGGAGCTGAGAGACCTGGAGAGCGACATTTGGCCCCCAAGCTTGAAGTTCCCCACCCCAACCATCGCTGTTATTTCTACTGTTACTCCTTTCTTCCCTTTCACCATATGGCAATATATTCACTTCAGCAGACAAGCTAGTCTGGAAGAGATGAGTTAAGCAACTGGCCAGAGTTGGAAAGAGCAGAGAACAAATTCATAAAAGCCAACAGTTTGATCAGAAACAGGCTATCTTATTGCAAGTTTTCACAACGCCGCAGGCACTGGTGGGTTTCCGCAGCAGTGGCTGTTAACGATCCTCTTCCATCAGAGACAAATGGAAAGCATTTAGCCTATGACGCATGGTCATGCAATGATATGGAAGTGTATTTAGTTGCTGGAATAGGTACAACAGCTAACTAATAGTACACTGCCAAGCCATCACACACAAACACTCAGAGAGAGGTCAAACGGAATCAAATGGATATGCCAGGGTGAGAGATGCTACACCAAACGACATCTCTTGTTAAAATAAACAGCTGTTCAGAAATAGTGCACGCTTTTAGACCAGACTTTGTAAACCTGGTGCCTTCCAGCTGTTTCAGGCTGCAACTCCCATCACCCCTAGCCAGCACAGAGGCTGGAGCTGATGGAAGTTGTAGTTTGAAACAGCTTAGAGGGCACCAGGTTGGCAATGGCTGCTTACAAGATCCTTTTTATGGCTGCCCAGTGCAGATGTAAAACAAAATGGGATAATGAAAGGAATATTGTAGGGGGCATCAATATTAGGTGTCCAGTGCCCTGATTATGTGGAAATTGATTTACTTTTAATGCAGCCATTGATATTGGGTAAGTTACATTCATTAAGATTAGATATATCCTAGTTCCCAGAACCTCCCAAGCACTTCAAGGTGACCAGACCCATCCATAAAAATCACTTTATTCCTTTATTTTACTGTCACTCTGAACAACCACGCCTGAAGAAGATTGTTGTGACGTTCAGAACTCTGCAAAGCAGCTAACAAGCGTGCTCAAATAATGCCAGAACATTTTCGAAGATCTTACTATACAAACCCCTGCAGTTGTCCGATGATCACAATATGTGCCGTAGGCTGGCAGCTGAATGTCAGCTGGTGCCTTTCAGATATTCATCCAGCTAACAATACACTGCCATTCCACCACACACACAGAGAGACAGCTTCACAGCAGGGTCACTCCGACAGCAGGGAAGCTGGGCAGAGGTGCAACGGGCACCCTCGTTGTATAGCTTTCTTCATATGCAGGCGACACACCTCTTTGCCCCAGCCTTTCAACTATATACGTCTGTGTATGTATATAGATAGATTAGAACCCACCGTTTTCTTCTGAATCATTTTAACTGGTTTTACTACCTTTATATCGTTGCTACCAGCCTTAGGACCCTATGATAAAGAGTGGGCAAGACATCCAAAATATAAAAATAAAAAGCCACCCTGTTGTCAAGGTGGTTAAAGAATGGTTTAGTGATTCTGACTGCAGAGCCAAGGCAATAAATCTGGAATTTTAAAGCACCTCTTTTAAAGCTGGGCATCCCAGTAGTGTTCGCAAGGGGGCGCACTCCCATTACATTTGCGGTGTTTGGGAATGCAACAGTATGGAGTGCAACCAGCAGCTGTAAAACAACAGGTATCCAAAACAGCCAGCTAGTACTGCACTGCCAAAGCGGTACATTCCTGTGTTCACGTTCAGCGTCTGCTCCTTCTCACTTACAACGCAGAATTGCTTCTACCCAGTGCTTTTTTTCCCTAAAAGAATGTGTAGGGGTTCTCTCATTTTGACTCAAGAAAATCACCACTTTATAGTTCAAATCGGGGAAAATAAATATAGTAAATGGACAAAAGTACCAAGATTCACAAAATGTTTAGGGGTGTGCGTACCCCTGCGTCCCCCCAGAAAAAAGCACTGCTTCTACCACCAAACATTCCCAACAGTAAATAGCCACAACCAACATTTATACACTGTTAACACATTCATCTGTTTTGGCTCCTAGAACATCCATGTAAGCTTATACTGGAGGAAAGAACTACTACACAATGCCTATCACTTCCCATACTCTCTTCCGGAGGACACAAAAGTGTTGCAGACAATCAAAAGCTTGCAGAGTCAGTTCTGCAGTTTTATAAACACTCACCTTAGCCAGAATCTGCAAACTTAGGTTTCTGGTCTGTTGGAGGTTTGTCCCCAGAGTTCTCATTATTTTCTCCTAGAAAGCAAACGTACAGAGATGTCACAATAACGCAGTTCAACCTTTAGGTATCAGGTCTGAACCATGAAGACGTCAGTTCACATTCTTAGTGACTTGTAACAAACCATATGCTGCGTTTGCCCAGGCCTAGTGACCTTTCACATACACCCTCCCCTCCATCTCATGGTGAAGGGGACAGCATTTCTGTATAGGGTTTTGTAAAAAAACAAAACAAAACTACCCATCCTAACTAATCTGGAAGCACGTCTTGATTGGGAAAGAGAATGAACTGTGTGGCTGTGTAGCCTTCCATAACTTGCAATTTATTGTATTAGAATTAGACGGTCCTTATTTTTAAGGAACGCCACATACACCCTAACAGACCCATCATCATCATCATCATCATCATTATCATTAGAGGCACCGACCTTTATTTTCCCCAGTCTTGGCCTCCAAAGGTTTTCTAACACGGTGATCTAATGTGTGATTGCTCAGAAGTCAGTCCCACTATAGTTTTTCCCTAACATCATGAGCCAATGTGGGTGTATTCAGAAATGAGTCCCACCATATTAAACAAGAGATTTCTCCCAGGTCTTATGTGCATAAGATTGCACCCTTAACAGTTGAAGTTTTAATTAAGGCTGAAATCCTAACTTCATGGGGGGGGGGAGCTCCACTGAATTCAAATAAGACTTACTTCTGAGAAGACACGGGTAGGATTGCAAAGCTGGCCAGAGCTTAATGCACTGAGCACTCAGATCACTCTACTGAGTGTTGAAATTAAAATTTTGCAGGATATAAATGTAAAAAAAAGTAAAGAAAAGATAGCAACAAAAAAAGTGATGGGGGGGGGGGCGGAGAGAGACTGAAGGACGTAGATTTACCCACAACACACTTTCATCCGTCTTGACCTTCCGGGCTGCGAATCTTTCTAACTTCCACTCCATCTCTGAAGAGGGGCTTGCTGGCTTCTTACTTGCTGGAGCTGAACAATCGCTTCTCTTTCCTGATCCGCCCCCACTAGATGGAATCCTCCCCCCCCCCCCCCCAGGCTAGAGGAATGAATGTTTCCAAACAACTAGAGGAGATTCTGATCTTGCCTGCTGCTTCTCAAGAGGCTCTCCTGAGGTTGCCTTATTCTCCCCCTCCTCCAGTCTATGCCCACCTGCTGCTTGTCTCCGCAGAGAACCCCCTTGCTGCGTTACCCTATTCCCAGTCTCCACTGAGGTCTCTCCTCGGTTGGAACCATTTAAAGAGACAGAACAAGCGGCAAGGAGAGCGGGAATCCCTTGCCCCGACTCCTGATTGGCTGAACCGGTGTTCTGACGCAAGGAGGTTCCCTTCGTTGGAACGCGGCGGCGCGCAACGTTCGCACAAACGGCGCGGCCCCCGCCTCCTCCACTTTCCCTTTCAGTCTTTTCTTCCGATCCCGGGCAAAACCCCGCTTCTGCTGCACGAAGCGGAAACTCCTCCATTGTTTGCCGCGGGGCAGCGCGGGTAGAGCAGGTAACAGCAGCGCCAAAGAGCGCGGCGGCGGGCAAAGAAGCGCGGAAGGGCCTGGCTCGCCCCCTTCCCCAACCGATCTCCTGGGAGAAGATCCTTTCCAGGCTGTAGTCCCCGGGAGGTGGCTGGTGTAACTTGAGACGCGATCCTAATAAGCCCCCACCGCGGCTGATGGGAGGGGGGAGGCGTTGTCTGGAAAGGGCAGCAAATTATTAGTACTCCCCCCCCCCCAAGATTTTTAGTGAACGTGATAATAAACCAGTGGCTTGGCGTGGGGGGTGCAGGGGGGGCCGGGCGCACCGGGCGCAACATCTGGGGGTTAGGGTTAGGGGGCGCAAATCCACGGGTTAGGGGGCGCAAATTACTTGCCTTGCCCCGGGTGCTGCCAACCCACGCTACGCCACTGTAAACATACCAGGACTGAACTTAAAAACATGAACACACAACCGGAACACCAAAGAGAGACACAGGCTGAGTTGTGCAAGGGACAGCACTGAGACTTTGGGCCTCTCTAGTCTGGTGTTTTATTGTGGGTGTAGCCTGCAATGTGTTCTTAAAGCAGAAATGGTGCATTAAATCTTTTATTTTATTGCATTTCTATACCACATTTTCCTACCAAGGAGCTCAAGGGGGTTCCATCGTTTTCCTCCTTCCCATGTTGTCCTCGCAACAACCCTGTGAGGTAGGGCAGGCTGAGAGACTGTTACTGCCCCAAGGTCACCCAATGAGCTTTGTGGCTGAGTGGGGATTTGAACTCAGGTCTCCCAGATCCTAGTCCGACATTGTAACCACTGGTGGTGACACAGCCATAGCGGGGGTGGGGGCAGCAGCTGGGTGTTTTGCCCCTGGTAAAGCCTTGCAGCGGTTCTCAACCTGTGGGTCCCTAGATGTTGTTGGACTACAACTCCCATCATCCCTGAGCTCTGGCCTTGCTAGCTAGGGGTGATGGGAGTTGTAGTTCAACAACATCTGGGGACCCACAGGTTGAGAAAGGCTGCTCCAGAGGGACACCATTGAAATTCCCAGCCTGAATGTGTGTGTGTGTACATGCAAATGTGCATGAGGGGTGCCAAAGTGGGTCTGTGACCTGGGTGAAATCAAGCCCAGTTTTGTCTCATTGATTTGTTCTGTGTTTGCTCTCTGGAGAAACAAAGTGTGTTTGCTCTCTGGAGAAACAAAAATCTGTATAGGATTTCAGCAGGAAGTTACGGAATATACACTGATTGGAAATGAAGCAGAGTGACCTCCCCAGGCACAAGCAGTATTGAAAGTGTGATTGCATGTAACTCCCCCGATTGCCTCATGAGCCCAAATAATCATGATTGTGCAATAAATTGTGGGAGGGGCCTTAGAGGGGCCCGAAGGAAGAGGAAGGTGACAGGCAGTGCCAGCTCCTGGACTGGTTGTAAGAAAGCAGGCAGGTGGGGGGCTAGATGGGGGGAGACTGAGGTTGGTGGTGCAGTGTTCAATTAGCATTCACAAGGCTGGTTTCAGATTTAAAAAATTAGCAGGAGGACTGTGTGAATCAAGGGGACGACTGCAATCCCCCCAAGGGTGAGCTCCATATCAAACATTTAAAAATTTCCCATGTAGAAACCAGAAGTTGTACTCTAGTGGAATGTATGAAAAGGGGTATAAAGTAAAGCTGTGCAATAAAACCATGACAACAGAAACAGTATAATGAAAACGGTTGGAAGTTTTATGCAGAAATTTTTCTTTGATAGACATGATTTTGTATAAATTTTTGGTTCTTTTTCTTTTTTGTCTTTTTAAATGTTTTTCTTTTATGTCTTGATATTTTCTCTTTTTTTGTATTTAACTTTTCTATACTTACCTTCGTTTTACGTTTGTATTTTAAACTTACTTAAAAAAAGAAAAAGAAACTAGAAGTTGTTCCTGATCCCTAGTTCTCTATGTGCAGGGGGTCTATACTCTGTATGCAGGAGCATTCAGTATTGTAAGAATCCACCCACTGTAGTCTGAGGTGGTATAATCCAAACATAAGGTACCCACCTCAATGAAAACTAGGCCCTTAGCCCACAGTCACATACGGGAAGAGAATTGCACTTGACTCCTCCCTTTTATTTTCAAGAATCATAAAAGTTCATGATGATGTATATGCTGTTCTCATGGGGCTCCTCCTGGCTGCTCTCCCAATCCAAATGGACTGATTGTATTTGCACCTGCTTAGCATCAGATGCTTCTACTGGGCCCTAAGAGTAAAAATGCCCCAAACAAGCTGGGAGACTGGGTCTACCCCAGGGTAGTGTGTACTGTAATGAGTGTACAAAGGTAGAATTTACGTTTGTTGCTCTAGCCACCTTTGCCTCTCTCCTTGCCCATTTCCGGAAGGGACTGTGGCCCTCAATACCTAGTCTAAACATATAGGGTGTGCACCGGATCCCAGTGCTACTTTCAGCTAAAAGCTGGAAAAAGGAACCCTGATGGCCCCTTCAGTCAAAGGCTGCTTGTTTCCAAACTGATGGGGAAATGTCAGTGGGTCTCATGGGGTTATCAGCAAACATCTTCCCAGAAACAATTTGTTTTTAACCCAAGACTCTGTGGTTTGCATTAATATACGTGTGTGTGTGTGTACACACACACACACACACACACAGGCACGTAACTCACCCCAAGCCCTAGGAATATGGTAGGGAACAAGGACAGGGAAATTGACAAGGCACACCTGTAAACTCCTTATGTGCTTATTATTTCAAATGTGGAAGGTTACCTTGATCACACTAGGGACCCTTCAGGTGCCACGGATTAGTCCATGATGAGTGACTCACCCTTTCTGACAAATAATGCTATAAAGACAATAATGGAAATGTCAGGATTCTTGCACTATGATGAAATATGCATTGCTTTGTCCTTTGTTTATTATGTGGGTAGTGTACAGTTGATTATGTCCTTAGGTTCTCGTTTCCGCGTTTTAAGTGCTTGACTTTTTGTAAGTGTTGTGGGACAACGAACTATAGGAATCTTAACCGGTTTTTGGAACAAAGTAGTGACAGTTTGAGGTTTGGGGGAACAGGGGAGTGTGGTTTTACACAGTGGCAGCTAAGAGACTGTACACAATAGAACTGGCCCTTGCTAACAGAGAACCACAGGGGTGGCTGCTCTTTACAATGTTATCCCTTTTTTTGCCAGGTGTGTCCAGGTGTGTAAAGAGTGACCTGAGGGCAAGCTGTGGCTGCTGCACATGCTCCTTTTCTGCCTTTGCCAACTCCATTTGCCCTTTCTTTTCCCAAGTGATAAGAAGAAAAGCTCTGACTGGATAGCAACTATTACCGGTACATTTTACTCACCAGAAACGTAGAGGGAATTCAGGGCAGAAGAAAGAAAGCCCTTCTTCATACAGCACATAGCTAAACCATGGAATTGGCTACCACAGAATGTAATGAAGGACACAGCAGCATTCTATGAACTACAGTACCCAGGATGCTATATTGCAGGGGATGCAGCCTAGATTACCTCCAGTATAGTTTATGGCTGGTCCAGGAGAGCAAAACCACAAACCTGGGTTCAGATGACACACTAAGTGACTAAGCCAAACCATGGTTCGGTTCAGCACAGCTCAGCTCAGCACAGCAGCAGAACGACTGGGGAACAGCAAAGCAGCCATGATCTCATCTCCCAAGAGCTCACATGTTCACACTGAACCGTGGGTTGGTTTTACAGGACATGCAAACCAAGTCAACAGAGAAGCTCCTTCAAGGCCTTTCTGCCCACCCCAGTTTTCTGGGTCAGAGGTATGATGACCAAACATGTTAGGCACAAGCACATGTATGCAGTCTCTGACAGCTGTTTCTTATTGTGATTAAGGAGGCTGTAATTTGGGGTGGGTAAGGGGGTGTTTAACCCTTTTTCAACCCAATGCTTTTCCATTGTAGTTCCCCCTTCAACAGCCTGCCCTCCCCACAAGACTCAGGGCAGGTGTTTGAAAAAGTTAACTTTTATTTGGAACCCTGCAGTTTCTCTGCTCCACTCCTGAAACCAATTTTCACTATGAGAAACAGCTGTCTAGATTTTTCTTTACAGTATCTAATATGTAGTTTGGCATTGAGGCTGTGTACACATTACTAGTTTAAAACCTTGACAACATCATTCTTTTTCTCAGTTCAGATCAAAGCTGGTTTGGGGGGAAACACATCAAAAACCAGTATTTCATAAGAAACTGCAAGATACATACAATTGTGGCTAACATCATGTGCACACCGCTTTCCCAGCCAGCAGTGGGAGTCCACTGGGTGCTGTGTAAACAGGAGTGTGCATACCACCTGAGTCTCTAAGATATAACAGGAATTTTTGTCGTCTGGCTACAAACAACATGATTCTGGAACTATGTGTGTAACTCTGCTTGGCACTAGGTGGTGCTGATTCTTTGTGTTTGACAAGAGCACTAAATGAAAGGGAATTTGGTGTGAGACTCGTTCCCTCCCCAATCCAGCAAATTACAATATAGAAATTGTAACACAGAGAAACACACCATTGCCATCCCTTAAAATGTATGCTGTGGATCTTTCCATGCTGGTTGCTGCTCTGTGGCCAGCACAGAAAAGCAGCCTACTAGCCTCTTGAGACGTTAGTAAAAAAGCAAACTTAGGTTAGTCGCTTTTGTGTGCTTCTTTAAAGGGAGCCTCTTGGGCTTGCTGATTGGAAGGTCAGTTGCTTGAATCCCCATGACGGGGTGAGCTCCCGTTGCTCTGTCCCTGCTCCTGCCAACCTAGCAGTTCGAAAGCATGCCAGTGCAAGTAGATAAATAGGTACCACTGTGGCGGGAAGGTAAAAGGCATTTCTGTGCACTTTGGCACTTGTCACGGTCCTCCATGCATCAGAAGCGGTTTAGTCATGCTGGTCACATGACCCGGAAAACTGTCTGTGGACCAACACTGGCTCCCTTAGCCTGAAAGCGAGATGAGCACTGCAACCCCATAGTTGCCTTTGACTGGACTTAACCATCCAGGGGTCCTTTACCTTTACCTATATCTGTCTATCTATCTATTTATCTAGAGATGTCCAACCTTACCACCAAAAATGTTTATCCTGTACAAGCCCAAAACCCATAAACTACCTGTATGGTTTCTCCCTGAACTGACCCAGCAGCAAACCAGCAAGATATGCTGGAGGTTGTCTGCACAGAGTTCCCTGATCACATCAGCACAGTTTTTCCCATGGAAGTAACTGATGAGTTTACAGCTTACGTGGCCAGCTGCCCAGATATGTGCTGAGCCTGGAACTCTTCCCCCCCCCCCCACTATATTGTGCTATTTTAAGAAACATCTTAAGTACCTATGTTACATTAAGTAGGTGCAAACAGATGTGGGAAAGGGACACTGCTTCACCAGATAACTTATCTGGAGAAGGAATGGTAAATGAACAGACCACTGTTACAAATGCTTTGGTTTCTACCCATGGCAAATAACAGCAACAGCAATAATAATAATAATAAATTGCAGGTGTTCAGCTTCTAGTCCATGCTAGCATTGGCCAAATCTTTACCACATTTGCATCCTGCCATTCCTTCACAGAGCTCAGGACTGCATGTATCTGCTGCCTTGCAGGATATCTTCAAGAGAAGAAAGGGCTAAGGAGTAAACGCTACACAAATCCAGAGTGGAGTCCGTAAGACGGTTGGATGGCACCTTGTACGCCTCCTTCTGGCAACTCCGGCAGCCAAGCTGCTACCAGATGTATTGCTCTGCTTTCCTTTGGACCACATCAGCAAAGTCTTGACATCTGGGCAGCCCAGGCCTCCATGAACACTGCCCAGGCCTATGCCCCGGAGAGGTCATTCTGCTGCTGGTGCAGCAGCAAAAACAACAACACGGGAGGCATCAATTTCAAGTTACCAGTCTCTGCAACCACATCAGACGCTGTGATTCTCCAGCAGTTTGACTTCACCACCCCCACCCAGGCGTGCTCCATTTTCTCTCGAGGCAGATGGATGCTAACTACTAGCCTAAAGGAAACAAGCAAATGGGAGTATCTGCAAAGGGTCTGGAAACTAAAACCATATGAGGAGCACTTGAAGGAGCTGGGTATGTTTAGCCTGGAAAAGAGGAGACTGAGGATATATGATAGCCATCTTCAAATATCTTAAGGGCCGTCACATGGAAGAGGGAGCATGCTTGTTTTCTCCTGCTCTGGAGGGTAGGACTTGAACCAGTGGCTTCAAGTTAGAAGGATATTCCAACTAAATGTTCATAAAATCTTTCTAACAATAAGAGCTGTTCGGCAGTGGAACAGACTGCCACAAGAGGTTGTGGACTGTCCTTCCTTGGAGGTTTTTAAACAGAGGTTGGATTGCCATCTGTCATGGATGCTTCAGCTGAGATTCCTGCATTGCAGGGGGTTAGACTAGATGACCCTTAGGGTCCCTTCCTACTCTAAGATTCTATGAAAAGAGAGGCAGGAATGACTTCTGTGGTCATCTAGCCAATTGTATTTTTTTAATCCTTAATTCTGGGTGTTGTGAATAGCAGTGATGCGTACACATTGTTCCCCAAAGGAGCTTTTTAGCATTATTGAAGGAATACTTAACGCAGAACATCAAACTTTCTGTTCCTTATACTTGAATGTCCTTTGTTTCACATGCCAATGGGAGTGTGTTGTTCTTCAGCAAGTCTGTCAATATGCAAACAGAAACTTTGACTGCAGTTAACAAATTTTGTGCTTTTATGACAAGCTTGCCTCATTTCTTTTTAGAGCGTTCCAAGTTTCGACTTCTTATGGATTTGCTTTTTTCCCCTGCATTGCATTATTGAATTGTCATAGTGGTGCTGTTCTGATTTTATTCTACTGTAACAGGCTTTTGGTTTTTCGCTCATTTAATTTATATATATCGTTAGCATTTATAAATCACATTTCTGCAAATGCACACAAGTTATCATTCAATGAAATTTATGCACACAATCCATAACCACCCATGGGAGCAGCTCTGCGAAAGCCAATTTGAACTCTCTATCCCCAATCCATTCTTTTTTACCCCAAAACTACTATTCATCATGAAACTCAATTCCATGCACTATTTTCAATAAACAAAATCTGGAATTTACCTCTCAGAATAGGGTGGGTGCTTTTTTGCATTGTCCAAAAGAGAGGATAATAGAATCCTATAATGTTAGAAGGATCCTTGGAGGTAATCTAGTATTTTAGTAATACTGTAGCTGAACCAATGTAGGGTCTATTGTGTTGACCAGAAAGACCAAAATTCAAATCCTCATTTAGCCATGAAGCTTAGTGGTTGGATCTTGGACTAATCACTATTTCTCACCCTAACATACCTCACAAGGTGGTTGTGGAAATAAAATAGGAAAATATGATATACATTCTCCTAAACAATGTAAACCATTTTCTAATACCAGGGGAGCCCCTACAAAGGCTTGAATTCCTGCTTGTAGTTCAGATTCTGTTTTCATTATTCCTCTGAATTTCTTCACTGGCCAGTTATGAATGGCCACCTGCAGATCATCTGGGGGACTTCTGTTTAGGTGATGAGCCAAGATCATTTCCTTGGAAGATAGCAACTGAGTTATCAGCATATTCATCCACATCAGTAGCCTTGGAAAACGACTCCTCCAGGTCCATCTCCTGAGCATTCATAATGGTGCAAAAGTAGGTCTCTGACTTCAAGTTCTAATATTGATATATGCCATTTAATTGTTTAGCTACTGAATCTAATAGGGACTTAAGGAGCTCAGACCTATTGCTGTCCTTTGTGCAGAATCCAGCTGGCCAACAATTAAGGCAAGAGCAGACTGTGCTCAGTTAAAAGTATATTTAAAAAAATGTTTCTATGCCTATTGGATCTTTTCCTGCTCTGTGCTATAATAGTATATATAATTGGGAGATAACCAACTTTCCAAAGCAGCTTGTCAAGATGTTTTAGATTATTACTATTTTCCAGAACTGAGTTCTGCTTTGACCTTGAATAAGTGTTGACTAAGGGATTGGCTCTCCTGGATAGAATCCAGAAAGGATCTGCAACTAATTAGAAACACCAGATTTTCCCCTTGGTATCCACTCTTCAGAACAGAGCATTTTAGAGCTAGTTATCTGACCAAACTCTCACCAGCTTCCTTAAGAAATGCTTTCATTGAGCTGCATTTCCAAGTGATGTTCATTGCAGTCTTGGATGGCCTCTAAAACCAGGTACTGTATGCAAACAGGTTTTGTACTTGTGGTCAACCTCAAGTGGAAGACATCACCCATTATCTGTTAGCTTGCCCCTTCGATAGAGACCCAAGAGATTGCTTTCTGAAACCTTTGTTCACACAAGCAAGCAGGTCACCTCAGCAGAAATGGTCCCGTTTCTTTTAAGTGACAATTATAGCTTTGTAGCACACAGAGTGCAATGGCTGCAAAAAAAAGGAGGAAGAAGGAGTTAGATAAAATCGCTATAAATTGTTGTGGTGTTTCCAAGGTTTAAATTGAAATCAAGTTGGATTTGAGCTTGTTGTGACTCTGGCAAGCTCTGTCTTGTATCATGGATGCTGGTTCATTATTATGGATGTAATCTCTATAGTTTTATTGGTACTGTTGCTGTGGGTTTGTCATTGCCTTTGGATAGAACAATAAAGTTATATTGATTGACTCTCCTTAAAAACTCAGATCTGAGGTCAGATACAGACATGACAGACAAACCAACCAACCAACAAACAAACAAACAAGTGTATGAATAAGTGAGGATGCCCAAATCACAACTAAGCTTGGATCCTTTTTAGCATGCAAACAGGACCCCAAATAGGTGTTCAGTTCAGTAGTTTGCATACAATAGCCTGAGCACTTACAATAGATTTATCAACTTACAACTTTCCACTCTGCCCATAACATTATGAATATGCATGTTTTATCACACTGTATTTTAATTGCATTTTATGCTTGTCAGCCACCCAGAGAACAATGCTATTTGGTAGACTTATATAAATAAACAACAATAGTGCCCCAGAGTGAATGATCTGGACAAATGTTTTGGAAGAATGGCAGGTGGTTTTCCAATACATCCTGCCAGTGTATAAGGTTTGTAGAGAATGGACTTGGTTTTGTGTTCCCAGTTACCAATGAAGCAGACCCCCCCCCCCCCCGGTATTTCTCTTTGCATTAAAGAAATACTTGTTAATAGCTGGGAATCTGACCGAATTGAAAAGTGAATTAGAAAAACACACACACACAAATAAATAAATAAATAAATAAATAAATATATAATAAATTAAGCACAAGCAAATATACCTTTCTGCCTAAGTACTTTTATTGTCTACCAAATATAGGATAAAATCAAGTTGGAGAGGGGGTGGAATGCCAGAGGGCAATGTGGTTTATTACAGATTAACAGTATTAACATTAATCTTTCACCTCTGAAGGGAGTGTTTTTTTTTACAATTGACTTTTCTTATTACTGAGTCATTCATGTGCGCCCAGGTGATTTCAAATGCAGCACAGCCCGTGGGCATTTCACGTCAATTTAAAAGCAGCCTAACAATTGAAGACAACAATACCATTGGAAAGTAATCTTTTTTTAATTGTTTGTTCAGTTTGCCAACCAAGGGAGGAGAAAGTACTAGAAGAAATACAGTTCAATGGCTCTCATGTGCACCTGATGTAGGCAAGTGGTGGAAGGGATCATTGTGAGGCTAGAAGCAACCTTCTTCCTTTCCACCCTGCAAGCCAGCTATCATGACTGAACTGTGGCAGGAATGAGGGACATGTAGCTCTCAAGATGTCATTGGACCTTGGCTCCCATCTGCCCAATTCCACATGCATTGTGCCCCGTCCGCAAGACAGCTCTACCAATTGTAAATAAAGGCATATAGTGCAAAAGCTCACTTGCAGGTTGTGGCATGCAGATCTCTTAACTTGGTTCACACTTTCTTACCTAGAAATATAAAAACGAATGCCTGCCGTGTGTTAACAGCACTTCAGGTCCAGTTTGATAGGGTACTTATCTTTTTAACGAGGGACTGCAGTGATAACGTGTTTGTTCTAAGCATGACTTTGTTTGCGCACTGTTCATACAAATTTAGGGTCAAAACTACACTAGACATTGTGGGCACCAGAACTAACTCAGCTGAATCTATATCAAGAAAGTGGGGGTTAAAAACCCCACACATACACTAAATCTTACCACTCTCCCATCCCCTACTCCCCCAACCTTATACTGTATGCAACACTAATGTCTCACATTGAATGTAACTGATCCGTAGAAAAAAGCCTACAACCTGAAAAGAGACAATGCACATACTTTTTTAACCAAAGAAAATATTTTTATTTTTATTTATTTTAAAGCAGGGGTTATTGAAAGTATAGCATAGTGGGGTAGTTTGGAACAGAAGATGAGCCTTTTGCCTGTCCACATATTTGACCTAAAACGTTTACTTCCAACTTTGAAGGTTCACGGTGCTTGGGCCCAGTGGTTTTGAGGATGAAATGAAATGGGGGAGAGTTTAGCATCGGCCTTCCAGCTGCTCAGAATCTGAAGTCATCCTTGTAAATACAATTCTGCCCCTTCCTCCTGAAACTCTGGCCTTTTGTCTCTGCTAACTATCTCTCACCTCAGAAAGGGAGCTTTCCCCATTTTATGTCTAACCAGAGAGTCTCTGCTAATGGCCTTCTTAATGGGTTAATAACTTGGCCATTATTAGGTTTGTTCCTCCTATGATCCAGGAATTATGGGGAGAATCTGGCACCCAGAAGTTTAGGGGTTCCTTGCCCTCCAAATTTCTAACAGTATGTTCTTATATCTGTCCTGGTGGCAACAGATCCGGTTTTGCAGTAATGTAATGAAGATTCTGCCCAATCATATAGGCCAGTGGTTCCCAATTAGGGGTTTGGGAACCCCTGGAGGTCCACGGAACACACCCAGGGGGTCTGTGGCCCCATCCCTTGACTCCCCCCCCCCAAACTAAATTTTTGCATGGTACTATCACAAATTTTATGGTCTGTTTTAGAGCTGTGTAATTTTTCAATATATTGGCCAAAATCAGTTTTGAAATCACAGCGCAATAACAATTTTAACCCAGCAATGCGCAGCAATATATCATTCCACATGCAAGTGAGAGCAGGGCAGCAGATTTCAAGGCACCGTCAATCTCACATGATGATCTCAGCCAATGATCTTAGCCGATAACACTGTGTTATGTACTGTGTTGGATCCTAGAACAATAGGCAAGAATGCAACAACTGATTGGCCTGCAGGAAAAGACCAATCAGGCTCCAGGAGGGAAGCAGAATCAGCCAATCAGATGGGACTCATTGTGTAAATAGTGTATATAAAAGCCTGAGGTTTGGGGGGCAATTTAATCATTGTTTTACAAGCTGCAGTAAGGAGCATGAAATCACTACAGGACTTCGAGTATATTTCACACTGCTAATCTGAGCTGCCTTTCCTCACACAGAATGGAGAACAGGGCAGCTGATTGCCCTCACTTCAAGGCATAATGGCACTATCTTCCCCTGGCACTGAGGCGTAGCAGCTTATATCAGAATATCCCAATGTTTAGCTGCTGATATATCACAATGTTGAAAACCAGATCTCGCTCAGCCCTAGTCTGTTTTTTAGTATACCTAAAATCCTTGGCTTATTAGGGTCTAACCCACATTTTGCTCAAAAAAAAAATGCTTTGCAGAAGTAACTATCATAGAGTTATCATAATTTTCAAAAGTAGGACGTCCATGGCTTGGCTTTTGAAAAATAGGGGGTCCTCAGCTATAGTCCCTCAACTGGCATATCTTCCATTTAGGATCATATGCTTAAAAGTCAACAGGCTACATCTCCTTCCCTTTTACAGAACTGCCACTTCTGCAGTATGAAGCTTGAGACAGCTACCAAAATAGCCGTCATAGGAGAGCAAACGATAAGGATTTGCAGGTGTTGCAATAAATAGCCAAGGAGGCAACACTCTGGTTCCTTGCTTTTGTCCTTTAAAGCGAACATGTTTGCATTTAAGAGCACTGGAAGGTACAACTGATACTAAACTATAAGGGTAAATACTCCATGTTAAGTGGCTCGAGGTGCTGGACATTTAGACCAAAAGTGGAGACAAAGGCTGAGTGTAAGGCAGAAAAGGAGGAGGGGTCCGCAACAGGGGGAAGGTTTCATTTGTATTTAGCTTTCACCGAAATGAAAGTTGCCCCCATGGGTCTTTGCAGTAATTTTTTCTGGGGATTGGGGAAAGTGTATACAGTAGTACCTCTGGTTACAGACGCTTCAGGTTACAGACTCTGCTAACCCAGAAATAGTACCTCACGTTAAGAACTTTGCTTCAGGATGATGAGAACAGAAATCATGCGGCAGGAGGCCCCATTAGCTAAAGTGGTACCTCAGGTTAAGAACAGTTTCAGGTTAAGAATGGACCTCCAGAATGAATTAAGTTCTTAACCCGAGGTACCACTGTACTGTAAATATGCTTTATATTTATATATTTTATTTATATTTACATACAAATGGACAAATGGACATAGCTAGCTTCTCACAAGGCAGATCTACCATTTCTGATGGATGTGGGTCTACATCTGCATTGTTTCTCTTTGGGTAGATCAGCTGCCCTTCTATAGGTCTAGCATCCCAACAACCTCTTTACGCTTACAAGCGAAACCTTCAGCTATTTCCCTGGCTGCCCTCATCTCCTCCAGTCCTTAACTAATTGCACTTTTGTAACAATCAACTACACAGCCACCCTCCCACTGCATTTCCTGGACAGAGAAAGGCCACCAAACCAAGATAACTACATTTCAGGGTTGTCATACACTACACCGCTGGGGGGGGGGGTAAAGGGTTTAACAACATTGGGTTACTTTGCAAGGCTGGCATAGCCACAACCCCGCTGCAGTGTGGGTTCAATCCTGACGGTGGAGTTTACCTGCATTGGCAGAGTAACGCTCATGGGTTACGACTTCATCTCCCATGAAATCAGAGCACCTTGGCTCATCACGCCATCATCATTATAGAAAGATGGGGTAATAGATCTGCCATCTGGTGGTTTGCATTTCTTAGTACAGAAAGTATTGCTCTCATGCGTAGAGATCTTTCCTAATCTAATTACAGTGGTGCCCCGCAAGACGAACGCCTCGCAAGACGGAAAACCCGCTAGACGAAAGGGTTTTCCGTTTTGGAGGCGCTTCGCAAAACGAATTTCCCTATGGGCTTGCTTCGCAAGACGAAAGCCCATAGGGAAATCTCCGGGGACCTCTTTTAAATGCTAGCGGTGGGGAGCAAAACCTTTTCCCCCCCTCCGGCCTTCAGAAGAGGTCCAGGAAGGCTGGCGGGGGCCGAAAGGCTTTGCTCCCCAGCGCCAGCATTTTAAAAGCAGTCCGGGATAGCAGGGAAGCGCTTCCCGCTATCCCGGACGGCTTTTGAAGGCAGGAGAGATCCACGAAGCCTGGGCGCGCTGATGTCAGCGCGCGCAGGCTTCGGGATGCCGGCAACTCTCCCCAAGCAGCGAGAACGTTCCCGCTGCTTGTGGAGAGATCCGCGAAGCCTGGACGCGCTGATGTCAGCGTGCGCAGGCTTCGGGATGCCGGCAACTCTCCCCAAGCAGCGGGAACGTTCCCGCTGCTTGTGGAGAGATCCGCGAAGCCTGGACGCGCTGATGTCAGCGCGTGCAGGCTTCGGGATGCCGGCAACTCTCCCCAAGCAGCGGGAACGTTCCCGCTGCTTGTGGAGAGATCCGCGAAGCCTGGACGCGCTGATGTCAGCGCGCGCAGGCTTCGGGATGCCGGCAACTCTCCCCAAGCAGCGGGAACATTCCCGCTGCTTGTGGAGAGATCCGCGAAGCCTGGAGGCGCTGATGTCAGAGCGCGCAGGCTTCGGCATGCCGGCAACTCTCCGCCAGCAGCGGCAGCACTGCCGCTGCTGGCGGAGAGGTCCGCGAAGCTTTTGAAGGCAGGCGGGGGGGAGCAAAGACTTTCGCCCCCGCCAGCCTTCAGAAGAGGTCCAGGACCTCTTCTGAAGGCTGGTGGGGGGCAAAAGTCTTTGTCCCCCCTGCCTGCCTTCCCAGGGGCTTTTAAATCGCCCCGGACAGCGGAGAAGTCCTCCGCTGTCCCGGGCGATTTTAGAATGCCGCCTGCCAGCATTTTAAGATCGCCCGGACAGCGGAGAAGTCCTCCACTGTCCCGGGGTTTTTTAAAATGCTGGGGGTGGGAAGAAAAGCCCTTGTCCCCCCCCCCCAGCCTTCAGAAGAGGTCGGGGGACAGACTGTCCCCGGACCTGGTCTGAAGTCGGTTTCCCTAGGAACGCATTAATTGATTTTCAATGCATTCCTATGGGAAACCGTGCATCGCAAGACGAAAAACTCGCAAGAAGAAAAAACTTGCGGAACGAATTAATTTCGTCTTGCGAGGCACCACTGTAATTCAAGAGGGTTCTGGAAGCTTCTCTGTGTGAAAGGAACAAGCAGAAGGTTCATGGTGTTTGGGTTGTTCCTTCAGAGAAGCTGAGTACAGCTGGTTTAATCTGGGTCTGTTTTCTCTTTTAGTCAAGGTCATGCAGACCATAAAAGGCCAGAAGGAGCCTGGGTTTCACTTTCTCTTTCTATCTCTTTTCTTTCTGGTGTGGTGTTCTGTATACTGTATAGTGTTAAGGTTTAGTCTTATTATAAATTATTGTAAATTTAGATTAAGTCTGCTGCAGCTGGGTTTCTTATGGACAGTGCCAATCCTGAATGTATTAGATTTGTGACCATTTATGCTCATTTGCTTTCAGTAGCAGTAAAGCTCTGCTGGATGAAATATTAATTGCCTCTGGTCTATTTTTTGGGAATTCTGCAACGTGTTTAAGTTTTTACTCTGCTAACTATTCATTGGATCAATATTGAGTAGAATTTCATGACACAACCATTTCCTAGGTTAGGTGTCAATTAAAAAATAGCAAATCGATATTTCCTCTACATGACCCAAGAACTGCTCCAACAAAGACAGCTTGATGTATATTAGTAGCAGCAGCATCAAATATATTAAAAGTTGACATTAACTACAATGATGGCTATGAATCAAAGACCCATTCAATATTTCCTCATAATATTTTTTTACTTAACTTGTGGGAATTGTTCGGAATGTAGACAAGGACCCAACAGCCAAGGGGATTTCCAAGTTGCAACTGCTCCATTGGTATGTTTGATTTCCCTGTTAATTGTACACAATGTATTCAATGTTTCATAATCTGCGTGCTTGACCCTGTGGGATAGCAGAACGTTAACGAAGCTGCGCACCAGAATACAGCTAATTGGTATTAATGAAATAGGAATAGGCATGTGTAAGGAGCTGTAATTTTAGTCACACACCTATCGTTTTTTCATTTGTTTTTAACTCTTATTTTAGATTCTGTTATAATTTTGATTGGCAGTTCTTCAAGAACAGGACTTTCACGTTAAGTGCTTTGTCTCATTTATTTTAAGAGGGGAAATCCATGGTTAAACCTGATGCCCTCCCACTGGAGTGAATTGCATTTAAGAGTGTGTTTTTAATATATATATATATATATATATAGAGAGAGAGAGAGAGAGAGAGAGAGATATGTCCTAAGTAACATTATTCCAGTCTAATGAAGAATTCTGGAAAGTGAGTGATACAATAAAAACAATATATTGCCGTACAGCACCACTGGATTTTTTTAAATTCTAAAATAATATCCTCGTGAACAGTATTCAGGCAACCCAGTGTTGCTGTTAACAGCATTTATACTCTGTTCTTCAGTCTGAAAGATTGCTAGAGGAACTTGGAAAAGAGGAAAGCTTTTTCTTCTCTCTCATTAGAACTCAGGGACATAAAATGAAACTGAATGTTGGAAGATTCAGGGCAAGCTAAAAAAAAAAAAAAAAAAAGGCCATTCATCACACACCAAACACTTAAAACCATGGAATTTGCTCCCCCAAGAATAAGTGATGGCTGAATCTAAAAGAGGGTTGGACAAATTCATGGAGGATAAGACTATCAGTGGCTACTGGCCATGACAGAGGCAGAATGCCCCTTAACACTAGTTGTAGATAGGTAGCCGTGTTGGTCTGCCATAGTCAAAATAAAAAAAATTCCTTCCAGTAGCACCTTAAAGACCAACTAAGTTAGTTCTTGGTGTGAGCTTTCGTGTGCATGTATCTGAAGAAGTGTGCATGCACACGAAAGCTCGTACCAAGAACTAACTTAGTTGGTCTTTAAGGTGCTACTGGAAGGAATTTTTTTTACCTTAACACTAGTTACTGGGAACCACAAATAGGTGGAGTTTTATCTCCCATATCATCTGGTTGGCCACTGTGAGAACACAATGCTAGGCTAGATGGGCCATTGGCCTGATCCAGCAGCCTCTTCTTATGACTTGCAGATAAAACGACAACAACACCACAGTCCCTGCCCTCAGATTCAGAACCTTAAAAAGGCAAAAGATTTCTGTTTTCCATGCTTTGAGCATGGTCTGTGTGTACCTGTTAAGTGTTGTGGGAATTTTCCTTAGTTTGTTTAGGAGGAGTGGGTATGCTGTGGTGCAGGTATTTTCAATTGTGTCCCTGTCTAGGTGTACCCATTGTTTTGTCTCATCTTCGAGTATATATGGCGTATTTGGTTGGCAATGTAATATGCTTCTATGTTGGGGATTCCCCATTCCCCCTAATGTTTCAACAAATGAAACGGATTAGTAAAAATGTTACATGGAAAAAATACGAGAGACATTACACATACTTCTGTAAAACAAAAAAATCTTTAATTAAAAAAAAGGAAAGGAAAAAGGCAAAAGATGAAAGGGAATGTTAAAATGTGCAACATGGAACCACTGTTCCCACTCGTCTTCCAGCTGACTGCAGAAAATCAGTGCCTCAGCAAACTAGCATAGAAGTGAACAAAATGAATGTCCTGGTTGTATAAACCATTCTTCCCGTGAAATGCAGGGCTGTAAATGTATTTAAACAATCGAAGCATTCCTTCAGCAGAGAGCAATTGTGGAGAAACGTTACTTATCCAAAATACATGTATTTTCTCAGTTTCAGCTATTGAGAATCCTCCTTCCTGCACACTTTGCCTACCAGCAGAAGGAATGCCAGCTTCCTTAAGGCATTGAAAAGCACGGTCTACTTCTGCTACTGAGATCCAATTCTATTATCCCTTTGTATTTTTATAGGTGTTTCTATTTCATCCAGGAAGAAAAGTAAACAGAAAAATGAAATGAACTTTTTGTTTATGAACTGCATGCATACCAGAGGTTGCAATTTAAACGTCAGTGCTTTGATTAAGCATGCAGCCATTGTTGGAACTGCATTCATTTGCATTCATAAACTTTCTGGGCTTATGTGGTAACCACGGACTTTAAGCAGTATAACAGCCCACTGTAGGTGAGTCTCAGGTACAGTAAACAATGTAATCTTGGCTGAATCTCCGTTTTAGGGCCGTAACCTGAGTTTTTTTATATTCTTTATTTAAACAGCTGTATATTGTTCAATAAATTGAAAAGAATATCTATTTATTTTTGCCAAAAGCCTTTCTAGTTGTGGGCTAAACCTTCAGTTACCGCAAAGGATTATGTTTTATATAACCACTTAGTGATTGAGACAGCCTAGGACTTCACAGTTGCCACTTTGTCACTTCTAGGTGACCTGTTTATTGAGCATTCATCCTGATTTGTTTCCAGAGAGATTAGACAATGTTGGCTGTATAATGAACATTCATTCTTATCTGTTTGCAGGGAGGTTAGATGACATTGCCTCAAAGCCAGTGCTTTCCCACACTTTCCAGTGCGTTGCCCCGTCTCTTTCTGTATAGCAAAAAGTTTGGTCACTTCGCAGAGAGGGTGGTGCCCAACCTTCTAATCAGCTGTAATTGTGCAGCCTGAATACTTGCACTGAAAATAGAAGATTGCCAAAAGTAAATTCAGCAATGATACATTGGGCTAAAGACATTGGCTACAATATACAATTGGAAGAATGGGAGAGGTTATGAAATCAAGGTATTAAATTTACTGTATGCAGCACGTTTAAAGAAAATATTATGAAAATGATGTATAGATGGTATTTAACACCAGTTAAATTGGCTAAAATATATAGAACAAAAAATGAATGTTGGAAATGTAAGGAAAAGGAGGGTACTTTTACCACATGTAAAGAGGTAAAAACTTTCTGGGAAATGATATACAATGAGTTAAAGAAAATGTTTAAAAACACTTTTGTTTAAAAAAAAACACCATAAGCTTTCCTTCTGGGTATAGTGGGTAAAGAGATACCGACACAATGCAAAAAAATTGTTATTATATGCTGCAACTGCGGCAAGAATTTTATTAGCCCAAAAATGGAAACAACAGGAATTACCAACAAAAGAAGAGTGGCAGATGAAACTCATGGACTTTGTAGAACTGGCGAAACGGAGGGGAAGAATCCGGAACCAGTGAGATCAAGTATTCCAAAAAGACTGGAACAAATTTATATTATATTTGAAAGACAATTGTAAGCAATTAACATCACTAGCAGGGTTATCTGAAGATTTGGAAAAGGAAACTATTACCTATTCAGGTTGAGTAATGTAATATTTTAAGATATGTCATAACAAGAACAGGAAAGGAAGGGAAATGCAAAAAAGAATGATGATGATGATGATGTAAAATTAAATTTTGTAAACCATTAGGCAGGAGGGAGGGAAGTCGTTAGGCTCAGTGGAGCCAAAGAGATATAATAAGAGGATATGATGTTACGTAATGTGATTATATGTAAAACTAATAAAAATGACTGTAAAAAAGGAAACAGGATTATCAGCACATAGAAAGGACAATATATATATTTATGTGAAAATTAAGTAAGCATCCTTCCTTTTATAAAATTTAGTCGGAGAGGGTGACGGACTTATGCACCCATTGAAATGAATGAATCCAAGTTAGACATGCACATTAATTTACCTGGGCCTATTCTGATTATGACAAGCCTTGGGTACCCCCTCCTTTTAAGAACAGCTGTTGTGGTTATTCTGCTTTTTAAGTTCAGAATAAGCCGAGATAAAAGTGTTCCTGGGGAATAATCATATGCTTTTTAATCTTCTGGTTTTTAAAATCTTTTTTTAAATTAAGAATTAAAATATTTTTGTGCATTTTAATTTGGTATTGTATGCTTTTAAAAAAATTAAGTTGCTTTGAGACAAAAAAAAATTTTTTAATTAAGCAACCAATACATATTTAATCATCATCGTAAGTGGTTTGAAGCCTGGAGGGGGAGGAAGTCCGAGGAGCAGCGAATGCCCTCTCTGAATGGCACCCCTCAGTCTTGAATGCAAAAGTTCATTTGATGAAAATAAAAAGACTTCTCCCACTCACTTCTATTTTCTGCTCAGTGGACTCACTTTCATCTCTGACACCACTAACCTGAAATGTCACTGATAGCTGAGAGGAGGCAACCAGCTGTTTTGGTCCTGTGACCTCTCATTCATCTTCCTTGACTTGACTTGCTAATGTGCTCAAAATATTAGCCTGCAGTTTGTATAGGGCTCCTAATAGGTGTATTTATTTTAAATGTGTAAATAATTTATTTTTCATATGCCAGTGAAGGAGCAAATTTAATTTCCCACAAATGTGCAGCACATTTATTTATGTTAGAAACTGAGGGCATTTCCAGAAGTCCCTATTTTGGGATGGCATCCAATCATCTATTCAAGATCATGAAATTCAAGTTGATGTGGAGCACTTGCACAACAAAGCCACTACTTGCCCGCCCGCCCCCAATCAAACTTTTTGCAACAAGGAAAGTGGTGGGGAAATGTAGTGGAAAGTCTAGGATAATATTTGCTTAATGCAACACCATCCAACCTATGCACAAACTTTGTGCAATTAAATAAGGCGAATGCTCAATATACAGGTCATCTGGAAGCAGCAAGAGCTTCTTCCAGAATGTGTGAATGGAACAATTCATACTAAGGGACAATCCAGTCAACATCCAGCATTTTGAAGTCCCAGTGATTTCAGTTCAGAGAGATCTAATGAAGGGGTTAACAGTTTAAGCCTATACATGCATACTCATTAAGTTTCATAGGACTTACAGTATTATCATGAAAGCATGTGAGGAACCTGCAGTCTCATTTCATGCAAGTGGAGAGATGGTCACAAAGAAAACGATAACAGAAGGCGACAGAAAAACAGAGCGAAAAGAGGGTGCCCTGCCACTTTGGGCTCCGGCCCTGACCACTCCTGGCTTCATCCCCACCCATCACTGGCCATGGTCCCACCCACCACTAACCTGTGAAAAGGTTCCTCATCCCTAAAGGTAAAAGTACCCCTGACCGTTAGGTCCAGTCACAGACGACTCTGGGGTTGCGGCACTCATCTCGCTCTTTAGGCCGAGGGAGCCGGCATTGGCCCGCATACAGCTTCTGGGTCATGTGGCCAGCATGACTAAGCCACTTCTGGCGAACCAGAACAGCACACGGAAACGCCGTTTACCTTCCCACCTGAGCGATACCTATTTATCTACTTGCACTTTGACGTGCTTTCGAACTACTAGGTGGGCAGGAGCTAGGACTGAACAACAGGAGCTCACCCCGTTGTGGGGATTCGAACCGCCAACTTTCTGATCAGCAAGCCCTAGGCTCTGTGAATTAGGACACAGCGCAACCCGCGTCCCCCTTCCTCATGCCTAATGACTGCCTAATGCTCCTGTTGAAATCAATGGAACTTGGCTAGCTTATATACCAGTTTTGGAACTGTGGTTCCTATTAACTGTATGCAAAGTTGTTCAAAGGATGTGAGGTGAGCTAGAAATCTGACACTAAACATTTTCCATTGTGAATAGGAGAAAAGAGGTCTCTTTGGGGACAATAGCATAATGGCTGGACTAGGATCTGGGAGAGCAGGGTTGAAACCCCAATGTGTACCCTTTAAGCTCCCTGGGTGACCTTGGGCCAGTTGCTGTCCCTCAACTTAACCTACCTCACAGGGTTGTTGGGAGGATAAGATGGGGAGAACCATGTACTCCACCTTGAGTTCTTGGAGAGGGTGGGAGATGTGTGATATAGCTGTAATAATAAAGAAATAAGCAATAAACTAAAATGGCCACAGTTGGCCTTGGCGCTTCAGGGCTTTCGACAGCTACCATTGTACCAAAGTTTCTAGATATAGTAATTCAGCTGGGGGGGGGGTGCAAGTAGCCAAAGTAATAGCAGTTTGAGCAGACTTGGGAAGGAAAAAGCCGGGTCAAAGACCGCCAAAGAGGTTTTAATTTAGTGACCTCCTGATTAAAGGTTAAAAAAACATTTTCTAACTTCATGACAACTAAGCCACCAGGTTAATGCTGATTATTTATTTAAATGGATCCAGCTGTGTGAATAAACTTGAGGGAAATTACAGTTTCTGATTTCCCCCCAAGATTTTGTTTAAGAGAGTGTGAAGTAAATATTGCAAATAAGTAGGCATTAGCTGACAAGAGTTTGAACAGGTGTCTGGTGCAAGGAGGGACAGCTGATGGCTGTTTTTGGTACACCTACTACAGCATTGCAGAAAACTGCTACACTTCTTGACCTCCCTGCCTTCAGCTACCTGCTAAAAACGTACTGAAAATGTAAACAGCGGCACATGACCAAGTTTAAATTGATGTGTGGAACAAATGAAGGGAGATCTTGCTTTTAACGTTATGAAGTCACCTCAAAATGGTTTGAGCCTTTTCTTCGAGGTTGGCCGAATGTGTCCTGCTTCTTCATTTTAAAAAAAGACTTCTGAGAAAATAGTGAAATAAAAGTCGGTGAGATGCCAGTGACTTGTGATCAGCTTAAGGAAAAGAGCCAAATCCAACAAAGGGTAACAGAACATTATGAAGAATGCTGCACTCAAGCCTCCTACAAAGCATTAAAGGCAATACCTAATACAAGCTAATGGTCATGTTTGTGTTTGTATATTCCCACTTTGGCTATTTCTCCATAGATTAGACTTGGAAGCAAACACAAGCCGTATAGTCTAACTGCAAAAGCAGGACCAATGTGACACCATGGGAAAGAGTGCGAGCGAAGAAAATAGCCCCAACTTATTTAAGCAAAGTGAACTGAGTGGGAGCCATTTCATACTAGGGCACAGCTATATGAGTGTTGCAGCAGTGTTTTCAGTAATAAAAATAACCATGTAAAGTGGAGATTTTACATGGTTTATAGAGGGTATTTAAGACCTTTAAGATTCGGTTGCACAGACAAAACAACTTCACCAACATGTGGGAGAGGATATAAGGCAGTTGGTTTGTGGTGGTCATGTGGAAATGAGCAACATTACAAATCAGCCTAGAATCATAGGGTTGTACAACGTTATCCAAGCCTGGGTTTATTAACACTATTTAAATAAGATCAGCTCAATTTACTTTATAAGGAACTCATCTCTTTTCTCCTGGTGGCGGCACAACTTCTTATAGAAAGGACTTGGGCACCTGCATATCACACGATATGTGACAGAATGTGTGGACTATTGCCTTATCTGAAAAACTGACAAAAAGGTTACATTTCCTGAACAACAAATCCAATGCGGACGACTTTACTGACATATGGTACCTGTTTATAAAATATTTGAATGAACACTCAGAAGACTGGCACCCACCGACTTGTGCACACAGATTTATGGCAAGATCTGACACCCTAATCTTCTGTTCCGGGGGTGGAGCTGGGGGAACTTAATGTTCTGTTTATATTTTGTTGAAAATAAAAACCTTTTATTAAAATAGAAATGGAAAACAACCTACCCTTCCCATGATTCTTTGTGGGAAGCCATGACTATTTAAAGGGGTATGATACTGCTATACATGTTTAGAGCAGATGAGGCCTAAATTAGGTGCATTAATCTCAATAGGTCTGCTCTGAATAAAACTTAGCTGAATACCACTCAGAAATATTTATCATTCCTGGTTCAAATCAAGCTGAGGAAGTATAGAGGCAGTGGGTCACCAGGCTAGTTACACTTTTCGCTCAGGTGAGCACCAGCACTTGCACAGAAATAAAAACAATGAAATCAAAAGCCATAATGGACACAAAAGCATCACTGGAATTCTAGGTGGGGGTGGGAATGCAGACTATACAGATATCAGTGTACAAAGCCTGGTTTTGTAAACTTTTGGGTATTATAAAAATTATATTCAAACATCTTAGCTCCACACAAAAAGGTATGCCTGGATTTAGTATTTTTCAATGGTAAGTTTGAAAGAATGTGGGTAGCAAAATTTTATACAGATGCCACTTAAACCAAGAGCATTTGTTCCAATAACAACAGTAATAATAATAAGTATATAGTCTGGATCCACAGAACTTATCATGACTGTTTAGAAGTCTCAATGGACTGTATTAGTAACCAAGACTGAAAAAGATCCCTCCTCTGTTTTTTCCATTAAAACCTTCAAATTTTGCTAGTCACCAGAGAACTTCTTGTATGGTGATCCTTCATAGACTTCCCTGAGGACACCCAACCCTCTTCCTGCATACCTCAAAGCAACAGCAGCACTGCAGTCTCATCCTTTCTAAATCAGAAATTGGCTTCAAACCCTACCCAATTTAGATAGGCTGCTGGGTCTACTCAAGGGACCTTTTGAAGAAAATGGAGGAGGGGGTCATGTACTTCAATGCTTCTGGTTGTGGTGTTAACTTAGAAGGAAATTGTGCATGCAGAACTTTCTCCCAACCATTACAGCATATATATATATACACACATACAGAAGATGACTTAGAGTGCATTATAAGCAGCATCTAGCAGAGCTAGGCATCAAGCAGCCTTGCAAATAAGTCTATCGATGTGGCTAGTTTACGGGGGGGGGAATATCTCTGCTTACATGCCTATATATACACACCATAGCAAGCCATTTGTGGCACAGTAGGCGTCTGAGGGAAAGGGAGGGGGCAAGAGGAAGGACCCTAGCTCTCTTCCAGTTTCTACAACCTCTGCAGCATGGTTGCTTACCTTGAAGCTATAACCACCACCACCCGGCCAAACACACACACACACACTCCTACAAGCAAGTCCCATAGAGCTCAGTGGGGCTCATTTCTGAGTAGATTAAACATGCATAGCATGATTTTCATTTTTCATTTTGACATTGGGGTTCTCTAGAGCCTGCCGATATCTCCATCTTGTGCATGGATGGTATTGTTTTGACTATATAAGTAAGGGCACTCACACCTGAACATTGAAAATAGAGGAAGATCTTTTTACATTAAATCAACTATTTTCTCTCTTGCTTAGAAATGTATTTTAGGCAAAGACAGTGAAAATCGTTAAGTCTTCCTAAGTAGCTTTGGGACACTGAAAAGGAAACAAGGTAGTGGCTGTTAAACCATCGATTTCCAACAAGTAGATGGTCAGGCGGCAGCGGGGAGAGAATTCTCATCAAAATATCATCACAGAATTGTAGAGTAGGAAGGGACCCTAAGGGTCATCTAGTCCAATCCCCTGCAATGCAGAAATCTCAGCTAAAGCATCCATGACAGATGGCCTTCCAATAAAAAAGAGTTCAGCACCTTCCAAGGGAGTCCGTTCCAAGTTCTCATCAGTCACCTCTCGTCAGGTCCTACCCTCTGGAGCCAATGGATTCAAGTTACAAGAAAGGAGATTCCAGCTAAGCTTTAGAAGAACTTTCTGACAGCAAGACAGTGGAATGGGCTCCCTTGGAAGGTGGTGGACTCTCTTTAACTGGAAGTTTTTACGCTGAGGTTGGATGGCCCATCTGTCATCAAGCAAGGATTAGTGAATATGTTACAGAAGTCTACAGGACATGGCTTCCAATTATGGAGAAGAAGAGGAGTTTGGATTTGATATCCCGCTTTATCAGTACCCTAAGGCGTCTCAAAGCGGCTAACAACCTCCTTTCCCTTCCTCCCCCACAACAAACACTCTGTGAGATGAGTGAGGCTGAGAAATTTCACAGAAGTGTGACTAGCCCAAGGTCACCCAGAAGCTGCATGTGGAGGAGCGAGGACGCGAACCTGGTTCACCAGATTACGAGTCTACTGCTCTTAACCACACCACCACACTGGCTCTCTGGAGTGCAATCATGGGCCAGGAATCCAAAACAGAAAATGTGATTAGTAACAAGAAGTTTGGCATCAGCTTACTTAAAGGTGTGTGTGTGTGTGTGTGTGTGTGTGTGTGTAGAGAGAGAGAGAGAGAGTGCTCTATGTTTGTCTACTTTAAACAGATGTCTGGGCTTCCAGCTAAATATTAGCAACTCTGGTTGACATCAGTCAGCTGTCAGCAGTAGACCCCGCCTGAAATGCCTTGGTGGAAGCAGCACTAGGCAGGAAGATGAGCAGTTCTTTGGCAGGAAGTCACTGGAAAGAGAGGCAAGTGTAGTCGGCTGATTGCATCCTTCTTTCATCACCTGGGAACCCATCTAAACTTGTGACCCCCAGTGGCTGTCCTGACCAGAAACGCATTGCCTTGGGGGAAGGCCAGCGTCCTAATGTTACAATGCTCATTGATGGCTGTCGTGAAGGACACCCCTTCCTCAAGTTCACTGCCACGGAGGTCCAGGGAACTGTGGCTGCTGCATGTCTGCAAGCCCTGGAAAGCACCATACATGTGGATTGTTTCGTTCTCTCCCCGAGGGCGTTTTGGGCTTCTCTTGTCATCAGCAGACTGCAAGGCTGCATTGCATCTGTCTGATATTTCCCGCAAAATTTCGTTCACTTCCATCTCCTCCTCCTCTTGCTCAGCAATGGTCACCTGCTTGAGGCTCCTCTTGTTGGGGCCATTGGCAAGGGAGAGGTCGGCGCTGTCTTTGCACTGTGGGATCATCAGCTTCTGCCAAGAAACAAAGATATCAAGCACTCTAAATCATTCAGTGCATGAGTGTATGCCAACCTGGAAGGGGGGGTTGGAAATCAACAAGTCTAATGTTTTTTAAACCAACAGCACCCCCTACAGAATAAACTGCTGAAAACCCTCATACTCCTGAAGGATATAGGATTGTGGATCTGACATAGTTAACCACTGGGATTTACAGCACCATAGAATGACCAGGGTTCAGCTCCTGAACCTTATTTGGTACCCTGTGGGGAGATGAATGTGCCCTTGGGCAAGTGGAGAGACGGAGGTTCCATTCTCCCCATGCAACATCAGCAGGACATCCAGATCAGCAGGGACAACTGCCAAAAAAGATGCCAAATTGAGAAAGACATTCCAGTACTTACATCCAGCACAGAGGCAAGCTGCTTCGCTTGGCTGGCCAGTTCCTTCAGTTGGATATTTCTTTCCTTCAGGGAGGCAATTTCCTCCTGCTTTTGGGTCAATGTCACTTGGAGCTGTTGGGAGATGAATAGGAGATGAAGTTCTGAAAGTCACTGGAGTACAAAGAGTGATCTGCCTTCTCCCAATCTAGTGCCCTCCAGAAGTTGGATTACAACTCCCACCATCCCTGATCATTGGCCATGCTAGCTGGGGCTAATGGGGACTGCAGTCCAAAACATCTGGAGGGCACCAGGTTAGGGAATGCTGCTGGGGAATGTTTGTGTACTGGCAAGCAGATGTCAAAAGGTTTCTTGATCAGGCCTCTGGTGGGCCACTGTTAAAGGCTAGTGGGCTGTATTCAGATCTGAACTGCCTTAGAGGAAAGTTTAAATGTATATTTTTTGTCAATATGCTCCTCTCATTCTTATACAGCACCCCACTCATTTAACTTTGCAAGTACATCTCAAAAGCCACAACTGTAGAATGTTTAGGTGATAATTTCCAACAATCTTAGCAAGTCCTGCAAAATGCAATTTTACAGAGGGGGAAACCCAGCCAAAGTGAACAGGAAAATCATTTTCCTACTGGCCTCCTTGAATGCATAATTTACACCTTACCGGGTTCAATAGAATTTGAATCTGTGATGTGAAGTCCACTTTACCGGGAACAGCTGTGATTAAAGCAACCATTGCTTCCATTTGGTATAATGGATGGTGGATTTGTTTACATTTTATTGAAAGCTAAAGGAAACCCTGGATCCTTCTGTGAACAAATTCCACAACTCTGTGTGTTTTACTCAAAAGGATGCTCCATTGAGTAAAATGAAATTTACTAGCGTAAGTAAGTTTGCAACACTGCGGTAGGGCCAATCCAAAATAATTTAAGAATTGCAAATGGACATCTCAGTCTGCAAGTCATTTACTAAGCTATTCATTTTCAGGTTTTTCTTTAGACACAAGTGTCACTGAAACCAATGCAACTTGCTTTCATTTAAGTATGTTTCATCTCAGTGTGCTGTTCCAACTTAAATCCATGTCATTGTCCTAAGTGGCTTCCTGCAAAGAAACCAGTCAGGCTGGCTTCAGAGTAACTTTCTTTCCCCATATTCATTTTATTTTTATACCTGGTTGTTTTCCACAAGTGCATCCCCTAGAGCTTTCTGGTTCTGATTTGCTAAGTCTTTCCAGTACTGCTCAGTGGAAGAGATGTTTTCTGCATTCATCTGAGAGGCAGAATCGTCCTCTGCAGGCTGACGAAAGCAAGGGCTGAAGGATCTTCCATCATCCACAGGGAAAGGGAAATCAGCGCAGTCCAGCAGAGGTGGCATCAGAGAGGATGGATCTAGGGAGACCAATAAGAAACAAGTGATACAGCTGATTGACTCCTTATTTGACATGCACAGGTCAAACACAAGGTGCTTTTGGCACAATGAATTGTGACTTTGAAGTTCAGATGAACAGCAAACAAAACATGAAGTAGTTTAAGATCTGCTTTGCTTTTTGAAAGACCAATTAGGACCCTTGCATGGAAGAGTGGTGTGCTGGGCTGAGGGCTTTAATTATTTCCCTTAACCTGTCCTTCCCTCCCACAGTAAATAGCAGCTTTGGTGGGGTTTGACGGGGAACAAACTGCAGTTCCAAACCAGTCTCCATACTCCCTGCAGCTGCTTTTAACTTTGATACAAATCATGGCAGATTCTGATTATGGCTATTCAACATCTCATCTACCGTAGTTGAACCTTTTGAAATAAACAAGAGCAGGCTTTTTCATTGGAGGCTGAAGATTGCCCGCCTGTGCTTTAAAGCAAATATCATTAGTCAGTCACCTTAATTATCGCCTGCATTTTAATTTTTATTGTGTTTTATGTTTTAACACCACATACCACCCTTATATTTTATGATAAGATGGTATAGAAATGCTTTTCTAAATAAATACCTAAAAATGCTGTCTAACAGAAATTTGACACGTATTTACTTAGAAATAAGTTCCATTGTTTGTCTTGTATTTCTTGTGTTGACAAGGGTTTGTTATTTTTATAAAAGTCTATTAGGCGATATAAGCCTTTGGTTCGCCAGGTTTTTATCTTGAGGTTTTGTGCTGCATGGTGGAATAATGGGTGGTACGCCAGGGGGAGAAATGAGTTCCATTGTGTTCAGCTTTGTTTCCTTCAAGGTGGAGATGTATAGGTTTACAGCCTAGGGGTTTAAAAGCTTTGAACACAAATCCACATTGAGGATCAAACTAGCTGTGGCATTGAGAGATCTGATCTCCAGCTAATTTGTTTTGAATTTCCAATAGGCGAAAGGTTATGGGAGATCTGACTGGAAACATGGTACTGAGAAAGTGAAGTTTAGTCTCTTCCCTCTCTCACCATTTTCCTAATTAAGTTTTCTCCTGTGTCCTAAATTTGCTATTTCATTAGAGGGCAAAACATATCCAATCACAGATCTCTCATCATGCCTAGTTTAAGTCTTAGCCTAATCAATGAGCAAAAGTATTTTGTGAACTAAATAGGATTATAGTTCTTAGCTGATTTAAAGATATTTATCAATCAAGAAGGATTCCCAGATTAACTGAGTAAAAGTGTTTTTAAAAGACAAAAAAAACCAATAAATACACTGTTTACTTCTGAATAGACCCGTGCAGGATGCAGAAACCCGAAAGTTTTAACCGGTTTTTAATCCGGGTGTCCTCACACTAAGCGTTCGTCCTAAGACTGCTCTTTCCTCTTTGACAGGCGCAGTTTTAAACTGGACTCGGTATACTTGCCCGATATGAAGTTATCCACGGCATCGCGAAACTCCTGGAAATCAAACTCTGGCTCGGGTTGCAAGCACGGGCTCTGAAATATACAAAAGGCACGAGGCAGTTAGGGGAAAAAAAAACCCTTCTCGATTCTCAGTTCCTGCTCGCTGCTCATTCTTCGGCAAGTTTCAGTGTACACACTTAATAAAACGCACCTGAAAATCCACTGGCCATGCTGAACAGTGGAGCCGGCAAGCTTGCACTGCCATGGCAAAAGGAGAAAGCAAGAGGCGCTATCTACACAGCGGCGCCTAAGGAGGAGATGCGAGAGCAGCAATCCCTGCCAAAATGTTCAGGGGAAGAAACAAGCTGGAAAACCCAACCTCACGCTTCGCCACCGGGGCTTCCCTTTACGTCTCTTAGCGCACTCTCATTGGCTAGCCTCACCAGCCAATCAGATTCATTTGAGCGGGGCATTCCGCTAGTCCCGGGCGAAAATTAACCCTGAACTGTATAGTTTTTCAGGTGGGACGTACTAGCCACGCCCCTTGCGTAGGTTCAAAGAGGAGGAGATTCCTAGCAGTATAAGAACCCGTCGACCGCTTAAACCGACAGTCAATTTGGGTTTGCAAAAGGTCCTTAAGCAGATTTAACCGGTTTCTGGGTTGCGATCTTCAAAAGTTTAACTTTTTACCTTTATCCTCTACATACTGCATTTTGTTTTATTGCTATGGTTGGTGGCTGATGCAAATAAACATTCATTCATTGAAAGAGATGAGCTAGCTTCTGCTCTTTTTGTGGGCTGCATCCAAAGTGCTTTGAAACATTACATAGTCTGGTGGCTATTTTCTTTGGGGGGGGGCTCAGATTTCTTCCCAGATAAAACTGCCCAACCGCGCAATCATGCTCGCTTTTATTCAGAAGGAAAGAACTGTGCTCAAGGGACGTTACTTCCTAGCCTATCACAAAAATAAAAATAAAAAAAAAATGATGCGGAGCGGGAGTGACTTCGTCCGCGTCCCTTGCCAAAGGTAGCAGCGTCATTGCAAAGAAAGGCAGCGCTTATGTCTCGGACTGGTCTTGTGCTGCAACCGGTATTTATTGCAAAGCACTGGAAAACAAGGGAAGCAGCTGCACTGCGGATCCACACGATACACTTAAAGCACATTCAACGCACATTGGTCCCCCATCCCAAAGAATCCTGGGAACTGTAGTTTGACAGGGAACTGTAGCTCTGTGAAGGGAAAACGTCAGTTCGCAGGATTCTTTGAGGCAAGTCATGTTATTTGAATGCGCTTCAACTATACCCCGGACCCACTATAAACAGCGCCATTTCCTTTAACTGAGGTTTCCCGCTTCTCTCTCCTTTTTAAAAAAGATCCTAATTCTAGTGTGCTTTCATCCATGAACCATACAGGAAGGGAGGTACTTGCTCCCAAATAAATAAATCCCTTTAGGCGCAATCTAGGGAGGTTCGCCTTTGGTCATGTGAACCATGAAAGTTTGGTGCCCTACTGTTGTGAAGTGGCACCCTTAGGGTGGCACACGCTGCCTGGGGCGGGTCAGGGGGTAGTGCTACACAGGCTGGCCTGCTGCCACCATGTGGGATAGAGGACGCTATCAGAGATGGTGCCACTGCCAGACCGGTTGGCTTCTTCATGTGGAATTGGGCCTGGGAGCATTTTCTCCTTGCAAAGTGTCTTGAGCCAGCGCTGCTAGTTCTTTCCCCCATCATAGCCCCGATCCGGATCAACCTCGACTTTGAAAGGGGAGGTGTCATCACGCATAATGGGGTGAACAGCATCACGTCTGCTTCGGGCCCAGGTCTGCGAAGCGTGTCAATAAAGACCAAAGAGGATGAGGGGGCGACGGTTGTCAACTACCTGCTGGGTTGTTGCAGCGCCTCTCGAAACTTCCTGCTGAAGGACGCCCGTGCAGTCGGCTAAGTCTTGCCAATCGATGGTCGACAACGCTAAAGGGGGGGGGCAGATCAGTGTTTATTTAAAAGGGTAGGAGACTGGGAAGTTTTTTTAAAAAATGCAAGAAAATCATGTTAGATTTGTCAGTATAGAAACGCAAATCCTGTGTGTGTGTGTGTGTGTGTGTGTGTGTGTGAAATATTTCATTCCAGATTAACCAGTCCTCTGGTTGTGTCGATTCCTGGGACTAGATGACCTTTGGCGGTCCCTTCGAGTTCTACGATTCTATGAAATACAAATTGCTAAAGGAGTAACCTTAGTAGTGGTCTCTTCTCAAGCAAGGCACCTGCGGTAGCTGTAAAATCTAAAGTGCAGGAGGTCATTAGGGCGGCTCCCCTAGCCACGCCCCCAAGAGAGTTCAAAAAAGCAGACAGCTCTTTCTCTGTACGCACGCACATACAATAGGGGTACAAAGCATACTGTTTAATCTATTAGGATCATAGTCACCGCAAGCCGACAGGTAGTTTCCATTGAACCCTGGATGCTTACTTCCCAGCGAATAGGTGGTAGTCAACTAATTTTTACTCCGAGAAGAACTGTTGGGATTAATGGGTCATGTCCATTCATTTCAGCGAGTCTACTTTGCGGAAAACCAGGTGAAATACCACCCACAGTCAGCTGAAACACAAATCTTTAGCTTTTAATTCAAAATGCAAACAACCTTGCACAGAAGAGTTACTGACTAGCATTAAGCTGATACGCCATCAAAGAAAAGGAAAGAAGTAGGCAGCCTCTGCCTGATTATTTCCCCCGTCTCTTGACTTCCTCTGCTAATCTGACACAATTATTAAATGCTTATTATCACCTCATTCATGTGTCAGAACAAGGTTCCACCCCCTCACATTAATTATTATGATGCCCCAGCATTTTCCCTGCTGGAAGAGAGGCAAGTTCCGAGCAGTGTTCTCTTGCGTTTCCCCTGCATTACACCACGAACTGCGATACGAAAGAGGGTAGTTAAATGGACTTTTTTTAAAAAACCGCACTCACCTAGATCTACGGAATCCGGAGGTGGGTCGTTATAAATGGCTATTGGGTTGCATCTGAGGTTGCTATTCCGTGGCACCTGCCGGCAAACAATCACAAACAACAGCATTAAGGTTTCAGGGCACATTTACTTTAGAGAAAGTGAAGCGCCACTGGGGACTTACTTCCGAGTAAACATGCAGAGGGCTAGATCGGAATAACCCTTTGAATCCTTACTACTGGGTAAAAGTACCGGTACTTAGGACATAAGGGCAACCTTATGTGGAGGGCATCTAAAACAAAAGGTGCCGGGGCTTAGTTTTCCCTGAAAATTGTGCCCTTTGCAGTAGAAACACCTTCACCTAACTTCAGATGGCAACTGGTTGTTCTGCATGCAGAGAGCTCTGCACGTGCTCAGAGACACTCCTCTCCCGGCTATTAGTCCCCATCTTCTAGCGATGGTTGCAATATTGGAATTGCCTTTTTTCCTGGCCGGGGGCTGGGGAAATGCGCTTGCTCTAACCGCTGGGCGACGCTGTCTCCCGCCGCAGAACGGCTGCTGCAGGCAGGGAGACAGGTTTCCCCGGCGTTTATTTCTGCCAAGAGCAGATGGCGAGAGGCTGGTCGGTCGGGCTTCGCAGCCTCGCCTTCTCCTTCCAGCAACGCACCTTTCTCTCTGCTTTACTGCCCGGCTTTTTGCCCAGCCGCTCGGCCAGATCCTGCACCCTGTTGGGGCACAGGCTGCCGCAGGCCTGCCTGCCGCCGCGGCTTTGCATGGCACTTGCTCGGCCGGCTGGCTGGGCTCGATCTGAGCCGCCCTTCGAGGGGAGCCTGGCCGCCTCTCTGGGGAGGAGAGAGCCGAGGGGAGGCGGGCCGGCGGCCGATTGAGCGCCAGAGGTGGCGCCTTCGCCTTGGCACGCTCCAGCCTGGCAACAAGGGAGCCCAGCCCAGCCCTCTCCCCTCCTCTCCCCTCTGGGATTAGACCCAGCCGCCGCCGAGGCCGCCGCGCGGAGCCCACGCGCCAAAGTGCGCCCTTTCGCCAGGCATTGGCGCCGCGGCCAACCGACGAGCGGGGAGCTGCTTCGGGTGAATTCTCCAGGGACGGGAGGCGAGACTATTGGGAATTCACTTGTCCCCAGGGCTCAGTCTGCCCTGGTTCTCTCACCCGTAGAGATTGGAGGGTTGCCTCTGAACATGTGCAAAACACCTGTTCCCTCCACCACCACCATCCGTTTTCACAAGAACAGCCTGCTGGTCAGGGGTGCCAACTGGGATAAAATATTGGGGAGCCCAGGTAAGCTCCGTCCCACATAATTGATCACATGACATGGTGTGCGTGCACACACACGCACACACAATTTGAATGGCAATGGCCATCAACTTTGGAGAGGCCCAGCTCCCTCAAATATTTTATAGGAGAGCTGAAGGGACCTGGGCCCCTAGGAGTTGGCTGCTGGATCCTGCACATGGCAGATTCTCACAGTGGCCAACCAGAGCACAAACCCTCCCGTGGTTTCCAGCAATGCATTGGGAAGCATTTCTACCTCCAGCTGTGGAGATACAGCATTGCATTGATAGCCCTCTCCTCCATTAATTTGTCTAAGCCTCTTTTCAGCTTCATTGGATGTCCACAAGTTCTAGTGCTATGAAGGAGGGAGAAACCTGTTTCCTGACCCACTTTTTCTGTGCCATGCATAGTTTTACAGTGGTACCTCGCAAGACGAACGCCTCGCAAGACGGAAAACTCGCTAGACGAAAGGGTTTTCCGTTTTGGAGGCGCTTCGCAAGACGAATTTCCCTATGGGCTTGCTTCGCAAGATGACAGCCCATAGGGAAATATCCGGGACAGCGGGGAAGCGCAGCGCGTCTTCCCCACTGTCCTCGGACCTCCTCCGAAGCCGGGCGGCGGGGCGGGAACACCTGCCCCTGCTGCCGGGCTTCGGAACGCTGCTCCGAAGCCGGGCGGCGGGGCGGGAACACCTTCTGAAGGCGGGCGGGGGGGCGAAAGTCTTTTTCCCCCCTCCCTGCCTTCCCAGGGGCTTTTAAATCGCCCCGGACAGCGGAGAAGTCCTCTGCTGTCCCGGGGCGATTTTAAAATGCCGCCCGCCAGCATTTTAAGATTGCCCGGACAGCGGAGAAGTCCTCCGCTGTCCCGGGGTTTTTTAAAATGCTGGGGGTGGGAAGAAAAGTCCTTGTCCCCCCCCCCCCAGCCTTCAGAAGAGGTCCGGGGGCAGACTGTCCCCGGACCTGGTCTGAAGGCGGTTTCCCTAGGAACGCATTAATTGATTTTCAATGCATTCCTATGGGAAACCGTGCATCGCAAGACGAAAAACTCGCAAGACGAAGAGACTTGTGGAACGAATTAATTTCGTCTTGCGAGGCACCACTGTATAAACATCTATCATGTCACTTCTTGCATGCCTTTTTTCTTAACTGAAAAGTCCCAAACTCTGCAACCCTTCTTCCTTTTTAAAAAATATAATTTTTTCTTAAATTTTCTGTTTTACAATTGAGAATATACATTTAAACAACCTCAAACAATGACTTCCCTTCTTCTCTTTCCATGGTTCATTTTGTATAGCATAAATCACTGTATATTTCATATACACTAAACCATTCAGTATTCCATTATTACTTCCATCAAAACTTATTTACACTGCTGAATTTATCTTAATGCTGCCAACGTTTTCAAGTGTACACAAATTCCCCCCATATATTCAATAAACATTTTCCAACCTTCTTTAAATGAATGTTCTTGTGCTCTTATTTTATAAATTAGATCTGCAAGCTGCGCATATTTCCATAGTTTAAGTTGCCATTCTTCTTTGGTTGGGACCTCGGTCGTTTTCCATTTTTGGGCTAACGAAAGACGGGACGCCAACTCTTCTTCCTTAAGGGACTCTCTCCATCTCATAGATCATTTTGGTTGCCCTTGGCTGAACCTTTCCCAACTCAGCCCAACCCAGAACTAGGCAGGTTTGCTCAGATGTAAGTCTTAGGGGCCCAGCAATTCCCAAGTTAAGGACCAGTGCCTTAAGCATCACTGAGCATCTCTTTGTGGTGGTTCAAGTGCTCATGGGCATTGCTTGATTAGGTGAGATTTGATGGCTTGCAGCTACCTGATCTACACAGTTCAGCAGGATAAGGTGGTAGGGCAGACTGCAAGACCATTGAAGAATTGAATTATTGAGTTTGAGTTCCAACAGATGTCAAGGGAGTTGAAGTCTCCAACTTTATGCACTTGGTGCCTGGCCAGTTGAAATGGCACAAATTAAGTGCATGAAAGGCAGAGAGCCTAAAAGCTCTTTCCACATCTGGTTTTATCAGGGCAGAAAGAGTGTGAAAGCTCTTCGCCTTGCTTACCTTTTCTCCCAGGCACTGGAGGCCATTGCAAGATCTCGGGTGGCCCCATGAGACCTCACGCCAGCCCTAGAAAGTAAGGTTGTTTGTGCAGGGAATGTAACCCCTCGGTGTAAGATACAAGTCCACTCTGTATCTTGGTTAGTTGGAAGGCCTTCCCACTCCAATGGTTTGATGCGTTGCTACAGCAAGATTAGGGCCCCCAGGACTTTTCATTTTTAAAATTAAGTATTGCAGGGCTAGATTCCATGGAGCTGCATGGATCAAAGTTTCCTTTGAGCCAAAATACAGTACAGTGGTACCTCGGCTTAAGTACTTAATTCATTCCGGAGGTCTGTTCTTAAGCTGAAACTGTTCTTAACCTGAAGCACCACTTTAGCTAAGGGGGCCTCCTGCTGCTGCCACGCCACCGGAGCACGATTTCTGTTCTTATCCTGAAGCAAAGTTCTTAACCTGAAGCACTATTTCTGGGTTAGTGGAGTCTGTAACCTGAAGCGTATGTAACCTGAAGCGTATGTAACCCGAGGTACCACTGTTTACTCTGAATCCAGTGCACTCCTGCTGCCAGTTTAGGAAGTGGTGTACACACATTAGCCACAATCTGTATCTGCCCTGTCATTTCTTATTAAATACTGTGTTTCCATGTGTTTCCTCGTAAAATGTCTTAAATCGGAATTGAGAAAAAGAATGTCCTCACTGTACTTTAAGCCAGTAACGTGTGCACAGCCTAAATATGGAGAGAGCAGTTTAAAACTCGGTAGTGCAAGAACATCTCTAGCGGAAAGTCATGCACAGAGGTTTTCTTTGCAAGCTGCCACTCACATTGTATATTGTGACATATGGCAAACGAATCCGTCAGGGTGTGTCAATGTATGCTGAAATGGGTATCGCTAAAGGTGGGACATAGGGCATCCATACACCAAGATTGTCAGGTGCATCTGTTACAAGGAAACCTTGCACTACATAACAGGTGGTCCGTGTCCTTTTGTAAAAAAAAAAGGGGGGGAGCGGTGATGGTAGTTTCTTTCATTGAATGTAGACCTGTGGAAGAAGTGTAACGAATCCTATTATGGCTGTTGCAGCTGCACTTTGGTGCAAATCAATGAGAGCCAAAACACAACTGGGACTGGCATCATTCAGATTCTCTTCTGCTGGCCTTATCTTGCCCTGAACTCCTAGAAATGAGGTCTTGTCTTTTTACGTTGGGTGAAAGACAATAGGATTTGAACTCAGGTCCTGCTTTGGAGAGGTGGGCAGGCAGGCAGGCAGGCAGGCAGGCAGGCAGGCAGGCAGGCAGACAGACAGACAGACAGACAGACAGGACAACTTTCTCCCTAGCACTGGCCTTATATGAATTTGAGGGGTGGGGGGAACCTTCCCTGCAGAGGCAGGAGGAAAAAAGAAGCCTTGCTTACTCTACTTTACTGTATGTTTCTACTCTATAAAAAACTTAGGCTCCGGGGTGGAAGTGCCAACCCTGACTCCTGTGGCACTACAGGAACATAGGGAGCTGCCCTGTGGAACGCCCTCCCATCAGATGTCAAAACGATAAACAACTACCTGACATTCAGAAGACATCTTAAGGCAGCCCTGTTCAGGGAAGTTTTTAATGTATGATATTTTAGTGTTTTTTGGTTTCTATGGAAGCCGCCCAGCGTGGCTGGGGAAACCCAGCCAGGTGGGCGGGGTACAAATAATAAATTATTATTATTATTATTATTATTACCAGGTCAGATTATTTGTTTATCATACTCAGTATTGTCTTCTTTGGCTTTCCAGGGTCTCAGGCAGGGGAATCTTCATGGCACCTACTATCTCATCCAATGGAACAGCAAAAGCCTACAGGGGGTGGGAAGACTGCATTGGAAATCCACCTCCCCAACGAGCCCGCATAGCTCTGCACACTGCAACAAGGTTCCCATTCCAGGCTACCTACAGAGTCCTGAGCAGGAGCACACCTCACTGGAGTTGGGGTACACAGCAACATTTTCTAACAAGTCCCGTATCTATGGGACTGCCTCTTCTGGTATGCCCCGCAGAGGACCTTAAGGTCCATGAACAACCATAGTTTAGAGGTCCCAGGCCCTAAGGAAGTCGGACTATCCTCCACCAGGGCCAGGGCCTTTTCAGTGATGGCTCCGACCTGGTGGAATGCTCTGTCCCATGAGACTAGGGCCCTTCAGGATTTAACCTCCTTCCATTGGGCCTGTAAGACAGAGCTATTCCGCCTGGCCTTTAGTTTGAACTCAGCCTGCTCTTCTATTTCCCGTCCTTTCCCTTCCCTTCCCCTCCCCCTTTATGAAGATCACCCGCTCTGAGACCCCACAGCTAATTCTCCCCTGGTCTCCTTGCTGGCCCAATAGGACCAATTCAGCCAGCTAGCCCTGGGGATTATCTAATGCTTATTTCCCCTAAATTGATTTTTGAATTTTATAGTTATTCATGTTTTTATACTGTATTTTATGCTGCTTTTATAATTAAGCGTTTTAAATTTGCTGTTAGCTGCCCTGAGCCCAGTTTTTGAACCGGGAAGGGTGGGGTATAAATAAAATTTTAATATTATTATTATTAGTCTTTTTTATTGTAAAAAAATTTTTTTGTCATGGCACACAAAAGGGAAGGTGAACCAAGTGTGCAAGGGTCAGACTCCACATCACGAAGCCGGATCTGTTCTAGATCAGAGGTGGCACCAAAACACAGTAGTAGAGTCTCCCAGTTAGGTTTCAAGGCCAGAAATAACTCTGGGTAGGGGAAAATCAGCTGAGGAGAGGGAATGAATGAGGGAAAGCAGAACATGGTGAAGATGTTCAGCACTCCCTTGTGGACAAAATGGTAGACAGGGCCAGAGGGCAAAAGTGAGCAGAGCAATACAGTGGTGCCCCGCAAGACGAATGCCTCGCAAGACGAAAAACTCGCTAGACGAAAGGGTTTTGCGGTTTTTGAGCTGCTTCGCAAGACGAATTTCCCTATGGGCTGGCTTCGCAAGACGAAAACGTATTGCAAGTTTGTTTCCTTTTTCTTAACACTGTTAATACAGTTGTGACTTGACTTCGAGGAGCAAATCATAGAACGCGGTGTGGTAGCCTTTTTTGAGGTTTTTGGTGATTTTTGAAGCTTTTCCAAAACTTTTCCGACATTGTGCTTCGCAAGACGAAAAATTCGTTAGACGAAAAAACTCACGGAACGATTTAGTTTTGTCTTGCGAGGCACCACTGTAAATATGAATTGTAGCTTTGTACAATAGTCTAGTTTCTTCACACACTCACACACCCATCTCTGTCCTCCATCCAGGAAAGTGAGAAGTACTGTCAGAGTTCAAGGACACATTCAATCTGGGGGGGGGGGATAAGCCAGGAGAGTGCAAAGCAGGGCTTGTGGGCTGCACTTGGCCCCCAGACCTGAGATTCCACATCCTTGATTTTCAACATTTAATGCCAAGACATGGGTCTAACTCCAAAACTGCAATTCTAAACACATTTACTAGATGGTAAGCTTCCTTGGGCACAGGGGACTTACTTCAAAGTAAACATGCACAGTATTGTGCTGTAAGGGACACAATATAGGACTGAGTCGTTTTTAATACCTGCTGGTTGCACCAAACACAGTCAAATAGTGGGTGGGTTGAGGGATGTGTGGTAGGCAGGGAGGTGTTGCTGAACTCTTCCTCCCTGTAACCCTCAATCCACATAAAAGGAAACAGAAAAGGTGACATGCCAATGCCATTACAGACAATTACTGATAAAAGCTTTATTAGATAAATGCCTTTACAGTACTGTTGTCTTTCCTATGGCTGAGCACTGAACTATCATCTCAATAAATACAAGCAGGCATAATGTACACTGTTTACAACTTCAATTTGTTACTTAAAATAATGCAAGTGCAATATAAGACAAGTTTACTGTGCAAATATGAATTTGAAATTACATTTAAAAGATTAGAGAAGCCATTGCTTAGTAAATTACGTTCTAAACCAACAACATAGCTTCCATTACAAATAAATATCATGTAAAACTCGTTGAAGAGACTATTGAACAAAAGTTAAGAAGAGAATACTGTTATTTGAGAGGTATTGCAACTATCAGTGGTCCTTCCGTACATGCATTTGAAAAATCGGACAAACTTCCAAATGCATGGTCTTCAAGTATTTTTGTTTGGTCGGCTCATTTTTCTAAGTGCAGACACTGATCGGAAATCTCAGGGGGTAGCACCAGAGGCAGAGAGTCCTCATTCAAAGACACCAGTAAGTGCAGCTTGTCCAAGCAATCTTGTAAAACCCCCTCTGGATAGTCACTTAATTGCAAGTCCAGCGGTTTCTGATGCTGCAACATCTGATCAGCCAGGCCCAAGCAACAAACAGCCAGCAAGGAAGGCATGTATTTGTTAAAAGCATAGTCGGCCAGGCTAAGTTCAGCCACACCTTTGGCCAGAGCTTTGGCATTCTTGGCCTCCCAGGCATCAACTTCACAAGCCTCCATCCGCATATGAGTGAAGTGTTCCAGGAAGAAGCTGATGGTGGGGGCTGCCAGGTTGAAGTGGAGTTTGTTCAAAATGATGCACTCCAGGTTGCAGAGCTGCTGGCGAGAGAAAGTGTCACAGCAAAGAGCGAGGAGCTGTTTCGCCTTGGGTGGGTGCACTTCCACCTGAAAGGCAGACAAACAAAGGAAAGAGTGCACACCATTAGCACAAAATATGAAAGAAAACAATGCCTGTGGGTATTTCAGAACAGGTACAAATGCGTTACTGCTATTACATTCCCAAAGGTAAAGCACTTCTCATTATCACCTGTAATTTAGTCAAGATCAGATGCAATGCAACTAAACAGGAACATTTTTAATATACTGCCCACCTCCAGCCTGGTGGGAGTTTCACATAAGCTTAATTCTCTTCTAGCCAAATTAGGAGTCGGGAACCTTGTGGCCTAATTTAATGTGCCTGATGAGGAAGGAAGAAACAGGGAGAAAGGGAATGTGGACAGAGAAAGCACACACATGCTCAGAGGGGTGGCAGAAGCAGAAATAAAGAAAGGAGCATCCTAGCTACTTTTGATTCTAACTCTCCTATTACAGCCACCAGCCCCATGGACCTCTGGCCTACCCCTCCCCGCCAACAGATTACTCCTGAGGAAAAATGGTGCTTAACAGAAAAAGCTTCCTACTCCTGATTCAAAACAAGAGAATTAAATGGCCTCAATTTGACTGTGCACAATTATATTGTTTAAGGTTGTTGCTCATCTCTACAACTGCTGTGCACACCTTCCCTGTTTGGGAGAAATGTGGTGAACACAGTGGTTTAGATCCTAAGTTAAGCTAGTTTAACTTTACAGAACTAAAAGTTCCTGTTCTCTCCTCCCAACTGCGCTCTACGTGGGGCTACCTTTGAAGATGGCCCGGAAACTACAACTAATCCAGAATGCAGCAGCTAGACTGTTGACTGGGAGTGGCCGCCGAGACCACATAACACTGGTCTTGAAAGACCTACATTGGCTCCCAGTACATTTCCAAGCACAATTCAAAGTGATGGTGCTGACCTTTAAAGCCCTAAATGGCCTTGGTCCAATATATCCGAAGGAGCGTCTCCACCCCCATCGTTCTACCCGGACACTGAGGTCCAGCACTGAGGGCCTTCTGGCAGTTCCCTCACTGCGAGAATCCAAGTTACAGGGAACCAGGCAGAGGGCCTTCTCGGCAGTGGCGCCTGCCCTGTGGAACGCCCTCCCACCAGATGTCAAAGAGAACAACAACTACTTAGAAGACATCTGAAGGCAGCCCTGTTTAGGGAAGCTTTTAATGTTTGATGTATTACTGTATTTTAATATTTGGTTGGAAGCCGCCCAGAGTGGCTGGGGAAGCCCAGCCAGATGGGCGGGGAATAAATTATTATTATTATTATTATTATTATTATTATTATTATTATTATTATTACTACTACTACTACTACTACCTGTGACCACATAAAAACCCCTCTTGGAGGGTCAAGGGTCTTTCCTGAACTAGATTGAGATGGGAGTTTGAGGGGCTGCTTATGGAAGGAGGAGGTGGGAAACTTTCCTTCTATAAATGTCCTTATGATATCTTATGATCCAAGCATGAGTTTAGGTGATCTACCCCCACCCTCCCCACATGTTCCTTCTCACATTGTGCAGGAGGACTCCTGATCTTTCCAATAGGCTTTTTGAGGGGCACAGATGGCTGCAAGTAGGAAGGAGGGAACAGGAAACTTAACTTCCTTAAGTTAGCTTATCTGATCTTAGGATCCAAGGGATAGCAAGCTGTTAGCAGTGAAATACCTTCTGGAAAGGCCCTAAGAGTCCGAGCTACATGTCTGCCATATTATTTACATTCTTTCATATAAAAATGAATCTGTTAGGATGGAAATGGGTTGAGATATTTGAATTTATGAACACATCTTTAGTATCAGAGTACAAAGCCATGCAACCTACAAGTGACCCAACTGTAGTCAGGAACCTCATGTAACTTATTGGAGCCTCTTAAATCACTATGGTTCAGAGATCCCTTCTGTTATAAGCTGTTCTTATAGTATGTATTCAATAGCAATAACAAACCATACTACCTAAACAAAGGAGAGGGCTGTTATTGTTATTATTATTATGATTATTTTACTATTAGGCAATCTGTTGGTATGTTTTTTATTAAGTTTTTATCATTGATGTTTTGTAATGTGTTTCTAATGTTGTACGTGGTCCTGAGATATTTTAATAAAGGGAAGTATATAAACTGAATTAATCATAATAATAAAAAACAAAGGGGAGAGCCTCTAAGTCCTTGTACCTGTTTGCAAGAGATGAAGAGGGAGGTGACCCCTAGGAGTTGGAAGCAGTCAGCAGCCACTGGGGTGGTGGTAAGGAAGCGGTCTAGAGTGTTTACTGCCAGGCATAAGGACTCAAAAGAGAAGCCAAAGTGTTTATGCACTGGAATTAGCCAGCTGATCAGTTTGCATCGAGCCTCTGCAGTTATCTGGGAAGCAGAGAAGAGAAAAGGTTATGATGGGAAAAGAGGCAATAATGAGATAAAGAGGCAACCATTTACTGTATTATAGACTCTTATTAATGAGAACCAAAATATTACATCAAAGTTTTAGGACATTTACTGAATTCCTTACTCCTGCCTTGTAAATAAGTACTATGTATTAGTTTCAACTGAAATAACAAAATTATTCTCCCATGTGTAATGATTTTTATGAACACCAGTGACAGAAATCAAAGAAACTAGATTATCAAAAGAGCTGCCTGGTTTCATGATGGAGTTTATTTTTACTTTGTTTTAAGGCAGCAAGATGTTTGCAATTTTTGTGGTGGCTGCAGAAACCATCATGCACAAGGCTACAACATAAAGCTTATGTCCCACATGCACAAATAGAGGAGTTATAAATAAAGGACTGCATATATGCTGAAAGTAGACATACAACCTTTTCACAAATGGAAGCAGACTGCTGCACACAACAATGGGAAAATATATTCTCAGGGGAGGCATGTACGGAGATGTACTACTCTTTCTTCAGTATCTCCCATAGAAACAATGATGCACATATTGGGGTAGAGGGTGAAAAGTAGTAATGGGGTTCATCTAGGCTTGCCATATGTCAGGAAAATTCCTGACGTGTCCTGGTTTTCAGGGGGGGGGGATTTTGCCGAAGCGGCAAAATGTCAGGGAAAACCAGGATGTATGGCAACGCGATGGGGAAAGCAGCAGAAACAGCTCCAAAAGCTTATTTTGGGGGGAGGTTTCCCCAAAAAAGCTCAACAATTTGGGTAGGTTTCTAAAAAGAAGCTCAACAATTTGGGTGGTTTCCTAGGTTCATCTCTCTGCATACCATCTCCAAGTGTTCAGATGCACTTTTATTTTTTAAGCCCACTTCTATTCCATGATCTCTTGCTTGCAGTTGTTGTGAACTTCATTTCCCTAGTTATTATGAGTGATTTATAATCCGCAACCAATGTTGTCATTTAACATTGGTAGTATTTAATATTTAATTACACCATATTATATATGGGATCCTAGTTGCCCTTTATTGTCACCACTCCATTGCACAGCTCACATGATGGGTGTACAAACATCTATTTTGGTACAATACCTACCAAACAATTACGTGCAACAAAAGACACACACATTTCATGGTGCACACTTTCCCCCTAACCCTCCTTTGTAGTTAAAATTGTGTGTGAAAGGTATAGGAAAATCCAGTAAAGTGTGAAAAAGTATGTGTGTGAAAATGCTTTCATGAGGTTATAAAGCCACTCAGCAAGTTACAGGGAACCAGGCAGAGGGCCTTCTCGGTAGTGGCGCCCTCCCTGTGGAACGCCCTCCCATCAGATGTCAAAGAGAACAACAACTACCAGACTTTTAGAAGACATCTGAAGGCAGCCCTGTTTAGCACTTTTTAATGTTTGATGTATCACAGTATTTTAATATTTTTTTGGAAGCTGGAAGCCCAGCCAGATGGGCGGGGTATAAATAATAAATTTTATTATTATTATTATTATTATTATTATTATTATTATTATTATTAGCAGCATGTGGGATGCTTTACAAATGTTAAGCATCAGCTTAAGATGCTCACAGGAAAGCAACGTGCCAGAGGTAGAATGAGATTGCAGAGCACAAGCACAGTATGCCAGACAACTATATGCAGATAATTATGCTATTCTTTGCAGTTGCCAAAAATGTCAAAGACTTGCAAAAAAAATACAGTATGTGTAACAAAGATGGTGATGTTGGATGTGGAAAATGAAAGATATATTCCAGAATGCATTTTCTAGATACAAATCAGAGCATGGTGTATAGCTGGTACTCTCTGAGACTCCCTCTAAATGTCCAACCTCTTATAAGTTCAGGTTCCACTCCACTGACAGCTCTGCCCAGTAGCCTCTGATCATAACTTCCCAATGTCTCTCAGGGTCAGCCTATCAGGAGCATTAAGCTTTATCTTATCATGTGGTTCTGTCACCCCAAATTTGCCTAAGATCTTGTAGCTGATGCGTTGCTAAATCAGGAGTGAAGGGATCTTTTTTTCTCACCTACAAATGTTATTACAGTGGTACCTCAGGTTAAGTACTTAATTCATTACGGAGGTCCGTACATAACCTGAAACTGTTCTTAACCTGAAGCACCACTTTAGCCAATGGGGCCTCCTGCTGCTGCCACGCCGCCGGAGCACAATTTCTGTTCTCATCCTGAAGCAAAGTGCTTAACCTGAAGCACTATTTCTGGGTTAGCGGAGTCTGTAACCTGAAGTGTATGTAACCTGAAGCGTATGTAACCTGAAGCGTATGTAACCCAAGGTACCACTGTAAGTGCTTTCACTTTGCTTTTTGTCTTGAAGAGCTCATAACGACAAAAGAGAAAGCCTTCAGGGATCTGTTTTCTGCACAGAAACATAGGCGCCGACTCCATGGGGCCTGAGGGGGCCCGAGCCCCCTCAAAAATTCGTTTGGGGGGGCTCTGCCCCCCCAATAATCTCGGGCACCCCTCCAGCAGAGCGCCACCGCCGCCCCTCCCCCAGCCCCAAATGCACAGGGTCGGGCTGCATGCCTCCTGCCCTCCCTCCCGAGCAAAAGCTCCACCCAATTTCCTTCGGAGCTGATTAATAGGCGCAGCACGCTCTCCCCTATTCGCTCACGAGGAGGCGGCGCCACTTTATCTGCATATTCATGAGCTTATTTATTATTCATGAGCTTTCGCGGGCTCCCCCAATATTTTTTATAAGTCGGCGCCCCTGCACAGAAAACACATGAAAACTGACCATCTTGTGTGACGACCACATCTATTGGTGTAGCCAGGATTTATGTTAAGGGGGGAAGAACCTCAGTTAGTTATTTTTATTGATTTACTTGATTTAGGGGGGTGGGGCAGCTGCCCCCCTGCGCCCATGGTATTTGTGTGAGGATCAGCTGGAAAGCAGCTTTCTCTAGCATGTGTATGTATAAACACTGAAACACGTGTATCTGTTTTGCCGATCTACCCAGTTTCATACAGCTTCCTACACAAAAAAGTTAGGGAGCGGGGGACACAATGGAAGGAAAAGAAAGAAGAAATCTAGGACTCTTCATACATCACACAGAATGTGAATAATGGGGAAGAGCCGGAGCGCACCTCTTGTCTCTGCCCCAAAACCTGTGAAATATCTTACCTGTGCACTAAGTGTACTCAAGAAGACTGTACACGGGAGCTGGGACTTTGCCCAGTCAGAGCGGACACAATTCTGCTCCCACGTTTGCAGGATTCCGTGTCAGAAAGAGTTGAGAACAAGAGTGTACAAAATACATGAATAGATGCTCACTTTCTAACCTCGCCAAAAGTTGCCCGCGATTCCCTTTTGTGTATTTCATTCAGGGGGTGTGTGTGTGAAAAAAGCAAAACCCCGCCACCTCCACCCACCCTCCGCTTACTTGCGGCTGCTGGGCCAGCGGGTCGAGCGGGTGGAACTTGCCCTCCAGCTCCTTTCGGAAGCGGTACCAGCTCTGCCCGTAGTCGCGGAAGGTCTGCCTCTCCAGGGCTCGCATGGGCTCGCAACGGCGGCGACCCGGGGACCCGGCCCGGCCGGAGAGGAGCCCCACCGGGGGGGCCTTGCTCTTCTTGACCGGCGCGCGAAGCCCGAGGCCGGCCTCGACGGCGCCGGGGGCCTCGGGGCGCTCCTCGGGGGTCACGTCCTCCGCCCGCTGCCGCTTGAGCGGAGGGCTCCGCCGCCTGCCCGGAGCCTCGCTAGGGAGGGTCGTCACCATGCTGCCGCTCCGGCTGCTGCTGCCGCACTTATTGCCGCCTCCCGGGCAGCGCCGAGGAGCAGGAGGCGCGCGGGGCCGGCTATATGTTGGGGAGCGACGCCCCGCCCCTGGTCCCGCCCGCCGAGGGCAGCGCCTTCCCGGCCCTCCGCTTCGACGGCTTTCCCGGCGAAAGAACCGCTCTCGGTTCCTCGGCGGCGGGGCGCCTTTTTCCCGCTTGTGTAACTAACTGCTGCAAGCCTGGAGGCGGGGGAAGAGTGTGGGGCGCCCGTCAAGCGCCGAGGGAACCCAGGAGGGCCTTTCTTCCAACCCTCGCGAAGCTCCTCTTTCCTCCAAATAAACTTCCCCGTGGGGTCGCCGTCCCCCGTGGGGGAGGCGCCTGCCATTTTGTTGTGATATTTATTTCCACCCCCCACCGGGGCCTCGTCTGATCTCCCCATTCGAATGGGCATCGAAATAGTCACGATTTAAGCACAGACATTCAATAATACACTTCAAAACCGGCTCGTTTGTGTTTTTAATTCGTTTATTTAGCAGCTTCCCTCGTTTGGCTTGGCTTTCCCCCCCCCCCCAAGCCAAGCGGGTGCGATTTCCTGGCCTGCAAAAACGAGAAGGTCCCTTCACAAATGCTTGCGAGCAAAAAAAAGAAAAGAAAAAAGGGTGACAAGGACGACGCCATCTTCCCTCACAGCCATAGAACCTAACTGCCAAGTATCTCCACTCCACGATACAAGCTATATTCTCAGTTTGTTCATTCAGACGAACTGGTACACGCACCGAGGGTCCATCTGCCACATGAAAGCCACCAGAAAAGTTGCTAAGCGGTGGCTATAAGATAGGCTTAGATGTCTATTCCAGGCCACCCTGAAGCCAACTTTTCCATTTAAAAGTTCAAGATGGCTTACTAAAGTTGCATTAAGAATAGACCTGAAGTGCTTTACACGAGGGGGATAAACTTTTTGATCCACTAAAAAGGTGTGCTGTCTGTTAATCGGATGACCTTTTTAAAAATCCGGCTGATGGAAAATTCCACCTTAGAAGAGGCATCTCCCCACCCCCTTACACAGAAGGGAATGTCTCTCCCAAGACAATGTACTTGTGTTATTTGTTTTTAGATTTAATATACTTAATTAGTCCATTTTAAACTTTCACTGGTTGACAGCCGTTGTTAAAATAGTTGGTTAGCAAATTGGGTCCCAAAAATGGCATGGAAATTCTACAAGGAATGTGCAGTGGTGACACAAAGATACCAGGCAATTCAGGAAAGTGCCTCTATATTTCAGGTGCCCCCCAGGATAGAGTCACTGCTACATGTAAGCCGTACTGCCACATCAAAGCATTTCCAGGCAGCTTATATGTTACTGGTGTATTGTTGTTGTTTAGTCATTTAGTCATGTCCGACTCTTCATGACCCCATGGACCAGAGCACGCCAGGCACTTCTGTCTTCCACTGACACCTGCAGTTTGGTCAAACTCATGTTAGTAGCTTTGAGAACACTGTCCAACCATCTCGTCCTCTGTCGTCCCCTTCTCCTTGTGCCCTCAATCTTTCCCAACATCAGGGTCTTTTCCAGAGAGTTATCTTCTCATGAGGTGGCCAAAGTATTGGAGCCTCAGCTTCAGGATCTGTCCTTCTAGTGAGCACTCAGGGCTGATTTCCTTAAGAATGAATAGTGTCAGAGCTGCTCCCAGATCCTAGCTCACAGAGGATCACGCTAGCCAGCGTTCACTTTATAAAAGTCTTTATTGAGTTACAGTTTCCATTTTCAAGCTGCCGCGTGCAGCTCTACGTCTTATAAGCTAGACCGGCGAAGCTCCGTCTGAGTCTCCGCCCCCTGTACACCAACTTAATACCCTAGCCTTACTCCACCTTTTCCGCCTGACCGTTCTTCTCTGGGTCCCTCTGCCCCCCGTGGTCTCTTCCTTCCTGGACTCTTCTGACGCTGACCCCCCGGACCCTTCTGTCTCCTTGCGTCGGGCTTTAGGACCTGGCTCCCTTTCCGGGCTGCTTACTGCGCCACCTTCCTGTGCATTTGAACTTGGCGCGCGCGCCCAACCTTCCACTTTCCGCTTGACCGTTTCTTCGCTCCCCGATGGAGGTGTGGCCACTCCTGACTCATGCCCTCCCCCCTGCTGCGAGCTGCCAGAGCTCGATACCTGGCGCCCTTCCTCTCCACTGCGCTCTGTTGGTGACGCTGGCCCCGATTTCCAGCTGCTGCTCTCTGAACCCCCTCTGGACCCTTCTTCCTGGGGTGTCCCCCTAGGCTCCCCCCTTGCTCTGGCCACTGGCGCTCCTTTCTGTGAATCTTCTGATTCACTGGAAAGACTCGGAGATCTCGGGTCGTCGTCATCACTCATCTTTTCTTCGGACTCCTCCCCCTCGCTCTCTGTTTCCTCCCTTGCCCTCGCCTCTGCTCCTGAACCCCTGACAGATAGGTTTGATCTTCTTGCAGTCCATGGGACTCTCAAGAGTCTCCTCCAGCACCATAATTCAAAAGCATCAATTCTTCGTCGATCAGCCTTCTTTATGGTCTAGCTCTCACTTCCATACATCATTTCTGGGAAAACCACAGCTTTAACTATACAGACCTAATACTGGTGTATTAGGCCCTCACAAAGTTCCTTCTAATTTTAACTTTAATAGTAGCACAGGAACACATGGCTGAAATAAAGCAAATGGATGATTATGCAGTCAGCAATGTCTTGCTCTCTAATACATAGTCCCATGCTGATTCTTTTTGTTTTGATATGCTGTAGATTGTGGCATTACTCAATAGAATGTTATACATGCTTCCTGCAAGCACAAGTCTGGATCCAGACTAAGTTGCAGTTAGGTTCTACTGAAGTCAGCTTGAAAAGTTAGTAAGATTGATAGATTTCAGTGGGAACTGGTACCGTAATACTATCCATGTCTACTCAGAAGTCTCATTGGGTTCAATGGTTCCCCTGAAATGTGCAAGACCCTGTATCCAACCGGTACAACTCTTTCTGATTGCTACTAGAACTTGCCCCCAAATCCAAGCCATTCTAATCATTCCATCACATGTGCTGCTTGGAATGTTGGAATGGTAGTTTCTATTAAGAGGAATCATTATCAATATTTTGACTGTTAGGTGCACAAATGTCATGTTTTGAGAGACTTTTCTGCTGTGCTTTGCACTACATGTGTACCACATTTCAACTTGTTGCGTATCTTTGAAGTACCTTATCCATGACACTTTGAACTCATTTTGAGAGCTAGCAAATGTCCTATTTTCAGAGGGGTTTTTCTACTAAACACAGTGCCCTGGATTACACATGTACAATATTTGAAATGTCAGGGTTGTAGTTAACCTAACAATTTCACTAGCTGTCATATTGAGAAAATGATCTCACTCTGTTATTAAATTGACCAGATAATGTACCAATCTGCCATCTGTTAAAACAAGTAAAAAGGAGGATTGGGCAGGAGCAAGTCTTCACAGGTTTTGGTCTTCTGGGGTAGTTGTGCAGGGCAGACATTGCCCTCAGTGCAACAATGTACTCAAAATGCAGCACTTTATTCTTTCGGATAGGAGTAAAAGGCAACTCACAACTAAAGTAGGAAGTTAAGTGGAATCGCTTTCCAAAACAAAATGGTAAATCTGGGGTGGCATTTTGATGAGGACAATGTTATGTGGATGGTGCAATGAACTTACATGTATGAGCAGTGCAAGTCCATCATAAATTGATATATGTGCATCAGCTCTGCCCTCTGCCCTAAAGACCCCAGACATCAAAAATCAAGTTGTGTTCTTAACTGCATAGCCCTGTTCTGGACAGCTTCTTGTTCATTGGTTTGGGAGAGTGGGGTAGGATGGAGAGAACTCGTTTTTATATATTCAAATACTCAAGTCTGTGAAATTTCATAGGAAAGAGAGTCTGTTGAAACTAGGGGGGTCCTTGCCTTGTCTTACACCTCCCCAGATCTTCTCTATGCACCGTCTCCCAAACATTGCCACGACCTGCTATTATATTCCCCTTGCTTACCACTGAAATGTAAGGTGTCCCCCTCAAAATATCCTCTGCCATATTACATCATACTCCTGGGAATGAATGCAACCATTCATTTATGGAGGAGAAAGTAAAGGGATTCAAAGTGCAGGGGGATATTATGAGGGCAGCGACTAAATCTGTTCTTTCCCTTGGGGATCTCAACCATTAAAAAGCTAGCTTACTCCTAGCCGTCTAATCATAAACTATTCTCTACTCCAGGTGACTCTAGTAATTAAGTATCAACACTGCTACTAGCTGCATAATGCTGATTTTTTTCTTGATCACAGAGCAGTGTTATGACCCTAACAGACAGATGTGTGCATCTGTTCCAACTGGTAATTCCGTTAGACACGAAGAACTACAAACACTACCAAGACCTTCTAAAAAGAGTACCAAGAGCTCTCCTGCAAAGTAGAAAAGCTCAGCAAAATGGGGTGAAGAGTTCCAAAACGGAAAACAAGTGTTTTTGTCACAAGTACTACAGTGTTTCTTTCAACCTCTTATAGGTTGTTGTGGTTTTGACATTATGCTGAAACCATAAACTTCCCTCATAAGCAAGCCTCTCTATAGAATAGAGAAACATGCCAGGTTGCAACCTGTCACTTAAAAAGTACACCTATGATGTGATGTTTCTTTAGCTTAATGTCTGAAAAGCAATTTATTCAGGCAAATTGCTCCCTCTGCTGGATCAATGAAGCAAGCTATCAGACTAGTTTTGTATGTTGCGTGATACAATCCTCTACATTAAAATTAGTAATTTCTTTCTATCTTTCTCTTTTTCTTCCTTCCTTCCTTCGGTTCCTACAATATATGTAAATCATAGCTTAAAGGTAAAGGTAAAGGGACTCCTGACCGTTAGGTCCAGTCGTGGATGACTCGGGGGTTGCGGCGCTCATCTCGCTTTACTGGCCGAGGGAGCTGGCGTACAGCTTCCGGGTCATGTGGCCAGCATGACTAAGCTGCTTCTGGCAAACCAGAGCAGCACACGAAAAACACCATTTACCTTCCCGCCGGAGCGGTACCTATTTATCTACTTGCACTTTGATGTGCTTTCGAACTGCTAGGTTGGCAGGAGCAGGGACCGAGCAACGGGAGCTCACCCCGTCACGGGGATTCAAACCACCAACCTTCCAATCGGCAAGCCCTAGGCTCTGTGGTTTAACCCACAGCGTCGACTGTGCTTACACCTCCTCAATTTAAGATGCATGTTGTTTACCAAACAACCTTGTATTTTTAAGCATACTACTTTGCAATTCCTATTAAAAGGCAATTTTTGTATAAGAAAAAGGAGAAAGCAATTATTACCAGTGCTAGAGACCTTACTTCGCAGTCTATCTTGTGTTCATGCAGAAAAATGATACATTTCTTATATTTTTAGACTGGTTTCTGTCATAAGAGAATTAAAACTTGAAGGTAACAACAACCAGAACCCTGATCTGTTCTTTCCCCTCAGACTCTTGACACTGTTTTTTAATCAGCCTCAGCAGCGGCGTAGCGTGAGTTGTCAGCACCCGGGGCAAGGCAAGTAATTTGCGCCCCCTAACCCGGGGCAAGGCAAGTAATTTGCGCCCCCCCCAAACCCCTAACCTGCCGATCTGAGGTGAGTTGCCACTGGCGCTGCCGCCCAAACCACGCCGCTTGCCCGGAGGAGGGGGGCAGAGAGGCGAAGAAAATGCAACATGGCCCAGCAGCAGCAGCAGCAGCAGCGGAGGCGGGGCTGTGAGGAGGGGCTGCCTGGCGCGTCCTCCGCGGCCCTGACGCACGGGGCTGAGAGCCACTGCCTGCCGGACGCCTTCAGCCCGGGCGCGCGCACAGCTCGCCGGCTCCACGAGACGTGGGGCTCTGCTACAGCCTGCGCCGGAGGCTCTTCGGCGACTCCGGAGGCAGTGAGCGCGCCCCCCCCAGATGTTGCGCCCGGTGCGGCTGGCACCCCTGGCACCCCCCACGCTACGCCACTGAGCCTCAGTTCCAAAAACAACAAGTAAATAAAACTAAAGGGGCAAAGGCAAATCCTCAATATATGTAAAGCACTGACCAAGCTCCACAGCTTGTCAGCAACAAACAATTAGCTACCATAACAATAAGAACAAAATAGTATACATATGTAGCTGCAAATGAGTTTCAGTGCAACTCTCTAAAAATGGAATGCAGTGCCTTAATTTATCTAGAAAGTCAATCTTTAGTGATAATAATTGTTAACATCAAGTGTGAACAAAATATATGAACTTCATTTGTTGCATTCCAAACTACATTACAGATCTCAATCATTTCAAGGACTGGTTCATTAAAAAAACAGGGTTCATCACCAATGGCTTATCCAGACGAGAAAACTGGAAGCTTCAGCTGGTGAAAGGGAAACATGTCACATTTTGCAATCTCTTAAAAGTTTTCCAAAGGCCTTTTCCATATGGTATATGCAACAAAACAGTTTAGCCTACTTAAAGCTAATAAATGAAACCAACATCAAAATTTGCAAAATACCACATCCAAAATAAGAATAGAAAATTGCACAAGGAGCTCATGCAGCTGTTAATTTTATATGAACATAAATTGCAATCCAGTGTTGAACCTTGATAGATCTGAGTGTTGAACCTTGATAGATCTGGGGCAAATAACTCTCACAACCTTATCAACATCACAGGATTGTTGTGATGATGCAGCAATATAATCCGGTTTATCGTTTACTTTGATCAATCTTAGCAGGAACTTTCCTATATATTTCAAGATCGGTCAGATAAATGTAATACATTCATATTTTGTTTCCCAGTTATGCTGTCTGAGGCAAAACAATGACTTGAAAGTTCAGCTGAATATGAGTGGAAAATATTTTATTTGGCTCGATTATAGATTCATCGCTGGTATCTAAAGACTGAACAGAGTTCTTGTAGCTTCTGCAGTACATTTAAAAAGTGGGGAGAGAATTCAAATTCTGTAAAGAAGACGAAGGCAAATGGATGCTTAGAAAGAGGAAGACTATGCAGGAGAGAAGTTCTTCGAATATTTAGGCTTATTAAAAAGTAATGGTTCTTTTATTTTTCCTTATTACATCTTTTGTTCTGAAGAACGTACTTTTAAATTCTTGATGTGCAATGCTAAATATTTATTTATGAAAGACCTTTAACATTTTTCTCTCAAGGTTTGGTACATACTCAATTCAGGCACATGATGTCAATCCAAAAGAGAATGGGTTCTAAAGGATTAATGGAACTCCAGAACTAATGGCTTCTACAAATACCGATTTGTAATTTGCTCTCTCAAACTCACCTCATGAGTAATAATCAAAGAACAGCAATTTTGTAAAATGTATTGCATCAAATTACCATGATGTAGATAAAAATCCTATTGATAATTATGTAGCACATATACTTTGGCAAAGAAAAGTCTCCTGCTCCCCAATTGCATATTCCTAAAGAGAACTAAAACCTATTCCATAAATTCAAATTCTGCTCTTGAAAACATAATCAAGTCAAGTTCACACTTTCTCCTTGACATATATCACATTAATACTGAAACCATTTATGTTGATGCCACAGTTTAAAAACATTCCAACAAGGGCCACCCAATTTTATTGTCATTTTTACAATGCATTCCTATTCTTCACAGAATGACATAGAAAATATATGCAAAGTCCAAGCAGTTTCCACATGATAGTATTATGCTCTTTTACAGTTAGCATGTTCTTTACTTTAGATATAAATTTCTTCTTCCAATTATTGTGGTTCTGTAGTTGCAGCCAAATTCTTGTTTCAGGTAGTGTTTTCTGTTTTTATCAGTTCTTTGATGATGTTCAAAATCTTATCATCTGGGGAATAGAATGACAATAAGTACCGAAGAATGGAAAATTCAGCCGTATTTCCCAACCCCATCAAGAACTATGATCGTGTATTGTAGATTGTCACGCTGCACCCTGCCTGCTTAAAGCAGCACAAAGTATCATGAGGACTGAAATGATAAGGATGTGAAGTTCAGCCTCTTCAGATCTGGGATATTAATGTACCTGAGGTCGCTTGACTATTCACAAATTAGAATTGTGCACACAATTAAATACATGGACCATAGATAGAGTTTTCAGGTTATGGTTTAAAAACCCTTCTTGTGTTTAAAAGAATAGGTTGGAATATAATCCTAAGAGCTATCATGTTTATATTTCTAACAGTGAGTCCATCTATTTAATTTTTCTAGCATCAATCACCAAATGCCGCATTTTAAATCCCGCCACACATTGATTCACAACTTGATTCCTATGCTGAGGTATTTGCCTAAAGTAGTTGAGAGATAACCATCTGCAGCGGCCAGTGCTCACAATTTTGTGCATTCAGATTGTTAAGCTATTGTTATGGTTGTTTAGTGTTTGCAGTGATGTCCAATCTCCCTCAGTTTTTGCTCAGAAAGAAAAACTTGCATAAAATTTAGAAAGTGTGCCAAGGAATTTGGACACATTAAGCTGTCGAACATGAAAGAAAGTGAACTGATGAGAGCAGTGGCGTAGCGTGGGTTGTCAGCACCCGGGGCAAAATCCCCTAACCCATGGATTTGCACCCCCTAACCCTAACCCCCAAATGTTGCGCCCGGTGCGGCCGGCCCCCCCTGCACCCCCCACGCTACGCCACTGGATGAGAGGCCTTGTTATCTGAAGCCATGCTATGTACACACAATGCATTGTGTGTGTCTCATGCTAAAATAAACTCGGGCAAAATCAGAAATGGCACTAGTGTGCTTGTTACACTGGAAATTTGAGCTGCTAAGTCACCATTCTACATAATGAAGGTGTTTTTTTTTTAAAGGTTTATAGTTATCTTGTTTCAGTAAGAGTTTACCTTAATCAGTTTTGTATTTTATTTTGGTAACTTATCCACAGAGAACTACTCTACTCATGTTCAACGAAAGGCACAATACCAAATTAAAAAATAAGTTCACACTAACGTTTACCTGCATCTCTGTGGCATACAGACTGCAATGTATTTGTTTCAATAGATGGACCCTTTCTGAGCACACATTTCTTTGTGTGTATGAAAGATAGGTCCCTTTATTGAAATAAATGTAGGAATCCTTAAGGGAGAAGTCCATGGATGTATGGGGACTCCTGCATCCAAACATAACTGAAATATTGCAACGCACTAGCTTACATCAAGAAAGTGCTCAGAGCTGAAGAAAGCTGTGCAAAATAGTGACCTCCCCACCCCCAGTGGTATATGATATTCATCCATCATACATAAAATCTAGGAGAATGATGCATATGTTTTGCTATTCCACAAATTTTACATATACTGAGTTCAATATTTTTATGGCTGTGCTGGGGATGGGGAATTACCTTCAAGTGACATTTTAGGGTTTTCAAGTTTTTGCTTTAAAACAGACTCGATGAGTGCTCTCAGTTGCTTGAAAATCACTGCGATTTTGACAGGAGCCTGCAAGAATAGGAATATTAAATCTTATATTTCCCCTTCGGAACAGTTTGTTAATAACATATCAGATCTTAAAAATTTGCTGTTGAAAACCAACCATGGTTTGCTGGAGTGAGAACAAGTGATGGGACCTTCCCATCCCTACTTTTGCATGCCTAGATTGAAAGAAAACTGTTTTGCTATATCAGTTTCCTGCCACATCCAAAATCAGGATAATTTTATCTGATTTGTAAAGCAGGTTTATAAGAAGCATTTAAACTGGTTTTCTGGCTCTGATGTAATGGGGAAACTGTGTTTTAACAAACTGGAAATCTTCTCCCAACCTGGATGGATAAAAGGGGAACTAAACATACCTGAAAATGGATCCAGCCATCAACAGACAAAAGCCGTTCACGATGCAATACTTCTATGTCTCCGCCGAAAAGCAATATTGGGAAGGGGGAAATCAAAGTAGTTTCTTTCAAGTATACCTTGGCGTATCTTATCTGCATGAAAAACACAAGCACAAATAATTATGTTACTTGACTCAACTGCTGCTTTTGATATAGCAGTACATGATTGTTCTGCCACAGGGAATTGTTACACACTGCCCTTTGAAAGCATGTTGAACCATTACAGTGGTACCTCGGGTTACATACGCTTCAGGTTACAGACTCCGTTAACCCAGAAATAGTACCTCGGGTTAAGAACTTTGCTTCAGGATGAGAACAGAAATCGTACTCTGGCGGCGCGGTGACAGCAGGAGGCCCCATTAGCTAAAGTGGTGCTTCAGGTTAAGAACAGTTTCAGATTAAGAATGGACCTCCGGAACGAATTAAGTACTTAACCCAAGGTACCACTGTACACCAAATGCCATGGATCACAATGAAAATTTGACGGTAGCAGTTCCCAAACCTTTTCTCCCACGGATGATGTGAAAGTTGATGAAGGTCATGGGCAGACCACTTAATGATTGTTCTGCCTCTTGTGGCAATTCTAAAGCACTATGCTAGACGCTGTATGTTTTTTTATTGCTTCTTTTACTTCTTATAGTACCGTATTTTTTACTTCTTTTATTTCTTATTGTACCGTATTTTTCACCCTATAAGGCGCACCGGCCCATAGGACGCACCTAGTTTTCAGGGGAGAAATTCTCCCTGCTTTTGCGGGAGGTGGGGGAATTCCCCCATCTCCCGCAAAAGCCCACAGGAGGGAGAAGGGACTGACTCAGCCAGCCAGTCCCTTCTCCCTCCTTCGGGAAAAGCCCCCAAGAGCCGCGCAGCCTTTAAAGAGCGTGCAGCTCAAAGTGGGGTCGGGGAGCAGCGCGAAGGCATCACTCGCCTTCCCACTGCCCCCCATCCTCTGGAGCAGGCGATGGGGGAAGCGCTGCGCTCCCCCACCGCCAGCCTCAAAGCCGGGTTGGAGAGTAGCGGGAAGGCGTCGCTTGCCTTCCCGCTGCCCACCATCCTCTGGGGCTGGCGATGGGGGAAGCGCTGCGCTCCCCCACCGCCAGCCTCAAAGAGCAGACTCTCCTGGCTTCAGCGAAAACAACGCGAAGCCTCCGGAGCAGGATTCGGAGGCTTCGCATTGCTATCGCTGAAGCCAAGGAGGCTGCATTCGCCCCATAGGACGCACACACATTTCCCCTTCATTTTTGGAGGGTAAAAGTGCGTCCTATAGGGCGAAAAATATGGTATTTTATTGTATTCAATTCGAATTCCATAAAATTCACACTGCAATAAAATAAATAAAATAAGCAATAAAAATACATTTTAAAATCAACATGAATATTTAATGCAGACATGCTGTGGACTACCTGAATGAAGCTTGCATATCTTTAGTGGTATGCGGACCATAGTTTGGAAACCACTGTTTTACAAAGTACCATAGATCTAAGATGCTGTAGGTCATGCCCACTTAAACCAAGGCGAGAAATCCTGGTCCTAAATAGCATATCGTTTTCCTAGCACTGCAAGACATCTAACTCAAGATTTGTTGCGCCATTCCCTCTGCTTGGCAGAATGTTGCAGATCTTACCTTTTCTTGATATATCAACCACCCATAGGTTTGCAGGTCCCTGTTCACAGAGGAAGGGTGAACTTGGGCTTTACCCTGAGCAGTCTCTGTTATGCATGCCAGCTTCTCGGTGATATCGACAGACTTGGTGTACATTATCTTCCCCACATTGTCATAAAGCCCAGCAGTCAGCACAGCTTTAAGGAGGACCATTTCTTGTAGCGAAAGGGCGTGTGTGCCTTCATGGTGACAGGAGGGCGCTGCAAATCCTGCTGCCCGCACCACCCTGATTAGCTCTTTTTTAACATCCTGAAATAGATGCAAATGGCAACATTTTAACAATTCAGTCACTATTCAACAACAGATTTTCCAACAACGGCAGCCTATTTTCTTTTAGTTTATCAGGTAAACTACACTTGATTAATGAAGATACTAAACACATTTACAGAAAAGGTGAGAAACTTGATTGCATTTCATTTTAGTTTCTAAATATATTATAAACAGATAATAAAATTTATGATTTCAGCATGGTGTTACTATTATTAGTTTAGTTATTAGCCTATAAAGTTCAGGGCCCAAATATCACGCATTACTACAGAAATTTAGAGCCTCAGTTGCAAAAGGAGTTCTAAAGCAATCAGAAAGAGACAATGGAGTTTAGCCCCATCTATTCTGCATTATTTGCATGAAAACAGATACCACTTTCTCCAATGATGTTTAGGGTTATGGTCATTTTAGTTGCTAGATGAGAACATTAAGGCCCCATTCCACTTGAGCTTGTCAATGGTTTTAGCAGTTCTAGTTTTTATCTGGTATTTTATTGGTATCTGAAGAAGTGTGCATGCACACGAAAGCTCATACCAAGAACTAACTTAGTTGGTCTTTAAGGTGCTACTGGAAGGGATTTTTTTATTTTGACTATGGCAGACCAACACGGCTACCTATCTGTAACTAGTTTTTATCTGTAAGCTGCCTCGAGTCCTATCAGGGAAAAGGGCAGGATAATAATAATAACAACAATAATAATAATGTGTGTGGACATGTGGTGTTCTCCCCACCTTGTGTGTCCGTTTAAGCCACTTATAAATCCCTAAACAAGGCTGAAGTGTTTTAAATGGCAAAATTGTTGCTGGTACCTCCAGAGTTAATAGCGAAGTTCTGTTGAGGAAATTTCTCCTGCAGTAAGTCATTTCAGCGCGGTATCCTCCTTCATGACGAGCTTTCTTCCATCTAGGCAAAAGAACAACAACCAGCTCTCCTAATTATTATAATATAAAAACTCATGATGCAAGAACACAAAAGAGTCACAGTCAAGGAATATGGGAAGTAGTGCTTCAGAATGCAGCCTCATGAGGCTGTTTTTGGAGTCCCCCCTTTCCCTTCCCTAAATGTTCTTGTAGCTCTGCAAACTTTTGTGCTTCCTTGATACCTTCCCTCTTTTGTGGGGGAACAGTATTATAGCACGGCTGCAGTTCCTAGGTTGGAACCCCTCCTTTCCCCAGTTAGCACTATGACAGCTGCATTTGCAACACAGACCATTTCTGTTGGCACTAAAGGCAGTTTCTTCTGAAACAGAAGACAAAATGAGCAGAGAATTCGGCTGCCATAACACTGTATACTTTGTACTTCCCCAGTTTCAAATGTGTAGCATAGCACTATGACAGTAATGGGAGGGAAGACTAGTTAAGTGAACCCTAAGCACCTTGTATAGTCTGGATAATAAATAATAACGAAAGGTTTATCACAGAATGCATTCTTTTGATCAAAATGCTTTAGGAAAGAATACTTGAGTTACCCCAGATATGCCTGGTAAATTGTTAAGTGGTCTGAGTTTGCCAAAGCCAGAGATGATTTCGCAAGGTCTGCTTCATCTTTTCTTCCCATTGGTGTAGTAAATGGAGATTTCTCTGTCATTACTGCAGCGAGAGTGGCCTGCAAACCATAGCAAGATATGATAAATTAAATCCAATAGCAATTACATCTTTATTCCCACCGGTATCTATTTCATTAAGTTTGCATAAGATCAAGAACCAAAGTGATTACACTGCCACAGAACTCTACTACATAATTCAAAGAATTCAAAGAGTTGGAAGGGACCTTGAAGATCATCTACTCCAACCCCCCAGCAGTGCAGGAATATGCAGCTGTCTCTTATGGGGATCGAGCTTGCAGCCTTGGGGCTTTCAGCACCATGCCCTAAGCAGCTGAGCTATAATTCGTCAGTGGAAAAATGAAAGCAAGGAGCTAGCATTACATGTGATCACAGATTTCTGAAAGATTTGGAAAGTGAAAGGCAATGGCACATAAAAGCTGCCCAGATCCATCTCGTTCAACCTTCTGCTTCTTAAAAAATGCCAAGTTGGAAATTTCTGAAACCTCCTAAGTAAGGCATGATGAGGACAGCTATTTTCTTTATCCTTAATTGAGCAATGTCTCAAATATATTATTGAAAAATACATCCTATTTGGGTATTGTTACAAACTTCAGAAAGTGGCACACTCCAGTTTGCCCTGAAACAGCTAAAGTCGTGTGTAGATAGATAGATACAGTAGATAGATAGATAGATAGATAGATAGATAGATATAGATAGATAGATAGATAGATAGATAGATAGATAGAGATAGAAGATAGATAGATACAGTGGTACCTTGGTTCTCAAACAACTTGGAACCCAAACACTGCAAACCCGGCATTAAGTGTTACGGCTTATGAACTTTTTTCGGAAGCCGAACATTCTCTGCTTTGAGTGTTATGCTTCCGATTCGAGTGCCACACTTCCGTTTTGAGTGTTACTCTGAGGCTTGTCTGTTTTTGCTATTTATTTTGCATTTTTGTTTTTGCAGCTCTTTTTTGTTTTTGTGACTGTGTGGAACTCAGTTCATCTACTGACTGACTGGACTGTGTAACTGCAGTACATTGTTTATTGCTTTCCTTTTATAGATCAATGGTCTCATTAAATAGTAAAACTCATATTAAATTGCTGTTTTAGGGATTGTTTTTAAAAGTCTGGAATGGATTAATCCATTTTGCATTACTTTCTATGGGAAAGCACACCTTGGTTTTGGAACGTTTTGGTTTTGGAACGGACTTATGGAACGGATTAAGTTTGAGAACCAAGGTACCACTATAGATATATGCCTTAAGACGATAACAGGTCCTCAATATTAACAATTATTTTGCAAGCACTGATACTGTCTAAAGTTTAGAAAATAGTCGATGTAATGGCGGTCAACTTACCACTGGTTCCAAGCAGCCAAAAATAGCACCAAATATCAACATTTTACCAATCTTTACATTGACTGGTAATGCTGCAAGATGTTGGCCTAAAGGAGTCAGTTTGGGCTCACTTAATTCACAAGCCCCAATCTTCCGTAGAACGTTCATGGCATTGCCAACTACTTGAGGCTGAGGTGGGTCTAAGGCCTTGGAGAGGAACTCTTCAGGAGAGCCAAGATTACATTTCTGTAGATGACCCAAGAGCAAGGAAGAGATAAATGCATCTAACAGCATCCTATAATAATAAAGTATAACTTTATGGATATATGTCCTCCACCAAAATACACATTTCCTAAAAAATATTCTTCTTTACAGTTACTTGCATTCATGTGCATGGCAATATGAAACTTTAACATCTGTTCCTGCCCACTGCCTGCACAGATCAAATAGGTGCTTAAGACATAAATAAACTTTTCCATTTTCCCCCTGCAGGCCTTCAGAAATCAAACCCAGCCTCTTATGCTTTCCCGATAAATCAGAAGTATTAATAATTGAAACAGAAAAGCTCATACCATGATGTGAAGGCACAGTTCTTCCAAGGGCACCCGCAATATTTCTGGAACAGAGTAGTCTGCAAAACTTTCAAATCTGCAAAAAACACAAAGGAGAGATGCAGTAAGATGTGGTTCATATTGCTAAATCTGCCATGAGATTATGTACACAGGCGTAACACAGCGTTAACTAAGCTGGCGGCCATTTCATTGACTGAGGGTACGGGAAAACACAACAATAGTGCAAGTTAGTTCTAATCAAGATCTGACTAGTTTGGGCTCTGCTAATTCTATCAAATGCCTCTCAATGTCCATTGTGAAACTCACTGTGGGTGAAAGGGCCTTTTTCACTTAAGTACTATGCAGAGAAATATTTGGGGGGCAGAATACATGTAGTCATTTAACAGCCAAGTGAAGTACCATAATAGATTATTTGCAATCATAAGTACTACTTGCTTAGCGTCTAAATCTTGAAGGCCAAGACAGCCTTACCTATCTCTGGTGTACATTCGGAAGCAAAATCCATCCCTCACGCGACCAGCTCTCCCTTGACGTTGTAGTGCGCTAGCTTTACTGACAAACGTCTCCTCCAATGAGCTCATTTGACTGCTTTCGTGGTATCTGGGTTAAAGGGAATGAAACACAAATTTCCATTAAAGCGTCTACGTTAAAGCCATGTTAAGAACTTTCTCTGCAAGCAGATCTGCAAGCAGATTCTGCAAAGTCTGCTTCACCTTTTAGTCTAAGTGGAATATTTCTACAGTCACATCAAACTAGTTGCAATTACAGGTGCCTATTGACCTTCGTAGAATCTACCTCAAAAATGGACCGTGGTGTTTTAAAATGCATGGCGTGATTTAATTTTCTGGGAAGTAAACTCACATTCCTGTGAGAAATCAAAGTAGCTTAGAAACTTCTGCTCCTGTGAACAATGAAGATAACAAGAGACTTGGTCTTTAATTGAAGAGTCCCAAGAGAAAAGATTTGAAAGACAAGGTGATATAGGATGGATAAGCAGAGAGACCAGGCAGGCTGGATGGAGGCGGCAGCAGGGAGAGGAAATATATTAATATATATTTTTAAATGGGTCCAATGTAGCAAACTAGGATTTTAAAAATGGCCCTTAGTTCGAAAATACCTGATGATTGTCCTAGACAACCTCACACTATAGCTGCAATTAGGTTCAGAAGTACTGGCTGTGGACTCTAGTGTAGGAACATGGCAACTTGTTCAGAATCTTGCAACCTTTTCTTCTACAACCTTAGCATACAAATACAATACTCAGTATTAAAGAGAATAACTTGAAAAGAACTGAGGTGGTTTCTGCTGTGAGAGGACTGAGATTAGAGTTTATAGTGGACAGTATACCAGATCTTTTCACCAAAAATAGTTCCTAGTTCTTTCCTTAGCACCATCATCTGGGCACCTGTTAGTTTCCTTTAGGACCAAGTTTTTTTCTTACCCAATCAGCAAAGAATTTTTTTTACAAAAAGGGGGGGGAGAGGATTGTATAACAAAAATGAGCACATGCAAATATCCGTTATGCATGCTACTTGTAGAATCTTGATTTTCTTGTGAAAGAGCTCCATATTTCTTACATACAACTCCATGCCACAGAATATGCAACCAGCAAAACAAAAACCACTGCTTTCCAGAGACATAGCATACTACTGCATGGTTCTGGTTACAGAAATTAAGTCTTGCCACGAAAATAATCGTGCATTTTCCATGTTACCAATCACTTTTAATCTAAATTTCTAGGCTGCTCTTCATCTAAGGATCACAGGGCATTTTAGAATACAAGAACACAGAAATATATAACATAACAAGCAATAAAAACAATACCCTCCACAAATTTAAAAGGCCATACATTATTTAATTAGCCAAAGGCCTGGAGAAGAGGAATGCTTTTGCTTGGTGCCTAAAGATATGCAACAAAGGCACCAAGTGAGTCTTTCTGGGGAGAGCATTCCAAAAATGGAGAGCCACCACAGAAAAGGCCCTATCTTGTATTGCCTTTTGAGGAATTAAGGGTTTCTTAGGTTAACTGGCACTTTATACTACATGCTCACATAGTATTAGAAATTGAGATATGAGCTAGGAGCTAAATGGCACCTTTAACCTAGGTTGTGGGTGCAACAATGGAATGGCTAGGCACACTTTTTTATAACAAGAATACAAAGCTGAAAATGAATGAACTGCAGCTAAAATATTATGTAAATTTTTCAAATGCTCTACCCCACCCCTAATGCCCACCCCCCTAATACTCTTAAGAGGGTCTCTTTTCTGGTCTTCAAAGAGTAGCTGGAAGTGGGTAGGCAGAAAAAGGTCCACCTTTCCTTCCACTCTGTAGTTTTAATCTGAAATCTTAGACACAGTACTGCACCCAGAGCTCAAAAACTGCTCATGCTAATAAAATTCCGTGTCGCAAAATGTGCCTAGAACAATGGGAGTTTTGAGCACTGCGCTCACATTACAAAAGCACTTCAATACCAATTGTCAACACTGAGTGTTACCTATTTTCCTTTGTCCTTCCAGCGTCAATTACAAAAACAACATCAGGTATAGTAATACCTGTTTCAGCAATATTCGTGGCCAAAACAATCTGTAAAAGAAACAAAAAAATTGTTAAGTGTTTCATTGTTAGTGTGCTGCCAAAGTTTTCCATTGTTATGGGGGGGGGGGCGGTCCAGCTTTTATACATTGGATGGAATGTTAATATTTCATATGAATGTTTTGTCAGAACAGCTGATGTATTTATTATGATGCTTTCAAACTAGGGTCTAGGGTGCTCCAGCAAACCACCATGCAGTAGAATCTAGGTAAAGTCACTCTGTATTTCATCATGAATCAATATAGATGATCTTCTTCATTCTCAGCAGTGCAATTTATTCATTTCTGAAGACTTTACTAAAAGCACTATGAACACCCACTTTCCATCTCCTGGAGAAACATTACTTTGCCCAGTAACTATCATCCCTTACTTTTGAAAAATTATGCATGCCAATTGCCATCAAATTGTATGCATATTTATTCAGAACCAAGCTCCATTTTGCTAAGAGGGACTTGGTTCCAAATAAAGGTGCAAAAGATTGCCACCTTTGAGGAAGTGATCTTGCTTATTACCCACACATTGTGCACAGGCAGACACGATTCTATAGCATAAAAGGGATGCGGGCAGCATATGTACAATTTGGCAGCATCAATCATGTTTTGAAACATGTGAACTGAAGGCAGTCTGTTACGCCGATAAGGGGAGGAGGAAACATCAAACTGGAACGCAATATGAGACAGACAGAGTGTAGAGAGTTATATAAACCATACCTTTCTAACACCAAACGGGGGCAATGTAAAGGCAGCTGCTTGGTCTTGGGTGGACAGAACAGAATGCAGTGCTATTAACTGGTGCCTGAAAGGATTGTGTAAAAAACAACAACACTGAATGACTGTGTGTTTATTTCTAAGACTGCATGTCTTAGACATTATGCAAAGTAAACAATGGTCATTATGCTAATTCATATGTGGACCCATTTTAGAATTAACTCAAGAAAGGCTCACATGGCTGCATTTTAGAAAATACGGCTTGAATGCTGCCCCCTCCAACTGATGGCTTCTTAAAAGTTTGGGAAGGCAAAATCCCATGCACATACAGCTTACCATATTTTCAGGCTTATATTTCTTTCTGCACCTTCAACCTTCCTCCAACATCATTGCCCTGACTCATCCAGCATGGTCTGCAGCAGGTGGTGGGAACTTTTGGCCCTCCAGATATCGCTGAACCACAGCTCCTGTAAGCCCTAGCAAGCAAGTAAGCCATGGCCAGGGATGATGGGAGTTGTAGTTCAACAGTGGCAGCTCAATCTGGACGGCCAAGGGTTCCCCACACCTGAACCGAACAATGGTTACATTAGCAGTTCCTTAAAAGTGTTGCAGAAACATGAATATTTTTGTCCATCGAATAAATGATAGCAAAGGGGGCTTCTCTGAAGAGGGGAATTCTGGGTCCTGGCTTGTGCAGCATTTAAAAATTTATCCATTAAACAAGTAGGGCTCATCTTTTCAGCTAGCAAATTTGTTTAGCCTTTCCATAATCTATTTAAAATTACATACACACAGCACCTATTTCCCATGCGAACTGATCAGTGTTTTTCCAAGAATAATTAGTTTACCTCTCCCTTAGATTAAACCTTCTGTCAGTTGAAATGAGATCATGCAACTGTTGGATATGAGCAAGGCCTGGCAGAAAAATCAAGACAGCTCCTTCTACATTTTTGAACTGGGGAGTTCTGTCTATAGAGGAAACAAAAAAAGAAAACAATTCACATTCGGATTTGTGGTTTTTTTTTTAAAAAAGCCAATACTCCATGGTTAGACACCCACTGTTCTACCATTAAGGAAAGCAAACAATTCAACATCATATTTATTTTATTTATTAAATTTATACCCAACCCCTCCCCCCCAAAGGAGCCCAGGGTGGCCATTCATACACAGAACAATCTTCTGTATGTTAACTCAGAAGTCACATGGAATTTAATGAGCCTGGTGTCCAGAAGAGTGTACAGCAGGCGTAGGAGGTCCTTGTTTTTAGTCTGGGGGCCACATGGCAATGGTGGGTGTGGTCAGAGGCAAACAGTCCTTTTTATTCAAGAGAATTTGCATACTGCTAAATTGTCAGGACAGTTTACAAGAAGCTCTAAGCAGTTTTACAGTGGTACCTCGGGTTAAGTACTTAATTTGTTCCGGAGGTCCGTACTTAACCTGAAGCACCACTTTAGCTAATAGGGCCTCCTGCTGCTGCCGCGCCACCGGAGCACCACTTCTGTTCTCATCCTGAAGCAAAGTTCTTAACCTGAAGCACTATTTCTGGGTTAGCGGAGTCTGTAACCTGAAGTGTATGTAACCTGAAGCGTATATAACCCAAGGTACTACTGTATATCTAAGTTAGTGGAGGGATGGATGTGGCTGTTCCCTTTGCACAGCAAGCTGTGTTCCTGCATTGCAAAGCCAAGGTTTCTAAGCTACACACCCACACACACCCTCCTTCCATCCAGGCAAGAAAAGGCATTATGACAGGCAAGCGTCAAGGAGGGGGCCAGTGAAGAAGTGTGACCAAGGTCCAGAAAGAGACATCTAGAGCGCTGCATTTGACCAACGGGTGTGAGGCTCACCAATCCTGATACATAGGATTCTTGTTGGCATGCGTCTGCCTCAAGAGACAATGGTATGCGCCTCAGGGAGTGAAGTCAAACCTGAGAATCGCAGCGCCTGCTATGGCTGCAGAGATCAGTAACTTGTAACTGCCATTTTTGCTGCGTTAGCAGCACCGAAGTGACCCTTCTTGAGTACTGTTGTATGGAGGTCCTGGGATGCCCAGAGAACAAGACCTCCAGATTTGTGTAAGGTTTACTCCTTAGTCTCTCCCCCCCCCCTCAAACATGTCCCACAAGGACATATATTAAGGATAGCAGCCTTAATATATAGCATTAAAAAAAACATTTTGGTCTGTAACTTTCTAACAGCTTTAAAAATAATTCCAAAAAGACATACCTAGGAATGCAAGCAACTCCAAGATGAGGTCAAAATTTATCTTGTAGGGATTCATATAAAAAATGGCTTGACGGGTTCGACTGCTAAATTTTTGGTAGTAAGGTCCTAAATCAATACCTGGTGAAGACTGAACTGGAATATGTTCCTAAGAAAGGGTGGGGGGTGAGAAAGAACACTGGAAATATAAGTTCTGAAATGGGTTAACAAAATGGGTATTTGTTTATAGCTTGTTTTATAATACTGCAACGTGGATGACAAAATCATAAACATAGAAATGAAAAAACAGTATAATTAAAGCTGTATTAACTACGATTACTACATAAAACAAATACTTTACCTAGAAACTGAGGTCAAATGACACTGTTCAAAGACACATTTAATCTATGCTATATTTTGGAAAGTGGCTTGTCTGTTCTCTATGCAATTGGACATTTAGGATACTGCAACCAAATTTTGCACAATGATTCTTGAGATCAAGGAGGTTTTGGTCTATGTTTGGATACAGTTGGACGCCATTTTGAATCACAATGGCAGACTGAATCTTTCAAAACTGCACTGATTTTTTTGGCTTCTTAGAATTCCCGAGCAATGCCAGGTATGAGACTTCTGGCTAAAAACATTTGTGGTAAGTCAAGATGCACAACCTCCAAATTACTTTGATATTCATGGGTCAGCAAACTTTTTCAGCAGGGAGCCAGTCCACTGTCCCTCAGACCTTGTGAGGGAGGCCGGACTATGTTTTGAAAAAAATATGAACGGATTCCTATGCCCCACAAATAACCCAGAGATGCATTTTAAATTAAAGGTCACATTCTACTCATGTAAAAACACACTGATTCCTCGACCGTCTGCGGGCCGGATTTAGAAGGCGACTGGGCTGCATCCGGCCCCCGGGCCTTAGATTGCCTACCCATGATTTAACTCTCCTGATCTGCCTTGGCTTACAGTGGGTGAAGGACCAACATGCTATTCCATAGATACAATGGGACTGAAACCATTAGCAGTCCAAAAAGACCCTTTATTATAAGGGTTTAGTAAGAGAGCCAGTGTTGAACAGCAGATAGAATTTTGGACTTGAACTGCTGAAACCTGGATTCAGATCCCTGATGAGTCGTGAATCTCACTGGGTGACCTTGCGCCAATTACTATCCCTCAAATAACCTGCCACACAGGATCCTCATGAAGATAAATAGGGGGCAACCTCATGTATGTTTCCCTTTGAAAAGAATATGGGATGCAAGTGTATCAGTAGCATGGTTATCGTACACACTCATCCTCTACGTAACAAGTTCAGAGAAGCCCATTTTGGGGTTCTTAAAATGCATGTTCAGAATCCACTTTCTAACTGTTCTGCGCTGGTTTTTCAGTATGATGTTGAAATACTGTTCATGAAAGGAAATTGAATCCCCTGTGGAGAAAGCGTCTCACCTGGTATTTTGTAACTCCTCCTCCTTTGCTAGTAACATTTATTGTTATTTCCTCCTCTTCTTCCAAAAATTTCTGACAGTATTCAGAATCTTTCTCAAGGATAAAACCAGTTTCCTCTATCACATCTTCAACATGGAAAACCTAGAGTTGTGTAAAAAAGAATTATGCTTTGAACGTTACTTTAAACAAACTTCAGCAGGGTTTTGAGTATTATGAAAGGAAGGGACCAGCTTTACTTTTTGTTGTTGTTGAAATAGGTACCTATAAAGGCTTATCTGAAAAATGGATAATTTAAACTTTGGCACAAGGCTCCTCTGTCCTGTTGTGCTGTGAAGCTATACAAGAGCAGCTCATGTTAATCATTTTCTCCCCTCAACACATGGGTTCAAGCAAAAATAAATCAAAAATACATTACTTGGTTCAGGTATAAGTTTAAAAACGTTATATGGCATTTCATTGAAGGAATAAAAGAAATATGGACACATGGCTTCCTAAGAAGATTTCTTAAACAAAGAGTCTTTTCAAATAACGACTCAGGATTATAGCCACTTGTTGCAAGAATAGGCAAAATTGGATTTTAATAGCACACCCAAGATATGAGTGCAATTGTATATTTACCTCTACAGGATAACTTCTTCCTGAAATTCTTAGTATGGGACAGTGAGTGAAATAGCTGGAGAATTTCTCACTGTCTACCGTGGCACTCATCAAAATTAGATGCAGGTCTGAACGCTTGTGCAAGATCTCTCTTAGGATAATTAGCAAGAAATCTGATTGAACACTTCTTTCATGGACCTTGAAAAAAACAGAATGGAAAGCGAGTTAATGAATGAGACAGAAGCAAGGGCTTTCTATAAAACATGTTGCTTTGCACTGTTCCAGTCTTCTGCAGGTAACTGTGTAAGTGTTGCTAACCTCATCCACTATAACATGAGACACGTTAGAAAGAAGAACATCTTCTTGCAGCTTTCGAAGAAGAACTCCAGTTGTACAGTAAAGCAATCTAGTGGCCTCGCCTGTTCGGGATTCCATACGGATTTGATAGCCACACATGGAATTCTTAATTTAAAAAGAAAGAAGAACAGATTAGTATACAAAGGGTGAGCCTGTAGTAAACTTATTACTGGCTGGATTTTGTGCTGGATTTTGAATCAAAAGTCTTACTCCTGGGGAAAATTGTATGGATCTAGTTTTAAAATGATTGCTTTACAGAGTCTACCTATTTGACAAAAACACAGCACTCTTGGACTTAAGTCTCCTTAAACACTAAATAGCCAATGCAATATGGTTTTTCAGTGGGGTTTGGTTTTTGGTTTACAGACTCCCAGCTAGTCTATCCTGGTGATGCTTTCTTAAAGGATATGCAATAGCTTCTCTCTGCAGCACTAATCGTTTTTGCAAAAGAATACCAGAATATGAACAGTATAGCAGTCGGCCAGTCATTAGGAGAGATGCTTCAAGCGAAATCCACAGCAAGGAGGGACTCTACTTGAAATCCCTATGATAAGAGGTCCCATTATAAACTGATAATTAGAAAAGGCCTAAGTCAGAGCACACAGCCACCCTCCCACAGGCAACTTACTCTTCCTCCAGGTCCACTTTCGCAGCCCAGCTCTTCACATACTCTGGTTGCCAAACTCACTGCGGAAATCCTTCGGGGCTGGGTGCAAACAATATTGCACTTATTCAGATTTCGTTCGTTATGCAGCAAGTCCTCCAACAAAAAATGTGGAACTTGGGTACTTTTGCCACTGCCTGTTTCGCCAGCCACAACCACAACTCGGTGCTTTTTAAGAGTCTCTATGAGGGCATGTCGGTACCTGAACACAGGTAACTGCTCCCTCTCCTTTAAAAGCCTCTGGTATCTAGGCGTATTCTGCAGTTTCTTAAAGAGGGTCCTAGCAGGTTCCAGGTCATCTGTAACTGGGCTGTCGAGAGAGAGACCACCAAAGTCCTCTTCGGAAACCAAGTTCTCCCAAGAGTCTTCTGCATCTTCCAATATTTGGGGCTTGCTTTCCAGCGGCTGCTGGGGCTGTTGCTGTTTCAGCTTGTTTAGCAGTTTAGCAATGAACTGGTCACGGGGTTTGTTGGTTTCCATCTTGTTTTCTTCTTCCTTTTTCTTTTCAGTGTCACTCCATTCTAGCCAAACCTCCCTGTATGTGGGAGGAAGTAACTGATGGACTGACTGCGGAAGAGACAAAAAACAAAACAAAAAAAAAACACACTTTAACTAGGGGAAATATGCACTGGACCTGGTAACAGGACGTTTACAGTGTGCATGTTTCCTGATCCACCAGCCTCCAAAGGGTACATGTTCACATACATGAGCTACCAAATGGTGAATTGGCAAGTATGAACCAACTCCTGTAAGGTGTGCTTCCCTGGTGTCAGGGAACTGACATCAGAGGCACGGGAGAAGGAGAGGGTCTCTGATTCTGCAGGAGAAGGTCCCAGCGCTAGGGGGAGACTCAGCTGGGAAAGAGGGGAAGAGAATGAGTGTAACACCAGGGATCCAGGAGAGCAACGGGACAGGGAGGTGCAGGGGCTCCAGGACTCTTCGTTGGAAGTTAATGAGGAGAGCCCAAGCACCCCGCTGCCCACACCCACCCTGCGCAGGAGACTCCCGCGCAGTGAGAGGCGGAGACGCTTAGGCGTCAAACAACTCTTATGTTGGCAACGCTTTAAGAAACGCCCACAGACAGATTCTACGAGTGACTAAGAGCAGCCACGCTAAGATGGGCTGCGCAGTCCAGAGGGTTTAACCAGGCAATCCGATGCTCAAACGGGGCAGGATTACGCACGAGTAACTCCCAACCACTACACCTGGGTTCCTTTGGGAGGAAGGGCAGATATAAATCTAGTAAATAATAATAAATACAACTGAACGATTTTAAATGTTGTCTGCACTAGGAACAGTTTTCAGAGTTCAATCATATACAAAACCTCACCTGTCCTTTGGTTAATTGGTAAAGTGCTAATGTAGCAGCCAGGTGTTGAGCCTGCATGCTGTCCTCCGTAAGGATCGTTGGAATTGCTGTCATTGTTTCGTCAGCCGACTTGGTAACTCTCACCCTTAAGAAGTTAAATCAAAGTGTATAAATTCATTTTAAGTCACACAGCAATCATATCTACTTTGAATAAAGGATGGCTTTCAACTGCAGGATTCAAAAAGTTAACCCTTCTACACATTTGGGAAATTAAGTGATACCACAGAGGTACAGTGGTACCTCGGTTTTCAAACGCCTCCATAGTCAAACGTTTTGGAACTTGAACACTGAAAACCTGGAAGTAAATGCCTCAGTTTTCGAATGTGCCTCAGAAGTCAAACAGGAAACATGGCTTCCATTTTGAGTTTTCCGTACCGAGGCTTCCATTTTGAAGCTTCCGCTTTCAGTTTTCAGTTTTAAAACGTTTCAGAACTCGAACAGACTTCCGGAATGGATTACGTTCAAAAACCGAGGTACCACAGTTACCCCTCATCCCACTTTATGCTCCACATAGTCATGTGTTTGTTCTATTGTGTTTCAACAAACACCCTCATTAAAAAAATAATAATGAGGGGGGGGGTTTAGCAACTCCATCCTAATAAAATACTATGCTGATGGCTGAAGGTGGTGATGTTTAGAATGGTACACTGTTTGCCTCTTCACCTGCCTCCATCAGCAGAATTTCATGCAACTGTGATAGGGCATATATGTTTTAATCCAGCCCATACTTAAGAGAGAGAAAACACCTCCATCAAACTACTTAATCTGTACCAAATGCTGACTGGCTGAGGGTGGATAGGAATTAAAATTGGAACTGAAGGGAGGGTGGAATTAACATAGTACTTGGAACACTAACAGAAGCATTCTGTGCTATTTGCTAGGGACTGTGAGAGGCTGCTCAGGATCACCTTTATCAAAAAAGCATATGCAAAGACTTTGTTCCACACTATGGAGTCACCATAACCTCAGTTTTGCCTCTGCCTCAGTTTTTCCAACTGGGAAAAAAATCAGCCTTTTTCAAATACTTATTGTATGAATGAGACCGGCATCAAGTCCATCTATTTTAAAGATGGGCATTTTATATGCATTCAGTAGATATATAGCAAGTCATTAAGTATCCATTCATAACCATACTAGAATTAATGGGAAAGGAATTAAAAATTATCAAGCAAAGTCAAAAGGAAAGTTAATATCAGTACATACCTACATTTCCAATATCTTCCTGCTGGAACTTTTTCAAAAGATGGGTTTGGGCACTTGGGATAATGTTTTCTGCACCAGTCAATCAAAAACTGTTTGGGAGATTTCCCAGTCCAGCTTCGAGCAGTATAATCAAAATTCCTCACGTCCTGAGGTTCTTTCTTTTTCACTAACATCAATCAATAAACGATTCATTATTTTGCACGACAACACAGAGGTCATTACCAGAATTAAAGGATGAATGATTTAAACACAGAACTATGCAAGTCAGCATTGATTTATACTGCACAGCATTGACTGATTCTTGTGTTACCTGTTCAATCCCGACCACTAATTCAGACTCCACACAGGTCTTACTGTGGTACGATTTATATACAGCCCCCTGCTAAGCCTCTAAACACATGCACACAGAAGGATCTCCCTTAGCCCAAAGGAAAGGCTGTGGAGAAAGCTTTTACTTGCGGGACAATGCACAGTTAATTCTGAACACAAAACACAGTGATTACCTCTAGCACCACTTCTTAATAATCCTATTAACACTAGGATGCCACATTGCGCAAGAATCCAGATGAATATAAATTGTAGAATCCTGTCCTATATCACATTTATGAAAAACCAGGGCAATCAGTTAAATTAAAGCTAGTGACTAGCGTGTATTTAGGGTCTTGTGTGGGAAAGCAAGTGTGGTGTAGTGGTTAAGAGCGGTAGACTCGTAATCCAGATGCCGCCGAACTACAAATTCTATCAACCCTGGCCATGGGTTCGAAAGGAGTTGTAGTTCAGCTGGAGGCCTAAAAGTTTCCCAGATCTGCTCAAGGTAGTAAACCTACATCAGGCTAAATGACAGGTCTTGCAGATGTTGCAGACTCATGTCAGAAAACCTGTTACCTAAGAAAATCACATCGTGCCATTTTAGGGTTTCTCTTCCTTGCATTTCTACACAAGGATGGTGATTTATTCTAGATAATGCTCGACAAAGGTTTTATGTTGTTTTAAACAAACTGCTCCATACCTTTTTGTTCCTCAGGAGGAGCTTGAGGTTTTTCAAGCAAGCGCAAATTCAATGCCCCACCCGTTTCAAGAGGCACAGGAACCTTTTTCTTGTCACTTGGTTGGTTTGTAACTTTTATTGCAGGATTAAACACGGGGTGTTCTTCCAGTCCTGCCATTTCTGCCAAGAAGGAAACATAAGTCAGGTAAGACCTTGGCTACTATAGTGGGAAGGATAAAGAGGAGGGAGTGGATTGCATATCTTTAAATGGCTTGGGGGAATATCTTTTTGGGTTGAAGATCAGAAAATTCTCATTCCTATGCGTGTTAGTAATGTTTGAGAAGTGCCAAGTGGGCACGAGACACGGGTCTTGTCAGTCACATTATGAAAACTTCCCCGTGTGCATTTGTGTAACACAGAAAGGCCAGGCTCTGAATTCTGAACCTGCAAGTATGAAGGAACTTATTTCGCTTTCCTTTGTACCAAGTGGAATGGGAGCAATTGCGCTTTTGCACACACAACTTGATCAATCTCATAATGGAAATAAAAAAGTCAATCATGTTTGTATAGCACCAACAATAAACATGCTTCTTCACATTCAATACCAATAGTGTTTTTCCCTCAACGTGCTACAGATAAATGAATTTTGAGTGCTCCTACCTTGTTGAATGCGCCTTATTTTCTCTTGCGCCACCTTCTGTCCTTGCTTGTTTTTGTCTTGCTTGGAAGAACTTGCTTGTTCTTTTGCTTCCACAAGTTTCCCAGCCAAGTGTAAATATCTTTCATTCTGTTCCAGATGAGCTACTTAGTTATTATGCAAGTGCAGATTAAATGGCACACAGTCTACAACAGGAGTGGGGGACAGTTTTGGCTCCATGAGCCAGATTGGCCTCGTAGGGCCAAATCTAACAGGTAGTCTACCCACGGTGTCATTATGACAAGACATGATTGACAGCTGGGTGGGGATGCTCACCTGTCAAAACGACTTCCCCTCCAATCTCAAATGGGAAGAGGGAGAAGGCTTACAAAAGCATTTACAATCTCCACCCCCCCCTCCACAACACACTAAGATCAGAGTCTCTTCATGACAATCTCACTCTGATCTTTAATCTCTGCTCATCTCCACAACCTCAGCTGAGAAGCAACTTTCTTTTTAGAGCTCTTTTAACTTACAAAGAGTGAAAGATGATGGTAAGCATTTTGTACTGCATCAACTCAAGAAAGTTGCTCTTAAGCACTCACACTAGAGTTCTAGAACTATGAAAAGCATTTTCAGTTTTCTTAGGCCTGCGATTATTTAACAAGCTGCTCGATATGAATGACAAAGGACTCATACTTTAATGGATACTTGAGTACATGTAAACATAATGAGGTTGCGTTGAAATCAAGAAGTATTTAACCTAACATGGTGCCTGTTAAATTTGTTGAAAATGCCCATGCTTTTCAGCGAACAAAGATCTATATAAAATGGCTTATAAACTTACCGGATCAAATTTTTCTTCCTCCGAATTTTTCACAGATTCGCTGTTCTCCTCGTCACTCTGTTGGTCTGCATACTGCAATATCCATTCCTTCATGCTGATATCCTTGTGTTTTCCTGTGTTTACCTTTGGATAGTGTAAAAATAATTTGATAAGGAGAATATACATGAATTATTCACTCTCTATAATTAGCCGTTCTCGATACGAGACAGGTGCTCTCTATAAAGAGATAGTCCTACTTTTTTTTATTCTCAATCTATCTATGAATGGAGAGAGGTTTTCTTTAAAGACCAGCTGATACTGATACACCTGTTTCTACTACTTCAGTCAGCAAAAACAGACCATAGATTAGAGTGAAGCGGTGCAATCCTTTGCATATTTAATTAGAATGAAGTTCCATGGTGTCAAACGGGGATTATTTATTAGTGAGTTTAGGATTGCTAGCCTAAGGGTTTATTAAATTAAACTGTAAACAGGAACATGGCCTAGGAAAATATGAGATATCAACAAGTAACAATAAAACCTAAAATATTTTATTAGTTGTAAGGGAACCTCTTGATTTAATTCCTGCAAGTTAATTTATTTTAAAATATTCTCACTTTACTATTTAGGGCAAAAAACCAATCAATCAATAAAAAATGAAAACTGACAAGTAGTTTCCTTTTGATTTTGTATTTTTTAAGGCTTCAAAAAACCCTTCACACAGTTTCTGCATATCCAATAAAGTACCTTTTTTTCATTGTCGTCTTCCTTCTTTTTATTGTTTGGTGCCTGGGGAGTTTCACTTCGAGGCAAAGGAGAATGGAATTTTGCTCTAGTTTTCTGTTGTTCTTCCCCAAACTGCTGACTGAAACCTTCAGGCAATGCATCTTTAAAAGAAAAGTTGAAATTTAAATAATGCTTATGAACATGTTCTTTACATGTGCATACTACTGCTATGTTCCAGTATAGAAAAAGGAGTTTAAACCCTCCCATTATTTTCATCGAGTTCTACTCCAATAATAATTTCAACACTAACTGTTTGGTCACAAAGTAAGTGCACTCAGTTCCAATATATATTCACTATTCTCCTCCTGCTGATCTCATGAAAACCTTTGTACCTATGCCCTATATTAACTGTTTCAACTAAATGAGGGCAAATATATGTTGTCTGAATTTTGAAACTGCCTGTTTTAATATGTGTAACATCTACTTGATTTTTTATTTAGCAGTTAAACTCTGTGCAATACAATAAAGCAGGCTTCCTCAACCTCGGCCCGCCAGCTGTTTCTAGGCCTACAACTCCCATGATCCCTAGCTAGCAGGACCAGTGATCAGGGATTATGGGAGTTGTAGTCTCAAAACATCTGGAGGGCTGAGGTTGAGGAAGCCTGCAGTAAAGTAATTCCCCATGGTAGTTCCAAGTAGTAAGCAAGTGGTAGGTTACTAGCATGAATGCAAGCTTCTATAACTTTCTTAACTAATTGTAAAAGGAGGAATACATAAAGACAGGAAAAGGTCAATTTCAGTTGCAAGCAGCACTCTTAAACTTCAAAGCCAGATTTTTCCTTTATATTTACCATCAGAAAGGTTTAAGCACAGCCAGTCTAGTGCAGAATGCAGATCACCACCATACAAAATAGTATTTTTCATAGCTTCTTCAATATCTTCAGTCTTAAAAGAAAATCCTTGCAAAGCCATGTACACATCCTATAAAGAACAGTATGTTAAGGAAACAGAGGTTACTTGCCCCAGGCTTTTTATCTTGGAAACACTTGAAAAAGCAATCTCCCTTTACTGTTATTACATAGTTGTTTTATCCCACTGGAAGTGTAGTGCTGTTCCCAATGCGTAGAGCATGAGGAAATCCATACTCACTGGAAGCTACATGTGTCAATCAGAGTTCCTTGGGATCAGTCCCAAAAGCTTTGTATAATATGCTAAGTTAACAGTTCAAAGAGGTAGTCAGCTAGTATTGAGATGTTACAGAGGAACCCAACATTAGGGTTACCATATTTCAGAAAGTGAAAATCTGAATACAAAAATTTTTGGGGTGGGGTGGCGGTTGGTGAGCTTTTTTTTTTAGTTTTGCCCAAAGTTGTTGATCTTTGAGGTTTGGGGTCTATTTTTAAGAAGTTCTCCAAAATCTAGACTTCCGTTGCCATGTGTCATGATTTTTCTGGATGTTTCAGCTATTTCCACCCAGACACTGTTTCCAACTGCCGTATTCCAGCTATGTCTGGGAAATTCCAGACGCATGGCAACCCTACCCCACGTTTTAATTATGTTATAGGGATTGGAGTGAACTGTGAGATCATGTACTCCTTCCCCCACCCATCTACCCTCAACCACAAATTACCCATACCAGACTTAAGGGCAATGCCAACACTGAGAAACTATGGTTAACATTAACTGTGTTCCCTTCTCAAGCAAGGCCTGCTAGCCAGCTTCAAATTCTGATTTCAAAAATTGATCTAGAATCTTAGTTTGTATTGTCCATGGTTAAGGTTGGAAATGGTTTGGCAATGTGTGCTTGAGAAAGAAACTGAGTTCAACCACAAATATATTCTTGCACATATCTTTCAAAATAAAGCCATAGCTCAGTGCATGTAGGAAGTGTAAGGTTCAATGCTCAGCATCTCCAGGTAGGGCTGGGGGGGGGTCCCTACCTAAAACCCTGGAGAACTGCTGCCAGTTAATGTACAGAATACTGAACTAGATAGGCCAATGTTCTGACCTAGTTTAAGGCCAGTTTCCTTTCTTCCTTGTTTGCTGATGAACAGTAGGACAAGGCTGAACACAACGAAAAAGTCTTCACTATCAATTTCAATGAAGATTTTTTTAAAAAAAGACACATGGAGCTATAAAAATCAAACTAACTTGAATTATGATTAAACCTTTTCAGTGACTCCCCTGTTCCCAAACATTTACTACGTTTGTTTCTCATACTTCACCTGTAATTTCTTTGCTGTAAGTCTTCTAGAAATCATTCCCTGTTCACCGCTTTGTTTCTTATGCTCATTGATTACACCAATAATTCTTTTTTCCAAGTTACTGTTAATCACTACCTGTGAAGGCAAAAAATAGTTACAACCAGAACAAGTTCTTGCAAACTGTTAGCTGCAGTGCATTAATAGCTGAGCACAATTGCAAGCCCATTGAAACAGAATATACACTGTGGCATGAATTGTTCAGATTACTACATGAAAAGATTGATGCACTAAATACGCATCTATGTAAGGATATTACTTAATAGCGTGTGATGCTTTAAAGGTGAAGGAATGCTCAATATTACTTATGTAGAATATTTACACTTCAGATTAGTCTAACATAACAAAACATGAGTCTTTCCCTTCTAACAGATGCCCTTACCTTAAGAATAGATTTATCTGCATTTGCGGAAGCACCAGAGTCAGATGATGAACCAAAGCTGTAGGTTTTTGGACCTGTGAAGCCAAACAAAAATTATTTGAGTAATATCAGACAGAGGCAAAACTGACAGCCAAAACACTGCTTTCCTGATATAAGTAACTGGAATACTTGTTTGTTATCAGTGTACTCCTTTTACATATACTAGACCATGCTGGAGTTAGAGCACAAGCAAGCAATGGCATGGGCAGAAATATCACTGACATCATGCCAACAACACATGAATAGTCTAGCAGACATGAAGCTTAAACATGGCTAGAATCACATATGGAAAGCTTACATGGGTAATTAATTATTATAATTATTATATATTTCTTTATACTCCAGCTTTTCCACGAATCATTAGAAAACATTAATATAAGTAAAATTAATGTATATGATTAAAAACATAGATAATTATAATAAAAACAGCAAAGCACCAACCCTTTTATTAAAAGCAGTCAGTTCCCCAAAACCTGTTGGAATAAGAAGGTTTTCACCTGCTGGTGGAAGGATAACAGAGAGGAAGCCAGAATCTGGGAGCATCTACCAAGAAGGCCCTCTTCCATTACCCTACCAAGCGTCCCTGTGTGGGTGCTGGGACAGAGAGAAGGACCTTCCCTAAGGATCTCAAAACCTGGGCAGGTTTGTATGTGGGAATGTGGTATTTCAGATAGCCCGGATCTCGGTTGCTGTATAGGCACTTTGAACTGTGCCTGGAGTCAGACCCGTAGCTAGTGGAGCTGTTGTTAAGAAGGGAGCCACCTGCTGCCTAGAACCAGCCTGGGTCAACTACCCAACTGCTGTTCTTTGCGCCCTGCTGAAGTTTCTGAGCACTTTTCAGTGGCAGCTCCACCTACAGCTCATGACAGCAATCCAATCATATGGGCTTTCAAACATGGCCTGCATCCTTAGTATAAAATCAGGTTACAAGAAGCAATATGGTAAGATGATCAGGCTCAAGACTGATCTGGTCCAGCATTTCATCCTCACAACGGCCAAACAAGCTCCTTGGGGAAGCTCTCAGGAAGGACCCAAGCCCCACAGCAATCTCCCCATTTGTGACTCCCAGCAACCAGCCTTCAGAGGCAGCGGAGGGAGAACAGTAGCCATCGCGGCTAGTCCCAACCTTCCTTGCAGCCTGGGGAGGCAGCAACGGAAAGCGCTTCACCTGTCGGATTTCTGCCTTAAACGAGCAGAGGGGAAGCTTAATGAATGCCCACTGAAATCCTCCACGGCACGCAACGCGGGAGTAAGTCCTATGGAGGCCGGTGGGGCTGGCTTCCGAGCAGGCGTGCGGAGATCCCTGCACCCTCCGAAGGCGGTTCCCGTGGCGGGTACCTTGCTTCAGGCGCGGGTCCTTGCCAGCGGGGCTCGGGCGGGGCGCCGAGGTTCTCTTGCCGGCAGCTTCGCCGGCGGCTCCGGACTCGGTCGCGCCGGCGCCCACCGCTTTGGCCCGGGCTGCGGCTACCGCGGCGGGATGGACCGCCCCAGCCCCCGCGGCGCCGCTGCCGCCCTTGTGCTTTTTGTTCTTGCCGCCCATGCCCGACGCCCGCGCGCGCCCCTCTCCGCCGCGGAACCCGCACAAAGACCTCGCGCCGGCTCCGCTGGCATCCGAGCTCGGCAAGCCTCCCGCAGGGACAGCCGCTCTGATTGGGCCGCAGGCAGCTACGGGCACGTCCTAAGCTTTTGACTCGTGTTTACGGGCACTTCCGCCCAAAGGTGCACGCCACTTCCTGCCGTTTTCTAAGAGAACTTCCGGTTGCTCTCTTCCCCACCTTCCCAGCTCCTCTTCCGCTTAAAAAAAACAACCCACCAACAACACTTTTCTGTCTCTACGCTCACAGAGACATAAAAAGTGAAGAGTCGTTGTAAGGCGGTTCTCTGGTTCTCAGCTGGTTTTTAACTGTTTTGTGCAACGTGTCGCAGTTCTTGTAACGTGGTTCTTATTGAGAGCCGCACTAGGATCCCTTGGGGGAAGAAAGGTGGATGTTAACTTTGACATAAAAAGAAGAAATATTCATAGCTGTCAACTTTCAGATTTGAAAATAAGGGATCAGCAGCCTCACCTGTCCCGGGGACAGTCTACGGGATATCTAACAATCCGGGATAGCAGCGGGAAGCAGTGGGAAACGGCGCTGGAATAAGGGAATTTCCCGCAAAAAAAAGGGAAGGTTGACAGCTATGGAAATACTGTAATATTTTTAAATGTCCCGCGAGGCGGAATGGGAGAGCTGCTCGTAGAAATAAACGGAGACATTCTAAAGTAGTTGTGATCCTATCCCCACTGGATTTAAAGGTGGTTGTGGTGTTAACAGAGGCGTGCAAGGAAAATGAATAAGGCTGAGCAACAACACCATACAGTACTGTATATTCGAAGCCCATTTTTTCGCTCAAAAGTATCTGCGTACTGTTGTTTGCTCCTCATAGAGCTATAATTCTCAGCAACCCTTCACTTAATACAGTTCCCAGCTTCTCAGCTGCAGTGCCCATAATTCTTTCATGGGTTGTGTTTAAAATGTGCTTTAAAGGTATACTTTAGGCAACCCCAGGCAAGAAGGGCAGACGGTGACAGTTCAGCTAGAGATAAGAATGTGTGCAAATGTAGCCAAATAAAATAATAATAATACTTTTATTATTTATACCCTTTAGGTATAAATTAAAAGGCGTTAAAAAAACCCCTCTTTCTGTTGCTTTTGGTGTAACAGAATAACTCAGCTCCCTTCAGGTGGCCCTGCGTGCCTCAATTTTTTTATCTCTGAGGATCATGGGGCCCCTTTCAACGTCCGCCGGAAGTTCAGCCTAAAAGGCCGCTCTAGGGCGCGCGACACTATCGTCCTGCGCGCGGTGCGTGGCGGGAGTGCCTCTCGCGTGTGTTTGCCGGGGAGTGGGAAAGATGGCGGACGCCTTTGGGGACGAGCTGTTCAGCGTGTTCGAAGAAGACCCTGCCGCCGCTTCCGGCTCGAAGAAGGCGAAGGGGGCAGCTGAGGCGACTGCCGCTGCCGCTGCTGTAGGCAAGGCCGGGTGAGGATCCAGGGAGAGCTTGAGAAGGAGAGGCGGAAGGGCGAAGTTCGACCGTCCCTATGGAGATGGCTGCAGTTTCGCGGGTGGTTGGACGCCCTCGAAGTCTCCTGAGAGACAACTAGAGGAGGAGGCTGTAGTTTCCTGTTAAACGTTTCTCCGTGATAGGGGATCGCTAACTTTCTTTGCAAACTGGATAAAGTTTTGGGAGCACCACACATCACCCCAAAGCGACTTAGAAACAAACCCCACATCCATACATTACAGCCGGGGGGCGGGGGGAAGAAATACATTAAAAATATCCCACAAGTTTCTAAAAGGCCACAGGCCTGGTTATAGAGGGAAGCTTTTGCCTGGCGCCTAAAGATATATGATGGCGCCAGCGGAGCTTCCCACATGTGGAACCCTTTCCCTTTCCCTTTCCCCCCACAATAATCTTCTCTGAAGCCTCACTTGAAGCTTGACACCTGCAGGGTTAGCTTCCCTGTCCCCACAGTATTTCAGACTGTGTTGCCTGCAGCAAATAACAGCAAATTTCGAATGAATTCTGTGCATATTTGAAAGGTTTATGCAATCCCCTCACTATGGGATAACAGATGAGACATTTCCCTCTGATGGAGTTGATAGTGATGATAACAACTGGCCCTGGGAGTATGAGGGAAGTCCAGGAGAGGAGGGAGGGAAATATGGCAAATTGTTAGAGAAATATTGTTAGAAGATGTATACATAGAAAAACATTTTTTTTATTTTTGTTTTTTAAAAAACAGCAACTGGCTCTGTTGCCTCTAGTAGTGTCAGATAAGTGATGGGCCCACAGCCAACCAGCTTTGGAGATGCTGGGTTTTTGCTGCTTGTTCTGGGAGTAGTGCATGTAAACTCCACCAGGTCATGGCCTCATCTGGCAGCTTCCTTCCTTCCACATGAATTTTACCATTTGCGAAAGTCAGTGGTTATTACAGAGAGAACTTCGTATCTGAATCTCACCATGAAGCATCATTTAAAGAAATGGGAATGTAACATTTCATATCCTGTTGGAAATCTGTTGAGCTTTGTTTAGATGTTGAGAGTTTACTAACAATTACCCATTTTTTTGATTTGTATTTCAGGAAACAATCAGATGGCAAATCTGCAGCATCCTCTAAATTTCCAACAAAAACTAAACGAGATGCAGAGGTCGATAGCACAGACATTCCAGTTTTTGAAAAGAAGCCAAAGTTGGAAGATACCACCACAGAAGATCTCAGGTAAGCATGTTAGAGGCTTGAATGGTTGCATGATAACTGGCCAGCAAAGATTACAACAAGCACCATAATTGAGTTTTCATAAGTGTTTTGTAAACATTTGCTTATATCACATTATTCTGCCATAAATAATCATATGAAGGAAAGCATGTTTGAAAACTTTGTGCCATGAATACTTGCCTTCTTGCTTAACCTAAAGGAAAGACACAGCTTGGAATTTTAGTACTTTGGAGTTGAAACTGCTTCTGTTGAGTGCTGGGATATACTTTTTCTGTTGTGTTTTATTGACTAACAAATTGAGTTTTTATCTCTTGCATTTATATAATCACCTTTCTTGCAAACTTGTGATGGCACAAGTTCTCTGGTTGAGGCTTCTTTTGTCTTTGTCTGTTTAATATTTTGGCTAGGTACTCATGAATTAGTATTTGTTGCTGATACTCAAACATATCATTTTTTCCCTTAAATGCCAAATAAGTATAATTGTTTTCTGATAAATTTGAACTATGTAAATGAATATATGATGTAGCCTCCTAATTATGAATCAATTGCATTAATAAATATTTGAAGGGAGTTCTCCTGTCCTGGCCGATCTAAAGCAGACAGGCTACTTATAGTGCAGTCTTTACCACAACTAAATTTCCAGTCTCCTAACATTAGCCCTATGAATAATTATTGCATGGGCCTCTGCCCACTTCTCTTCTTGGCTTTCCTCTTCCCCGAACTATCATAGACTGTTACCCCAGTCCTTTAAAGATGAGGGGAAAGTGAGTAAGACTCTGTACTGTTGTTTCCTTGAAGACCAGGGTGATTAGTTTGCTTTATTCTGAACATTTTGATCTTCTTGCTGCTTTTAAAGATTTACTGTTTAAGTTTAAATGTTCTTAACATTATGTGATTAGCCTCTCTGAGAAAATGCTTGAGGGTCAGGGTGTACATTGGAATAATTAACAAATGTTTACCCATCTTTAAAAGGCTAGGGCAGATAACTGGGACACTACTATGATGATAGTGGGGGATGGGAAGAGCAGAGAACATGCAGGTGTGTAGCAGTTTTTTATGGTGCTTTGAGCCTGGGGCATTCATTACTTGCCCCAGGTGACAAGATGAGTAGCAAATTGTCTTGCAGTTTTTTAAGCTGGCTCTGGAATTGGCATATTGTGGGAAATGTGTAATAATGATTGTACTAGCTAAGGGACCGACAAGCATTGTTTTTTCATAGTGCTTAGTCAGGATATCATGATAATTAATTAAACCAACAACCTTCATAAATGTATGGGGTATTTTGTTAATGATTGCTAGTATTAATTTGCACTTTTCCTTTCAGTTTGGCAGACCTCATGCCAAAAATAAAGGTACAAGCAGTTGAAACTGTTGAAGGTTGTACACATGAGGTGAGTTTAATGTCGGTGGTTGTTATATTTTGTTGTATATGCTACTACTTGTTTGAATTTCCTGGCTCTTATAGTAGATACTTTAAAAACTCTGCTTTTAGTAATGTTTTGATGTTACATTTTAAAATGAAGTATTGCAAATCATTCACGTACATTGGAGAAAATTAAAGGTGGATATAGTTGGACGCCTTTGCAATGAGGGCTATCTTTGTCTCAGTGATGTGTGCTCCTTGATGTTAAATGTCTGAAAATGAAAACAATTGAGCTGCCCTTTGTCTTCATAGCCCCCAGTCTTCATCTATATATTTGTGTCCTTGTTTCATTTATTGGCTAAACTAGAATATGCTGGAGAACAGAAAGTAAATAGTTGATATACATATAATTGATGTTGGGGGCTGTTTTAGATATTAATAGTTAAACGGGGGGGGAAATGGGCAAAATTTTTAAGCTTTATCTCACTTGCATTTTTAAGAAATGCACCCATAAATCTCACCGTTCTAATTTGCTGCAGCAAATCTGTCAAACCCCAATTGACAGGACAATTTTCATAGGGCTAAAAATGCAACATTTCAATGTTTTTTCTCTGCCTCTCCATTAGTCAGTTGTCACATTTTAGCTTCAAACAATATAATAATTGTTACTATTTTTATTTGAAATGTACCTGGAGTAACTAGGATGTTAAATAACAAGTTAATTATTATTTTTTAAATAGAAGAGGTATTGCACTGGCATTGGATAGAGCCAATTGCTAGTGGTAGCATTTATTGATGAAGAAATGGTTTGAGACAGGTTTGCTTCTGAAATAAAGGGTTGTATGCAACAAAGCTGTCCCATTAGAACAAGGACTTACACCTGCGCACTGGGACTTCATCTTCTCTTCCTGTGCTTCTCTATTCTGTTTGGGAGGGGTGTGGGGAGAGGAGTTCTCATTGCACTAAACAACTTTGTTGGATACAACCCAAAGGCATTGGGAACTTTGTTACTGAGGGAGAATCTAACATACTTTCTGAGCAATGTTTTAGCAGTGTCTTCATTCAATTCTTTGCTTTTTCTGCTAATTGTAAAATGTCTTAGAAGATCAGTGGTGGGAGAGGGGTACAGGTTTGAAAGGTAGCTGCAAATGTGCAGGAAGTTAATAAATTTCATCTACTAATGTAAATATTTAAAACATTTTTTCTTTAGGTTGCTCTTCCTGCAGACGAAGATTTTATAGCCCTGAAGCCAAGAACTGGAAAAGCTGCAAAGGTTTGTGTTTTGAATGTTACAGCACATGCAGGAGGGATATCTGGCTGGAACTGCTGGGTATATAAGTAATTCAAGCAGGTTAACATTTAATAACATGACTGCACCCCAGATTTCCTGTGGGGATTACTTGTGTGGCCTTAAACATATATTTGGTTTGATACTCTTTGAGTGTTGCAGAAAGATGATGCAATGAATCACTCTGTTTGCTCAAGACACTTTGGACAAAAGCATTATCCAGAGTTCTTTGTAAAGGTCCTTGTTTCAATCTCTGGCATCTGCAAATAGGGCTAAGAAACCCTGGAGAGCTGCTGCCAGTCAGAGTAGACAGTATGGAGCTAGATGGACCAGTGGTCTTACTCTGTATAAGGCAGCTTCCTATGACTTTTCACTTGACCACCCTTTTTGTTAAATTGGTTGGAAAGCTCAGTTTAACATTGGAATTAGAATAGCAATAATATTATTAGCTGGGACTCAAGCTCATTCTAGCATTGGGATATTTCCTTTGTTTATGGGTTGGGTGAAGGTTTTTATTCACATTCTTGTTGTGTGGTTCTTCATTAACACAAAGTATAGCAAAATCTATTAATGCAGCTTCTTAGAAGAAGGTTAACAGACAACAGAAGTCTTAGGATGGTGGTTTTTAGGCAGTGATAATGTGTTTATCAAAAGTGCTCTATTTTTCAATTTGAGCTAGTCATAAATTCCATGTAGACAAGCAAGATGGCAAAGCTCTCTTCACAGTGGTCTTTTAAGTGTAATTTCCACCATACATGGGGATATCAGTTTCCATAGTTTAGCAGTTGCATTCATTTCAGTATCCCAAGAGATGTACAGTGTTTATAATGTCATGACAGCTTGCAGAAATGTGCCAGCTTGTGGGGATTAGTATCAGGAGTGCAGTTTCCTATGTTTCGGAGTTTGAAGTACATACGTGAAAAGCCTTTTCTAATAATAATAAAAATAAAAAGGCTCCACTCTATAATGAATTCAGGAGAAACATTGGAGTGATTTATGATCAGTTGTTCTAAAATTTTAATACCAAGTTACATTCTACGAAGATACTTGACAAAAATTAAGGTATATGTGTTGATTTTATCCCCCCAGGAATATCCATTCATTCTTGATGCTTTTCAAAGAGAAGCTATTCTGTGTGTGGATAACAATCAGTCGGTGCTGGTGTCTGCTCATACATCAGCAGGGAAAACAGTGTGTGCAGAGTAAGTAATTCTGAGATGAATTTAAAAATAAATGTGGGGGGGGGCTTATTGTAAGTTATCCCAAAATACTCAGTGGTGGAAAATAAAAAATCACTTGCAGATAAGCAGGTGATCTTGGACTGCTTTTTAAATGTGTATATCACCTCTCCAGTTTTGTTGCTCACGGTGTTGGCAGTTGCATTTCAGCGGTTCTCAACCTGTGGGTCCCCAGATGTTGTTGGACTACAACTCCCATCATCCCTGAGCTCTGGCCTTGCTAGCTAGGGGTGATGGGAGTTGTAGTCCAACAACATTTGAGGACCCACAGGTTGAGAAAGGTTGCTCTACATGAATAGGTGTGGGAGAATCAGGATGTAGGAGAGAGTCTAGAGAGGTTAGGTGTTGGCAGTGTCTTGACTCTTTATTGGCATGACTAGTTTTGCTGTACCACTTGGAAAAGCTTAATTCGTTTTTTCCAAAAGATTTTTTCTTGGAAGGCTGCCAGTAGAAGGGAGGAGAAAGTGATTTTTGCTAGTCCCTAGTATCACCTCCCACACTGTTTTGGAGGGCTGGGGGTTGGCATTGGAGGTTGTAGAGGGAGGGGGAATCATAGAATTCCCCACCAGCACCAGCAGGATCCCTCTACTGGGTCAAAAGCTTTCTGTGGACAGAAGACGGCTTTCTGTTCACGGATGGTAAAGTCTGGATCTGATCCTTTGCGTCTCTTGTTTATTTTTATAGATCTGCAGTTCTTAGGCTGTTAAGTGTTTGGGACAGATTGCTAGCAGGTTGTAGAAACACCAAAGAGTATGGAATTGGAATGCTTGAGATTTTCTCATCCATTCTCCTGTTTTACATTTATTGGATTTCAGCCTGTAGCTTGTTTCTAAATGTGTCTCCTTTACAAATCTATTGATAGATCCAATAGCAATGAAAAGTGTTTTGAAGTATCTTTGCTTTTAATGAATGCTCAATTGCATATGCCCTGCAGGTATGCCATTGCTTTAGCTTTAAGGGAAAAACAACGTGTGATATTTACTAGTCCCATCAAAGCTCTCAGTAACCAAAAATATCGTGAGATGTATGAAGAATTTCAAGATGTTGGTCTAATGACAGGGGATGTCACCATCAATCCGACAGCATCTTGTCTTGTAATGACAACGGAGGTAAGTTTGTCTAGGAGTTACCCTGTCCTGACACTGGTTTTCTCTGCTGGAGTGTTGGTGGCTCATATTTATGTTTACGAAGAAGTCAGCCCCACTGTGTTCAATGGGGCTTACCCTTTAGTAAGTGCGTTTAGGATTACAGTGTGCAATACCCAATTTGTGTTATTGAGGATAAAACAAATAGTTGTCTATAGCAAAAATAACTATGAAAAGTCAATATACTATGCTGAACCATTTTAACTTCCCTCTGTCATTGCACCTTTACTTGTCTGTACTCTTACGTTCCCATATAGCAACTATTTTTTTGTTATACAATGGAACCTTGGTTCTCGAACGTAATCCGTGACTCCCAAAATGTTCGACAACAAAACATAAAAAAGAGAATATCCTATACATCGACAAACAAATTAGTAGAAACCAATAATAATAACAACAACAATAATAAAAATTTAATTAATAAAAATTAAATACATTATGAAGAGAGACTTTGTCTGTATGGGCAACCCTGTGTGGAGTACTTGTGCCACTATTTATTGCAGTGCCTATTATATATAGACCCAAAAGACTGATTCATAAAACCCCTGTTTCCGAATGGAACTCACTTGAATAGGGTGGAAAGGGTGAAATGGCTGCTGAGCAATACTGATGACTTTGTAACTTGTAAAGTAGCACTCTATGTGTTGGCAGCTAAGAAGATCAGGAGGAAAGAACTAGATAAAATAGCAGTCAACTGCAAAAGGGATTTGGATATTTAATTTGGCACATTTTACTAGAGAATCTTCTGCTATTCTATTTTATGCAACAAAGAATCTTAGTAGTTGTGACCGTGGTGTATAATGTATGTGTGGTGCCTGATGATTTTCATGGTTATTGCTGTTTTTCCTTTTGTTATTTTTCTGAATGATGCCATGGCCTATGGCTAGCGCAATAAAAGTCGATGATGATGATAACAATAATAACAGTTTACAGTTATACCCAACTTAAAATAACCGTCAGCCCCAACTAAACATTTAACCAACCCCAACCTGACAAAAACAAAACATAGGAGCCAAAATGAGAACCATTTAAAACATTTTAAACCTTTTTAGCTGGTTGCCCCAACCCAAGAGTTGTTCCAGCAGTGTCCCAGTGGCTGTGAGTCTGGGCCCCGCATCCTGGGCCAGGTGGAAATGGGACTTGCAGGAGGGAGCAGGCTTCCTTCCAGCACTCACAGCAGTTGCAATCCTTTATAAGTAAAGGATTCATGAAATTTCACTTTAGATCCTGGGCCTTAAAGAAATCTTGCATCACAGTGTTATTTGTAAATAGGGCTTAGATTTTGGCCAATGTATTTATTTCTGTTTATAATGCACTATATGCGTTGTTCTGTGGGCTGAAGGTGAATTATGGCAGTGGCCTTGTCACAGTCTTCCTTCCTAATTGAAATTTCTTTTTCTTTTTAGATTTTGAGAAGTATGCTTTACAGAGGTTCTGAGGTCATGCGTGAAGTTGCTTGGGTTATATTTGATGAAATTCATTACATGAGGGATTCAGGTATTGCATTTTTGCTAATTGTGTATGGATTCATGCATGCAGAAATGAGATGGAAATAATGTGTCTTATAACGTTTCCTGTGGGTTTCCTGTTTCTAGAGCGTGGTGTGGTATGGGAGGAAACCATCATTTTACTCCCAGACAACGTTCACTATGTGTTCCTTTCTGCCACTATTCCAAATGCACGCCAGTTTGCTGAATGGATATGCCATCTTCACAAACAGGTAAAGTTCTATATGTGAAATAACTTTTGGAATCATACTGCATTAGAAGGCAGTGATTTCTAGAGAATGATGCCTCAGAAGTTTCTAGTTAATTCAGTGACTCTGTTTGGATGTTAAACTGTGGTTTGGGCTGTGTGAATGAGCCCAACCTTTTCCTGGCTTGCATTCATCACCCCCTGCCCCCTTGAAGGTGTTCAGAAGCCTTTTATTTCACTTTTACGTAATGTCTGAACCAGGAATTGTCCCTAACTTCAAGTAATGGGCAGATCCTGTGACTGAGCTTGCCTTCACAGGAAGGGAGTCATTCATCTTGTTGAGAAGCCTGTATTGAAAACCTAGCTCAGCTGGTTGTAATATAGAAGTTGAACATGTCAAATACGCTGTGTACTGCTTATAAAGGCGCTATAAATTTTGTAAATAATGGGTTTCTCTCTTCCAGCCTTGTCATGTGATTTACACAGATTATCGACCCACTCCGCTGCAACATTATATCTTCCCAGCAGGGGGAGATGGACTCCATCTTGTAGTTGATGAAAATGTAAGGAATTGTTCGATTGATTTTGGTGATGCCTGTACTTGTAATGTAAAATGCAAAAATGAAAGATGTGGGGTGAAGAATAAGGGCCAGTAGGCACACCCAAGGGTTTGTGAAAGCCCACTACGATATTTGATACTTTTTAAATTGAACAGCAGATACTGATCCATAAGCGTAAACTTGTGCCATATGTGCATCTATGGCACATAAATCTTGTGTCATAGCAAAGTCTGCTTTTGAATACCCCTCCTAGTTTCCAAAATGATTTGCCACGCAGCATAGAAGAACAGAAAGCTGAAAATATTTTTGTGTTTGAAAATCTTGAGATTCCTCCAGGCTTGCTAATAACTCCCTCTTCTGCCTGGTTAGTAGGGATCAGCGCTAGGAAAAGGACTTCCTCTATTAAGATATAGCAGGAGTCTTTGGTTTAGTTTGGTATTTTTTGTATCAAATAATCCTACAGTGTGGGGCTCCTTAAATATTAAATCATATTTTCTTATTAAGGCTGAATTCTTTGTTAAGGGTTTTTTTTTTTTACATAAAATGATAGTGTTTCAGCCTCTTGAGTGTATGATACATTTTCACTGTAACTGCCCTGGGTCTCTAGGGCAACAGTTCTGAACCTTTTCAGTATGGTGACCACAAGTCCAAATTTACTTGGAATAGTGACCCATTGATTTATAGTCACATGAATTTTGGAGCTAGGGTCTTCGACAACCATCAGCTTCATGTATTTTAATGACAAGCTTGCCTATTTTATAACCATTACTTGAGTAACACAAGCAAAACTTTACTTAGCACCCATATTAATGTGGAATTTTGTTGAAAGATGATAGTACTTGCAAAGTCAATCGCAGTTTTTATGGGAATGTAGGAACACCAATCATTGATTGCATCAGCTATTAAGATTTTATTCCAAAAACGTAAGAGTTTCACAAACAGCGTTTGTTATAACAAACTGAAAGGGCTATTTTGGCATGCATGAGTAGCATGGCTGAGCTTGCATTTTGCCAATGAGTAGGTCAATATGGGGTTAGATGATTGTCAGACAGAGCCTCAGATCATTATTAACACATAGCCTGCTACTGTATTTCATCCTCATAGTAGTCATTGCTGGAAACCCTGCTTTGCAAAGATATGCACTACCAAATGGCAGCATCACAGGTGTTGCTCCATCAGCAAGATCAGGGTATTCAGTAGTTTTGTTAACATGAAGCCAAAATTCAGATAATTCAGGTGCTCAGAGTGGCTGGGGAAACCCAGCCTGATGGCTCAGTATTATTTATTTATAACCTCACATCTAAAAAAATTTAATTGAGGGTCCTATCACATGACAGCTCAATGAGTTGTTCTTTTTCTAAAGACCACTTTGTAACATCAGTTGCAAATGGGTTTCACACCCACTCAAGCTTCTCCGCAGAAAAGCATTGGACAAATTTTGACTAAACAAACTTCAAATCACCCTTGATTAAGCTATTAACTAACTCGGTTTGCCACAAGGCCCTCGCACAGTGAACTGTCACTGGATGTGCTGCCAGAGAGCAACTTTACAAGCATCAACAGCACATTATAATGTGCCATCAAAACCAAGTTGTATCATCATGACATTAAGGACTAAAAGCAGTCATTATGTTGGATTTCCTTATAAAGCCTGAATCCTGCTTGCAGTTAATGACTCACAGGTTGGGGAACACTGCTCTAGGGAGCTGTGCTGTTGTGTAAGTTATGCTGTGATTTTTAAAATACAGGGTTTTCTAGTTTCTGTGGGATGAGGATTTCCACCTTTCTCTTCCAACAACCTCTTGGGATACGGTGGCTACTGCACATGCTCAGTGCTCAATGGGCTTTTTTGGGTTGTTCCCCTATCCGTGGGCTTTTTTCTGAGGTGGGGTTTTTTTTGTACTTCTGCAAACCTTGGGATTTCTCTGAACCTGGTGACACCTCTCTTGCATTTGGATGGTAGTGTTGACATGTCAATAAAGTTCACTTTCCCTCCCCCAGGGTGATTTTAGAGAAGATAATTTTAACACGGCCATGCAAGTCCTTCGAGATGCAGGTGACTTAGCTAAAGGGGACCAAAAAGGTAGAAAAGGAGGAACAAAAGGTGGGTATAAACATTTCAGTGTAAAATGTGTTGTGAGATAAACAGCAGTGAAAATTAAAATATTCTGCCTCCTATCCTTCCACAACATTTATACTTATTTCTGACTGTGCTGTCTTCGTAGGTCCGTCAAATGTTTTTAAGATTGTAAAGATGATAATGGAAAGAAACTTTCAACCAGTAATTATATTCAGTTTCAGTAAGAAAGATTGTGAAGCATATGCTCTTCAAATGACAAAACTGGACTTCAATACAGGTGTGTACTAACTTCTTCCTGCATATACTTCTAATAGATGGTTTACTTAACAACGACCAAGATCTAAGCTGCTTATGGTTGTATTCAACTAAATTCCTCTTAGAATGGACTCATTAAAATGAATGTCTATTGTAAACATAGGTTCATTCATTTCAGTAGGTCTCTTCTGAGTATAAGTTAGTTGGACACAACACTTAGTCTCAAGTATGCTAACTCTTTCCCCCCAAAAAACATGGCTTTTCAGACTTCCTCTGATTCGAAAGCAGTTTGCTTTGTAGAATATGGAACTGCTGTTTAAGACAGAAACTATTCCCCTTGACTCACAGAGTTCAGATCATGTTACTGTGGATTTTGGCATGCAACGTGCAAGAACTCTGTGTCTGTTTTCACAGTAGTACAGTTTGCAAAATAAAATTGTATTTTTAATTTATGCACGTTACTCGTAAAATTTTATTTAAATAAACTAATTACAGTTTGAATCTCTTTGTGTGCTTGGAGCATTGCGAGAGCACACTCCTGCTGAGCCCTTTTTCCACAGTAAGAGTTATATGTGTCATGCTCCCAGGAGAGCTCTTTTGCCACCAAACGCTGGACTGCAGAAGAGAAAAGTAATCTGCCAATTCTTTAATGATTTCTCCAACATTTCATTGTTTGACAGATGAAAAAAAATGGTCGATCCCAGAATTTTTGAATGTTCTTGTTACGTATAATTAACATTTAATGAATTCTTATATAAACCTATTAAAAGTGCCAGAACCTGACTTATTTATGTTGCCTGTATTTACAATTCTATAATGGGTGTGGTGTTGAGGGTTCTTTAAAGAACCCAGAGAGGCCTCTGAGCTGTGTAACATGGCAAGAGAAACATCTTACCAATTTATCCCACATCCCCATTACTATTTATGAGTCAAGTTATTTTGTACATAGGACCTTTTTTTAGTGGGCTTTTTGATGGTACTTTTATATCCTTTGGGTTACAAGCATGATTTTTTTATATATAAAACAAAAATATTTATGCAGAAAATTTTCCTTTTTTCAGATGAAGAAAAAAGGATGGTTGAAGAAGTGTTTAATAATGCAATTGACTGTTTGTCTGATGAAGACAAAAAACTTCCTCAAGTGAGTGCTTAAGGATAATTAAGACTGTTCAGAATTCTCAGACCATTATTATGCATTTTGAAAGTGGGATGTTAAAGTGAGTTTATGCTACATGGCCACCAAAAAGTAATGTCCAACATCTGTTTCCATCTTAACATACATAAATGAGTTTAGAAAAATAAAGCTCTCTATCATGTTGAATGGCCTAACTGTAATCCTAGGCAATGTAGACAAAACTATGTTGCTTTGAAAAGCAAAGTTCTGATGATGTGTTCAATGGATGTAAGAGTTGACTCTTAGATTGCTCTCTTTTAGACTTACAAGGAAATCCATGAATACATTAGCTCACTGAAATTGAATTTCATGTAGCCACACATGCCTAAATTAGTGACCTGTGGACTAAAAAAAAAATAGACAGTCTTTGTAAATCCTCCTTTCGGTTAGCCTGGAGAAAATACTTACAGTGGTGCCTCGCAAGACGAAATTAATTCGTTCCGCAAGTTTTGCCGTCTAGCGAATTTTTCGTCTTGCGAAGCACGGTTTAAACGGTTTAACAAAGTCGCAAGACGTTTTCGTCTTGCGAAGCAAGCCCATAGGGGAATTCGTGTTGCGAGGCAAATCGAAAACGGAAAAACCTTTCGTCTAGCGAGTTTTTTGTCTTGCGAGACATTCGTCTTGCGAGGTACCACTGTACTTACAACAAGCAGTTAGGCAAGTGACTACTTACAAGCCTGATCAATCTGTGTAAATCTTGATCCCTTCTTTTGCGAGTGAAATATGTGATCCATATTTGTTCTCAGGTTGAGCATGTTCTTCCACTTTTGAAGCGAGGCATTGGAATCCACCATGGGGGGTTGCTTCCTATTCTAAAGGAAACCATAGAAATACTTTTCTCTGAAGGATTGATCAAGGTATGTACTATTAGGCATGTATTGGTAATTCCCTTCACTTTACGAGTGTCCTTACACATTGGATCTTTGTCACCACAGAATGGACCATGAAACACCAGATTATAAATTAAAAACCACAGCAAATTCCTTCATAAATTGCTTTTTCTGACCAATGTACCTGACCAATTTTACCAATGTACCTGACCAGCTTTATAGCTGTTAATTGCTGGGTTTTGTCATTCAGTCTTATGGACAGGGCATTTATCTCTGAACTGAACTAATGTGCAATATTGTAAGGTCCTACTCGGCAACAAATATTGCAAAGGGGCCAAAGGCATGAGTTGAGCGAGAGCTGGAGGAACATTCTTGCTGACACACACTGTAAGAATCAAGTGTTTTTCTACAACTTCCTCCTTGACGTGAAGAGCAAGAGAATTTTTGACAGATCCTTTCACTTAATTTTTGCGACTTTCTCACATTCAAGCCAGCTGCTCACTAACAGACACCTCTCCCTTTCTTTGTTGCCCATGCTACTGCCTGTTACTGTTCTGATACAGAAGCGCATGGCAAATAAAGATATATCCTTGGGATCAGAGGTAGTACATTGGTCAGGTAGTAAGCATCTGGTAGCCAGGTGCCCCTGAGCCTTCAGTTGCCTAGCTTTATTCTGAATTTGGGTTATAGACCATCCAAATGCAGGGAAATTTAGTTCAGTCTTCTTCATCTCATGTTCCAAAACAGAGTTACTTTGTTCTTATTCATTGCTTTGCTTCCGTAGGCCTTATTTGCAACTGAGACTTTTGCTATGGGAATAAACATGCCAGCAAGAACAGTGCTGTTCACAAGTGCCCGAAAGTTTGATGGGAAGGATTTCCGATGGGTAAGCAGATACAACATTCTGGATAAGCAAGATGCTGCAACACATAGTTGAAGTCACTTAAGTTTATGACCCATCAGTCTGAGTACAGAAAGCAACCATTAGCATGCTGAGCTTAATTTCAGGGTTTCCTTTGTTGCTGATTCTAAAGGCATTGTCTCCAAACATTTATGTTGTTGCTTGGATTTTGCCTTCCGTTTATTTTTTTATACACACGCTTTGTTTCACCAGTTCTTTGTTACTTCACAAACCTTAAGACTGCTGCTTCAGTTTTCTGTTGTTTTCTCCCTTCTCTTTGTTAGTAACCTTACTTTTGGAATACTGAAATACTGTTGGCGCAGTCACTTCCTATATGTAAAACATGCTTTACAAATATAGCTTCTTACTCAGCCTTTGTATCCCCTCCTCCTGCCTCATCCCTCATGTAGCTTCCCTCCCATTTGGACTGAGAGCCCTGACTTCTTTTTGCACATATGCCTATTTGTCTAATTCTGTTATTCTTTCAGATCACCTCAGGTGAATATATTCAGATGTCTGGTCGTGCTGGACGTCGAGGCATGGATGATAGGGGAATAGTTATTCTGATGGTGGATGAAAAGATGAGCCCAACAATTGGAAAACAACTTCTTAAGGTATCTTGATCTCTGACAAGAATATTGCTAAAGGTGTATAAAGAGCATAATGTGAAATACTGCTCTTTAATTTTAACTTTCCTCCAACAGTAGTTACTGTAGTGATATCTTAATCCTGTATTTCATTTAGGATAATAGTTGTGCAAGGTTGTTGGTTGGTTTTTGCATTGGTCCCCCATCCTCCAGTCAACTGAAGTACAGATCTTAACCTGTAATCTTTATGTGAATCGGAAGCTGGCATTAGACTTCCGTTTTTCATAACCGGAGGGTTCCAGATTTGATAACAAAGCAGGTGTTTAGTAACTTCTTGCTATAGATAAGAGTGAATTCAGAGTAGAGTGATGTGGCCCATTTTGTGCATAATGTGGTGAGTGTTTGGTTTTGGGTTTTTAACGTTCTCCCTAGGGCGGAGAATGCATTGCGCAAAAGAGAATGTTAGTTTCCCAGTTACCTCAGTACACATTGCAGTTCCACATCTGTAATACAACTGACCCTTTGTCCACTGTATTTCTACACCAGCGGCAGCAAGTGTGATGTGAGGAAATTCATAGTAAGATGCTGGGAAATGGAATAATCTGCACTGCATGTTATGAAGGAGGAGGAACTTTACACTGGCCTGCCATCTTTGGTGGCAAACCCATGTTAATTGCAGCATTTTGTGCTTCCTTGTAGGGCAGAAAATGAGCACCTTGTATACTCTAGTTGCTTTCATTGGAAGATGCCAGTAATACTGTTCTATTAATCTCTGTAGTGCTCATGCTTAAAATAACTAACAGATTTGAACCACTATTTGGAACTATCCTTGTAGTGGGAAACTGTCAGAAAATGGCATTTCCCCTGTCCTTGGAATCCATGAAGTGCATTGCCTCTAAAGGCTTCGTGACAGTGAGCACAGAAGGGTTTGGTTATGGGGGTAATTCCAAATTTAAACTACCATATTTTTCCATTTATAAGACTAGGTTTTCCCCCTTAAAAATAATGTCCAATATTGGGGGGCATATTATACATGGGGGCCATCTCCCCCCATATTCTTAAACCGGAGTCCCCAAAATAGGGGGCGTCTTATGCATGGGGGCATCTTATAGACGTAAAAATACGGTACATTAAGTAAAATTGAGCAAGTTGTATGTGTATGCTGGTTTAGATAGCAAACTGTATTAAGGGCCAATACTTTATCCTATAGTACAACAAACTTTTATGGTTAATCTTAGTTGTGGCTAATGTATTCCAGATTGGGGAAAACAGAGCAGTATTATCTTACTTCCATTCAATTAACAGACTGTTTCAAGAAAGTTCAGCTGGAAAGCTTAATTTGCAATGCAGGTTTGAGTCCTAAGAAGTTTGGCAAAATGAAAGAAAGCCTGGATCTCTAAATTGCTCATTTTATAGACTGGGGTCCCAAGAGGCCTGTGCCTGCCTGCCTGCAAAGCGTTTCCATGAAGGGTGGGAGATCCTGCTTTTCAGAAGGTCATGGTGCCTCATGCCTCAGAACAGTTCTCCCAAAAGTCCCCCCTAAGCTTGAGGAGTGATTTTTCAGGGGACACAAGTAAGAAGAGCAGTCCTGAAGAGCTCTAGTACACATGCAGATCTCTGTGCACTGCCTTGACTCCATGCAGTAATTGGTAAACCTTTCCATGATTGGGTTTTTTTGCAGGCTTTTCATTTGTAGCAGCTTAGTTTTATAAAATGACAATTCATTTGGAAATATAATTTACCTAGGCTGGAATCCTGGAACATATGTCTTTTTAATCTGTTGAAACCTGTGGGAGTTGAACATGATTCTGTGACCTCTTTGGCTCACAGCTAGTGGCACTTCCCACGCTTCGGTCTGCCAGATGCTCCCTCTTAAATAACTGGCTGCCCTTGTGAAGAATGCTGTGGATACTTCATGACGAAAGCACCTCTCAAACACAGGGTTACTAACCAGTTGCGAAACTACATATCTCACCGCCCTTGCTATTGGCTATTCTGGCAGTGGCTGGAGGGAGTTGGGAGTCCCACATCACCAGGAGGTCCACAGGTTAGCCACCCCTGCTGCTCTGTTGTATTCATTCCCATGCAGTTTTCCTTCATATTATTTCTTCCTGGAGGAGCCTATATTTTACAGTCGACCCCCAAAGCTAATCTCTTGTTGGAAATCGTCTCCTGATCTCTGTGTTTATGACAAGACAGAGACACAAACCTTCAAGCTGCTGCCAGTGGAATCTGTCCAGCTGTGTAGAGCCCATGTGTAAACATCAGCTGAACACACAGACTTAATTGCAGGCTTGTCTGGTTTTGCATCAAGCTCATTCGCATATGTTTCCAAGCATCTCCATGTGTGGGCAGGCTTTGAAAACTTAACTGACCTCAGTTTGCCAAGGGATGTGACCTGCCAGCCCAGAGCCTGGCATGGATGAATAGCCAGGGCAGTTCAGCAGCAGCAGCAGTCAGTATGTTCAATGCTTTGCTACTCAGAGCACAGCAGCTAGAATAATTTCAATTCAAACCCATTTTTAAACGTTTGTTCCAGGCAGGCTTATTTTTACATTAGGCTTAAATCTACTAGGCAGCATATCACGGACTTGCATTTCAGGAAACTACAGTATCACGTCCTTAAATCTGTATGTAGTTCCTCTATCTAGTAGAATTACATGCTTTCTGACAATGGTATCTTATAGGTTGTTTTTGTTACCAAATTTTTGCAATTATTTGCAATCAGTGTTGCTCCTAAAGAAACACATCAGGCAGTGTTGTTCACCTCAGGCAGAGGAAGTGACAGCAAGTTATTCAGTGCTTCTAGAACAGTGGTGGCAAAGGGTGGGCTGGATCTGCCAAACCCCCAACCCCCATTTTGCCAATCGCAGTGGAATTGGCTGAGATGCTAGAACCAGCATTATTAGAGCTGCTACCATTTGCAGCTTCTGGGAAACAGCACTGAAAGAGGTTGCATTCGCCTTCTCTTTCACACAAACTGCAGTTAGGTGTTGTAGTGGTGATAACCAGCCGTTCTTGTAAGAGTTTGGAAGTAAAAGAGGGAGGGTGGGTAATAAATGCAGTTCTGGGCTTCAGAACAGTGACAACACTGTGCCCAGAGAACTTATGTCTGAGTAGGCCTGCTTAAGTGCACATATGTCCTTATGTCCTCTTCCACATTGAGGATTAGGGCTGGGAGGCAGATGAAGCACATGTTGGCTCCAAGTCTTACAGAGAAGGTGGCTGCAGTGGGAGGAAATGTCTGGAACACAGCACATGTGAGCAGTGGTGCCAGGGAACTTGAGGGGTGGCTATGCCAGCATCTGGTTTCCTGGGGTTTCTTCAGTATCTTCCCTGTATCCAAGCACTTCTCATTACTCTCTTCCTGCTCATCAGATGCTAGGGTTGTGTGTGTTTGGAGTGGGTGATTTTCAGGGTGCAGAGGTTTCGACCATTGCCCAGCATCATGATGAGGACAAAGCAAAGGGTCTGCTCATCAGGTCAGTCATGTGGTGAGTGGAGAGGGGGCAATAACCTCTCTGCCTCCATGTCAGAAGCTCTGCCTTCCCACTCAGAGGCAGTACACTTCTGAATGCTAGTTGCTGGAAGCCACAGAAGGGGAGAGTGCTTTTGTGTTTGGACCCTGGTTGCGGGTTTGCCACAGGCATCTGGATGGCCCATTGGCCTGATCCAGCAGGCTCTTCTCACATGTCCCTGTGTACTATTCATACTCGGTTTTAATTGTATTTTATTGCTTCTTTTATTTCTTACTGTATTTGAATTCCATCTGTCTTTTAAAAAGCACTGTAGCTTTTAGCACAGTTCATTACAGTTGCTGAACAACAGGCAGAATTAAGTTCCCTAGCAATTTTCAAGTGGTCAGTGGGGAGGAGGTTTGGAGTTCCTGAGCAATTCACTCTTCCTCTGAAAATTTAAAGCCCAGCAGCGAAATACAGGGATTCCTGTAAAGAAGAAGAAGAAACAGACCATGCAAGATAGACGTTGGTCCACCCTGTGTCATATAGTTTGAAGCCTGCATAGCTATGTTTGATGTGCTTTTCCATCTCTGGAAAATGTTGAGCTGTTAGTATTTCCCCTTTTTCTTTGCCCACTCTGCAGGTGCCAGATTGCTTTATTGCCCAAATTAAGTTACTTGGCAACTGCTTTGTGTTTGCCAAATTGGTCATAGTGCAGTATTTTATGGTATGCTTTTCAGTTAAAAAAAGGAAAACAAAACTGGGTGGGAAGGATGTTAAAGTAAAAGTGTTAGTTAAATGTTTATTATTTTAGCCATTAAGGCCATAACAACAAGTAGTGTGTGCGAAAATGGGAAACTTCCTAGGAAGCTGTCATCAGTTTGGGGTTTTAATGCAGTATGCACACATTGAATAAAACACATCTCACAGCCCTGAATTCAAGTCTTTATTTTTCTTCCTTCACTGACAGGTTCCTTGAAGTCACAAACTACACTTGGCAATCTGATTCTATCCATCTCCTGCAATTTGCAATAACCTTTTGTAATTGGCATCCTACAGCCATACAAAGGGGGTGGGACAAGTGTTTTGATATAACTTTGGGCCAGTTCAGTCCTTATGGTAAACCTCCTGGTTTATCATGACAGAAACAAGTTGCAATAAGCCTTTGTGTCACCTGCCCGCAGCACAGTTGTGAGGAGAAGCTTTTGCTTCCATTTTTTATTAACTGCAATTTAGTGTTATATTTCAACCTTGGTTAATCTTGGCTATGGTTTGTTTCAAACAAACCAACTTCATAACCCATGAAATGAAACAAGTTGGACTTGTTTCAAACAAACCATAGTGAAGTTTAACCACAGTTTTATGAGGTTGGAATGATTTCCATCTCATATCCACCCCAGAGGGAAGGAGTAAATACACAAACTTGAGGCTTCTTCCACCTCAGTCCCAACACAGCCACCCTTGACTTATGTCTTGAACCAGCTTTGTCTTTTGTTGAGTACCAGCAAATCTTTGACGTATGGTCCAACCTTCGTTGAATAGTTGGAGTATAGGACTGTGGGGATGTAGGATCGGATATCCTTGCTTGGCAATGGTGCTAGGTGACTTTGAGCCAGCCCTATACTCTCATTGTAAAGTGCGTCATAGGCCTGCTATGAGGATAGACAGAAGAGAGAACAATGTGAACGTCTTGAGTGCCTTGAGGAAACATGGGATTTAATAAATAAATTGCCTCAAAATAAACACCCTTCTTAGAGCATTACAAAATAACTAGCTGACAGTGATTGGTATTCCATTCTACATCAATGGGAAGGTCTTTCACCCTCAAGGAAGAAAAGAACGACTTTTACCAATATTCAGCTGAGAGCTATCATTGACCCTCATCTTCTCCCCTCTTTCCAATGTGTGCTTAAGTTCATTGTTTCTATCATGGTTTGTTTAAACCACAGTTTCCTGTTAGTTCCAAATGTGTGAACTGTACTGTAATCTTGGTTTCTTAACTAGGATGTGAAACCACCATTTCTGCAGTACCAGACTTACAATTGGGAAGTTACAGATAACACAGAAAGGTCAAACTAGGTTATTGCATGCAAGACAGTGCAAGCAATGATAAAAGACCATTTCAGCAGCTCAGTACCCTGGGGCAGTTGAAGTTTGTAAGGGGATAGCTCTTCCCAGGCCTCCTTTGCTGATCACCCTGAGGAGCAGTGGGTTAAAGAGCCCTTTGCCTGTGCCAGGGGTCGAGCCAATATTGCTAGGTCTTCCACACTTGATCCATTTACAATATGCCTCTTGGTAAAAATAATGCTGAGTAGAAGCTCATAATTTCTCCTTGTAGCAGCAGCTTTCCATCATAAGGACTGGTTAGCTTCTCTGTACAGCTGCCATTATTGGAAGCAGAAATATGCTTAATGTTTGGTCCCTCAAATAAAAAGTTGTTCTGAACCGGTCATTCATAATTTATAATAGCTGCTAAATTAGCTTTAACCTAGCTACTAAAATTTTCTTTTTATACCAATATAGCAAGCGTCTTTGGTGGGTTAGTTTTTAAATTTGTTTTGTTTTTTTAAATCTTACCTGGTTCATAATCCTACATTCTTCTATTTTGTTGTCTCCCCCCTGCCTTCAAAAAATGAATACAGTCACTTAAAGTTGAAGCTATACATTCAACCTTTGCATTGTGTGTTTTTTAATTTCCTTAGAGATTATCCAGATTATTCATAATGGTTCCTTTCTGTTCTGTTAGTTGGCTACATATCAGATATTTAAGTTGATATTTTAAGAGGGTGGAATCATTATTAAATAATGCAAGTGAAAGACTGACTTCAAGTTCAGATGTAGTTTTCTCTTTGTATGTGTTAGGATGACATTCTTACTCTTTGTGAGACTTTTCTCAGCTTTTCTTAGATGGATTAACATGGCTTCTCAAGTGCGAAAGGAACGCTGCAGCCATAGGCCCTAGTCCAGTAACTTTTCTTTGCACGTGAATTTCTCCCATTTCTGGGAATGGCAGCTGCTCCATAGGCAACACACTCCCTGCCATTCCCAGGTAAGCGTTACAGAGATCCACTAGGTTTGTCTGTCTCTCTGTAATGCTTACCTTGAAATAACATCCTGGAACACTTGCATGATTCTTGCAATATATAAATTGCATGTGAACATACTGAAAAGAATAATTTGGGGATTTGAAATGTCAGGCTTCCATTTGTATTCCCAAGATAAAATGTTTTAAACATGAATGCTGCCTGCTTTTGCTCATCTTATTTCTCTATTTTAGGGATCTGCTGACCCTCTAAACAGTGCTTTCCATTTGACATACAACATGGTATTAAATTTGCTGCGTGTGGAAGAAATAAACCCAGAATACATGTTAGAGAAATCTTTTTACCAATTCCAACATTACAGAGCTATTCCAGGAGTAGTTGAAAGTAAGTTATGTGAAATACTTAATTGTTTCGTCAATTTGCAGACCGTGATTTATATTCCATGGGCTTACCTGCACAGTATTCACCACAGAGCCAGTTAATATGTTACTAATGAATATGAAATTAGTTGACAAGAACCATTATTCGCCCCAGTTGCCAGGATCCTAAGCGCTTGGGAATGTTCTGTGGATTTTTCTGCCTTACTTGCTTTTAATAACAGATGCCTTTGCCAAATCATAAGCTGCTTTTGCAAGTGACCTCCCTTTCGAAAGGAATTTGCCATCTTGCACCTGGAGTGGGTGGAGGCAGGAGGTTGTTGTTGAAAGAACACAAGCCCAGAGTCTCCTTGGATATATAGGACTCATTGCCTGCTTGTCAGATCCCCAGCCACTGAGTACAGCTGAAGGAAGGTTTCAGATGTTCAGATCTTTAACAAACCAAGTGCTGAATGCTGCGAATGCAGCTTTCTGACAAGCATCCCTATACAGTGCATCTGTTTGCTGGCACAATTCTGTTGCATTCACACTTTGTGTATTATATTTTCTAGCATATATTGAGTGTGCACTTAAATTTTAAAGAAGTCCTTGGAAGTGAGCATCGAATATTCTCCAACAAAATAATTTTTAATAGTAAGCCAGTACCCAGAGGCACCCACAGAAGTTAGAAGAATGCTCTTTCACTGTCCCCGTCCCACCCCCCAGTTGGTATGCTGGCACTGCACCAGGTTATTCCCTGTAACACCCTGGGGTGTTGAGGGCCCCTGCCAGGAAGAGGAAGGAAATGGAGGGGAAACAAGATGCTCTGTGGGGGATTCTTCTACATATGGATAGTGTGTTTCCTTGAGGAATACTCTTGCCCATGGTTTGCTACAATATTGTGTGCTTCATATAATCTGTTTATTTTACAATATTTATTTGCAGAGGTCAGTAAGTTGGAACAGCAGTACAATGAGATTGAAATTCCAAATGAGGAAAATGTGGTCATTTACTATAAAATCAGACAACAGCTGGCTAAACTGGGTAAAGAAATAGAAGAGTACATTCACAAGCCAAAGTACTGCTTGCCATTTTTACAGCCAGGGAGGCTGGTAAAAGTAAGTTGTTTCCCTCCCCCACTTCTATGTTTTTTGTAATGTGCATTCTGCTAAAGTAGAAACAGAAGCATGTTACCATCCAGTTCTTCTATGACGCTCCTGTGCCATCTTAATGTTGGGGGTTTGCACCTGTGGGTCTTAACACTCCCATTAATGAGATGCACAAGATACATTTATTAACAATAAGTAATAGTAATAACTACTATATAATGAAACATTTCAGAAACAGTGCAGCATAATAAAATTACTGACAATAGCAAAACATGTCATCATACCGAGAAAAATATCCACAGGAAAGAAGAGGTATCTCGGAAGTTCACATTGTAAATTTTGTATTTGTTTGTGTTTTGTTCTGTTCTGGTTTTATCTAGAGTTTCCTCCCCCCTCCCTCATTCATATAAATTGTATGTTTTGTTAGGAGTATGTTTCTGAGAGTTTTGCTTTATGTGTGGTATTTGCTTTATCTGTTTGTTTTGGGACATTTAGCATGATTAGGGAAAAAAATATTATTTCTAAATCTTAGTTCGTCATTTCCCCCCTGAAATTGGAAAAGTCAATTCTAGTCTTGTTTATAAAGAAAATACCTTCCTACTGTCACCCATGCACAGCTAGCTCCAGTCTAGTCATATTGCTGCCTCTCTAATACTAGGCATTGCACTACATAGGAGATTAATATGATATATCTTGAGAACTGATAATGAAATGATCCCACCCAACTGCCCACTATTTGTGGGGTTATCCTCCCCCTCCACAGCCAAATGGGTTGTGGGGCAGAGAAAAGAAGCAAGGAAAGCCCTGTTGCAGTAGCTGACATCCACTAACAGGATTGGTTACTTGAATCCAGCCCCAATGGCCAGCATATTGCTGTTTGGCAGCTGTTTACACATGTAGCTGTTACATTTATTGATTGTTAATTTTCTTGGCTTGGATCCACATTTGCCACCCCACAAACAGAAGGGCTTCTGCTGGAGCAGGGAGAGGAGCGGACATGTGCAATTTTCACTTGATTTCTCAGCTGTCCTTGAAGTGAACAATATAATTACCAACTTACTTTCCAGATTCACTTCTGGACTTGATCGTTTGCAACCGTCTGTATTACAAATGAAGTAATTTCCCTTAAGGTCAGAATATGTTGTAAGTTATTGTTTCAGATGCAGCTTTATATACTAGCTTGATTTTGATTTTAGGTAAAAAATGAAGATGATGACTTTGGCTGGGGCGTGGTGGTGAACTTCTCCAAGAAATCAAATGTGAAGGTAAAACAATGGCCTTTTCTTCCACTGGTAGATAAATATATACCTGACTAGGAAAAAGCCATATTTTAAAATGACACTTCAGAGTTCATAACTAATATGCTGCCATCTGCTCAAGGAATCCTGTATTCCCCTGTGCTTTTTTTTATTGCCAGTATTAGAACGACTTTTCATATTAAGATGCCATATAAACTCTTTGTTGCTTTAAAATACGAATAATGTCCTATTTCCTAGCACTGCCTACTCTCACTCGCTGTTTTGATTATTTTTTAAGATATTGATGGTGCCCAGATAATTTGGATTTATTAGGCTAACTTTGTATTGTTGATATTATTTTAACTTGCATCTTTCTCTTTTTCTCTGTCTAACGCACGCTGTATGTTACCAGCAGAATTTAAAAAGACTCCCTTTTGGAGTTTTCTGCATGACATACTTGGCTACCTGTTTTAAAGTGCAGCCAGTACTGATGATGTAACCGGGTATTGGTTGTTTTGTGTGCCCTTAGAGTATTTTATGCATATGTCAGCCTGTTCCAAGTTTGAGTAAACAGCACATGTTTTAACATGTTGGCTCAAAGCTGCTTTTCCACATATGGGTTGCATTTTCAAATGCAGTTCAGATGACACAAGTAAACAGAGCTCTTTAAACCAAAATTAAAACAGCTGCTGTAAATATCTTTTGTACGAACTAGGATGGTATTATCCACAACTGGATTTATGAATAAATACTTTGATTATTGGGTAATCTAATAGTGGAACAAATCATGTGTTTCTGTTTACAACTGGCCGTTTTAAAGCTATCTGTGATACAGTGTGAAATTCTTCCAGTGTCTTCTGATAGTCCTCTTCACATGCTATCCCCTGTCAAGCAAAGCCTCTTTTCTTTTCTCAAAAGGAAGTGAGACGCAAATATCCATAGCACGCTGTATGATGAGGTGTTTCACTTCTTGCCCTCTGATTTGATCCTTTGCCAACAGGCTTTTGCTGTATCTGTCTTTTATATACAAATACTTGAAACGCAGCCATTGGCAACTAAATTGTGGTCTAGGTGAGCAACAGTAACCACAGATCCCTTTCTGGCAAATACCTGCCCCTGGTTGCCTCCTAGCATAAAGTGAAATACCCCGCCTCTTCCAAGTTTTCTTTGCATCAGGGAGAACTCTGATGCTGGTTAGGACTTGAGAGAGACAGCAGTTGCCCATCTCTCTAGTTCTTCGGATTAGAACTTGGGGGAAGGAGGAGGTCTTCCAAGATACTGTGAAAGATTTTTACTGTTCATGAGTGCCTCAAACAGTGTGGGAAGAGAGGCCAGGTCATCTCTTGAGCCTTCTGCACATGCCAGTCAATTTGGGGGGCAGGGAAGCAAAAATCAGCAGTTAACACAAATAATAGTTGGCCCAAATCTACAACTCAGGTCACTTTAGGAGAAGCAGCAATGTTGCTACATAATTAGGCTTGCTAAAACAATCTGCTTCACTGGATTTTGTCCTTCCTTATCCATAGTTTTTGTTAGAAGTTAAGCAGTTTTGTATATTAATCCTTTAAAAACTCCTGGGTGGATAATATTTAGACCTGGTGATTTGTCAGTTTTAGGTTTGTCAATAAGGCTCTAGCTCTAGAACTTCAGCTCTTGTCACAAATTGCTATTCTCAGTTCTTCAGATTCCCTTCTTGGAAAAAGCATTTTGGCAGTTATATAATTTGCCCTCCATTTCCGCAGTGAAGAAAGATGCAAATAATTCATTAAACTTTTATACGTTTTATGAAGGAAACCTTCTTGCCGCTAAGAGCTTCTTTGACTCTGTTCTTTAACTATGCTAGTATCCTTTTAGACCATTTAATGATCTTCAGTATACTAACTGAGCTTCTGTTGTGATTTTGAATAATTCTCAAGCTTTCTGGAGTTTTGACCCTCTTCAGATTTCCTTGTCAAATTATGGCAGAGAGCCATAGACTGAGTGATCTGTGTGGCTATGGATCGAAAGAGGCTCGCAAGCAAAAGCTAATAATTCTTAACAACCTGCCATAGCAAAGATTGACTTCATTTGATCAAGAACCTTATAGTCCACCTCAGCCAAGGAGCTATTCTGGATTTATATCAGTATTCTCAGGTTTATATAGAATAACAACATGTCGAGCTATATAATTTGATATCAGTCAGAGAATATTTAGAACTTAACGAATGGAAACATTCTTGTTTCTCACACTTCTTTTACTAGTGTTAAAGAATATCTCCTTATTCATACTAACTTGGTTTCTTGCTACCACTGTAGCCTAACTCTGGTGAGCTGGACCCACTCTATGTTGCTGAAGTCCTCCTGCACTGTAGCAAAGAAAGCTTAAAAAATTCTGCAACTGAAGCTGCAAAACCAGCAAAACCCGATGAAAAAGGGGAGATGCAGGTGAGATTCCCCCCCCCAATAAAGTAATTAAAACAGCAATTATATGGCTTTTTACTTTTTGAAATATGGCAACCCTGAGTATGAAAGAACGATAGACTTACATTGATAATAATAAGTAGGTCCCATGTCACTGCCTGGGGATAAGTGTGGACTCAAACGTTTGCTGAAGAGTGGTTTGCTTCTCAGTGGAAATCACAGAAGTGGTTTTGATGTAAAAGATGGTGCAGTGGTCTATGGGTTGTGAAAGTCTAACTCGATGAAATTGCATCTTGCAGCATTCCCTGCTGGGTAGATGGGTGATCAAGTTATTCACATAACTATAAGGGTCGTCCCTAAAGTAGGAAGGAATGCAGCTGTGTACAATAAATGTAAGAGGTGTACAACCAAATGGAAAAAGATTAAGATAAACCCAGCTATTATCCATGAGGGTTGAGCTGCTCAGCTTGTTCTGAAAATATCCCAGCCGTCTTTCTAAAGAACGGCCCAAGGCCATGTGCAGTAAGTAGCAGACGTTAAAACAATGCTATAAAACAGCACAAAAGTGTTGACAGACTCTTCTGATTCCAAATTCAGTCCCCTAACCCTCCAAGAGGCAGTTGGTAACTAGATTTGAGTTGATCATACAGTTCTGCAATGTAATGCATTGGTTTTTGCTTGGGATTTTAAAAAAGCCCAAATAACTCCCCCCCCCCCCCATTTTATATGCAATTCCTTGCCTGGCTAATAATACATGTAGCCAAGAAGGAATGAAAAACTGTTGCATTTTCATTTGTTAATTTTTTTCCCATCATTTCGGGTTACCTTTCAAATGTACATAGCTATATTCACAAGTCATTCATAAAAACGGGAAATGGCCTATAATTTATAGTCTGTGTATTTTATCCCAAGACTTAGAAATATTGCATGAACTATTAGGTAGCTAGATGGATTCTTTTACATCCATAGCTTGTCTTCCTTCCTTTTTCTGTGCTTCAACCATTCTCTGACAGCATAACAGTGAGTTTACATAGAACAGAGGATGCATAACAATGATTTAGAACTCTTCGGCTAAAGCAACCGTAGCAAAGTTACTTCAACTCCCATCTCCCCCTGCCCTGAAAAAAAAAAAGATTATTCAAGCTTATAGCAGGCTTCAGTGGTAAATCCCAAGATCTGCGAGAGCCAGTGTGGTGTAGTGGTTAAGAGCGGTAGTCTCGTAATCTAGGGAAACGGGTTCGCGTCTCCGCTCCTCCACATGCAGCTGCTGGGTGACCTTGGGCTAGTCACACTTCTCTGAAGTCTCTCAGCCCCACTCACCTCACAGAGTGTTTGTTGTGGGGGAGGAAGGGAAAGGAGATTGTTAGCCGCTTTGAGACTCATGAAGGGGAGTGAAAGGCGGGATATCAAATCCAAACTCCCCTTCTTCTTCTTCTTCTTCTTCTTCTTCTTCTTCTTCTTCTTCTTCTTCTGCCCCTTAATATTCTGTTGACTTTTTTTTAAAAAATTAGGCAGGCTCTGAGAGTCTGTTAAACTATTTGTTGGCTTGACAGGAGAAAAGTTCCCTTTTTCATGCAGCCATTAAACATTAAAGACATTTTCCCTTCACTTCATTCCAACACAGAGTTGACAATTTATTTTGTGGACTTTAAGAAGAAGAAAATTGCCTTTGCCATAATGAAACTATTCCAGTTGGCCCCAAGCTAGGCACATTCTGTCACTGAGCATTGTTAGAAGATAATTGTAGTGACTCCATTTGGGTCAGTTGGAGACGTTCTCCTGTCAGGCAGAGTTGTAAATATAAAATCATTCAGATGTCATCATTTTCCAATATATCTTAAAATGGAATTTATTATTTTTGGAGCTTGCCTTTCCTCCTCCCCTCTTCAGGAAAACTACTTGTGAAGCCAGTTGAACAGACTATGTAGGAAATCAATGCTCAAATGAATGCTGTAGTTCTTAACACGTGCAATAGGCACTATTTAAATACATGTGTAGCATGATCTCTGAAAACTACATGTATTAAGTAAGAGAAGTCTAGGCTACGCTCAATGTATGCTGTGCACCAAACAATATAACTGCTTGGCAAACTGAGATTAATGTGCATTTTTAGTTCATCCATCACCATATGTTTTAATAGGTTGTTCCTGTTTTGGTGCATCTTCTGTCAGCAATCAGCAGTGTTCGCCTATATATACCCAAAGACCTGAGGCCTCTTGATAACAGGCAGAGCGTACTGAAGTCAATACAGGTACTGTAACTTTGAAAAGCTGAAAGTGCATAGCACTTCTTTTCCAGAAACAAAGTACTTCACATTCATGATCTAGTTGTTACCCTTCTTGTAAGATAAGTCAGTGTTGTTATTGCCCATATCAGATACCTAAGACCATTGTGAAGTTCATGGCACAGGTGAGATTCGAACTCGATCGTTCATTATTTGTAGCCCAGTCTGTTAACCAATACATGATATCAACTCTCAGAGATCGGAAAACATCTTTATGCCATGATGAAATAGAGATCATACTTTTAAACACCTTTTTTTTTAAAAAAAAAATGCTTTTATCTGTCTTTTCTTAAGGAAGTGCAGAAACGGTTCCCTGACGGTGTTCCTTTGCTGGATCCTATTGATGACATGGGCATTAAAGATCCAGGCCTGAAGAAAGTAATCCAAAAAATAGAAGCGTTTGAGCACAGGATGTATTCTCACCCACTTCACAATGATTCTAATTTGGAAACTGTGTACAAACTTTGTGAGAGAAAAGCACAGGTAAGGAAAAGCTTTTCAAGTGCATCTTATTTTGGAGGGGCAATAATTGGGTGATACTCATTTTGCATACAGGTGATCCCAGACTCAGTCCCCAGCATCTCCAGTTTAAAAAAGGTGGTGGGTGAAGAGAGAGACATCTGGCCAATTTGCTGACAGGTAGTAGATAATATTGCACTAGGTGGTCAAAGAATCTGTGCAGGTATCGGTCCTGTCAATCATTCCATTAGCCTTCAAGCAATGGGCCACATAAGTACACAGGTAAATTGGTAGTAGTTCCAGATAATTTGAGGATGGAATATCTCTTGGAAACACATTGCTGAAGCACTTTTGTGAACTGGAAATGGTAGATTTTCCTTTCATACCCAGAAGCTCAAGGCAGATTCACTGTGTAGTCTTACTCTAAAACGAGAGCAAAACATATGCATCTCATCTAATATGAAGGGTGCTCACATGTCTACACCATGACTTTTTCCTTCAAAATGCTTGCAGGCAGGGCGATGCCACCTCTGAGTAACATTAAAAGCAAAAGACACAATTTATGTCTGTGTGTATGTTTGGTAATTACAAGCATGTACGTGAATATTGCATTTGAGTACAAGAACCAGTTGTATAAACATTATCATAAGAGCTGCTCTGAGAAATTGCTGTATTTGATATTCTTCCAGATCAGATTGGCATAAAGAATTGGGAAGGCTTAGGGTTTTCGGGCTGGTGGTGACTGTCTTTTCCCTTTCCCTCAAGGCCCTCGACTTGGCTCTTGTCCTTGATGGAAGTGTGTCTGCAGGCATCTTGGTGTAGTGCCTCATGTGGTCTGGATAGTGTCAATCAGTCTTTACAGGGCTAAGAATTCCAGCTGGGGTTGTTTAGTTTTTTCTCAAATCATAGTCTTATACTTGAGCATACATCTCTTGCTCCATCCCATCAGAATTGAGAGAGGGGGTCGGGTGGACCAATGCTTAGAAGCAGCGATGTGCTGGTTGTGAGCCAATAAGTGGAAGCTGAATCCTAATACAACATGGGTGTTATGTGTCCTGAGTTCCCTGGTAAGTGGGGAGATGGCCTGTTCTGGACAATGTTGAAAGGGACCTCTTGGGGGTACTACTGGATCTAGCATTATCACTGGAGGCTCAAGCAGCTATATGCCCCCTTGTCAACAGAAATGACTTGGTCACTCTGCTCCATGCTCTGGTAACTTCCAGGTTGGATTATTGCAACACATTCCACGTAGGGTTCCCCTTGGAAACTTTAACTGGTCCAAAATGCATCATTTAGAACTCATTTAACTCCTGCTTTAAAACAGCTGTGCTTGTTACCAGTTTATTTCAGGGACCAGTCCAGAGTACTCACATCAGCGTTCAAAACCCTAAATAACTTAGGTACAAATATCTGAAAGACCACCTACTTTTTTACATACTCTGTCAGGGATTGAGATTAGCAGATGGGGCCCTTTAGGTAATTTTGCCACCCATTGAAGTTCCAGTGGGGGGGGGGGGTTGCCCAGGAGAAGACAGCCCCTAAGCTCTGAATTCCCTCCTCACAGAGTGGTGCCTGGCCCTTTTAGTCTCTTGTTTTCATTATATGATGCTTAAGACCCACCTCTTTACTCTGACATTGACATCTGGGAAATATTGATTGTAAGCTGTTCTAACTGAATTTAATATTGTATTTTCACACTGTTGTAACCTGCCCTGGGACGTTATGGGGAAGGGTGGGCTAGAAATCTTATCAATAGTTACAATAGTAATGCATTATTGCCATAGAAAATTCTTAACTTTTTTTGTTTTCTTGCTCACAAATCTGTTTCTCCCTTTGCTTCGCAGATGTATGGGTAGATATGTGGCCTGTGGAGATTGAAGTTTTACATTCACAGTAAAACTTTGGGTTTTTTCCAGGAGACAGGGTCAAAAGTGTCTTAATGCCTGATTCCTCCTAACACCTCTTTGCTTGTGTTTAACTTCAGATCGCTGTAGACATTAAAGCAGCAAAACGAGAACTGAAGAAAGCCAGGACTGTTTTACAAATGGATGAGCTCAAGTGTCGTAAACGTGTTTTGAGAAGGTTGGGTTTTGCAACCTCCTCGGACGTCATAGAGATGAAAGGCCGAGTTGCTTGTGAAATCAGCAGGTAACGTATGTTACTGTTGTAGAAAAGACAGGCGAACAGATGTTTGTATGCAGTTTTCCTCTTATCTTTGTGTGGGACATTCTGACGCTAAGGAAAAATCTCATGTTAAAACATATGGGGGGCAGTATTGAAGTGATCCTAGGTTATTGAAAGTAAAACACAGGGTAAGTTTGAAGGACAGAAAAGCACAGTGAGGCTGGGATCCAGAGAACGCCATGAACCCAGCAGGGCTTTGGTTTGTGTTCTTCTAAACAGCAGCCCCCACATAGCCACTTAAGCAAACTACTTTGGAAATTGCAGGTCCTTTCAGAAGCAGTTTATTTGAAATACTTTTACCCTACCATTTATCAGGGTGGCACCAGTTATCTCCTGCTCAAAGGAAGTAAAGTCAAAAATTGTATTGGGTGGGCCCAGTTTGTGAGCATACTTCAAACCACTGTCTGGATCCTACTTTGAAATGTGATGTCAAAGATACATGGTATCTACTTTTTAGATCCCTATATTAGTTTAGAAAACAAATATTATGGTGTTTGTGTAAATCATCTAGAAGTGGCACCCACTTTCTGATAGCAACACCTTAACATATTTTGAATATTCAACACTATTGATTGGTACAAAAAAGCTGCAAACCCAGAACAAGAATATGAAATCTGAAACTTTATGCGACTTCTTTGTGTTTAGATTCTGCTGAGTGTTCCATTATAGGAGGTGGACTCTCCTTCCTTGGAGGTTCTTAAGCAGAGCTTGGGTGTCCATCTGTCATGGATGCTTTCACTGAGATTCCTACATTGCAGGGGGTGGGACTAGATGACCCAACTCTATGATTCTATGATTGTATATTAACTTGCTAATGTTACATCTGAAAATAAGAGGTGTCTTGGTTTAGCTTGGCAGAATTAACCCAATATATATTGTGAATTTGTAATAGTAACCATTAGAGCGTAGAAAATTATTTGGACGCTTGGTATATGGTCCTTTTTAAATTTTGTTCTTTCTCTCCAAATAAACATGCTTAGCCAAGTTTATTCCCTTCAGTCTCATAAAATACACTGGGCAGGATTCAGCTGGTGAGTTGTTAGTGGAGGCCCTGCACCACGGCTTCTGCTCATGCACTGGCCCCTTCCTCTTCCCCCAAGCACCCCCAGACGTTGGCTGGGGGGCTGGGTGAATCTCCAGAAGAGCACATGAGAGGAGGCTAGCAGGGATCGATCCATCTGGCAAGCCAAAACCCTTACCCCATAGTTCTGGCATCAAAGTGCAGTGTAGATTCTGCTCTTCTGGCTTAATCTCCTCCAGCAAGTCCAGTTTCAGCTTCTGAACACTACATGACATGCTAATCCATCCTGACCTTTGTTTCCAAATTTTGTTTCTCAGGACCCCTGTAGTTTTCTGGTATGCCATCTGTAAAAGTTATGACGACATCCAGATTCTTCGCTTGCTTGCTTGCTTGCTCCCTCTCTTTTTCTCATTGGTAGTGGAAGGGCACTTTCTGAATTAAATGTCTTTATTATTAATTCTTCTGCCTTTTGAACAGAAGCTACTGATCAGTTTTCCAGAAAATTGCTTTCAAATGTATAAAAGGACGAAGAAATATCTAACACTGTCGATTGCATTTCCTCTTCCAGTGCTGATGAGCTGTTGCTGACGGAAATGATGTTCAATGGACTTTTCAATGACTTATCTGCAGAGCAAGCAACTGCTTTACTAAGCTGCTTTGTATTTCAAGAAAATGTAAGTTAAGTTTGCATAACCAGAAAAACCTAAATTTGATTAGCCGTAATTTATATCTAAATGAATGTTTTGTTCTACCTTGCTTTCTAGTCAGAAAAGGGGGCTAAAAAGCATTTGTAAAACTAATATACAATCCTAGATTCAAGATTCATTAAGCTAAAAAAATGGGCATGGTACATGCAGGATCAGACACTACCGTGCAGGGAGAGCAGGAGGGTCCTGGACTTTCACTGGGTTGAGATTTCCTCCTGATAAGTAACACCAGAGGAAGCTGGAAACAGAGTCAAGCAGACAGAACCAGAGCAGAGAAAAAAAGAGTTTAAATGGCACCCACAACAATCAAGACATCTCCTACTGAGTTCCTTGTCTCAAAATGAATTTTTAAAAACCTGGTTGTTTTTATTTTAATTTCCCTAGCTGTTTTTATTTTAATTTTCCTATATTATAAAGTGCATTCCAAAAGTGTCATTGGTCAGGATCCAGAAAGTTTTATGGATGAGAAGAAAGCAGTTCTGTACATTCACAAAGAAGTTTCTGGTTTCTGTTCTCCCCCACACCCTAAAACTGTGTTGTCCTGCATTGCATCCCATATTGCTGCCAAAGGAGCCCCTGCCCCTCTGAATAACATAAGCGGAAGTGGATGTGCACATGAAACACCCAAAGTTTATTGCATATATTCAGTAGAGAGGAAAAAGACACTTCTCTGAAAGGCGGAAATGAAAATGCCAAATAAATAAGTATCAGAAACTTAGGTGGAATCCACTGTTGTGCAGGTGGACTTCCTCTCACAGTGTGACTTCGCTTTCCTCTCCTCTCACTCCAGCCCCCTACGCACCCCCCAGAATCTGCTCTGGAGGGGTCCCCTAATCATCTGGAGCAGGTACTGAGGGCATGTGGCAGGCTGCATAGAAGAGGAAGGTGAAGGCTGTTCTACTTTTGCATGCCAGTGTTCAGTATTTCTTTCCCCTCGTCATTCAGTTGCATTTTTCAGTGATAAATTACTTGTAATCACTGGCTTCTATGTCAAATATCTAAAGAGCATTTTTGAAATTCTGTGGTTCAGTGGTAATCTCAAGGTTTATTTTTGTTCCAAGTTGATGTGTTGTAATATATTGGCATTGGGATAATATTTCACTGAAAAGAAGTCCAGAGGCCCATATTCTGGACTGAAGTTTGGCACTACTCTTATTATTGGTCTATTTTCTGTAAAAGAAGCTTTCTTAGGAGTGTTAAAGGATTGATGAGCACAATCCACCAAGCATTTATCCCACAGGTTCTCTGCTTGTTTCAGACTTTGTGCACCAGCTACATAACTTGTGGTCTTTAGAGAAAAAATTATAAATTAATTTAAATAATGCCAAATGAATGGATATTGATGCTTTCTTCATCTTTTTTTCAGTCTAGTGAAATGCCCAAACTAACAGAACAGTTGGCAGGCCCCCTTCGCCAAATGCAGGTAAACTTCAGATGATTTTTCTGGCCTAGGAAATGCCGCATTCATTACTAAATGGTTTTACAAGCCATTAAAAGTCAATTACCTTCCCTTTCCTGCTCTGTAACCTAAACATACACCATAGTATATCTTTGAGATATTGCACCGGCACAGCTCTTGATATGCCTACACATTGTGCTAGCTTCGTACATTTAAAAATTAAATTTTATAGGGTGTTTGGGATGATATAATCCAAAATCTTTCTTGATATCTTTTAAAGTTTGTCTTTAAATTTTAATACCATTAAGATAGCTTGAGGGTGAGGGGAGGGGTTTTGGAATATTTTATCCAATGAGGGTTTTTGCATACTAGTGACTTATCCAATATGGTTTTTGCATACCAGTGAGCTACATGAGCCTGTTAAACTAGCATTTTCTTCTGTGTTTACTTATGAAGGCCCATGAAGACATCTGCCTGGCAGTCTCCACTTCCTCAGTGGCTGCATTTAGATTAACAAACCAAGATACTGCTTTGTAAATTGCCTGGAGATTTTTAATCAGAAATCAGTCTATAAATGTTGCAAAACAATTATCCCTCATACATCTCACACACAGCTGCTCTGCTCCTCTCATCAGGAGCCAGGAAAACTCCAATTAACTAGTTTCCTATTACATCCAAACTGGAAGGTATGATAAATGAACAAACCAAGGTGATTTAAATTTGTCTTAATGTCTTGACTTGTTTGGATGCCGTTAGTCAAAACTTCCTAGTTTAGATGTAAAGGAAAATGATCACTATCTGATGTGTTCCTGGCTTGCTCACTTGTTTGAAGGGAGGAGTGAAGCAGGTATGTATGAGGCAACACAGTTCATTTCCCTTCATGTACCTGCGTGGGCCTTAAGTTACTCGACAGAGACCTTGGCCCAGGTGGCCCTGGGAAGTGGGTGGCTGCTAGGAAGTGCAGCTTGCCCATGGCACCCTGACTGGGAAGTTGACTCCATGGAGCAGCTCTCCTGGCTCTATGGACTTTTTAGTGCCAGACCTTTGTATTTCTCCATGCTTTTTATACAACTAATTTGTCAACGGAGTCTTAGCTTTCTGTGCAAGTTGCTTTATTTTTCAAATTGAGCTTCTTGTCAGTTGTGTTTTCCCTTATCAGAAATGATGTTTCTAATCTTGTTTTTGAACATTGCATTTTCTTGTTCTTTTGTAAGCTACCTACGGAACGAGTGGGCCATATAAATCTAGCACTGCTGCTGCTGAAAATAATAATCTCAGCTTGTTAACAGTCAATTCTCTGGCGTGCATATTTCAGGAAGATAACTTTTATTTGGTTTGTCTCAAATTTTCAAAATCCTCTTTAAAGGAATGTGCAAAAAGAATCGCTAAAGTGTCAGCAGAAGCTAAATTGGAAATTGACGAGGAAAACTACCTGAATTCGTTTAGGCCAAACTTGATGGATGTCGTGCACACGTGGGCCAATGGAGCAACGTTTGCTCACATATGCAAAATGACAGATGTCTTTGAAGGTACGTGCACTTGTATTACTACTAATGCATCCGAGATGTGGGATGGTAGGATAGTACAGTTGTTTGCATGACAACAGTCCCCTCCACTGAGGCCTCCTAATCAGCAGCCTGTGGGAGAATCTTTCTCTCTTGTCTCTCCACATGGCATGCTCTCTGCTCCTATTCTTTTTTCTCTTTCTCCCCAGTATGTCCCTTGTGTTCTGTATCTCTCAATGTGCATAAATGTAGACAGCCTGATCCTTGGTTCCATTGAATTCAGTGAAGCCTACTCAAATGTCAACTATGCATAGGATCAAAACTGTATTTTAACCTTGTGTGGTTGGTACAAGAGGGAGAATGAGAAGTTGTTGTTGCACCTTGTCCCAGGGGCTTTGATTGCTTCCCAGCCACTAGCCATTTCTGCTATCTTTGCAATGATGGCATGGATTGTGTGCTGTAGCAGTCATCACTTTGGAGGCAGCAGAAATGTTATTGGGGGTAAAGAATAAGAGAGGCTTGAAGTCACTTGTGTCATATACACAATTTATTTGGTTGCAGTGAAGCAGGCAATCAATTCTGTGGATGGTTGCATTTGCAAATGCCATATAAAAATGTCCCCCACCCTCCTTTCCCATGCAGATAGGTAGTAGCCATAAGTCTTGCCCAATAAGTGAACTTTTTGCTGCTAGCTGGAGACGGATACTTGCTTGATGGGCCAAGTTTGACATGCAGCATCAGGCAGGGTGGGATAATTAAGCTTTGTAAGCTGCCCACAGTAGCAATTTTCATTGGTAGGGTAGAAATTATATAAAACACAGACAAGGCACTGACCATAGTAGCATAACCCCAAACCACCATCACACCCATTTTTGCAAACGCAGAGTAAATGGCACATTCTTGTTTCCATATGGCAGATAAGCAATCCCTTTAACAGAAGAAGGAGTAAATACTGAGAGAAAGGCACTTTTTCTCTTTGTCATGACAAAGTCCATCTTAAGTGAAATTTCAGTGGCCATGTAGATCATGTTGTGGTTGAGAGACTGGAAAGTAGAAAGTTCATATAGTTCAGTATGTCTAGCAGAAAGGCAGATGGAGTATATTTAAATGTCCTTTACTCCATACACACATCCTCTGTTTTAACCATACAAAAATGCTTCTGTGGATGTAAAAGTGTTTTTGGTTGCATTTTCATAATGAGCCCTGTAAGAGAAGTCAGTCTATACAACCAAAGTGATGGTTTGCTCAGAATACAGCATGCAGCAAACCCTTGGAGGATATATCCCAGCTTCTTTTGGCTCAGACTTCTGTCTTTTTGGTAATTGACTCCAGGTGGCTTTTTACTAGAGTTGCTGGATCCGGAATCAAATGATTAAATTTAATCTCTTGCTGAGACTGGCTGATAAAACTTTGATTTCATTTCTTTTTAACTTACAAACTGAGAAGAACACACCTTCTTAGCCTATAGATTTCCACACCTTATAGCTGCTCCACCATGTATCTAAATGTATCCCATAATCTTTGAAATGAAACCATTCATTTCCTTCATGTTCACACTACAAAAATATGCAGGAGGTTAGGAAGAAGGAAGCTTGGTACCCTGCTTCTTATGATGGGGTAGCCTGAGAAGTCTGTGCAAGAAGAATAAGTCAGAACCATTGCCTTAGGTTGACTTATAGGTGATAACATTAGTTGGAACCCATGCTTTCTGATAACACAAGTTGGGAAAATTAATATTCATGACCTTATGATTATCTGTTTGGGGGAAAACTATAGGACTGAGATGTTTCAGTCCTGCTTAAGTAGACAGCTTTACAACTACCTGGTAGAAAAGGATCTGCTATTCCTCATTAGAAAATGTCTGCTTTTACTGCAAGCCCTTTTTTGCTCATGCAGGGAGCATAATACGCTGTATGAGGCGGCTAGAAGAATTGCTTCGACAGATGTGTCAAGCAGCAAAGGCCATTGGAAACACAGAACTGGAAAACAAATTTGCAGAAGGTCTGTATGTTCAGCTTCTTATAAATTGCATGCATCTTGAAATGTAGAGTCTTTTCACAGGCAATTTTAAATTTCTTAAACAAGTCAGAGTGTCCCTAATGTATTAATGGTAGGTTCCATGTATCCTTTATCTGCTGTGATCCAATTCTTTATGGAGCAGGTAACTGGAAAGCCCTTGATGTCTCCACAGCCCCCTCAAACTAGTTATACACACATTTGAGATGGAAACTGGGGAAATGATACTCAGTTTGAAATTGATACTGAGCTTCAACTCAGGTGCATTGTTAATATATCCCCTGTTGCTAGTATCAGCAATAGGTACAGCTACTCTTATGACATCATATTATTTTCTTCCCTTAACAGGCATTACCAAAATCAAGAGAGATATTGTATTTGCTGCAAGTCTTTACCTATAAGTATTGTCCTGGCACGGCGTTTGAACATCACTAATTATTCTTCAGAGGCAGAAGTGTAAAGTTAGCGACAGAATCTGCCAATCCTTCCCAAGCAGGAGAGATGCTTAACATTATTGTATGTATTTCACCATAAGCCTCATGCTAGCAAGCATATTACATACCATTGCTGTTTGTACATAAGTGTTACCACATTATTTTTAATTAAAAAAACAACAACAGCCAGAATACTGTGTGTTTAAAGCAAAAGCTTGAACCAATATAGATTTAAAGTTTAGATACCTAAGTGTTACTATATACATGTAAAGTGAGCATCCAAGAAGTATAGCAGCAGCAGTCCCTTCAAGAGGCATTTAATTTATTTCTTTACATAGGTCAGAAATGCTTGAAATTTTCTTTTCATAGAAGGGGAGATTCCACAGGGTAATAGCTGTTGACTTTATCATGGCTGGTGATTACTGCCATAGTGATTTCCACTGGTAGGTGTCTCGTGTAAGGTTGTGTGTGAATCTTCTTCCTCCTTCTGTTTAAATGTACGACCTCTGTCTTTGAAGAAATCAGATACATACACAACCTGGATAAACAAATTGAACACATTAGGCAGTGAGACAGCTGTCAAAGAGAGAGAGAGAGTACAACAAAATGATTCTTTAAATATGCCTAATGGGTCTGGGCAGTATACCAATAAATTGTCTGAAACTGGTATGGCAATCAGATTGCCATACCGGTTTCAGACATTTTGAGCTGGCAATACATTGTGGTGGTTGGGGAGCTGAGGGCCACAGCACAATTGTAGCTTCACCTGGTGGTATATCGCAGGTGAAGCAGCCACTGCTCCTGAGTCCCTCTGCTACCATACAACAGATAGTTTTTTTAAACTTCTCCACACTCCCACGAGCTGGAGGTGGATGGCTTATTCAGCTGAGAAGCAGGCTTCCTTAAACCATCCCCACAAGCCAGAGTGGGGGCTCAGCTGTGCGCTCCCTCAGCAGAGCATTTTAAAGAAGCTGTGCATCTGAACCGCCTTTGCATAGGGGTGTGGGTGGGCTACCTCTTGCCGAGGCAAGTGTTCACAGGGCTGCCTTAGCACAGGTGGAGCCAGGACTCCTTCCTCCAGGCGTTGGAGGAGGAAGCAGTTTTTCCCATCCAACGCCGACAGGAAGAGGCAGAAGCTGCACACCATGACAATAATTGTCTCCGTGGCCAGTAATTGCCTTTTTCCTCCCTTCCTCCTTTCCAACATCGTAACATACCACCATATCAGGAAGTTTAGTTGGTGGTATATTACAGTGTTGGAAAACAGGTACTGACTAGCTCAAATTGCCTGCCTTTCAGACAGAGAGGTAGACAGAGCTTGAGAAGGTGATTGCCTACAACCTTCTCACACTTCATCTGCAGGGCTGCCTCTGGTTCACGTGAGCCAGAGGGCGGGTGCTTAATCAGCTGAGGAATGGGTGGGAGGCTGCCCACCCCGCAGCTGATCAAGCCTCCATATACGCAGAGGCACCCAGCACTCTAGGGCAATGTATCTTGGTTGAGTCTTCATCCCTGAGATGGGGAGGAAGCAGCAGCTGAGATATGCTGATGTATCATGATGTTGACAATATATCACGATGCTCCCAGGAGTGGAGGTGAAGTACTCAAAAACCACATATTTCCCAGTCCTAATGCCTAACTTCTGCAGCATGTTTATACGCACTTCAGGCTTCTTTCATCTTTGTTGTCAGAAAGGGAAGTGGGGCAAGTGCCAATAATCTATGCATGCTAGTCCCAATTGGAAAGGCTTTCACTTTTGTAAATAGTTTTGGGAAGAGAGATGTACCCTAACCCACCCATACATCATGGTTTCTAAAGGAGGAGTGGAAAAAGAAATGTTGACACTGGGCGTAGTGAATATACTACCTTTTCCCCATCTCACCACTGTCCAGGCATCCTCCCTCCACCCCGTTTCATCAACAAGTCAGCAAAAGTAGTTTTGCCAAAAAGCTATATTGATCAAATGGTAGAGTAACTTTGCATGGACTTACAATAAGTATAGCTACCAGTGCTCCCTGGATAAGTCCGGTCAACACATCACTCCAATGATGTTTGTAATCAGAAATACGGGAGAGGCCCACGTAGATGGATGCTGCAATAAGACCGAACTGAGCCGTAGGACGCACAAGTCTTGCCCAATCGCCTTTCATTCTGGCCTGAAGATAAAGCTAAAACCAAAGGGACAAAAGTTTAGAAATACAGAAGTCTAGCTAGTTAACAGGGTGGGCAGAAATAGGATGGGTCTTTTTTTAATACAGTAGTTCTAACTTGATATTCTGTTGATTTGCTAGGGACAACATTAAGTGCAATACTTTTGTACCATAATGAACATTGTGCTGAGTTGTGGCCTAATTTTACACATACCCTTTCTATGGAGCTTGCAAATTGGATCATATTGTGTATTGCATATTATCCACCTTTTGATTCAAGCTGCACAATGTTTCATAATATGTGAGGCATATTCTCCTTAATTATCAGCTATAGCACTAAAGGAACCATTCATTACTTCAATAGTAGCTGTGAGTAGGGAGATCCTTGCTAAACACCGGCAGGTATTCAAATGCCTAGATGGGAAATGAATTCATATTTAAATAATTTGTATACTTTCCCTTCAATAAAAATGTTCAAGGTGGATTACAAATAAAAATACAAAGTAAAATACAGAATAAAATAAATGGCCTAAACCCCCAGCATAAACCCATACAGGTGAAATGGAGTTAAAAGGCTTGGAAAAATAAAAAAGTTATTTGTCTACTGCCAAAGTGGTAGAGTTGGTACAAGCTAATGCTCTCTCCAGAGAAAATTCCACAACCACAGTGCCACTGAGAAGTCCCCTTGCCCTTCAAATCACCACTGCCTCATCTCTGATGGCAAAGACTCCTTCAGGAAAGCCTCCAAGCAAGATCTCAGAGATGCTGAGGGCAAGAATCGGCCCTCCTAAGGTGTGGGTAGAAATACACTGGGAGCCAGTACACTTGTTTAAGAACTTGCATTACCTTACCATTGCCAGCTGAATTTGAACTAACAGAAGTTTCTATAGTCTTAGAAAGCAACTCCACTTACAATGCATTCATCAAAAATGGAGGTTACTGGAGCATAGATAACAATGGCCAAGCTGTCTGTCTGAGACAAGTCACGGCTGGCACACCAGCCTCAGCTAGTATGACAAAGCCGCTCAAGTTTATCCCCAAACTCAGCCTGCTCAAATCATTTTCCCAGGCAGACAAATGGTCCATCAGCACTGGGATCAATAGTATATCCTTCTGATCTGAAATGAGTTTTGTTTTTTATCCCTTACAGTCCATTACTAATGCCAGACACCAATTCATTATTTCCAGAGCCATCACAGGTTAGCATCTACCATGGGCTATAGTCTAGCAAGGAGCCCCCTGCCAAGAGCTCTGTGGACCTGCTCCTTCTGTTCACTTGCCTCTTGCTCTGGCCCAGAGAACAGAGGAGCAAATGCCACTGCCTGCTTCCTTTTTGGCTCCCTGTTTTGCAAGCAAGCAGATGGTAGTAAGGTGGAAGAGGAGCAGCAGCTGTAGCTGGTGATGAGGAGAAGCGCCGAGGTGTCTTCCCATCACTCCTGACCACTGGCAAGGCTGGCTGCAGTTGATGGGAGTTAAGTAGAGGACATCTGAAGGACACCACACTAATGACACCTGCAGAACTACACCCTGGATTCAACTGGTCAATTCCTCCCTGCTTGATGTTATGAGCCACAATACCGACAGGAGGCTGCGCTTAGCCAAGTACCTTATCTATTGCCTCATGCTGCAGAAACTCAAAATAAAACAAATCCATGAAACCGGACTAGATCAAGCTTTGGATAATCCACAGTCTGACCTGTAACAAAGGCATAACCTTTTCTAAAACAGGCAGTAACTGGACTTGATGGGATGCAGGTTGTGGCTAGCACTCCCACAGACAACTTCAACCATTCCTTGTACCTGTTAGAACCATTATGGTTGTGTAAATGAATATATACACAGAGCATGCTCTATGTGAGCAGTAGGTGCTACTTTCCAAAGTTAAATATTTGGGGAATGCCTAATCAGTTTTTCAAAGCAGCTATTACATCATAGTTTTGGCATCCAAATCTTTCATTCTGCTGGTTAAAAAAAAAAAAGCTGAAGTTTAAAGCTGCATGGAGCAATGTTTAGAAAACCATATAAAGGTTTTTCCACGGACCGAAGTTGTATTCCAGCTATGTTTTGTTGACAGAAAACTGAAGTTTCTAAGACAGTCTGCAGGCATATTTTTCAAAAATGTATACATGTGTGTTCACTATCAACAGCAAAGGTAGGTAATTCCTGCTGCTGCTGAAGTCCAACATAGCAAAATTACACAGTACAGTTTACAAGGCTAATGCTGTGTTTCCTCAAGGCTTGTTTTTGAGACTGACTTCTACAGCAATGTAAATCATTTAGTCCCAGTGAGAACTTGAGACAGCAGTCATGCTGGTGGTCTAAAAAGAGCAGGCTGGCAGTACAGAGCTGGCATACTTCCTTCTTTCCAGCTTAGGAATTCCACTGAAGACATTGAAAAATGCATTCCTTTGCTAATAAGGTTTTTCCACACGCAAGCAATTGCTGTAGTTGGCAGAGGAACATTATACACATAAGAGGGAAGGTGGTATATGTGGTTATGAGTGGGAGAGAAGGTGGGACCTAAGACAGTCCCTTAGAAGATTGTGGTCCATAAGCAAAGAGATTTGAGGGCCCGGGACACAAATCTAGGTGGCAGGATTTCGTGCTATTTGCCAAGCTGTCAAAACTGAACTGATGATTAAAATGCTGTCCCCAAAACAGAAATGTATCTACAAAACTAGGCTGAGATGGCAAAACAGGAAACTCGGATTTAATGTTTATTCATGGACTTTAGGAAAGTAGCTACTTGGGCCACAGCTATTTAAGATGTGGAGCTAGGCTGCAATGAGACAGGAGGCACAGGTTGGGCTGTTCATTCTACCAACAATAAAAGCAGCTGATGTACAAGTCCAAAAGAAAAAGAGGATCCAAATGCCCACCTCTTCTGCTGGTGACAGTTCAGATCAGTGGGTTTTCAAGTTGTATAAGCACCTCAGTCAATCTCAAGTGCTGTATGAAGCAGCTGGCTAAGAACTAGTAACTCTATACAGCCAAGAAGCAGTTTCTGCATGTACTGTAGGGGGAAGTGAGGGGCAGATGGAGCCTGTCAACCTGGGAAGGTAGCCAATTGAGGAGAAGGAAACTGATCCTAAACCTCCACTGCCTTATGACTATACTCATTTGGGAGACTGGGAGTAAACCCTGAGTAGAAATCCATACCCACTGCCTTGCGGGACATCTTCAGAAGGCTAAGGAGTAAGCCCTACACAATTCTGGAGTGGAATCCCTAAGACGGTTGGATGGTGTCTTGTATGCCCCCTTCCAGCAACTCCCACAGCCATGCTGGTGCCAAATGTATTGCTCTGCTTTCCTTTGGACCACATCAGCGAGGCTGACAGAGGGTGTCTTGTTATCTGGGCAGCCCCAGAGAAATTACTTTGTTGCTGCTAATGCAATTACTGGTCTCTGCAGTCACAGCAGGTGCTGTGATTCTCCAGCAGTTTTGACTTCACCCCCAGAGGCACACCCCATTGTCTCTTGAGACAGACAAATGCCAACAAGAGCCTTCCAGAGCCGTCTACACCAAACACTGTCACTTCAAATAACTGATGATTTCCCTTTAAGAGCAGCAGCTGCTGCTGTTTGTTGCACATGCATACTTTAATTTTACATGCCTGTTAGCTGATAGGACAGGTTAACTGCTTCCTTCTCTGAATTTAGATAAAGAGCTTGAGCTTGGCTGGCCCCTACCTTATCATCACAAAGAGCAACAGCAGCCGCTCCCTCCCTGCATTCTATGAAACAAACACCCACTTATGCATGGAGGCTGACATGCACGCAACCAATTCATTAATTGGCAGCCCTTTTCTCCTATTATTGTTTACACAAGTGATCTGGCAGCTTCAAGTCATAAAGACAGCTAACTAGTTCTAGTTATGTGCCCATTTTGACACAACAACAAACAGTCCTGTAGCCTCCATTAAGTCACCCGTTTTGCCTCTCCCTGCCCCCTGCCAAGCTATTCTTTAAACCAACAGACTGAAGTTTCAGGATGGACACCACTTCAAGCAGTAAGTGCCCCAACATGAATAGAGCAACCTATTCCCTAGGTTTGGAGATGAGAAAACCCAGTCCCACAATCCCAGAACAAACTGGTAGGGCATGTGTAAATACACTTGCTTTCCAGCAAAATAATAGCTACACTGCTTTGTTGTACTAAAAAAAGTATTTGTGTACTTCAACAGTAATGCTTTAAAACCCATGGGGCTTCCTTCAGAGTAGGCCTGCTAAAAGATTGGGCCTTCTACAGTGGTGCCCCGCAAGACGAATGCCTCGCAAGATGGAAAACCCGCTAGACGAAATGGTTTTCCGTTTTGGAGGTGCTTCGCAAAACGAATTTCCTATGGGCTTGCTTCGCAAGACGACAATGTCTTGCGAGTTCCTGCGGGTTTTTTTTCCTTTCCCCCCCTTTTTCCCAAGCCGCTAAGCCGCTTATCAGCTGATCCTAAGCCGCTAAGCCGCTTAACAGCTGATCCGCCAAGCCGCTTATCAGCTGATCCGCTAAGCCGCTAAACCGCTTATCAGCTGATCCGCTAAGCCCGCTAAGCCGCTAATAGCACTAATCCGCTAATGAGCTTGCTTCGCAAGACGAAAAAACCGCAAGACGAAGAGACTCGCGGAACGGATTCTTTTCGTCTTGCGAGGCACCACTGTAATCTGAGGTTGCCAGGGTGACAACTGAGCACAAAAATAAGGAACCCGCTGTATAACAACAGACACAAATAGAAAAAACAGGTCCAGGCCAGCATACAAAGACAATACATGGCAAGCAAAGTACAACGGATTGTATTAGTCACAATGTACCCGCTATTACAAGGCATGTAGTACATACAAGCGGTACTCCAGAATCATCAAAATAAGTACAATACTATAATTAATGATATAGTGTCATATATCTTTGATGCAAGAAAATTCTTGGGAGCAGCGGAGCAGCTGTAGCAAACAGGACTGGAGCCTGGCGATCCCAGTTTCAAAGAGAAACTCCAGCCTGTGAAGTTAACAAGGTCCCACATTGGGTCTCACAAGTTGAGGCACTTGCCTTATGAACCGTAATAATAATGTGATGCGTTTCTAGCCTGCTAGCAGAAAAGTGATGACACAAATCACTACAAGTGGAAAGTGCTTACAGCAGTGCCTGCCGTAGAGATGCAAATGCCAAGGCCCCTGTAACATGCAGCCTGGCCCTGAGCAAAGGGAGGAACATTCATAAATTAGCAGCATGGCAGTTGAATTTCTCCACTATCATTTTTGTCCTTCTCTGAAGGCTGCCGTTTCCTTAGGTGTCAGATGCTTTTTACCTTTGGTGGTCTCCGCTTAAAAGTGCCTTTAATTTGTTAAATTAGAATACCCCCACAGCTCCCTTCGAGATGTGTTTATAGAATGTGGTTAAGCTTTCACTCATAATGAAAACACAGCCTCTTCACCACATACATCCTGAGCGCAGTGTTCCTCCCACTCTCTGGTGAAATGCTCCACTTCTCCCACATGCACCACCTTTTAGAAGAAGCCACAGACCCAAGTGGAAGCAGAGAACGAACTGCTTTTGGAAAGGCATTTACAAATGTTGCAGCAAGCAGAGCTTGCAGTCAAATGGATTTTGGGAGTCACTGTTAATACTCTAGAAGATCTGATCACAAGAGGAACAGTAGTAAGCAAGTAATTCTTTCCAGCCATGACGAGGGGAGTGTTATTTCCCCCTCCTCAAATGTTCTTTTGTCACAGTCTACATCATGCAACCCGACGGAGGGCGATCAGTAATTTCATGTGGGTGACAAGGAGGGAAGAAATGGGGAAAGCTAGAGGGAGGAAGTGTTCAATAGCAAAGGAGGTGCCCTGCACCATTTTGGCTCTACCTATGTCCACTGCCCTCAACAGACCTAACCCAACCCAAACCTGCCTTACAGCAAATTCTGGTGACTTGGCCTCTAGAGATTCCTTTGCTCTACATGTGTCTAATTCACAAAGGAAGCACCTTCTCTCCAGTGCTAGGGACCCTATTTTTCTAGCATCTCATCCAGTCTGTACAGGAATAAAGTAAGCTAATCTATGGAATCTACAGGATGAAGGGTGGTATACAAATATTTTGAAAAAACACTGATGAGATATGTTCTCATGAGCCTCTTACATGAAGGTAGGAAAGAGGGCAGTTTATCATCTGCTTATAAAACTGGATCTCAGTGCGAACTTAACATTGTTAAGTTTAGGTTTTTCAGAACTCTTTTCTGAAGGGGATTGAGTAAAAGGCAGAACTTTGGGGAGAAAATGAATGTGTGTAGGGGACTGGGCCCAGATTAAGGGGCGTACAAGATAATGTTTTAGCTTTCAAGCTTTCCTTAAGAATTAATCCATTGTGGTTTTAGGCCCTTCTCTATAGCACCATAGGGGTTACAAACAAACCAAAAGCAGAACTACTGGAGACAGTGCGTCAGACCATGCCTGCTGTTTACAGCCAAGACTCTGGAGAACCATTAATCCTTTATATATATTTTTAACTTGAAGAGGTCATATATTTTAGGGAAGCTTTTTAGGGAAACTTTTAATATCTGAAGGACTATTGTATTTTAATATTTTGTTGGAAGCCACCCAGAGCAGCTGCGGAAACCCAGGCAGATGGGTGGGGTATAAATAATAAATTAATTATTACAGTGGTACCTCAGGTTAAGCACATAATTCGTTCCAGAGGTCTGTTCTTAACCTGAAGCACCCCTTTAGCTAATGGGGCCTCCCACTGCCGCCACACCGCCGGAACACGATTTCTGTTCTCATCCTGAAGCAAAGCTCTTAACCCGAGGCACTATTTCTGGGTTAGCGGAGTCTGTAACCTGAAGCGTATGTAACCCGAGGTACCACCGTATTATTATTATTATTTCATAAGCATGTATTTTGCAATGACAACCATGGTAGGTAAGTTTGCTTAAGTATAATTAGTGTTGAAATTGAATAGGCGTTGTGTGTACACAGTCACTGTCAGCCTGTATACCCAACTGCAGCTGCTGTAGCACTGCACATAGGCTGTAGTGTGCTAAAGAACTCATGGGGCACTCCAGGCAGCATGACAAAGATAATGCAAAGCCACTTCATGAATTAGGTCCAGAAACACACTTAGTGCAGAACTGAATCTAAGAGCTTCATGCCATTGCTTTGAAGAGTAAGATGAGTATTCATTGTCAGTTACATACACTTCACCTCATTTTAGGACAAGGGTAGAAACCTATGGCCCACCAAAGGCTGTTGGACTACAATTCCCATCAGCCCCAGCCAGCATAAACAATGGTCAAGGATGATGGGACCTATAGGGCAGGTGAGTGAGTCTTTCACACACTGTTCTCTCACTCTAATATTTGTATCATGTAATCCTACATTTACATGACATATTTATTTAGTTTATTTTACAATTTATATGCTTACATTTAACAGTAACTCTTGGGGCAGCTAATAAAATATTAACATAATTGCTAAATGCTTTTATTAGGAAGCTGTGCAGATAGAGCAATTCAAATTATAATGTGGGCAATTGAGTAAAATAAAAGCATGCCACTGCTATTTGACTGGCCAAAGAAGAATGAACCAAAAATGTTAGAAACTGCTTCCTTTCCCAAAAGACAAAAACTGCTGCTAGCAGGGTTGCAAAGGTATTTATAAGCGTGTTTTTTAAGAGTTGAAAATATTTAGGCAAAGATCCACCCATCCAAGAGAGCATACGCAACTGCTGCCCACTCTTCTCTATTTAAAATCAAAGATAGCTGCAGTGACAGGTTATAATGGATTGTATTCAACTGACTTTTACTTGGAGTAGACAGATTTAGGAAAGGTGAGATATAAATGTAGTGAATAAATAACCACTGCTCCACCCACTTTTGCCTCTGGCCCCCAGAAAGCTTCCCATGAGGGAATACAGCTCTGTGTTTGAAAAAGGTTCCCAACTTGCCTGAAAAGGAAAACATTCGGATTCATTCCCTCAGCTCTGAGTAGAAATAAATGCATGTGGGGTGCTGTTCCCTTAAACCGCAAAAATGACTGCAAGCAGTATTAAAAGTGGCCTTATGTTTCTTATTTGTAATTATTAACAGCAAGAAAACTGTAGTTTTAAGAGCATTTTCTGCAAAGATGAAGAGGCTGTGTCTATCAGACCACATAGTTCTTTGGGAGAGAGCTGGATATAGCACACCAAAATTGCTTTCAGTTACAATAATGCAACAGGTCAGCTCTCCACCTCTAGCACCAAGACTTCTAATTCCAGAAGAAAATAGGTTCATCCTATATTGACACAGGAAATCCAAAACTACAATAGTTATCCAGCCTCTGCTTGAAGACCTTGAGTGAGGGGCAGCCCACCAGCCCTCTAGGCAACTGGTTCCACTACTGAACGGCTCCTGTAGCTTAAGCCCAGGCATGGCCAAACTTGGCCTTCCAGCTGTTTTAGGACTACAACTCCCATCATCCCTAGCTAACAGAACCAGTGGTCAGGGCTGATGGGAATTGTAGTCCCAAAACAGCTGGAGGTCCAAGTTTGGCCATGCCTATTAGATCAAGTTCTGCCATCTGGGGCACCTATTTTATGTGATAACCCTTTGGGTCTTCCACAGCCCCATCCCATAGCCTTCTCAAGACAAAACATGCCCAGTTCCTTAAACATTTCCTTATAGGACTTACTTTCCACACCCCTGAATATCTTTGTTGCCATTTCCTGAACCTATTCCTAATTGAAATACCCCATTTTTAAAGTGCAGGGCCCAGAACTGGATACAGTACTCCAGAGGACGTCTGACTGATGCAGAATAAAGTAGAACTTCTACTTCCTGTGACTTGGAAACTATGGCCTTCAGGTTGAAACAAGGCAGACTCCTAAGGCACCATGGGACAGGATCATAAGCTATTTTCTGCTAGGGAAAGTACAAACGAGGAAAATGAAAAAGCTTTCCGTGCGCTGTCCATCAGTCACACATGAAAACAGATTATTATTACTATTATTAAGTTGTATACTACCCTTTATCTGAAGATCACAGGGCAGATCACAACATAAAAATACAAGATAAGAACATAAAATATAATAATAAAACACAAACCAATAACCCCCTTCCCACAAACACGTTTAAAAGGCCATAGAACATGGGTAGGCAAACTATGGCCCAGGGGCCGGATCCGGCCCAATCGCTTTCTGAATCTGGCCTGCGGACAGTATGGGAATCAGTGTGTTTTTACATGAGTAGAATATGTGCTTTTATTTAAAATGCATCTCTCGGTTATTTGTGGGGCATAGGAATTCGTTCATTCCCCCCCCCCAACAAAAAAAAAATAGTCCAACCCCCACAAGGTCTGAGGGACAGTGGACCAGCCCCCTGCTGAAAAAGTTTGCTGACCCCTGCCATAGAATATTCAATCCGCCAAAGGCCTGGCTATAGAAAAATGTTTTCGCCTGGTGCCTCACACAAAGGATAGCAAAAATGTTACATGTGCAGTTACATGCACAATTTGTACATGGTTTTCATACACAAGTCATCATGCAGAAAACGAAGACCTAGAATATTTATGTACTCTTTATAAATCAGTGCAAAAACTAGGTCTTGTGTTGCTCAGTGATTGGCTTTGAACCAGCAATTAGACAGAACGTAACCACTGTGATATATTTTATGCATGTGGAAGTAGTAAATGATCATTATTCAGAGTTGCCTCCTCAAGCACTTCAAATAAGACTAAAACATGTTTTATAGGCTCTAATAAGTAATGGTTATTACCATTAGACAAAGATTACAGTACGGAAATAGATATAGATCTCTGTTTCACTTAGGGCCAAAAGAGACATGACACGGCAGAGCCATGATTGCATCTCTCTCTTTTAAAGGAACACTTAAAAGCAGCTGCTTGGGGCTCAGTTTTACTCAGAGAAGTTGTGCTTGGGGAGGTGGTTTTCAGTTTTGTTTAAAATGCCCCACAAGCTACTGTTACATCTTACTTTTGAGAAGGATGGGGAAAATATATTCTTTCATTCAAGGAACCTAGACAGCCTAGAAAGATGTGGCCATCTATCTCTTTGGCAACTCCCATGCCTTCAGATTAATAGCAAACCTGTCAATCTTCGAGCATCTAAATTGAAGGGGCAGCTGAAGATTGATAGAATTACACCAGAGCTGGTTTTGGGGTTCGGAGGAATCCCCATTAGCAAATAAGATGGCTTCTTTCTGCACCAACTAGGGACACAATGGGTGCCTGGATTGCCAGCATCCTGTTAATATTTTGGCACATGTTACAAGCACAAGACCACAGATAAAGGTGTAAAATTCCAACTAATGCGTGGATTAAATTAAAGATTGCCACATCATATATAAAAAAATGTTATTTGCCTCTTGTGCAGATCAAATCCACTAACAGCTCATTTCAGCAAATGCTTCACCTCTGTTTCTCTTCAATATACTGGGAACAGTGAGGGGAAAGGCCACTTTCGATGCAGCTTGTGGCATTTTGTTGCATGTCCCACTTATATTGAGTTTGTGGGTAGCATGTGAAAAAAGGGAAGAAGCCACACAGTGTAACCTTATATACTTCCTTTTTAGCTCTCAGAAGAGAGGAGAGATTTCTCTACTCAGTCCTGCTTCTTCTTTCCAAGAACACTGATTTACATGCCATGGTGGGGGAGCAAACTGGGCTCCTTCACACAATTTATCTACATGGTTCAAAAATGCTAAGTTTTTTAATTTACTAATATTCCAGTAGGAATCATTACACAACAGGAGATGAGGCACTGGTGCCCCATAGAGCTTATTTCCCCCCTCCCATGTGCAGGAAAAACAAAATTATTAAAATTCACCATGTACGGTATGTAAATTTGCATAATTTGGGGTTGCCATATTTCAAAAAGTGAAAATCCGGACACAAAGCTTGTTGAGCTTTCGTTTTAAAAAAGAGACTGCCCACATGGGTTGCCATACATCTTGATTTTCCTGGGCATTTTGCCGATTTATGCCTGGACACTGCTTCCGACTGCAGTATTCTGGGAAATTCTGGATGTATGGCAACCCTAAACAACTCACAAGCTATTTCTGATACAGAAATCTGGTTGCTCTTTATTGTATGCTCCAAGTACACTCTTCCACTTCCTCTAAGGAACTCAGAAAGCCACAAATGGAAATCCCAGGATCCCATGAAATTACACCTGCATGAGTCTAGAGCAGCTATTTGGTGGAGGAGTAACAAAGAAAGAGCACAAAGACCCAGCATCCCATTTAACAGATACAGTGGTACCTCGGGTTACATACGCTTCAGGTTACATACGCTTCAGGTTACATATGCTTCAGGTTACAGACTCTGCTAACCCAGAAATATTACCTCGGGTTAAGAACTTTGCTTCAGGATGAGAACAGAAATCGTGCTCCGGCGGTGCGGCAGCAGCAGGAGGCCCCATTAGCTAAAGTGGTGCTTCGGGTTAAGAACAGTTTCAGGTTAAGAACGGCCTCCAGAACGAATTAAGTACTTAACCTGAGGTACCACTGTACTGGGAAATTAAACTTCATTGACTGGAGGCACAATGTAGGCCTGTCCTTCCAATAAACCAACTGCTTCGAGGTTGTTGTTTTTTTACAATCAAGTAGTATGTAAATTTTATGAAATAAATGAAGTAATACAGTGGAAAGGGAGTCTCCATCAGGGCATATAATCCCAAAGACTTTGGCTGGTTTTATGCTCCCCAAAGATTTCGGCTCATGTCTTGGCGCCCCCGGGTTTCTCTGTCCTCCACCAGTCGCGGACTGTGGGCTGGGGGGGAGGGGTGGCATTATTAATCCGGGAAGATTGTCCTTTCAGGGCTCTACCATCGCCATCGATCCCCGGCATCGAATGTGTTGGCCTAGTGTGGGGCTCCGAGGAGAGCTTGGCTGTCTGGCTGGTGTACCGGCCACCTAGCGCACCAGCAGCCACCCTGTCGGGCCTATTGGAGGCGGTGGCCGGCTGGGCCTTGGAGTTCCCTAACCTATTGGTATTGGGGGACTTCAACATCCATGCTGATGCCACTCCCTCCTCACAGGCTCTGGACCTGGTGTCTTCCATGGCGACACTAGGGCTCTCCCAGTTTGTTTCGGGCCCCACACATCAAGCAGGCCACACGCTGGATTTGATCTTTGGCGTCGGTATAGATGTGATCATGTCTCCTTCGACGAAGGTGCCATGGTCTGATCACTACGCTCTGAAAGCCAGGATTGACTTTCCACCCCCACCCTGCTTAGGTGGCGAGCCAATTTGGGCTCGCCCGCAGAGGCTGATGGACCCTGAGAGATTCCGCCAAGCCTTGTGGGACCTTGCTCCCCCTGGCGACTCATTGACTGAGCTTGTTGAGGGCTGGAATGCCCAGCTCCTGGCAGCCATCGATGAGATCGCACCTAAGCGCCCTCTGCAACCCCGCAGAAACCGGGCTCCCTGGTTTACCGAGGAGCTCCGGCAAATGAAGCGGGACCTCAGACGGCTAGAGCGAGTATGGCGGGGTGCCCGTGACGGAGCCTCAAGAACATCTTATAGGGCTTTTATGAAAACCTACGAGATGGCTGTGAAGGCTGCTAAGAAGTCATACTTCTCGGCCTCCATTGCATCCGCTAGCTCTCGCCCAGCGCAATTATTTAGTATAATCAGGTCTTTAACGTCCCTTGAGGGACAGCCAAATTTAAATAACAAATTGACACACGTCTGTGAGGCATTTGCGAGCTTTTTTGCGGAGAAGGTCTTGTCGCTCCGCCATGACCTCCCTGCCAATTTGGATACAATAAAGGAACTGGAGGCCCCTCGACTGTCCTCGGGTCCAGTATTGGACCACTTCGACCAGATATCCCCAGCCGATGTGGACAGACTCCTCCGAGCTGGAAAGCCCACCACCTGTCCTCTTGACCCGTGCCCGTCTTGGCTGATTAGAGCGTGTCCAGACGAGGTGCGGACCCTCCTGGGGGATATCATCAATTTGTCCCTTGGCACGGGGACATTCCCAGGGGAACTGAAGGAGGCAGTGGTGCGCCCGCTCTTAAAGAAAACATCATTAGATCCTTTAGATCTATCCAATTACCGCCCGGTTTCGAATCTTCCGTTCCTGGGTAAGGTGATTGAGAGAGCGGTTGCTGAACAGCTTGGTGGGTTTCTGGATGAAACATCGGCTCTGGATCCATTCCAGTCCGGCTTCCGCGCTGGTCATGGGACCGAGACGGCTCTGGTCGCCCTAACAGATGACCTTCGTAGACAGCTGGATCGAGGCGGGTCGGGGCTGCTGATTCTTCTAGATCTATCAGCAGCTTTCGACATGGTCGATCACGAACTTCTGGACCACCGCCTTGCCGACGTGGGGATCCAGGGCACAGTCCTTCAATGGCTGCGCTCGTTTCTCTCTGGTCGGGGACAGAGGGTGGCGCTTGGGGGGGAATTGTCATCGCGCCACTCCTTGGTGTGTGGAGTACCTCAGGGTGCGATACTCTCCCCGATGCTTTTCAACATCTTTATGCGCCCCCTCGCCCAGCTTGTCCGGAGTTTTGGGCTGGGTTGTCATCAGTATGCCGATGACACCCAACTCTATCTGTTGATGGATGGCCATCCTGACTCGGCCCCAGACACACTGACCAGATGTTTGGAAGCTGTGGCTGGATGGTTACGTGGGAGCCGGTTGAAGCTAAATCCTTCGAAGACAGAGGTCCTGTGGCTGGGACGGGGCGATATGGGATTGGGGGGGCAAAACCCATCTCTTGCGGGGGCGCAATTAGTGCCAGCACCGTCCGTTAAGAGTTTGGGTGTAATCTTCGACACCTCCCTTTCCATGGAGGCGCAGATTGCAGCTATAGCAAAGGCGGCATTTTTCCATCTTCGCCAAGCTAAGCAGTTGGCTCCTTACCTCTCTCGCCCTGACCTAGCCACTGTGATCCATGCGACGGTCACCTCCAGACTGGATTATTGTAACTCGCTCTACGTGGGGCTGCCCTTGAGACTGACCCAGAAACTCCAGCGGGTGCAGAATGCTGCAGCGAGACTCCTTACGAGGTCTTCGCTGCGAGATCACATTCACCCGGTGCTATACCAGCTGCACTGGCTCCCGGTGGAGTACAGGATCAGGTTTAAGGTGCTGGTTTTAACCTTTAAAGCCCTATATGGCCTAGGACCCTCGTACCTACGGGACCGCCTCTCCTGGTATGCCCCACAGAGAAACCTACGGTCTTCAAATAAAAACATCTTGAAGGTCCAAGGCCACAGAGAAGTTAGGCTGGCCTCAACTAGAGCCAGGGCTTTTTCGGCTGTGGCTCCGATCTGGTGGAACACTCTGTCACAAGAGACCAGGGCCCTGCGGGACTTGACATCCTTCCGCAGGGCCTGCAAGACAGAGCTGTTCCCCAGGCCTTTGGCCAGGGCACAGCCTGACTCCCTCCCCCGGCAATCTTCGCAGAGCTCTGGCCCAATGGTTGCTAGTGGCTTGAATTAATTAATTTTTATAATGAATGACTTTAGAATGTTGTTTATGTTGTACTTTTGTACTGTTTTATTGTTGTTAGCCGCCCTGAGCCCGGCTTCGGCTGGGGAGGGCGGGATATAAATAAAATTTATTATTATTATTATTGTGTACGTGGTTGACAGGAGAGGACCTCAGTTTAGAGAAAACATGCATCGTTGAAGCATTAGTACTGCTCACTAGGCCCAAATGATGGATCAACCCCCACCCACAAATGTTTTGCTGGGTCAGACTGAAGACCTACCTGGTTCAACATTCTATTGCCAGCATCAGCCAGCCAGATGCTTCTGTGTACTCAGCAAGTAGGACATAAAAGTGACAACCTTTTCCTAACATGTATCCTCCATGCTAACTCCCAAATTAACCTCAAGGATCTGTTTACAGAGTCCCATTAGCAACAGAGAACAGATGTATCTGTCTGAAAAAAGATCGAACCTGGCTTGCAGCTTACTTATGGAGAGCAAGAATTGCTGCCAGTCAGGCAAAGGAGGGAGGTTTGGGTGGATAAGTATGGATAATGGGTTCTTTTTTCCCTTCTCCCCAGTTCCCCCACCCAGGCCCTGACATACTGCAAATTACTTCATCAGTATGTATGTTAAGACTTGCTACAAAATATGGCATAGCAACCTTTGGACTAAAAGGTGCATGTATGGCCCAAATCTTCAAGACCCTGGCAAGACATGAGACAGCAACACATTTGCTCTGTCTTACTGGCTTCCTTGGGCAGCTGGGAGATTTGCATCCCCTCCCCTTTCTCTTATTGCTTTATTTGTAAGTTAAGGGTTCATGGCAGCTCAGAGCAATGTTGTTTTGCTTATCTTAAGACATATATATAAACAATCTCAATGATAAAACAGGGTTATCTACCAACCTTCCTGATAACATGCTGCCATATAGTATCCATTGGGTGTGTAATAGGAGTATTTATTTAAATTGCTAGGCAACAAGTTTAAAGGAGACTTAAACATAGTTTAAGTCTGTAAGCAATTCTGTAGCAAAGGGATCATGTCAACACAATGCAAATGGCACAGATTACGGTTAAGCTCCATGTAAATATCTGCTCCAAAAACCAGCAAACAGCTTATGTGCAGACAACTGCCTGTGAACGTATTTGGTCCAACATGAGTCTCGTATTCCAGGTACAGTTTATTTGCTGACTGCTACCTTCTTCATGAACTATACAAGACCATGTAGCCCTATCTCCTGGGATACCCCTACAAGGACAGCAAGTCATGAATCACCTCTATATAGGATTTTTATTTTTCCGCACTATGGCTGGGTTGGGGGAGGGATAGGCCATTTTCAATAAACGCAAATGCTAAAAGACATGACAACAGCTGCATTTTCATAGGCAAAGGACAAGTCCAATTTCCACGTCAAGTAAATCTTTCCACTCCTGAGTCAGTAAGATTCAGGGCAGCTGCCCAGCTAACCAGAAGTTAGATTCCAAACAAGAACGGGGAAGGGATCAAAATCCACATCATAAAACCAACTTTATTTACCTTAAAATCTTGCTAATGTTTCCCCTTTAAAAGCGTTTCTTCAGAAATTATATTTTTTTTAAATCTTTTTTTTTTAGGTCAATTTTGCATTTTATTCTTCACTTGTTGCCCCCATTATGCCAGTCAAAGAATAGACTACATTCTCTCAACTGTCCACAAGGGAATAAACATGAATCATTCCCTTCATTCAGTTCTCTCTAAATAGATGCAACCCCTTGCCGTCAGCCAGTTATGCCCTGTAAGGAGCAAAGGTGAGGGAAATGGACTATCATTAGCTCACTCCGTTAAAGCAACTTTCACTCATTAGTTGTCAGCCTTCAGTATTCTCAAGGCATGCTAGCATGCAATTTTATAAATTCTTTCCAGATAACTGATAACAGAATATCTGCCAACATTCAATAGCCAAAATAAAAACCAGCCCATAAGCGTCTTTGCTAGTTCCCTCACTTTGCCGCTTAGCTCCTCACCAGTCTACCAAACAGATTGACCTGGCTGAGAGCTGTGCGAGACCTTACCCTTTCAAAATGACTCAAGTCCAAACCCTATGGGAGGGAGTTGAAAAGGAGAGGGTTGGTCTGAGTTCCCTCCTCCCCCCCCCCCCGCGGCCCACTTCCCAAGGATTACTTTGCACACGACTACGTTGCTACAAAAATGTCACTTTCATGTAGAAAGCAAGCAAATTTTGTTAGAATCATAGAGTTGGAAGGGACCCCAAGAGCCATCTAGTCCAACCCCCTGCAAAGCAGGAATGTTAGTAGTGAGTGACATGTGTGTATGTGAAAACTAACAGATGGGTCCACTCACTGCTGAAACCACATTACTGGAGCTACAGATATTGCTAGCCATGGATATTTGCACACACAATATATTATTAAGGTTACAAGTCTCAACTGAATTAACTGATTAATTAAGGGAGGAAGGACTCAACTCTTATCTTTTTCCTATTGTGAACATCCAAAGCATTTTAGAAAACATACGAATTAACAGAAACACACAAGTACATCAGCTAAGCAAGCTGTGGCATTGCTTGGTCACACATAAATAACTCGGGATATATCAGCCAACAGTGGAAGGGACTCAAGAGCAGAGGATTAAACAGCTCAGCCTCTCCAGACAGAGATTACTCCTAGTTGTGAACACATTTATCCTAGCATGTCACCTCCCTTGAAAAGGGGACACTACAGAAAATGAAACTTCTTCAGCTCAACTGACACAGCTCCAGATATTTCTAATGAATAGAAGTAAGCAAGCAAACATGCAAGGGAGATGTGTGGGTGTGTCCCCACTGTTGCTGTCGAAACCTATCACCCTAATGACCACCTCCAGATGTAAAAAAAAAGAAGGTCTTAAATGCTTTTCTAAGACCACAATTCAAATCTAAATTGCCTGTTACAGCAGCATCAGTGTTACTGGAAAGGGAGGGGCAAAAGGAATTAACACTCTGACACAGACTGTGGCCGTTGCAATCCTGGGCTTGTGGCTCAGCAAGCTGATTTAAGTAACTGACAAACTGTGGGATCTACCTGAAGGCCAGAGCAGACACTCCTGCAGAAAAGAAGCTGCAATTTACTGCATTCTGGAAGAAGTTAAGGGATATAGTTTGAAGTGAATGGCAATGAGCTGAGGAGAGTCTAGGGAAATTCTATTGGTTCCTCCAGTCATCCTGGCAGAGCTGTAATCTAGTTGCCAATGTGGTGGCTGTACTATCATAGCCTTTTTGGTTGGGTTTTGTTTTCTCGTGTGTGTGTGTGTGTGTGTGTGTGTGTGTGTGTGTGTGCGCGCGCAGTCAGTCACACTAACATAAGTCAGATTCCTCCAGCCCTCAGGAGGCTGAAATTTCAGGCGTCTGGTTATGATTAACCCAGGCTGTGAGTAATGCCACATGTTAGGAACTGGGGAGTCACGAGCAGCACACAACTGCAGCTGGAGTCAAGCATGTAAATGGCAAGTTGAAGCTGGTCAGAAAGTACGTTTTTTTTGGGGGGGGGCGTTATCAGATGCATAAGACTTGACATGGGGCCACTGGCAGAACTCTGTGTTGCCGCATGGAAAAGTTAGGAGCCGTGAAATGTCTACGTAGAGGGAAAGAGGATCACATCTGTATCTTGTAAGCAGCAAATTGCAATAATAGGCAGAACCAGCCTTGGGGTAAGCCCTTTCTTATTGCACAAGACATAGCCACTAACTCATTAAGGATTGAGAGCATTCCAAACAGGGAGAAGTTCCATATAAATTCTCAAGGCTCTCTTTAGCTCATCCTGGTTAATACTCGTGGGGTAGGAGAGACCCATTTACTACACCATCACTAGAATACATGATAAAGATGTCAGGGATTAGATTGATCTGCTTGTAAAGGTAGCATTTCCCCGCCAATGTGCCAAAGTCAACCTAAAATAGACGTCTGTTATGCTGAACAACTAAACCAGTCTTCAGAATTGTCCAGCACATACCACACACAACTTAGTACATCTCAATTCAACCTATTTTTCTCTAGAATGTTTTATGTGGCTAGCTGTGATCTGGGCATGCATGGAGGCATTCGCAAGACTAGCTCAGCACACCAAAGTCTCCTAAAAGTGTGAAGTCTGTTCACTTTGCCATGCAAAATTGATAATGAGAGTCACTCATCCCTCTGATTTTGGGCTGACTCCTCAACTTTCTAAGACTAAATAATAATTAATACACCCTTGGACAGATATAAGCATTTGAAGCACCAATGTTCTTTGCATTGAAACGACAGTGTTGGAGCACATGCGTTGCACGCATAAGGCTCTGGTTTCAGTACCAAACATCTCCAGCTGATGGATTTTTCAGTAGCAGTGCCAGAAAATTTCCCTGCAGCTGCCAGGCAGAGCAGCTGGACACAGGACAGTTCTATAGCACAGCTCAAATCGGGCAGAGCTAGCAGAGACTTTTAAGACACCACTGTCAGTAGTACTGCCACTGTCCATGACTGGATAATTTTATTCCATATACTGTAAAGAAGGTTGACTTGGAAGCCTACAATTTATAGGCTCCAAGAACAACAACAAAAATAAGAGGTCTGATTTCAGGAAAGAATCAGTCAATGCTTAACTATGGCTCCCAACCAAAAAAAAGGAGGTATTTTTATTAATGTCACCACAGGCTAGATGATCAGGCTTGTCATTCTGTTGGGAGTTGAAGCAGCTTTGAAATGCTTCAGAGAAATAATAAAACAAACACTGCAAATTAAGTGCTCTTAAAAAAACACAAATATTTTCCTCCTGAGAACAATCCTACAGCAAGAAACCTCTCTACGTAAAATTTAAAAGCATTGTTTTTAACAGTTTTAGTTTTTCAGGTTCTGATACATTTACATGTCCACAGAACCATGCTGGGAATAACTTGCAATATTCATTCCTACACACCCCACTGAAAAAGTGTGGACATTTTTTGTATTCGTTTTGTTTGCTTAAATACACAGACATAAAGCTAAAATCTCCATTTTGACTAGATTGTCCCATCTGTTTTGGTAGTTACCTCTCTCCTGGCCAAAAACAAAGAGCAACAAACAGCTAGAATGTAGCTTATCAAGACTGGGTGGCAGTCACAAATTAGTACAGTATTTATGTTGCTGAAGCCTGTAAAACACTTGATGGGCGGATTCCCATCCCCTGCTTCCTTCCTTGCTTTGTTTGCTTAAAGTAGAGACTGGTTGCGCTAGATAGACCATCATCTGCATCACACTCCCTGCCTCATGCTAAGCCTACCCAAATGACCCAGAGCAAAGCATGAAGTTACAAAAAGAATGCTTAGGACTCTCAGTTAGAAAGAGTCCTTACTGCTTCTGACAAGCTTAGTTTGCCAGAGGTAGAAAGGGAAAAAGAGACTCTCCCCCTGCAAAGCGAGCCTGGCCATGCTGCTTACTGAAGTGCCTAAGCTTCAGATAAATGGCGGCTGCTGCATTATATGAGCTGCTCACTTTTCAGGATAGGCTCAGCCATATAGGCAGAGTAGACAGCTGCCTGGGGTGTCACACTTCAAAGGTGCCTTCCATATCAGAAGCTGTGCATTAGTCCCGGGTCTTGAATCACTGCTGGTGTGGCTGATAGCTGACACTAACTGAAAGCGTCCTGGTACCCTCTGTAATGTCACAGGTGGTCCTGGGATGCACTTTCCGAGACTTCCACCTAGGGTAGCAAAAAAAGAGCTTGAACTGGCCTTCACACAAAGACTCCCTGGACAATTTAGGGAAAAGCCTACCTCTAACATGCAGTGGCCAAATATTCCATCCGTCAAGTGAAAAGATCTCAGAGCAAAGATCCACCCCAGCCCAGCCTTTTTCATTTTAATGCTTCCTCTGCACAAACAGCCCAAATGAAATGCTGATTCAGCAAATGTTTCAGCTTCATGCTATGCAACATAAACAGATTTTTTAAGCAAAAAAAAAAAAAAAAAACAACCCATCATAACTGGCTGCTAAAAAGTATACTTACTGCTAGGAAGAGCAAGCAATACATGGAAAACGAAGAATGTCCAGAGTAAAACGACAGTCTGAAAAACAAGAGAATGCCCACATACTTATTACAATTTATACATACGTCATTAAGATTTTGACACTCTGCAATTGTATAACAAAGTTCACCTTTGATTTGCAAAATAAAGCTTCAGCAAAGCTCACACGGGAAGCTCCTTTATACTGAGTTAGGGCACTAGTACATCAAGCTCAGTATGTCTGCACCAGTGATTCCCAAACTCCCCCCCCCACTGCCCCCAACAGAGCACTTGAAAATTGTTGAGGGTAATGGATCATGGTTTAATGATTTCTCTGCCTGTTGCATCAACTGAGGAACCATTTTAAAAGGGGCTTCAATACAAGCCCTTTCCTGATCCTAGAGCAAGACATGGTCTCAATGCCCATTAGGATAAACTGGTGGGCAGTGGAAGTGTGCCACTCTCCAGCAAAGGAATAGTCGGAAACTCACTCTTACTTCTTCCCCCTAAAATGTATATACTGTTTGACTGTTAAAAACAAAACACCTCAAGTCAATTTCCAAAAAGAATGACACAATCAGGTTATCAGTAAAAACAACTATTTAAAGCAGTTATTTCTCAAACTTGGGTCCCCAGGTGTTGTTGGACTACAACTCCCATCATCCCTGACCACTAGTGCTGCTATCTAGGGATGACGGGAGTTGTAGTCCAACAACACCTGGGGACCCAAGTTTGAGAAACACTGATTAAAGCACTGAAAAAAATAATTAAAATTAATGGCAGATTAAAAACACATGGAAATATTTTGCACATCTGAGTAGGCTTTTAGAAAGGCTGGGTAGAGATGTTTTTAGCAGGCACAGAAAAGATTCAGTGAATGTGCTCACCTGGGAGCTCTAAAGTATGGCTCCTGTAACATGAAAATATCAACTTAAAGCTTCCAATTTTTCCTTTGAAGCCACGTTAGTACCTGCGCTACACATGATGCCACATATGACATCAGGTGTGGAGCAGGTGGGTGTGGTTTCCTAGAAGTAGTCTGATGGGAGAAACTGGGACCCCTGGCTGGCCAAACTGGACCTGTGGTCTGGAGGCTCCCCACCTCTGTGGTAAGGCTTGGTCTTACTATCCTTGCAATACTGGTGGAGGGGTGGGGTGGGATTGGCAGAGGGCAAACAGCTTGCCTAGGAAAATTCACGACAGAGCTAACCCTAAAATTGGGGACCATCTTGATTAGTTTTCTGTTCTTGGATACAAGTTTGCCACGACTGAGAAACGGCATTCTGCTTTATAAATATCCATGTGTTGACTACATTATAGGGGCTCCCATGTTTGTGCTTCAGTTTATTCATATCACAAACACACACACATCACGCTCGTCCCGGCACACAGACTACTATGACCAAAATGATATCCCTCAGTGCAGCTTCAGCAAAAGTTACCTACTACGGCATCCAGATCCCAGCTGGAAATAGTATCTGTCACTTATTAACCTGTCAGCTGCACACACATTTGTTTTCTCTCTTCCCTCCTCCTGCCCCACAGTTTTAATACATTAAACAGAGAGAGGCAGAGGGATGGAGAAAGAGACAATAGAAAGGCCTGCTAAACATTCCTTTGCAGGCAGCTAACCCCCTTCTTCCAAAAGCAGCTCTGACTCGGAACATTCCGTCGCCCCTGCCAGCCAAGAGCCTGAACATTCGTTCCAGACTCCACTCCAGTGCTGGTGAGCGTAAACTCCCTTGGTCTCCACCCTGCCACCTTTCCCACCCACCCGTCCCCAACCCCACCACTGGATAAATAAGCATTCCCCAAAGTGAAAGTACCCCACTGGTGGAAACATCAAGCCCTGACTTTATTGTCTCTCTCCCCTCTCCTTCATCACATTCTTAAAAGACTTAAATCATCCCAGTAGCAGCCATACATCAGGCCTCCAGAGCTGTCAGGATGTATATTATTGTTTCATGACAAGTGGCTTCACATATTTTTCTCTTGGAAGGGTTTATTTCAACAAGTCAGATAATACAAACCAAGAGTGCATATTTTATTTTGACTTCTCACTCTGGCTCATTAAGTCTAATGTTGACACTTCTTTTTAGAATAAGCTATTTAGGGCTGTGAAGGAGCCTCTAACACAAGGATGACTTGCACCAAAACCTATTTGTGGGGCCACTAAGCAGGAAATAAACTAGCATGGATTCTTCCCATGGATATATACATGTTGAAAAACATCTACTGGGATCCATCTGAAAAGCACCATCAAGACAGTGGGAAGTTAGGATTTTAATACCTTGACATAGTCTGCACACTGGATTTTGTAGTTCTGGGGTATGTATGTTTTTACTGTAAAACTCTGTATCCCCTGAAGAAGCTCTGCATAAATATCATGTGCTTTCTGTTTAAATAACCTGAGTTTGACAGCTTTACGTTCCACATAATCATAATGTGACCCAATTATGTTAAGCATTTCAGCCTGTTACTACAAACTCACATTTCACACAATTAGAAGAGAGCAAAGGTTGAATCCAGGGCAGGGAGAAAGAGCATGAAAGTGAGAGGACTGGAACAGATGGAGCAACATTAGAAACATTTTTGGTGGATCTTCCAAGCTGCTTCCAGAATAGTGAGATGGGGCAGGTGAGCAAGTGACCACCTGTCATATTATGCTGCAATAAATCTACGTTTGCCACAAATGAACATTCCATGTTGTCACAGTAGCCAAACAGATGTATATGAGAAGTCCACAGGTAGGGCATGTGAAAAACAGTTTTTAATAGAATCATAGAATTGGAAGGGACCCTAGTCCAACTTCCTGCAGCAGTATGCAGCTGTCCCCTATGGGGATCGAACCTGCAACCTTGGGAGTTATCAGCACCACACTCTAACCAACTGAGCTATCCAGTAATCTCCAACTCATGATCCCCAGAAACTGGTATTCAGAAGAATGCTGCCTCTGATACTGATGATAAGCAGCTAATGATGGCCATCTCATCATGATCTTGTCTAATCCACTTTTAAAGCAATCTAAATTGGCAACCATTTCTACATCCTTATAATAGCAAAGTCCATTTACTGTGTGAATAAGTACTTCCTTTTATCCTGAATGTTCCAACTTCAATTGATAACCCTCACTGCTAGTACCAGTTCCTAGTCCACCTAATATTCCTGGATTTTATTCCACAGCCTGGAGTCCCTTATTACCGGTCCTGTGTGGTACCTTTAAGATTAACTCATTTGGGCTGCAATCCTGTATATACCAGGGGGGACTGAATCCCCATGGAATTCAGAGGGCCTTACCCTCTGAGTAATGTACAGTTATTGTGGCATGAATACACACTACAAATTATGAAAGCAAGGACTCCTTCTGAAGACAGACCCTTAGTGCTAAGTATTCACAGAATTGTAACGTTTAAGTGTCCACTATTTCTTTACAAAGGAGTAGGATAGGAAAAGAACCAGAATAGGTGAAAAGGAACCTTGGTTTTTCATCCCAGCAGAGAAGCAATTGTGGCGGCACAGGCCCTTTCTGAACCAAAATAAAACATATTTTTTTCAGTTTAGTAAGGTGTTAACTGTTTGTAAAATAGCTATGCTTAAATGTCTACTATAGCATCTTTGCAAAGGAGGGTGTTGGGGGGGGGGAACCAGAACTTGGTCACAACCCTGTGACCTCTTAGTGGCCCCACCAGATCTAGTGGGCATCAGTTGCTATAACATACAGGCCAAACTGTAATCCTTCCTGAAACTTAACCAACACAACTATTGTTTTGTTCACTGCTTACTGTGCCTCTTGGAATTATTGTTGTCCTTATATTGAGACAGACTATCTCTGCAACTTACTGAAAGTATAGTACCACAGAATACCAGGAATAATTTGTTCAACAGGAATGGAGTATGAATTCCTTTTTAAAAAGCCAAACATGAAATATGTGTGTTTCTTATTCTTCAGGTTTTCAGAGTCACAACATGATTTAAATAGTTATGCATTCTTAAAAAGAACAAACTGCACAGCATATTCTCTTCTTAAATCATTAGGACAGGCCATCTTATGCTCAAAGTACAAGTGCAGATTCCGGAGAAGAGCTATAGCAACCACTCTCAATTCATGTTCTGTGTATTGACTTACATTTGTAAATAACCAGAGTATCACAGTGAGTTCAAGATTTGCAATTGCTGTTTGTGTACAAAAAAAGAAAGTGTTTCTCTATAACTGTATTCTAAGATACATTAAGAGAAAACAAGCTAATCACCCACTATCTCCTGATGTAGTGACTTTTATCAGAGCAATACATGATACAAGAGAAAACACTGCCAATTCTTTTCTGGGGTGGAAAATAGACTTCCCATCCTCCTCTGTGTCTTAATGCAGAAATGACTTTTCCAAGGACACAGAGACTACAATGAAGCAAAGGTTAGAACACAATGGTCGTATCAAACATAAATGAGAAGTCAGTCTTTCTGGCTTATCATAGTTTACTGACATCAAGCAATGATTTTCCCTTGAGAAAAACAAGCAAACAATCAAAAACCCCAGGAAGCTACATCTGGACCAGGATCATGGTTTGTTTCTCCCTAGCAAGTCAAGATTGCTAGCCAACGTGGAGCAATAGTTTGTTGTTGTGTTGCTGATTGTAGCTTGTTAGGAAACAACAAAATACAATCCCTGGTTAGGAGGTAACATGAAGCCCATGCTAGTTTGTTTCTGCTCCTCACATTAAGGGAGGAGTTACGATAAGTGGGAACAATTGTACTTGCATGCTCCTTGTTCTCAGTAAATCATAACAAAGCAGAAAGTCTGGTTTAATGTCCTATGCAAACATGGCCAACGGAGTTTGTTTTCTTTCCATAAATAGCTTTCTAGCAGAGTTCCCCACCTCACCCTCAATGAGAAAAGGAAGAATATAGGTAACTGGATCCAGAAGACAGAATTCTTACAAAACTTACAGATTGCATTAACGGGACTGTTTATATGCAACATGGACAGTTTAAGCACAGTTTAGGTATTTGGTCACAGCATTTCAGAGCATTTTGCTTCAGCAGCATGGAGCTCCTACAAATGCCCATCTGTGGGATTCCCCTTAAGATTCCTGTGTCAACCACATCCAGAAGCTGTGTTCAGCTGGTTGCCAGGGGTCTGCTGGACTGCAAATGCTAATTTTCTCAATAATGTGCTAACTTGCTAAGCATAAAGCTATTTTCACATTTTCCCAGTAAAAGTAAGATTAATTGGTATTTTTAAGAACCCAAGGGGTTTATAATTCAGTGTACATCATGCACTCATTTTGGCACAACTGCCATTAGCTGCTAAAATAAAACGGAAGTACTGTGGCTTATCAACAATGGGACTACTAAATATGAGAAGTTTGTACTCTTTCCAAGGTTTACATTTGAACCACAGCTCATGTGGAATCTATTTTAAAATGACATTTCTGCTACAAAGAGCACCTCTGAGCATGTGCATGATAAATTAAAGAGTATAAGAAATGTACTACATGAATATTAGAGCAAGCCTGTAGTTCTAATCCCAGAACTATAACCACAATCCAAGCTAACGGAAGACACAAAGCATGGATTTCCTCCCAAAAGCATTATTTCAGAAAGCTGACTTAAGTGAGCATTTTTCTGTTTCTATTTTAAAGAGCCAGCATTAAACAACAGCTTGCTCTGAGTAATGACCATATCTGATGGATCAGCCCACAATCTATCTATCCCAGCACTCCTGTCTTCAGCAGACACTGGCAAATGGCCTATTATTTCTTAAAAGCCATCTACAATATATAGGGCATCACAACATTCCATATCATACTAATGACCATTGCAATGTCTTTTCAGTTTTAGGAAATGCAATCCAGCAACTGAAATTGGGCGGGGGGGGAGCATTTAGACCAGATGACCCTCAGGGTCCTTTCCAACTCTACAATTCTATGATTCTATTATTCAGAATATGACAATATTGCCACCCTCAATGGGAATGTTACTGGTGATCATTCAAAATTTCTTACTTGGGCCTCAAAGAAACAGGTATACAGTGGTGCCCCGCAAGACGAATGCCTCGCAAGACGAAAAACTCGCTAGACGAAAGGGTTTTTCGGTTTTGCGTTGCTTCGCTAGACGAATTTCCCTATGGGCTTGCTTCGCAAGACGAAAACGTCTTGCGCTTTTTTCTTAAAGCCGCTTGAAGAGGCGGACCGTGCTTCACAAGACGAAAAACATCGCAAGACGAAAAGACTCGCAGAATGAATTATTTTCGTCTTGCGAGGCACCACTGTACAGCACTGGCTGCTTCCAGTAACCAATATGAGTTCTCCTCTATTAAAAACATCAGTTTCAAAAACTTGCGTTCCATTCCTGTCATTTGTGATTCCAGAAGAGCTGGAAGAAAACCACCCTTCATGCTTCTGAAGGCACCATTTCCTATGCAGCAAGTCCTCTGAAGTTACAGGCAAACCCTTTATCAAATTGAAATATCTGCAAAATGTTATGAGCTACCCACCAATTCATCTTCCTAGTCAAAACTGATCCAAACACCTGGTTAAACAACTCTGCAGAGCTATCTCTGGAGAAACTTTTTGATGCATGCTGCAATTAAGAGTCTGTCAGGCTGGATCAGGATTGTAAACTCCATTTTTATGCTTGATTGCCAAGTACTGCCTCAATTGCACTAAATGCAAAGAAACCAATTAATCAAGCCTCCCACTACACAGATTGTTTTGCTTTTGAACATATATAACCTAAAAACTGAAGTGATGTTTTCTGTTCTCCAACTTAAAGACAGCAAATCTGAAAACATCTGAAGATCTTATTTCAGTGCCCTGTATAAAGAGAAACTCTATCCCTATCCTGGCTTGCGCCTGAAAATAGTTTCCAAAATACAGAGATGTATTACCTCAATAGCAAAACCTTTGCAGGGTTCATTTGATGAGAAAGACAGAGCTCCCTTCTATTGTAGGCCGTGAAATTGTATCCTGCACAAACGATACTAACTTCCACCCATGGTATATATGAATATGCATCGCTCACCATACACAAAATTCAACCATAAATCAGATCTGCAAGGTGCTGGTTGAAACCATTCCACAAGTTCAAGTGGAACTTTGGCATATTATAGGAGAGTGGGCGTCCAGCAATTCCTGCTGTTAGGAGCCAAGATTTCTGTTACAATTTCTGAGAAAATGTCAGCATGGATATCACTCTCATTCAAGACCACTACTAAAGTCACAAACAATGTGGAGAACTCAAAGTAAGAGTTTGCTTTAAATAAAGTAATCCAAGACAGCCAGTGCAGTGGAGTGGTTCAAGTGCTGGACTAAGAATTGGGGGACCAGGGTTCCAGTCCCCCCCCCCCCCAGTTATGAAGCTCCCTGGGTGACCTTGGGCCAGTCCTTGTTTCTTAACTTAACCTACCGCACAAGGTTTGCTTTTGAATTGATGGATTGACAGTACACGATATTCAAAACAATTAAAGTCTTTTTAAGTATTACATGGTTCTATTGAACAATATAAAAGGAAAGAAAAAAATAATAAAATTAAATAAGTTAACAAATCTTTATGCATCTTAGAAATCTGTGTCCTTTTTAACTCTTTCATCTTTTGAAAATATGTTGTTGTTGTTTTTAAATATGTTGCACAGGATGGTGTATTGACACTATGAAGAGTGCTATATATTCACATACCCAGCTGGAATACTATTAGAGGAGAGAAATTTACTCTGCTGTTAGCTGAAAATGATAATCTTTTAAAGTTGCACTGTGTGTCCTTTTATCAAGTTTTTAAACTGGGAACTATATTGAGTTATATATAGCATGTTTAGAAAAGTAGGTTATTTTTAAATTTGATATATAATTAAATAAATAAATAAGACCTCAAGTGAGGTAGATACATTGTTGAACAAAGCGGGAAAAATAAATATTTGGGTGACAATTAAATTAGGGGAAGTGTAGAAGGAAATGTATCATTACTCTACAGCCAACTTCAAAAATGCATTCTAGAAAACAAAACAAAAAGTGGGGGGATGCTTTAATTGTAACTTGTCTGAAGTAGCAAAGCCTCCCTTTGGAGCACTTTTTCCATATATGCAACTACATATTAATTTTATTTTGAATATGTACATTTTGTCCATGTTTAAAACTGGAACAGTCAAGTTTAACATTAATCACCATATATATATATATATATATATATATATATATATATATATATATATATACACACACACACACACACACGTAGAAGCATCTATCTATCTATAATCAGTCAGTTAGCAAATTGTTATCGAGTTCAGCTTTAATTTAAATAATCTCAAACTGTTCCTTGTAAATGGAGTTTTAGCCCATAAGTAATTACTAAAAGTAACATTAGTTGGAATTAAAAGCAAAACAGCTTTGAATGATTTGGAGGGGGGAGGGGATTAGGTGAGACCTAAGAATAGTCAAACTAGCCAAAATGAGGCAAGAGACTTAATGGAAAAGGACATTTTCCTAACTCGATGAAGAGATGGATAATCAAACACATTTTCCCCTAGAAGAGACTTGGATTCAAACCAAAAGGAGAGTTAATCTCTTGTGCAGTTCAAGGAGGCTGGACAGGATCATCCCTCTTAAACAATGAAGTAACGGAGGCATTTCGTGCAAGCAGCACAAGTGGTTCCAAGCTGGAAACCAAACTGCAGCATTAGCACACACTGGCGTGTAAGCAGCACACGAGCAAAGGTCATTGCAGAGATTGGCAATCAGGCTGGGGAGCAGAGCCAGAGAGAACATGGCTGAGCAATGAAACTCCTGGCTGACTCCAGCTGCCTGCTGAATGCTGGCCCCCACCCAGGCTTCCCAGCACAGCTCGGTTCCCTGGCTCCAAAGGACTCCCTGGCTGCCTAGTTTGATAGGGCCCTAGCCATACCCCAGCTTCTTTTTCTGAAAACCTTCAGAATTACATTTTGAGTTATTCAGGTATATATAAGACTCAGGAGAAGATTTTACACACACACACACACACACACACACACAGCGCATTCCATTCCTTCTATTTTTTCCTACTTGTCAAACCCCAGGATTTCTTCATTTCCCACTGCCCCAGCTCTCCTTCCACTTGAAATGTTCTTCCTCACCTTATTCATCATGCTCTTCCTCTTTTCCAATAAACCTCTAACCTCTAACCTACCCCTCAATTTTCGTTAATCTCCTCTTCCTTCATATTCCTCTCCTATTTACATTCCTCCTTTAAATGTTAATGATACATATTATTCTATAATATACAGCATTTTATTTCAACTATACACACACACACACACACACACACACACACACACACACAAACACGGACTGTAATAAAACCTCCAAGTAGTTTGCAAGAGATATTAAATTATCGTGTTAAAACATGTAATTAAAAACATTTAAAAGATTAAATTAAATTAAAATTCACAGTAAAAAATTACAACACATCAACATGTATGTGTCTGGAGAGGCTTGCCTGATCAAAAATGTTTTAAGCAGGTGCTGAAAAAAGATGTCTGCCTGGTGTCAATAGCTAAGGAAGTTTCAAAATGGTGCTGCTCCCACACTATAAGATCCATTTCTTACAACTGCAGAAGTAGTTTTATGTGGCACATGTGGCACCTGTAACAGTGTCACGTCCGCAGATCAAAGCAGTCAAATGAGATAAGGTGATCCTGCAAGTAAACTTGTCCCCAGCTGTTAAGGGCCTGTGGGTTACGTAGGACAACTGTAGCATAGTGTGCTCAATTTCCAGAAGGATACCATGGTACTGAAATCTGCAGAGAGATCAAGAAGCTGAAGCAGCAGCAGCTAGGCAACACACACCCTGTCTCACTCTCAGTCCCATGGCCAGGCCTGAAGACGGATTGGAATGGATTTAAATAAAAAGTTATTTGAGAATGGGTTACTGTGCCCAGACTATCTCCGTCCAACAGCAACCATAGTTGGGGATAAGCATGCCTTGCCACTGATGACACAAGGGTTTCAGTCAAAAGGTGGAATCTAGCCCCCAGGATATGCATGTTATTTCAGGCATAATGCAACCCTGTTAAAAACACTTAATTCCTGGACCCAGGATAACACAGCATCTGTATTGAATTTAGACACCCACGTCCAACTCATTGCAGTTACCAGACACTGGACCAGAATGTCCTCACCCGATTAAGATGACAAGAAATAGAGCAGGGTGTCATCAGTATAGTGGTAGCACCCAATATGCTACCAAATTTGCGTGCCTGACGATTGTGACAGTTATTAACCTACAGTTTCACTTCTGAGAATTGAGAGATAATCTATACCACTTTAACCGTCCATGACACCCAGAACAGGACACTATAAGATACAGCAACTGACATTACCATTTGATTTACTCACTGTAACCTCAATTCTGCATGGGTAAGTTATTAAATTTGTTGTAATATAATCCTTTGGAATCTCAAGTGTTTCATCCTGCAAAAAGTTAAGTACATTCATCTAAGCGGATAGTTTTGAGATATGTGGCATAAAAGCCTTCCAAAATGCTAGAATCCTTGTGAAACTGTCAGCAAGCATTTGTTACTGAAGAGTTAGCTGTGAAGTAGGAGAGTCCATAATTCACTGGTAGAACAGATACTTTGAATGCAGAAGGTCCCACTTCAACCCTTGACTACTCCAGATAGGGCTTGGTAAAGACTCCAGTCTGAAAAACCATCCATGTAAACCAGAGATACAAGTAGTCAACATGATTGTGTCCAGATGTTCTGGAACTACAAAAAATCCCCTTCCAGAACAGATCCTGCTCCTGTAATAAGAAAACACCAAATACAATACATCACATAATTTTGGATTGCCCTCTTCTTGACACCCTTTGCAGAGATCTCCTAGTGACTCCCTTACAGCTTAAAATATTGATTTACAAAGAGTCTGTAATCCAATATTTGTTGAGGGATAATACTCCCGAAACTACCAAGATTGTATTTAGCTGAGATTTTTAAAGCTAAATCTAAAATTGCCTGATTTACTCCATTGTGGCTATCTAGTCTTTTATATTCTGTATGTGTTTGGATTATTAATGTATTTGTATGATTTTATGATTTTGTTGTTTAAATTTATGCCAATAAAGGCCAATGACAACTACAACTCCCATCATTACTGGTCATAGCCATGTAGGCTGGAGCTGATGGGAGTTGAAGTCCACAGCTTCTGGATTACAACCATGTTGGATACAACCATGTTGGCTACCCCTAGTGTAGACAAAACTGAACCAGATGAACCAACTGCCTGACTCAGTATAAGGTAGATTCCTGTGTCCTTATGTGAAGGAATTGACATATTTTAATGAAGGGTTTTTTTGGGGGGAGGGGGCAGCAGGGGAAAGGAAAGGAAGGGGAAATGTCATTGGCACAGGCAGAATTCCATTGTGCAAATGGGCTGACACATTTGAATGTCGCCCAGTGATTTTTTGTTTCTTAGGAAGCACGTGCAACAAGATAAATAAGAAAAAAGTAGGGTAAATTTCAACTAGTGCCCCCTCACACAGAGCTCTTTTGTTTGCCAGCTGACTATTCATGGTAAAAACAAGTACACAAGGTCAAGTCTAGTGCTTCTGCTCTGCTTTCCTTCAGTGTTATAGTTACTATGCTGAGAAGTTGGATCAGCAAGTCAAGGAATGCTCATCTTAATATACCTGACCTTTCTACAAAAGAACCGGGGCATATCATTTTCCACTATGAAAACGTATACAATTGGCAATACAAATCCCATATTAAATCCTAAAAATATTTTAAAGTGTATGTAGCACGTACGCCAGAGTTATTTTAGCTTCCTTCCAGTTTTGATGTTAGCACTCTAACCTCACCTACAAATAGAAAAGTTTCCCCCTGGTTAAACTTTTGTTGCTCTACCTCCTGTAATAACTTAAAAGACACATTATGAACAGATGGGCACCTTATGCTAAAAATGTATGTTTATACCTGCATTTGCTTATGGCCATTTCACACATGACCCTTCCCTGCCATGGGTACAGAGAAAAAGGGGGAAAGAAAGAAAAAGCACAGCCATCGTGCACCACCAGTCCAAATGGGTGTGTTGTGCTATGGCTAAAATAAGTGGTTGTTTTAGTGGTGTACCCTTATTAGTGATTTCAGCCATTTAAATATTTTAGTAAATTAACTATTTGGTGCTTTAATCTGAATATATGTTATATGCTGCCTCTCCTCCTGGAAAACGACTTTGAGAAAACCAATGGCTTCTCTGAAATATAAGACAGTATACGATTTAACAAATATTACCACACATTGCTTTAACATTTCCTTTCTCCAATTTGAAAGTACAGCACATGCCCTATTAAAAAGTAACAAACCAAAATACTTTAAAAAAAAAAAGACAAGGCTATCAGTATTGTGGAAGATCCATTGAAGAGAGGCAAATATACAGTTCATCCAACCACTGTTAGATTCAGCCATCTGCTCTTACTGTTAGAATGAAAGCAACTACAGTGCCACTTTGAATAACAAATTATTTTTTATTATATTGAGATATACACCGGATGAGAAACCAGCTTAACGGAACCTCTCGCGGGGGAACAGGGAGTTAAATGCAGCTTGTGCACAGACGAAAACTAGACAACTTGTTCTGAATCTGAAGGTAGCAACACAGTTATTTTTCTTTAGATCAGGTAAACTGCAACCCTGGGAAAATGTTATTAACATGTAATCTATTTATATTTTACTGACACATTTGTTGAAGGCTGATTTCAAAATAACCTTACTTTGCTCCCTAGATGCTTTTTTTTTTTTTTTAGTTTAAAAATACCAAGTGCCCTTCCTTAGGCCAGACAAAGGCAATTTAAATTTAGATGTGCATATTTATGTGCAGTTGTGGGAATCACTCTTTCAGTAAGGTTTAAAGTTGTATGTTAATTGCAGTAAGACAGCTCATGTTAGCACAGCGACATAAAAAAAATATAGACCAATGATTTGAGTAAAATGAAAACTGACACTAACATTTAGTTGGTGTTATAAGGACATATAAAAACAGCTTCTTACTTTAAGTAACAATTTTAAGATATTCTGGCCACTCAACGTGCTCATAAAGCTGCTGCTGAAACAGCACAAGCAAACAGCCCAAATAAAACTTCTCACTTTTACAGAGCAATCCAGCTTCTCCCATAGGAATCATAACTCTGGACACAATCCAGCCAGTTAAGCACTCTCCGCATTGATTTCAGTGGACAAGAATTAAAAATGTGGTTGTAATCCTATGCACTTTCTAGAGAGTAAATTCTACTGAACAGGACTTAGTGTTGGCCAAAGATGCTTCAGACTATGCTGCAAATCTATCCTATTAACAGAAAACTGGACTTTAACTTAACTTTCATTGGATAATGCTCTTTGAGGGAAACGGCTTTGAAGGTTGCTGTGGCGTTTGCCCTCCTAGGTGTGTGACATCATACTGGGTTCATAGGGAAAGGGTTAACTAATTTTAAAATGACTAACCAATGGGAACCCAGGGGGCAGAGTTAACCGTCTATAAGGTTTAAGCACAGAGGGTTTTTTGGGGGTGGGAGAGTTAGAGTTAGGGTAATGGAGAAGACAGTCTGGACTTAGAAGACACAGATAAGATAAGTCTGTGGGTTGGGCTAGTCTGGTGGGAGACAGTAAGAGAATTTGTTAAGAGGAGTCAGTCAAACAGTTGAGATCATCAGTCAGAAGGTATTAGGAAGGTATAGGCTGGTAAAGAAACTAAAGTTAAGATACTGACAGGAATATTATCGGAGAAACCATAAACTTGTTAATGTCTGTAAAATAAACTTGGGGTTTTTTTGGTTCACTTTTAACAACTGTCTGGACTCAGTGTTTTACCAGAGAGTAACTGGTTGGTGGCAGCGGGGAAGCGAGTACAGTGGTGGCACAGGGATCAATAGACCGTTAAACGTCCAGGGACCCTGTGTGATCCCCACAGTTGCATTAGGGACAAACTCAATTGTAAATAATGTGTAAATATAATCTTATAAAACACACATACACCACTTATGAACCAGAGTCCGTGAAGAACTAATGCAATCATTAAAGTGCAAGCATCTGTTAAGTTTCATTTACCTGGACATCTGTGGGCATATCCACATGTTCACAGTAGCAGAGTGCCAGTGCTGGTCTTGGATATTTTGGCATCTGTTGCAAAACGTTAAAATCACACTTGCAAAGCCCTTAGCACCTTTCAATGAGCTTCTCACCAACAACAGATGTCAACCAGCTCTTGTTCACAGGACTTTAATGGGCAGCCAAGTCTAGATGGATGGAGGAGTAGAAGTATGTGGCACTGCAAAAACCCAGGTGCTTTGCTGTTTCCCCCTGCCTCCCATGTTTATGTGAAGCAACACAGGTCAGACACTTCTAAAATTAACAGCTGCTGAGACTCACAGCAGCAAGTCACATATTTGTCTTAACTGGCATGGCATTTCAATTGCCAGCTGTACACCTGTACTGCTTTTAATGTAAGTAAGGTTTAGTCAAGATGCTCAGAATGGATGTGGCACCCACAGGGAAAGAATCCCCGTTGCTTTCCCCATTACACTTGGAAACCTCCCATTTTCCCCATTTTGTTATTATTAAATTTTTATATATTACAAATAATGCTACGAACAATAGAAAAATTAAAAAATGCAGATATAAGGTAATTGGATACACAATTATAACATCAAACAAAATTTACAGAACTGTATATGTGAATATTATGTCATTATTTATAAATGCTATTTTGGGCCACAGAAATATAAACACCTTATTGGAACATGAGTAATAAAAGTTGTTTATTTATATTATCAACAAATATTGCGATATGTCCCCTAGCATATACCGGTACTTTGTTACTCCAGTAGAGGAAAAACAGACTCAGTTTTTCCAGTTAATTTATAATATTTTTGTCTGCCATTCCCTTAACCTTCTCAAATTTCTCTATTTGTCCATATAACCCAGGGGACAATGCTACACACACACACACACACACACATCTGTGCATGATACTTTTGCTATTATTGATCTTGGCTAGGGGAGGGGCAAAAGGTAGAATAATTTGAGGGGGGAAAGGCAAGGAGAAAGAAAGAAAAAAACCGACAGCTCACTTCCTTCAGATAGTCAACCTACATATAGCAGGCACATGTTCTGAAGGGGACTCAAAGCAGCTACCAAACTATGGGGCTTTTCTTGGTTTTGTCCTTCTCGGCGTCTTATTTTCTCTTCAAAATTCAGACTGGTAAGTTAGTTCTACGTCTGTTTTGTCTTCCCTCCCCAACACATTCAGTGTAAGGAAAACAGGGCTGGCTTCAGATTCATGGGATTTCTGATATCCCTCGATACCCACTCAACCTCCCTCTTGTCAAGTTTGCAAAGCCTGGCTGTCCAGCCATTCCCCATTTGAAGGACTTACCACTGATTGCTAATGCCAAGTAGGTAGAATCTTTGCTGCTGTTAAAAGATTTCAAATTCAGGCAGATAAGTTGGCATGTTGGTAAGTTCAGAACATGCATTGAAAGGGGCAAATATGGCCACAGAAAGTGTTGCAGCAGAGGCAATGCTACTGCCAACAGTGTGCCCCAAAAAGGGATGTCATGGCAGCTGGGTGACAGCTAGGCCAGCCACGGATCCAGCTTCTGGAGAAGGTCTGATCTGGGCACCTCTGGAGCTAGTATAGCCAAAAAATAAAAAATAAAAAAATTGCAGAAGCTGCCCACCTTACACTGTGGCTGGCAGGAGGCACCTTCAAGCCACTAGTTAGGACTGCTCTACATAATTTATATCCCACACTTGCAGCAGAAATGTATGTTTCCAGGGCAGCTAATGAAGTAGCATAATAGAATAAATGTGCAATACTTTAAAAAAAAATGAAATAAAGGATACAAAGGAAAACAGGAAGAGTCCATTCAATTAGACTGCAAACTCATAATTATTCTAAATTAAAAATTAGCAGTTCTGAAAGCCTATGAAAATGGAATTTTTATTGCCTGGCACCTGTATTAAATTGACTATAATAAATTCAAGACAGAAGGGACAGAGCTACTTCCAGTTGCTGGGGAATGGGTGTTATCTGAAAACCTACCCTGCAAGAAGAAAATAAGCATATCAGGCAGAGAGGTTTTAGCCCAGCACCACCTCTGCCATGCTAGCATTCTACTTGCAGGGAGCTTTTGAAGTACAGTATGTCAGAGGGATTTTAAAAATGTGATCGCCTCTTCCATCTGAAATGTTACAGATTATCCACTTTCCCCCACTTCATTCTGCTGCATCTGTAAAGCTAGACAAAAAGAGAATGAGAAAACAAGCAGATTGAACAAGGTTTAAGCATACATAAATGCCATGTAAACTATTGCTATTTAGGTACTTAGGTACCCCCCCCCCTGCCCGTACGGGCCAGTCGTGTCCGACTCTAGGGTTGTGCACCCATCTCACTTAAGAGGCCAAGGGCCAGCGCTGTCCGGAGACACTTCTGGGTCACGTGGCCAGCGTGACGAAGCTGCTCTGGCAAGCCGGCACCAGCGCAGCACACGGAAACACCGTTTACCTTCCTGCTAGAAAGTGGTACCTATTTATCTACTTGCACTTTAGGGGTGCTTTCGAACTGCTAGGTGGGCAGGAGCTGGGACCAAAGACGGGAGCTCACCCCGCCGCGGGGATTCGAACCGCCGACCATGCGATCGGCAAGCCCTAGGCGCTGAGGCTTTACCCACAGTGCCACCCGCATCCCAAGATTTAGGTACTTACTATTTACTAAATTTCTGTTATTTTAATGGGACTTTGGCCCACCCAACATTTTGTTTCTAGCATCTGGAAAGTATAACACCACAGAAAAGAATTATCAGTTCTATGTCAATGTTCTATTTTCAATCATATGGCCAAAGTCCCATGTAGCTGGGATGAAAAATAAAACCTTTTTCCATGCTGGGGTTTTTACTCAAGAGGAGATCCATTGAAATTAATGGCAATTAACTTCAGTCACTTAATTCCAATGGGTCTACCCTGAGTAACAGTTGGTTGACTACAATTGTGGGTCTCCCAATCCCACAGGAGTGATTACTTCTGGGCCGCTGCATGGATGTGATGCAGGCTCATAAACGTTGCAGGCTATCTGTCATCAACTTTTGTGGGAACAGCATTTAAATGTTTGCATGCCCATGCAGATCACACCATTGCAGTTTTGAGCAGCAACTATGCCAAAAGTGTTTGAATTAGGCTTCAGGAGCATTAACTGATGTCCTAATGTTCAGCATGCCATTGAATCAACATAAAATTCCATTGATGTGCCTATCAGCATGTGCTTTAACACATTATCCTTTCTCTAACCTGAAGAACAGCATATATAACACAATTTGATTAGTGTGTCTTATTTCTACTTAGGTCAATCTGCAGATATAATTGGGGGCGAAGCATCAGTTCCACACTCAAGACCTTATATGGCTGCCCTCATTATACGTGTTGAAGGTAACACATCCTTATGCGGAGGTACTTTGATTAAAAGGAACTGGGTGTTAACAGCAGCTCATTGTTTTCTGTAAGTATAGAGAAGTATGTCTATTCTTCAAAGTTCTTCCTGGTATCAGTTTTGCATGGCCCTTTAGGCAAGCCCTTTAGTTGTTATTCTGTCAGGTCACAGCCTTTGCCTCCTAGTATGAGCTGCTAGTAGTAGCTGCCTGCTGTAAGATCCAAGAAGATGAGAATGGCAAGAAAAACCAGTAGATCAGGGTTGGGCAACTTGTGGTACTCAAGACTAGATGTTGCAGGACTTCAACTTTCATCAGCCTCAGCCAGCATGGCCAGTATAGTCAGTAATGATGGGAGTTGTAATCCAGCAACATCCAAAAGGCCACAGGTTAGCATTAGCCACTCTGCAGTAAATCATGGATTCGTGACTTACGTGCAATATGATATTGCAGTGTGGGTTGAAAATCTGGGTAACATTTCATTTTGTGGTCCCAAGTTCAAAGCAGTGCAGATTATTATGAAGTTAACACTTTTACAAAGGACACACAATTGCATGTCACTTGACTACTTAGTATTTGTGGCTGATTCACAAAGGCATGCACATAAATTTGATTTTCCAGTGCTTGAAGGATTAACTTAATAACTCACAGCTCAATGTGTACGCTTTATCTGTGGTGTTTAATCTGTAATGGCTCACATCACATGTGCAAGTCAACACTTTATTATGATCGAAGATGAAGATGATTCCAGTAGGAATGTAACATCCCCCCCTCCCCCTGCTTGGTTATTGTGCTAGTCAATATACTGAAACCTGTAGGTAATTTACTGGTACAAAGCTGTGGCAGCTATTTTACAAGAGAAGTGGTGAAGGTGTTTTATCAGCCAGCAAACTCCTGAAAATAACTTCTCCAGAGTTCCTCGAGCTTGACTTCAAGGACGGGGGAACAGAACCTTTTATGGACCCAAGTTCATTGTGTTAAAACAGTGGAGAAGATTTAATGAACTACTTTATAAAAATATAGAGTGAATGTAGCTGTTTTTAACTTCTAGAAGTCTTAACTTGATAGGTGTAGAGCAATGTTTCCAGATGGGGGCCATATGCCCCCCCCCCAGGATATTCCAAGAGGGCCCCAGGTGAAAAATCTTTTCAGGTCAATTCAAAGGCCAAAGCTATTCAACGAAGGAGTCAGATTCACCTCTGTTTGAGGGGGGATTACACAGCTTAGGGCAGTGGTTTTCAACCAGTGTGCTGTGGCACCCTGGGGTGCCTTGAATGATGGTCAGGGGTGCTGTGGGCTTCTGTTCCTCTTCCCTTCCTCCTCTGATGCCCTCTTGCGCCTCTGCCTCCCAAAGGCTTGCATAGCTGTTCGTTGCAGCAGCCCTGGCTACAAGCTCCCCCGGTGAATGATGCCTCTGGGGCTGGCCAGGGGGCACTTCCCAGGCCCCTGTGGGGCAGTGTCAGGAGGCAGCTATCTTTGGGGCAGGGGGCAGCAGCTAAGAGACCAGGGGCGGCAACTGTGGCTGCCCAGAGGACTCCCAAGGAGAGGGGAGGAGGCGGCTGAGGAAACACTCCACAAGGGAGTGTGTTTGAAAAAGGATGAGAGGCTGCCAGCTCTGCAGGCAAGGGGTGACATAACTGGGCTCCCGAGCCCCACAGGGGTGCTGCAGAAAGAATGTAGTTGGTCAAGGAAGCCGTGTACTCAGAAAGGTTGAAAACCTCTGGCTTAGGGTCTCCTACAAAGAATACCATTTTCTGGGTAGCCATCCGCTGAACTTCCAAGGGCAGCAGCACTACCAAGAGGAATCTCTGCTGATCTTAACAGCCAAGAGCATCTGTTGGGAAGGAGGCAGTCTTTCAGATATTATGACGTATTCTGTATCAGGAAACAGACGCTGGCTTTCCATTCATACCTTTCTGTGCAATGCCCAGTAGACTTTGGCTTCTCAACCACACAGTAAACAATGGGGTATTATATCCTGTACTGTTTATATAGACAATTAAGTTCAAAATGGATAAAAAAACAGCAAAATATTACATGTTTATTCAGAAGGGCCATTGTGTCTAGTGGGGCTTATTCCTAAGTATGTTTCAGACTGCAGCCTAAGTATGCAGTATGCAGAGTGTGAAATGTACTGCATGACAGCACAGACTCAAGAACATTGTGTAAAGCCAAAAACACAGGAGAGTGCAAAACAAATATTAATGCACTTGCTAGAAGCAAATGTTGATCAAATCTTTGATCTTTTTTATCTTTTCAGAAAAGAAAGGAAAAAATCAATTCCACAAGCAATAGTTTTTCTTGGTGCTCATTCACTAACTGGAAAACAACAACAACGCATCAAAATTATTGGAAGATATGGTCACCCACAATATAATGAAAAGACGATGGAAAATGACATTATGCTTTTGAAGGTACTTTTAAATGGAATGTGAATATTCTGGGGCTAAAAAAAATAAATTTTATACTTATCTTTCTAAGTATCTTTCTTGTCAAGTGAACTGGATGCCTTAAATTTTAAATAGGCAACAGTGCAATCAATGCATATGTCTACTCAGAGGTAAGCCCCACAGAATTCAATGGGAAACATAATGCAGCCTTAGTTGGTTATTCAACTAGAAAGCATAGGGAAGTGTAGGTGTTATTCTTTGGCAAAATTAGTGATCATCATCTGGCTGTTCTTATTCAGCCTGCCTAGTTATATGAGTTTTCCTGGGAGACTTGCCAAAGCCTGAGCTTAAGCAACTTCTACAAGAAGCATAAAGCAGAGCTTCCTCCTCTTTAGTCTCAATATTGCCCTTGTAGAACTCAGCAATAAGGATGGATCCAAAAATAGAATTAGTTGGCTCTGCTTGTCATTGGCTCCACCTACTGTTGGTCTCCCAGCCCTCAGCTCTACCAAGCTCAATGGGCGCCACTGACATGTCATTACAGACTGATGATTGGTTTCTCCTACAGATTATTTTTTTAAGTAGCTGAAGGCTGAATCATTTAGATAACTCATTATCATATAGTATAATAGTAATATTGTTCAGGTGCAGGTGCGGGTGTGTAGTTAAGCAGGTAGGGCTTTCTGATCTTGGAACTGTTAATTCCTGATTCTTTGATCATCTGTAGTAACGCTACCTGTTTGTCACTGAATCATTAGGAGAAACAAATGTTGTACATTATATTTCAAATATGTTATAGGTCTTACAATGTACTATAAAATAAAAGGAAGTCTAAAATGAGATTATATAATTGTGCTCTGTTTATAAGTACTATTTCCCTTTATTATTCTTTTAAGATGGAGAAAAGTGCGAAGATTGACCAACATGTCAAATGCATTGAGCTTCCTAGCACTTCCAATGATGTTGAGGCAGGAACACAGTGTCTAGTAGCTGGGTGGGGAATTACTGATAACAAAAGCAGGAATATATCCACTATGCTTCGTGAAGTTAATGTCACTGTTATTCAGAGAAGCGTCTGCAATGATGAGAATCACTATAAGCATTTGATGTATGTGACAAGTAACATGTTGTGTGCAGGAGATGACAAGGGAGGAAAAGATGCTTGTGTGGTAAGAGTGTTTTTATTTACCCTTTCTGTCTTCCTTAAAAAAGCTATCAACTGATTAAAGAACTTAACCATCTACCTATCCACTGTTTGACAGATAAATAAATTTGTATTTAATCAAAGTCACATGTGTGTCTATGAGATATTGAAAAAAGTGTACAATAAACTGCAGTGCAATCCACATGTTTACACGGAAATAGGTTCCAATATGTTATGAGATGCTTACTTGTAGGAATGTATATTTAGGGTTGCAATTCTAAAAGTTAATGAACAAAAACTCGTGAATAGGAGGAAAGCAAAAAGCAGATCCCTACTCAAGAATTTCCAAACTAAATTTGAAGTTAGGCAAACAGTTTTGATTAAATATGCATGTGATTATTATGTCCTGCTGCACCCCTATCCACACTTACTAAGAGCCAGCCACACTAAATTCAGTGGAACTCACTTCAAGGCAAAAATGGACATGATTATGTTGGATTAATTTTTTTACTTCTAACCGTTTCATAGAACAAAACAAAAAAATTCCTTCCAGTAGCACCTTAAAGACCAACTAAGTTAGTTCTTGGTATGAGCTTTGTGCTTGCACACGAAAGCTCATACCAAGAACTAACTTAGTTGGTCTTTAAGGTGCTACTGGAAGGAATTTTTTTGTTTTGACTATGGTAGACCAACACGGCTACCTATCTGCAACTCGTTTCATAGAAGTCTTCTCATTTGTTTCAGACATTCAAAAATGTGAATGTTGAATGCATCACTACATATAACATTATGCTGAACTGAACTCAATAAATGCAAGACTCAATAAATGCAAGAGCTGGATTTTTCAAAATGGTAACATGTCTCCGTTTAATCTTTTCCCAGGGTGACTCTGGTGGTCCTTTGATATGCAATGGGAAGCAAAGAGGCATTGTCTCCTTTGGTGCTAAATCAGAATGTGGAAATCAACGCTACCCTGGTATCTATACTCTTCTCACAGAGGACTATCTTGCCTGGATAAGAGAAATCACAGAACCTTTTACAGGTTGAGCACTTGGTTTTATGATTCTCTTTCCAGATACTCATGAATTAAACCTCTCCTTTTTCTTTCTTTTTAAAAAGAGAATGTGATTTAGTTTATGCTAATCTCTGTAGCTGTAGTGAGTGCCCTATATGTAACTGATTTAAAGTGATGAGGAACCTGTGGTGTTGATAGACTACAAATTCCATCTTCTGTGAACTGGCCCTGACGGCTGGGGCTAATGACAGTTGGAAGCCAATAGCATTTGGTTCCCATCCCCTATTGTACACTGCAAAGCTGCTTCCTTCATGTGTAAGAATGCCATTATGGATCTCATGTGTTTTTATAAAGCTGGGGGAAATGTGCTTTTCCACTACAGAGGAAACTACTTACACAGTAAGCATGGATGAATGTGAAAGAACCCTCTCCTCAAATGGCCAGTGCGAAAATTTTGCAAAGAAGTTGGGACATGTCTCCTATTGTACAGGAGCTGATGTCTGGGTATTCATTAAGAATTAACTGCATAGTTACTTACAGTGCAATGGTAAACATAGCTACTTCATAAGTCTCTTTGTACAAGATGGCAGCCTAGCCTTTGGTTTAGGATTGGCTTTGGCAAAAACAGTGTTGTTAAGCCTTTAACTGCTGACTTCCTGTGGTAACCCTGAGGTTGCCCAGGGATGGGGTGGAGAACAATGAAAGCACTCTAATTTTGTTTTCTGCCAGTACATCCCTTCTCCACAATAGCAGCCATTGTGTGACTGGGGCACACAACACTCCAAATATATGTCCACTAGTCCAAAAAAGACCCAATATAATTATCTCCCAAATTAGATAAGATTGAAGGTGACATAGAGCTTTTCCAGTTTTGACAAATCATCTTTTAAGCTGCTGTTAATAGGTGAGCTATCAGTTCAAAGTCTTCCTCTAGTATGATGCCCTTAAAATATAAAATATTGCTACAAAAGGTCCCTTAGAAAGACAAGATTCTAAAGGCTCATTACGTCTCTCAGTTCAGATTCCCTGAAAGTCCTAATTATAACGTACTCACATTAAATGAAATATATACAGGCAGTGTGCATCCAACTGACACACAACCACCAATGTGTGGGTTCTTTTGGACCCAGAAGAGGGTAGAACGGGACAGAATGTACTGGGGGCATAACAGGGCAGAATGAGATTGTGCGTGTGGGGGCCAGAAACGGAACCTCTGCACAAAATGGTTGCAGCCAGTATGCATTAGGTGCAGCAGTGGACTCTGGGCTTTCAAACTTCACCAGTGGTATTCAGCACACACCCCACCACTTGCCTTCTGTTCTAGATCATTGCTGCAGTGCCCTCAAAACTTGGTGCCATGTGCAGGCAAACCAGTCGTGCTCCCTTCACTGTGTGTGTGTGTGTGTGTGTGTGTGTGTGTGTGTGTGTGTGTGATCCTTAAAATTCAGACAGAGAGTTAAGTCAAAGAATATTCTTCCAAATCCGAACTCATTTTTCTAATGGTACATGAGTACACATACCTTTCTAATCATATAGTTCCGCTAATTTAATTATATGTCTAACCTGAAGAAAACATTTAACACAATGATTAAGTTTTTACTACTTAAATGCCTTGGCTGCTGGCTGGGGTTTAACAGGAAACCAACAGTTCCCACAAGCGCAGCTATTCTGCAGGTTGCCAAACCCCTACTGATGTGCTGCCACCATTTCAATTCAGTTTTATACCATGAAACCCTTGCCTGTTTTAGAATGAACTTCATTTTACTGGCAAGCACAACAGCCAATATTTATTATTAAAAATTATGCTGATCTTTATTTACTAAGACATTAAAGTTGTTGACTACATCCTCCTAAGAATCCAGAGACTTGTGGACTGCAAAGCCTTACCTAATGTAAACCAATGTTTTAAGTTAAGTCTATTGCTTTCAATAGGTCAACTTTAACTAATGGTGGAAATCTCCCATACAGTTGGAATGCACCTCAAAGATCATATACCCCCTTTGTTAATGCAGAAAAAACTGCTGCAAAGCATCCCTCATAGGTGGCTTTCCAGCCTCTGCTTAAAAATTGCTAATGAAAGAGTAGACACCACCTTCTGATGATTTTACACAGCCAAACAGCTTTAGTCTTCCTGAGGCTTAGTCAAAATCCCCTTTCTACTCATTTGAGCCTGCTAAAGAAAAAAAAAGTTCCACAATCTACATGACACCTCTTCAAACATTTAAATATGGCTATCATATCATTTGGCTATCATATCACCTCCTAATTGTCCAGGTTAAATATAACCAACTCCATTCTAGTTTCAATAACTGTAATCCAAAGAAGTACTTTTGGCACAAATCTTCTGTCCAAACTTCTGTCCTCTCATTTTTCAAACTTGTTTTGCCACATGGCACTAGGAGTGTGGAGGAGAACAGTGTTGGTCTACAAATGACTCAAAATATTGTCTTGGATACATGAAAACATCTGCATGATTCTTCAGTGTCCTTCATCAGGATCTGTAACAGCTTATCCTATACTTACCTGTGCCATCCTGCTCTTGATGATGCCATTACATCAAAAGGAACAACTTGTGACCAAAATACTGATGCAAGCCTTAATAATGTTATAGGATTTGCTTCCCACTCTTTGTACAGCTGAGAGTGCTGCATCACTGAAATCTTAATATGTGGACTAACAGCAACTACAGCAGCTTGTAATTATTTGAAATCAATTAACAATGAATTCAGGAAAATGCGTTTTTCGTTCATGGAAGCACTTACCTCAGCAATACATTCTGCGTGCTGACAGTAGACAAATATGAGTTCATACACTGAGCTATACTTCAAGTACATCATCACCACAAAACTCACTTCTGCTGGGATCAGTACCCCACTTAGAAAGTAGTTAGAATTTCCACTTCTGCCAGGAAATTTCATCATACAAGTCTTCATGCCAAAATATCTTAAATTAACAGACTCACCTCGCCTCATTAATCTTTGCTTTGTTTCCAAGGCATTTGAAGTTTTCAATGTAACCTGCACTGCAGTTGATCCGTGGCCAATCTGGTACACATATGTCCAGAAAGTGAGGCCTCAGTCTACCTATAGAGTATTTGGCAATGTCCGTAAGAGACTGGCTAATAGCTGCGCCAAAAATGAATGTCCCAATGGCTTTGTAAAGAGCGGCAATATAGTTGTTCCGCACAAATGAATTGGAGTGCAAGCGGTTGTAATACACAGAAAGTGCCTCTCCTATGATTATCTGAAATAGAAAAAAAAAAGAAACCAGAAAGACATGAGTTAAAGAAACACCATTAAAATGTTATATCTGATATAAAAGTTGCTCCGTACATGGGTAGGTAAATATGGCGGGGTTTCTTAGTTCATTTTATTGATTTTCAGGATAGGTAAATTTGATTTTTCTATGTGAAATTTAAGTAGTGATAAAAAGAACAAACAATTTCTGGAAATCATTTGGATGTCTGGTTCGAATGGCTGAGCCAAAAATCACTGAAGTAAACAGGAACCTCTGGTTTTTCCCTCATTTGATTATGAAGCAAAGGTTTAGTGAATGAATGGAAGGCAACCCTTCACCTTTTTTTCCAGAGATAACAACCTTTCCCACACTACTTCACAAAAGACCCAGTAGTAGGACCCGCAGCACACAGCACATTTTATTCCTCATCAAGTTTCCACTCATTCTTAACCTACTCAAAAGAAATAGTTTCTTTGCCAAGAACGTGATCATTCTGGAAACTCATGAACCAAGTTAAAGGGTTAGATGAGAGCACAGTTGCCAGGGTTGCTAAAGGCCAGATTTTAACATGGGAACCTCCCATGTTTCAGCAAAATGGAATATTTTAAAAGAGCATCCTTCCTCCAGGATGTGAAGCTTTACTGAAACAATAATAAAAGTGCTAGATTTGGAAATCTACAGGAAGATACAGCTTTGTAACTTGACTGTTATGGGGGAGGTGATGTTCAAGTTTAAGCAAGTTGGTTGCATGAGAAGCATTCATGCTTGTTGTTTCATAACTGGGACTAATTTTAGTTTCTCCTCTTAAAATAGAAGTCTGTGCACAACAGAATAGGAAACAATTCTAAACAGTAGTTGGTCCACAAGCAAGGTTAGAGAATCACAAGAGTGGGTAATTTCCAGTTAAGGCAGGGATGGGGAAACTGTGGGAATTCAACTGCAATTCCCAACAGCCCCAGCCAGTTTAGCCAGTGTCAGAGATTATGTGAACTGGAGGCTAACAACATGGACTATAAGTACCTGACTGAAGTTAGGGTGGTTAGAAGATTTTCCCCTTAATGAAAATCTCTAGCCAAGGCTAAATGACAAAAATCTACTTCTACAAAAATGAATACAATTCCTACTGTGGCAATGTTGGATATGCACATTGGTTAGCCATCCGTCACTAACATATCAATATGCTGCAAGTGAATCAGTAGGGCATCATATACAATAGGATCACGAATGTTTACTAGGCCTTTAAGATATCCAAAAGCTTGCGGATAGCATATGATTAAATAAATATTTAGGAGACTGAAACAGAATACAGGGAACAGTGGGTTATACACCAACATCCAGAACGTTGTCCACATAGCACCTCTGTCCCATAGAATTTGATTTTAAGTATCACCACCATCGCCCAAGAATAACATTTATTGCATTTATAAGGGCATAAACGGGAATAAATGTTTTCCATTTGTACTTAAATCTCTGTGGATTCTAGCATTAATAAGAAGCCTTTCCACAAAACCCAATGGCTAAAAGATCTCTCCGAATTCACATTCAGTCATCAACATGGAGCATCCGACAGACCTTACATGTGTAACTAAGACCTGGATGAATACCATAGGTTCTGTAAAGGCAGGGCTATTCACCAGTTTTGCTTTCCTTTCTTTCGGAGGGATGGGTGGGCAATGGAAGCACTTATTCCAGGCCTCATACAAGAAGGTAACCACAACAACACTGAGAAAACTGACTGGTGCAGTGAGAAAGAAGCCCCTCGGGCCTCCCAGAGTCTTTACAAACTAGTCAGGATCAGCATTCTCAGGATAAATCTATGCAAAACATGGTGTGATATGCTATGCAACATGCCAGACAATCCACCTGAGAACAGTTATATATTTGAGCACGGCTGCTTTCTGTGCTTCCATCAGCCCCACAGGTGGTAACTCATTTGTATACAGACCTTCCAGTAACATGCATACCAGTCATCCGAGACAGAATTCTTGGAAGCTGGTTTAGGAGGTGCCCTAGGACATTTGCTCCAAGAAACTCCAATGTGATCTTGGGTGATGCCTCCTCTCAGAAACTGATGACATACAATGACCTCACTGACTTTAATGCAGCTGGCAAGGTGCTTGACCTGAGATTGGTTTCAGGTGCTTGGTCACATTTACTGGGTGTTGCTTGGTTACCACCTTGAGAGTGTTTCAGGGCAGGTGCTTATCTAATAGTTAACATCAGAGCCACTCCATTGTTTTGTAGCTGTATAAACATTTAATTTCAATGTAATTATGCAGACTTATGACAAGAGTTAAATCTCTACCCTTCCACATACTGTGGTCACCAATAGCTATTTTCAAATCTTAGGGGGCTTCTGAGCTTTGCCTCCTTACCAGGCAGATTCCCTAATATATTTGGCTCATACCCTGCTGCAGTTCAGGTAAGTTAGTGGATTTAAGGAAGCTAAAGTCATGGGCTGAAAACAAATGTCAAACCAGCAAATATTTGCTTGGTAAGGGCACATACCATGGTACTGGTACATTTCTCAACACAAAGTGTATTAATGTCACCTTTGTTAAAGGAAAAAGGGGGTAGTCAGAGATCTAGCTTTTCTAAAATAAATCCTAGTAAACACAGTGGTACCTCAGGTTACAAACACCGAAAACCCGAAAGTAATTGCTTCCATTTTCGAACGCGCCTTGGAAGTTGAACAGCTTCCAAGGCAAATTTCTCAATTTTCTCCATTGAAATTGCCCACCATTTCGGAAGTCAAACGGTCTTCCAGAATGGATAACGTTCGACAACCAAGGTTCCACTGTATTTTTGGTATCTCAGGGACTGGATGGCACCCCAACAAATTCCATATACAGAAAATAACTGGTGGTTGTTGAATTTTACTCCAACACTGATGATGATGATACTTGAGTGCAGCAGGTTAGCTTAGGCAACAGAAGACAATGAATGTGGCCCACACACCTGTCCTCCAACATCTCACCGCCACTCCCTGCCACCCCAGGCAGTGGCCTCACTCCACCCAATGGTAAGGCCAGCCCCAATGGCAAGCCTAATTATACTGGACTTAAAAGGCAACAAGTGATGCTAATGATAATGGTGGCTCTACAGAATTGGAGCCTCAGTTCTTAAAAGCTTTAAGATGCCATGTGCCTTAATGTTTTCATGTTCTCAGTTTTGAATAGCAGGCTGTAAGATACCGGTTGCCAACTTTTTGTGCCAGTAAGCCCATTTGAATTTTTGATAAAGTGTCCTGGGCACCATTAAGAAAATGGCTGCTGAAGGGACATCACATAGGACAAGCTGGTGGTATGTAATAAAATGTGGACATGTTTAAGAAGACATGTTCAATGCAGGAGAGGCTGAGCAAGCACAAACAGGAACTGAATTAACAGTCATGCATTGTAAAGTGTTCGGGAGATATTTACGAAGCCCTTTTGCAGGCACTGCAGAAGGTACTGGCGAGCACACTGGCATTTGTAGGCATTATGTTGGCAACCTCTGCTATTCCAACAGAATATTAAAATATTAAAAGCTTCCCTAAACAGGGCTGCCTTCAGATGTCTTCTAAAAATGAGGCAGTTGCTTTTCTCTTTGACATTTGGTGGGAGGGCATTCCACAGGATGGGTGCCACTACCGAGAAGGCCCTCTTCCTGGTTCCCTGTAACTTGGCTTCTCGCAGCGAGGGTACCACCAGAAGGCCCTCGGTGCTGGACCTCAGTGTCCGGGCAGAACGATGGGGGTGGAGACGCTCCTTGAGGTATACTGGACCAAAGCCGTTTAAGGCTTTAAAGGTCAGCACCAACACTTTGAATTGTGCTCGGAAACATACTGGGAACCAATGTAGGTCTTTCAAGACTGGTGTTATGTGGTCTTGGCGGCCGCTCCCAGACACCAGTCTAGCTGCCACATTCTGGATTAGTTGTAGTTTCTAGCTCACTTTCTGGGTCACTTTGCGCATTGCAGTAGTCCAAGCGAGAGAGAACTAGAGCATGCACCACTCTGGCGAGACAGTCCATGGGCAGGTAGGGTCTCAGCCTGCGTACCAGATGGAGCTGATAAACAGCTGCCCTGGACACAGAATTGACCTGCGCCTCCATGGACACCTGTGAGTCCAAAATGACTCCCAGGCTGCGCACCTGGTCCTTCAGGAGCACAGTTACCCCATTCAGGACCAGGGAGTCCTCCACACATGCCCACCTCCTGTCCCCCCAAAACAGTACTTCTGTCTTGTCAGGATACAACCTCAATTGTTAGCCACCATCCATCCTCCAACCGCCTCCAGACACTCACACAGGACCTTCACCGCCTTCACTGGTTCTGATTTGAAAGAGAGGTAGAGCTGGGTATCATCCGCATACTGATGAACACCCAGCCCAAGCACCCTGATGATCTCTCCCAGCGGCTGCATGTAGATGTTGAAAAGCATGGTGGAGAGGACAGAACCCTGAGGCACCGCACAAGTGAGAGCCCAGGGGTCTGAACACTCATCCCCCACCACCACTTTCTGAACATGGCCCAGGAGGAAGGAGCGGAACCACTGTATAACAGTGCCCCCAGCTCCTAGCCCCTCTAGACTGACCATAACATCCTTCTGGACCATGGTGTCAAAAGCCGCTGAAAGATCCAGCAGAACTAGGAAACAGCTCTCACCTTTGTCCCTAGCCTGCCGGAGATCATCGACCAGTGCGACCAAGGCAGTTTCAGTCCCATAGTCGGGATTTGTTCAGCAACCACTCACTCAATCACCTTGCCCAAGAATGGAAGATTTGCGACTGGATGATAGTTGGTCATATTGGCCGCATCTAAAGATGTTTTTTTAAGAAGCGGTTTGATAACCACCTCTTTCAGTGGGTCTGGGAAGGCTCCCTCACAGAGAGGAGCATTCACCACCCCGCAAAGCCCATAGCCCAGCCTTTCCCAGCTAGCTTTTATAAGCCAGGATGGGCAAGGATCAAAGAGACAGGTGGTTGGTTTCACTCGTCCAAGTAGCCTGTCCTCATCCTCAGAGGTAACAGATTGGAATTGATCCCATGCAACTTGACTAGACAGGACTCTAGCACTCTCCCGCCCCGGCCCTGCTCCTACGGTGGAGTCTACCTCTTCCCAAATCTGAGTGATTTTATCTGCAAAAAATCTTTGCAAAATCATTGCAGGAGATCATGTGGTCCATTATGGGCCCTGATAGAGCAGGTGGTTCCGCTAAATTGTGAACCACCTGAAAGAGTCTCCTGCTGCTGTTTTCTGCAGATGCAATAGAGGCAGTGAAGAAAGTGTTCTTCACCGTAGCTACCGCCACTTGGTAGGCTTGGCATTGAGCTCTAACCCGTGTCTGGTCAGCTTCAGAATGAGTTATCCGCCACCGGTGCTCTAGCCGTCTCAGCAATTGTTTCATTGCCCACAGTTTCATTGTCACAGAGAAGTCCAGTTGCCCCTGGAAGTGATCTGATCATGGCACTTCTTTAGTCTCGCTTTTACTTAGTGTCAGATCACCAACATCCATAGAGGTGAACACCAGGTCCAAGGCATGAGTTGGGCCAGACTTATTCAGGGACAGCCCCATGGAGACCATCCTTCCACGAAGTCCCGAGTGGCCCCTTGTAAGGTTGTGTCAGCATGGATGTTAAAATCCCTTAGGACAACCAAACTAGGTGTCTCCACGAGAACATCCGTCACGACCTGAAGCAGCTTGGGCAGCGAATCCTTGGTGCAGCGGGGAGGTCGGTACACCAAAAGTAATCCTGTACTGCCCCTATTGCCCAACTTTCAGAACATGCACTCAGAGAACTGGGTCTTCCCAATAGGATGCCTGGTGCAATCTAATGACTTCCTAAAAATCACTGCAACCCCCCCTCCCCGCCCACAAGGCCTGGGTTGCTGTGCGTAAGAGAAACCTAGTGGACAAGCAGCGGCAAAGACAGGCCCATCTGCTTCATCCAGCCAAGTTTCTGTTACACATGCCAGGTCAAGTCCTCCATCCACAATCAAGTCATGGATAGCAGTGGTCTTATGAATCATTGACCTGGCATTGCACAGCAGCACCTTCAGGTCATGTGGGTATCTCTTGCTGATTCCAGTATCCTTCCGGTCAAGACCAGACCCGGAGGGAGGGATAGTCCTCAAACGACTAAACCTGCGTGTGTATTATACGCAAGCCCTAGCAGTTGTATCACTCATTCTAGAATACCTGAAAGATGCAGCCAACTGAATGAGTCAGAGCTACATCATATTGTAACCAGAAGAGAATTGGTGTAATATAATCCAAACGCTTAGCTCCCACATTCTGTGCTATTTCCAAACAGTATTCAAGAGTTCATTGCAGCAATCTAGCCTGGGCATAACCAAGACATATGTCACTGCGGCTAAATCCATGGATTTGACAGGTGCAGCACTAAGCTTGTAAGAAGTACTTCTCGCCACCAATGTCACCTGTACTTTCTTAAACAGAAGGCAGTGAGTCTGGGAGAAGTCCCAGGTGGTATACTTGACTCTTCAGGGGGAGTGTAGCTCTATCCAGAACCAGCTGCACACCTCCATCAAAAAATGATTTTGGCTATTATTTGCTTGGCTCTGTTATAGTGCTTTATGCAGGTGTTTTAGGTTTTTAATTTTTCACCGGCTCTGAAATTGCTTGCAATGAAGAGCTGGATAGAATATTCTCTCTCTCTCTCTCTCTCTCTCTCTCTCTCTCTCTCTCTCTGTCTCTGGGTTTTCTCCCTCCAACACATGTGGATCAAAACAAGTCATAAGGGCTTGACACATTTCAATGCACTTTTAGAGTGTTAAGTACTCCCTGCATTTATGGCTTGCATGCACATTTCTGTTGTTGTTGTTTTGTTTTGTTTTGTTCTGTTTTGTTTTGTTATAATAGCATCATATTGAAAGTAACTGGCTTTCCATAAGATAAGTGTAAAAACTTCATTTATTTTTTCAAAAAAAGGCTAGAAATCCATCAGGTTTGTTTCTTTAACTGTCTAGCATAAGCAAGAAATAACCAGACACTGCCTTTACTCTTGATCATGCCCATGGAGCACTGATCATCCTTGGCTGAAAAGTGTTGAAACTGCTTTTAGAACAGGGAGCATTAAAAATAACTAGAGACACTGGAAGGAAATGAGTTCTCTGAACAAAGAAGGCTGCAGACAAGTTTATTTTTGCTTGAATTGAGGGGCAGGGAGAGAGAGAAAAATAAGAATTACAAACTCACCTTCTCATCTGTGTTGCAACCAAGTTAGCAATTTGTCTAAATAGCAACTTTGGCTCTACTTTTACAAGTTAGCACTGACTGCTCAGTACACCTGAGCAAATGACCACATTCTAGCTAACTATAGCACAATCAATTTCCCAGTAAAGGAAAAACTTCACTAGAAATAGCTTGGTCTATAGCAAACATATATGACATGTTAAAAAATGTGATAAGATGTCCATTTTTTTTAAAAAAAGGCAACCATGAGGACCCTGATGAATTGCTTGGGGGGGCGTGTTTAACCCTTCTTCTATGCCATTTTTCCTGAAATAAAATCACATGAACCGTATTAGCTTTATAGGGATGTAGAGAACACTAGTTGAAGTGCTATCCCTGCATTTTTTCATCTGCAGTGGGAACAGCAGCTTTGGGTAGTGATTTAGATCAGGAAAGCAGCCTGTCAACAGAAGGCTTGACACCTGTGGGCAAACTGGCCTTTTGAGTGGGGGAACGGACCTTTGGGAGAGCATACAAGGTAAATCCATACTATGTAAAATTGAGGTGCCCCAGAAAGAAGGCACATATATCATCTAGGTTCCTGCAGAAAGTTCACCTTATCTCAATTGTTTTACTGCTGTATAGCCCTGAGCAAGATAGATAGAATCAAACTGCCTAAGGCAGTGGTGGCCAAACTTGGGTCTCCAGATGTTTTTGGACTACAACTCCCATTATCCCTAGCTAACAGGACCAGTGGTCAGGGATGATGGGAATTGTAGTCGCAAAACAGCTGGAGGCCAAGTTTGGCCACCACTGGCCTAAGGGCACCATCTAAAAGCATAAAACTGTCTTTTAGTGACCATTAGGGTACTTAAACTATTCTCCTCATGCCTGTGTGGAGCCATAGGAAGATAGGTTGGGATGGATATATTAGTTAATGGAAATGTTATGGAATTAGGGTGGACGGCTGCAGAGATAAAAAATGTTTGTATCAAGCTCAAGACTACCAATCAAATATTAAATAAAGAGCAAAATATTCAAGGTTCATTTTTGTTTTCTTTAGTTGGATCCAGTTTTAACATGTTCTTATCATGAGGCTGTTTTTGTTTCCCCAGATGTCTCAGAACTTTAGAACTTCTTCCCTTACCCATGCTTTGAAAACACAGCAGGATTATCCTATTTCAGCTGACTTTTAAGAGCAAGCAGTGGGTCTAGATTTTCAATTCTTCCATTTGGAGTCTAAAGAAAGTAGATAGTGTATGTATCTATATGTGAGTGGGTGCTTAAATATTGCATTAGCTGCTCTGAGGTTTTAGAATGGAGCAGGCTTTACATGCAAATGAGTAAGATTAAAAAGCATTAATAAACATTGTTTTTCAATGTCTGAAGATGAATGTCAATCCACCTTAACATTAGGCATTTTTTTCTAAATAAATGCTTAGCCATGGAGCAATGTCATTACAGTATTATTGCTCAGTTTCGCTTTCACTAAGAACTGAAACTTCTTTCTTCCAGGTCAGGAAGAGTGCTCTCCTTTGACATCATGTTATCCAATAGCAAACAAGGTATGACAACTTTTCAAAATGCAATGTAATGGAGGAAAATGAGCTGGAAACTTACAACAATTAAATCCAAGGGAACAATTATCCCCGCTAATAATTCATATGAAATGGTGTCTTCTTTGTAAGGATACTGGATGGATTCATCATTACAGAACACTCCTCGTTTGAAGGGAGTATTCCTCGCAGTCAGAATTGCAAAAGGCAAGCCAACTAGCAAAAAGAATAAGATAATTATTTTACACAGGGTATTTCAAAAAGGTTTAACCCCAAGCACTTTCCATCCAGAGCAGGAAGCAAGAGCGTGAAGGAGACATGCAGCAAATAGTACCACTTCACCTTTACATGCTGATTTAATGGATGCATTAAAGGCTTTTAGAAGAATAAATTTTTTACAAAGGGAACAGGAAGAGCTTTCCAGCATCTCTCCACCCACACAAGTGTGGTAAGTGCACATTCAATTTGTAAAATTTGCGCTCTTCAAGATAGTTTTATGGCAACTCCAGTGGTCTCAGTGTTAGCTTGTTGCCCATAAGCAGACCAGATTTGCAACTTCATCCCAAGACAACTTTTCTACACAGGGACACTTGTGAAATGGAATGATAAGTGATGCCAAAGCAGGAGGAGACAATGTAGAGGAACCTGGTATAACTTGGTCACTGCTTGTTCTGTAAAGCATCCCAGCATTATCGCTGACTTCTGCCTCAAACTCTGCCTTCTACACACTCACCTTATATGAAAGTATCTTCACCACAAGAATCCATAAATATCCAATCAATGAAAATAAAGCAGAATTTCAAAGCCTAAGCTAGAATACATTTTAACTTATTTTTAGTTGAGGCAGGCTCAAGACTGTCAAATGATGTAAGTAAGCAAACTCGGGTTTAAATCCAAACATCAGATCAGAAGACAATGATTGTAGGAATGATAAGCAAAAGAGATGTAGGAATGAAAAGGACACACGGGCTTCAACTCCTTCTAGTCCCTTAATCTTATAAACTTTGGGATGCTCCACACTTCATTGCTGCAGCTGGAATCTGAGGGAGGGGTAGTGACGAGAATCACATTTTGACCTGCTCAACCTACAGATACTACCTCAGAGGACCAAAACAAAAAAATTCCTTCCAGTAGCACCTTAAAGACCAACTAAGTTAGTTCTTGGTATGAGCTTTCGTGTGCAAGCACACTTCTTCAGATACACTGAAACAGAAGTTGCCAGATCCTTCTATATAGTGAGAAGGTGGGGAGGGGTATTACCTCAGAGGAGGCATAATTTGCCATGAAGCTGGCAGGTAAGACCACATAGTTAGTTAAGTACATCTAGGCTTGCAACTTATTTCTAGAAATGAACGTAATGCGATGAGATTGGATAAAATCAGTGCTTTGGGGGGGGGTGTAGGAGTACGCATAACCCTAAACATTTTGTGAATTTAAGTTTGGCCTCATTGAGGGGCAGTATATCAATATGAGTAGGAAAATGAGAGTACCCCAAAACCTTTTTTCAGAAAAAAACACTGGATAAAACTAATTCCAGAATTGGGAGCGCTATGAGCTCAGATCAGCCCTCAGAAACCCTCAATTGCAAAATTCCATAGTGGTCAGAAATATATAGGGATGAATATATGTCCTTTCAGGAATGCTATTCAACAGGACTTTTTAAACACCTCAGTAAAGAGGGTGGGGTAAATTGATAAAAAAGTCCTAATTAGTAGCTGAAACCTATTTTTTTCATCAACAAAAAAAATAAACATTAAAAGGTTGCCAATAAAGGAAATCTGCCCAGTATCAACTGTCCATAGCAAACAAAGTACAGAGCTCAAATGTAAACAGAGAAAACAATGAACCGAGGTACATATACGTATTCTACAACAAAAATCTCTGCCATGGAAGCCTAACACTTTTAATCTACTTTAATAATTATATCAGGGAATCTTCCCATTTATAATGCTACTGGAGGATGGAGAGACAAGTAGGCACAGAAGACTAAACCTGCTGCCTCCCTTGCACACACCACTATATCAATCATAGCAGTTCAGCAAACAATGTACAGAGATTTCAAAATTGTTCCATGTTTATTAAGATTATAATTTTTCTACACTTTTATAAAACAAAAACAGTCTCAGGAAGACAGCTCCATGTTGCATGCCAAACTTTGTGTGGTATGGCATGCACAAAGTCCAAGCAATAAGTAAACTTCACTAATACAAATAGGAGCTCTGCAAATTTACATTGAGGAGCTTTGCAGTCTAAGAACCGTCTGCTCTTTTTGCTGTTATCTCTTTCTTGTCTCCTGTCATAATCTGCATATTTCAACTGAACGCCCAAGAACTTGGGAACAAGGTCATTTGTTTCTAATTTTTCCAGGCATAGTCACACAAAGTTTTTAATCAGTATGCCTTTAAAAGAGATTTGCACATTTCCAGTTCTAATCTAACTCTGAAAATATTCCAGCATGGTACCAAATCTTCCAATAACTGTTATTTTACTCATGTTCCCTCTGTCCAAAATGCTGAAAGCTGGCCTGCCAATGAAGATGGGCAGAATTAATCAATCTACCCAGGGTAGGAATTTGTCAGTAACTTCTCAACAGCCATTACTCAGGAAGACCTTATGGAAGAAAAAGGAGTTAGATGAGACTCTCCTCTCAGCTGGGACCAGCCTCTGTCCTTCTCTTCCTCATAATGCCTAAATTCAAGCCAATTCATGACATGACAACATCCTATCAGACACTGTGCCACCAGTCAATAAGATGAGACAGAGCAAGACACACAATGTCAAATCACATCCTATTTTTATTTATTTATGAATTTATTTATGGAATTTATATAGTGTCCTATACCCGCAGGTCTCCGGTGGTTCACAGTGTAAAATCAGAATATAAAACCACAAAATAAATAATCCTATCACATATGTTAATTCTATGTTGATAGATTTAGACATTATGAAGAACAGAAGGAAAGAGATGAAGTAATGTTAATTCCTTGTATAGTTTTGCCCTAAGAGATGTCTGAGAATGCACAGCACCCACATACATACACACTGCACAATGAAAACTACTCATGAAATTCTCAGAAGCAGCTTTGTGATGCAGCCACGCATGGGGGTGGGTGGATAAGGAACAAAGTGCTATGCAAAACCTACCCATCCTGATCACTATCAATCTTACAGTGACCACCTAGTTTAAAGTACATTATTCATACACTTTAAAACTTCTCTTTCCTGTTTGTTTGTTTGTTTGTTTGTTTGTTTGTTTGTTTTAAATTAGAGTTTAGATTTTCATGCCAAACTTTGGACTCAATTACAAACTGATATTTTCTGTGATCTCTGCATAATTTTCCAGGCCCTAGATATAGAAAACTTTATTGCATTCATCATGGAGGAGGGAGCAGTAGAATGAATTAAAAATCCCATGTGCAGATAGCACAGAACAAAATAAACTAGTTCAGAAGTAGTACTGGAATACTCGGCATGGCAAATGTACCTCCAGCCTCTTTCAAATTCATTTTCTATTTGCACTTCAATGTTTTGTGCATGCTCCATCTTCAGTTCAGGTTGCAACAAGCTCTATTTGAACAAGCCCTTTTGAGGATCAGGCTGGTCAAATCAGTAACTGAATTAGTTTGGCAAAGATTTTAAAGGGAGTTCAAACGTAAGGCTTAAGTCTGTTTGCATTAGTCTTTACTCCTTAATTAAGAAATGTTTTGACAGGAAATGTTAGTTGATTTATTTTTTGCATTTGCATTCCACTCTCTGCTCAAGGCAGTGTTTTAGCCTCGCAAACAAGCCTATAGTGAAGGTTAGGCTTAATGATTGTAACTTACCTAAAGACACTCAAGTATGGTCACTCGTGAATGGGAGGCAGGAGTTTGAACCTAGGTTTGTGTGCCACATGCACACCCAACAATAACAAGTGCACAATACTGCCCATCTGGCTAACCACATTAATTATCTAAACTTCTCAAACTTGTTTTTCAACATTGCTGCCTAAACAAGTGTTTCAAGGCCTGCTTTGAGATCATTTATATAGCACTTTTAAAATGAAAAATAAATAATGTGCCAAAACACAATCTTGTCTGGACTATCCTTACAATAATAACAGCTTCGCACATTAAAGGCAAACGTGGGTTTGACACCTAGTGAGGGAGCTAAAGCCAATCCTTGCTTCCAGATGCATTAGTCATAGCTGAATAAGTTATTTAAATTTATTAACTGCAGCGGGTCTACTCCAAGTATAACTTAGTTGGATATCACCCATATGTACCGAATTCACACTTTGCAATCTGTGGAGCAGTCTTAAATCCTATTTGATACTTTAAAGATGTTAATACCTTTGGGGTGGGGGGAGATGGGGAGGAAAAGAAAGATACGTATTACTAATACAAGGCAGATTACAGCTAAGTTCAAATATGAAGAAATATTTCAGATCCAAGACCATTATTCTATGCATTGGGCTACACTGCCTGCCACAAGCTCATTATGGTCAACAACAACAGGAAGTTACTTAAAGGAATAGAAAATAGAGGTAATTTTTTTTAAGCGAGTCATGTTACCAAGATGTATGTTGTTTTCACCACTCCCACAAAACCTGCTCTTACACCTGTGAAACCCAGTCTACTTCCACTTGCAGTAATGTTTACATCCTGGCACAGCCCTGAAACAGGTTCTAAAAGCACAGCCTAAATTCCTTAGGAAAAGGCTGCACAAGGGAGGTTTGTAATGTGCACATTCAATTTTGTGAGCATACATCTTATATACAGGAATGAGAGTTCATAAATTAAAGCAAGTCCCAGAATAGTAGACATCTTTATTGCCACAGGCAGAGCAAATGTAATTACTCTTTAAGAGGAGGGAGAGAAATCAATCACTGACGAACCATGGGGGGGGAGGCAGCCCCCTTTTGAGTTTTTTCTAAAGATTTTTCGTACCTCTGCAAACCTTGGGGTTCACCCACGCATGCCAATGCCTCCCTCCTATTCATGGGTGATGCAATTTTGCCACATAAGGGCAGGCACTGTGGGAATGAGTTTATTTTTAGTATATACAAGTGCGGTCTTGCAACAAAACGTTGCAGTGTATCTGCGATGTGTTGTGTTTCCTGAGCCTGTGGTTGAGGGGGTTGAGAAAACAAAAGTTAACAACAAACTCAGGCACTCTGTTCTAACTCAGATTCTACTTCATGTGCAAAAAAAAATATTATATGTTTCATTTTGGGACATTAAAACTGCAATTAGTCTGCTTGTAAGTCATTGATGGGTGAGGCTTCTGCACACAACTGAGTGCTGGATTTGGCATGCTAAAAAATCTGAGAGGGCAATTTAAATAGATTTGACTTGCTGCAAACTGAGAGGCATGAGGGAGCTTTGACTGTGATTCTGAACCAGTGTTAGGCCTGCCCCTGATCTCCAGTATTAACTATGGAATACATTTGAGGGCTGCCGTAAGCTACAGTCTCAGCACAGCCCAATGAACAATAGCAGCATAACAGCAAACTACAATGCAGAGGGTTGCTCTATACCAGTCTTTGCCACCCAGGTGCCCTCCAAATGGTTTGGACTACAACTCCCATAAGCCCCCGTCAGCACAGCCATGCTGGCAGGGGCTGATGGAACTTGTAGTCCAAACCATCGGGAGAACACCAGGTTGGTGAAGGCTGCTGTATACTACTCACTTGGTTCAGCCTCCAAAGGGGATAAAAGCAACAGATAACATTGCAGGGTTACCATAAGCTACATTCCTAGTTTCAACCTGATCCTAGACCTGCAACAGTCAACATTCCTATGGGGGCGGGGGGAGGAATCAGGAGGGATGGGATGCCTGCTAAGGGAGCGGCACTCCTCTTATGGTGCAAACGTACACTCTTACATTTTACTGCAGGTCACACATGTACATGTACATACAAGTACTGTCCCTGGAATTAGTTATCTTAGCACTGAACATAGACAGCAACTAGACATGTTACTTGTGCGTAAGGAATTAACACAGGAAGGATTTAGGGGGCACTATTTATCTTAGGCAGGAAGGATTAGGACCACAAGCGTGGGGCCGGGAGGGGAATAGCCCTTCCCAAACATACAGTCATTCCTCTGAAGCTGTTTTAGCCTCAGAACATAAAACCTTTCATTATACACAGATGAATAATAATGAACAAAATAAAGAACAAGACAGAATACACCCAATATACAGATTACACCCATAAAGTTTTACAAAGGCCTTCTTTTTATGAAGTAACTTTAAAAGAAGAAGAAGAAGTAAAATGGTGGGATATTATGTTTGTTCAGTTTTGTTCTTGCCAGGTTGCTATAGGAAAAAATGCTACCTTTAATCATTTACACACACTATTGTGTGTCTAACGTAAAGGTTAGTTCAACATAAAGACATAGTTAGCTCAGGAGGGCGTTTACTCCACAGCATTCAAATGGGCTCATCTAGACATCAACATCCAGTTATACTGGCTCACAACATGCAATTTAATGCTCCATGTTTGTGCATTTTAAACAGATGGTTTCAGCTGTTCAAATTCTTAATGAATAATAGCAAAGTGACTCATTTTGAATTGTACGAGAGTCAAAAGAGGAGCAGCCCCAGGGAAATCACTGATCCTTCCCTTCCCTTTCGCCATGCTTCCCCCCCTTTTTGCAGAATGTACTTTCATGTGCAGTGCATTCTAAACCCAGGCCCTCAAGGTATTAGCTAAACAATAATCAAGAGCTTTCCAAGTTGTTCAGCACCAGAGATTCTGATTCAGCAGCACCTGAGAATGGCTTTACAATCAAAGCTGGCAGAATAGTGAAAAAGACTGGCCAATGGCTCAATAGGCAAATGCCAAGTTTCTTGATTTAACACAGAGACTAATTTTGCTATTTGATCTTTATTCATTTCTAGCTTAATCAGGACACCCGATTGATATTTTTCCCACAAATATCCAATTCTGCAGCCCTATGCACACTTTCTAGGAGTAACCCTCAATCCATACACCAGGACTGACCTCTCATTAAACATGCAAAGAAACTGCCTACAAGTGGCATTGCTTGAGTGACAAACAAATATGGCTTAGAAGTGAATTATACAAAATCCCAACTTATGTGCCTTCACATCCCAAGGTTTGATGAGGTCTCTGATGATGTCTCTCTTGCACAAAAGTCCAATCTTACACTTCAGGAAACATTTTTCAAATATTTGGGAATTCTGGTAACCAAAGACCAAGCCCAACTCTGAAGGAACAATTATGATCCTCTGTTGAAGCGTCTTAAGCAAGATGTTATCTCTTGGCATCCTTTACTACTCTCTTAGCTTGGTTGTGTGTCAGCTATTATTATTAAACCATGGCTACTGTGGTTTCATACACTTCCTATTATTCTCCCCGTCTCTCTATAGGTTTCTTTCACCGCGGGGAAAGATTATGGGTTCATAAACTTGTCTTTTAAAAGAAAATAAAAAAAAGAAAGAAAGCTAAGAACTGAGGTATAGCAGTCCCCAATCCATGCCTGTATTGGGAACCTTGCCAACTCAGGCAATTGTTACCCATTATTAACCATAGCAAAGATGTCTCCTGGGTCAATGGACTACTCCCATGTGTCCCCAAGATTTTAAACCCTGTCCTTTGGTACCCTTTCTCAACTTGCCTTCCAAAGTCTTGAAAATCCCATTCTTCTTACTAGGCTGTATGTGTGGAGGAGATGACAGCAGGCTTTAGCTCCGATGCTCTCCCCCCTACACCCCTACCAAGATTATCCAAAATTTTCCTGCCCAAAGTGTTATGGTCACATTGGGATCTGGGAAGAGGCGGGGCTTGTTCATCTGCATGACTTATTTGTTAATGGGAAATTTAAAACACCTGTGCAGCTTCTTGCCTCATTGCCAGACCCTGAAAGGCAGTGGCTTCAGGCACTTAAAAGTACATAGCAAGCCTTGCTTTAAAGAAATTGAGTACTGCTGCCAATCTCTATCATTCATTTTGTTGTTGTTGTTTAGTCGTTTAGTCATGTCCGACTCTTCGTGACCCCATGGACCAGAGCATGCCAGGCACTCCTGTCTTCCACTGCCTCCCACAGTTTGGTCAAACTCATGCTGGTAGCTTCGAGAACACTATCCAACCATTTCATCCTCTGTCGTCCCCTTCTCCTTGTGCCCTCCATCTTTCCCAACATCAGGGTCTTTTCCAGGGAGTCTTCTCATCTAATGAGGTGGCCAAAGTATTGGAGTCTCAGCTTCAGGATCTGTCCTTCCAGTGAGCACTCAGGGCTGATTTCCTTAAGAATGGATAGATTTGATCTTCTTGATCTTCATTCATTAAACAGCTGTTAATCTGAGTTAGAGCAGAGTGCCTGAGTTTGTTGTTAACTTTTGTTTTCTCAACCCCCCTCGTCCACAGGCTCAGGAAATACAATCAGTGCAAGGGAGTAGTTTCTGCTCTTTAATTTATGTTACTGGGAATCAAATATGGAAAATTGCAAAGTTTAAAAGCAGCCTGGGAAGCAGATATTGGTGAACCCATTGTAGACTTGATATGGTACTCTCTGTGGTCCTCCCCTCCCTTTAAAGCCATCTCAGCCACAGGACGGGAGGCAACATTAAAGATGGTGCACTACTGGTTTTTCAGAGGAGGATTAAATTATATGAATCAAACTTCTGTCTCCTAACTGCTGGAGCACTTGCTCTGTTCAGGGCTCTTATGTTCATACATGGTAGCATTGTCTTCATGTAGCTTGGTTTTGGGATCCAAGATTTAATCACCTTTCCAATATTCACGAATCACACTGTGCCTAGATATCCTTCTTTAGCCTTACTCTCCCTTTCCAAAGTGCTCTATAAAGACTTCATTATTCTTTTATTAGTAGCTGCCAGAATGACAGTAGCGGGAGGATGGAAAATGTCCCTGGCATTTACAGTAGCTAACTGGTATGACCGTGTTTGGAGATTAGCCTTGATGGAAAACCTAACCCACAACGTCAGATTAGCTTAAAGATGATAAAGAAACAAAAATCCTGTGGCACCTTAAAGACTAACACATTTCTTATGGCTCTTGACTCTTGTTTTTTGCTACAACAGACCAAGTTGGCTACCCTTCGGGAAAAGTTAACGGTGCTCTTGAACAAGGCAGAGTTATTAACCATGGGGTATATAGGCGAGTATCTGAAATATGTTGTGTTATCCAAGTCACTCATTGGTGTTGTTTTCTAAACTGAATTGCTAAGAAACCATAACCACACATTCACAGACGTTATTCTCCAATACCTTGGAAGAGGTGGGGGAATCTTATGTCACATTCACACCATACATTTAAAGCATTCATGTACTACTTTAACAGTCATAGCTTTCCCCCAAAGTAGCTAAGAGTGGTGAGCACTGCAGTTCTGTGAGGGGTAAACTGCAGTTCCCAGAGTCCTTTGGGGGAAGACATATCTGTTGAAGTGGTATAAGAGTGCTTTAAAATATATGGTTTGGATAATACCTTAGATTAGGTGAGGAGCTGAACGATATCAATTCTCATTCAGAAGTCACAGCAACTATAATGTAAACCACTGCAGAATGCCTTCTGTTTCAGAGCTCAAGCCTATCCAGAACCTAGAGACACTTGCTAATATTTTGAAGGACGACAGCAGCGGATGTTTTTAGCTAAGTTTTATCTTCTCAGAATCCTTGAATTGCATAATTTAGATCCATTTTCTATTACACTACATAATGTAGCAAATTTATCCATGGGGTCATTCCACATCAAATCAACGCAAAAAACAAGGGTTTTTTTAAAAAAACTTATAATAACCAATATTATGTTAATTTTTATAATGAACAACTTGCTTTCATTATTTTTTTCTATTACAGCTGTGGGTTGTAGGAAAGTTGTACCCAGTAGCCATTTTTCCCCACAATGTCCAAAAAACAAACAAAAAATTCATTACAAGGAATAAAAAACCCATAAATTTCATTCTTTGTCGAGAAAGAGCATGTTTGTGCAATAATTTTCAACATCAAAAACTTGGGGTTCCATCATGCCCACAAGCTGAAAATTGAGGTTTTCTAAACCGAGGTTTTCCACTAAAGAAAGTACATTTATATATATATAAAATAGGCATTTGTAAAATCTTTTGAGTGCTGGTGTATTTTTTCCTGAAATCCTCATCCTCTTATTGAGCTCTGTGTAAAATTTCAGAGAGATCTGATCATTGTTTATGGAGAAAAAACATAAACTGTACATGTGCCAAGGGTCTCAAGAGGGACAGACAACTCAGATTTCATGAAAATTTAAGTGCTATAAAATTAAAACCATTTGAGATGAAGGGGGGAAATTTAAGGGGGTTTATTTCAACCATAAGGGAAGGGTGTACACCAAGTTTCATCAAAATCCAAGATGGTGGGTGACATGACCGTGTTGACATGACATGGAATGACCCATACATGACATTGCATCTAGTTCTCCTCACAGCGCATAATCCTTTCAGCGCATAATCTTGTTTTCCAAATATGCTGTACTGAAACTAAATGATATTTTCTATGTTCTTGACAAAGATGAAATCATTTTCTTACTTTCTAGGTTTACATATGACAAGAGGTGTGTATTTATACACAATAATGTTGGCAAGACTGTACATTAATGTACAGTTTAAACCGAAGTGGCTTTCTTTATACAAGAAAGCAAATGACATTCCTATATCCCAACAGCATTTTTCAGCTGAAGTAAACTATTTGGGCATTAAGTGTCAGCAGCATGTACAAGCTTAAGAGGCAAGAATTTTATTTGCTTTTAGAGAGATCTGGAGTATTAACACTGTAATGTTATGTGTCTGAAGTAAAGAGCAAACATATGAGCACTATTGACTTTGGGTAGTGTAGACTGAAAATGAAATATTACTTCCAAGAAGAGGTTTACTATAACAAATTAGTGTGATCTTAGCAGTTAGGCATATTTCAACTGCTCAAGGTATTTCAATGGTGGTCCTCATTTTATTTTAACAGCAAGACTCCTAAAACACACTTCGCTATAAACTCAAAGCAATTTAATGAGCAATTCCAATAGATGTAGCTCAGTATTTCAACGATAAAAGGTTGTGCATGAGTAAAAAATGGATTTGGATCTCTCACAAACACCCCCATGATCCCAAGGATAAAATCCCATATACAGTTATTTCGGAGTAAACACAACTTAATTCAGTGAATCTTATATCAAAGGGGTCATGCTAAACATCTTACATTTAAATTAAGGAAGTGTTGAGGCTCTCAAATGGTCATTTTAACTGAGCGTACCTCATACAGACATTCTTAATTCAGCATAATTTTAAATACAAAGACAAGCTAACCTATTTAATTGAACACATTTTTCTAAACTCACTTCATTCATTCATTCACCCAGCAGTCCCTTCAACACCAAAGCAGAAATTCTTAATTGGTTCCAAGGTGAATTGCTTTAAATCAAGACAATTAAGATAAATTTAAATAATATAACCAATTTAAATTTCCCAACAATATTCAAATAAGCGATTAAAGTGGCTTCCCATTTTGAAATGCACACATTTTCCAAGGAAGCATACATATTAACAGTACACACTAATTGTGCCAACAATTATATTGGTTTACAACTAAATAGGGGACGCGGGTGTCGCTGTGGGTTAAACCACAGAGCGTAGGACTTGCCAATCAGAAGGTCGGCAATTCGAATCAGGGTGAGCTCCCGTTGCTCGGTCCCTGCTCCTGCCAACCTAGCAGTTTGAAAGCAGGTCAAAGTGCAAGTAGATAAATAGGTACTACTCCGGCGGGAAGGTAAACAGTGTTTCTGTGTGCTGCTCTGGTTCGCCAGAAGCGGCTTAGTCATGCTGGCCACATGACCCGGAAGCTGTATGCCAGCTCCCTCGGCCAATAAAGCGAGAGGAGTGCGCAACCCCAGAGTCGGCCACAACTGGGCCTAATACAGTGGTGCCTCGCAAGACGAAAAGAATCCGTTCTGTGATTCTCTTCGTCTAGCGGTCTTTTCGTCTTGCAAAGCAAGCCCATTGACGGATTAGCGGATTAGCGCTATTAGCGGCTTATCGGATCAGCTGATAAGCGGCTTAGCAGCTTAGAAAAAGGGGGGGGGAAACCCGCAGGAACTCGCAAGACACTTTCGTCTTGCGAAGCAAGCCCATAGGGGATTCGTTTTGTGAAGCACCTCCAAAACGGAAAACTCTTTCGTCTAGCGAGTTTTCCGTCTTGTGAGGCATTCGTCTTGCGGGGCACCACTGTAGTCAGGGGTCCCTTTACCTTTACCTTACAACTAAATAGAGCAACTTCCCCAACCTGGTGTCCTTCATAAGTTTTGGAATACAGCTCCAATCATCCCTGACTGGGGCTAATGAAATGGGGCGATGGGGCAGGCTCACCATCCCTGCTTTATTAATGCGTTTCACAGAGGCTTCTCGTTCTGTTACTACAAATGTTTAGTCAGCCAAGTACATTTAAGCCAAGCCTTTTCCTTTTCTTTTCTCAAAGACTTGGTCAAATAATGAGCTCTCAGCACACACTTCAGACTCTCCCCACACAGCTGCCAGCTACTTACAGAGGAAATGGGCAGTGTGAACCCCACTGCGTAGAGGACAGTGGATGTGATGGTACTGTCATGGAACGGATACTTGATGCTGTCATCATTACAGAAAAAGCCCCTCTGATACGGCTTTATTTTTGCCAAGTTTAGAACAGCAAGGGGTAAGCCAGCTGTTGGGGGAAGGGAAAAAAAGATACACAGTTAAATATTTATCTATACGTATTATCAAGCATGGACGAAACTACTAAGCAACATGCAAAACTCAAGAGTGTAGCGTATTCAGTATCATGCAGTGCACACAAACTGCCTAGACTTCCAAGCCCCATTTACCTATCTGTCCCATAGATACCAGCAACCAGGCCTGCCAACTGCAGAAGTGAGAATAGTGCAGAGTTCAGATACCAGAATGATGCTTTCCACATAAGGCAAGTTATGAGGCAAATTATTTAGCTGCTATGTTTATTTGGATTGATAACGTGGGAATGGAAATAATCAAAAGGGAAAGAATTTGAAACTTGGACAGAATATAAATAAGAACTGGAACGACTGCAAGGAATGTAGGGCTTATTTTTATGAGACAATGTTTTTTGAAGCCAGGAAAAAAAGGGAAAAATTTTCTGAAAGCTTGATGAAGAACACTGGTTATTAATGAAGTTACAGACTAGAAGGACAATTTGAACTAACTGTGTCTATTGAATCACTGTAGTATCCTAGCCTATCATTTGATGACTGCTTGAACCAGACTCTAATCTCAAGGTAAATTCCAAAATGAGAAAAGCACCCAAAGCTGTACAAAAAAGGTCTCTTCCAACTTTTTTTTTTAAGTGAGGAATAACCCTAACCAACATTTTTTTAAAAATTGTGAATAGTAGTGAGGTAAGTGAGGTAAAACCCTCTCTCCATAGGACATTACTTCTTCAGTCTCTTTGCTCTCCCCATCCCCCTTCCCCACAATCACAACCACATATTTACAGGATACCACAGTGAAACCATCACTTCCGCAGCAAAGCTGCTTACCATTCATTATCCAGAGACAGAATCCCAGGATTAGCACTACTGCAAATGTCATACTAACCACAGAAATAAAAACCATTCTTGCTTTTTGGTTCAAGATTACGTCAAAAGCCTACATGACCCACGAAAGCCAGTGTGGTGCAGTGGTGAGAGTGCTGAACTAAGACCAGGGAGACCCAAGTTCTCCACACTCAGCCATGAAGCTCACTGAGTGACCTCGGGTTAGTCACTATCTTTCATCTTTATTTACCTCACAGGGCTACTCTTAAAGGTAGAATTTGGGTGGAGAAAACACATACACTCCCTTGAAAGGAAAGAGTAAATAAATTCTCGCAGGCCTTCAGCACCTTGCAATGTAATATATGGGGAGTATTACTCCTAAGAGTAAAACTACTGATTACCCCTGATTATAATGAGATTAGATTACCCTTGGTTATAATTAGTTGGGCGGGCTACAGAATAGTAAGGAATACAGTGCAGGGTGTTGCACTAGCAGAAAGGGAATGGGGGTTATTGGGTTATTTTGGTTTTCAATTTTATTGTGCATTTGGTGTTTTATATTGTGATTTTACAGTGGTGCCTCGCAAGACGAAAAGAATCCGTTCTGTGATTCTCTTCGTCTAGCGGTTTTTTCGTCTTGCGAAGCAAGCCCATTGACGGATTAGCGGATTAGCGCTATTAGCGGCTTATCAGTTTATCAGATCAGCTGATAAGCAGCTTAGCGGCTTAGAAAAAGGGGGGAGGAGAAAAAACTCGCAGGAACTCGCAATACATTTTCGTCTTGCAAAGCAAGCCCATAGGAGATTCGTTTTGCGAAGCACCTCCAAAACGGAAAACTCTTTCGGCTAGCGAGTTTTCCGTCTTGCGAGGCATTCGTCTTGCGGGGCACCACTGTATGTTGTAAACGCCCTGAGAGCTGCAGGTAAAGGGCAGTATACAAATTTAATGAGTAAAAATAATAAAATAGCCTTCTGCTCATTCAATTGTACATTTTGATCGAAACACCAACCTTTTTAAAAAAATAATAATCCTAGATAACCATTTCTGCGAACAGAGTGGAGGGATAAAGGGTCTGAGAGTGAAATAAGACAGGTCAGGGTGCCAAAGCAGTGTGGATGAAATGAACAGAGGCGAACCTGCAGCCTACCAGAACTTTAAGAACGGAAAGTTGTGGATGTGGCAAACTCAAAGCAATTCTCATAACATTAACATGGAAAGCAGCCCATGTCAAGTCTTAAGCATAGTGGTATCTCATTTTATCCAGCAACTTATTTAGCAGTTTTTGAGGGGTGGAGAGAGAACCAAGTTAGTAAAAGAAATAATCTTACACAAGTGTTTGTTATTCTACCTTGCTTTAGAATATGAATATTCACCTATACCAATTCCTGGATAGTTAAAAAAATAAAAGGTTCTCTGTGTCCTTTCAAGCATTGGTTCAAAGCTACTCTAATTATAGCTGTAACTACCTAGAAGTACAGGATCTGGCAGCATGATTCACACTCTAATCCAAGCTTAGATTTAACACTATTTTTGCTGAATGACTTCTGCAGATACACAACCTGAACCTGCTTATATTTACTCAGAAGGAGTTCCGACAGGGTTAGATGGGGCTTACTTCTCACGTGAACATAGGACTGCAGCCCCATGAATGCATACAGTGCCACTAACTTGGCTTATATGCAAATGCTCCATTTTAATTGCCTTATGGGTTAGTACAGTCAGTGTGCATTCAGGGAAAAGTGAACAACCTGAATTTGCTATTTGATGGACATGCACATAAATTGTTACAGGTTTATTCAAAACATGGCACCGTTTTTCAATATGTATACTCAGTCTCTCACTATGCCAACTGCTCCACAGATGCCCCACATTTAATTTCCACAACACCCTTACCAGTCAACTCAAAGTTCTGTTGAATGATGTCCCCACACTCCTTGCCAAACTGCCCCTGCCAGGGTTCCTAGCTTTTCGCAACCATTTTTTCCACTGTCTTCCAAGGGCAAAAAAGTACTTTTTGCTACAACAGCAAAAACTCAGTAATGAGGATGTCTGGTTTCTATCAAGCATACATGGCAAGTTTAGAAATGTTAACAGTAGTCTATAAAATTAGATAGGGAGGATAACTTGATTCCCCCAAGGCAATTCAGAAAAGAAATAATGCCAAGGTGACAAAGGAGGGACAAGACTCTGGCTACCATTCAACTCTGTGCAGGATAACAATTCTAACTTGGGTAGTATTAAAACATTTTTGTTTTTGCCATCCACACTCACTCACTTTATGGTTAGGAGTAAGCTTTTATCAGTAGCATTTTGCCTTGCCATGTTCCTTCTCAAAGGTAACCCCTTCTCTTGCACTTTCATTTTTAGCAGCCTTGGAAAGTTCCCCCTTCATATTTGGCTAAATTACAGAATAGAAACCAGGGTCATTGACAGTCACGGAGAAAGATTCACTCAGGAGAGAATAATTATACCAATTCTGTAAGTAGGATCCTGCATATAAAAACATACTGACAGCTATATTAACTTGCGAAATTCACTGCCGCAAGATGTGATGATGGCCACTAGCTTTAATGGCTATAAAACCATCAAAAGCAATTAACCATGACAGCTAAATGAACCTTCATATAGAGAAACAGTATGCTTCTCTTAGCAATACTACATACTGGGTCAGAGTGAGTGCTGGCTATCATCTTTGTGATCTCTATGTATTTAGCTGGCTCCCTAATGGAAACCAAATGATGACTGAAGGATATCTGATCCAGCCAGACTGTTCTTCTCAAGTGTAACAAAAGCTCTATTGAAGTCATTGGGTTCAAGTGTTTAACATTGTGCTTGTGTCCCATTAATTTCCATGGGACTCAGGCACACCTTCTATTTTAACAGATTACTGCAAATACGTCAAGGCCCATGGGAATTGTTTGTTAATTGTTTAAATGATTTCTATACTACCCTTCAGCACAGCTTCCAGGGCAACACACAAAAAGAAAAGAAAATACAAATAAAACATTGCCTCAAAACATACACCTCAAAAAAACTATTTGATTATGTCTCTTCTCCCCCCCCCCCCCGGTAAATGGAAGGGGGAAATGTTGAGAGAAATACGAATAGCAGAGCCTCCAAGTGTCCCTATTTTCCAGGAACATCCCTGATTTAGAGAAGCTGTCCCGGTTTCTGATTTGACCCCAGAATGCCCCAGTTTTCCTTAGGATGTCCCTATTTTCTTTGCAGCAATGTTGGAGGGTATGGGGTTATATGACCCCTGAGCTGTCTAAAGGCAATCCTGTATAGGGAAGTTTTTTAATGTTTTATTGTGGTTTTTATATATGTTGGAAGCTGCCCAGAGTAGCTGGGGTTACCCAGTAAGATATGTGGGGTATAAATAGTAAAATCATCCCTATGGAATGGGGTGTCCCTATTTTCATCAGAGAAATGTTGGAGGGTATGGAATAGAGTCTCCCTCAGGGTCTCAGGCAGTCTTTCCTGCCAATGCGGGGAGTGAACCATGAAGATGGGAGTGAGCCTGGAGTGCTAAGCAGATAAGAAATGAAAACAAACAAACAGGCCTAAACCATAGTTTACCTGCTGTAAGTCTGCAAGTTCGTAACTGTTGGTTGCAAAACCATAGCTGGTGTGATGCGTGAACTGAAGCACTGCATACTGCAGCCTCTTTACATTACCTACTTAGCAGGCAACTAGTATTGTCATTTGCACCTCTACTGTTCCATGCCAGTTCAAAAACCTTAAAATACCAGTACACACTCCAATGATGGTATGCACAAATGCCTTTTTAAAACACTGACAGGCTCATTTGCTTTCCTTTTGCTGAACTTTCAGGGGTTTCCCAACATCTCCTCCTCTCCTTGCCAGCTTTCATGTGTTGTTTTAAAATTTCTGCTACTTTTTTCTTTTACCTTTATTGTACCTTTGATTACATTTTAACAGAAGGGCAAGACATAAATACATACCTGCAGAAGTGCTCTAAAGTGGCATGTATGACCTTAATGGCCTTAAGTAAGGCAACTCAACAGCTCTTTACTCCATATCCCTATGCTTAAATTTTTTTCTTCTTAGGTTTTCTCTAAAAAAAACCATGATTTTAAAAATTGTATTAGATTTTTAAAGAAGTTTTTTAAAAGTTTATGGACAAAATTTATTAAATTTAAGTTATAGATTGTTAGGGTACCATAAGAGCTAGTCCAACAGACTGAATGGTTGATCTGTGCAAGATGTAAAGTGGTATCCAACACTACCATTCCACTCATGTAACAGACTTCCACTTGCACAATGGAACTTCCTCCTCTCCCCTAAAGCCCACCCTCAACAACTATTCCAGAGGGGTGAGGGATTCTTCAGAGCAGATTTGGAGGTGGGTGTACAGTGAGGTGAAAAGGAAAGGGAAATCCTATGTGAACAGAGCTCCATTCAAGCAGCAGGTGCAACTTCAAGTTTGCAACCCCAGCTTGCCCATATACTCGGTGATCTTGAGCAAGATAAAACAGACTAAATCAGAGGGGGGAAACTGTAAAATAGACTTCATATAAAGTGTTGGAGCCAGAGCTGGATAAGTGAAACTCCATTAGCACAAGAGGACCTTGCTGACCTCTTCCACTACAAGCTGTGGACCTCCCCAAATAGCCACTTCAGAAGCTTCAGGGACCATCTGGAACAGGGGTTGATGGGACATGAAGAGCTGCAATGGGACGGGGAATCAGGAGAATTCAGCAGGGCTGCTTTGTGCACATGGAAGTGCCTTTCGACTATCAGAAAACATCTCTGGATGCAAGCCAGTGAATTACTAGAAGGTGCGCCTTATTTGCCCCTCCTAAATTACCAAATAAAAAGCCTATCTTACATTAGGAAAATAGAACTGCTAAAGGAGCTTGGTGAGACAGGTCCTATAAATTGAACATTGCTCACTTTCAACAATATGCAACTAGAAGCAGCAGCAATTACAAACAAGTCATTGCAAGTTCTAGTGTGTCCTATATTCGCATTCATAACATTTCAGAAATATGAACTGGGTGTGGCTGTAGAGCTATTAAAAAATAAAGACCATATGAGGTACTGGAAACAAGAGAACATTGATCTGGGAGAGAAGGAATCTTGACCTCATTTACCATTAAAAAAAAAAGGAAAGATACAATATCACTTAAGTCAAGAAAGGGGAACCTAATGTGGCCCTCCAGGCCTTTCTGTCTGGCCCTTTGGGCTCTCCACAGGCCACACTCCTTAAAGGAGGTTGTGGAGCTAGGCCTCTGAGTGTTTTTGTCTTGCTGGAATTTGTCCTTGAAGTGGTATTAAATCTTCTTTGCCTGGATATAAGATAGAGAGGGGTGTGAGACAGTGAATATCAGTCTATTGTATGAAGGTAAAATTTACATCCACTTGTCTACCCACTACTCATGTGGCCTCTGGAAGGTTGCCAGTAAGGAAATGTAGTCCTCAGACTGAAAAAGGTTTCACGCCCCTTACTTATGTGATACAGCAGGAAGCACTAATCATGGAAACCAGAATTTAAAAAACATCAACAACCCTGCATTTGCCTCAAGCAGCCTTTATGAGGAGAGGGGGCATAAATACAATATTTTAAAATACACCAAATATTGTGTAGACATTTAGTAAGGACAACTGTAGCTCTTGTCTGCGATTCACAGCTACCATTCTATGACACAGCCACTAATGCTCATGAACAATCTCAACAGTGATGGAGAAGGAGGCAGGTGTGTTGATTTCTCAGGAATGGAGGCACAACCTATAGGGGAGACGTCAATAAAGCTCACAACCAAATTACAAGCATACAATCAGTTCTGAGACTAGACGTCACAAGCCTTGAGGTACAGATCTAATCCTTGTGGTCTGATTAAACCTGACAAATAAAAGGACAAGGAAGCTGCTACCTATTTTCATCAGGCTCATGATTCATCTTGTCTAAACTAAGACAAGATTCCTATGATATGGCATACTTTCTGGATTCAGGAAGGTCTTCACCTTGTCATCCCCAACTCAAAGGATAAGTAAACCCTAAACAACTGCTATCAGTCAAAGCAGATTGGGCTAAAGCAGAGCTTTCCAAACTTTTCATATTGGTGGCACAGTTTTTAGACATGCATCATTTTGTGAAACAAGTAATTCAGTTTTACTAGCAAACCAGAGGTTAAACTAACCCCTTTCTAGCCCTGGGAGGCATGCAGGAAGCAACACACCTACACACTGTATTGCAACACACAGTTTGGAAGGCTCTGGGTTAAAGGCCACCATTTGGATTTTAAGGAGCAGACGATGCTATGGCATGTGAGAAGTAGACGTGGTAGATGAAAGGGAGCCAGGTATCTGTGCTCCCTCTCCATTCTGCAGGCACCCACAATTTCAAGGTGCTTTTTGTGAATGTTAGATCAACTAATGGGAAGTTGTTAACTTCTTGCTGCATTACTGAAACATGGCTGGAAAGCAAATGTGTGTCCAGACAGCTAGCTCTCAGTCTCTCTACATGGTGTCAAGGACTAGAGATAAGCCTTGGATTCTGCTGCTGTACCACCTGCCCTGCTGAGTAACAGTCTCCTTGTCTGAGCTTACAGAAGGAGTCAGTGAGCTTTGCAGCTTATGCCAGTTGGTGACATGGACAAATGTATTGGAGAGTTGAGAATTAAGGCCTATCATCTCCCTATGGATCCTTACTCTACCTAATTATTAAAATCTGCCAGGTTAGGGCTTATCACCTTTACCTTGGTGGCAGTTCATGCTTCTCTGAGAGTGCAATGCTTACTGATCTCAGAGAAGCAATGGTTAGACACCTGTTCCAAAAAATGGAAATGTGGACCCTCTGGCTATTAATAACTATTAGCCAGTATCTCACGTTCCACTCTTCAATAAGATACTGGAAAGGGTGGTTTCATGGTTCCAGGTGTTTCTCTAAGATACTGATTGTTTACAGTAGTTCAATTCTAATCTGTTTTCCAGCCTAATTTGGGGGCATTTGTTATCCTCATTATGGAACTCCCTCCCCACAGAAGTGCTCTTTGCTCTTTCATTAGTGGCTTTTAAAGAAATTGGCTGCATTACATTCACTTTTAACCTATTTGAGGCTGGTCCAGGCTTTAAAAAGTAATTTATTCACTGCTGCTATATGGAGAGATCTATTATTTTATTAAGTGAACCACCCTGAGAGGGTCACACAGTCCTGAAAAGCCATATAAAATAGCTTAATATACATATATAAAAATTATCATAATCCTTTTCAAAGTACCAAATGACAAGATTAAAAATAAATTACAGAATTAAAACTTTTGGAATTATATCCAACACAAATGTGAACTTTCGGTCAATTAACACCAGTTTATCTAACCACAGCATCCGCTAGCCAAAAAGCCAAGCATTTCAGTTGGGAGAATTGGACACAATTGTCCTGGCTTAGAAGCCTTTAGGGAAGGAAACACAAGCAGGGCGGGGGAACCAAAAGGAAATCCTCAGTTCTGAAAGTTAAAGTCCACAGGAAAAGGAGTGCCAACATGTTAATATCCAAAGGTGAAAAATGTGCTTCCCTTGGCAAAAATATGCCTGGTTTTTTAATTAATCGGTTTACATTAGGAAAATATTCCAGCTAAGATTGAAGTTTTTATAAGCCCTGGAAAAGCACCACACACAGCAAAAATAGCCCAGCCATGCCCGATTAGCATAACAAGATGTTCTGTTAACATAACATGATGTCCCTCAACGATCTCTTGCATATGCAGCAAATACAAAAGCCAACTTCATAGCTGAAACCACCACATTGATCCATGCTATATTTTTTCTGTCATGATACTGATTAACAGTTGGCATTTCAATGGTGAAATCAGCTCACATTTCCGCTTTTAACCACAGAGGAAAGTACAAAGGGTGCACAGGGAGTATTCCTGAATTTAAGAGAATTTGCATGCAGCTATGTGGCTTTCTAGCAGGAAGCTTGGTATCCTTTGCCATAGAAAAGAGCTACTGCAGAACACAGACAGAAGCCATAAATGCTATTTGGCAGGAACAGCATCAGGCTCTAGCAATAGAGCCCCCTCCAACTTTGCTCACAGATTCGGGCATTTTCTTTTGTTTTGAATAGATACAAAGAGAGCTTTGGTTTCAGAAATATTTCCTGGTAAACAGTATTCTGTAGCTCAAATCACTAAAGGAAGCAAGAAGTTAGATTACAGCAGTAGCACAGCAGAGGCAATCAAAAACCATACATAAGAAGGTTGTGAACAGATATTTTTCTAAAAAAAGGTGATCACAGCTAATTAATTGTTGGATTTAAATAAATTGCATATTGCAGCTTTCTTAATAAAGGGTTTTTTTACATACTGAAGCATGTACACAGTAATGTTAATAAAGCCATCTTTCATATTTTCTTTCATTCTCAGATATAACAGACCAGAAACAAAATAGTCTCAAAAATAATAATCATGTGTGTTCTCAGTACCATCAATTAAAGCTATCCTTCACAAAAAAATAATTCCTAAGTATTTAATTGCTTTATCTGTAGGTTAAAATAGCAATCCTGTATTATAGTTCAGTTTATGAGGTTTTATTACAATCACATGGTACATAAACACTGTGAAATAATAATATACAATCTTCGCATTGTTTTCCAACTGCACAACAGGACTTCTCCCAAAATCTTGCATTTGCATGTATAATTCATACAGGGCAGTAAAATAAAAAATAGTTTCACAATATTTCCACTAGTAGTAGTTGTTGTAGTAGTAGTAGTTGGCATCTGTCTGTCTTGAGAGACAATGGAGTACATCTCCAGGGGTGAAGTCAAACCGCTGTGTTAGCTGCACTGAAGTGACATCCCTGGGGCACAAGCTTGGGCAGTGTGTATAGAGGTCCTGGGCTGCCCAGGCGACAAGAACCCTCTCTTGGTCTCACTGATGTGGTCCAAAGAAAAGCAGAGCAAGAAATCTGCCGAAGTTGCCAGAAGGAGGCATACAAGGCATCATCCAACCATCTTAGGAACTCCAGATTTGTCTAGGGTTTACTCCTTTAGCACTTCTTCCAGCAGCAGAGGTTTCCTTCTCCTAGATAAGCTACCTTCCCAAGGTTGATGAGCCCTTTCCACTAGTGCAATTTTAATTATTTCACTTTCTAATTTGGTTGAATTACATAGGTCTTTGATTAAATATTTATTGGGTATCTCCGTAGGTTTCTTTGCAAACCACTTAGATTGCTTTTATTAAGTACTACAGTATACGCAACATAAATTAATCAAATCATTGGTTTCACCAGCAGACCTATTGTGCTGGTTTACCGGTATTTCTCTTTTTTTTAAATATATATTTATTAAGGTTTTTCAATACAAAAAGGCATATTTAGTAAAACAAACATTGATTATTTAACATCTTTTCATCATAACTTTGGACTCCCTCACACCTCCCCCACACACTTGCATCGTTATAGAATTATTTCCAAGCAAATTATCATTTTGTTCATAGTCTTTAGATTCAGTCATTAAAATATGGTTAAACTTAAATCTAGTTTAGTGATAGACAATTATTTCTGTTCTGGCATCCCTGTCAACATTCAGCCAAATTACAATATTTTTGTAAATAAGTCTTAAATTTCTTCCAGTCTTCTTCAACTCTCTCTTCTCCCAGATCTCGGATTCTGCCGGTCATCTCAGCTAGTTGCATATAGTCCATCAACTGCATCTGCCATTCTTCCAGGGTGGGTAGATCTTGAGGGTTTACCGGTATTTCTCAATGCTGTGCAACACAGGAATCCATCACTAGCACAAGGGCCTTTGAGTCAGCGGACTGACAGCATTGGATACAACCCTTGGATTGGGCCCCAGTGCAAAGAAATAAGTTACTACCTAAGTACTGTGGGAATAAAACAAGTATGGGGGACTGCTGGTCTTCCACATGTTGCTGACCTACAACTCCCAACACCCTTGGCCACTGGCTATGCTTGCTGGGACTGACAGGAGTTGTAATACAGCAACAGTGCAATGCCAAAGGTTCCCCACACCTGGAACAGAAGTTTTTGCCTTTATAAAACATCAGACCACTGGTCTATTCAGTCCAGTATTATCTACCAAGCTGTGCAGCAGGTCTCAAAGTTCACAGAAAGCAACTCTTCCTTACTCTTCAACCAGATACCTTTTTCTTCAAGATGATAGGTGCTGAACCTAGGACTTACATGTCAACCCTCTCTCAATGCAATAGTTCAGAGGGTCTGCCAACTTCCTCCCCTATTGCAACGTGGATCACAGGTCTGTTTGCTTAAAATTACTTTGATCTTGTGTACTTTCACCATGGCTATTTAAAGTCTTATCAACTGTGAAAAGAAAATAAATAAAAGGGCAAGATGGGAAAACAAAGCTTCATAAGGCGGCTTCAGAGAAGGCTGCCTCTAGATTATATAGAACATTTTATGGCAGAACATCCCATGGCAGAAAAACCAATGCAAAAATCAGTTACAGAATTCCAGATACTGTGGAGTGGGGAAATATTTTTTACAAATACTGGAGGAGGAGAGCGCCCCTTTACAAAGCACTTCAGAATCAATCACACATCATGGTTTCATCTAGAGTACAGGTATAAATGAGGCCTTTTAAAAAGCACATTTCATTTTATGCTGGACAATTTAATCTTCACACTGGAAAGTTTAACAGATTGTCACTAGGTTTATTAAGCAACACTTTATGTTGACAAGCAAGTATTAGGCATACTTTCTCACATGAGAAAGACTTCTTTTTATAATCTAGTATTTTCTATTCCATATAAAGCCTGTAAAATCAGCCAATTATTTAAAACCTGTCTCCACCCTAAACTGGTGTGCACACACTAAATGAAAAAGAAAAAGAAACTGGTAGCTATGCCAGTCCATCAGAGAAAATCCAAAGCAAAGAGGAATGTTTAAAGCATCACAAAAAATCACAAAATACTGAGCAACTACTGAAAAGCTGAACTTGAAAGCTAGTGCACTACTTTGTAAATTTTGATGGTACCTAATGGAAAGTATTACACTACTGTCACTTTTGCGTAAGCAGAAGTAAAAGGGAGTGAATGACCATGAACTTTGTACACAGCATCTGAGTAACAGGAAGAACATTCAAATACTTCTCCTTCCAGGATACGCTTCTTCTTTCAATAGGACTATGGGAGTGGGAAACTGGGGACAGGCAAACTAAATAGCCATTTCATAACCACATTATTGTATAACATAAGCCAGAGTTGGCACAATACTGAACTAGACTAGACTATCACCTCGTACTACATGAAGCGCACCGTGAAACAAAAGTACTAAACATAAAGCCCTTCTGGATATAATGGGAACCATCCTTTCCCTTGGCACACTGGAGTTTCCATAGCATGCAAGACTGGAAACATTTCCAGAACTTACTTTAAAACCATGTCATTTTTATATTGTGGGACATAAACCAAATTGCAATGTATGTTTTAAGTAGTAAAATATTTTAATAGAATATATATAGGTGCTCATATTTCTAAGGTAGCAAAGAGCTCCAGTAATGGGCATCCTAAAATGTGTGTGTGTATGTGTGTGTGTGTGTGTGTGTGTGCGCGCGCACACACACACACACACACACACACGTTTTAACAAATGTGAAGGGCAGTTTGGGATTTTTCTTGGGTGGAAAACTAACCCTTCATCCTTTCCAGCAAAATGTGAGAATAACCATTATAAAATTTTCTTTTTTTAAAAAAGCCACAGCTCTGGCCAAAGCAAATGCAAGCAACTCTTGAAGGGAGAGGAATCTCCTGCAGAATAAAAATCTTTCTGTATTTTAAAGGACATGGCAATTCTCCTTGAGAAGCTTCACTTCTGAAGTTATGCCGTAAGTGTGAATATACGCTAAGCAATAAGTTCCTATGTAACAATCCAAACCATCATTTCATGGAGTATGGAAAATTCCCTTAAAAACATTTGACTATGCCAGTCAAAGTACCCTTTAATTTTTGCAACAAGTGTGGAAGATGGAGACTTCGTCCAGGTTTTCTCTTACTTTTCAAAAAGCCCATTCACAGGCCCACTCAGTGCACTGGATCTGGGCGTGCTGGGGATGCTCTTTCTCCCCCCCCCCACCCCACACACCTGCTAACTGCAGGGTAGCTCCAAAGGTTTGATTATATATGATTTTCATGTATATGGAATTGGGCTTGATGCATAGATGAGGGATTACTGTCAATCTTTGCTGTCAGCTTATCTAACTGATCTAATATAGTAGCAAATACTAGTATAATCATAAGGACGCTGCTCAGGACAGTACAACTATATTTTATGAGAGTTAACTGCAGCCATTTGGCAACACATGTAGCTAAACTACTACAGGCCTGCTCATGCAGAAAATCCTATCAATTATAGGTCAATTAAAGAGTCAAGGGGCATTTTGGAGTTTTATTTTTATCCCACAGTAATACCACCTTGAGACTCATTCAATCATTCCCAAGAAGAGACACACCCACTAAATACAAAGATGACAAAAGCTGTTGTTTCCAAGGTAAAGTCAGGAGATTCCCAGATGGTCCAAGGATGGACTATCAGTATTACAAGAAAACATAACAGAAGCAACCAGTTTGTGAGGTCTTATTAGACACACGTGCATACAAAGCATGGCATTAGGCTTATCAGAGAACTATTTAAATCACAGTTCTCTCTAAACCATCGAAATTTGGAATAGGCACAAGTTATTTCTGATTTTATTCATATTTTAAGAGCATATACTAGGAAGACTATACAAAGCAGATAAAATTGTTCCATACAGTGTTTCTTATTTACTGTCTCCTAATTCACAGACCCAAACATACCACTTAACTGTCAAATGCCAGTTTAATTGCACTAAACTAAATCAACCAACATAAAGTGTTCTATCACACAATTCATCAGTTTATCACATCACTTGATGGTCATTGTTTAAATTGGTTTAAAACGCCCATTTTGTTTTACTTGTAAACATACAACATTAGTTACTGGGTTTTAAATCTTCACTACATATTCAAAGTTTATTCCACCAATATGTTCTGGCATCAAGAGTCATCCAGATTTGGTCCATATGGGAAAAATTGGGGGAAGGGGGAAATATCATTGTTTTTGTTGCTATTTATTTATTGTTTTACACTTTTTAACACACACGCAAATACAAAGAAAGTTTCATATGGTTGAAATAATTGCTGTCAAGAGAAAAATGCCAGACTGCATGATAACAGATTTGGGTATATAAAACTATGCAAGAGGCAAAGCAATTTCTATACTTCCCACATGGTCAAGCCAATTGAAAATATGTTCCTTAGTCAACCAATTGTAAAAGTGCTTCTCAACAACAACTCTGAGAACATGTTTCAGTTGCCCTTACCTCCAGCTCTTCTCCAAGCCATATTTATGGGCTGTTTCTCCATAAAAGGGGCAAATTTGTCTGTAGAACAACTGGACTGTCTAGCACAGCAATCTGAGTATCTACACAAAAAGCCAGAACAGAAGCCCCAGTTGTTAAGTCCTTAACAATTTAATGCATGAGTTACAGATGGGAATAAAAGCTACAAACCCCTCAAGTATAGTTGTACAACTTCCTATTAGATAGAAAACTGTTATAATTAATTGGTGGCAAGATAGGCTTTGATGACTTCAGGCTAAACTGTCTTATTGCCCTGCTTTCAAAAGAAAACAACTAGTGTGATGCCCAAAACCAACTCTGGCTTAGTAAAACCATAGTTTGGTTTCTTTCACTTCCTCTGCAGCAAACAGAATTATGATGAAGGTTAACTGCCTCTGGGCCTGGGTATGGTAGACTGCCATTATGCTACACAATGACAGCGCTCCCCAGTGCTGTTCTTGGCAGCAAGAGTATCACAGGCATGACCAACCACTGAGAAACTATGCCAGACCGGAGGAGGGGGGGGCGATTTTGCAATTTAAGCCCTTCTGCTTTGTTCCACAATAAAATGTGATCTTTTAATACCTTGGGGAACTTAGGGAATATTTACAACAATATTTTGAAAGTAAGCCTTTCCAATTTAAGATCACTCCCCATCTTTAAAAAACTGTACAACAATCACCAACACATTTACCAATAAGCTTTCCCATTGATTTCAGTCCATTGAAAGCATGTTTACGATATCTTCTGTATCAAGAATGCATCCTACAAACAATGGCTGCCTAAAGCATTAGACAGCAAAAGAATGACAAGGCACATGGGCAACAGCACAATTAGTTTGCCACCTTTATTAGGCATGCACCTTATGTCTTAAGTGCTGTCGTTTCCCCCAGCATTTAAACGTAACATTTCTGTGTGTTACGTATCTGTTAGAAGAAACCCTGTCAGAAGAGAAATGGCAACCTTTTATACGGCCCATTTATGCTCTGCTTTCTGACCCAAAAGAGAGAACTTCTTAGAAGCCTTAGAAACTGCTGGCACTGCCATCAGCTTCTACACCTAGAAATCTAGAGTTCTACCACTAGACATCTAGAGTTCTGTCATCTGGTGTATCTATAAAGGCTCAGAGAGAAAAGAAAGCAACATTTTCTGCCTCAGAAGTCTATTATCCCTGTGATGGTATGATAAGTGGTATTACACAGAACCTTGGGACTCACAGTGAACAAGGAGAGTGGTAATACTCAAGCAATGCAGACTGGTCTACAGGCCCACAGAGAACTGGTCACAGTAAAAAGGTAAAAGGCCCCTGGACAGTTAAGTCCAGTCAAAAGCAGCTATGGGGTGTGGCACTCATCTCGTTCCAGGTCAAAGGAGTGGGCATTTATCCACAGACAGCTTTCCGGGTCATGTGGTCATCATGACTAAAACACTTCTGGCACAGTGGGATACCGTGATGAGTGACAGAGTGCACGGAAACACCATTTACCTTCCCACCGCATCAGTACCTATTTATCTACATGCACTGGTATGCTTTCAGACTGCTACGTTGGCAGGAGCACAGAGAACTGGAGCAATCTCAGATCTGTATTGAAGCTGTAACCTTCTACCTACAGAGAAAAGAAGTCAAATGACTGGAGGATCAAACTAACTAAAAGTAATATTTATGTCAGAGACATAAACTACACATTGCTCTTGTTCAGATAAAGGAAGGGAATCACTTTTTGTTGCAGTGTTGGGGAGTGGAAATGCAGCAGAAAGTGGGGGCAACTAAATTTTGCTACCTCCTGGTTTTTTGCCACAATTTTAAATGGGAAGGGGCATACACACTTAACACACTATGGGAGAAGTTACCGGGGGGGGGCAGAATAAGGGAAACAACTAGCTGGAAAAGGATTAGATGCCCCTCCCCACTGCTTCTCCTTTACTGTACCCCCTTGAAAGGATAATCAGGCAGCCGTAACACACATTTGGTTACAACCTGTTTTTGGGGCCCCATCAGCAGTATTCCACAATACAACACTAGACATGTCTACTCAGTAGTCCCATTGATCTCAGTATGGCTTACTTCCAGGTGAATGGGTATAGGACCGCAGCCTTAGTCACCCTGCAGCAGCATTTTTACAGAAAGTAGGCAAGCAAACCTGAAGTGCAGTGTAACTTAAATTACTCACAGCTTTGGAAGCAAACATCATAATTAAAGCCAAATGTAAATTAAACACCAGAATTGTTTCATCAGCTGTATTAGGAGAGCAGTAATTTAGAGTCATTGACAGGAAATAGGAAAAATGTATTTCCTCATTGCACCTAGAGCCAAGTGTTTCTATAGGGTAGAACTATAGCCCCAATGCTAAATATAGTGTGAGTCTTTGTGTTTTCTAGAAAATGGCACATAGGATTATTCTACTTGTATCCTTCAAAATCCTGGATTCATAACTTCCCTACAGAACATATGTAACATGGGACTTCAGCTAAAAATAAATATGGTCTTTCAGCAATAAATTAAGAGCTTATAATTCTTAGCATTTTGAATGTTCAAGACACTTCACACTGTTGTTGGCACCTGTCTGTCTTAAGAGACAATGGAGTGCATCTCCTCTGTGAAGCAGAGGCCTGGGCTGTGTGTATGGAAGTCCTAGGTTACCCAGACTCCAAGATGCCGATCTCAGCCTTGCCGATGTGGTCCAAAACAAAGCAAAGCAATACATTTGGCACCAGCTTGGCTGCAGGAGTTGCTGGAAGGAGGCGTACAAGACATCCAACCACCTTAAAAACTCTACTCCGGATTTCTGTAGAGTTTACTCTTAGCCTTTTCTTCTCCCAAAGATGTCCCACAAGGCAGCAGATAACACACTTTGCATGCACTTTGAATAATCCAAAGGGCCAGACTTCAAGGTAGAGATACTGAAGCTGATCAAACAGCTTTCCTAACACATGGCCCTAATGGGTGATATCCACACAAATGTTATTAGCCACTTCCACATGTTCCAATTAAGAACATACCATTTAAAAACACAGAATAAGCAGCATCAATTTTTGATTACTCAGACCAGGGGTAATCAAAAGGCAGTTCAGCATGTACTGGTAGATCTATGGGTGATTATCAGTAAGATCAGCAAGGGTTTCTGAGTCCCAGTATTTTTAAAAAACAACAACACCCACAACAACTAAAAGGCTTTCCACACACACAACACAACACAACCCATTACCTAGCGCTTGGCTGTGGTTGGTGGATCTTGAATGTTCTAGTAAAAACAAACAGACAAGAAAGACACAGACACAGCACATCCTGCAAACCTGAAATCTGCCAGTCCCTGACCCAGGGAACAAGCTCAAACAACTAGAGCATATTTGGGGGGAAATCTCCAGAAAGGAAAATACATTGTGATTGGGTGTTGGGTGACAGAATATGAACATGGAGCACAACCCACCAGAGTATTTTTTAGGCAAAGGTCTCCTTTACCTGAGAACTACACAAAATAAAAGCAATCCTATCATAATCAGTCTTTAATTGGATTAATTCCTGGTGGAGCCTGCCCTACATTACTTCTACACTTAGAATCTGAGATTGCAATACAAAATACCCACAATGTTTAAAGACTGAGGCTAACACCTGTAGAACACAAAAACCTCTAAGTGATTTAACCAATCCTGTCTTTAAAAATCTTTCCTTTTGGACTGCTGTGCAAAGCCCTCCAACAGAAACCAACCACAGATCTCCCACTGGTTTCACCCTATCAGATTCCTGCTGGCAGCAGCCAAAATATAGAGAGCCTGGCAGACAAGCAACAAGAATTTCATGCAAACATCAGATCACCCTACAAGCTACTACATGAAAGGCATGCCACAGGGCGACTGGCAACTATGAGGACCAGGATGCAGGATGAGGTAGGTTTGATCTGATTCAACAAACACTTCTTATGTTATTATGCTCTTTGTCTCTTACCACTCTCTTAAATTAACATAATAACCACTCTTGTAAAAACAAAAACAAAAAACCATTCAGTATTCTCGAGCACACAGAAATAGGTATCCTGCTATTTCATGTCTCTGAAATTAAGTAATGTAAGAAGCAGGTCAGGTATTAGACCCATAGCTAGGCTATTTATATCCTGCCCATAATCTGAATATCTCAGGACAGGGTAACACCAAATTCAGCCAAATAACCCTATCAGCATCAATAAAAACACAAAAGAAGGTAAAAATTCAATTTTTAAAGATCAGAAATCCAAATATATCAGGTTTTAAGCTCAGACTGAAATAACAGCAGTGCATGTTCTAGCAAGATTTCATAAAGCAAAGAGTTCCAAGGCAGGGGAACCACCTCAAGTCAGCTCCAGTTATAAAGCTCCCACAATAAGGACGATAAGGAGAGCAACCCTGGTAAATTAGGACTATATAGGGAGAAGTTCTTTTTCAAGTATTTAGATACCAAACCATTCAGGGCTTTATGAGTCATCTGTAACACCTTAAAATTGAGACTGGGAATGTATTGGCAGCCTGTGCAAATCTTTTAAAAACAGATGTGGGAACTCCATTCAGAAGCCAAGCCACTTCATTTTGCACTACTTGGAGTTTCCAGGTCATCTTCAAGAACAGCCCCAAGTAGACAGCATTATAGTAATCCAAATGAGACATTATTAACAGCATAGATTACTGTGGCCAGAGTATCCCTATGCATAAACAGCCATAGCTGGGGGAAAGCATTCCATGCTGCTGCTGCAATGTAGTGTCACATGGTAGAATCCAACAGTGCGCAGGCACACACACTCCCAACCTACACACTTGTTCTTTCAAGCAGAAAGAAGCACTGTCAAGAACAGGTCATTCACATAACTCCTGGAGCCAGGAACCACCAACTAAAGCATCTGTATTATCAGGATTCCGTTTTAATTTATACACCCTCAACCAACCTATTACAGTGATCAGAGACTACTAGTCCAGTACCTGCATGACCTCACCTGATTCTGATGACAAGAAGAAATACAGCTGGGTGTCACCTGTATAGTGGTGCCACCCAATAGGAGCTACCATTCACTTCGTAAGACATGAGAGATCATCTACAGCTCTGTAACCACCTTTGATGCTTGAAACAGAATGATGCAAGATACAACTGACATCACCGCTTGAGATATAATTATCAAATCACCCACCGTAACCTCAAGTATACATAGGTAAATTATTAATATAATCCCTTGGAATCTCAGGTTTGCAGCTTGCAAAGAATTACTGTATTACCTTTGCCCACTCTTTGCTGCTGGGGCTTCTATTTGGCTATATTTGGGGAAATGCAATCTTTGTTATCACAAACCCTGGTTCATGTTTTCCATGTTTTCCAGTTCTGGTTTGCTAGCTCATCAGAAGCCATTGCTTATGCCCTGCCAACAATTGTTCAACTTGCTTAAACATGGCTTGACATATCTGAATTGAGCTTCTGGAAGTATCAACTATTTCATCCAAATGTTGAACGCCACTGAACCTGAAGAAAACCACTCATAAACTCTCCCTTTTTCAGTTAAATGGTCATCCATGAACTATACACTGTATTCAAGTAAGGAGCATGTACTAAAAAAAGAAAAAAGATGCTGCATGCATCCTTTTTTTATTCAGATGCATTAGCTGGCAGATATAAAACCAGTTCCAGAAACTTTTCTCCATTGGGAGAAATGTATATCATTATTACTATAAAGCATTTGTATAGCACTTAATTCAAGAAGCTTCACATATACATGAACTTGAAAGTATTACAGTAACCCTGTAAGGTAGGTCAATATAAAAAAGATGGAGATCTGAGATTGAATTTTTATTTAGAAGATTTCTAAACCACTCCCTAAGCGGTGTACAAACTAGCCTTAAACCAGCTACTGGGTTCATGGTAAAAACCAAGGCCTTTCAAATGCATAACCACTAGCAATATAATTTATTAGCAAAAGAAAGAAACCTGCATGGATTTTATAACAGCATGCCACAAACAGGATACTAGTTTCCTGTTCACTCCTCTTTGCAGGTTTTTCGTTTACAGTATTCAGAGGTACAGATTTTTCTCATATATTCTCCCATGCAGAAAAATGGTCAGACTGAAATTGGCCTGTTGCCTCTTTGCTGCCTGCTGTCAGAATTGGAAAGGATTTCAAATAGATAAGGTAAGACATAGCTCAAGATCTTACGTTAACTTTGACAGAAGACAATTGCACAGAAATTCCCTCATTCTTTCTATTTAAATGCCAGAATAGACACAGCAAGAAGTTCCCTCACTCACTCTTCTTGCATTGTGACAAATTTTCAACTACTGTACTTTAATCTGTAATGTTTAGCATTGGTCAAACTGCCAGTACTCATCAACTATAGATATCAGTCATCATTCCTAGTAATTAAATGATGAGTGTCTAGCAAACTAAGAGTACCACTCGCCAGGGAAAAGTCTCTAAACATTTAGTTATAAAGGCAATTGATCATTTAGTACCAAAATTACATTTAAGTCACAATCCTTATCATAACAAGGCTCTCTAAGGCCACACAACATAAAACTGCCTAATGCAAAAGGATAAGAAATCTTACCATTCTTGAGAAAAGAAAACCTGCACACTACTCACTTTTTTCCAGTTAGCTCTCTAATGGATATTCATTTCCTCATTTGATCAGAAAAAGGGAAAATAATATTCAGAAAATAAAGCCTAGAAATGAGTGTTCACATCTTGTGACCGAAATGGGAAGACCTATTTCTTCACAGCTTGTAAGGATGACAAACAGCAGCTTTAGACAAAGAAAGCTGGACGCGGTTATCAAGGAAATCTGCATTTTTTTACATCAACAACCTGAACAACTGTTCACAGCTATTCCTTTTTTTAAAAAAAAATACAAGCCTGTCCAGATAGGAGGGAAATGATATCATCAGTTTTCCAGTAAACTTCAGCTTCATGACAACAAACCCTACCAGCGCTGTCCTACCTACTATCAGTGTACAGAGGCAGGTTTCTTAATTTTCGGTGTACACTAGTGATTCAAACAAATTCTTACATCAGTCCACTCTACACAATCCTGCTATGGACAGAAGAAGCTGCAGTGACCAAGTTTCTTCAGGTGAGACAATTGGGGGTTGACCTCCGAATTTAGGTGAGTTTAGGGATGGAAGAAGCACAGAGAAAAGAGCAGTGACAATAAAATGTGATGGCAAGCGGGGAAGATGGCAGAGCACATGGGGGAAGCAAGTATGGTATTTGCAGCCCACTGCCCCACCGCCCTCTTTTTCCAAGCCTTCCTCACAGCCTTGGCGGCGGGAGGTGGGAAAAGCGAAGCTTAGCCCCTTGACATGCAATGGAAGCCAAGCAGACCAGGACACACGTATCGCATATGTATGTATGTTTACACGCACCCATATTTCAAGCGCGTATTAAACGCGAGTTTTTTCCCTACCCCATGTGAAACTCCACACACCGGATATCAATATAGGTACGGGATATATATGTACATATGCGAATGCTGCTCTCAGGCGTAGTTCGCGAAGCAGCTCGCAAAAAAGCAGCGCCCGCCCCGCGAAACAAGGGTGTTGTGTGAAGGGGGGGCGGGAGAGGGAAAAGAAGCGCGTAGCGAAGGAGCATCCCCGGCGTCAAGCCTCCCTTTCCCCGCAGCCGCCTCCCTCCTCCCCTTTCCCCTTCCCCTCAGGGCGGCCGGCCGGCCGAGACGTACCCAGTATCAGGCACACCAAATCCAGCGCCACATAAGGGAGCCTCGTCTTGTCAAACATCGCGGCGGCGCCCGGGACTCCGTCTGGACCGCGCCGGGCTCACGAACAGCGGCAGGGGCGCGGAGGCTGGGAGCCCGAGCTCAGCCGCATCCAGCCACAGGGCCAGCTGAGGCGACGAGGGAGGAAACGAGAAGGAAGAGAGAGGGGGTGGCGGGTTTCGCGGAGCACGCTCCCTCTCTCTCCCCGACGGCACCACAAAGCACCTCCTGAGGCGCCGCCACTATTATGCGGCCCTCGCGGACGACGGGCTGGTGCTTTAAGGGAGGGGAGGGGAGCGACCAAGGAAGGGAAGGCGGGGTTCGCGCAGGCTCCGCCCACACCGCCGGCGTGCTCCGGATCGCGACGCCGCCGCCGAGCGATTCTCTCCCACCCCCGTCATGCCCTTCATCCTACCAATCTTTCTTTTTCGTTGACTTCCGACGCGGCCAATCAGAGCTCTCTTTCCGACGTTTCAAGTACGTTTCTCCACCAGGAGGCTGGCAATCGCCCTTCATTTCCCGCCCCCCTACGCTTTCTAGATGGGCGCGCGCGCAGTTTTTCTCCTCACAGTTTGCCGGAAGCGGTCATGGGCATTTAAAGGAGGAGATGTGATTTTTGTTCTCTCACTCCCCTCGCCTCGCCCTGTCTGTCAGTTCTTAAAAATACAAATGAAAGAAGTGTTTTTTAAAAAAAACAACAACAATAAAATTCAGGGAGGTGGTTTAATTGTGATAAAATTATGCAAGGGAGAGATTGGACACGTGTTTTCCATTACATCTGTCTATACAGCTACACTTGCATTAAATAAAACCCAACATGTCCTGGGGAGTCCCAGCTGCAATGGATTGCGACGGGTCTTAGTCAGAAACGTTGACTCTGAATCACTGTAAAGCCCTGGAACTTACTAGCTGAACTTTTATATCTCAACCTATATTGTAATAAGGTTTGTTGAGATATAAAATACACAAATTGCTCCACTGACATAGTGGGACAGCAGAAGAGTCCGAAATGTGTATGCAACTCTGAATTTGTTATATATAACAAGAGGAATTATATTTCAAATGTGCTTTCAAATTCCAGGAAGTGTTGGCTCTCTGATTTTATTGTCTAAAACCTTATTGGAAAAGTGTGTGGGATGTGGAAATAAGTTGATTACCCATATTAAAATGATTTGCAATCCATGCCTTGTCATCTTAATTATCTGTTTTGAATGCAAGAGATTGTAGTATGCAAATCAGTTATAAAACCAAGAGATCAGTGATTCACTCACTGATAATAACAGACCTAACACTGTACAATCTGGAAATACTGCATTTTAGCTGAAAGGAAGGCTGTTCCATACACACCAATTCAATGACTATATCAGGGGAACTATGTTTTTCCCTAAGGAAGGGTGTTGTTGCTGTGGTTGTTGTCAACATAAAAAAATGATATTTTGCCACAGAAATTTTACCCCCTTGCCCAGTTGAAACTTCCACTGCAATTGTTATACAGAATATGGTTATGTAACATAGAATTGACTGCATACAGGACTTAACATCTGAATAACAGGACTTACCACTGTGTTTGGTAACTGGTTTTAAAATTTTAAATAAAATTCTTAATAATAATAATAATAAAAATCTCATTTTTTCCCATTATTCTATATTTCTGAGTATGTATTTATTACTGGCATTTCAAAACTACCACTTAGTCCTTTGATGCTACAACTTGGGTCAGCAAACTTTTTCAGCAGGGGGCAGGTCCACTGTCCCTCAGACCTTGTGGGGGGCCAGACTATATTGGGGGGGGTGAACGGATTCCTATGCACAATATCCACACCAGGCAGGCCCCACAAATAACCCACAGGTGCATTTTAAAAGGACACATTCCATGCAAGAGCACCAGGCAGGCCAGGCAGTATTGTAGATGATAAAAATTTTAAAAAAAATGAATTTTTTCCTTACCTGCACTGATGATAGTCATTGTTTGGATGGGGGGGGTCCTTGCCTGGGTTTGGTGCTTTGTTGTGGCCTGCTGGTCCTCCTGCTGCCAGCACCTCTTCCACGCTTCGGGGGTGGGATGGGGGCCCTCCTGCCAGCAGCGGAGGCCTGATCACCACCGCGCAGCCAGCAGGGAGAGCTCCTGCCTCTTCTCCCCACCCTCTCTCTTTTCCCTCCCCCCATAAATCACCTCCTCCCCCACCCTGGGTGGTGCCTCTTTTCCCGCCAGGGGCAACTCTGCCTCCTTTTCCTCCTCCTGCACCTCCTGAAGGAGGACCTCGTGTGAAAACGCATGGCAGCTTCGCTCTTTTTTGTCTTTTTTTTCCAAGGAGCTCAGACAGCGGCCAGGCCGAGTTAACGACCCTCGCGGGCCTGATCCAGCCCACGAACCGTACTTTGCCAACCCCTGTGCTACAACAAAACTACTCAATGCAACATTCTCAGCATTCAAGCATCATGTCCAAACTATTTCACCTTACTCCCTCTGCCGTACTCGAAGGTCGTTACCAAAAGACTCCATTTGAAAAACGACTCTGCCCATGCAGAGATGGCAACACGGAAACAGTGTCCCACGTCCTCCTATCCTGCCCCCTTTATAAAGACCTAAGGAATGAGATTATTACTCCACTCATTCTCTCCAACCCCGGCCGTCCACAAGACATTATACTGTTCTTTCTCTTATCTGATACGGACAGTCAGACAACAGAGAAGGTCGCAAGGTACATCGAGAGAGCTGTGAAATTGAGGGCCACCATCTGAGTGACAGACGTGTTCATCTGACGGACCTCCTTTTGTTTGTTTTTATCCCCTCTTTATGTTTATTTTATTTTATTTTTAATTCTTGTATAGCTGTGGCCTGTTGGCTTTGCTAATAAAGTTCTGATTGATTGATTTCACCTTACAACCTCACCGACACTTACAAGAAATAGTTGAGCAATAGATTGTCAACCTACAAGGCAACAGAGCAATGTCAAACAGGATTTAGCAGACTGACAAGTTCTCGAATTATAAATATTAAAGATTCCTTGTATTGTTTCCTGATCCTTCGAGTTCAGGTTCAGGACATTTTCCATAGTGTGTCATTAAGAACGCTTTTTAGTCTGGAATATGCTACTTGTTAATATTGTTAGCAAGGCATAGAAAGCAAAAAAAAATTACAATATTACATGACTGAAATTGCATTCTAGCAATAACCAACATTTTGCAGTTGAATTATATGTGGGGGGGAATCTAGTTTAAGTGAAAATGGCCTCATGCGCTGTGAAAATGGAGCTCAGTTGGCAAGGTGGTAAACTAGGATGACACAATAGAGACATGGGTTAACAGTAAAAAGAATTTAACAACAACTACAGGTCTCCATGCAAATAAATAAATAAATAAATAAATAAATAAATAAATAAATAAATGCAAATAAAATTACAGAAATGATTGTTCAAGCACTTTCTACAAAGCCGAGTTTCTCTTCTGCCTTTCCTTATATGTGATATCTAAATGACTAGTCACTAGTGGGCCGTAGAACAAAATGTTGCAATGCGGAGTGCTCCTACTTCTGCATCCAACTAAACCAGTCATTCCATTACCATTACCATTCCCCTCCACTTCTCCATTTTAATAAACATGCTGATACTTCCACTCTTGTGCAAGGATGTTTTAGCTATACAGGCACTCAGATAATGAGTCAGTATCATGGCATACAATCTAGTGGACATTACAAGAATCACTTTGGATTGTAAAAAAATAATAATTAAGAAGTTTATGCAATGTGCATACTATTACGACAATAAGATTGCTGGAGTTAAACTATTAAGTGCTTGCAATCTTTATTTCGATTCATGAGTTCTGGGTAACTACACTTAGTTCCAGGTAGATTAGTCTAATCACACTTTAGTTATTTCTGACATTTATATCTCACCCTTGAAGGGCCACTTGACATTCCCAAGACTACTTACAAAAGAGTAAATAATACAAATATTACAAAACATGAATTTATTTATTTATTTGAAGAATATAGGACAGTCTAACACTCTACTCAATTACAAGTTATCACAGATTCAAATACTTAAAAGCTTTTAAAATTACACTGCTCATAAGGCAAAACAAGAAATCACTTTGAGAGGGGCTTCTAAACCTGCATAAAAGATAGGTCTAAACTCTAGGCACAGATCCTTGAGTGGTAAGAGTAGCGAGGGGGAAGCAAAAATGTGTTCTGAAATGATGATGTGTTCTGAAATGATGATGCGTTTTTTAAAATGGCTCCAGTAAGAAGGCTTATGATGCTTCTTGCAGTGATGTCAGAGGCACTGCCTGATAAGAGGCTAGGACACAAGTGCTATTCCACTGCTTCAATACTAACAATTTTGTTGTGTTTACCATAGCAAGAATCTGTAGGTGAGATTACGTAAATGTTGCAGTATTGCATCTGCTCCACCAGCACAAGTATTTTCACAATCTCCCTTCTCCTCCTCCCTGACAGTGCTCTGGGGGGAATCTCCCAACCCCACAGAGATGATGGGGGGGGGGTTGTACCTGGGAGAAGGACAGAAAGAAAGCGCCAGTTGCCCTAGTAGAACTTCTTGCACAGGCTCCCACTAGCAAAACTGTATAGTTGAATATGGTCCATTGTTTCCCGCAAACATTTGGTGCTGGGAAACTGCCATTCTCCTGGAGTGGAAGTATTTATGGAGAGGATGACATCTGGATTACACTCACTGAATTAGCATATGTATATCTGCAACACAAATGCAACCCAGCATCTGTAAGATCCTAGAGAACTGCAACAAGTACGGATGAAGCATATACTATGCTTTGATAAATACAGCCTTAAAATTTATGAGAAGCATCTCTGTAGGGCAGGATTTTCAGAGCTTCTAATAATACTATTCATCTGTGCTCACAGAGGTCAGCAATGCTTTGTGTTGAGCCATAAACATAACAATATTTTTTTTCCATTGCCAGCTGTACCAAGGGAACTCATTAGTTCACAACAGTTTTCATTTTAAAACACTAATAAAAGTCCATTGGACCAAACTCAAACTTCTCATATGTGGACATACAACTCCCAGCACTCGCTGAATTTTGTTACAATATCAAAATAAAAATTGACGTCACGGGATGCAGTGGGGGAGGAAACCCACAAGATTAAGTTAAAAACAGACTTCACAATGTGATTCTCACAGTCCTCTGTTGGATCAGCCACTGTGGTTTGTTCAGAAACTACTTTAAGGGTCACATGCCAAAGCATTTACATTACAAAAAAAGTGCAAATCCACTTTCAGCCAAATGTAGTTATTGTGGGAACCAGCCTACACAATCACACTGAGGATGTGAATCACCGAGCATATGAAGCTCCTCTTGGGATCAGGAACTTCCCCCACTGGGACTTAAGACAGAAGTTGGAGGGCGCCTTGTGGGTCACCTAACCCAACCTCCCACTCATGTCCAAAGTGAGAGCACTCCAAAACAGGTAGCAGGCTGTGGAGTGGGGCAGAGATGTCATCATGACACCAAAGTGACTGCAGCTTACATAGGTGGGGCAGGGCAGGACGTCAGAGCTGAGTGGGTGAATTGGCTGAGACAAACTGGTACTCCCTTCGGTGCACCCATTCATCAACCTTGTTCTACCCTGCCACATCACCATCCAGACAAGTTGCAGCATTGCCAGTGTGAGGAGCTCTGCCCCATCGCAAGGGTGCTATGGTCCCCATCAGATGGCCATCCAGCCTTTTCCTGAAGACCTCAAGTGAAGGAGCGCCCACCACTCCTCTAGGCAGTGTTCTTTTTCTTTTATCTTGGGACCCCAGATGTGGACTAGAACTCCTATACTTCCTAGTCAGTTTAGCCAATGATCAAAGATGATGAGAGTTGTTGTTAAACCACCTCTTTTTATTTATTTATTTATTTATTATTATTATTTTGAGTTTTATACATTTCAATAATGTTACAATCAATTTAACATTTCAAAACTCGACTTCCTTCCCCCTCTTTCCACAGTTCCTTAAATTTATTTTTAATATTTTCTGCATATCCAAATTAACTTAATTTGCTCATTTATTCATCTACTTTAAATACCGGTATACACTCTTACAAAACTGCAGGTTATTACAATAATCCTGCTAATATTCTTATCTGTTTACAGTGTATTTGTAAGTATTCAATAAGCCATTTCCATGTTGTAGTTTGTTAAGGGTTGCTGAGAATTGTACTACAAGGAACCAGAATTCTCGGGATGTGGGTGTGAAATGTGCTGTCATTGATAAAAACACTGAAGACTATTGTGTTTCCTCCATGTTGATGAACCACCATTAATAAGCACTCTTAAAAAGAGAGAGAGAGATAAGATTCATCTGTCAAGATTTCTTCTTAACAAATCCATGCTGACTCCTGCTAATCACTCCACTAATAAGATGCTTACAAATTGACTCCTTTGTCATCTGTTCCTAGTATCTTCCTTGTTTTCAGAGACAAACTGGTCTCAAGTTCCCTGGGATCACCTTTTCCTGAAGATTGAGACATCTATCTGTCTCCAGCTCTGTAACACCTTATCTGCTTTCTAAGATTTCTCAAAAGGTTCTGATAGCAAGATATATATTTTTTTGTTCCCTAGGAAGTAATTCAGCAGACCTGAACTCCGTTAACGTAGCTACCGGTAGTCATTTCCTGATGGATTCCTTATTAATCTTGAGCTGCAATCTTTACTTCCTTGCCAGTTGCACTACATATACAATGTTGCATAAGATGGCACAGAAATATTACATTTGCCTTGCAATGACTTGATCTCTTTTGCACATCCTTTGGCAATAAGGATGAATGCTCAAGCCATTTTTGTAAATCAGTTTTGCAAATTGCCTTTTGAATTGGTCCTGAAAGCTCAGCTACCCATAGTCTGCACTGCAGTACTTGTCTTTATATTACATTCTGCAGTACTTGTCTTTATATTACATTCAGCATAACTGAAACAAACCTGATGAGCTGAGAAGTGGGGGAAATCCTGGCTGTATTGCTGTACTGGATTTTCTTGCTAATTGGGAGCAGAACTATACTGAAGATGTTAGCATACTTTATGTTATCGTGAAAGCATGTGAAGTTCAAAACCTAAACAAAAGAAGCAAAGGACAGTACTGTACTTTAGCTCTTACAGAACATAAAAATATAAGAAGAATCCTGCTGGATCAGGCCAATGCCTATCTAGTCCAGCATCTTGTTCTCACACATGAGAAGCCTTCAAGTAGAATCTGAGCACAACAGCAGTCTAATTTCTGTGATTTTCATCAACTTGGAATTCAGGAGCATATATACTGTCTCCGACTGTGAAGGCAGAATATACAGTACAGTGGTACCTCGGGTTAAGTACTTAATTCGTTCCGGAGAGCTGTACTTAACCTGTAACTGTTCTTAACCTGAAGCACCACTTTAGCTAATGGGGCCTCCTGCTGCTGCCACGCCGCCGGAGCACGATTTCTGTTCTCATCCTGAAGCAAAGTTCTTAACCTGAAGCACTATTTCTGGGTTAGCAGAGTCTGTAACCTGAAGCGTATGTAACCTGAAGCATATGTAACCTGAGGTACCATTGTAGTCAATGCAGCTAGTAGCTACATACTGTACAGCCTTACCATTATTTGGTTTAGTAATATTTTAAGCCTCTTGATTACTCACACCTATTTATTTTTGTGAAACTCCATAAAATACCCTACATCTGATGGTATGGTAAAAATAATAGGCCTAAGAATCACAATATTCTCAGGAATGAATTATGACAGCCCTAGCTAGCAAGAGATTGAAATGGCACACATGACAGCACATTGATGCTATGTAAAATGGTGTTACATTGGTCAGAAGAAATGTTGCCATTAAACACATTTCAGGTAACATCGCATTTTCTTAATGCTAATAACATAAAAGAAGAGAATGAAGTTAAAAATATATAGATTTTTCATTTGTGTGTGGTTTGTGACCTATGTTACATAATCAGCCAATGTGAGCTCATCTGATTTTGATCCTAACATATTTTGTCAGTTCATCAATTGAGAAAGCAAAATGATCAATGCAACAAAGTCATTAACATTTTGTCTATTTTTTGGAGAGGTCTTTAACAGAACTTTAGTGGGGTGGGAAATGAAGAATTCTGAATCATCTTGCATGTCATGCTTTTGGTTGTTTTATTCATGTCTAAAATTCCATTTTGGAAAAACTGTTGCCAGATCACAAAACGTTGAAAAATTATCTTTAAAATGACAAAATTCTTTCCAGTAGCACCTTAAAGACCAACTAAGTTAGTTCTTGGTATGAGCTTTCGTGTGCATGCACACTTCTTCAGATACACATGTTATCAGTTAACATGTTTTAAAATGACGTAAAACATGTTAACTATATATATGAAAATGAAAAATAGATCTGTAGGTTGATGAATTCATGGAATTACTCAAACATGTCCTCTGTCACTCAGCTACAGCCCTTCACCTAAGAGAGGGGATGAGGAACCTGTGGCTTTTCAGACGTTGTTTGACTCTGTTTGACACCAGCATGAAATTAATGAATAATAATAATTAAAAAAGCTCAATTCGGCCTCTCCATGCTGGGTGTGTGGGGAAACAGTCCATGTTGAATTCTTTCCTGTCCATGCAGCTGCTCAAAGGCACAGAAACCTTGCCAGAAAAATAAAAAAAGGTGGCAACCCTAACACTAGCTCATTGAATTTTTTTGCCTTAGCCTCATGTTCTTAACACCTCCACTCAACTAATCCAAGTTCACCATGAAAAAGTCATTGCTGGACTTGCTCCCAAACGCTACATGTCACCTTTCAGCAGCCAAGTTCCTTGCTTTCCACACTGAACTCTCTTTAGCAGAAGACAGGAATCATCAGCTGCTGCTTTGCATTATTGCTCAGACAAAATCCCTGGGCCAGAGGTCCGTTTCCACCTGGAACTACAGATCAGGGGCAGACTTTGGTCTTCCAAATTTTTGTGGCACCCTGTGCAAGGCCAAAATTTGGTGCCCCACACCTCTAGCATTCCATTCTGTTCAATTCACTATGCCATAGTTGTGATGCCCTGCAGTGCCCCCTCGATTCAGCACCCAGTGCGGCAGAATCAGTTGTTGTTTAGTCGTGTCCGACTCTTCGTGACCCCATGGACCAGAGCACGCCAGGCACTCCTGTCTTCCACTGCCTCCCGCAGCTTGGTCAAACTCATGTTGGTAGTTTCAAGAACACTGTCCAACCATCTCGTCCTCTGCCGTCCCCTTCTCCTTGTGCCCTCAATCTTTCCCAGCATCAGGGTCTTTTCCAGGGAGTCTTCTCTTCTCATGAGGTGGCCAAAGTATTGGAGCCTCAGCTTCACGGTCTGTCCTTCCAGTGAGCACTCAGGGCTGATTTCCTTAAGAATCGAGAGGTTTGATCTTTTTGCAGTCCATGGGACTCTCAAGAGTCTCCTCCAGCTCCATAATTCAAAAGGCAGAACCGGTAGCACTGCCCTAAGTCTGCCTCTGATTAGATGCTGGATTGTGTGCCTTCTGTATAGCATGCCCAGGTGCAAAAGAGAACTGTGATCCTGCCCTGCACATTTAAGTGCTGTGTAGAAGAGAGAATTTCAGCAGACATAGCATGCAGGACTTTGCCTTTCCTCCACTTACCAAGTGTTGAGCCTCAGAAGGCGGATGTTTCAACAGGAGTGCAGCTTGGCCCTGCCTGAGAGCCTTCCAGACACGACAGCCAGTTCCTATGCCATAATGCCTCCATGTAGAAAAGACCCCTTATGTTCATCTATGCTAGTTTTTAACAGGCAGCTGTTGCTGCTGCTTTGTTTTTAGCATGGATAAGAGGCACCATAGGGAGTTTGCCTGTGGGAGAATGAAAGGTACAGTCTGAAGTGCAATGGAAGTAAGATGCAAAAGGTTAGAGGGTCCCTGCACCTTTATCAGCAGGTGACACTTGCGATCTACAGATTCTGAAATCCTCTCTTCTGCACAACTCTTAAAAGTACAGGAGCCGTGCTCTCGTTTGCATCTGGCCACCTTAGAAGTTGCAAAGATAGGAAATCTATACCTTACGAATCTTGGCTGCAAAATGAGTTTTTGGCATGCATTTTTTTCTGCTTTTGAAATTACAGCCTGATCCAACACAGATGTACTCAGAAGGAAGCCCTGCTGAATGCAACAGAACACAAAGCTAGTGTACGTGCTACCCTTGCCCAAAGCAGGATCCTTGTGGAGATTTCCTCACCTCCGAAAAAGCCGTAACATTCATATGCTCTTACCTCATGTAGCAAATAGCTATGTCCTCACCGTATGTGCCTGACTGCTGTTGGCAACAGCGGACAGTGTGAAGGGCTATTAAATGGCACCTTTGCAAGTGTGTTAGAGAAACTTGGTGGTGATGCCCTTTCCTGTAGCATCTGTGTGGTGATTTCCTACCTTGCTGCCCTAGAAACAGTAGATTGTAACCAAGCCATTTGCATGTCGACAACATGCAACATATAACATATATGAGCTGAGAAAATTCTCTTCCAAAGGATTTACAGAGTGCTCAGATTCCTGAAGATGATTGTCTAGAAGGATCGGCTGTTCCTTTTGGCTCACCTGGTTATTTTGATGTTGGGCATGATCCTGCGAATTCAACTCAGGCATGTCTGTTTCCTCCCCACCTGTCAAGTTTTTTGTGTGATGTCATTACTTCCATTGGGGATCCAGGCTTTGGTTTTGTAGACCCCTCTGAAGCACCAGTCCTCATCTTACATAAGGGTGCAACAATAGAATTGCGAAATACCCGGGTTGGAAAAACTCCTCTGCTTGACAATCTGAATTTTAGCTTGTGAATCAGTGAGGGCAGTCTAGTAGAGGAAAAAGTTAACATATTTTTTTGGATTTGATTTGTGGTATTCAAGGGTTCAGTCCTAACTAAGTCGATCTCTGTAAGTCCAATGCCAAGTAAGTCTGCTAAATGTCGTTTGGAACGCTGGGCACCTTTCCAGTTAGGAGTTTGATCTGGCCTTCCACAAATTGTCATGCAGATCTTTTTTGGTTGGAAGGTTAAATAAAAAGAGTTTGTTTTAAGAGCCTCTGCACATTCTATGTCAAGCTTAGGGGTCTGCTCTGGTTGTTGCCAATTCACTTTGGTACTATGGTGTTCTGTTAATGCCTGCTTGTTATTAACTGATAAACTGTGGACCTCTTTGGATAATTGTGTTATTTGAGAGGCAATACCTCTAATTTGTTGGAAGATATGCTCAACCGTTCTTGCAATTAGAGTTAATTGGGTGCTCTCCCTACTTGTAATTCCTTCATCTCTTAGCGGCACAGGATCAACTTGCCCCATTGCTGGATTCAGTTCCACGCTCTCACCTTGAATAGTCTTCCTACACTCACAATCAAGGGGAGAAAACCTTTTTTGTTGGAACTATAAAAGCAGATTTGTTTAAAAAGTCCTCTATTTTAGATTGTTTGGAAACCTGTGAGAGAGCTACATCCTCTGGGTCCCTGTAGCGTTTACTAGCAGGCATAGCGTCGCCGTGGGGAGCAAACAAGGAGAGGTTTCCCCAACCGAAAAAGAGAGAAAAGGCTTGCAATTTATTATTGGATAGCTGTGTATTCCAATATGCCATTTCTGAATAAATCAATCCCAGATATTTAAACGTATTTACTTGGTTTATGATGTGTTCATCCAGGTGCCAAACATGCTTTTTAGGGCGCTTCCCAAATACAGTGATCTGCGTCTTATCGTAGTTTCTAGATAAAGCATTCCTTGTGCAATATGAACTTAATTTTGCAAGCAGCCATCTCAGGCCCACCTGTCCCTCAAGAGAATTACAAAGCCATAAAGAATGGTGGTTGCTGATGGTTACATCTGAAGAAGTTTCCTAAAAACTCAAACTAGGGATTTTAAGCCTTTATATATAGTCTGGCTAGAGCAGCAGCAGTTGTGGATGCAGGAAGGATCTTGGCTCGGTGGGACCGACTCCTTGCAAAGCCAATTTTCTCTCTCTTGGAACTAATGCTGGATTGTGTATGTCGCTAACTGTCAAACTATTCCCCCCCCCCCTTTCATGCAATCCAAGTATTCCAACATTTTTTCCAAATCCTCATTATGATCCCAAGTGCCTGTGTTGCCTTGGGACTTTTGTGTGAGTAGATAAATGTTCAACAACACATCCCTCTCCCATCTGTCTAGCAGGCTCCACATCTGTGGCTCTTGGAGAAAGAAACGGTTCCATGTCCACATGGTCCTTGGCCTCCCAACATTGCTTCCAAGGCTTACAGCAGTTCATGCTGGCTTCAGATGTTGCATCTTTGGTCGACAGAAGCAACATATATAGTATATTTAAAGAATCACTTATTTTCTCCCTTGCTTTTCTGTAAATGGTTGCAGCTTATAGAAGGGAAACTAGGAACAGTGTGTGACATTTGATGCTGACTGGAAGGTGGGGGAAGAGATGAAACATCGAGAATAAAAACTAGGAAGAAGGAGATCTAGTTGCTTTTGAGCCAATTTACAGAGTAAATTAATCAGCTTGTGGAATCTCCTTCTTCAGGGTGGGTGTTGATCATGGGCTTATGCCAATTAATTTAAGGCCATTACACATTTTAAATTGCTCATTGACTAGTATTAAGGGATTGTCCTAACGGAAACACAAAACAGATAGTAGCAAAACAAAACAAAAGCATCTTAACAATTAGCCAGCTGGCCGTCGAGGGGATATTTGCATATGGATTAACTTACGCCAAGAATTAAAAGAAAAAAAATCAGAGCCCAAATGCTTTTATGCATCCGATTTGATTGTGCAAACTGCTTCCCCATGAACTAAGCCTGTATCACCATCACTAGTCCTGGGACTGCTAGCAGATGACATCAGTCAACCTAACACCAGGCCAGGGACAGGAAGCAGAGCCTAGCAGTTTCAGGTGGGTTTAGGTGTAAAGTCCAGTTCAGAAGCTACAATCTCTACAGTATATACAGCTTTAAGAAAATAAAATGACTGGTAAATGAGAACTCAGCCTTACATTTCTGAAAATTGGCCTAAACAAAACCTGTCCAAGCTCCAGGGTCTTTCTTCTGGTTAAATGGCAATCCTTACTCCCCCCGTCATACAACTAGAAGATGGGGGGTAAGCCAGTGAGAGTACAAAACTGCTCCTGGATGCCCTTATTTCAGCTCTGGCCATGAGAGAGGAGTATCTTTTGTATGCTGTAAAAGGGAATAGCAGCAAACTGCCTGCCTCTCTAGAGAGGCTGATATGCCTGTAAAAAGGAGGAATAAAGTTGGATTTCCAACTATGTTTGGATCCATTTCCTCCTCCTTTGCTCTGGGCTTTACAAGGCTGGTATTTATTATTATTATTATTATGAAAAATCTACCACTAGTCACCTAGTTTGGAGCCCATTGTGTTAATAAAAAACAGGCAGAGAGTTCATTAATTGCTGGAACTACTTGTTCTTCCCAAAAGCTGTAAATTGTTGTTGTTTTTTAATCATAAAAGGACATAGCAGTCCAGGGAATAACTTGCACGTTAGGCACATGTCCCTTATTTTACTAAGATATCCTTGATCCTAGAACTTTACCCTTCACCAAACTGGTGACCTCCAGATGTTTTAGATTACACCACTCCTATCAGCCCTAGTCAGCATGGCCATGTCAACATCTGGAGAGCACCTGGTTGGCAAAGCAAGTTCAGAGTTTCGCCAAATATCATGGTTGTTTTGTATATCAGATACTACAGCTTCAAAATACACCCTATTCTGGATATTTTGATCAGGCAAAATAGGATTTGGCAAGAGGATTGGCGGGGGGGGGGGAGGACAAGACACACAGACAATAAAAGATTAAATCCCATCTCTTGTTCCAAACCAAAACCATAGCTGAATCACATGTATTGCTTTCAGTCCCACGGCTTGAAACATTTTAAATTTGTCCACATCGTTGCGACTGCAATAAATTAGTTATAAATGGGTTTCGCAACAGCTGTCTGCTTTTAACTCTGTGAAATCCATCATTATCATCTGTTGCAAAGTGGATGGATACGTGGTTTGAGCCTGTTGTTGAAGGGCATACGGTGGCCAAGAGTTATGGTCAAGAAGGCACTTAACCTGGACATTGCTTTTAAGAGTTTAAAATCATTTTTTAAAGAATGGTTGCAAAACCTGAAGTTTACTGTTGCTGAAATCCAAAGCTCTCACCTGTCAGCCAGTATATCCCACTCAGAAATGGAGGTACAGAAAACCTGTATTGGCAGCTCTTCTCCCTGCTTCAACAATATGAAATGACAGAATGTGTCTTATTGTATTGGGCTGCTGGCACAAGGCTTATGTGAAACTGCAAGGATGCTGCTTTGCCTGGTCTGCTGCTCTCTGTGATTTTTTTAAAATACATTTTTACATGTACGTTCTACCTGTCCTTCAAGGAACTCAAGATGGTGTGCATAGCTCTTGCCTACTTTATCTTCACAACAAGCCTATGAGGTAGGTTAGGCTGAGGTGGTGTGTGACTGGCCCAATATTACACAGTGAGCTTTATGAATGCATTGGGATTTGGTCTCCCTGCCCATAACTCACAAACAGCTATGTGCACCATCCCCAAAACATGCTTAATTATTCTATACTCAAGAGAACTGTGTGCAAGTCAGGCTGCTAAGGTGTGCATAAGTACAGTAAGTCCTGCACCAGCAGCTGGTATTTCTAGGAGGCCGGGAGAAGAGACTGACCATCATTCTCCAATGAGTGGGCACATTGTCTCTCATTTACCCCTTTGATATAGGGAGAATGCAAAGGCACACTGCTTTATCAAGTATAAACTGTTTTCTATCCTAGAACAATCAACTCTGAAACATACACATTTGAAGACCTTGTGATAGGTTTTAAGTTAATTATCTAAACCTGGTCACCTTGATCCAGTTATGAATATGTGTTGCGGGTCATGGCGTTCAAAAACGAGAGCACTGTTTAGTCAGGCACTGGCTCCATCTCTTTGGGACTAGTGGGCTGAGGAGGGAACTATAGGCAGTTTAAGCCAAGGTGCTACAAACACCACAATCCAGGTGCTTCCAGGTTTAAAGAATCAACTGATTCCCCAAACCAACCCTGTGTCACTACCTGTTCAAAAATTCCCAGTTGTACTACACTCTCTCAGACATGGAGGTTTGTTGCTGAGGGAGATACCACTGGCTGTAGACTTTCCATGGGTATCTGGAGGAAACTGCAAAAATAAAGGGACAGGTTTGTTTATGCACCCCTTCAGGGCCTGTCAAATTAGAAAACAGACAGCAGTGTTACTTAAACCTCTTCATTGCAGCAGCTGTCTCAAAGCTTTTCTTGAGCAAACTGAGCAATCTGTTACACATTTTTATTTTACTGAATTAGGCCATTGTGTGCATGATGTGTATGCTTTTTTCCCTGTGCATAGCCAAGAAGTAACATACAGATATAAATAAGAAATAACATGCAGATATAAATACCTCACTACAGACATTTTCTGTTTAACTATTAGCACTTTGAAGGCTTCTGACATGGCAAGAAGCAGGAGCTTTCTGCCAAGAAAGCTTCTAATCACCACCATTTTCTTAATTATGCCAAACCCCACTCACAATGAAAATGTCACATCAGCTCTGGGTCCATTCTTGTTCTGTTTGTTTTCATAAGGCCAAAGTAACCTGCATTAGTTAGCAGGCGTTTGCATCTGATGGGAGCATTCAGTTGCCCTGAATGCATATGATTTTCAATATATTTTCTTTTTTTTCAGTGCAAGCTCTCTACTTCATTTTCTGTAGGCTTATTTTTAAAAATAAGGCAGTAATTTGGTTCTCAGGAGGAAAAAAACCCTCCAACTAAATAACTCATGTGACATGTTGCTAGAAGACAAGCTGGGACCCGATCCACTGGAGTTGCCCAAGGAAAAGTTATGGGCTTCGGTGAAGGCTGGAGTAAGGCTAAGGAAACTAACAATGCTAATTAACAGATAAGCCATCATCCATCAAGGAACTTTTAAACTAAAAGTTGTCATATACTATGATAACTCACCTCTCTCCCCAGAAAAAAGGAATATAACATGCAGCTGCTTTGCAAGGCTGGCATCGCTTACGTTCTCAGACACAATCCTGATCCTGCAATATTGGTGCCAGCAGCAGGTCAGCAATAAATCACACGGAGCAAGTGAACTCTTTATTAGAAGAAACAAGGCTGCTCAGTAGTGCCAGCCCTAAGCAGCACAGGTCTTGCTCCTATGACAGTTGGAACTGAAGGTTCCCAGCTTCCCACAGCTGCCTATGCCTTCTCATCTCCCGCGTCCTTCTCAAGCAATATGAGACTCCGCTGGTGCAGCTGTCTCTGCTCCTCCCACTTCACATCTCTCTCTTACGTACCTACTACATAGGATCTGACAACGGTACAACATAAATGGATCCTTTGTGCCTTTACTGCAGCCAAAAGACTGATATTAATGCACTGGAAAGATAAATCTATGGCCCTCTTCAGTCAATGGATTGAAGATATGACAACACTTGCAATTTATGAACAGATTGCTTACAATCGTAGACTTTGTATCGAGAAGTATGATGATACAGTCGTACCTTGGATCTCAAACATCCTGGCTCCCGAACAATCAAAACCCGGAAATGAGTGTTCCGGTTTTTTAGCATTATTTTGGATGCCAAATGTCCAATGGGGCTTCTGTGGCCAGAAGCTGCGCTTTGGTTTCCGAACGTTTTGGAAGTCGAACAGACTTCCAGAACAGATTTCATTTTGTTCGACTTCCATTCGACTTCCAAGTTACGACTGTATTTGGAATGCGATTATTAAAAAAAAGTAGGTTATAAATAACCATATATGTATTGGGATGATAATAACACTTATATACCCATATACTAGACAAACATATATGTGGAATTGTATTTGTTTGGGATATAATAAACCTAGGTTGGTTTTTTTTACTTTTTTATCTTTATGAACTTTTGATTTACTTTATTTTGTTATACACACACACACACACACACACACACACACACACACACAGTGGTGCCTCGCAAGACAAAAAGAATCCGTTCCGTGATTCTCTTCGTCTAGCGGTTTTTTCGTCTTGCGAAGCAAGCCCATTGACGGATTAGAGGATTAGCGCTATTAGCGGCTTCTCAGCTTATCGGATCAGCTGATAAGCGGCTTAGAAAAAGGGGGGGAGGGAAAAAACCCTGCAGGAACTCGCAAGACATTTTCGTCTTGCGAAGCAAGCCCATAGGAGATTCGTTTTGCGAAGCACCTCCAAAACGGAAAACTCTTTCGTCTAGCGAGTTTTCCGTCTTGCGAGGCATTCGTCTTGCGGGGCACCACTGTATATAAAATATGTGTGCACACATACAGCATAAGAAGCAAGCAGCATTATGCTTCAGTTTATAGTCAGCCAGCAGCCTTGTGTACAACACTGACCAGCAATTTTAAGAAACCAACAAAATGCAGTGCAGTTCTGAAGGACTCAGTTTGCCATTTTGATTTGAAGTGGCATCCAACGTTAACCAAATGGACAAAAACCTGCTCTTCAGTCTTGGGAGGAGCCATTCAAACTTGGTTACAATTATCTTAAGAGGTCTCCAAATGTACAGCGAACAACTTCCCAAAATATACAGTAGATGGCCTTCTCCCACATTCATGTATTTGTCAGTCAAATTTTGAGGAAACACCAGTCATTGAGAGAATCAGAAAAGGGCACAAAAGACACATGGTTTTAGTAGCAGATGGAACCTCTTAAACAAAACAGGCAGTAGATCATATTCTTAAGCCCAAAGTGCAACTGATTTGGTTATCCCAGTCAAATTAAGATGCAAAGCATTTAGCTCTATCACAAAGAAGCTGCAGTAAAAGGACTGGCTGGAATAGCATCAATGGGGTTTTTTTTGCTCAGCTTGCTTAAATCTATAACCTAGAGGTTGCTGTTTAATTACTTGCAATAAATGCCCCTTTCAGGGAATTATAATAGGGCAATTATTAGAGCTTTGGGTGGGAGACATAGGCAAAGTTTGAGGGCACTTCCCCCTCCCACTAAAATGACTCAGCAGCCGTTAACTTAAATGGAAAGAGCATCCTCCAAAATCTGATAACCTTTAATTATGGTTTGTCCCAGCTGTGCTGAGACTTCAGTACAGTTCTCAAGAGACAGAACCTCATTATTAATTTTTCTGGCTTAGCAAACCAAACTTCTCAAAACGCACATGCGTAAAATGTGTTCCAACAATGGCAAAGTACACATGACCACCCAGGTATTCTTATCTTTTGCTGGCACATGTAACAACAGGGTGCAAGTTATCCATCTTCCATTCTACATGACATAAATCAAAACTGTATTCTGCACACAAGATAAAAGTACACTTTTAAACCATTAAAATAGCACCAGTTTATTTTATTGTCTGTTTCTTTACAGTTTCTCATATTCTTGTTTCATGTCATTTCTTTGAAGAGACACCAATGCCAAACCAAGGAACCAAATGGCAGTGGCACTATGGCAGGCATCCCCAAACTTGGCCTCCCCAGCTGTTTTGGGACTACAATTCCCATCACCCCTAGCTAATAGGACCAGTGGTCAGGGATGATGGGAATTGTAGTCCCAAAATAGCTGGGAGGGCCGAGTTTGGGGATGCCTGCACTAGGGAGTTTGTCTCCATCTGTTGGCAATGCCTAAGAATCCTGGATTAGTGCATACAAGGCTATGCAATAATCTGGCTAATTTGTTCCCTGCTTCAATTGAAGGCCTCCTTGAGGACTAGAGGAAAATCAGGTCCCAGGTTGCAGCAACTGCCTCCTGAGTGCAGCACAGCAGATTGTGCCAGCAAAAAAAACCACCTGGCACTTGTTCAGACACCTTCTGTCCCTAGTTTCCACCTACGTATATGTGAGTTCTATTACGTTTAAATAGAGTGCATAGATAGAGGATAGAGTGGTGACAAAAGCAGTTTCCCAACTTTAGGGAATTTCCTGATCTAGGAAATCCTGGAACTTTTCCAGGATGTGCATCAATGCTATCATGTCACAACAAGTGTCCAACATAAGCACACTTTAAAAAGTCCGGATCTTATGAAAAAAATAATCACATTGACATTTACTCTAGAAGACAGGCATGTGGACCCTGAAAACGTCACACTGGTGTAGAGTCTATTGAAACTAACAAGGCCTCCGCCAGCAGAGTCCTTTAAATAATGGATTTTGTGAAAGAGGAATCTAGATATGAAGTATAACTGCAGCCAACTCTTGTTACTTTGAGAATACCTTGCTACTGTTAAGAGTATAAGATAATCATAAACGGAGTCCTGTTGGATCAGAACCAAAAGATCATCAGCATTCTGTTCCCCAATGTGGCCACATCAGGGGCCTCTTGGAGCCCCATGAGCAGAACACGACTACAACAGTTCTCTCCTGCTCCTATCCTCCAGCAGTTAACCTGAAAGTTGCATGTAGTCATCATGACAAAGAGCCACTCTCTCTCTCTCCATTAATTTGTATCCATTCCTAAAGCGATCTGTCGTTAGTGGCCTTCATCAGCATCTCTTCTTGGCAGTGAAGGTTGTTTGTCAGCTGCCAGCCATTCTGCCCCACAGTAGAGGAACAGAGAGAAAAGTACAAGGTCCTTTCTGGTTGGTTGCCAGGCACAACTACCCCTCCCCTCTCACCGTCTATCAATAGTCAATATAGAAGAGCCTCAAGAGATAGAGGGGGGAAGAGACCCTGTTTAGGAAGCAATTCACTCTGGCATCAGCTGGTCTCAGGCTGGGACTTGGGGAGGGCAGGGAACTTCATGGGCTATCGGGGTAGAGACTCTTTCATTCCCCAAACTTTGTATGAAGAGGAAGAGTCCTGCTGGGATGTTACCTGGCATGGCTTTTCTATTCAGCCATCAAGTGTTGAGAGTGGATTAGTCACATGGCTTGCTGAGGGTGGGCTAGAAAGGCTGGTTGGCCCATCTAGGAGCAGGCTATTGGCTCATGCAACACTCTTGGTGATTGGTTGCGATACGGTAGGCTAGGCCCTTTCCCCCTTCCTAGAATAGGGTTGTCCCCAGGCAGGGGTTGGTTAGATTGGCCCCCGCCGGGGGTGCAGGTCCAGGAGGTACAAAAATTGTGCCTCTTCGCTCTGGCTCCTAGGAGCCTGCCCACCTCTCTGTGAGCTCCCTGGGCTGATCATCTGCTGCCCTGGACAGAAGGACAAGGTGAATAAGCTTCTTGGGGCACTTCGGCAGAGGAATCCAGTAGCTGGACTGTGCAGCAGCTGTGTGGGGCTCCCTCCCCGTTAGCCACTATTAGAAGGGTGAGCGGAGTGCCCAGCTCCTTGCACAACAGCTCCCTCTCTTTTGCCCCTGACATTTGCTTTGGTTCTCCCCACCCCACCCCAGGTGTGCAAGAGGTGAACAGGGGAATGTCAGCTCCTGTTGAGGCTCAAACTCCCATCTCCTGCTTCCCAAACCCGTGCCTTAGGCAATGAGTCACTAGGGCTACTGGAGTAGGTGCCTTCTGGTGTTGAGTGATGTGATGCTGGGAGGCAGGCTGATGACATCCACCCTGATCACTGCAGGTTCTTTGGCAGCCTCTGAATATAGGCAGCATGCAAGTGGTGGTGTAGGCTGCAGTTAGGCTTCTGGGATTGGTACAACTGTGTATGCCACTTTCAATTGTTTTCATATAGATTCTTCTTCTGTATTTACTTCCTCCCCTACTGGGCTGAGCAAACTGGGGGTGCAGTGGCCATTCTGCCAGCAGATCTCTTGATTCAGTGTATGGTAACTATTGGATTGCACAGGTTTTTAAAAAGTCAAACTAGTTCTCTGAACTGTGGCTGGAAATGTATGAAGAGCATTGTGACCAATCTTTGTGCATGCATGCATGCCAATCTTACCATCCCCTCCCAGATTTTGGCTCAGAAAGGTCAACTTTCCTAGAAACGGCCTTCAAGTACTAATCACAAACACTAGAGAGGTTTACAAATAATCCCTTCCAGGTTGGAAAGGTAAAACATATTTCTACTTGCCTTGAAACATAAAAAAAAAATTCTTATGCATATCCAGGTATAGTACAGCAACAGCCCATTTTCAAGAACCATGTACATTACATTTTCTAAAAGGCAACAGTTACAGCTGTTTAAAAAGTTATGTTCTTCAATTTGATCTGTGCTACATTTCACTTGCAAAGGATTTCAAACCACTTGTTTCGACATATAATACTGATGTCACCACTGTGTGAAATATGATATATAATTTTTAAGATCAGCAGAGTCCCTTAATTCTATTATGCTGCAAGAAAAGTCAACCAACCGTTTCTATATGTAAAGTTTATCATGTGCCTTTTTCCCTTTGAAAAAAAAATGCATTTACCTAAGAATTTAAGCTTAATTAATCCCAATTGCACTTCTACTTGATGTTTCATCAGAAATTCACTGGGGCTGTTCAGTTTGCCACGCTGTACTATGTGTTCCAATGTATACCATCCATTTTCTTGAAGAGACGTTTTGTTTTAAAGTACAGCTTTTCTTTGGAAGAATTCAGCCCTCACAGATAGGCAGTCCACAGCTTTTACAATGCTGTTGCTCAAGGTAACCTATTGAATCTTCTCTTGAAAAAGAAACTGACCTTAAGATTTATGTTCACATTAGGAACTGTGCAATTAAGTTAGCCACTCCCAGAAGGATTATCGTACTATGGACAACTATAGCCAACCACGTCAGCTGATTTTCCCGATGCAAAGAGATCATGTAGATGAGCGATGGATACACAAATACAAAGGCCAAGCCGCAAGCTGCTCCAGAATACCTGAGGAGGGGGAAAAAAACCCAAAGTTTGATCTTAACCTTTTTACAGTGCAACCCTTTAGATGTCTGTTTAGAATGTGTGCTTTTATTTAAAATGCATCTCTTGGTTATTGGTGGGGCATAGGAATTTGTTCATTTTTAATTTCTTTTCCCATAATCAGTCCCCACAAGGTCTGAGGGACAGTGGACCGGCCCCCTGCTGAAAAAGTTTGCTGACCCCTGGACTCTGTACCATGTCCGACTGCAGGCAGCCGAATCAGGCTTTTGAAAATTACTGCATGTGGAAAGCTCCTTGCAAGTAGAAAATTAGCACAACAGGGAGTTGGCAAGGACAGAAGCTTCATCCCTCCCTGACTCTCTAATACACTATTTATTTCATGATAGGGAGCATTAAAAGTGGCACCCCCATCCCCCAATGGACTGAAATTGTACAGTTTACTCTAGTACTTAAAAATTCTGCCTTCTCGTTCTACTGCATTTGTCGACAGGACATGATGATTCTTTGTTTTCTTAGGCTTCCCTGAACAAATGCTGACTTTGCCTGCTGCTATTACAAACTTACAATCTGCACTTTGAACAGCAGTCTGTACCTGCCTTCAGGAAGCCATTTGCATGGCATAATGACCAAACGCAAAATGCAGGAGTACCTTATGATTCCTCCTATGTTTGGGTAAAACACAGCCATCGCGACTCCAACTCCTACCATGGCTATATTCAAAACCAGCACGTGTAGGAAACTGCAAGAGAAGAGGAAAATCAAGTCATCTACATTGTGTGTTGCTGCAAGAACAACATTCTTTACTCGCTTCAGTAAGCTTGTGAAAGTCTTTCCATTTCTATGACTCATATGCTAAAGGCAATTAATTTTACCCGCAACAAGCCTGACATCTACTGAAGCCACCGAGTGCCAGATCCTAAAAAGTTCTCTTGAATGCTTGGACTTGCCAGCTCATTCCCAAATAGGGTATGTATGATTTGGCAATTCTTCTGAAAACAATGTAGCTTGTGGAGTATGCAGCACCCCAAGGGTTCGGTGGTGGGTTTTTTGTTTTGTTTTTTTGAACGCAGGTTTTTTTTTAAATATAAAAAAAGCAAAACATGAAAACAATCCCCGCAACTACTCCAAACCCAAAGACTCTAGAACAGAACTCCCACATGAAAAGCAGTGCTTTCGATCCAGGAAATGATTTGAGCTGAGCAAGCAGACTAATGAGTACCAGAGGAAGAATCTTCGGAAGAGTGGAAAGCATTACACTAAATGCATCTACACAAGCAAATCTTGAGCATTTTTTCTTAGATTAAATAAATGTTTGGCTTTTCAAGGTTCATGACTAGGAACAATGTTCATTAAACTAGATCTCTTATGGTACAAATGGGAAGGTTTACTGTACTCCTCTGAATTCTCTAACTGGAAAGATATATTTTTTCTAACTAGAAAGAATTTTCACATTCTCAACAAGACCAATCTCTGAATGCAAGCAAAGCAATGAACTTGTTTAAATACTGATTCAGAAACTTCTAGGAAACCTAGAATGACATGTGCTTAAAAATGGAATGTTTTGATATTTAAATAAAAGATAAAAACCTTTATATATAAAATCTACTAGGTTGCTTCCTAAGTCTCTGCAAATTCAGAACATGAGAAACCTATCCTTTAAAAACCTTTCCTCCCAAGGTGTTAATTTCACTTTTTTTGGAATATTGCAATGTATTAAGACTTAGAAAGAATCAGACTCCCTCCCCTGTTCCCATCTTAAAATGCAAAGGTAGTCTCTGGTTCTTGGGAGGTGGTGTGGAGTAAGCGCAGAGGGAGAGGGGGACATCCTATTGCACTAGCCCTAATCCTTGCAGTAGCACAACTATTTAGATAAATACTGCCCCTACACTCCAACCATAGCACCACATCATTGACTGTGACTGCCTCGAGCAACAGATATTGGGTGCCATGTAAGGGTAGCTAATTATGAGTTACTTATTATGCTACAGTAGGGGACTGGGGCACCTTTAGGATGCCTGGTTGTAAGCATACACTAGGTAGACCTTCGCATTTAGGTTAGGACGTAGAGGAGCCCAAGCCATTAAAGCCTCCATACCCATTAGTCTAAATTGAGTCTGAAGACCATTACAATGCCTGTATAGATGCCAAAACATGGGTGTAATATACTCCAGTTATCCCATCCCCATCAGGAAGTAGACGCTTATATTTGGCATCCGATAAAGCTGAAACGTTTGGACAGTTGACAGACCCCACTTAGGAATCAGACCAGGAACAATGTGTTTCTAAACAAAACTAAATTGTCAGTAATGTGTTACTGAGCAGTGGATAAACTGCTTAATTCTTCCTTAGATATAACTAAGATGGGTTCTGAACTTATTGCCAAATAGGGGTAGTTAAAAAAACTGCATTTTAACTCCAAAATTGCAGTTATCTGCTTTTCATACATCTTTTCTAGAGTTCTGTTGCCAGGAGCTATAAAACAGCAGTTTCCACATCTGCAAGTTCTGGGACTTAAAAGAAAACGTTGGTTCTGAATTGGAAAGACTATGAAAATCAGGGCAGACTGTCCTGCAGGAAGTATGCTGGAGTTCAAAGATGAAGATAGGAAAATGTACTACGGAGTCCATTGCATGACATAACATTGAAGGCAAGCAAATGAAGTCTGAAGATGGGTGCATCGTTTTAAAGCAGACTTGACAGACGGGGTAGGGTAGGACCAAGGACTGTCCCACACTGAACAGCTTCAGTCTCTGAAAGAGGGAACTGCATCTTATTGTACCAGGGAGGTTTAGATGCCAGTCACTTGACACTCTTAAAGTGTCTGAAAGGTGACTCAAAAGCAGCCACTGATAATGTTAAATAGGTACCAGATTACTTCTTTTGAATTCCTGCATAACATGATGCAGCTCCTGGGCTGCAGAAGGATTTCAAGTAGGAAGCTACTATTAGGTAAAGGGACCCCTGGCCGTTAGGTCCAGTCGCGGATGACTCTGGGGTTGCGGCGCGCATCTTGCTTTACTGGCCGAGGCAGCCGGTGTACAGCTTCCGGGTCATGTGGCCAGCATGACTAAGCTGCTTCTGGCGAACCAGAGCAGCATTTACCTTCCCGCCAGAGTGGTACCTATTTATCTACTTGAACTTCATGCTTTCAAACTGCTAGGTTGGCAGGAGCAGGGACCAAGCAACCAAGCAATGGGAGCTCACCCCGTTGTGGGGATTCAAACCGCTGACCTTCTGATCAGTAAGCCCTAGGCTCTGTGGTTTAACCCACAGCGCCACCCGCATCCTGGGCTGCAGACGGATTGCAAGTAGGAAGCTACTATTACTCAATACCAAATGATTGCCTGGACGGATGCAAGTGAGACGCAGCGATGTGTCCAGGAACGGCAGTGATCGTGGTCAGGCAGAAGGCAGATGCATGCAAAGAGAGCTGTCTTTACCTTGGGTAAACATTTCCAAAGAGGTGTCCAAATAGCTGAACTCGTGCCAAGTATCCAAGCAGTGGATACACAGTCACCATCTGGAACAGCAGGAATATTCTTGCCAGAAATGACATGATGTCATTACTGGGGAAGTTGTCTAAAAAGTTCTGACAGAAAAAATGGCTAATAAGATAGCAACAATGAAAGTTATAGTGTGTACCTTCTCCTGCTTCCACAATTATGCAAATGCGGATTTTCTAAATCAACAGCAGTCATTCTCATGTATACAATTTGTACAGGCTATGCTACAATCGTCATCCATATTTGTTAGGTTTCCTGTACTGGAGATGCTTATGCCCCAGCTAAAACCCCCTCTCTCAAACAGAACTCACATACACCCCAAACATAACCCAATTAGTCACAGTAGTTTAGTTCCCTGAATTTAAAAAGTGAATATAAAAAGGTAAAGGTACCCCTGACCATTAGGTCCAGTCGTGGCTGACTCTGGGGTTATGCGCTCATCTCGCTCTATAGGCCGAGGGAGCCGGTGTTTGTCCGCAGACAGCTTCCGGGTCATGTGGCCAGCATGACTAAGCCGCTTCTGGCGAACCAGAGCAGCGCACGGAAACGCCGTTTACCTTCCTGCCGGAGTGGTACCTATTTATCTACTTGCACTTTGATGTGCTTTTGAACTGCTAGGTGGGCAGGAGCTGGGACCGAACAACGGGAGCTCACCCCGACACAGGGATTCGAACCGCGACCTTCTGATCGGCAAGCCCAAGGCTCTGTGGTTTAACCCACAGCGCTACCCGCGTCCCTACACATACACCCCAAACATAACCAAATTAGTCACAGTAGTTTAGTTCCCTGAATTTAAAAAGTGAATATAGAGCCCATACATAAGAAGGTCATAATATCCAGTTACTACCTGGGGCAAATTCTTATACTCCGAGGCCCATAGATGTCCTAGTGGTGTATCATACGCTATGCTAGCAGTACATATGTACTTTTTTTAAAAAAAGTAAAGGACCCCTGGATGGTTAAGTCCAGTCAAAGGCAATTATGGGGTGAGGCACTCATCTTGCTTTTCAGGCCGAAGGAGCTGGCATCTGTCCAGTTTTCTGGGTCATGTGGCTGGCATGACTAAACTGCTAAAGAGGCATATGTAGTGCACTTAGATATGTAGTGGTGTTGCCATTTTAGCTCCCAATACACAAATCAGGATCGAATTAGAAACAGCATATATACATTGACAAAACCATTCCAGTGTATCTTCTTGTATCTTCTCTATACATGCATCGCAATTTCATATGAATAAAAACAAAGTGAAAATTGCAGCTTTATTTTTTTTCTAGATGGCAGGGGAATTCAAATAAATAGCTATTTTGGGGACCATTTGTTTGGCACCGCGAGTGTTACTGAGAATAGGCTGTTCTAACTCAAAACAAGAGGCAAGATCCTTATCTACTGCCTGCTTTGAAATTTCTTGTAAATGTGGTACAAGCCAGGAAGTTATGGTCTTGCTTACACAACAGCAGCCATGCCAAAGCAAACCGACCATTCCTGACCACCTCAGATATTTGTTTGAAACCATACCTATGGATACGGCTAGACCTGTCTTCCGCAACCCTGAATCAGTTTGCCATGCAAACATTTTGGACTACAAGTACCATCATCCTTGGCCACTGGCCATGCTGGCTGGGGCTGATGGGAGCTGGAGTCCAACAATGTCTGGCTAGATTATGCTAACTCCATGCAAGTGAATTTTGGTCCCTTTATTTTCTGCAGGCTACAGACTTCAGGTCTTACACTTGGTTTAGAGGAAGGAAGAGGGATTTTCTTGGCTAAGGCAAATCACATAGTGACTAGCAATAGTCCTCCTATTTTGAACTTCCCCTTAATATTCCCTCTGTTGACTTTTTCATTTTCAGAGACAGTATTGTTTTGGATTCCTGCATTGCAGGCGGTTGGACTAGACAACCCTTGTGGTACCTACCAATTCTATGATTATTTGATTTGTTCCTGGATATGCAGCTGCAGGTGCCCATATAAAACTCGACCTACTGCTAGGAACTCTTGTCTCACTTTAGACAGTGAGCCAGTTTGGACAATCATATCTCACCTGAACAGGCAGAGACATGTAATGAATATTTTGCCCATGCTTGCCTCCCCTTCCCATGAGCCACAATTAAACCAAAGGTTTTAATGTGCCATGCTGTCCCATTTCATCTGAACTGGGAACTTAAACAAACTTCAGACTGTGGTTTAAGTCCCTGGCTTGCCTAGAATGTGGGCTATAATCTGGATTTTTGGCAGGCTAATCAGAGTAAAATATTGAATGTCTGTTCTGAAGTTTGTTCTTGTTGTTTAAAAACCAAAGAAAAAATAACTAAAAAAAGATTTAAAAAGATTGTGGCTTCTCTGAAGCTGGTAACTAACCGCACGCCAGGAAAAGGCTTGTTCATATATCAGCTTCTTAAGCCAAGATGTAATCACCAGAATCAGTTCACAGTTAAAGAAACTAACCCAGTGTTGTTTCCGCACTAACATGTTTTCCCACCAAATGAGTGCAGCCTTAGCTAGACAAACCCAGTGTTGCTTTATGTGTGCCAGTGTCCACAATTCTGGCTTAGTGCCATCAAATGTGTGCAGTGTTTATGCTAGGGAGATTGGAATCAACTGAAAAGAGAGAGGGAACTAAAAAGAACAAGGAAAGCAGCAATATCCATTCTATGCACCTTACAATACTGTCAGTATACAATAAAGTTCCTCCTTACCTGTTCTATGCATTCTTTAGATAATGGTGGAGATGGAAAGGCAGCAAAGATTAATATCCCAACATAGAGGTAAGTTAAACCCACCAGAAAATAGGCAATGGAAAGATCTCTGACCTGCAGTTAAAGAAAACAAAGCGGGGGGGGGGGGGAATCAGCCAAGACAAAACTGCGTAATTTGGCAGAACTTTAGTCATATGAAGCTCCTTTCTCAAATTAACTATCCCCACCACCACCAAAGTTAATGAAAGCATATGATTTGAATATCCCTATTTCCATTCGGGTAAATGAGACCAGACTTATTGTTTTCCATCTTAATTTTAAGTATTATGAGGATACAATGCAATGACGGTACTTTGAGAAAAGAACATTTTCCAGTAATATGTAGAATAGGAACACAGCTCCACAAGAAATGGTAAATGTTAACAGAATAATTAAATCATGATGGGAGGAGTTGTATTGAAGGTAAAAAAAAAAAGTCTGTACTTTTATATTAAACCTATTGGAAGCTGCTTCTAACACTAAAACACACAGAGAGAGAGCTCCCCAGTTGTACAAGGAGCACAAGAGAGTTGCTGTGCAGGAAACAAAACAAAATAAGTTAAAAGCACCCACCACACAAACGGATCTTGCCACAAAAACCTCTTTGGATGGAGTCAAATAGTGCATTTTAATCATTTTTTTAAAAAACTACCCTCATAGCAGCAAATGTGCTTATTTTACATTTGATAGAGATGGATACATACAGAGGCCACAATCCCATGCATGTTTAATTGGAAGTCCAGTCCAACTGTATTCAATGCTTCATTTATTGTGGATTTTGCTATTGTAGCAATGGGTAGTAGCAAGAGAAAACACAGATCAGTAATGGGGAAGAGGAGTATACAGTTAGGAAAAACTGACTAGCGGCTGTGAGCAAGGAACAAACATATACAGCCACAGATGGCATACATCCTCAAAACCCCAAACAGAAATGCCTTTTTAAACATCACCTACGTGTTTTTAAATATACCTCTGCAATGATGAGAGCTAGAAACTAAACAAAAGATCAAACAAGATAGCAGGGTCTGTTAGTGTCTGGTAAAAGCTGTCAAACTCTGTCGAAGTTCACCCTCAGACACGTTTTTCAGTTAGCAGCCCTGACTATGTAAGCATGTTTATGGACGTAAGTGAAGCGGGCTTAGACCAAGTCCATTTAGCCTGATATTGTCCATTCAGTAATTGATCCTGGGTCATTCTGAGTCTTGATACCCGAGTTCCTTTAACTAGAGCAGTGTTTCCCAAACTTTTTTGGGCAACGGCACACCTGTTTACTGAAAAAAAATCTCGCGGCACACCACCATTAAAGCCCCGCCCCGTGACGTCAGCGCGCAGCGTCACGCCGGGAGGGACGCACAAAAGTGAAAGTTTTTTCCCTCCCCCCTCAGTCCCTCGCTCGGAATTCAGCTCGTTTGGGGCATCGCTCCGGCTGCTCCCTCTCCCGCCGCGCAGGAGCGATGCCTCTCTCTGGCTCTCCCTCTGCGCAGGCTGAGGGAGGGAGGGAGGTGCGCGTGTGACCCGTCTCTGCTGGGAGACCAAACCCAGCGAGGCAGAGTCGCGCGGAGGCGCCCAGGCAGCGCTGCCGGCTGCGAGGAGGAGCGCCAGGCAGCAACAGGAGGCGCGGCCTCTCCTCGCCGCCGCCGCCCCGCCTCTCGCCGCCCGACTCGCCCGCCTCCCTCCAGGCATCTCGCGGCACACCAGCCGATGTCTCACGGCACACTCGTGTGCCGCGGAACACCGGTTGGGAAACACTGAACTAGAGACACCTCAGTCCTTCTGAACGCAGAGCTGAAGCTATGGGCCTGCACTCTTGACAAGACAATCACAGTACATTTCCTGCTTAGTGAATATATTTTCAGAGGTATGATTGCCTACCACCAGGTCTACTAAATATTATTCCTACTACAGTGGTACCCCGCAAGACGAATGCCTCGCAAGACGGAAAACCCGCAAGACGAAAGGGTTTTCTGTTTTGGAGGCGCTTCGCAAGACGAATTTCCCTATGGGCTTGCATCCCAAGACGAAAGCCCATAGGGAAATGCTGGCGGGGGGCCTCTTCTGAAGGCCGGCGGGGGGCAAAAGTCTTTGCTCCCCCCCCGCCTGCCTTCCCCCCCCGCCTGCCCCGGGCGATCTTAAAATGCTGGCGGGCGGGAGCGAAGCGTTCGCTGCCGACCCCCAGCATTTTAAAATCTCCCCCTGTCCCGGGGAGATTTTAAAATGCTGGGGGTCGGCAGCGAACGCCTGCCCCAGCCGCCCCGCTTCGTAACGCTGTTCCGAAGCGGGGCGGGGGGCGGGAACACCTGCCCCAGCCACCCCACTTCGGAACGCTGTTCCGAAGCGGGGCGGGGGGGGGCCCAGGAACACCTGCCCCAGCCGCCCCGCTTCGGAACGCTGTTCCGAAGCGGGGCGGGGGGGGCGGGAACACCTGCCCCAGCCGCCCCGCTTCGGAACGCTGTTCCGAAGCGGGGGGCGGGGGCAGGAACACCTTCTGAAGGCGGGCGGGGGGCGAAAGTCTTTGTCCCCCCTGCCTGCCTTCCCAGGGGCTTTTAAATCACCCTGGACAGCGGAGAAGTCCTCCGCTGTCCCGGGGTTTTTTAAAATGCTGGGGGTGGGAAGAAAAGCTCTTGTCCCCCCCCCCCCAGCCTTCAGAAGAGGTCCGGGGACAGACTGTCCCCGGACCTGGTCTGAAGGCGGTTTCCCTAGGAACGCATTAATTGATTTTCAATGCATTCCTATGGGAAACCGTGCATCGCAAGACGAAAAACTCGCAAGACGAAGAGACTTGCAGAACGAATTAATTTCGTCTTGCGAGGCACCACTGTATTCATTGGATTTCTTATCCACCCTTCACTATGGGCTGGTCAAAACAATACAAAAATACAATATTAAAATTAGCTAAAAAACAATTCAGAAGAACAGGATGAGTCATAAAACATTTCTTTTTCCAGAATTTACAAAACATTTAAAATACCCATTAAATACCGTATTTTTCACCCTATCGGACGCACTTTTTCCCCTCCAAAAATGAAGGGGGAAAAGTGTGTGCGTCCTATGGGGCGAATGCAGGCTTCAGGAAGCTATCCGCTAGCCGTGGGAGACACAGCGAAGTCGCGCGGCTCTCCCACGGCTAGCGGAGAGCTTGCCTGCACCCAGAAGCTTGGGGCGCGCCGAGCTCAGCACGCCCCAAGCTTCGGGCTTCGCGCAGCGCTCCGCTACCTGTGGGAGAGCCGTGCGAAGTCACGTGGCTCTCCCACGGCTAGCGGACAGCAGCCTGTTCTGGGGGCTGGGGTCGGGGGAAGCTCGGGCTTCCCCCGCCCCAGCCCTGCACCTGGGGGGGGGGGAATAATTTTTTTTCTTTCTTTCCCCCCCCAAAACTAGGTGCGTCCTATGGGCCAGTGCGTCCTATGGGGCGAAAAATATGGTAGTTAATAAAGGTCGAGGCTAAAATAAGCATTTAAAAAAAAAGTATGAATAAGATCACCAGTAAGAAAATATATACATTATAAACTGAAATTGATTTTTTTAAAAAATAAAATCTGCACATATCTAATCCCAGAGCATTCTTTTCCTCTCTTGACATTAAGAACACAACAAGATCAGGCCAATGACCTATTTAGTCCAGCATCCTGTTCTTACAGTGACCACTTAGCTGCCTACGGGAAACCCTCAAAAGCGAGATCTGAGTGCAAGAGCACTCTTCCCTCTTGTGGTTTCCAGCAACTGGTACTCAGAAGCATTATAGTGGTACCTTGGCTTACAAACACCTCGGGTTATGAACACTTCAGGTTACAGACTCCGCTAACCCAGAAGTAGTACCTCGGGTTAAGAACTTTACCTCAGGATGAGAACAGAAATCACATGGTAGTGGCAGCAGGAGGCTCCATTAGCTAAAGTGGTACCTTAGGTTAAGAATGGTTTCAGGTTAAGAACAGACCTCAGGAACAAATTAAGTTCATAACCAGAGGTACCACTGTACTGCCTCTGACCAAGCATCACCGTTGGGGCTAGCAGCCATTGATCGCCCTTATCCTCCATGAATTTGTCCAAACCTCTCTTGAAGCCACCCAAGCATTGTGTTTCCAGCTGAACAGTGGGAGAAACAAGAAAGAAATGCAGTTGGGAAACGTGTGACAGGGTGGAGAAAGCAAGAGCGCCTGTGCCTCGTTGCCTGGAGGCCGTTGTTCTTCGCCACGGGCAACTGTTTAAAATTACAAGGCTGATGGAGGATACAGGAGTCAACCTGCCGAGTGACCAGACCTTGACTGTTGTTATTACAATGTATTGTGTCACCGTCTAGAACGCCAGACACAGATCAGCAGCCCACCATGCAAAGAACTGTACAAACACATCATAAAACGCTGGCTTTGGCCCAAGTCATTGTGTAAGCATTCCTTGGGAGATGGAATCAAGAGAAGGGGGAAGAGAATAAAAATGTGAAGAATACATAGGCAGCCTTAAAACGCAGGATTCCCACTTAATCCCTGCAGTGGTTATGGAACACATTCTCCTAATGCCTTCCCCACAAACAGGGCTCTTGGGCCTGGCAGGAAGAGGGAGCGTGAAGGTATTGTCTTGTTATAAGATGGAGAATATATTATCAAGGAAGGAGGAGGAGAAGAAGAAATAAGTAGCTGGTAAAGGTCTGTGAGTCACTGTTTGTAATCCCCATGACAAGTACAACTGAGGAAAATTGGCATGAGCCACACAGGTTTTCCTCAGAGGTGGACACAGTCGGAAACTCTGACCGGGAGAGCTTCACAGACTAGATGTAAACCAACGACTTCCAGGATTTGGCCAAAATCACTAAAGAGTATGAAAGAATGTAAGAAACAGACAGAGGAAACAGGCTTGGGCCTGCTTGCTTGTTTTATTATATTTATGAACTCCATGGAGGGAAGGCAGGAGAAGCCAGAATATATGGCATGCTCCTATCTAATTTAATCTTCAAAACAACCCTTTGAAGCAGATTACACCAAGTCACCCAGAACGCTTCATCAAGGTCACCCAGTAATCTTCATTTCTGGATCTGAACCTGGGTCTCACTAGTCTTATTCCAAAACTCTCACCATTGTCCCACACTAGCTTAATTAGAACCGTGTCACAGATTATGAACTGTGTCATTTGATTGTTAGTATTAGTTTATGAAAGTGTTAGAAGAGCCAGTGTGGTCAAAGCGTGGAGAAGTTGGAACTGGCGGCATATAAATCTCATTTGGTGCCTTTTAATTCTAGTATGAAGCAAAGCAAAGAAAAAAGGAAAAAAACAACCAAACTCTTGCATTCCCTATTTATCCATTTCAACCTATTTATGGGTTTATATGCTTCTATCAAATCCCTTCTTAGTCATTCGTTTTCTAAGTTCAAGGACCCCAGTGGTTTTTTTGCTTCTCCACGTATGGAAGGCATTCTATACTCCTGCTTATTTTTGTTGCTCAGTTCAATCATTTTTCCAGTTCCAGTCCTCAAGAGGCATTAGGATGTCATAGAAACTGGCACAGAACAAAATCATTGTTATAAAATCCTCTTGTACGAAACTGTATAAAAGTGCAACTTCAGAGCACACCTGTGATTTTCACTTATCAAACCTGCAGCATGTTAACGGGATACTCTTCCAGTTGTTATATTGATTAATCTTTCCCCACTCACCCCACACAGAGAAGGATGATGAAGAAAGGCTATCTTATGGCTCAGTTTGCTAAATAAACCCACCATACGAGACCTTGGATAACACGGTAGAGATTTTATCTGTGTCAAAGACATGGTTTAAACATGTTACCAGGGGCATGGGGCGTGGGATGGACAGACCTGAAGCATCTAACAGCCTAATTCTTGCAAACAATAGAATAAGTGATCCGACTTTACCACTTAAGACTTCAGGTGGCGACTCATGCAATTGAGTACTTCTTCATACAACTAAAAAAATATAATTATTACACAAAGATGTCCAGGAGAAGAAACCTAGCCATTTCCCCACCATGCTAATTTTTGTGGGAAATTGAATTGGGCATTACCAAAAACAAATGGAACCAGAGTCATAATTAACTTATCAGAACAGGTGCTTGCTCAGAATATAAATGATAAAAACCAAACATACTTCATCATGGGCGAAAAAGAACCCGGCCTGATCAGTAAATGTTCCACACTTATCTCAGCTACTATCTTTTGCTGCCTTCATAACAACCTCAAGCTAGTATTATTATCTACATGTTACTGATGATGGTGGGAAGGGTGGTTTCAAACTAGTGGATCACATTAGGTCACACACAGCAACTTCAAGTGCTGTAAGCACTAAGCAGTAATATTATCCCCACATTACAGATTGGGGCGGGGGCGGGGGCTTGAGGCAGATTGAGAGACGCAGGCTTTAATAAAGTCATACGGTGACCTTATGGCTGAGCTGAGATCTGAGCCAGAGATTTCAGCTCAAAGATCATGTAGCTCACAATGGAGACCAGATCTATCACTGCAGGCAACCTGGACCTTCTGAGATATTTTTGTGCATCTTACTGGAGCGTCCAATTCAATCCTCCCCTCCATGGTCTAAAACTCAAGGTTGTAGGAAAAAAGCTTAGAGTCGTAATGACAAATACGCTTGAAGTATGGAAAAGGCCAGTGCAGTAAAGCCCCATTTCCTAATGCTTTTTTCAACTCTTTGGCTGTTTATATCAGCTTATCTTTAGAAGTGATGCTAACTTTCCCAGACTTGAGGATAATAATTTCAGAATGAGAAGACTGCACACGCATTAGGGGAGATTAGTTATCTAGCATGCTCAGGAAAACGATATGCAGGGTGTCTTTGTTTCATGCAAATGAACAAATTAAGAGTAGCCCTCAGAGCAAAATAAGTCGGCCACCCATGTTAAACCCTGGCGAAGGTTTGCAACCCATTTTAGTTCATGCATTTTAGTTTGGGGGCTGCCATTTTGTCTATTCGAGAGAACATGTGAAACGAAAACACGTTCCATCTACGTTTCAAATTCTTTTGAGGCATTCCGTTCACCTACATAATATGCATGCTGCCACTCCCTGTCTTATGGCTCTAACTTCAGGATTCAGATGTGGATCTAACCCCAACAGTAGCCAAATGCTGTATGCACAGGTTGTTCCTGCGTGTACCTCCCCAGCAATTCACCCAGCCAACGGTTAAGATACGCACAAGCGATGCAGCATAAAGGAGCAGGGCAGAATCTTGGGGAAAGGACCAAGAATGCAAGTTCTTTTATATCTGTGCACATCACATCTAGTATGCATAAGCAGCTCATACAAGAGTGGTTCATTATATGTAGATACAAATCCCTCGTGCTGTACTTACATTGCTTTCCTGGTTCTTGTTGTTCTTAAGCAGTGTAATTACACAATTATGAATAAAGAAGGCCAGAGTAAGCACCCCTGTAAGCTGAGGAAACAGAGTCCTGAACTCTGGAGAAACAAAAATAAATTATAATTAACAAAATGGCTGCCAACACCACTATAATAGGTACCACTGCTCTCCCACTTTACTGATTCCTGGGCCTGGTTCTGTGGCCAATTTTAAGGCTCCAGCTGCGCCATATAGGAGAAACGTCAATAATTTCTTGAAGGGGGAAGCATGGTAAAAGGAAGAGGGACAGTAGTAGCCAAACACATATCAAACAAGCAGCTTTACCAATTGCTTTGTTAACAAATTTGAGCAAACCACCCATTTGCCGAGTGCTGATGCAGCTCATTGGCATAAATGAATACCGTGTAAACTTAGAAGCCAGCTGCCTGTACATCTTGAACGTTTTGGCTCCTGAACGATAGAAAGCCGGAAGTGATTGTGCCAGTTTTCAAACGATTTTCAGAAGACACACATCTGGCGCAGCTTCCAATTGGCTGCAGGACGCTCCTGCAGCCAATCAGAAGCCATGCCTTGGAAGTTGACCGTTTTGGAAGTTGAATGGACTTCCGGAACAGATTCCTTCAACCTCCAAGGTATGTCTGTACTTTAATTATTTTAGGAGTAGGGAAGGAAGCATCCAGCCTTAAGGCTCAAAACAAACCCTGTTTTGTTGTTGCATCTGAGCAAGGCCTGAATCTCCTCTGACAGTTGAGAAAATCTAAAATAAAGTTATCTATCGTGAAAAATGAAATACCGAATTCAGTAGCGCAGGAAGTAAATAAGGAACTACTGAAGCAGGGATTAAAGCACTTCTTTTCAATGTAACTTGAAAGCTTATTGTCAGGTCTCACAAAATTTTATGAATGACGTGTGTGTGTGTAGTATAGCACATGTGCAATACCAGTGCTCCAACATGACTGTTTTTATTGGGTATACTGCTCAGATGTTACAAAAAAGAAGCAGCAGTATTGGCACAAAGTCTTGAAAGCGTTCTAATTTTTAGAATTGCAACAAAGGCTTGAAGGATGTCAGAAAACTGAATTCTTTAATCCTGTGCCATGAGATCAAGAATGGTTCTTGGGTAAACATGTTTTCTCATATGTCCTTCTGAATATTGAAACCACTAGAGAAAAGTGATTTGATATCCTGGGTTACTTTCAAAAACTCTGGGAAACACTTCTGTATGTTATGAAGGGAACACGAATGAGGAGAGAATGCATTGAACCAACATCAATTCCTGATCTTGGGCAGAGGAGGGAGGAACTTTTGTGTTTAATATCCACCCCCCACCCCCCGGTTTGAATACCATCCACTCACATTGCAACAACGTGTTGGTAATTAACATCAAACTGATAGCATAATCCGTACAACATGAGACTATTAATCTCAGGGTCGTGGTCCCTTCCAGCTCTACAATTCTATGATTCTATGAAATTAGTGACGGGAAACAGGGAATTACTTATGGACCTGACACCTTGTATATTTTAAATATAAATCCTGTATTCCTTTTATTAGCAGAATGTCTAACTTACATTCTTCCTCCAATATGGAGGTCCAAGGCAGCATTTTTTTAAAAGCATATTGTAATGGTTCTATGGGGTTGCTCGTGTGTAAGCAGGTGCCTATCTCCCTGGCTGGGTGCAAACACCTGGCTGGGCAGCCAAAGTGAACCTCTTCTGTCCGGACAGCCACTCACCCGTGGCTGACTCAATCGCTGGCAGAATCCGTGAGTGGGCGTTTCTTAAACTTCTTCCAGCAAAGAAGTTCTTTGACGCCTAGTCTCCGCCTACCATCTCTGCGCGAAAGCCTTCTGCGCAGGGAGGGCATGGGCAACGGAGGACCCCTACTCTCCCCGCTGGTCCCAGGCAAGGAGTCATGGGACCGCCTCGCCGCTTCCTCCACCTGCCCCCCTTCTCCACTGGTGCTACACTGATTCTCTTCCCCAGAAGATGGGCTGCTCCTCCCGATCCCTGGACGCTCTCTGGAATCCCTCTGGCTTTTGCGCTCCCCCTCCAGTACTGATGGCAGTTCCCTGACACATATATTCAGTATAACTCCCTTTAACTGTCTCTGTTCTATTTACCACTCTGAACACACCGTTCAATCTACATGATGGAACAAATGGGTTCAGGGTGGGATATAATCAGTTTTGGCAAATGGGAGAGGAGCCAGAGAAATGCCTTCCAATAAGCATTTGTGCTCTATATTGGATTAGCTTGCTGCTTTTGATGTCAGCTGCAGAAGGTCATTTGTTTCAGAGTTCCTGCTGTTTCTCTGCCCTTGCTCAAATGCGATAAAGCTCTGTCCTGGCACTTATTACTGCAAGGAGATGGCTTCTCTTAAGACAATACAATGCACATCTGTCTCCGGGATACTGTATTCCTAATTGCCCTTGGAAGTTTTCCCTTCGTCTTGATTACCAACAAACACATGCATGGGGAAAATACGTTTCGTTTAGCCTACTTTAAATTCAACTTTTCTGTCCTAAAAGTAAGAATCATCCAAATGGATTCGTAACCGCTCATTACGGTCTGCGTCATATTATTCCGCCCCACTCCACCGCCTGCAAAATGACACTAATTCAGGCATGGGAATTTTGAAGTTCAGAAATTGGTAGGCAACAGCAAAACACTAACCCTGAGTGTAAGGGTCTCTATGGAGGATGGGTGGAACAAAATTATTATGTAGTTGCTGCACAATTCTTTTTTTTTTTTTTTTAACAAAGCACTTCTATCACAAGGAAATAGCTTTCCCCCAGGAAAACCCAGTTTGCATGTTGGGAAAATATGATTCCATCCCTGCAAGAGTGTTCTGCTATGGTTATGGTTGTTATTTGAAATTTGACTGCCTTAGTGTCAGGCATAGTGGTTAGTGACAGCCAATGCAAGCTTTGAGAGGGGGATGCTGATCAATGGAGGAAAGATGTCAACAGGTTCACTAAACTTTTAAGCCATGCGTAGGCAAACTAAGGTCCGGGGGCCGGATCCAGCCCAATCACCTTCTAAATCCGGTCTGAGGGACATTCCTGGAATCAGCGTGTTTTTACATGAGTAGAATGTGTCCTTTTATTTAAAATGCATCTCTGGGTTATTTGTGGGGCATAGGAATTTATTCATTCCCCCCCAAAATATAGTCCAGCACTCCACAAGGTCTGAGGGACAGTGGACTGGCCCCCCACTGAAAAAGTTTGCTGACCCCCGCTTTAAACACTTGAACAGCCACAAATTTATGAACCTTTTTTCAAAAAAACAAAAAACCCAACATGTATTTTTAAACAAGGATTTTTAACGTCCAGAAGTTCTGTTTCATGTTTTAACCATCAATAATCTTAATCCCCCTGTTTTTTGTGCTTCTTGGTGAGTGCCACCTTTCCATTTCTCATTTAACAGCCAAAAACACCAACTAGTTTCTTCTTCTCACCACCCAATTCATATTACGTACCTTTTAAAAATTATGTTTTTTACTGCTGAGTAACAGAAATGTAATTTTGCGGCTAAACGTTTCCTTGCTGTACTAGTTGGGTGTTGGAGTGCTCATCTAGCTCCTTCAACAAATGCCGTAACCATTTTGCAGGCTTGCTTTGGGGGGGGGGGTGTTATTACATCTGGCAAAGCATTTTGCCAGAAATACTAACTAAACAAGCCGAGCTTTGAGAATAGCTCAGTATGAGGACAATGAGCTAAATGGTATACTTTTATTCAATGGACAAGGTGGTTGTGGGATTCCACCATCCATCCATAGGACTCTGTGGACTGATCCTGCTGGGATAATTAAGAGGCATTGTTTTTCTACTCGTGAAATGAACCAAGATTGCTCTCCCCCTACATTTGTATTGTGAAAATGATGTACCATGGGTTACAGGCTTATTTAAATAAATAAATGGTTTAATACTTTTTTTATTAAAAAAAACCCCCAGAAAAACGATTTTTAAAAGACTGACTGACAAAATGCCTGTATTTTGGAAAACAACAACAACAACAACAACCTAGGAAATTTATGCAGAATAATGCACCAATCTGCCACCAAGACTACTATTCTAAACACCACCACCCTTTTCTTTTTACTGTTGCCCTAGCCTAGAGGCTGTGCAGATTGTGTCCAGTGTGCTCTTTCCGTTTCATAAAAATGGGTAGAAACATGGGGTGACTGCCCTGCCTGCTTCAGATTCAGGGATGGCTGTTGAAAGATGAGCCACCTTGCCCACCCACGATCTAACAGAATGCCAGGGGTGAACTTGCAAAGTTTGTAGGACTGGTCTGATTAAAGTTAAAAAAATCTGGATTCACCAAAATGCAGTTTGCTTGGCTTGACATCTGTTCCAATTCACAAACAATTCATCAAAGCTGCATCATTCTCCAGCCCTCTTCCCTCCACCCGCTACCCTGCTCTGTTTGGATAACCATGCAGACTATAAACATTCACAGATTAAGTGTGCCAGTAAACAGCAAAATCTGAGCAGTGTTTTCTGACGAAGGACATCTGGAGGGCTGTCAGGGAACAGCTCTGTGCTGCATTGTAAATCAAGCTAAGCTGAAATCGATGCAACTGCAGTTGCAGGTAAAATGAACTCTCTCAGGTATGAATATGCATATGGCACAAACTGGACCATCTCCATGGAGTTTGCATGCCACTGTGGCCCACACAAGCTATTTGTCTGCAACTGTTCTTGTTTTGTCCCTGAGGCATCTTTTCTATTTGGATCTTTACCAAGGAGGACTAAGAGAAGTGCGCATCTCTCTAGCAGCGCAAATCCAGAATCTCGGCGTGGACTCCTTACAAATTCGTCAAAGTTACATATGTTTTGCATTATAGCAAGCAGCAACTCTTTTTGCTTTTAATGAGAAATGACCTTAGTTTTATGAATTTTGTCCATCGCCTATAAAAAATATACAAAAAAAAAGGAACACAGAACCATATTAGGTTCTGCCATCTGTATTGAAGCACTTAAAGCTGCGGCACTTACCGTTACATGGGGCAGTAATAAATCTGGCCCAGTTTTGTAATACTCTATTTCTCTAAATGGTGGTATGTTACAAAAATGTACAACTTAAATTATAAAGCAGGACATGACTGACAAAAAAAATGGGTCACTGTAACTCCTTTTTTCTACATGGTAAGCTCAAGAAATCAGTATTTCAAATTTCTCCTGATTAAGGCGAAAGTATTTTTGACAGGTTAATTTATGCTGCACCCTGAGCTTCGCAAAGGGGGGGGGGGAAGCAGTTTATCATAAACTGGAAGTTTAACTTTCCATTTCAATGGGAGGGGCTGAAAGAGAGCAAGTTGCTTAGCGAGTTCATAGCATTTGAGCTGGGAGCGCACATTATGTGGTCACTACATTACATCAGCTCTTGCAAGTGCACAGCCTAACAGACAACGATTGTGACAGACAACAGCACAAGCCAGCTTTCTTGCATTCCAACTGCCTCCCTATCAACTGAAACCACAAAAAGGAGGTGGTTGTATTGGTGGGATAATATAAATGTCACATATTTAACTTTGCTATGTGCACACGGTTGCCTCTGAATTGGCCACCATGGGGCAACTGCCTGCATGAAGACAGCCCCTTAGCATTCCTTCCTATATTGAGACACACAAGAGAGAAAGGCGGGAAACAAGAATACTGAAAGTAGATTAGAGAAAGCATTTGTTAAATAGTATTTTAACTGTGCTAAAGTTTATACATAATAGAACAAAGGCATGCAGTGCTTCCTCTCTCTCCTCAACAGCTGCAGCCCTGTGGCCTTCAGGGAGTTGGGCTAGTCTGCTTCTGTCCTGGCTCGCTCTCCAAGTAAACTGAGTGGGAGGACTCCAGAAAAATAACTTGCGGAACATGTTCATATACTAATTTTTACCCTCTTTAGAACACTGAAATAAAATTATTATTATTATTATTATTATTATTATTATTATTATTATTATGTGTGAGAGAGATAAGAAAAATCAACCTGGGAATATAAGAGAATTACCGTATTTTTTGCTCTATAAGACTCACTTTTTCCCTCCTAAAAAGTAAGGGGAAATGTGTGTGCGTCTTATGGAGCGAATGCAGGCTGTGTAGCTATCCCAGAAGCCAGAACAGCAAGAGGGATCACTGCTTTCGCTGTGTAGTTGCTGTTCTGGCTTCTGAGATTCAGAATATTTTTTTTCTTGTTTTCCTCCTCCAAAAACTAGGTGCGTCTTGTGGTCTGGCGCATCTTATAGAGCGAAAAATACGGTATTTCCTTCACGTATTCCGTCCCACCATGGAGTGGATTGAGAGGGGGAAAGGGCTTTTCTCCAATCCACTTCCTGCCAATCTTGTTATGGGGCAAGCCAGCTGAGGGACCCAGCATAGTATGATTGGGCAGAGTAATGGATTATAGGACCAGAGGAATGGATTATAGGACCAGAGGAAACAACTTCAAATTCCCACTCAGCCATGAAGCCTACCAGGTGAGCATGGGCCAGTCATCATCCCTCAGACTAACCTACCTTGCAGGTTTGTTTTGAGGATAAAAAGGCATTTGTGGGTGGGGGTGGGGGTGGGGAACCATATATGCCACCCCGAGTTCCTTGGTAGAAGAGCAGGACAAAAATATAAATTAATGAATAACTACAAACAGGTAGGAGGAGGAGATAGCTGGTGGATAGGTACGCTTTGCTATCTCGATACTATTCTCGAGACTCGAGATTTCATGTGATGTTTTGTGTGGGGCTCACACTTAAGATGAGAAAGAAACTCTCCTTGCTCACAACCAGCAGCACCTAGTCTGGTTTTCCTCAATTGCCCCATTTAAAACATTTCTTCCTGTAATACCTTTCAATTTAACACAGCTCTTTTCTTCCCTTCCTTAGAGGAACTCTGCTATTTACCTCATAAAATTTTTATAGTGCTAATTCTAAGGGGGGGAACCCCTCAAATCTGTAGAAATGCACCCCCCTCAACCAAACACATAATCTAACCCATGACTTGATATCCTGCTGGTAGTTCCTTAAGTTCCTTAGTTCCTTAGGTGAAATCTCAGCATCAACTGCCCATCAGATGGCCTTCTTAGCGGGATGAAAGCTCTGTTAACTGTATCTGCGTCTTTGGTCTTTTCGTTTTGTTTTTTTTTCTTCTTCTTTTATTTTTTTTTTACCTTTATCTTTCTTTTCTTCTTTTTTCATTTCTTGTCTTCTTGACGGAACTCTTTTTTATCTTGATGGAACTCTTTTTTTGATGGAACTCTTTTTTTGTATGTTTGTACTTGTAATACTTGTAATATAATGTAAACTGTGTATTTTTTCTTAATAAAAATTTAAAAAAAAAAAAAAAAGATGGCCTTCTTAGCAAGAGCACCTCAGTTGTGGTATGCCTTTCCTCTGAAAACTAGAAGGGTACCAGCTTCCTCAAACCAAGGCAGATGACTGGTCCATGTAGCTTAGTAATGTCTACACTAGGCTTCCTCAACCTTGACCCTCCAGATGTTTTTGGCCTACAACTCCCATGATCCCTAGCTAGCAGGACCATTGGTCCGGGATGCTGGGAATTGTAATCTCAAAACATCTGGAGGGCCGATGTTGAGGAAGCCTGGTCTACACTGACTAGCAGCAGCTTTCCAGGGTTTCAGATAGGGGACATTCCTATTCCTACCTGGAAATGCCACAGACTCAACCAGGGACCTTCTGCATTCAAAGCAGATGCTCTCTCTCACTGAGCTATGGCCCTTCCCTTCACTGTGATTTGGCGCAGCATAGCTTTTAGCGCTCCCTGAAGACCTGCTCTTTGTGCAGGCTTTTAAGACGGCAATATTAGCCTCTGCAGTGAAAAGACAACCTATGTGATGCTTTATTATTATTGTGCTTTATGTATGTATTTGCAGCAGGTGTTCTGGGGTTTTCTGACAGAAGTACAGGATGCAAGTTTTACAGATAAACAAACTTATGACAATGGCATTTGCGGGAAGACGATGTTGGAATAGAATTAGTTTCATTCACTAGAATATGGACAGGGACTTCTTATACAGTAATACCTCGGGTTACATATGCTTCAGGTTACAGACGCTTCAGGTTACACACTCCACTAACCCAGAAATAGTACCTTGGGTTAAGAACTTTGCTTCAGGATGAGAACAGAAATCGTGCTCCGGCATTGCAGCGGCAGCAGGAGGCCCCATTAGCTAAAGTGGTGTCTCAGGTTAAGAACAGTTTCAGGTTAAGAACGGACCTCCGGAACCAATTAAGTATGCAACCAGAGGTACCACTGTACAATATTTTCCACATGTGTTCTTCTGTGGAGGAAAGCTGTGTTGGAAACAGTCGCCAGAAGTTCTCTTTGGGTTTATGACGACTGATCTATTGTGACTTGGAGAACAGCTGAACTGTTCTCTAAAGCAAATGCATTTCCAGGGTAGGGTGGGGCTGAACCCCTCTGAAATTCACTGGGGAGTGGGCAGAAAGGGTGTTTCTACTTTCCCTAGCAAGAATTAATTAAATGTTAGCAACTGACATAACGATTCCCCAGGTGAAAAGAGTATCTAATTCTAATCAGACACCACATGAAGAAAGCAAGTTCTTCAGAGCTCTTTTTTTTTTTTTGGCAGCAGAATGAGACTCCTAGTGAAGGTCCCTGATGCCTCATTACAAGCCTTCTGGAGGAAGAAAAAGAGGCTAATGGCCTCAAGAGCATTTTGACTAGTGCCAATGCAAGCTCCAGGTGCTAGCAAGCTGGAAAAGTCAACCCACCCACAGCCTCTGGCCAGAAAACCCAACCTTCATGCTGTGCTGAAATCACTCTGGAATTGTCAGACCGGGCTGTGCTTCTTATGCAACCATTTCCCCACATCTGAGTAGATTCAGCTGCATGGGGGAGACCCTGAAAGTGTTGCCAAGTCTTGGATGGAGCTCTTCTCCTTCCTCCCCACACTGATCATCCTAGGCATCACTATGGGCAAGAAGGTTAATAGGGCTAGTTGGTCCCACACAGCTAGAGGCCTGGATCGCAGAAAAGGGGGGAGAGGACAGCCCTTGTTCCACCTGATGCCCTTCCTGAATTGAGACTCTGCCAAATGAGGAAAGGAATTCTCTACCCATTCAAATACCGTAGTCAATCCCTCTCCCCTCCATCTCCTTTGGCAGAACTGAGAAGCTGAAGGAGAGGAAAAGCCATATATGGATGCAGGTGTGAGAGCAAAGCAGATGGGGCCCTGGTGTATGCGGGAGTTCGGGTGGCCTGATGTTTGCAGGGCTGGTGCCAGCAAAGTGCTTAAGAGCATAAATGAAAGAGCAACTTGATGGCGGAAGGGGAAATCAGTTCAGTCATGAAACTTGCTTGGTGGCCTTAGTCAAACCTCCATTGCTTACACAAAAATTATTGCACCTGTAATAGAGGGTGATCATACCAGCCCTCCTGACAGGCTTGTTGTAAGGATTATGCAACAAGAATTGCACTAGGTACTGATGTACCATATTTTTCGCTCCATAAGATGCACCTGACCATGAGACGCACCTAGTTTTTAGAGGGGGAAAGCAAGAAAAAAATATATTCTGCACAGAGCATGTAAGCGGCTCTCGTTTTTCTTGCTTTAAACCCTTCCGTCGCCCCTCCCGCTTCACCGAGAAGCCAGCAGAGCAAACTGCACAGCTCTCGCTGAAGCCAGCAGAGCAAGAGCGATAGCTGCACAGTACCTCTTGTTCTGCTGGCTTCCCAGCAAAGCGGGAGGAGCGACGAAGGGAGCCCTTACAAGGGAGCGCTGAGCAGAGCCTGGCAGCAGCTCTTGCTGGCTTTTCTGGGAGGTGTGGGAAGGGACAGAGGGCAGTCTGTCAGTCCCTTCTCCCACCTCGCGGAAAAGCCCCCAAGAGCCGCACACACGCTAGGCGCAGCTCTTTAAAGGGAGTGCTGAGCAGAGCCTCCCACCTGCTTTCGCTCCATGAGACACACACACATTTCCCCTTACTTTTTAGGAGGGAAAAAGTGTGTCTTATGGAGCGAAAAATACGGTAATTTCTTTTTCTTAAGTACTACTGTTATTATTGAGATCAGCCACCACAGAATGATATTGGGTCCAATAAATTATTATCAGGGATGGGAAAGCTGTGGTCCCCTAGCTATTGCTGCACTCCAGTTCCCATCTGCTCCAGCCACTATGGCCAAGGGCCTGAATGTTGAGAGTTGGAGTCCGACAACACCTGGAAAATCCCCATTTTCTTTAAAGGCCTCATTTAAAATATTTAAACTGCATGGCATGCTTGAGCATTTTGCTCCTTGGTTAATGGCTGTTATAAATTGCAAATGACCAGTGTATAAATGGTCACCTACACCCTACTGTTCCAACTCAATCTACGTTTCTTGCAATTAATTCCAGTAGTGATATAGTAGCCTGAACTGTACTGGTAACCAATTCAAAAGGAATTATATACAGGGGCTGAAGAATACTTCCGAAACCACTTTCATCTTATCAGATGATTAAAAAGGAGTGTTTTAAAGTCAATACTGATGGCTGTTTTATATATATAAAAAGTTTACCTGGTACAAAATATGTGGTTGATTTAAACCAGTCAAATTCTAAATGGAATCCCAAGAGAGCAGCTTTCACAGTAACGAGGATAACTAGGTAGATGACTGAAACGGTACCTGCAATAAGGGAAGAGGGAAAACCACAAGTCACTCAGATACATTTAAATTAAGTAGGAGCAGAAGTGTTGCTTTTTGATCTCTAGCTTGGACCAACCCAAAACAGCTCCCCTGCTTCCGATCCTTCCCTCTTCACTTGCCCTTTTCTGTGTTTTGTTTTTCATTTGCAAATCAGCTTTGAGATTAATGCAACCGAGATAAAATTACTTTGCATCTTATTCAGCCAGGTTCGAACAAGAGAACACATGGAGAGGGGTCAGAAAATCATGTTAATGCAAGTTTACTTGATGTCAAAGAGAACAACAGCTACCAGACTTTTAGAAGACATCTGAAGGCAGCCCTGTTTAGGGAAGCTTTTAATGTTTGATGCATTACTGTATTTTAATATTTTGTTGGAAGCCGCCCAAAGTGGCTGGGGAACCCCAGCCAGATGGGCGGGGTATATATAATAAATTATTATTATTATTATTATTATTATTGGCTGCTCTAAATCTAAGAAATTTGTAAAAGGGTGGGGGAAAGAGGGAGAGAAAATAACAAAATTCCTGAATGAAATTTATAAACCCTGAGGTTCTGGGAAATGAATTTATTGAAGAGCAAAGGATAAATAAAAAGAACTGGTTGCCTTTTAACACAAGCTTCTTGTATTAAAAATGTACTGGAAGAGCGATGTGCCCATCTTCCAACAGCCTATTTAGCAGGGCAGGTCGAAGAGAAGGAGTGACCCCACCTACTTTTGGCACTGGCACCGCCCACTGCTGGCTTCAGTCTTGCCCACCATGAGTTTGAAATCCCTGACAGAAAGCAGCCCTCAACAGAAAAGAAGATTGCCCATCCATGTTTTAAGCTTTACAAAAGACATTGGGAGAGATCTGATCACAGATCTGTTGTGTAAAGTGTAGCCTGGCCCTCAGTTCAGGGGAAATGATGCAATATTGACTAACCGATTAAGTGAAAACAGTGGATATCCAATGGGGAAACATTTCAGGTCTTGTGGTAACTGTGGGGCATTCTGCTCCAACACAGACTGTACATTCTCCAGTCAAATCATTGCCTACCTAAGACGTTGAATTTGGCAAAGAAAGAGGGAGACTTGAAATTCAATAGCAGAACAAGGATGCTCAAGTAAAGAGGGACGGTTTTCGATTTGCTCCATAGCCGTTCAAATTCCTCAAATCCTGAATCACCGGTAGAAGAAAGCGCCCAGGTTCTGTTTCCTGGGACTTCCTTGCCTGCATCACCTGGGCAGATTACTGTAGAACCAAAAGGGAAACAAGCAGTGGTTTACTTCAAGGAAAGCATAACAAGGAGGGGAAATCAGAGCCGAAACATCAAAATGAGTAAGATGCCTACTGTGGTGTGACTTAGGGATAAACAGAGCAACCCACTTGGGTTCTCCATTTAAGGCAGCCAGTGGCTCTCCAGATCTTGGACTGCAGTTCCCATCATCCTGGACCACTGGTTATGCTACCTGGGGCTGATGGGAACTTGAGTCCAACAGGATTTAGAGAGTCAGATTCCACGTCCGTAATTTAGGGAAACAGCTGACCATTTTGGCTGCTGAATACCTGTATGTTGTCTCTTCACCCTCACCCACTTTGCAGAAAACAATATAAGGAATATCTATGGAATTTGCTTCTCTTAAGAAGACAGAGAAAGTCTGCTCTTCTGCAGGGGGCAGCCATTTTGCATTAAACCAGTAGCATGCAGTGAATTTTTTCATAAGGGAACAGTTAGGGCCAGAGGTGCCAACTTGAGATGGCGCGACGTCTCACGTGGGACATTACGACATTCCAAAGTTGCGCACCTGAGCATCGCATCTGCCTCCCTAAGCCAGCCAGACGCCACCTGGGCTTTGAAAAGAATGAGGCTTTAGTACTCTGATTCATGGGTAGGCAAACTAAGACCCAGGGGCCAGATCTGGCCCAACAACTTCTAAATCCAGCCCACAGACTGTCTGGGAATCAGCGTGTTTTTACATGAGTAGAATGTGCCCTTTTATTTAAAATGCATCTCTGGGTTTTTTGTGGGGCATAGGAATTTGTTCATTTTTATTTTTATTTCAAAATATAGTATGGCCCCCCCACAAGGTCTTAGGGACAGTGGACTGGCCCCTGCTGAAAAAGTTTGCTGACCCCTGCTCTAATTTACCAGGAGTAAATTGGCCTGGTCCACCTAGCCCACTGACCGCATGCCACTGCATTAAGCTACACCCCCGCAGTGGCGTAGCGTGGGTTGTCAGCACCCGGGGCAAGGCAAGTAATTTGCGCCCCCTAACCCATAGGGGCAGAGAGCTGCGAGTGCGCCCCCCTCAGATGTTGCGCCCGGTGCGGCTGGGCCCCCCGCACCCCCACGCTACGCCACTGCACCCCCGACATCAGCCATTCTCAAAATTCCACATGTGCCCCTGAACCCAAAAATGTTGGCAACTATTGGTATACAGCGTTCACATGTCAGTGTAATTTCTTCCTGGACTATGGATTGCTGACATGAGAACATGCCAAACAAAGCACCCAACACACAGTTTAAGGGCCTTTTTTAATTAAGATGCTGGCCCAACAGTATCCCTGAACAGGTTGTGCTTTATGTGAGGCTATGCCCAGGGAGGTCACATCAGTGCTGCTAATGCAGCGGTTTGACTTCTCCCCCAGAGGCACACCCCTCTCTTCAAACAGAAGGATGCCAACAATAGAGAGGTAAACAGCAAGGAGGGATTTCAGTACGGCTCACCTGCACATTCCTTTTATTCATTCAATCTGTCCCCACCCACTTTAGATGTGATTGATTCAGATTCAGGTTAAAGCACTCTAACCTGCTATTGTCATGTGACCTTAGTCAGTGACCTGTGAAGTACAAGATTACCATTTCTGGGGTCTGATGCATGCAGCTGTCATTAGTAAACAGCTGTGATTTATGTGCAGAGCGTGGTCTAACTAAGTATTCTGTGGAATTTTCCTAGAGCAAATCTTTTCATCCCACACTGGCTGCATGCCAAGCCGGTTACAATGCCCTTAAGCACAAAGCAGTTGGTCATGTTTCAGAAAAGCCAATGGACACAACCGAGTCATCAGCGTTATTTTTGCAAGTCTGTTTACTCTCCATTGTCTGCATAATAGTTACTGTTTTGAGAGAAAGTTGACAGTACTGCAGCAATTCACATGAAACGCTTTTCTGGATTGAGGGGGAAGGGAGTGACAAACTGATTATTATTTTTCACACAGCTTTTGACGCAAACACAGAACCCTATAAATTATGTTTTTGGAAGTTACTATTTGCAATCAGGATTGTTATTAATGTGGTTTTTAAATAAACCTGGGGAAAGAAACTTCTGCAATATTTTACTATTTTCAGCCAATTTTATTTTTGGTTAATGTTAGTCATTCAGGATAGACCTAACTGCTGCATAAAATCTCTTGGAGATGCATCCCTCTGATTCTAAAAGTATTTTATTGTATTTTATCTATCACTTTTAAGCAGTTTGCTTTCATTACTTTATATTCTAAAATAATGTTTTTAAAATACTGAAAGATGCTTTGAATCTTAGTATAAATACTATTTATTGAAAGAGAGAGAGAGAAAATTAGGGGAGGGGGGTTGGAAACTCACCTTTAGTGCTCCCATTTGTACCAGGAACAATATCCGTTACATTAATATGATGAGCATAATCTAAAGAGGGAAAGGAAGACAAACAACTTAAGAACATCTCAGCCCTGCAGCTAGTTTCTTCCGAGGTGTATCTTGGAACAAACAGGATGCATGCTGAAAGCAACATGCAGAGGACTACTATTTCTGAAGCTGCAGTGTCGTTTTAGGTTTTAACAACAAAAAACAACCTTCCCACAGTTCTGTTCTACTCCTCCAGATGTTGGTAAACTCCCAACTCCCATCAAGCCCAATCAATTCAACAACATCTGGAGGGCACCGGCTTCCCCATCCCTGATCTACAGCACTGAATTTGTGCCAATGTTCACCACCACCACTGGACCTTGTTTACAATGCCCTTGGGCATATGAAGTGAGAGGTTCACATGCACAGCAACTCCCACTTGCTTCTGTGTAAGCACAACAAAATAATTGGGAGAGGTAGCTTCCAGGTCAGGAAAAAGGGCACCCAGCTTAGACCTGGGATTGCAAGCCAGTGGGGTGGAGTGATGAAAAGCAAACAAAACTCACTGCAGTCCACTGAAGGCAACCAACCATGCCCTGGGCCTCCACAACCTCTCTCAATGCCAATGGAAACTACCATATTTTTCGCTCTATAAGATGCACTTTCCCCCCTCCAAAAATTAAGGGGAAATGTGTGTGCATCTTATGGAGCGAATGCAGGCTCCATGGCTTCGGCAAAAGCAACGCAAAGCCTCCGGAGCGCAGCACACCGATCCCCTTGCTCTCGTGACTTCAGGGATAGCCGCCCGAAGCCTCAGGAGAGCAAGAGGAATCGGTGCACACCGATCCCTCTTGCTCTCCTGGCTTCGCTTTGCTGGAGAGGCGCTGCACAGCTTTCCCTCTCTGCGCAGCACCCCTTCAGCAAAGCGGGAGGAGAAATGGAAGGGGCTCCGCTTCTCTTGCCGCTTCGCTGAAGGGGCGCTGGGCAGAGAGGGAGAGAATTTTTTTTCTTGTTCTCCCCCTCGAAAACTAGGTGCGTCTTATGGTCGGGTGCATCATATAGAGCGAAAAATACGGTAGTAAGTTTACTACCCCTCCTTCTCTCTCCCCACCTCTTCTCTCCTAACCTTATACTGTAATACCACATTAAAAGTCTCACATCAAATACAACTTTTAAATTATAAACTAGCCAAAGAATTAATGCTTACAAGCACTCTGCAAAATTTCTGGATCTGGTGTTTTCAGAGTAAAATTGTGTCCAGGCAATGAGAATATGTCATTTGCATCAGTTCCATTACCCTCAATTCATCCTTCCTTGCTTGTCTCCCAAGTTTCAGGAAAGCAGTAAGGAATTTCTATCAGGTTTGCACTAGATCAGTGGGCCCTGGGACAAGAGCCTGATCTTGCTGCAATGCTGGCTCTTATTATGTCTAGACCTCTGCTCACTTGCAAGCCTGTTCCAAACCCTTTTGTGTTTTTGTCATTACTTTGTCAAGAATATCTCTGCAATCATTAGGCAGCAAGAACTTTTAAAAAACAACAGCGTAATCTATTTAAAGATACTTACAAGAGTCCAAGGAGCATTTTAAAAAACCCAAAAACCTGTGATTCTGCAACTTAGCCTGGGCTAACTTTTCTTTCTATAGTGAACTACATTGCCATCTGCTGGATAAATGGCTTAAAACACCTGCTGTTTCCACAATGAAGAAAGACTGTGGCCCACTTTAAAACATCAGCCAATTATGCCTACTCCGATTTACTAAAAGCCAAATTAAGACTTGCTTACATGTTTAGGATTAGTGCAAACACCAAACCCATTTAAACAGCCTTCTAAAATATACTCCTATGATGCATCTGAGATAGTATGGAAACATATTTAAGATGTATATAGAAGCATATATGTAAGATATATTTAAATTAAAATGTTAACATTGAACAGCCTCCCCAAACTGCTGCCCTTCAGATGTTTTGGACTGTAACCCAAGTCAGTCTGTAACCCAAAACATCTGGAGAGCACTAGGTGGGGGAAGCTCACCTGAGAATGATGCTCAATCTCAAAAGATGGCCAAAAAATATACGGACCTGCATGTTTTCATAACATTTAAATTAGTTCCAGGGCACCACAATGTGCAATGTTGAAGAGATTCCTAGGAATCAGCATCCTTAATAAAGGGCACTACTATAATAATTTATTTCAAATATTGTGCATTTGTTTATACAGAGAAAAGTTTGTTTTCTCGGAGATCTTAGTACGCACACTGTAATAGTCTATTCAGTGTGATATTTGAGTTTTATAAGCAGGTTTTCTAAAGGGCAAATTTATTTAGAGTATTTTTATAGTGCCCTTTGAGTATATTCTCAGGATGATTATAAAAATGAACAACGATGGTTTGGTTTGCAAGTCATTTTAAACCACAGTTAGCCTTAACTATGATTTAAAGGGGAATGCACAGCATTCTGGGGCACAGGAAAACAATCACAGCTGCTTCATTTGTCGTGATGCCATGCTACTTCAAGGTAAAGCATGGCTTGGCTTAGCGTTACATCCAAACCTGAGCTCATGGTTTGTCTCTCTTCGGACAAACCATGAGCTGCAACCAGATTATGTTCCTGGCCCACTCATGCTTTGTTTGGAGAGAGACAAACCACAAGTCTGGTTTCAGACACAACGCTAAGCCAAATCATAGCCGAGCACCTGGCAATGTGGCAGCTGTTGTTCAAAGCGACGTGCAAGCAAGGCCAGTACAAAAAATAAGAAGAAGAAAACTCATAGTCTTCCTCCCGAGAAGACATGTGCAGGATTGCACTGCAAGTTATTTTATGTATATGACACTTTTCTACAGCAGACGGTGTCCAAAGTGGCTTGCAATAAACACTCACATAATTACACACACTGAAACATAGACCAAAACAGCTTTTAACAGATGCAGCCATGAGTTCTGCTATGAACTATTACATATTATTTGCCAGGTAGGAAAAACCAAGGCCCAGCTGCAAGGAATGAAAAGAAAAGTTCACACTTACTATAAATAAATATCCCCGTGTTGTAAAGGAAATTGGACATGAGGACCCAGTAAACCACCATGGCTCCAATAAGGGATATCAACGAAAACAAAAGGCTAGACCATTGACCGAATGATCCAAAGTAATACTTGCAAACATCTGGGAATTCCCAAGTTGAGGTATCTATTAAAGCTGGGGGGGACGGGACACATCAAGCATAGAGTTAATACTAGAATTCAATAATCTAATCATTACCGCTTACACATACTTTGCATTCTGAAGATTCCTAAACATTAAGATATCACAGATTCTCAACAATTGATTCTGAACATCCTAACAAAGTGAAATAAAAGCCTATTGCTTTTAAAGTTATTTGCAAAAATAAAGGTAACGTACGTTTTTAAAATAGCAACAAAAATATCTAAAATACAATTATAGCATTTAAAGCAACCACCAAGCAGCAAACGGAAGAAGGGTTGCTGACGTATTAGAAGGCATGTTTTCACTTGCCTTCTAAAAACAAGGGAGATGAGTAATGTCTTTCTGAATACCAGCTGCAGGAAATCGCAGGTGGGCAGTGCACTGTTGTGCTCATGGTCAGTTTGCAGGCTTCCCACAAAGCATCTGTTTGCCCATGGTGAGAATAGATACCGGACTAGATGTTTATTGTTCTTAATTGGTTCCTCTGGTGGGAGAATTTTGCCCAGAAAAGGCCCCAGAAAAGGCCTGAACTGAACCTTGTGTATAGATGGGCTTTATAAATTTGATTTTAAGATATTGGGTGGACTGCGCATAGGATTGCCAAGTGAAGGTTGCAGGAATGGTACAGAAAAACATGAAGTCAGATTTCTGCTAAGTTAATAATTATTAAGCACCAGAGACCTAGGAAACATTGCATTAAGTTAAAGCTTTGTCTCAATAGCAAACTTGATGAGTGTATCCAACTGATGAGCAGGCATAGTACTGGAATTAATGGACCTAAGTTACTCTTGGATACAACCCTAAGTCTCTGACTGGGGATCCTTTTGTAGTAAAAACGGTGCACCCACACACAAGAGGGAGGCTATATCTTTAAAAAGTAACAGTAAGGAACTAACAGTAATAAGGTGGGCAGATACAACAGTGAGATCAGTTGTGGCTTTTCCTGTCACTGCAGTATGTAACAAGAAAAGGGAAACCAAAAACCTTTGGCCAGCGTTACAGGAAATGTGACTCTGCGTAGGTCTACGAAACCACAATTGGGGAACCTGTGGGCTTCCAAACATTTGATGGACTACAATTCCCATCAACCCTAGCCATTGACAATGCTGGCTGGTGTTGATGGGAATTGGAGTCCAGCAACACCTAGAGCGCCAAAGGTTCCTCACTGTTGCATTAGACTCCTGCGTCCCTGCCACACAGCCTACTCACATGCAGTAGCCCTTATTCATTGCCATTTATAGCAAAAGGTTAATAGCTTGCTTTCAGAACAAAGTGGAATTGCACAGAGCAAGTGTTCCATTATCAAACAGATTCAGCTGGAACTGCTCCTGATGAAAATGAGTTCTCAGTAATCTCTGTCTGATGGAACCCACCCTACAACAGGCAGGAACAGCTTAGGGTCACTATTTTATAAATAAACACAATTTTTTAACATTTATACCCCACTCTTCCTGGTTTAAAAACCGGGCTCGGAGCAGCTAATAGCAAATATAAAACATTGATTAAAATGCAACTTAAAACAACTTAAAACAGCATAAAATACAACAAAAATGCAGCATCAATATCAATAAAATTCAAAACTTCGGGGGGGGGGGAACCAGTCAGTAGACATTGAACGATCACAAGGGCTAACAGGCCAAGTTGGTCCTACTAGGGCCAGCAAGGAGACCAGGGAAGAATTTAAATGTGGGGTCCCAGAAAGGGTTTTTTCATAGAAGAGGAAAGGGAAAAGGGAATAGAGGATCAGGCTAATTCAAATTGAAGGCGGAATAGCTCTGCCTTACAGATCCTGCAGGGCCCCAGTCTCATGGGACAGAGCATTCCACCAGGTCGGAGCAGTCACTGAAAAAGCCCTGGCTCTGGTGGAGGATAGTGTAGCTTCCTTAGGGCACGGGACCTTTGAGCTATTATTATTCATGGACCTTAGGGTCCTCTGCAGGACATACCAGGAGAGGCGGTCCCGTAAGTATGAGTATTGTAGAACTACAATGTCTTCAACTCCAGGGCGCAGCAGTACATTAAGATGGTGGCTCCCAGAGAGGATACAAGGGCAGGTTCTAGTGCCTTGATGGTGGGCCCTGCTGAGAAGCCAGCAGCTGCCCAAGAGGGTCATGTGCCAATGCCAGGCCTATTTAAGAGCTACTCCAGGATATCAGGAATGTTTTCCTTATTGAAAGAGCACTAGAAGCAGTGAGCAGTCTTCCCTGGCTGTGTACAGCCACAATGGAATTGGGTGTTTTAATGCACACTTTCAGTTATACACACCTAGGCGAAATAGCTCTAGGATCGGTGCATCATGAGAACTGAGCATGCGCTATAGAACATGTCCGACTGCCTACACTGCAAAAATCAATCTGGAAATAAGTCCCTGTAGCAGAACACCTCAATCACACAGATAAATAGTACTGAAACTCATACTTACGTATCATTGTCCTCGATTTCACAACTCTGTAGCAACAGTAAAGTGTCAATACTCCCATTAACAAAATAATAACGATTCCAGAGGTAAATCCAGCCTGTTTTTTAAAATGAAAAAAGGATTAGCATATTGTGACATTGATGCAAATTAAATTACACCCACACATTGCTGCATTAAGATTGACCTTGACACACCTGTAAGTTGCCTTACCTGTTTTATTCCCCAGGGAATACTTAATATAGATGTACCCATCATTGTATTCCAGATCATAAATCTGAGGGGAGAAAACATGCACACGTAAAAATATGAGAAACTAAAACTGATTGCGGAAGCTTTTTCTACGTATTATGAATTTGTGACAATGTACTTCATATCTACCATGCTTGGAAAGCATTTCACATACATAGTTACTAGGCTTGAGTTTTTGCCGTAACCGTCTGCACAGCCATCTATTTTGTAAGCCGTTCCTAATGGACTATACACGTAGATTTCTTCTGGAGCAGGAAGTACGTGATCAGGAGCCACCTAACAAAAGATGAGAACACAAGGCCTTAGTGACTGTGTAAGTCTCTGGTGCTGCAATGCAGTACTCCGGTATTCGCAGAAGAATTCAAGAAGGCACTTCAATCCCAGTTTTAAGCAAGTTCTGCCCATTGAATTCAACAAAGCTTACTTGAAATGCAACAGTGCAAATGTTATTTAATATTTGAGCTTCTATGTTGTGTGGGAGGGGAGCTTTTAAAAACTGAAAGGGGGAAAAACCTGGCAAAAGTAAAAGAATGAAAAAAAGAGAAATGTTAAGTGCCTATGTCTGCTGTCCAACACTTACAATCCTAAAAGAACTGTAAATCCAAATGAATTAAATGGAGTTTACTCCTAGGTGAGCGTCCATAATATGGTAGCCCAAGCTATAAAATATAATAAGACAATTGACTCATTCCCATATTATACAATTAAGGCACATGGTTTCTCCTAAAGCAGCTTGGGTACTGTAGTTTACCCCCTCACAGAACTACAATTCACAGCAGTCTTGAACTACAGTCCCCATAATTATTTTTTGGGGAGGACACCATGTGCTTTGAATGGATGGTGTTAATCAGCCCAGTGATAAGCCAAACCATGGTTAAGTGTGAATGAGTAAGTGGGCTGATGTACTGTTACAAAAGCTCCTACATCTTCGCTTCTCTCCCCATCCTGCTGCACTACTGGGGACTAAGTACTGGGACTTACTCCAGCTTAGTGTTTTATGTGAACCTGAACTTGGGGTTTGTCTTGGCCAAACAAGCAATGAGTGGTAAGACGAGCAAACCTTGGTTACACCTCATAGTTTGTTTGGTGCTCCCACACCTGGGAGTTTTGCAATAACTTGTCTTTTGCTTACCAGTGCTCTATCTGAGGGCGACGCAAGCCTGCTGTAGTAATGAATCCGCTTATTCATTGCTGAAGCTTCATCTGTAATTCTCTGCGTATCATCATTCACAGTAACAATATTTGTAGGTTCTATATGGAATGGCCTGGAAGAGAAATAAAAAACATAATAGTCTTTAAAGCCATAATCAACAGAAGACTAACATTAGAGGTTGATAATGGAACAAAATAGTCCAGCATTTGGTTCCCACAATGCCCAACCAGATGCTTATCAAAAGCCTATGAGTCAGACATGAGTAAAGTAGCATTTTCTTGCTCATGTCCCCCAGTACACTGCCTTTAATACTGGAAGCACAATTTAGGTGTCATCACAAAGAAAGCTCAGGCTGATGCCATAATGAACCTTAGCTGGCTGCTGGGCCTCTGCTGAAGATCTCAATTTGTGAGCAGGTCTGTTTGGGAGAGTAGTTGCTTAAAGCTGAATGGAGCCTTTTAGGTTAACCAAAACACCTTAAATTTTGCTTGCCAGCACCCAGGCAGCCAGAGCAGTCCCATCAAAATTGATGTTGTATGATGATGAAACTCTCTCCTACTCTGCAAATTCTCTCCTCCTCAGCAATCTAGCTGCCACATTCTGCACTAGCTGCAACTTCCAAAGCAGCTTTGAGGGCAGTCCCTTAGAGCACATTGCAGTAATCCAATGCGTGAGTCATTATAGCCACACTATCCATGGCCTGGAATGACTACAGCTGGTGTACCAGCTAAAGAAGAAGAAGAGTTTGGATTTGATATTCCGCTTTATCACTACCCGAAGGAGTCTCAAAGCAGCTAACATTCTCCTTTGCCCTTCCTCCCCCACAACAAACACTCTGTGAGGTGAGTGGGGCTGAGAGAATTCAGAGAAGTGTGACTAGCCCAAGATCACCCAGCAGCTGCATGTGGAGGAGCAGGGACACGAACCCGGTTCCCCAGATTACGAGTCTACTGCTCTTAACCACTACACCACACTGGCTCTCAAGTGTAAAAGCTAGTAAAAGACACTCTTAGCTGCAGGGGTCACTTACACCTCCAGGTGGACTCTCAGCCACCTGCTTATTTAGAGGGAATGCAGATGGGGTTCACATGGCTGAATATTCCCTTCATACAAATATAGCAGAGTTCTGTAGCACCTAACAAATTTACTAAGGCCTAAGCTTTCACAGGCTCTGTATGAAAAGATTTCCTCTATACAGAAAAATGTCAGGGAGGTGGCTAGGCTTGAATCCTGCCTAAAAGATAGCAACACTGACTGGAAACCTCAACATCGCTTACAAATCAAATTAAAAATCATAATAGTTTTTTTAAAAGACACAAAGAGTACAAGAGGTGACTCATATGTTTAGAAATCAACTGGCCTATTTGAAAAGATACAATCTCACTTGCTCTGTATCATTTGTTGCATGGAACCACATCATAACCACAAAGATGGTGATCAATTATGGAAGGAAAGAACCACAAAAACCACACACACTTTTTCTTTTAGCTACAACAGTGTCACGCCAGCTAACTAAATACCAATGAAACTGTCCCCCAAAACAGCAATTTACATATACTCGAGCAGCTTCTATTTAAGGAAACCAAGGGAACAGTATCAACATTTGAACAATATGGATTAAACATTACCTTGAAGACCTCCCAAACTGAGACAGCACTAAGTGGCTCCCATGCAGACTTCTATTACCTGACTGTATGCTCTTTTAACATATAGCAAATTACTCCCCAAGCACACGTCAATCTAAGGCTACAAGAAGAAGTATTCTCAAAAAGTATCAGCTGGTGGGCCACAAGCTTCCTAACTTTCCAAAAACACACTGCTAACTAATTATTACTGCAAAATTATATTCCCCACCTCTGCTGCTTTTTAGAGCTGATTCACACACATATTTTATCAGGTCTTGTGACAAGCTACACCCGCCTAAATTCCCTCTTCTACACAAGGATTAAAGGTGCAGGAGCACTGCCTTCTCTTTGCATCAAGCCATCCCAAATCACAGCTGATCGCAAAGTCTTCTTTGTGGAGCTTGACCCTGTGAAGGGTCAACACGCCTTGATATTGCACTTTGCAAACTGCATCTGCAAGCTGTGATTGGAACAGAACACGATGCCACATAACTTAAAGGCATGTTCAATGCTCCTAAGCTTTAGGTGTGTTTGTCTGAATCTGTGTAAGGGGGTGAAGGTGGGGACAGGCATGCAAGCCCCATCACCTGACCTTGTCTGTGTTGAGCAATAAAGGTCTGTGGGGGAGTTTGCTTGAATGTGAGTAGATCAGGGGAGCCTGCTTTGTCAGGATCACTGATAACACAAAGGGTTTTACTCATGTTCAGGTGAATGAGAGTAAAAAAAAAAACCTGCAGACCTCTCCTGCTCAAAGTACTCCTGCCTGCCTGAGCAGGCAGGAAACATATACCAGGAAAATTATCTCTTTCAGCTTCTGCCTTCTGGAAGAAGGTACAGGGTTATAAAGACTAGGACTAGCCACCTGAGAAACAGTTTCTATCCAAATGTGATTTTGGTTTTAAACGCAGTGTAAGGTAGTCTCTATGGGAGTATATTGTATTTAATTATGGGGTATCAGCTGCGGGTTAAACCACAGAGCCTAGGGCTTGCCGATCAGAAGGTCGGCGGTTTGAATCCCCGCGACGGGGTGATTGCTCAGTCCCTGCTCCTGCCAACCTAGCAGTTTGAAAGCACGCAAAGTGCAAATAGATAAATAGGTACCGCTCCGGTGGGAAGGTAAACGGCATTTCCGTGCGCTGCTCTGGTTTGCCAGAAGCGGCTTAGTCATGCTGGCCACATGACCCAGAAGCTGTACGCCGGCTCCCTTGGCCAATAAAGTGAGATGAGCTCCGCAACCCCAGAGTCAGCCACGACTGGACCTAATGGTCAGGGGTCCCTTTACCTTTTATCAGAGTTTTTAGGGGGCTGGGATAGCTGGGATATCAGGCTTGTTGTTTTTTGAATGTCTGATGTAGATTTTTTTCCAATTTCGTTGTTCTGTATGTGACAGTGACAATAAAGATTATTGTAATGGGAGATGGAGCTTGCCCCTGTCTCTATGGACAAGTTTAGCATTTGTGTCTTCAGGCAAATACTCAAACATGCCTTTCGACTTTTTCCCAGTCAGTGCTACTGCTACCGCATGTGGGAAACTCAGGAACTCGTTTAGATTACAGAGGACAGAAGCAAGACACCTATTCAGTTCAAATCATAATACATTTTACCTAAATCCAGCCGATATCCTGATGCAACACAAGTGTTATAGCCATTCTACAAGTAACATTCAAGTTAAGAGGTTACTGAGCTGGAGGATAAATTGCAGGAAGTAGCATCAAAATGAAGAAAATATGAAGCCAGACCAAAAATACTAATGAACAGCAGTAAAAGAGATCTTAAGTATTTATTTCCTCTCACCTTTTGTATTTAAAGTCTTCTGGGTTAAACTGAATATTGAGGGCTCCAATGTCATTTTCATCACCTCCAACAGGGACCAGAAGAGGACTAGTATCTTCTTCCATATCTGGAGAACGATCTTCTACCAAATGTAGTAAATTATTATAACCTTAAAGAAAGTGAAATAAGTAAGTTACTGCAAGTGATCATCACTACATTTCCTCAAAATATTATTTCTTCAGGAAGACAGGACCTCCCTTAACTTTATTAAGCTCTGAGTCTAAAATTGCCTAACTATATAACCTTTCAATAAGCATCTAAGATTTATGTTTTGACATTTCTTTGGCAAAATGCTTTAAATTGGGGGTGGAGAAACTGTAGTCCACCAGAAGGAGTTGGATTACAAACCCCATTATCCTGACCATTGGCTAGGCTGCCTGGGGCTGATGTAAACTGGAAGTCCAGCAACAACTAGAAGGCCTGAGATTCCCCATGCCTGCTTTAAATGAACAATTTATATGATTGTTCCCCATTGGCAGGGCTTTAAAATACACTGGTTTATTTTTCATTCAAAAATTAAACCACAGAAGTTCTGGACGAACAATGCTGTGCATGATTACACAGAAGTAGGTCACGCGGAGATCAATGGCACCCAGGTAAGAGTGCACAGGATCGTAGCCTAAGTAGTAAAATGTTCAAGTGGGACAATGACTGAAAAACAGTGTGGAAAATTTAACATACTATCAGGAGAGGTTATGTCTCAGTGTATTGTTTTTACAGGAGAAGTGGAAGACTGGAAATAGAAATCCATGTTCCAGAGAAAGTCCAGCATATTTTTAACTGATAAGAAACCTCTCCCCCAGAAACTAGCTGATTCAATAGAGTCATGGGAAGTTAAAAGATAACAATGCAACTACTGGTCTGATGTTTACCAGTCACAGAATTTAGGAAGCTATATTATCTTGAGCTGATTGTATAAAGCTATAAAAATGTATAGTAGTAGTTTTTTCTGGGAAATCTCATTGAGAGGAGGCGTAGAGTTATTTTGGAGTTGCAAGTTCAAAGCTTGTTAGCTGCAATATCCTGTAGGTCTGTTCCTGATTTGCATTTAATAATGTTCACTTTGAATACATTCTAATCCTCTACTATGTTAAGTATGTTAGTACATAATCTTCACAATAGTATCTGAAAGTTTAACTGACATAATCCATAAAACTGAGGTCAACATCTGAGTTGGAAAAATCTCAGTTTCAAATAAAGAGGAAGTTGCTGCTTGGTTCAACACCGGATGTGTGTAAGCAATCTGAATAAACACGTTTGCAAATATCTGCTCTTCAAAATAAGCTTTGGAACACCCTAAATCACAGGCAGACGACCCTGATTCCATCTAAAACTGCCCCATGCTTTCCACCCCATCAAAGTCTTGCCTGTCTGTTTCCCCTGTAATTTTATACTTAACAGTGCTTTCGTTCTCTTCAGCTTCAGAACAATTGGAAATAACAGTATTTTATTTGATTAAAATATTTAAAAAACACTCTTTCCATAGTTGTATGGCTTTGGGAGAAATATCCCTCCAAACCAATAGGTGTCTGAAAACAAATGGGTAGGCTTCTGTAAATTTTAAATTACCTTGGTGCCCCCTTCTGGAGTGAAAGGTGATTCATGATTATTTTCATAAATTAATAATATGTATGTGCAACACACTAAAGACAACATGGAATTATTTTTATTTGATTTCCAGAACAGTAGCTGCTCTGCTTTTTTGTATATATTTTAAACAAAATTCTCTGTTTACTTGAGGGTAACCTCATCAAGCACAATAGGGTTTAATTCTGAGCAAACCTGCATAGAATCAGAAATTCTAATCTGTAGGAGCCAGATTATTCTTGATATAATGTAGCCTTTGACCAAAAACAAATGCTTACCCCTGCCCAGATCACCTATTCCCCTGGCTGGAAGACTGTCCCTAAAAGATCTCTCAGCTTTTTTTTGGGGGGGGGGTGGACAGAGGGCCACATTTACCCTGTGCCAAAGCTTTTAAAACCTATTCCTTACAATGCATTTCAGGCATGAAGACCCTCATATGGAGTTTTGTTCCTCAAAACATGCAGAGCTGCAGCAGTTGAAGATCTGGGGGTTCCCAAAGCTTATTTCTGGGTACAAAGACCCTGCAGTGGGGTAAAGCATCTAAGGAACTGGCAGCGAGAAGAATCAAACCAGCCTTGTTAAAGGACGATTATCCAAACAAAAGATGCTTAAGTTCCATTTATTTCAATGGGGCAGCGTGGGATATATTTAACATTCTCCCGAAATTAGTGGGACTTAAAGATTCTTTACCTCTGGCTACACCATAGGCAGAGTTTTCAGTTCCCTTGATAAAACTTTAAATCTCATCAGCGCCAACAGGCTGACGTTGTCGCTACTGTGGAGCATTTACCACAAACAGAACTTGAGATTTCAAACTTGGATTCTTTTCCTTCACCCATACAAATAAAGGAGCGATTTTAAAAAAACCTCTGTTGCGCTACCAAAATCCCGCAGATCTCTTTTAACTTGAGATCTGACTGAGGAGAGAGCAAGAAAGAGACGGACTCCTGTTTTCTCTAGCTAAATGACGCCGTTGCCTTCTTCTGACAACCGATAACACATTTATTTGCAAATGTCTGCTATATTAGAGCAGGCACTTGACCACACGAGCAACTGACCCCTTCGCGCTCTTACTCAGTAGCAAGTCTCGCTGAGTTCCGCGGACCTTGCTCCTAGGTAAGGATGCACAGGGACTGCAGTCTAAAGGCTGGTGATCGGCGTGTGTGTGTTATTATTATATATATATTTAACACAAGTTTAAATGAAATCTAATGCAGATTCTGTACCTGGACTCCGCTCCGCCTGATCTCAGTCTGCCACCATTCACCGGTACGAGGCTGCTGCCTCGCTTGAGTCATTTCCAGTCGAAAGCTGTAAACAGGAAGAACTTTTGCTGCTCTCAGCACCGATAGAGCGGACTCCCTCAGTCCTCCATCGGCACATCCGCCATCCAAATGAATGTGATCCGAAGCATGGGATCCACCATAGAGATGTCGACATAGAGCGGCTCCCACTCTGCGCCCATAGAGCTAAGCCAGCCAGCCGCAGAGATATAACATCTCAAGAGTGACACACGCCAGCTTCCCTTTTCGAGTTTAAGGTCTCTTATTTCCCACCGCTAGGAGGGGTGGAAGCGCAGGGCGGCGCGCCTGTGTAAGGTGCGAAGCGTGTGCAACCCGTTCATTTTGAGAGGGAGATGGCAGATACAGTGATTAGCATTTTCCAGTCCTTTCCTTACAAAGGTGAATTGCCAGATGTGCCATCTGGAGTTGTTTTGGAAGAGAATCTCTTCTGACATCAATAGACAGGCAATATTATGTTAAGAACATGATAAAATGCCAGCAGTTTCCTAATGGCACCAGCCAAATTGTAATTTCTGCTTCAGAAATTGGTCATTTATTTTGCCTGGTCCGTTCCTATGTTCAAATTATATGAAGTTTAATATACTGTAAAATTGAAATCCTTTTCAACCAGCAAAAAAATATTTTTTTAAAAAAAACCCTCTTCTGACGTGTTCTCTGGTTTCAATGCATGTACCGCCTGTGCAGTGATTTCAGGAGACACTGGCAGAGCTAGGCTTTATTTCACCCGGATCAAAGACCCAAGTTTGACACACACACGCAATGTGAATTGTGGACATACACACACAGGTTGGGACATCACCACGGAAGTGGCCTGCGATATCCTTGAAAGCTTGCGCAAGGAAATCTGTTAGGTGCCACAAGGCTCCCAAATGCAACTACAACACTGAAAGAAATCCTGATAATGTGGGAAATGTGCAGGGTTGTACTGGAGACCGGTTGCGGATATGTATTTCACCTATACAGGTCGGACATTTCTGAAAAGCCTCTCCCCACCCACACCCACCCCGAGTTGTCAGCTTATCTACTTCAACCCTGCCCCCCAATACTAGATGATTGCATCCCCTCTCCCAATCTTCACTAAGATATTAAAAACTCTGTTACATTAACAGGTATTTAATGTAAGCAGCTGTCAGTGCACCCACCATCTTAAAAATTAAGATAGAAACTGGAATATTTCAAGGCTATTCTTATGTGACACAGCCTCCACCCCATTCAGCTTGCAATAAGGAGATGACAATGCCAAACTATGTTGCAGGGTTTTTATATGCCACTGTTAATTCCTACCCTTGCGATACAGTGGTGCCTCGCAAGACGAAAATAATTCGTTCCGCGAGTCTTTTCGTCTTGCAATGTTTTTCGTCTTGCGAAGCACGGTCCGTCGCAACTGCGCCTCTTCAAGCGGCTTTAAGAAAAAAGCGCAAGACGTTTTCGTCTTGCGAAGCAAGCCCATAGGGAAATTCGTCTAGCGAAGCAACGCAAAACCGAAAAACCCTTTCGTCTAGCGAGTTTTTCGTCTTGCGAGGCATTCGTCTTGCGGGGCACCACTGTATAGGCATAATATTGTTATAGGAATTTTAAGGTATCATATATAAACCACGTGTCTGAAATAGTACAGGAAAACAATCCTGAAGCCATTTTGACTCTCCCAAATTGACCTCAAATATTTCTCTGCAAGGAGGAAGGAAATGGGAAAAGCTTTCCAATTGTCTTTGCATTGTAGGGGCTTACACCTCCCTGTAAATACAGTCTGGCAAGTATCTGTTAAGCTGAGCACACTATCAATATGCGTATGGGATTCAGGAACTAAGTATTTACCATCTCAAAGGAATGGCCAGGATGCCCAGGTAAAAGCAATCAGTGATCATTATTAGGTATCCTGTCAGACAGGTTTTCTGCTGTAGGCCTCAGTGATGTATGTATGTATGTTTTGGGGGGTGCTCTTGAGCTACAAGGGAGTCAATTTTCAAATGTTTATATAAGAGCTTTCATACCATTGTTCTAGGTTCCTCTCCTCCCTCCCCGTGTGGGGTGAGCAGGGGACCCTGTTGCAACAGTTTAATAAAGTTTATGTTTACTAGCTGCTTTGCTTCTCAATATTCTCTGGTTGGCCTCTGTTATTTTCTCCTACCGATAAAGAATCTACTTAAGGACTCTACCTTCTAGCACAGGAAGCATTCACAAATTAAAAGAACTTTAAAACCTCACCTTTTTTCCACACAAGCAGACTTCTGTTTTGCTTCTACTTTTTGAGGAGTCTGTGGGTAAATGTGCTCCTTGCAAATAACTGCAATAAAATCTTTGTGGATTTCTACACAGGATCCCTCCAGACTGTTTATTTTGCTTTGGCTGGTGTATTCTGCAGCATGTCATTGATACATTAATAGCGCATTGGTGGTGGATTTATAATTGTCAGCACATCAGTCTGTTTTATTAGTTGTTCTGCAAAGCCTTCCCCGTGTTATCGCATTATTTCTGTCTGGAGGGATTCCTGTTAAGCTTCTAAATTACAGAAATAAGTGTCCTATGTTACATTATGTTAAATTACAGAAATAAGTGTCCTATGTTCTATGTTATTTCTGGCCTTGGGGTTTCTGTATTTTAATCTTTTTTTATATGTACTGGCTGGCCTATTTTAATTAATAATAATAATATTGGAAAGCTTTAATGATGAAAGATAACAGCTACTGTTTACAGACGGCGACCACTCTTTCTGTGAGTGCTGCCTGAAGGGATAGGGGTGACATCCTCAATGCGCCCTATCTTCATGCCAGATCGAGCCAGAGCTCTGAGGGCTGACTGGGCTCCAGGCCCAGGAGTCTTTGTTCTATTTCCACCTGTAGCCACTGTGAAGGGCAGTGATTCCCAGCTCCTTGCATCTCTGAGCTACATCCTGGGCAGCCAACAAAGCAGCGTAAGGAGAAGACTCATCCTTGTCAGCCTTCACTTTCATGCCACCAGGTACTCGGCAGATTGTTTCCTTGCCAGACAGGTTAGTTACATGGACAAAAGTGTCATTGAAGGAAGCGAGGATGTGGCAGACTCCAAACACATTCTCTCCTTCAGCCACTTGTGGTCCCAGACTGATAACCTGTTCTTCCTTCTTTTCCTTGCCCTTACGAGGTGCCATTTTCGTCCGTCTCTGCAGGCAGCGACCAACACCGGAAAGGAAGAGCTATACTGGCCTTTTTGTACAACAAGGGAAGTCAAACTTTGACTTACTGGAACTATGTGACAATGTGAGCTCCCAGGAAGGAACTCATGGCTGCTTTGTTTCTCCTTGGACCTTTTTGTACTTGCAACCACACTGAGCCAAGGTTCATTTTTTAAAAAAGACCAGGGAGAAGAAAACAAATCAGCTGAAGGTTCCTCTCCAGGAGCCCATACATGGCCCCAGGCAGCTAGTCTGGTTTACAGTGCTTGGTGAACCAAGCCACCACTACAATGTCTTCTTTGCTGTTTTATTGTTTTCTGTTGAATTAATTTTATTTGATCTATTTGTAACAGCAACATGCATTTTATAATTGACTGGCAATTAGCTTCTGGGTTCAATTCAAAGTGCAGGTTTTGACCTATAAAGCCTTAAATGGCTCAGGACTGCATCTCTCCAGATGAACCAACCCAGACCCTGCAATCATATTCAGAGGCCCTTCTTCATATGCCTCCATGAGAGTTCTGGAAGGTGGCAACATGAGACCAGGCCTTTTCTGCAGTGGCACCCCACTTGTGGAATGCTCTTCCCAGGAAAGTTTGGCTGACACTTCATTATATACCTTTCGATGCCAGATGAAAGTATTCTTCTTCAGCCAGGCCTTTGGCTGATTACTATCCGATACCCATTTTAAACGTAGGATGCGGGAGAGGAGGTTGTTGTTGTTTTAATTCTTGCTTTTATTATGTATTTTGTATTTTTATATTGCCAGCTACCCTGAGATCTGTAGATAAAGGGCTGTATACAAATTTAATAAATCAATAAATTATGCAGCACAAAAACTCATACACATGTTTTTTATAGACTAACCGCCACCATTCAGCTGAGCTGACACTTGAATATACTAAAAGTACACACTCTAGTATATACTCCAGATTTAAGAGCTGAAAAGCAAACTTGCACATTGCTTTTGCTTCTTGTGGAGAATTGCCATGGTGAATCTGTTATGCAACCAATGATTTTTTTCAAGTGAAGCACAATCCTTCTTGGTGAAGAGCACTTTTAGCTGCGTGCAAGAAGCAGTCATGCTTTTTTTCCCCCTGGGTGCCACATACAAATATGCTTGCAATGTAAGTAGAAGAGAGTGAGGCAGAAAGGTAAAGACAATACAGTGTCAGGGTCTGCTTTAGTTGAGCCTTTTGCACCCTCAGCCCCAGGCTATATTTATATGTTTTGTTTTAGTACAAAACTGTACATCACCTTGGCAGAAAGTTGGTATATAAATGCAATAAATGATAACACCCCCACCTGAATATCTGGTTTTATTGTTGTAAACTGCTTAGAAGCCATTTTGGCATATAAGCAGTGGGTGTTTATGCGTACATCATCATCATCATCTCCAGCTTTAAGTTTTGCATGACTGGCAGAAATTCAACTGTGCACGCTTTCCCATCACAGTACTGCTACCTTGGCCAGTTGAATTGTTTCCTGCCAATTAGCTGGCAAAAGAAGCCAGTCAGAACCAAAAGTGAGTAAAAGCAGCAGATGGCCAGAGACAAAGTAGTAATAGAGAGCATTGAATTGCTGAAGAGATCCATACCACACATATATGCAGCCACTCCTGCAAAGCCAGAGACATTTTTAAAGCATTTTATAAAGAACAGATTTGTCAAATATCAGAACTGAATAGTTTACCTTGGGTCATTTAATAGGTCTTATATTTAATTTGAGCTGCCTAAACTGCTTTGTAAAATTGTGCTTTGAATTCTATGGCAGCCATCAACTTCTGCTGTCTGGCTGAAACCAGCTATAATCAGGATGGTGGTGATTAAGACTGCATATTCATTAGTAGCTTAAACCAGAAAATTTAGTGTAAAAATATGAGTAAAAATCATATAGCATCAAGCACAGCACATTACAACAAACAGGAAAATATAATGAAATAGTCTGCCAAAACTCTCAACTGATCTGGGCCACTTGGCAGACCACCAAACGGTTTTTCTCCCGTTGTAGCAATTGTCATTCAATGTGCTAGATCAGGCATAGGCAAACTCCAGCCCTCCACATGTTTTCGAACTACAATTCCCATCATCCGTAGCTAACAGGACTAGTGGTCAGGGATGATGGGAATTGTAGTCTCAAAACATCTGGAGGGCCGGAGTTTGCCTATGTATGCCTGTGCTAGATGTACGATGATTTTAATTGCTTCTTTTATTTTTTAAAATTGCATTTTATTGTATTATACTTTAAATTCCATATGCAGTGGTACCTCGGGTCACATACGCTTCAGGTTACAGACTCCGCTAACCCAGAAATCGTGCTTCAGGTTAAGAACTTTGCTTCACGATGAGAACAGAAATCGTGCTCCAGCGGCGTGGCAGCAGTGGGAGGCCCCATTAGCTAAAGTGGTGCTTCAGGTTAAGAACAATTTCAGGTTAAGAACTGACCTCCGGAACGAATTAAGTACTTAACCTGAGGTACCACTGTAATTCAATATTGTAACTGTTATTTACAGATCCCATGATTGAAGCTCACAAACCATGGTTCCCAGACCAGTTTTGGAACCACTGTTCTAGGCTCTAGGGCTCCATTTGCTAAAGTCTGCAATACTAACTATAGTTCTGAACATGTTTTTGTGATTAGGAGGAAATTACATCCATGTCAGCAATTCTTAAATGTGTCATGTGTTACAGTAAAACTCTTTAACACTGCAAAATTATTTTCTGCAATCTTTTGCAACATCTGTCCAGGGACATTATCATGACACATATCCTCCCTCAATATATGAACTTTCACATGTTTGACAAAGGTTGATTGAAGCTATAACCATAGGCACCCCACCCATTTTACCCCTAGGCTTACCAATCTTTTTATTGGCAGGATTCTCACCCCTTCAAGTGGCAGTCTGTGAGGTGAAGATTTTCCTGCCAAATAACTTAACTAGAAAATGCTTCCTGGGAGTCCAGCTTGAAAAGCTGTCATCTCAATAGGCATAGAGGGGATTGTCACATTTTCCTGGAATGAGTCATATGCCTTTGAACATGTACTAAAAGTAAAATAAATGCTTAACCAGCAGAACTTTTTTTACGTAGTAGTTTGAATTTGAAATGCTCTCCTACCTGAAGGAGGTGGCACTCCTAACAATAAATGCTCTAGGTATACATTCACCCCTGTATTATTTATTTATTAAATTTAGTAGTATTATTATTAATAATTTTATTTAATCAATTAATTTACATGCCGCCCTTCATCACAAGATTTCAGGGGGGTTCAAAGAAGTTTATACAAACTTCTTCAAACTGAGTTCTGGGGAACTCAGGTTGCTTAGAACTTATAGAAGACAAACCTTCCCAAAATATAACTTCTTCCTTAGAAAAGCAGTTGCAGTTCCAAGGCACATGCTCAGTCTGCCAACAAAAGTGGCCAGCGCCTTTATTACTGGCAAAATATGGCCCTGCAGTGCATCTGGCTTTTGTGGAAGACAGGTAAAAATTCTTTAGCAAGGTGGTATTTGATCAAGCAAAGATGGCGACGGAGGTAGCAGCCTAATTAGAGCCTCCGACTTCAATTAAGCGTTTTTATTAGTTTTATCAGTTTTAGCCTCTTCAAGACCTCAAAACTACACCTCAAGGACCTTAAGGACTATCGGCGGTCTGTCTTGTCGCCTTGTTTTAACTAGCTTATCCTTTTATTGCTTTATTGTTCTACCTTTATTGTTCTACTGTCTACCGTTGCACTGCTTATTGATATGGCTACACTGACTCATAACCTTGGGGCTCCCGGACGACGGATCGGCTTGAAATACAGCCAAAGAAGCTGAGGAAACCGCTGAACTCCTTTAAGCCTAACTTCAATAAGATAAGTCCAAGAATTCCCCCATGAATTTCCTCACGAATACCCTCCCGCCCCAAGCTAAGGCTTAAGAAGGGAAGGGTGGATGGCGGAGAATCAAAAGGAGTTGTGCTAGTCCAGTAGAAATAATTTAAAAAACCGTTGTAAAGCAATACCTTCATTAGGTTCAACCAAAGTATCACAAAATAACAAGCTTTTGAATGCTCCAGACCTCCTATCTACCTACATTATAGGTAAATCAAAGATGAAGGGGGGAGATGGAAACCTGGGCATGTCAAAGTTCCAACATTTATAGTTTGTATTATTAATGAAGTGCAGGCAGGTATCTGGCAGAATTAGGCCCAGCTCCCAAACTATTTCAGGTTGCGCTGAGGGTTGCTAGAACAAAGGAACACCTCATTTTTGCACCTAGTAGCAAGTCTTATCTTGTTCCCTTCACCAGAAGTTGTGTTTATTGGCATAGTGACTTTACACGTCTGCAGCGAGCCTTCACACAACAGGAAGTGGTGGTGTACAAGCACACTCATGAGCCTTCCCTGTTATACAGTAGATCAGATCTTGCACATTGGTCCTTTTTATATTTTCACTTTTTTCATGTTTGCTCCTGCTGTTTCCTCTGCCTCTGCTTTAAACTGCGGTTTTAGTGTGTTATAAGGAAAAACTGCTCCTTTATCCCTTATGGTATCCAAGAGCCCGAATAGAGTCCTTATGTAGATTTTCTATCGGTAGGAGAAAATAACAGGCCAACCAGAGAATACTGAGAAGCAAAGCAGCTAGTAAGCATTATCTTTATTAAACTGAAGCAGGATCCCCCACTCTTATATAGACTTTTGAAACTGCCTACCTTGTAGCTCAAGACCATTCCCCAAAACATCATACATACATCACAGGAAGAGGTGGTCCCCAGCAGGAAAGAGTGTAGCTTCTTTCCTGTCTGCCAGGATACCTTATAACAGTGTTTCCCAACCGGTGTTCCGCGGCACACTAGTGTGCCGCGAGACGTTGACTGGTGTGCCGTGGGAGGGAGGCGGGCGAGTCGGGCGGTGAGAGGCGGGGCGGCGGCGGCGAGCACGCGCGGGGCGGCGAGCGAGCTCTCTCCCACATCCCATCGCCGCTCGCTTCGGCCGGCCTACTGGAGGAAGGCGCGAAAACCTCGCGCATGCGCAGGTCTTCCGCCTGCGACAGCCCAGTAGGCCGGCCGAAGCGAGCGGCGATGGGATGTGGGAGGGAGCTCGCTCGCCGCCCGCCTCCCTCCCACGGCACACCAGCCTACCTCCCTGCTTTTTCCAATTAAGGCAACCTCCACTCTCCTGCCCCTCCGCGTTTCTCACCCCAAAGCCTTGTGGGCAGCAGGAAGTGGGGCCGTCCTGCCTCTACCCCACGCCGGGTGGCTGCTGACACGTCCCTTGGGCAGGAGAGGCATCCGGCTGGATGAAGGCAGCGACGCCGGGGGAACGAAACAGCACGGCAGGTCTGAGCTGGCGCCTGGAAGGACACAGATTGCTTCATGTCGCTGCATTCCACAGCTCCGAGGCTAGCAGGTGAATGCGTGCACTTCTCTCTCTTGTTTTATTTAATGTGCATTTTAGAAGCATGTGGAAATATCCTGCGTCATCAACCACTTTGGGGAAAGTGTGCATGTGTGTGTTTGGGGCTAGATTTCATGCATGCCTTTTTTTTAAGTTCTCTTCCTGCTTCATCCACATTCACCCCCCAAAAGGCCATTTTCTGCATGCTGAATAAATTCTGCAACTTACTATTTCATAATAATTATAAAATACTTTCTTTGTGTTTATTTGATTCCTATTAAAGAGAGTTACTTTATATATAGTCAATATAGGCACAGAGTTAATTTTTTTAACATTTTCTAATGGTGGTGTGCCGCGAGATTTTTTTCATGAAACAAGTGTGCCTTTGCCCAAAAAAGGTTGGGAAACACTGCCTTATAATGCCTTATCTGATTGCCTTTTCTGGGCATCCTGGCCAATCCTTTGAGATGGTAAATACTTAGTTCCTGAATCCCTTACGCATATTGATAGTGTGCTCAGCTTAACAGATACTTGCCAGACTATTTACAGGGAGGTGTAAAAAGGTAAAGGTACCCCTGCCCGTACGGGCCAGTCGTGTCTGACTCTAGGGTTGTGCGCCCATCTCACTTAAGAGGCCAGCGCTGTCCGGAGACACTTCCGGGTCACGTGGCCAGCGTGACGAAGTTGCTCTGGCGAGCCAGCACCAGCGCAGCACACGGAAACGCCGTTTACCTTCCTGCTATAAAGCGGTACCTATTTATCTACTTGCACCTAAGGGTGCTTTCGAACTGCTAGGTGGGCAGGAGCTGGGACCGAAAGACGGGAGCTCACCCCGCCGAGGGGATTCAAACCGCCGACCATGCGATCGGCAAGCCCTAGGCACTGAGGTTTTACCCACAGCGCCACCCGCGTCCCACTACAGGGAGGCGTAAGCCCCTACAATTCAAATATAATTGGAAAGCTTTTCCCATTTCCTTCCTCCTTGCAGAGAAATATTTGAGGTCAATTTGGGAGAGTCAAAATGGCTTCAGGATTGTTCTCCTGTACTATTTCTGTATTATGGCTTATATACTTATGTATGTGTTTGCCTTGTAATGAACATTTATTTTTTATATATAAATAAAAGACCTTAGAATTCCCATAACAAATGTGCCTTTCACAACTTTGGGGCCGATTTGGGAATACTGTACCAGATGTAGCTGAGCCCAGCTTGTCTTCAATAGCACACCATGTCTCCCACTTCACTTCTCAGCAGGTCTTATCTTGTTGAAGGTACCATCCTGTGCGTAACTTGGGAGCAAATAAAGAGGGACTTCCTTCTGAGACGTCGACTGATACCACCTGGCAGGTTCCAAAAATTAAAACAAACAAGCCCTATTGTGGCAGCAGGTTTGGGGTTTGTTTCTTTAAGGTGAAGTAGAACTGAAGCCAAGAAAGTTGGAACTTTTCAGAGTCTTGGAAATAATTAACTAGCACTAAGCTGTCCCCTCCTGTTGCCTCAGACGGCCACGCACGCCCTTCCTGCAATGGGGCGGAATGAACTCCCAAGTTTTTATAGCGTGAACCAGAAGCCTGTGGGGAGTAACGAAGTACAGTAACGAAACTTCAGACACAGCGAGACTTTCGTTTTTCCAGGAATAAAAGAAACGAAACCAAAACCACCAGCAGTAGCAGGAAAGGTGGCAAAAGTACAAAGGCTTTGCCGTGCTACGGACACTTAACTAAGAGCGGATGCACCAAGTCCCGCTTAACTCGACGGGGCTTGATTTCCAAATAAAGCACACGCGTGTTTTGATCGTCTTGAGAACGCTTTGCGTCCTAGGCAAGCAAGCAAGCAAGCAAGCAAGCAAAGTTTTCTAGGAAACGCCCTGAGGGCAAAGTCTTCGTCTCCCCCCCCCCCCCCAATGCGCGCGCGCGGCGGCGGCGACAAACCGCAACTCTCGCAGGAAAAAAAAAAAAAAGGAACGGGGGTGAAGTGCGCTACGTCAGAAGCGCAGGCTGGGAGCTCCTTTTTTTTTTTTTACGCTACTGCCCTAACCTCCCCTCTCCCGCGCCTTGAGCAGCTCTCCTGAGCCCCAGCGGCCCTGCTATTGGCGGGGGTGTTGCAGGGAGGTGAGGAAGGCAGCGAAGGAGAAAGCGGCACGTGACCGGAGCCCCGGCAAGGGGCTGGAGCAGCGGCGAGGGCGAGTGCGCGCGCGTACGGAGGGGGGAGGGGCTGAGGAGGGCAAGCGGCAATAGCAGCGAGAGCCGCGGCGGCGGCAGCTGCGGCACGTGCTGTAGGTGACGAGGCGTTCCGTTCGCGTCAGGGGAGGCGTTAATAGAGCCGTCGCGCGGGCCGGCGCTCGCTGGGCGGGGTTAACGGTCTGGCCTCCCTTCTCCCCTTCCGACGGGGAGAAGACGGGTAGCGGTAGTGGGTGAGCCGCGCTTTGGGCGGGAGCAGGTCCGTCGCCCGGGCCCCGCCTCGTGGCGGGCTGCTTGAAGCCGGAGTGAGAAGGCAGAGAAAAGGGGCGTTGGCCTGGGACAGGTGTGGGGAGAAGAACTGCGGGGTGAGGCAGGCTTTGGACGGGGTGGGTATGGGCGTAGCAGGACCGATGTAATTGGTTAATTAAGTATTCCGGGGGGCACTTGCCCCCCTTGACTACGCCCATGGAGGGGGGGACTGCAGCCAGTAGTTCAGTCTGAGGTGATGCGAACGTGGCGTTGGGGTTCAAGAGAGGCCGCTTCTTCCTCTGTTCTTGTTTCACGTGTTCTTGATTCCCCCCCCCCCCAAATCACAGGGCCGATTCGGAGTAGGTTATATCTGAGGGTACCACTATGGAGGAGGAAGACTGGGACGAGGAGCTCACAGATGACAACAGGAGCAGTACCACGGGCGGAGGTGGCAGGACTGCTTTGCCCCTCTTTCAGCCCAGCTTCGAAAAGCTGGTGGGTTGCCCAGGGAATCCACAAATCAGGATGAGTGAAGAGGTTCCTCCTCATCTCTGGCCAACATACCCATTGCATTGTAGTCCTGTAAATGTGTCTCTTTGGGTGTGAGTGGGTTGGTGGGAAAATGGGAAGGGAGATTCCAGTGGGTTGCCATATTTCAAAAAGTGAAAATCCAGACGGAAAAGTTTTTGAGCTTTTTTTATTTTTTTGAAATTTTTGAGAGATTTAAAATTTTAAAGAAAAATTTCCAAAAATGACACCGTCGACATTGGTTATCATACATGCAGATTTTCCCAGAAGTTTCAGCGAATTGTGCCCAGACACTGCTTCCAACAGCCGATTGCTGGCTATTTCTGGGAAATTCTGGACGCGTGGCAACTTTATTGATTGAGCTCCAGGACTTTTTAAGACCCACTTGAGAGTGCCGTGTTTTTATTTATTGGCTTTGTTTTAATAACATTTAGATACTGCGTGACTGTAATATGAACTGATCTCCCCTGGAAGTAAACTAGTGTACATTAAGGAGAGATATTCTGGCCTAGTCATCTTCTTATTAGCTGGAAAGGGTTTTTTTTTTTTTTTTTTTTTGAAGTGGCACCGGCTATTCTACTTTTGTACTTCAGTCCTACTTCATGCAACACATATGTAGACAAAGCCTAATTCTTAGGTACTTTCGCTTTGCTTTTTTGAGCAATAATCACAATCGGAATCGGAAGCTGCTCTTTGGATGCAGCTTTAGGATGCACTTCTATACAGAGTTAACTTAAGAATGTGACACTTTTATTTGATTTTGACTTTGTTAGAAGCAAGCATGCAGAGGATTGAGTTATTGCCTTATTTTGTCACTGAACTTCACTGTCACCTTGGTTTATTTTCTTCCTCTTCTCTCTCCCCCTGCCCCAAGCATCTGTTATGTGGATGGTGGCTTGAACGTTCATGGAATAGAAGGGGATATTTTTTCATATTTGATCCAGTACTATACTATCCATGTGAGCAGCTCTTCTATGTTTATATGCTGAGCATGCAGGAAGAGGCCTCATTTTTCTACATGTGCAGTGTAGAAGTGCAGTGGAGAAATGATGTGATTTGTGTCTCTGCTGCAAGTCATTCTGCTTGTACTTGGGCTGGATGTGCAGGGGGCTGCTGTGCCTTGCATGCTTCTAGCATAGATGCTTAGGTTGGTGTCAAATGCACAGATGGCTTTGCCCCATCTTTACTAGCATGCCTTGTTTTTCTGCTATTCATGCAGAAGGTTTGCCTGCTGGATGCTTATGAGGAGTCTTACCACTTTGGACTCCATTAGGAGGAAGAGTGGGATATCAATTGATTAAAGAAATCTAAAAATATAAAAACACAATAGACAGCTGGAGGCATCAAATGCTTCATCCCTTTCTACAGAAGTTTTCCATCGCTGCTATATTAAGCAGGGAGTAGGAAAAGTGTCTTTCTCCATGCCAAACATAGAGACATTGTGGGTTGCTTGAGTAAGGCTTGGACACTCTATCCTTCTACCAAATTTTTTAAAAAATGTGACTCTGAAATCCTCTGGTGAACAGTTGAGTGGTTAAAAGCAAGGCTCTAGTAGACTATACTTGGGGCGGGGGGAATGGCTGGTATAATAGTTCCAGAATGGTCTTAACTCTTCACGCAACCCAGTCAAATGGGTGAGGTACAAATAGTAAAATTATTTTTATTTTATTGTAGGGCAGCTTGTCTACAGGAGCAAATGAAACCTCATGCAATTTCAATCAGAATGCAACCCCCCCAGGTATGTGATAAGACTTTAAAAAGGAATATTCTGTCTAGAAAAAAGCTGGTACCAAAAACTTTGTAGTCAAGTGTTCCTAACAGTTGAAGCCTGTTAAACTGGGTTGACTATGAAGTCTTGTATGAGATCAGCTATGAGTTTAATTATGGTATTGTTGAAATTAAGTTCACCTGAGGGGTTTGAAAGCCCTACAGCTGGGCTGTAGAGTGAATTGGGCTAAATATAAGTTGTTGATCCTTTTTAATTGGTCTGCATAAATTTGCAATTGAATAAAACAGTAATGGTGAAGAAAACATTTTTTACTTTTTAAGAGAGGAAACTTATTTGCAGCAGGAAATAGATTGGAGGCAATTTTCCTGCTGTTAGAAAGGGTAAATTAATTCCTCTTCTACAGTACCAAGTCTGCTACCCAAACTACTTTGATTGCTTCTATTAAGGAGAAAAATAAGTCATTAAGAACTACTGTCTGATTAATCTGGAACACTGTAGCCAGCTACCTACAATCAGTGCTACCATCTTGACCAGGCATAGGCAAACACTGGCTCTCCAGATGTTTGGGACTACAATCCCCTTCATCCCTGACCACTGGACCTGTAAGCTAGGGATAATCGGAATTGTAGTTCCAAAACATCTGGAGGGCCGGAGTTTGCCTATGCCTGATCTAGATTGATGAAATGTAAGTTTTGAATAAATTATGTTTGCTTCTTAAAAAGATCAGACTTACGAAACTCTGTTTTCTCCCTCTGTGTTCTGTAAGAAGTGAGTTATTATTTATTTAGTACCAGCCCCTATTTGCACGGTTACATGAATTGGCACTTTTTAACAATGTAGAGATAGTTTGTGGACTTGAGCTACAGTCCAAAGCTTCATTGAACACTTCTAAGGAAACCTGTATAGAAGTGTGCTGCATACTGAGTTAGACTGCACCTGGAGAACAAACGGACTTTGTGAAGTAATCTGCACATTGCTTTGATTTTTTGTTGGTCCTAAAAAGTCCATTCATCTAGGATTTTTTCCTTGAATGGAGAGTCAGATATTTATACCTTTTGTCGAGAATGCTGAGTAATTCTTAAGGATTCCCTCCTTCCCCCATTATGGCAGTTTATGGATAATTACTTGTGTTTATTGCAACCAATGTGAATTTAGTTCCCAAGATGTTTAATTGCATGAATATTTAAATACTCAGCACAATAGAAGAATACAGGTAATAGCTAAATTAACCCCCCAAGAATATTGGCAAAGTGGTTAAAGGTAAATAGATGTTTTGTTGGGTATTTATGCTTTAAGATACTTAGTATGCAAAGCCAGAAGGTTCTGTCATCATTATTATTTATTATATTTTGTCATTTGAAAGTTTGTGCATTGAACCACTGCCAGCTTGTTAATAGTTTTATGCTTACATTTTAATAAGTATTTGACTTTTCAGCAGATCTGTTAATATTTAACTGTACTTCTGAACATGTACCTTATGAACATCTTCAAAATGTCCAACGTAATAACTTCTTTTTAGGACGTGGTTCCACTGAAAATGCAGCTCCTTGGGGTCGTACGTTTGGAGGTATGTATTTCTGTATATTCCCATTTGTGTTCTAGGAAATATAAATCATATCGGGCTCTCTAAATATGTCTCTTAATGTTGTGCATGCACACCTTTTGCTTTTCATTGGGCACAGTAATGTAACTTAATGTTGGTATGTGTCTTCACTGCATGTATAGTGGTTTTGGAAAACAGTTGTGGCCATGATTGATGCTATGATACTTCCCTGAACACTTTAAAATTAAAAATTCTTTTTGCCTGTTGGAGGGGCCTTTTTCAGCCTGAAGGCGGCATTCCCCAAAGACCAGCTTTCTGGGGGCCATATGCCAGTGGTGGCATGGTCTAAATTAACGTGGGTGGGGCCACCCTACATTGTGTTACACATGCAAACACACGTAGCATGCATGTACGCACACATCCAGTATTGCCCATTAATTTCCCTTTTCTGCTACAATTAGGTTAGGAAAAGGTGTTCTTATTGGAGCCAATACAAGCTTAACAGGGGTGCCTATTTTTGGGAGACGGAAGTCACAGTACAGGGTGAAAGAAGATTAACATTTTCATCCATCACCATCTCAGCTGTGACCCTTCCCCTGAAATGGCTGCCCATGCAGTGTTTAGTTTAGAAAAAAGCCTCTGATCAGCAGTACTAGGTGAGTTTTATGAAGCCTAATTTTGGCTGTTGCGAGAATGACTGCTGGCCAGATATGGAGATGAGATCCGTTTGGTATGTGGGTCAGAGCATTTACATAGACGGCTTTGTACGGGAAAGGGCATAGGAGATACTTAGTAAATAGTAAGTAAGTAATTTTGTATTTATACCCCACCCTCCCCAGCCAAGACCAGGCTCAGGGCGGCTAACATCACTTAGTGAGTTCTTTCATTGTGTTGTGAGCCAGGTGTGCACACATATACCTTTGAACAACTGCACAGATGAGCCAAGAAGTCATTAGTTAATTTGGAAGCTCACTTTTCCTTACTTCAAACAAGCAAGAATATAAAGCCACTTTTAGGCTCTGGCTTCATAGTTTGGCTTGTTTGGAAGCCATTCATCATAGTTTGAAGGGAAACCTGGGCTGCAATCCTAGCTCCATATACCTGTGGGTAAGCCCCATTGCATTCAGTAGGCATTTTGAGAAGGCAAACATTAGGATTGCAGTGTTGCCTGTAAAAAAAATTCCTGGGTTATGTAAAGGGAAGAGAAAAATGGCTGTATTAAGTCAAGATAAGGCCTAACTAAATGCAGCCATTGACTGCATTCAGAAATAACATTAAATAATTATCAGAAGTACAAGCAGGTTTCCCACTAAGCAAAGGATGGAAGTATTTGGGCAGTGCAAGGGTAGACAGGCACACAAGTTGGGTGCTAATCTCTGCTATTAGTACTAGATCAGTACTAGATCAAAGTTTAGCAATATGTTGTAATAAGGAAGCATTGCAGTGAGGTGAGTACAGAAATTGTTTTGCATCAATGTCTGAACTGAGCCATACAGCAGGCTTGCAACACACAGTAGGCCCAACTATTTCTTGTTGAGGTCACACCAATGTCTGGACTCTCATAGGAGATTGTAGCAGCGTTGCTCTTCACTAGTCCTTGCTGCTGCGCTGTGCTGAGCTAAAGCTAGAGTTCATAGTTCTCTTCTTGCTAACCACAAGCTGTAAACCTTGTCTTAGTTCAGTTCAACACAGCTTGACAGTGAAAAGGACAACTGAAGAGCAAAGTGACTGCAGGGCCCTCTGGGAGTCTGCACATTGGCATACCATCTTATGCAAACTAGTTCATACTGAACAGTCTTCAATACAGTGGTCTACGAACTTAATCCATTCCGGACGTCCGTTCTTAAACCGAAACCGTTCTTAAACCTAGGTGCGCTTTCCCTAATAAGGCCACCTGCCGCCAGCGCCCTTCCATTCTTAGACTGAGGTAAAGTTCGCAAACGGGACACTACTTCCGGTTTTGCGGAGTTCGTAAACCAACTAGTTCGTAAGCAGGGCTGTTCTTAAACCAAGGTACCACTGTATATCTAAAGAAAGTAATCGTCTGTGGTAAACAAATCTTTTGACATTTGTCAGGTGTTGGTGGAAAACCAAATGGAGAAGACAAACCAGCAGGTGGATTTGGAAGTGGAAGGACTTTTGGAAACCGAGGTAGATTGTTTGGTCAAACTTGTGTTTATCACATGCAGGTGCTGGTTGTTGTTGGCATCTGCAATTTTATCTTAATCCTAACCATGCTTTTAAATGTTGAACTAACTTGGTCAAATAGTTCTAACTGCTTCAGTAACTTTGAAAAAGCTCTAATGTGCATAAAGTTATTTGATAAAAATTAAGGCATTTTGTGAGAGAGCTGATAGTGTAATTTGATAAAAAAATATTCTTAATGGTAAATGTAAATCATGATAATTGAAATCAGTGTAATGTTTAATATGAGGATGCTTCGAGTATTCATTCTGGTTCAACTGAAACGTGTGTGTCTATATCTTTTTACCTATGGTTCCAAACCTTTCCCTCTATGGAGTGCTGGAAAATTGCTGAGGTTCTTGTTGAACCACTTAATGATTTTTCTGCCAGTTGTAGCAATTGTAATACATTGTGTCAATTTAATTTAATTTAATTTTTATTGCTGCTTTTATTTCTTGTAATACAATAACAAAGATACAGTTAAAATCAACATAAATATTTAATGCAGACATGCTGCAGATCACCAGGATGAAGCTCGTAGACCTCTAGTGGTCTATGGAGAGCCAGTGTGGTGTAGTGGTTAGGAGCAGTGGACTCGTAATCTGGGGAACCAGGTTCGCATCTCCGCTCCTCCACATGCAGCTGCTGGGTGTCCTTGGGCTAGTCACACTTTTTTGAAGTCTCTCAGCCCCACTCACCTCACAGAGTGTTTGTTGTGGGGGAGGAAGGGAAAGGAGAATGTTAGCCGCTTTGAGACTCCTTCGGGTAGTGATAAAGCGGGATATCAAATCCAAACTCCTCCTTCTCCTCTTCTTCTTCTTCTTCTTCTTCTTCTTCTTCTTCTTCTTCGGACCACATTTTGGGAACCATTGCATTGTATTGTAGGATCTTTTTTGCAGGGAAGGGGGAGGGAAATATCAATTTGAGGTTATAGCCCTATGGACATTTACCTGGGAGTTGCCCCACTGAATCCAGTAGGGCTTACTTCTAAGTTGATTTGCATTGGATTGTGCTAAAAATGTATCAAAAAGTAGAAAATAAGCAGTTTACTTTTGGCATGCAATATAGTCATGTGACTTTACCTGTTTCTCTGCCATGTTAAATATGTTCATGTGTGCTTTGAAATGTGAGTGAATGAACTTGTAGAACACTTGCCTTTCTCTTGCTTTCTACAGCTACATCTGGAAATAGATTTGAAGAAAGGAAGTTTTCAAGCTTTGATAGAGGTACAGTTGCAAACCTCCCCAGAGTCCTCCATCTGTTGATATACTTTAAAATATCATTAAAATATATTTTCTAGACTAAATACAAAGCAAGACAGTTATAATGTACTGTTTAGCCCCTGTTTTACCATGGAAACTGCCTTGGTTGCCTGGTATTATTACCTCTGTTGGGAGAGGGACAGGAGAAGTGCACCCCTGTTATTTCTCCTTGAGTTTTCAGTAACTTTTGATAAAATTGACCATGATACTTTTCTAGATGGCTAAGCTCTGGAAATCTAGGTTTGATTACTGCAATGTAATTGTTGTTGTTGTTGTTATTTATACCCTGCCCTCCCTAGCCAAGGCCAGGCTCAGGGCGGCTAACAAGCAATAATAAAAACAAGTTGAATGAATACAACTTAAAAACAAGATTAAAATACAACATTAAGATATTGAAACATTAAAATGCAGCCTCAGTGTACAGTATTATACATGGGGCTGCCCTTGAAGATGGTTTGGAAAATGCAGAATTTGGCCAGATTGTTGATTGTGGCAGGACAGTGTGAACATAAAATAGCAATTCTGACGTGCCTGCTTGCCTATCATTTTCCAGGCTCAGTTCAAAGTGCTAGTTTTGACCATATAGCATTATACAGCTCAGGACCTCAGCGTGCTGTTGCTTTTGTGAGGAAATAGACAACTCCAGCAATAGTACAATAATATTTGCACATGTTTGGTATAGAGAAATAAGTTGTAATTGTCTGATGAAGGGTGGTGTACAAATTTAATAATAATAAACACCTGTTTTTTAATAAATTGAAAGATAAATGTGAGCTTTGCTTACATCCTTAAGATAACTTTTAAGTATCTGCAGAACTGAGAATTTTTTATTGCTTATTTTATTTTTGTCATAGAAGTAGGTGATGATGACCAAGAAAGCCAGCCAAACAGAGAAGTTCCTAGGAGAGGAGGTAAAGCCCTAAAAACAACAAAGCTTAGAATTCCCATGCTTGCTTTTTCTTCCTTGCTGGTTTTGGAACATAAGTTCTTTTAAGATCAGAAAATTATTGATCAAACACTGTTGTATCTTTGTTCTCAAGGAATGATTGCTGGTGGCAATAGGGGTGGAAGAGGATCTGGCAGAGGAGGATTTGGGCGATTTGGAAGTAAGCTCTATAGTTTTTAATTGTGTTAGTAACCAAGTAAAATGTAATTATTCAGTCTAGCCTAGAGAGTCTAGAAATGAAAATATGTCAGATGGGTTTTGTGGTTAAGATTTTGTTTTTGATAACTTACACAAACACTTATTTGGGGAGGAAAAAAACCTTTAAATGGACTCACTGTCTTGAAGAGTCGTTAGTTACCAACAGATTAAGACCAATATTTGTTTTTATCCCAGATATATATAAACCTTTTAAATTGTAATGTTGGACCAGAAGAGGATAAGGGTTACATGGTGAAATGAGCATAAGATATAGGGGAAAATATCTCAGTGCACATCTAGGAGAGAACTCACCTACAAATGAGTGGTATGAAGAAAATGTGGCAGTGTTTCTTAATAACTTAAACCCATGCATTTTATAAGAATAAAAAAAAAGAATCACAGTACAAGTTTATTTCAAATTGATCTATCCCTGGTAATTAATGTAAGGTGAACGATGAACTCAACATATTCAAAAATACACTTTTTCAGTATTTGAGTGAAGTAGGTATGATTTAAGTTTTTATTCATTTAATATCAGTCTGTATTATAATTCGTTCACTTGGTAAGATGTATTTTTTAATGCTAATACAGTATTTGTTTTTTAAATACTAGTAGTTCATGTGGGCTGGAGAGTGCTATTTTAGAAAAGTTGCTTTTAACATTTAAAATATTTATATTCTACCATTGCATGAAAACCTTTTCATCTTGTAAAACAGAAGAAATCCTTATGTTTGGGTTCAATTATAACAGATGATGAAACAGAGAAACAAGATAGAAGACAGACTTTTGGTGGATTTGGTTCCAAAAGAGGAGGGTTTGGTGCTTCAACTGGTAAGAATTAAAAGTGAAATTTGATATATATAGTTGGCTTTATTCTCTTTGTCTCTGTGGTGGTATTGATTTGAAAATTGCATGGAATTGTTGACAGTTGATGTGACTAAAATGGTAGATTATAGACATGCACAATCTAGAAACCAATAAATTGACTGGTGATTGGTTTTACATTGCGCTTCATTTGTAACCACATTCTTCCAATTATGCATTTGTTTTTCAGGTGACTCTGAAAATAGAGGCAGAGGAGGCAGAGGTAAGAATCCATTGTTCACATAAAACATTTCTATTTTGACTTTTTTTTTTTGTCTCTAAGCATAACTATTTTGTTTATTACTAACCTTGGTGCCTGATAATTTGTCTCAATCTGGCCAAGACCCATATCTGTTCACTTTGAATTCCTAGCATAAGGATCTGCAATATAATTGCCCGATCCTTTCTAATTGTATTGTTAAAACTGCTTTTATCTTTAACAATTTCTTTCAACATTTTAAACAGGTGGCTACAAAGGAAGCAACGAAGAAGTAATTGGAGGTTTTGGAAGAGGTATGTGTCTGGTGCGATTGAGTTTTGGGTATATATTTGGGTGTGTGAAATGTAGCATTGTTGGTGTGTGTGGTTAGGTGTTCGCAGGCTGGGATTCTGGATTGGGATATACCAGGGCAAGGTGAGCAGGGGGAGAATGGGTACGATGTCCCTGTTACAGTCACCATGGGCAAAGAAATATATGGTGTTTGAAGGAGGTCACTGTGAGTGTAGAGGGTATATATGTGTGCAGGCCATTCCCTCTTCTGGCTGTCTTATTAGGTTCCTGATTCCTTAGCTACTGGATCATCTACTTTTGATTGATTTCTCCGCAGCTTTTGAGACCTTCAGCCATGGTATCGTCCATGACTGACTCTCTGATAATGGGGTGTTGGAGTCACTGTACTGTATTAGTGGTTCATTTCCTTCCTGCATGTTGGGTTCCAGAAAGTAATATGGGGGTGGGGGTGACAAGATACTACATTGTCTCCAATACTATTTAACATCTATATAAAGTCATTGAAAGTGAATCTGAGGACATTTGAGGCACCAGTATTCTAATGACACACAGCTCTATTTCTCTATCACATCTGAGTTTAGAGGAACCATGCTGGTACCTGAGCTGGTACCTGGATGAGGGCCAACAAACTCAAAGGGAATCCTGATAAGATGGAGACCCTGTGAGCAAGTGGGGAACTTGTTTGTTTTGGATGGGAAAGAAGGGAGGGGCCTGCATTCTAGGGGTGGTCCTTGCGACATCATTGTCACTAGAGGCTCAGGTGACCTCAGTAACTAGGAGCACCTACTGATTTTGATCACTGTACCCAGTTACTGAACAGAAATAGTTTGATCCATGGATTGGTAACTGGATGATTCAACTAGTGTAATGTATTGTGTGGGATTTCCTTTTAACAGGTTCAGCTCAGGACTAGGTTACTCAAATTACTTTTTCCCATCTGGTCACTAAGGTCTATGGCCTGTTGGCTGTGCTATGACCTGCTTTATATCAGCAGGAATTCCCTGTGGCAGCAACTACCTATTCCCTGTGGAGAGGTGGCAATAAACTGTTACATGCTTTCACTAACGATTAAAGATTCTTCACTGTGGTATTTTCCTAGTTGCTAATGCTAGTTCTTCAGTTTTGAATTTAGTGATAATGGCTTTCTGGAATATTAATTGTTTGTGTTGTACTTTTTAATTGTTGTGTAAAGTGTTCTGTATTTTCTGAATGAAAAACAGTATGCACGTTGCAATAATAAATAATTATTTAGATATAAGCAACTTAAAAAAAATCTGGCTGTTTCCTTCCTCCACCTTCGCCGCATTAAGCAGTTGGTCCCTTACCTCTCCGGCCCTGATCTGCCCACAGTGATCCATGCGATGGATGCGATGGCCACCTCCAGGCTTGACTACTGTAATTCGCTCTACGCGGGGCTGCCCTTGAAACTGTCCCAGAAACTCCAGCGGGTGCAGAATGCTGCAGCGAGGCTCCTCACGGAGTCCCTGCCATGGGAGCATATTCACCCAGTGCTTTACCAGTTGCACTGTCTCCCAGTGGAGTATCGGGTCAGGTTTAAGGTGCTGGTTTTGACCTTTAAAGCCCTTTGTGGCTTAGGGCCCTCCTATTTACGGGACCGCCGCTTCTAGTATGCCCCACAGAGGACTTTAAGGTCCATGTATAATCATAGTTTAGAGGTCCCTGGCCCTAAGGAAGTCAGATTATCCTCCACCAGGGCCAGGACCTTCTCAGTGATGGCTCCGACCTGGTGGGATTCTCTGTCCCATGAGACCAGTGCCCTGCAGGATTTAACTTCCTTCCGCAGGGCCTGTAAGACAGAGCTATTCCGCCTGGCTTTCAATTTGAACTTAGTCTGATATTTTATTCCCCTTCCTCCCCTCCCCCTCCCCTTTTTATGAAGATTACCTGCTCTTGGATCCCACAGCCAATTCTCCCCTGGTCTCCTCGCTGGCCCAAGTAGGACTAATTTAGCCAGCTAGCCCTGGTGATCATCTAATGTTTATTGGATGGATTCCCCCCTCCCAAATTGATTTTTGAATTCTGAATTTATTGTTATTCACGTTTTATACTGTATTTTATGCTGTTTTTTGTTGCATCAATTAAGTGGTTTAAATTTGTTGTTAGCCACCCTGAACCTGGTTTTCTGAACCAGGAAGGGCGGGGTATAAATAAAAATTTATTATTATTACTGATAGTGTTTTCTTCCAAACGTTCATTTCGCTTAAGGTATGTGGAAATCGGATGGTGATTCAGAAGCAGGTGATGGCGCTGGTACGTTAAATTAGAGCAAATTAAGTGGCAAGAGATATTAAGAAAATTGATCGATTATTGATGTTCATGAACGTAAAGACACCTCACACTTTTAACTTTTAAAATACCTAATGGCACATTATGACTGAAATATCTAGAGCATTTCTACCTACCCTTGGGAATAAAAATGAAATGGCTACGATTACATCCAGATGTCACACTTTCAGGTGGCTATTTCTTTTCTTGCTTTTTCACAGAAAAAGGTTTTAAATATAATAGTACTTAAAAATGATAAGTAATATATTTAATTACTTAGTTTTGTGAGTCCATTCTCAAATCACCAATTATTCCCACTCTTTCCTGATAAGTTTTGCTATTACAGCCATTATTCAATACTGTTTCCTTGTCATGCATACATTTAAAATAGTGCATATAATTGGAGATGTATGTATTATAAAAGGAAGAAGACTAGAGTGTACTAGTACATGTTATTATCCATATTGTTTCTTGCCAGAAGCTCATAGGATTCAAGGAATCCACTAGCTATTTTATTTTAGAAAAAAACACAATCTTGATTTTGTCACTAAAGTTTTTTAGTGAGGAAAAAAAATTAATGCAAGTAAAACAATCTGAAAAGCATTGTCACAAAATGATTGTGGTGGTTGTGAAAATGAAGATATGGTTGTGTTGTACCCAAAATGTATGTTACTAGAAATTCTGTGCTCAGATGGTGGCATCCAACTTAATGCTTGTAGACATGTACTGGCACAGTGGGGCTTATCCTTCATCTCCTATCTCCCTGCAGCTCATAATGTGCCCCCAAAATCTGTTCCAGAGTTTGGGAGACACTCTAGAGCAGAGTGTGGGGGTTGAAGCGGGAGAATTGAAACTGGAAGTTGCATTCTGCAAGCAGATTTCCAGTGCACCAAGCAAGCAGACATTGGTGAATGTTGCCCAAAACATAACGAAATGGAGAAATTTTGTATAGCTAGCACACTTGCTTCTTGAGGATTAAATCTAACATATACTCTTGTGTTTGCAGGTCCAAAGGTGACATACGTACCACCACCACCACCAGAAGAAGAAGAAGCCATCTTTGCACATTACCAGACAGGGATAAACTTTGACAAATACGATAACATTCTTGTGGAAGTTTCAGGACATGACCCCCCACCAGCAATACTGGTTAGTGCTGCTGCTTTAAATATTTCTAACAAGTAACTTCGTTAGTCTCAAGAGACTGAACAGTTGTGCAAAGTCACCATGTTTTGGGTTGTTTGATACCGATCTACTTACTTAAAATATTGGACTGTAGTCATAGGCTCACTTGCTGCTTTGACTCCTCAATTCAGCTTGACTTTTGTTTTTTCTTGATCTTAAAGACATTAGCTGGTCAAGATTTTCTTCTTGAACTCCTTTAGAACTGTAATCCTTTTATCTCATATTAACGTGGAGAAAGTCCATTGTAAGGTACCTTTCAGACCGAATGCTTTTGATTGGTAACAGCTGTACTCGCAGTTGATTTTCTGTTACAAGGTTAAAAGAAAAGTGGTAACTACTAGTGTGTCCTGTGCTATGTTTACCGTTTTCTGCCATCTCATTTTTAAATGCCCAGCAATGCCATATAAAGAAACTTTGTGTGTACAGTTCTCTTTTTGCCAGACTCTGCAGATTTGAAGAGAAATTTCATGTACCAGCAACCTATTTTCTCCTTTGCTGATTTCAGAAATATAGTGACATAATTGATTTTGTTTTATTTTTAAAAAGTGGATCCATGCCCTAGTCTGCCCAGCCCCACTTGATCCTATAAGCTTCAAAAATAGTTATACAAAAAAGAATCTGTAAGACCTAGAGTGTTAATTAGTTCCTGTAACTGATTAGCTCAACCTACATTTATATTACTGTCTGGACTGTGTAGATACAAAAGATGCTTAGGAAAGCCCTCAGTAACATACTTTAAATTTATTTTGTTTTATTTATGAATTACATCCTATGAAATGCTTCAAAACATCTGAACAATAAAAACATAAACAATAAGGCATATGTAAACAGTTTCAAAGCTGATACAGACTGGGATAGACTTTTTCACTGAAAAGGCTTGTTGAAAAAGGGAGGTCTTCAGTAGGCATTGAGATTGCAGCTGTTGTGTGTAACAAGGAGGAGTTCCAAAGAGTTTGTGCTGCCCTGCTAAAGGTCTGCTTCCTACATAATACAGAATGGACCTCCTGGAGAGATGTTATCTGCAGGAGGCCTCCTGTCTTGCAAACTGCAGTGAATGGTTACAGTTTACAAATGCTTTGCTATTTTAAGAAAGAGAATGGATTCATCCAAAAGTCCTTGGTTTAGAGGTATCATTAAGTCTGGCCACCTGCTCAGTTTTGAGGTTGCAGGTTGTGTTAAAAATATAAGAGCACATAAGGAGAGCTAGTGGTAACCCCTAGGTTATGGTACTCTTTCTCCTAGAAAAGATGTTTTTTAGCCTCTGCCTTGCTATTCCAGAGACAGTGCAAAACTTTTGAACTGCCTTTTTATTTTAAAAATATTTCTGTACTTCAAGGACAGTACTTAAGGATCTACTGATTCACTTAATTTCTACTCATTTGTTGCTAGGGATAACAAGAAAATGCTACTTTATGTTCTTTTTGTGCTTTTTTGATGCTAGTATTGATTTGCTTAGCTTTCTCAATTTTATTTGCTTTTAACATGTCCATTCTGTTCTTAGACCTTTGAAGAAGCTAATCTATGTCCAACATTGATGAAGAACATTGCTAGAACTGGATATCTTAAACTTACTCCAGTGCAGAAATACAGTATTCCTGTTATAATGGCAGGGCGTGATTTAATGGCATGTGCCCAGACAGGATCTGGAAAAACAGTGAGTATAAAATGATGGATTCTGCTATTTGAGGTGGAGGATTTGGGGCCGCAATAATAATCTGACACTTGGTTTTTAAGCATTTAATTTCCAGGTTATTTACTTTGCCCAGTGGGTGAGTCTGTCTTGGCACTTCAATCCATTCCCAAGATGGACTTGAAGCGGTGATTTCTGAATCACTGGTAGGGATCCATTAATGAACTGTGAGAGTCTTAAATGGTGGGTCAACAAAAATAAGTTCTCTGTGAATGTTACGTTTGGGTCCCAGCCAAAATCCCATTTTGGTTTTGTCTTTGAAAAACATATTTTTGAAGTGCCTATAACTCATCTTAATTTATATTATGAAAACCTGTTAGAAAAAAGTTCGCTTCGTACAAACATAAGAAAATATGTGTCACTTTCTAGAAATACTAGAAACTATATTCATTGTGAAAAGAGTTGCTTTCACTTAATAAACACTTCATCAGGCTAAATTGGGTTTTCCCTACTTTAAGTATGTTACAGATAGCATTAAAAAATACATAATGGACAGTATTCAGTTGTGGTGCCTTGCTTGGGCACATAGCACTTACTGGTACTCTTACCCTCTGCTTCCCTCCCAAAATCTGTTCTGGAGCGTTAGGAGAAGGAAAATAAGGGGGAATCCTGTCATGTCCACTGGTGCAATGGTTCATATTTCCCAGTACAGGTGCTCTGTGAATATCTTAATTTGTTGTCAAAATGTGCATATTTGGTATACTGGTTGAATATTTTAATACATCTCCTTTGCTGCTGCTGCCTTTAGGTCTATACTTTAGTTCCATCTGAAGTGAATAAACAGCCTTATCTTTTGGCGTATTAGTGTATTGTGCTTTGATCTACTCATTATGGGACTTGGAACAAAGATTCAAGCAAGAATTATCCTAAATTTGCCTCTCAGAAATGTATTTATTTATTGATAGGAAGGAGGGAAAAGAAAGATGATGGACCATAGTCACCTAGTTATTTTTGAACGTGTTCTGCTAATTTTCCTTTCTGTGGGCTTCTTTACACTGAGATTAGAGAACACATCCTGGGGTTTTCCTTTTTTGGGGGGTGAGAAACTTGTCAACTATAATATATTTGCCCTTTAGGCAGCTTTTCTTATACCAATTTTGGCTCATATGATGCGTGATGGAGTTACTGCCACTCAATTTGAACAACAGCAACAACCAGAATGTATAATTGTAGCTCCAACTAGAGAACTGATAAACCAGATCTTTCTGGAATCAAGAAAATTTGCACATGGGTAAGTGTTTGAACAAGCTAAATCTCAAAGATAGTAGTGTGTGTTTAGTAAGTGAATTTTGGTTGTAAAAGTGCTGTTTGTGTAATTAAGGAACCCCTGCAAAGTTGGTGTGGTGAAATGTGAACCTGTTTGGTGAAGCAAATTGCCAAATGTATTCTGACTTTTATTACTCTGACATGAGCAAAATGCTTGCTTCATAAATACGTATACTGTACTGAAAAGGGGAATTTGATGATAAACATGTGAGGGCAAAAACCAGAGGGGGAGGTAGGTGGGCCGGTTGGCATAGGCCCATGATTTTGGGGAGGCCTACTCCTGAGTACCCCTGGTAGAGGCAATGGGGTGGGCGGCTTTGGTTAAATGGGACCTACATTTCCCATTTAGCCTGGGCCTATTACCAGCTTTGCATGACTCTGAATATGTTCTTGAAGATTAAACATCATAGCGAATAGCTTCCACAAGCTGCATGTTAAATGATGGATCTGACCTTATAAGAATGCACTTACTAGGCCTGTTTGCATTGGTCTGTGGAAGGCAATGTAAACACCTGAAACTTCTCATCAGAAATAAAGTAGTATTGAAAGCATTGAGGCATAATCTGTAGGAAAGTCATGGTCTGTTTTATTGCAGATATATGCTGATGCATACTGCTCATTCGTGGAACCCTCCTCTGGTATTTCATAAGAGAAAAACGAAGCAGAGCATTGGCTTAGCATTGATGTGCACACCAGAGCTTGTGGTTTGTTTCTCCCAAACAAACCACAGGTGACCCCACAGCAGCTACATCATACTAATGTGTAAAAGTAATAACCATTCAGGAACTCTTAATTCATACCTTCAGGGAATTGATTTGGAGAGAAGTATACTGACTCCAGTATAAATTAATATTGGATATCTTTAGATACCCCAGATTCAATTCCTATATAGCCGAACCCCTGTTCTATAAGCAGTATTTAAAATGGTTAACATCTTATTAGAGTGACAGTGTTATCTTTACCGTGCAATATATCTTAATGCTCTTCTGGAATTCAGTCTTGAGGGAACAGCTATTGTATTTTCTTATATTTATTTGTTTTTTCAGAAATGATTCAACAGTCTCTGTTAAAATTGAATAGTGTTCAAATATTGATAGCTGTGTTTTTAAGAGTAAATAGCCTACTTGATTCCAAAATCAGATTAGCAAAATGCTTTTTGCAAATTCAGGGGGAGTTTAAAATGTGATCATGTAACTTTGGGTTCAATCCATCAAACACTCCTGCAGTACAGTCTCCATGCATTTTCAGTGAGTTTTCCTCATCATGTGGAATTCAAGCCCTGTTAAAATGCACAAAGGGCATGTGGTTGTTCAGTGGATTTTATATTTGATATATTAAATTTGTAGTACAGGAGATAACACTTAATATAAAATAAAAAGAAGATAATGTAGCTTTGTTAAGGCCATGGTGTTATGTCAATATGTAAGTGGGTATTGAGACATTGAAATGTGTTCACTATTATCACTAAATGAGAAAAGCAATATATTTTCTTGTGCCTAGAACTTGTATAAGACCAGTTGTGACTTACGGAGGAACACAAACAGGTCATTCACTTCGTCAGATAATGCAAGGTTGTAATATATTGTGTGCTACCCCTGGAAGGCTTTTGGATTTCATAGGCAGAGAAAAGGTGAGATCTGTGTGCTAATCCCCCCCCCCCCCATAAATTGAAGTGTTTTCTCATTACAACAAATATTGATAATCCACTATATAATTAAAAAATCCAAGTGGTTTATAGTAATATTTAGAACAAAACACAGAAAATTTACAATTGGGGACCCATCAACTAAGTATTATGGAAATACATTTTAATTGCCTTTATGGCACTGGTTTACTACAAGCGCTCAGACATAAGACACAAAACAAATATAAAATATTTTGTTAAGGGTGGCCTAGCACTGACCTAGGCAGAAGAACAAGTGCTGTGCTTTTACTGTATTACATTACTAAATTATCTATGTTGGCAATGTATACAGTATACAGTATACAGATGCTGTTTGCAACCTAGTTACCTGTGATAAAATAAAATGCTTACCAAGGTTGCTGCTGAAATGTGCATGTGTTAGCTGTAATCTCTTGAGTCAATGTGCTGTTGCAGAAGCACCTACTGTCGTAGAACTCTAGTGGAGTGACTAGTGGAGTTTTCTGTGGGTAACACCGATGTAGCTGTACTGTGTGTGAAGTGAACCAGTTCCTGTCTAAATGTAGCAGCCTGACACCTGGAATCTACTGCTGCCGCTAGGTGGCAACCATGTTGTAGAAGTTAATGTATACTTTCATCTGGAGTTTAATTATGCTGAGCATTATAGCGAAGGGAGTAGGATGAAAAGCGTTGCAGATGTGTTTTTTTAATACTGTACCATATTAAGTTTGTATAGCTGTCACATACAATGGAAGTCAGTTTTCTTCATTTTTGGGTTAACTTTAAATTTCTTTAGATTGGGCTGAGGAAGCTACAATATTTGGTGTTAGATGAAGCAGATCGTATGCTGGATATGGGATTTGGCCCAGATATGAAGAAATTAATTTCATCTCCAGGCATGCCATCAAAGGAAAACCGCCAAACACTAATGTTTAGTGCCACTTTCCCTGAAGAAATCCAGAGGTATGTTCAGTGGCAGAGCTTCATGCTTCAGCACTGGGGGGTGGAGCACCTGGTGGTGGGGGCAGCCGCAATGGCACCCTACTGGGATTGCGCTGCTGGGGGCAGTGCGTTCCCCCCGCGCTCCTCTTCCTCTGCCAGTGGGTATGTTCTTTTTAAAAACATGAATCCTAAATTTTAAATCACTAATAAGAGTGAGAACATTTCAACATGAGTTTTTCCAAAAGGTCCACACCTGCACATTTAATACGAGAGGCATTTATTTATCTAACTGTTACACATATGAAGAGTCACTGTCAATTGTGCAGGTTGGTTATGTTTTGGAACACAGTATTGGAAAATGCATGCACTATATATAATATGAACATATGAATGTGTTTTGTAGAACTAGCTGACTGATAGTTAACTTCTGCTTTCTTGCATATACACTTCTTGCATATACACTTTCTTGCATATACACTTTCTTGCATATACACCTTACTATCCAAGCTATTTCTCTGATTCTCCTCAACTTAACTGTTACTTCCAAGCTAACTTGATTTATTTGTTCATTTTAAAGGCTAGCTGGAGAATTCTTGAAGACAGAGTACTTATTTGTTGTTGTTGGACAAGTAGGTGGAGCCTGCAGTGATGTTCAGCAGACAATACTTAAAGTGAATCAGTATGACAAGAGAGAGAAGCTTGTTGAGATTCTCAATGGCACAGGTAACTACCATGTAACTGGTCTCTTCTCTTAGAAAGATAATGAAATGTAACCAATCGACACAGAATTTTGTTACACTTTAGTTGCCATCTCTTAAGCCCCTTGAAACCAAAAAGTTGTGGAACTGGGCAATATAGTGGGGGTTTTTTTAATGTACTATGTGGAATGTGTAGATGAGATCATTAGAGAGATAAGGATAGCCTGCTTGTTGGTCAAACCAAACTTTTTTGGACCAGTGTGAAATCAGGGCTAAAAGTATAAATTTTCCTATTCATCAGTAAAATAACTTATTTTTATTTGGAATAACTTATTTTTATTTGGAATAGATTTGTGTAAGTTGTATCCTTCTCCCTAAAATAATTAGGAATCTGAAATGCTATGTATGGAAAACTATTAATTGGAGTATGTCTAATGTTGGATACAACTCTATGAGAGCAGAACCATGAGCTATAAACCTTTATTTATGGATTGTAGTTTAAAAAAAAGGTGTAATGTTGCTTAATCCAGATTGCTGTATTTAGGAAGTTAACGAGAGAGGTGTTTTAATTTTCAAATTCGCCTTGGGTTTTAGGGTTTCGCAACACCTTGATCTCAGACAAAAATATTGTCCTTTCCTTAATTACTGCCAATCATTCTAATATCCATTATCTGTTTGTCTAGCTATTACAGAATTAATTGGAAGTGCAATTTGGAATTTTGTATTTTTTTCTATGCTTTTATTTGACTTTATACTGGTTAACGTTTAAGATTGTTGCTGTGTGTCCCTTAAAACCTATTTGTATAGGCTGCAAGTCTTGCTTTTGCATCTTACCATGACTCGTAGTTACTGTCTGAAGATTTCAGAGGCAGCATGCTTCTCAGTACCAGTTGCTGGGGAGCCAGAACAGGAGAGAGTGAGAGTGTATGTGCCTTCATGGATTGCTTGGCTTCCCAGAGTAATCTGGTTGGCCTCTGTGAGATGCTGGACTAGATGGACCCTTAACCAGATCCAGCTGGACTTTCCTTAATATAGTATGGTGGGAATTACTAGAAACTACTGGCTTCATTCCAAGCATACTCTGTGCTAAATGGTAGAAAGTTATATGGTGAAGTACTATTAATAACTGTTACTCATAAAATGCCTAAAATTACTAAACCATTCTCCAGAAAGCTAAAAATAAAGCAGTCCTCTCAATCTGAAGCTAAAGATGATATTTTAAGGAGGGTTACTTGAGAAAAGCTGGGATGAGTAAATGTCTGGTAGCTTAACGTAAAATACTGAAAAGCAAAGAAACTAGATTTTTAACAATCTTACTAATATGGGCATCAGAATTACTACTGGCACTTGAAAACTATTGATTTACTATTTTATTTGAATAGATATATCTTAACATTATATCTGCCTTTGTAAAGGTGATAAGCGAACCATGGTGTTTGTGGAAACTAAGAAAAAAGCAGACTTTATTGCAACATTCCTTTGCCAAGAAAACATAGCAACAACAAGTATTCATGGGTAAGTATATATTCATAGTAAATCATGATTCAATTACTTTTAAAGCACCCTATAAGCTGGTGACATTCAAATAGCTAACTGCATTGATTTTTTTAAAAAGAGAGAGAGAGAAAGTTCTTTCCTTCCATGGGGGCAAGATGGTTCTTTACTTGCCCCATTATATGGTATGTCTGTTCTTAATTATCCTAACCATCGATTTGTACTTTGCCCTTATTTTCAATCTATCCTACCATTCTTTAGTAAGGAGATGCCAGTTCAGTATAGCCTCAGCACACTATATAAAAGTATTGGTTTCAGAAGTATGATGTCTTAATGAAGCAGCAGCATGTCTTTATTGCACTTGAGGTTGCTTTTTTATGTTCAGGAGGGGCTTTGTAAGGTATGAGACTGGTGGCTTCAGCTTATTTGGAATAGTGTTCTTTCTCAGCTTCACGGTAAACATACGAGGATATATTTATCAATACAACTAGTGTGCTATTCCATACAATAAAAAGGTATCCTGACATATCATTTCTTTGTCAATTCTAAAGTGGTCTTTTTCAAACACAGAAAAACATTCAGGCATTGTTTCAAACGTCTGGGCTTGCATAACTTGGTAAGTGCACCATTCCATAGTAGGATGCAATGCAGAATTTTCTTTGTATCTAGATGACTTGAAAACTGCATTTGCACCTTGTACCATACCATGGATTATTGGAGTGTGCTCATCAATAGCTGTCAACCTTCCCTTTTTTGTGGGAAATTCCCTTATTCCAACTCCGTTTCCTGCTGCTATCCCGGATTGTTAGACATCCCGTAGACTGTCCCTGGGACAGGTGAGGCTGCTGATCCCTTATTTTCAAATCTGAAAGTTGACAGCTATGTGCTCAAAACCCTGAGCAAAAAAAGTCTGACGTGCACACTTCCACTTTCTCCCATACAGTAAGGAGAGGGGCTTCTGATATTATTTTTACTTTTTAAGTAATTTAGCTTAGAATTATGCTCCCATCAGAGGTGCTTGTTTAAAACAAGCTTCATGCCATGAGTTACAGAACTGTCATCTCTGGTTTGAACATAATACTGAAATGAGTTTCTTTAAAGTGAAACTTATTTCAGCAGTATGCCACCTCCTGGTTGTGGAAGGGGAGGGAAGCTAGTTAAGGCTCATCCATATAGCACCATATCATAAGTCATTGGTACATGTGATATGGATAGAATGCCTCGCTTAATCAAATATTGTTGGAGTGGATGTCACACTGTGGGTACAATTCTCCTTTTCTCCTATGTGAAAGACTTGCTCTGATGAGGTTTTGCTTCCCCCTACCCGCAAAAAATGGATATAGAGTAAACACAGGTTGCAAAAGCAAACCCAAGAACAAACCCTGAATGTTTGCCAAGAGTGTTGGCCAAACTTCTATGGGTGTTATGTACCAAACCAGCCCAAAGATGCAAAGGAAATCTTTTCAACAGTACATAGGCTAGAGCACATGACACAAGCAACTTACACAAGGTATCTTCTTTACAACTGTTTGTTTTCCTGTTTCTCTCCCTATTGCTTTCAACATTTTAGATTGCAGTCGGATCTGGACTTTTAACTCTATGGTCTTTATACTAATCCAAACCTACGTTCTCAGTTGGTTTCATTTCTTTCTTCCTGAATTTACTTCCTGTTTTATTTTGGATGTATGGCTACTTCCCATGCATAAAGGTTGGTAGCAAAAGACTTGTTAAACAGTTGTGCATGCCTATTTTTCTTGTAAGGCAACATTGCCACAAGTGCACAAGCAACAGTGGGTTGTGCTGTATCTGAGCAGAAACTCAAAAGCGTGGCATGATACTGGACTTCAGCTGCTTTTTTACAATGTACTCTTTGCTCCCAGCTTGGTACACGAAGCAAAATCACAAGCAGGTTACATGCATATTAATACACATTTACCACTTTCAAACACTTTTGAGCTTGGAAAAAGGGTAGGTGTTCTCCCCCCCCCCCGCCCGCCCCCGATAATGTTTTTAGCTTCTCCAAAATTCTAAAAGTAGTGAGGTTCTTGCTGCCCTGAATATTTCCAGTTGTTCAACAGAGAGCTTGACAGAGAGGAGTGCCACAGCTCCCCACCCACTTTGAAGCTAGTGAAGAGTCTGGAGGATTGCTCTTGTACCCAAAGGCCTCCAAAGCATCAGAGAATACATAGGGATGTTTGGAGTATAAATCTTGGCTGGTCTCTGAATTGAAGTGATTATGATCTTCTAAATGGTTTTAACTTTTATTTTATTTGTGTATTTTGATACAAAGTCAATAAAACATTGTTTTTTGAAAGATGAGATATGCTTTTGTTTAATTAAATAACTACTGTACATTATTAATAACTGTCAATATGTTTATGGTAACTACAGCTGAAGAGTAAGTTTCATGTACTTGTTTCCCAGCCTCTTACAAGCTGGAACTTACCATATAGAGGATTCTAAAAGTTGGAATAAATATTTCATGGAATGACTTTTGAAGTAGTCATGATATGAGCTGATAGACACTCTTTAGATTTTTCCTCTTTTCATAGACTGCTTTATTTCTCTGAGCTCTGTAGAAACACACAACTATTTGAGACAAGAATTAAACTTTATGATAAGCAGTAAGAAATGCCCCCCCAAAGCCATTAGCTGTAAAGTTTTGTAATAATAAAATTGTAATAGAATATATGTTAACTTATGCTCAGAACAAATGAAATGTGTTTTGCCATGCCGTATATGCTGCTAACTTTGAATGACCCTAAATATCTGCAAAGTTGGCCTCTCCTGCCATTTAACATTACATATTAGCTTTTAGTTACATGTTTAACTTGGCAAATATGCATTTGAATAAGAATATTCCTGGTATTGTTTGCTTGTGTATTAGAATCGCTGAACTTCACTCACGTTTGAAAGAGATGTAATTATTTTTCTATTTACAGTGATCGGGAACAGAGAGAGCGAGAAGAAGCTCTTTATTATTTTCGTTCTGGAAAATGCCCTGTTCTTGTTGCTACATCAGTGGCAGCAAGAGGTCTGGATATTGAAAACGTTCAACATGTCATAAATTTTGATCTCCCTTCCACAATTGATGAGTATGTTCATAGGATTGGACGAACTGGGCGTTGTGGTAATATTGGCAAAGCAACTTCTTTCTTTGATGCTAATTCAGACAGTCCTATTGCACAGCCTCTAGTCAAAGTACTTGCAGATGTAAGTTTTTTGTTCTGGAAATTTGCTTTTATTATTACTACTAAACTGAAAGTCACAAAACAAATGACACACTATCACATTTCTTTGAAGGCTCAGCAAGAAGTGCCAGTGTGGCTAGAAGAGATTGCTTGTACTTCTGGTGGAATTGGTTTTAGCAATCCAAGGGGAAACATGTTTGCATCTGTTGACTCTCGAAAGGTAAATCTTAAGCAGAACCACTGATAATGATTGATCCAAAAACTTTATTTTGGATAATGGGTAATCTTGAAAGTTTTTAGAGTCTTGAAGAACACTTTTAGACAAGCTGCTCTCTGAAGCACCTCAGCCCCCTCTCCCCATTTTAACTTCTCACTCCAGGAAGCTTTAATAAAGGGGGGGGGGGAAGTGCTTCAGGGAGCAGTTTACCCAGCCACTCTCTGCAGCACCACCTTTATTAAAGATAGCCCCAGGGAGGTTTGATGGTGAGTGGAAGGTGCATCAGAGAGCCAAACTGCTCTCTGAAGGGCCCCTCTGTTAAAGGTTGCTTCAGCTGCTGCACTAGTAAGTGGTGCTTCCTAGAAAAGAGGGGAAACAGGAAGGCCCATCCTTTCAAAAACTTGCTTTTTTACCCCCCCTGAGAGCTGCATTCAGCAAACCTGAGCCAAGTTTAACCCCTGCTCAGCATGTGCTTCCAGGGGGTGGGGGGAAATAACCCATTTTCCAAGGATCAGCCTTAAGCGATTCTTCTACCCCCGGGATGCAGGGGGAAAAGACATTGTTTGCTTTCTCTGCAGACACCTCTTCCCAGGGAATATGCATATGCAGCAAAAGCAAGCAGACAGTGCTTTTCTGCTGTTTCCTGTGAGGTTAGAAGCAATCCACTGTTACCACTTCAGGCTCTAGATCAGGGGTGGGTGAGAGCTCATCACATTTGCCAGAGTGGGGCAGGGGCTCAGGGGTTTTCTGTATACAGATGCTATTTTCTCATGGCTCTGGTTTAATAATGCAAGTTTAAACAAGGTACTCGCTTGCGTAGAGATGCTAAAACTAGCAGCGGGAACAGGAATTAACTCCCTTTAATGTGGTGTTAAAAACTAGTTTTGTGTTAAGATTTCTCTGTGGCAGCTACCGCAAAAAGCCTGTGTTGCCAGTTTTCAATCTCTCAGCAGTAATGTAATATCTTGAGTGGAGCATAGAGAGCCTTCATATTGTTACAGGACTCTCTTGGTGATATGATATGAGCACTCTGTGCAATGGCAACAGTCCATAGGTTCAGGTTCTCTATAGACATAAACATGCTGCAGTTACATCAGTCAAGAGGGTAACAAGTATTTGCAAGTATAGTAAGTAAATTTGTATCTGACAACTTACCAAATGAAAGTATCAATGGCATTGGTATTGGTTGAGTTGTGGCATAGTTTGTCATTTTCTTAGGGCTATTGTGCACAAGATCAGTTTGTAATGTAGTATATCTCTGAATACAGATTAAACAGATAAATTGTGATCATCATCATCATCATAATTTATTATTATTTATATCCCACCCATCTGGCTGAGTTTCCCCAGCCACTCTGGGCGGCTCCCAATCGAGTGTTAAAAACAATACAGCATTAAATATTACAAACTTCCCTAAACAGGGTGGCCTTCAGATGTCTTTTAAAAATAGGATAGCTGCTTATTTCCTTGACATCTGATAGGAGGGCGTTCCACAGGGTGGGCGCCACTACCGAGAAGGCCCTCTGGTTCCTTGTAACCTCACTTCTCGCAATGAGAGAACCGCCAGAAGGCCCTCGGCGCTGGATCTCAGTGTCTGGGCTGAACGATGGGGAAGGAGACTCCTTCAGGTATACAGGACCAAGGCTGTTTAAAGCTTTAAAGGCCAGCACCAACACTTTGAATTGTGCTTGGAAACGTACTGGGAGCCAATGCAGATCTCTCAGGACTGGTGTTATATGGCCCCGTCGGCCACTCCCAGTCACCAGTCTAGCTGCCACGTTCTGGATTAATTGCAGTTTCTGGGTCACCTTCAAAGGTAGCCCCACGTAGAGCACATTGCAGTAGTCCAAGCAGGAGATAACTAGAGCATGCACCACTCTGGCGAGACAGTCCGCAGGCACTGCGTCCCAGAAGGAGCTGGTAGACAGCCGCCCTGGACACAGAATTAAACTGCACCTCCATGGATGCAAGTCCAAAATGACTCCCAGGCTGCGCACCTGGTCCTTTAGACCACAAATGTGGAAGTGAACTATAGAGCTCATTTATTTCAGAATATTTGGTGTTCAGTACTGATGGCTATAGGTTTTCTGATCTCTGGGCAGCCAGAATATGGCAGGTACTTCAAGAAGAAAAGTAATCCTGTTGCATACCTTCTCATTGCAATATATAGTTTTGAAAATCTGTTCAACTTTGATTTAATGTAGGTTTACCATGGCAAAGAGAATCACCACAGCGGAGGAGGTGGAGGATTTACAGCATCAAATATAAGTGCACCTGATGAGTCATGGGATTGAGGCTACCATCTGTCATGGAACAACGTTCTTAATTTACCATGCTAAATCTTCCGAACAAGATGGTCATGTGTGAAACTGGCTGGTTTCTAAAATTTATTTTATTAAATCCCTGTGATTTCAGTGCGACTTGCTTCTAAGTAAATGTGCTTAGGATTGTGACTTTAAAATGTTCAAGAAATTGTTAATGTTCTGCTCCCTATTGTTCAGGAAAGGTGATTGGGATAAGCATACAGGAGTTTTAATTTGTTTTTGAATTACTTATTTTTCTGATCTGTTCAATGGTTGTGTGAAATAACACCAGTTTGCCACAAGGAACTGTTGTAAATTATTGTAAAAACACTAAATAAAAACTTAGGATCATGTTCTGTGCAGTACATAATAATCACACCGCCCTGTGCTTTTTGACATTCAGGTATTAAGGCAAGGAGAAAGCTTAACACTTCCTGCTTTTCCCTAATTCCCTCAAACCTTTCAAAAAATAGTACCATCATGGCTTGTATGATGGTTACAAATTGACTGCAAACAATATTCATGATCAAAGTGGACTTTTGTACATTGGCGTCAATGTTGGCAATACACCCTGTATTTTCTGTTCTCCCCTGCTGCACAGTGTTCTTTTCGCCCTCTTACATTGAAAGTACATTGGAATTAAAACTTTCATCTAGTACTGTACACAACTGCAGCTGCTACTGTGCAGGCATTTTCCTTTGATGACATTGCAAATACACATCACCCTGTTTCCTTAGCAGATTGAGCTGGTGCCCAGGACAAAAGTTTCACAAAACATGTATGGTATTGTCACACTGGGATGTGAGAACATACAGGTGAGCTTGACAAAGATTTTGACATTTTCAGTAATTGTATCTAATCAAAAATACATAAGTACAGCCTGAAAGTGACACTTTCAGCAGCAAACACTCTGACCATGATTGAGGATGTGAAAAAAGAAACTTGCTTGAAATTCAGTAATGGTCAGAGTGGCTGTAAGCTGCAGTTAAGTTCAGTTCTTGATGTTCACCCATTTTTCTTTGATACTCATAAAACTAGTTACACAAATAAAGCGGAATGATGTGTCAATAGTTGCATTTTGCAGTAACCCCCCCCCCCCATGAATGAGTTGCAACTGTTGATATAATAATAGATTGGATTAAGTACAACTTTGATTTCCTTTTTTAACATTTGGAAGAACCCCTAGGACTAGCATGTAGCATTTAGACAAATTGTTTTTCTTCCGCTGTTGGTCACCCACCGCCCCACTTATGGGTCCCTGGAAAGTTTCTCAGTCCCTGCCATGGAAAAGCAGCCCTTTTCTCCAGAAATAATGTGATAACCATGATTTATGGCTTGGCTATCATTAATCACCACATAATTATCTCTGCTGATGAGCTGTCAACAGGGAACTTCTAGCCCGCCATGATTCCTCCCCAGACGGCTGTTGGTATTTCTTGGCCCAAATCATTTCCCCACTTTAATTTACAGGGGAGCAGGTACTGTTCAAGTGCCTTCAGCGAGCAGCACCAAACACTCCTACTCAACCACCTGGCCTTTCCTATAGTCTGCTTGGTTGCATGTAGTCATGTCTAGGACCTTTTTCTGAAATTATGCAGTTTACTTGGTATCTTAGGGAAACATTTTTACCATCCAAGGTTCTTATAGGAAACACTGCAAGCTAAGGTACGATTGCTCATTTTAAGAATACAGAAGCAAACGATTGAATTCCTTCTGTTTTCCCTTGCTCTCAAGGAAATACATCTTGCTTTCCTGAATTGCAGCAAAGCATCCATACAGTTAGCACAGTCAACATTGAAGTTTTCCTGAGCGCAAATCTCGGGGGAATGAACAAATGTTAACCTCATGTAAGATGCTTGTGCAAGCCTGTAAATTGCATAGTAATTCACTTCATATCCATTAGTCATTTTATGCACCCCAGTACTATTGTGAGGGCCATTATGAAAGTTGTAAGAACTACATAAAATAAATTAGCCCTTCAGAACTTATTCAGAAGATACTAAAATCAGAAAACCAACAAAGTAACCACAGGAGCCAACTCCTAAGGGCCAAGGTCCCTTCATCCCAGCTGAAATATGTGAGGGGGTTGCCAGCCAAAAGTTGATCGGCATTGCCATTCGGATGGGGTTCATGTGCTATGTCTTGTGCTTGATTATGTGGGGTGGGCCTTCCCCCCCAATATTTTATTCAAGTTGGCATCCCTGAATATAACTAAATTTCCCACACAATAATATGTTTAAGTTCTTAGCTGAGCAGTGCCCTGTCTCTGAAAAGCATCTCTTTATAAAGAAATGAACTGCTTTGTGCTCTAAAAAAATAGGTGGATGTGGCTCTTCACACTTATTATTATTTCAGGCTGGTGCAAAAGACAACTGTCTTTCCCCTCACAGTAAAAATACAATAATAGCTAAGAATTTGAGGTCCTTTCACGTGTCCTGTGGTTGCCTCGCTTGGCCCAATAGTAAGACTAGCCCTCAGGGGACTTTCACAAGGAGGACTTTCAGGACTGTTTTCACAAGAAGCAACATAGCAATTTTGTTACGGATGAATTTCTCTTTCTGAAAGAACATGACAGCAAAAAGCCGTAAATAATGCCTCAGTCGCATCATTCACCTCTTTAGACGACCATGATTTATTAGGGGGAAAGTCTTCACAGCATATTTAAAAATAGACATATAATACAATAGAAGCACATTCACCAAAAACCAAACAAGGCTATGCAATTAATGTTTTTATAAACTCCCAAAACAGGAAGGCAACATCATTTATAAGTCCACCAAGAATTAATCGGCATGCCCTCTGTAGTTAGGAGTTCAGTCTATGTGGCATTCCACTCCATTTTGTCTGAGGTGATTGGCACAACTCTTACTTTATAACAAAATAATTCCACATCTGCACATGTGGTGGTTGGTGTTCCTCGCTCCCTCTCCTTTCCTTAAGTAGATACACTTTTAGTCACAATGCATTCTAGCCCATCTTTTCATCTCCTCGAAAAAAGGACATTACGGGGTGGGTGGGGAGCAGAACCTCAGTTCATTGAGGACATTTTTAATGCTTTTCAATAATTTCAGCTGGGCTCTGCGTGGGTTAGAACTGGAAGTCTCCGCAACTATTCTCCCAGTTTGGAGGCTGATGAGGCCCACCTAGAGGGAGAGAAGGAACATGGTGGGCAGGGAAAACATATAAAGCTCGGCCTCAGCCTCTGGCAGAAACCACGTGGCAGGCTGCTGTAGCTTGAGGAGGTAGGGGAGCCCCAGGAGCAGTGAGTGGACTGTGCCCCGAGGTTTCCCCCTCTTCTCACACTCCTTTCCCTGGCTCGACTGACCCTTCCCCGCCTTGCTTCTAGGCAGTTGCAACCGAAAAGATGCTCCTCTCGCTCTTTCTTCCTTTCCTGCAGGAGCCAGTGTGGTGTAGTGGTTAAGAGCGGTAGTCTCGTAATCTGGTGAACCGGGTTCGCGTCTCCGCTCCTCCACATGCAGCTGCTGGGTGACCTTGGGCCAGTCACACTTCTTTGAAGTCTCTCAGCCTCACTCACCTCACAGAGTGTTTGTTGTGGGGGAGGAAGGGAAAGGAGAATGTTAGCTGCTTTGAGACTCCTGAAGGGGAGTGAAAGGCGGGATATCAAATCCAAACTCTTCTTCTTCATCATCTTTTATTGCACAATGGCAGCTTCTTACTCAACTTACGCCATCAAGAGTCCTTTGGCTTCGAGCGCCACATTTCCTTTTTCATTCTCCCACTCCCCATCATTGTACACTTCTTCCCACCCCCGCCTCCTGCACTTCCCCAGATTTCTTTCTTTCTTTCTTTCTTTCTTTCTTTCTTTCTTTCTTTCTAAGGCTGTTTTCACAGTGCCCAAACTCAGCGGGGTTTTTTGTTTGCTTTGTGCTGTTGATATTAACAGTTCCAGTGGACGACTTGTAAGATCCATTGGGTAGAGAACATAACTGTCAACTTTTATTTTTTCTTGCGAGGAATCCTATTCAGAATAAGGGAATTTCCTTTAAAAAACAGGGAAACGACAGCCATGGTAGAGAAGATGCTTCGTTTCGTCCTTCACAACTTCGGATTCCTGACCCCCGGACCCTCAAAACAGGACATAAATTATCTTTAAGAACTTTTGGACAGGTGTGGCTTCAAAGGGTTTTGGTCTGACCCATGTGCACATCATGTTTATCTTTCAATAACTCTCAACTTGATGTGCAATATCTTTAAAGTACATTTGAGGAACATACTTCCCACCTAAGAATTTTGGGCACTGAAGTTTATCCCAGTTCCCGGCAACCCTTAACAAAGCAAAGTTGCCTTGAAGGGGGGATGTGTAGGCAGCCTGTTCCACACTGGAATTTGTCTTCTACCAGGAGTAGGCAGTTAGTAGGTCAAGTTCTACTGGTAAGTCTGTTGAAGCTTTGCAGTAGGTGAAGTGTTCCTGACTCCTGATTTTTTAACAACAGCAACAAAAGGATGCCTTTCACCACCTCGTGATTGTCATGATCAAAGCTTGGAGTAACCAAAAGTAAGCTTCATTCAGTTTTTAGTCCTGGATTGGGATTTCTTTAATTATAAGGGGTTGGGGTTTTTTTTGCATTAGATAGTATAAAAGAAAAGAAAAATGTAAATCCTGCAAGTTACAAGAAAAGAGATTCTGACAAAACCTCAGGAAAACCTTTCTGACAGTAAGAGCTGTTCAACAGTGGAGAAGTCTCCCTCAGAAGGTTGTGGACTCTCCTTCCTTGGAGGTTCTTAAGCAGGGCTTGGATGGCCGTTTTAGCTGAGATTCCTGTATTGCAGGGGATTGGACTAGATGAACTGTAGAATCCCTTCCAACTCTACAATTCTATGATTCTATTATTCCTACAAATAGTGAACATCATAGAATGGAAGCAATTGACTCATGAATTAACAATGAGCTGGAAAAAATATTATTATTATTTAGTAAATTTATATACCGCCCTATACACGGAGGTAGCAACCTGATTTTTCCATTCCCCATAATGGATTTAACAAATCTGGAGTAGAGTCCTTAAGGATGGCATGTTGTATGCCTCCTCCTAGCAACTCCTGCATCCATGCAGGTGCCAAATGTAGGGCGGTGTTGGCAGCGGATACTTTTTTTCTTGCCCCAGTGCTTCCCGAGGGAGCAAAAAGAAAGCTTATTTTAAACTGTAATGTTATGTTCAGACAGAAACTTTGTGGGAATCTTTTGCTCAACGTGGGGCTCAAACCCATCACTGAGATTCAGAGTCTCAACTTCTACCAACTGAGCTATATCCTGGAAAGAGAGTTGGAAAGAAGTGTGCATCATTTGTCAAGAACTACGTTTCATAGTAGATCCTACTAACGTCGTCTAACATAGGCAGCAGGGGCCAATGGGATGTGGCAGCTAAATAGCAACAGGTGAGGGAACAACCACTATAACCACTACAATCCCAGGGACTAGACTAGACTACAGTGGTGCTCCGCAAGACGAATGCCTCGCAAGACGAAAAACCCGCTAGACGAAAGGGTTTTCCATTTTTCAATGCGCTTCACAAGATGAATTTCCCTATGGGCTTGCTTCGCAAGACGAAAATGTTTTGCGAGTCTTGTGATTTTTTTCGCTCCCCCCCTTATTCTAAGCCGCTAAGCCGCTAATAGCCTTTTAGCCGCTAATCCGCTAAGCCTTTAATAGCCGCTAAACCGCTAATAGCGCTAATCCGCTAATAGTGTTGCTTCGCAAGACAAAAAAACCGCTAGATGAAGAGAATCGTAGAACGGATTATTTTCGTCTTGCAAGGCACCACTGTATACTATACTATACTATACTATACTATACTATACTATACTATACTATACTATACTATACTATACTATACTATACTATACTATACATGCATTACTGTTGAAAAACTGGCTATGAGCACTGAGATTGTGGGGAGTGGCACTGGTGGCAATATTGCTTTGTGGTTTGCGGGTTTTTTCTAAATCATTTGACCCCAATAAAGAGGAAGCCTGCTTCACAAGTTCTGTGTTACAGCAATAGGACTCTCAAAAAACAAAAGAGCAAAAAAAAAATCAGCTCTGAAATCTATTTTCAGGAGTCATCTCTGAAATGTGTGAAGTAATAGTAGAATGATGGTTTCTGGTTCCTTTGGAAATTTAGCTGAGGGAAGATATGTCAAACAATTTTATTTTCATTATAAACTATACTGTTTGCTCACCAGATAGAAATATATGCTATATAATGCAGGAGCATTTCTGACTTGGTTGGAGAATAAAAATCTTAATTTCACTACAGCATATCCATGCACATCCCACCCCGGTTACATTCCGGGGCCCCACATGCATAAGTGAAATTACATAAAGTGGGGGGCACTTCTTTAAAAAGCCCCTAAATGTCTATTTCCCCCTGTTCTCCAGGCTCTCTCTCCCACCATCTCTCCAATCCAGACCAAAATATCTAGAGTCTCCAGCTGGAGGCTGCTGGCTAGTAGCCTAAACAAAGCCCTCAGTGCACCTTAGGTCTTTTCAAGGCTTCCTCCCACCCATACTGGTGCTTCTTTGGGCTCTGGGGAGGGTCTTCTTGTACTGTAAGCCACAAGGACTCTCCAGCTCTCACCTGCCATTTCCTGGTATGAGTTCATCCTTCCTTCCTTCCTTCCTTCCTTCCTTCCTTCCTTCCTTCCTTTCTTTCTTTCTTTCCCGGTACGGTGCAGACTTGTGGTCATGCGCAAGTGAAACATGTGTAAGTGGGGGGGGGGGCAGGAGGAATGATGCCTGTACTATATAATTCAGGAGTGCTCCAGACCTGAACGGAGAAAACAATCTTAATTTTGTTACAGTGTTTTCTGCGCCCACACAATGATTCTAAATAAAATCTTCCAAGCCTCACTTTGGATCTTGATCATGCCTTGTGGATTCTGTTCCCTAGGTAAGTTGAACCTTTTCTGCACTTATTATTAGACTGCAATCCTAAGCCTACAGAATTTTTTTTATTGAAATCAATAATATCAACTTCCTCCTGCTGACTTGAATGAAGGTGGGCGATCTATATACACTATAAACAGTTTAAAACATCTAATTTAACTGGACTAAACCCCAAATAAGAGAACTTCCTCCTAGGGCCAAATAGGTGGTTTAGGCAAGCTGTTGATACCACAGTTGGGAGTGAGCATTCCTTGTGTGCTGCTCTCCAAAACCATATCTGCTTTTCAAAAAGAAAAATGCACACTGATGTGATTCCCACTGACTTGTTTAGTGCTGAGTCTAGTTTGGCCCGAGTGGCACAAAGAAAGCTGTCAAATGTATGAAGTCTAAACTGGCTCCACAGACATTGTATAATGGCAAAAAGTCCAAGATGCCATATTATGAAAAACTATGTGGGGAATTAAAACATGTTATCCAGTTGATGCTGACACAAAACCCCACACATACCCCCCAAAAAATAAAATGTAAATTTCACCATCACCCCTGCCCCCCACTTCTTCCCCAACCTTATACTGTACTCAACACTAATGTCTCATAACAAATGTAACTGATCTGTAGAAAAGACTTTACAACCTGAAAAAAGAGACAATGCACATACTTTTGTAAACCAATAAAATCTTTAATAAGAATTACTTTTTAAAGAAAAAACATGTATGTCAAGTCTGAGGGGTGGTAGACAACACATGAATCTGTTAAAGGGACGAGGTAGAACCCTTCTTTGTTCATTTTTCCATCACTACTGTGTTGTTATGTGTTTTGCTGTTAGTATATCTGATCTAAATGATTTTTCTTTAAAAATAGATGAAAATGATACTTGAATTTTTTTGACAGTATTTACGCAGAATGGGATCCTAGTGGGGGTAATATTTTAAAAGATATAAATTGTAAGATTTTACTGATGCCAAGTAGTTTAAAGTCTTTTTACCAAACGAAACTGGTCATTCAAATGCCTGAGAAATCTGTTGTTTTTCCTTTCTTGCTTGCAGCTCCTCCCCCGCCTCCTGAAATTATTGTCTGCTTATTTTATTACAAAATGGGTTCAACTCTTACTTGCGTCTGGACATATGATAGGGACCCTGAAACAGTCTATACTCTCACTAAACAGTAAGTGCTAAGAGTCACGAAGTGGTTGCTATGGGTATGTTGTGGCACAGTACAAAATGGCTTCCATGGGGGATGTGGCAGAACACAAAATGCATTTTATCCAAAAATGAATTCCAGGATTGTACACCAATATAATTAAATTTTCAGAAATACTGTGAGATTAAGAGGAATAAAGCCATACAACCTGCTAAAAAATACCTCTACAACAGCTATCTATATATCTAGATATATCTAGATATATCTAGATATATCTAGATATATCTAGATATATCTAGATATATCTAGATATATATAGATATATATAGATATATCTATATATAGCTGGAAGTTTAAGCAGGGACTGCCCTAAACCCTATAAATGGTAGGATTTTGATTATTTGAGATATGAATGAAAATACAAGCTGCAGAACTGTGTTAGACAAAGAATTCCTATGCTGGTTTATGCAGTCAGCCTGGCCAAGCTAGTGAAGAGCAAAACTGTTACCATGGCAGAGTGTTGACTACCCATCTAAGAGGAATCCTTGGGCCTGGGCAGACAAAGGCTGCCAGCGTAACTGTGTGTGAGAGAGGTGACAGGAAAAGAGCAAGGTGTGCTGGGAAGAAGAAGGGTGAGGGGGAAAAAGACAGAGATCCATCTTGGGCAGGTTGGCTGAAAGCAGGCTGGGAGAGATGCCTTGGGCTCAAGTGCTGCACTCCTTCCTTCCAAACTCTGGTGTTAATATGTGAATAAATCATATTTATTAAAGCTATGACAGTCTCTGCTACACATTCAATTCTCCAAAGGAGCACATACCATGGTTGAGGACCAAGACCCTTGGAATCCCACCCACAAGCTTGGCAGGGCTTGGGGGTGGCCTGTACCATAAAGTTTTACTTTCTGCCCCTCTTTGCACTCATATGTGTCCTATATCTATCCATTTATGTCTATTAATTTCAATGGGTCTGTAGTTATAACAAAGGATGGATACAGCCCACAAAAAGTCTTCATCCATGTGCATTCACTGTATTCTTTTCAATATCTATTCACTGCGATAACATTTTTTCAGAGTGGGAAAGAAATAATATTTGTTCCATATGTATCTCAAAGTCAGCTTTTGTTCTGAGGCTTGTTTGTTTGTAATAAGGCTTCCAAAAACGGCCATATGTGCTTGACATATGACAATGGTGGTACAGCCTTAACTCATATCTATAGGGAAAGGAATTGTGCCACCTGTACTGCTTATAAAAACCCTTGACTATATCCAGCCTAGAACTTTATTACTATCCATAGTGTTTCCACACTGACAATGCAAATAATAATTTTTGTTTTTAATTGGGGATATGTGGTCAGGAAGATGCAGTAAGAGGCAATACTCAGCTCCAGCTGCTAAGCACAAGGTACCTCCATGTCCTTAGCAGGGTGAGTGGTAGGGACGTTGGGTTTTCTGGCTGGTATACAGCTGGGCACTTTTATGGTGGTGACCCAGGCCTAACGAGACTTCAGACGATACATGGGACATCTGTGATGTAGATCTCCCATAGGGTTGTTTTCTTTTTCTTTTTTAGCACGCCCTCTCTCAGGTTAGCAGCCTTAGATGGCTCCTGGGAGAGCAAGTTTATCATTTTCTCCTTTGCCCTTTCTTTGATCTAAATTAACTCCCACCCATGTCTGATTTTTCACCTGTAGAACCAATAGCTCTGTGGGAGAGGGGTAAGAGAGGAAAAAGTTTAACTTACTGTCCCAGAACACTTTTTTTTTAATCTTCAAAGTAGCTGTGTGTGGTTACCAGTGCATACAAAGCTATTTTTAAAAATAAAATAAAATAAATACGCATGTAAGATCTTAATCAAGAATCTCGTATTGCATCTAGGTTGGCTGCAGGATATTTTCATCCTATTAATTTCTATGGGAGGAAAAACCCATGCTTTAAATTTCTTCTGTTGAAATCTGTAGCACTTGAATGTTCTCAACTTTCGGTTGTCATTATTAAAAGCATAATTCACCTTTTACTGTTCTTTTCTAAATTGTGCTCAACATATTTCAGTCCTGGATTTGATTCTAAAGCGAGCTTCTTAACTACTTCTTCCCCAAAAAATATTTACTAATTTTCTTCTTTTTCCCACCGCCTGCATTTTTCACAAACAGGATGTTAGCACCGAATCAGGAAGAAAACTGCTCTATGAAAAGGCCTTCGCCATTAGTAGGCGATAAGATACTAAGCTGCTCAACCAAAAGTGCTTTGTGTACAATATTCAATCAACCAATTTCTGCTCGGGAATATCGTGTCCAGGTGACGGCAAGAAATAGCTTGGGGAAAGCAACCTCAGAGCCTGTTTGCATAATTTCTGTAACAATTTGTAAGTTCATAAGCAATTTAAAATATGAGAAACATAGACTGTGTTTGAGCAACCAGTTCTTATGCAATACATCTTTTGCTACTGCAGAGATAAAAGAATTCCAGTGGCATGCAGTGAGCATTTTCGTAGGATAACATTTAGCGCCAGAGGTGCCAGATTCCAAGTGTGATTGGGACAGGACAACATTGTGCCTCCCTCTCTAAGCTGGGAAGAAGCTTCCCCGGGCTTTGGGAAGGAGTTGCCAGGCCTCTGACAGGATACTGGAGCCCTGCTGCCTCCTTACCAAAGACGAGCGGGCTTAAGGAAGATGGTAGAAGGGCTCTTGGACCGCCTTGGGGCATTGCACCTCCCTCCATAAGCAGAGCAGAAGCTTCCTAGGCTTTGAGAAGGAGGCAACAAGCTTTAATACTTTAATACTCTTAAGTTACCAGGAACATTTAGGGTACCAGCCCAGTCTCTCTGGTACACTGACAGCACCCTGCTGAAGAATTCTATTTTGCATAAATCTACATTCCTATGTGGATTTTGAAAAGCTTCATCTCTTGGAAATCTTTCCGTGATTTCATTTATACGCATTACCACTTTGGACAAATTCAGCTTTTTGTTTCTAAGTGGTCCATAGTTTCCTGCAATATGGCTCATAAGCAGTGCCATAATATAATGCATAGCTACATTTCCACATTATCTCGCTTCCTCCCTTAGCAGTACAAATCAGTTGCCTTTTGAAGGAGGCAAGCCTACTTGTCACTTTCATGTCTACTTGGTGTGGTTATTTTTTTCCTGAATTAAACAACTGTTTTGTAGTCCAGCTCTGATGTATGCATAAGGCCTTTCAAACAGCTCTTAAAACTGCTAGAGGGTAGGATACAAGGAGGGAGGCTGAAGGTAGAAGGGCACAGAAAACTAATGAGGTTTTCCGCTACGCAATCAAGGTGTCAAGCCAATTCCAACCCCCCAACTTGAATGAGTGGGAAATTCCAACATTCATAGAATCTTAGAGTTGGAAGGGACCCAAGGGTTATCTAGTCCAACCCCCTGCAACGCAGGACACTCTGCTAAAGCATCCATGACAGATGGCTGAGATCTCTGTGATTGGACAGCCTCAGAACTCATGGTGACTGCAATACCTGCTGTATGGCTGTTAGGATTAGGGGTTCAATATGTACTCTGGCTTTGGTTAGTGACGTTTTGTGATGGCACATCTTACACTAGAGTATCAGCTTCTTGAAGGTCAAATGGTTTTGTCTTGGAAAGTCATTAGATTGGTGACAGAGTACATATTTGGTATGCAGGTCCCAGGCTTGATCCTTCAGATCTCCTGTGGAAGGATCAGGTAGCAAATGATGTAGAAGACCTTTGCCTCAGACCCTAGAGAGGCAATATTTGTATTAAATGTACAAGCAGTGCCCCGTTTGTGTATGCGCTATCTTTGTGTGACCGCACACACACATGGTGCCCAGAACCCAGAAGTGGGGAGCACTCTGGAGAGTCCTCCTGGCTCGCAAGTAGACCCTCCCCAGCAGTGGCGTAGCGTGGGTTGTCAGCACCCGGGGCAAGGCAAGTAATTTGCGCCCCCTAACCCGTGGATTTGCGCCCCCTAACCCTAACCCCCAGATGTTGCGCCCGGTGCGGCCAGCCCCCCCTGCACCCCCCACGCTACGCCACTGCTCCCCAGAGCCAGAAGAGAGTCTCCTTGCAAGCCATTAGGACTCTCCATTTATGTGCATTTTGCTGACAGATGCAGAGGCCCAGAATGTAAACCCCACATAAATGAGGTGTGGCCTATATTAGCCACAGTTCAGTGCTTACAACATTTAAAACTGCTTAAAACCACAACAAACAGAGAACACCGTAATCTTAACAGCAAAGGTAAAAGCACTTCCAATCCCCCTGCTTCATTTTATTCACTTCAATATATTACAATATATTACAGCTAATCAGCTATAAGACTGCCTGTTGAACCTCTCCGCAAGCAAAAAAACGTTTAATGAAAACACTAGTGTTGCATCAAATTGATCTGGTTCATCAGTCCCCCTCCATCGAAAATAAGTAAATTAATTATCATTTTATAGCTGTGCTTAGAAATTAAATATAAATTCTGCAATGGGATTCAAGTGTGCAGCCTACCCCACTCTCCATTCCATTCCGGTAGGATTGGTTGTAAAATCGTTAGCATCGAAAGCATGAGAGCTTTCTTTCTCAATTCCAGTGAAGGCTGATCCTCCTCACATAACTAAAATAGAAACAGTTCCAGGGATGCCGCCAAAGCTAAGAGTTAATTGGAAAAAATCTCAAATGCCTCCAAGTGCCGAGAACAATACGAGGTGCCAAATTCGTTATAAATCCATAAAGGAAAAGGGCATGGTAAGTTGAACTGTAAGTGAGTAGCAATTTTTCCAGCTCATATAACTACAGGCAGTGGGCAAGACCTCTAATGAATCTTTTTATGTATTCTATCATAAAATTGTTTGCCTCATTCTGCACACACAGTTAGAACACTTCCCACACTCATCTCAAAAACAGCATGGAAGGCCACCACACGGTGTTGTTGTCCATGTTGGCCTCAACTTCTCAGTCTGATCCTCGTAGTATCAGCTAGTAGTTTACCGAGGTAGTGGAATGTAGATGCTCATCCTTATCTGGGTGACATTCTGACTGTATTCTTAAGCTGTCAATTGTGCCCCTATTTTGTCTGGTGTCTCACAGCTTCAAAGTCAGTCAAGTGCATGACTGCCACATCCCCAGGTCCTTTGTGACATTTTGTTATTCTGATTCCTGGTGAATAAGTCCTTCTTGGAGTTCCAGGTGAAAGGCAGATAAGTCAGTTTTTGTGAGAAGAGTAAGAATAGCTAAGAACATGAGAGGGGCTCTGCTGGATGAGGCCAAAGGGGCCCACCCAGTCCAGTTTCCTCCTTCTCAGAGTAGTCCATCAACCAGAAGCCTATGGGAAGTCCCAAAACAGAACTTGAATGCCACACTAACCTCCCAACTTGTGAATCACTGCAACAGATATTCTGAGACATACTGCCTGTAGCAGCGAGTTCCATAGTTCCTACCCTTCCCTTCCCTTCCCTCTCCCTTTCCCTTTCCCTTTCCTTTTCTCCGTCTTGAATCTTCCAACTTTTGGCTGGAACATTCATTTTCATCACATCTCTTCTTACTTGCCTTTTCTCTAAACTAAGAAGTGCCAAATGCTTTAACTTTTCCTCAAAGGAGAGTTTCTCCATCCACTTAATAAATTGGGTTGCCCTTTTCTGAACCTTTTCCATTTCCACATTCTCCATTCTCCATGTACTTGCCATAAGTGTGTGTGTGTGTGCGTGCGTGCGCGCCCTGTCTTTTGGTAAGCAGTTATTTTATTGAAGGAGCCAAGAATGCATGCCAATTTTGGGCAAGCAGAATTTACCATCTGAGCCACACTTGGGGTGTGGGGTGAGGAATGTAAGAATATGGATGCAAGTGATAGCAAGAGAGACCACAGTATTTATATTTTGCCTCCTATGATATTTGCTGTGTTCTGTGAAGGAAAACTGTTATTCTGTCCAATTTCCAGAAAGATTACTTCATGGAAGAAGACAGCGCAACAATTGAACTCACTAATCTGTGGGATTGTACAACCTATACTGTTGATGTTCGGTGCGCTCATGATGACTCGAAGTTTTGGAGTGAGTGGAGTACCAAAAAAATGGGAACAACGAAAGAACAAGGCGAGCAAAAATGCTGATACAGTTTGATGCTTCTGTTAAGTTTTAAGTTGGCAGATCTAAAAAAACAAACAAAAAATAATTCATGTTAATAGTTTGTTTTTCTAAATTATATAACCAAGACTCATTCCATCTCTAGGGGATCCACAATGAATGCTTACAGTGTGTATGTCTTACATTTCACAATCCAGTGCCTACCCTGTTTAAGTGTGATGCGTGAAAACCATATTCATTTAGGATGGGAACAGATCCATATCACTGAATGGAAGACCTAGGTGGCAGTTCTGGAGAAGTGACCCAACTTTTTATCTTCTATGAAACTTCCTACAGGGAGGTTGTGGCATTCTCTTCTATGAGGTTGGGCAGACACCATCTAGTAATATCTTGTGCATAACTATTAGTCCTTCAACCAAGGTCCAGCTGAACTGAGTGGAATTACTAAATAATAACTGGGATTTGGGAATGGCACAGATGTTCATTCACATCTCATGTGACTCATACTGAGAAGAGAAAAATGGCACCATTTCTCAGGAGAGGCTATCTCACACTGCTATACATTTATCTACTAGCTATATCATTCAGCATTGCAATATAACCGGTGGATATTGTTCTGAATCACAGGCCCAAACGAGGGTTCGTGGGAGTGGTTTTGTGTAGGGATACCAAAGAATGATGTCAAAAACATTGGAATGATCAGTTCTAATGCTTTATTAAAGAAAAGTGTAGACTTACAGTAAAGCAGCCTGGCAGGTTTCCTAGCCTTTGCTTTTGTGGGATGAACACCATACCAAAGAGATGGCTTTTTTACAAACAAGCAAGTGTCTTTATACACAAAGCAGCATATGTCACTTTGTCTAGGACAAATACAGTGGTACCTCAGGTTAAGTACTTAATTCGTTCCAGAGGTCCGTACTTAACCTGAAACTGTTCTTAACCTGAAGCACCACTTTAGCTAATGGGGCCTCCCGCTGCTACCGCGCCGCCGGAGCCCGATTTCTGTTCTCATCCTGAAGCAAAGTTCTTAACCTGAAGCACTATTTCTGGGTTAGCGGAGTCTGTAACCTGAAGCGTATGTAACCTGAGGTACCACTGTACCCAGGTCTTACAGATAGTTGGATGGATATAGTCAGTAGAGGAAGCTTAGGACCATGATAACTGCGACTGCCACAATCCTCTCGGGTGGCAGCCTGTTAGTCAGCGAACTGATATCAGTTAGGCACAATTCTGGGCACATCTTCGCTTTGCACCAACATTGTACTAGTAGCTGTCTCAGCCGGGCTCAGCACTTCAGCTGCCTGCAGTTAGCTAGAGGGCTCCTGTCACCAAACAGAAGCTCCTTTTGAGCCCAAACCCTTTGTTTTTCCATAGGGTTAGGGTCTCTCTGTTCAACTGACACTGTAGGCAACTTTCTCCACCTGAACCAACCTTTCCCCTGCTTGGTAGGGTAATTCCCACAGGGCCTGAAGGATCATTTTTACTTCTTCTTGGTAGTTGGAGTCTATCACAACCCTGAGTACTTGCAACTCATTCCAGGGTCCATCCAGATATTGGGGCTATTTATCCATAAGTGTCAGTCAGGAGCTGTGCCCATCACTCCTTCACTTAAGGCACATCAATCCATCCCTATAGAACCTTTTGAGGCTTGTGTTGGCAACCATACAGCAGGGTGCACTTTTCACACTCAAAGAACTGGAGAAGCACCCATTATCCTGCCTTTTGCTCTCCCACAGGGAATACCTTTCCAATCTGCCTGTTGTTTGGCAGCTGGAATGCATCTTCCAGCATAGGGGTCCTATGGGATTTGGGTGACTCACAATTTGGATTTACTATTCCAGTAATCCATTAATGCATTTTGTGGCTTCAATGCATGATACACAACAGCTGTCTGCTATCTTGCAGGTATTGGTTCCTTCAAAGAGCTGTATACTTTTTACCTGACCATGTCATGCCTAGAAACCTCAACTTCTATTGCCTGTCATTGAACTTTGGCAGGATTTACTGCCCAGCCATTTGGCACTGCAGATGGTTTAGCAAATCTTGAACACACCACTCCAAAGAAGATAAAGCACCAGAAATTAATATGATATTCATTCGATTGAATACAATAAGAAAAGAAAAGGAAAAAAAAACATTGAGTTTAGTACATCCCTTGTGTCCCCTGCCAAGAAAAATAAAATTGGTCTTGTGACTCAAGGGCAATATTTAATATTTTAAAAGACATTAGCTAATTCATCTACACTTTGGGAAATGTCACCTTGCCCCTCTGGCAACTGATACTGCTGGTTGCTACAACACAAGTGGAGGCAATTACACTTCCCGCAAAACAGCTTTACTGCTCATGCCTTAATGCTGGATACAGCTTCTTAGTGAAAAAGCTGGGACATCATCCCCCTCTTCAGCGGAGAGGGGAGCAGAAGGCACAGGGTCTTTGTAATATACTGCTTCTCTCTGAGCAAGTTTTTCCACACTTTTAACCAGAGCACATTAGGCTCCTTAGCCATAGCCTCTCCCTTAGTGCTAGCACTAAGCAAGTCACACACCACATTCACGAAACCTCCTGGAGGGCATTCCCGCTACTCCCCCCCCATCTGACACAGCTCAAACTTTGCTGTCCTCAATCTCCATCTCAGCTATCTTCCCCCAAACATCAGGCAAGCTGCTATCAACCACTCGAGCAATGAATGATTCCCTTGCATTCCTCGAGCTCCATGAAGCCTCTGCCATAAAGCTGGGTGTGCTGCTACACTACTTATATTCACAGAATCACAGAATCTTAGAGATGGAAGGGACCCAGTATATCTGAAGGAGAGTCTCCACCCACATTGTTCTACCTGGACACTGAGGTCCAGCGCCGAGGGCCTTCTGGCGGTTCTCTCACTGCGAGAAGTCAGGTTACAGGGAACCAGGCAGAGGGCCTTCTTGGTAGTAGCACCCCCCCCACCAGATGTCAAAGAGAACAACTACCAGATTTTTAGAAAACATCTGAAGGCAGCCCTGTTTAGGGAAGCTTTTAATGTTTGATGCATTACGGTATTTTAATATTTTGGTGGAAGCCGCCCAGAGTGGCTGGGGAAGCCCAGCCAGATGGGTGGGGGTATAAATTTCTTCTTCTTCTTCTTCTTCTTCTTCTTCTTCTTCTTCTTCTTCTTCTTCTTCTGTAATTCAATTCCCTGAAATGCAGGAATCTCAACTAAAGCATCCATGACAGATGCAAACCTCTGTTTACAAACCTCCAAGGAAGGAGAGTCCACCACCTCCCAAGGGAGTTTGTTCCACTGCCAAACAGCTCTTACTGTTAGAAAGTTTTTATGAATGTTTAGTTGGAATCTCCTTTCTTGTAACTTGAAGCCACTGGTTCGAGTCCTACCCTCCAGAGCAGGATAAAACAAGCATGCTCCCTCTTCCATGTGATGGCCCTTAAGATATTTGAAGATGGCTATCATATCTCCTCTCACTCTCCTCTTTTCCAGGCTAAACATACCCAGCTCCTTCAAGTGCTCCTCATAAGGCTTAGTTTCCAGACCCTTGATCATCTTAGTTCTCCTCCTCTGCACACGTTCCAGCTTGTCAACATCCTTCTTAAATTGTGGTGCCCAGAACTGGATTCCAGGTGTGGTTTGATCAAGGCAGAATAGAATGGGACTATTACTTCCCTTAGGGACGCGGGTGGCGCTGTGGGTTAAACCACAGAGCCTAGGACTTGCCGATCAGAAGGTCGGTGGTTCGAATCCCCGTGACGGGGTGAGCTCCCGTTGCTCGGTCCCTGCTCCTGCCAACCTAGCAGTTCGAAAGCACGTCAAAGTGTAAGTAGATAAATAGGTACCGCTCCGGCGGGAAGGTAAGCAGCGTTTCAGTGCGCTGCTCTGGTTCGCCAGAAGCGGCTTAGTCATGCTGGCCACATGACCCGGAAGCTGTACTCCGGCTCCCTTGGCCATTAAAGCGAGATGAGCGCCGCAACCCCAGAGTCGGCCACGACTGGACCTAATGGTCAGGGGTCCCTTTACCTTTACCTTTATTACTTCCCTTGATCTGGACACTATACTTCTGGACACTATACACTGTGTCCACAGCATTTTCCTGATCCTTCAAGTTTGTAATTCCATAAAACAAAGAAATCACACTGGTCTGGCATGACTTATTTTTTGAGAAACCCATGCTAGGTCTTAGTAATCACATTATCCTTTTCTAAATGCTCACAGACCAACTGTAGAATTATCTGTTCTAGCACCTTCCCTGGTATCAATGTCAAGCTCACCAGTCGGTAGTTACCTGGGCATGGGTGTAGCCAAGGGGGGCCAGGGGGCAGCTGACCACCCAATTCAATCAAAACCAATACAAATCTGGTTCTGCCCTCCCAACAAAAGCCTGCCCCCCATAACAAAAATTCTGGCCACACCCATGTACCTGGGTCTTCCTGTTTCCTACTTTTGAAGATGGGGAACAACATTTGCATGCCTCCAGTCTGTAGGGACCTCACTTGTTCTCCAAGATTTTTTCAAAGATCATAGACAAAGGTTCTGAAATTACATCTGTTAGCTCATTTAGAACCCTTGGATGCAGCTCATCAGGCCCTGGAGATCTGAATTCATTTAAAGTAGCTAGGTGTTCCCTTACTACCTCTTTCCCTATATTGTGGCTGCAGCTCCCTCCTTATTTTTTTTATTTTTTTTTTATGCATTTTTATTGAAGTTATACACAAAAAACAGATATATATGAAAATACAGAGAAAAAATTACAAAGAAAAAAAGAAAAAGAAAAAAAAGAAAAACCACACATCCGAAAAAAGAAAGACACACAATCTGAACTTCCCTCCATCCTTTTGATAAGTATCAAATATCTCCTTCCATTACGTATTTGATTTTCAATCTATAGTCTTAAATTCACTCGCTGGTCGTATTGTTCTAACCCCGTCAATTCACTTTAAGCATTTATTCCAATATATTTCCAAAATTTACTCCAATTTTTCAGAAATTTCTGTTCATCCTGATGCAGCTCCCTCCTTATATCATTTATTCTGTTAACACCAGGTTGGGCTTTCCTTTTGGGTGAAGACAAAGATTTTCTCCACCTCCTTGGGAGAAAGACTCAAGCCATCAGCACCCTCATCCCTCAAACGCATTCAAGCCAACAGAGATTCAAGAGGCTGCTGGTGAAACTTTTTAATTGGTTCCATCAGTTTACTAGGTGTGAACTTACCCAATACAGTCTTATTTCAGCTTTGAACCCCTGCTTTCAATGGCCAAAGAGAGGTACATCTCATCTGTCAAACCATCATTAAGTAAGGCCAGTGAAACATTTGCAGCCTTAAGACTATATTTTCAATTTTGTCGTTTAGCTGTTTCATTTTGTGTTATCATTGTGGTTTTTTGTTTTGCTGAGCTTGGCGGTGAAAAAGAGAGAGAACTGGGTGTGATCAGCATTCTAATAGCACCACACTTTAAATTCCCAAATGATATTCCCCACTGGTTTCATGGAAATGTTAAGAAGCATGGTGGACAAGAAACCCTGATTCACAGCTTGCATGCTTTATTCATCCTAAATGGAAAAACAACTTATCTCCTACTGAAGTTTCTCTCTGTTGATTGTGGTGTTCTGTTGTAGAATGATAAAGAAACAGTAACAGGAAGGAAGTATTGCGATTTTGTCCTGCTCTGTAGCAGGGAGGCAGACCCTAAATTGGAATATATCTTGCACAGGCTCAAACTATGACTTTTATAGTGTAGTTTGTTTTCTTAAAAAATCAAATAGCTTGTGTGGGAGGTCCTAAGCAGATTGAGACCATGGCATAAGAGACTTTAACCTGCATTTCTTAGCAAATTATTTATTAATCTCATTTTTTCATATATCCGTGTTGCATTATGCCCATGCATAAGCAGTGAGTGGAATGATTTCAAATATTTGCTCTTATTTAGAACATAATTTTAAAGCTTGGGCAAAGGGATATTATATTTTGTTCCCTGCATTGTAATTAGGATAATGGAACAGACCAAAAACAATGTAAATGGATATAAGTGCTCATTTTTAAATGGAAGTCTATTTAGTAGAAATGCATATCTGGCTCACCACACCATTTATCCAAGACTCCATATATACTTTCCTGAAGTCCTTTCAGCTACCCTTTCATTGCCCTAATGTATGCTTCCAAATGCTGCACGGAAAATTGAAGTGCGATCCTGTTGAATAAAGCCCTTTACCATTTAATGTTCTCATTTTGCTAGCAATGATAATTCCAACTGTTTGGCATATATCCCAAACAGAACTGGTATACCCGCCAGCTTGTAGCAGTTGAATAAAAGTAAAATACCACTTAAATAACAGTTTTCCTTAAGAATAACACTCACAGTATTTTGTGGTACGTTTAACCATCTCCATCTCCGGATGGCTGTTGCTGTTTCTTGGCCCAAAACATTTTCCCACTTTAAAATTATTTGGCTTTTCTGTCTCTGTACATGTTGGATGGTTGGAGCTCTGAAGCAAAGGCTGGGTTAAGGGGAGCAGGTGGTGTTCAAGTGCCTTCAGAGAGCAGCACCAAACACTTCCACCCCCTCCCCTGGCTTTTCCTATAGTTGTTTTGAAGTGAGCTCTAGAATTCTGCTTGGTTGCATACAGTGGCGTAGCGTGGGGGGTGCAGGGGGGGCCGGCCGCACCGGGCGCAACATCTGGGGGTTAGGGGGCGCAAATCCATGGGTTAGGGGGCGCAAATACATGGGTTAGGGGCGCAAATCCACGGGTTAGGGGGCGCAAATTACTTGCCTTGCCCCGGGTGCTGACAACCCACACTACGCCACTGGTTGCATACAGTCATGTCTAGGACTTTTCCCTGAAATTATGCAGTTTACTTGGTATCTTGGGGAAACACATTTTTATCATCCAAGATTCATACAGGAAACTCTGCAAGCTAAGATATGAGTGTTCATCTGAAAAAAAAAAAGATACATATAGAAGACATTGAGTTCATTCTGTTTTTCCCTGCCCCTAGGGAAAGACAGCAGTAAACAGAGAAATTGATTAAAACATGGGTAGGCAAACTAAGGCCCAATCGCCTTCTAAGATCCGGCCCAATCGCCTTCTAAGATCCGGCCCAATCGCCTTCTAAGATCCGGCCCAATCGCCTTCTAAATCCGGCCTGCAGACGGTCCGGGAATCAGCATGTTTTTTCATGAGTAGAATGTGTCCTTTTATTTAAAATGCATCTCTGGGTTATTTGTGGGGCATAGAGATTCGTTCACCCCCCCCCAAATATATAGTCCGGTCTGAGAGACAGTGGACCGGCCCCCTGCTGAAAAAGTTTGCTGACCCCTGGATTAAAATAGTAAGTTTTTGAATTTTGCTTTGTGGCAAATGATTTGCTTTCTTGAATTGCAACAAAGAACCCATACAATTAGCAACTGTCAACTGTGAAGATGTCTTGAGCAAATCTCAGATGAATGAACAAAAGCTAGGCAATGTTGCCTTCATGTGTGGGCCTTTAAATTGCATAGCATCCTACTTCATATCAATTTCAGTCATTTTATGCACCCCAATACTATTGTGAGGGCTATTATGAAAGTTGTAAGAAATACAAAATGTAAATTAGCTCTTCAGAACCCACTCCTCCCCTTTAAGAAAGTAAATGTTCCATACAGACATGCACTTACTTCCTTGGAGGTGTTTCACGCAAATCCTGGGCACATGTGATTGCTTTACATTGTTAGTATGTTAGGTAAAGGGACCCCTGACCATTAGGTCCAGTCGTGGCCGGCTCTGGGGTTGCGGCGCTCATCTTGCTTTATTGGCCGAGGGAGCTGGCATACAGCTTCCGGGTCATGTGGCAAGCATGACTAAGCCGCTTCTGGCAAACCAGAGCAGCGCACGGAAACACCGTTTACCTTCCCGCTAGAGCGGTACCTATTCATCTACTTGCACTGACATGCTTTCAAACTGCTATGTTGGCAGGAGCAGGGACTGAGCAACAGGCGCTCACCCCATCGCGGGGATTCGAACCGCCGACCTTCTGATCGGCAAGTTCTAGGCTCTGTGGTTTAACCCACAGTGCCACCCGCATCCCTCGTTAGTATGTTAGTAGGCTTCCAAACTTGTTGGGTGTTGGTTATATGTAGTGTTTAGGTTATTTGTAGTGTTGTGTAGCTTTAACTTGCTTGAAGCAATTGAATGGGTAAATTGTTGGCACACACCATGATGTAAAGCAGCAGCCACAGTGTTAATATAGGGTAGTGATGGATTCTACATGACAGGACGACAGCCTATATTGGCTCACTATTATTAAAGCTCCATATCTTAGCTCTGCTCCTAGTAATCCTTTTTAAGCCAGCAATGTCAGGAGCTGAACTTGGGACTTTCCACATGCAATACATGTACTCTTCCATGGAGATGTGGCCCGTCTCCAGCAAGCCCGTCTCCAGCAAGCACCACTCACTGGAAATGTTGTGGAAATGAATGAAAAAAGGATTGCAAACCGCTTTCCAAAAAATAAAACATCAATAAGCAAATCCTCTTTCTGCCTGTTTTGCCATACAAATGTGAAGATGGTTGCAATATTTTCCATCTTAAAAGACTGAAAGCCTGTTAAGCACAGAATTACAACATAGCCTTAGATATGTTTATGTTAGGAGTATGTCCCATAGAGTTCATTGGAATTTTCCCCACAGTAAGTGGAGATAGGATTGGAGCATTAGGGACAAAGAATATGTGACTGTTGGGTTTCCTGATTGGGACTTCCCATGTCTTTTTCTTTTGTTGGATTGGGATGTGGTGTAGACGATGTGGCAGATGTTTTCTTAAGCCTTCACACACAATTTTCCAGGTGAATTCCCTAGCAGCGCTTTGTTCCAGAAACGGGAAGTTAAGAGGGAGGGAGGTTGAGCAGGGAAACTGAAGAGGTGAAAGTTTATGCCCAAACAGGAGACCAAATTGCTCTCCTGACTTTTTTGGTAAAATAAAAAGACTTCAGGGGTGTTGATGCAGATAAGGGTCATCTGGGCAGTGCCCTCAAGGCAGGCTTGTCCCTTGACAAGTGCTTAAATCTTGGAAGGAAGACACATCTGGAACATGAGCACTAATGAAGTCATGCCAACCTTTTTCCAAGTAGCCTGAGTCTGAGAGTTGTTTTGGTCACTTAGTACTTGAGGGGGAAGTCAAGACTACACATATTTAGAGACAGTCTTTTTTATGATTGTGATCCCAGGGTATTAGTCACATTTTTGCACTCTAGTGCCTAAAATGATTTACACAGTAAAACTAAAATAAAAAAGGTATCAAAAGCAGATAAAACCAGAAATACTCATACAACAATATTACTGCATTTAAAAGGAACAAGTCTGAACCCCACCTCTGTTAAAGGATGAGTGCAACAAAGGATACAGTCATGTCTAACTACCTTCCCAATTAAAAAACACACATAAACCTGCATAAATAAAAATGTTTCTGCTTGGTTCCTGCCAAGAGACAGTAGTGTGCTTCCACAGATGGGAAGCCACCACTGAAAAGGCCTGTTCTTGTGTGACTATCCTCTACACCTCCCTTGGAGAGGGAGTAAAGTCTTAACTTAAGGCATGTAAATCTAGTTGAAAGTCTGAGTCTGGTCTGGTCAATGTGTGGACTGGAAACGATATGCATAGGCGCCGACTCCATGGGGCCTGAGGGGGCCCGAGCCCCCTCAAAAATTCGTTTGGGGGGGCTGCGCCCCCCCAATAATCTCCGGCGCCCCTCCAGCAGAGCGCCATCGCCGCCGCTCCCCCAGCCCAAAATGCACAGGGTCGGGCTGCATGCCTCCTGCCCTCCCTCCCGAGCAAAAGCTCCACCCAATTTCCTTCGGAGCTGATTAATAGGCGCAGCACGCTCTCCCCTATTCGCTCACGAGGAGGCGGCGCCACTTTATTTGCATATTCATGAGCTTATTTATTATTCATGAGCTTTCCCGGGCCCCCCCAATATTTTTTATAAGTCCGCGTCCCTGACGATATGCCATCTTGGGTTGCTTGATGGAAGGAAAAAACCTCACATGTGCCATGCACAGTAGATAATGGAAAGAAGGTCCTAGCTGAGCAATGCCCTGCCTCTGAAGAGCACCTCTCTCTCTCTCTCTCTCTCTTTTTAAAGAAATGAACTGCTTTCCACCCTTAAAAAAAGGAAGATATGGTTATTCACATTTTTTAACATTACAGGTTGGTGCAAAAGACCGTTTTGCTACCCTCATGTCAAAGCCAATAGTAGCTAGCCAAGTTATTTTGGCACCAGGAGAACATCTCACAAACGTTTCTCCCCTTGCAGTAAAAATACAATAATAACTAAAAAGTTGCTGTCATTTCATGACAGGCAAAATTGGGCTTCCTGCGGCTGCCTTGCTTGGCCTAACAGTAAGGACTCAGAACTCTTACACAATAAGTAGCATAGTGACTTGTTCTGGACTGATCTCTCTCTGACAAGAGAGAAAAGCAGCAAATTATGCTTCAGTTGCACGTTTCACCTCTTAAGATTATTATATTCCTTAACCGTTTGTTGGGGGGAAAGGTTTCCGCAGCATATTTAAAACATACATATAATACAATAGATTCACATTCACGGAAAAATAAAAATACCCGTGCAATTATTATTTTAAAAAACCCAAAAAACAGCCCTCACAAAACAACCCCCATGACAGCCTTGGCCACACACTGACCCCAAGGCAACCTCCACTAAGGTAAAAGAGCTCAGGCGACATTGCCTCAAACAAGCTCCATGGGCCTTCCACCCTATTTAGTCAGATCTTACTCCTGTTTATTTCATTTTTATTTGTAACTAAAATGATGTCACAGGCCTGGGCATGTGGTATTCCTCCCTCTCTCCTCTCCCTCCCTTAAGTGGCTTCACTTTTAGTCGCAATACACTCTTAGCCTTGGCCTCGGGCCCAGCCCTGCCCGTAACCGCCGGGTTCAAACTGGGAATCCCTTCACGGGTTCTCTCAAATAGTTTAGCGGGACAGGAACATGATGGGCGGCGCCAGGGAACACGAGGGTGGGTCCGGAGGGCCGGGGAAGGCGAGGCCTCGTCGGCCGGGAGAGAGGCTGCTCTCGCTTGAGGAGGTACGGAGGAGCCCCAGGAACCGGCGAGGCAGTTGCGGGCTGAACCCCGAGGTTTTCTCTCACTCCACGCTGCTTTCTCCCCGCCTCGCTAAGCTCCTTTCGCTGGTTCGCTTGGCACTTCCCGCCCTCCCCGCTTTGCTTCCTGGCAGTTTCAACCGAAAAGCCGCTCCTCTCGCTTCCCTTTCTTTCCCCGGTTTCCTCTCCTTCGTCTTTCTTACGCAAAGGCAGTTTCTTACTCAGCTATTCCCTCGACAGTCATTTGGCTTCGAGCACCGCATTTTACTTTTCATTCTCCCGTCCCCCGTCATCGGTATACACTTCTCACCCACCCCGCCCGCCTTCCTCGCTTCCCAGGATTATTATTATTTTTTAAAGCTGTTTTTCACACAGTGTCCAAACTCAGTGGGTTTTTTCCCTTTTGTTTTTTGTATTGTTGTTTTTAATAGCTAGAATCGAGGAGTTTATTCGAGTGCTTGAAAGATCCGCCGGGTAGAGAACGACGTCGAGTTTCGCAACTTCGTATTCCTGGTAACTAACTCCAAAGCGGCTTGAATGCTGCTGTCGGCTGCAGTTTGCAAGCGCTGGGTTCCTGGACCCTCAAACCGAAGACGTAAATTCTCTTTAAGGACTTTTGGACAGGTGAGACTTTAAAGGGCTTTATTCTGGGCCACCTGTGCATGTTGTTCATCTTTAAATGTCTCTCAGCTCCATGTGCAATGCTTTTAAAGTACATTTGAAGTGCATACTACTCCTCTTAGAATTTAGGGCACTGTAGTTTACCCCAGTTCCCTGCAACCCTTAATAAAACAAAAGTTGCCATATATGAGAGAGAGGAAGAGAGAGAGATGTGATTTGAATGTGCTTCTAAGGTGTAGTGTGTGGACAGTCTGTTCTGCACTGAAATTTGCCTTCTAGCAGGAGTAAGCAGATAGTAAGTCAAGTTCTACTGGTAGTTCTGTAGAAGTTTGCAGTAGCTGAAGCATTTCTGACTCCTGATTTTTTTAACCACGACAGCAGCTAAAGGGCACCTTCCACCACCACAATCCGTAGTAATGTAGGCAAGTCCGAAAGGCCGAAAAAAAGAGGGAGAGAGAGACACTTTGGGGGAGAAGGAGAAAGAAAGTGAAAGGGGTGAAGTGGGGTGGGGAAGAGAGAGAGTTGCTTCTCGTCAATATCAGCTCTTCAGTACAGGCACTGGTGCGGAAACCGAGGCTGGGGAGGGGCTGGTTGGCTAAGCAGCAAGGAAGGGGAGGCGCGATTCTTGGAAGAAACAGGGTGAAGGCAAAGTTTCCCACTTGCTTATGTCTCCCTGTGGAATCTGGAGCCCCCATTCCTTAGTTTCATGGTCCCTCTGCCCCTCCCGAGCCCTGGACAAAACATGTATCTCGCCAACGCATGGGTGCATCACAAGGCCATGTTTCTATCACCTAGGATTCTGCAACCAGAGACGGCCTTGATGTTCGGTGCCGTGTTTTGTTACCAGATTCGGGGTATCCTTTATTATTAAAAGGGATCATTGCATAATTATCAGGAAGCCTAAGTTTTGGCGGAGTCAGTGGCACACACACATTGCCGTTTTGCCTTGCCTGCCGTTTTTGCCTTGCCTTTTCTACCCGCGCTCCCCTGTTACTTTGGCTGTACTCCATATGCTCAGTTTTGCTCAGCTCTGTCAGTAGATTTTTTTTTCTATTAGACACAAGGATTTCACATTTTGAGAAAAGTGAGAAGGAACAGGGAGAATACAGGAGAAGCAGCAGGAGAGGCTGCAATCTAACACCTGCTTACTTGGGAGCAAGTCCAGTTGAGCACAGTGGGGCTTACTTCTGAGTCGACATGCTTGACATTGCACTGTCAGTTTATTAACATTACACTAGAAAAAGAAGCTGTCAATTAATAGAGTACTTTCCATCCTTTTAAGTACAGCATCTTAAACAATTTAAGATCAATGGCGCATAGACAGGTTTGGGGAAACGTAAGACCTGCCTATAGGGCAAAATCCTAGGGGAAACATAACAAAATAAAGATTCTAAGTTAATCACGTTCACACAATTAATGTCATGTCTAGCTTGACCCAATTTTTGTTTCTTTTTTATCATTGATACCCTGCATTCTTTCTCAAAAGGTTTACTCAAGGTGGCTTCCATCCTTCAACAAATGCAAAGCATCCCTACAGAAACGTGGTATATGTATAGCTCAGGTAGAACACGATTTCCGGTCCCTTTAAAACAAAGCCTTCAACAGGTAGGATCTGTCTATTATAGTAGTGCCTAGACCCACCGTGGGAGAGACAGTTATAGCTCCTACCCCTAGAATTATAGTATTGTAGAGTTCTAAGGGACCCTGTTGAGGATCATGTAGTCCAACCCTCTGCAATGCAGGAATATACAGCTGTCCCATCCTTTTTTAATTTGCTGTCAGCCCTCATTTGTCCTCCTGCTATGTAAATTTACATATATCTCTCCCTCCCTCCCCCCCAATCTCTCACAGGTTACCTCGGATGCTAGTCCTACTCAGAGTAGACTCACTGAAATGAATTAAAAATCCAAATATTAATTTCAAAGGCTCTGCCCTAAGTAGGATTTAGCTGGATGTAGCCTGTTATTATGACAAAAGTATCTTACCCAAAAAGATATGCACAAACCAGTTTATCTGAGTGCAATCTTCTCAAGGTGGGGAAACTCATTTATTTATAATTGCTTAATCATATGGGACTAAATTTTATTATGTTGTAAGGACCTTTTATTAAATCTTAGAATTGTAAAGTTGGAAGGAACCCAAGGGTTATCTAGTCCAACCCACAGTGCCTATTTTAAACTATAATGTTATCTGCAAACTGGAACTGTGTGGCTTGTAGTTTGAGAGTCGGAAAGAAGTGTGTTGTACTATGTGGCATTCTTTCTCAAGAACTACAAGTTTCATAGTAGATCCTACTAATGTCATCTAACATAGGCAGGAGGGGCCAATGGGATGTGGCAGCTAAATAGCAACAGGTGAGGGGAAAATCATTATAACCACTAAGATCCCAGGGACTTTGGGAGCCAGTGCTGCTGATAGGATTTATAGACCTCAGAACATATGGGCGTAAATGAGTTAGATCTATTTTCAGGAGTGTGTAGAAGAATAAGCACATACTCTTGGGGACAGGAGAGCATCTGATGAGCACTTGTCAGTTTTTAATAATTGTTATATGTACATGCAGTACTCTTGAAAAACTACCCATGAGCACTGTGGGCAGGGGGAGCCCAAAATGCTACATAGCTCAAATGGTGGCAATACTGCTTTGTGGTTTGCAGGTTTTTCTAAATTGTTTGACCTAAAAAAATGGGAAGCCCATTTCAAAAGCTTTGTACTATTGCAATAACATTGTCAAAAGCAAAGAGTCAAAAGTTCAGATCTGGAACCTATTTTCAGGATTCAACTCTGAAATGTGTGAAGTAATAGTAGAATGGTGATTTTTGGTTCCTTTGGAAATTTAGCTGAGGGAAGATACGTAAAACAATTTTATTTTCATTATTAACTGTAATGGTATGCTCACCAGATAGAAATATATACTATATAATACAGCAGCATTACTGACTTTGTTGGAGAAAAAAAATCTTAATTTTGTTACAGTGTTTCCTGCCTACGCACAATGATTCTAAATAAATTTTTATATACTATGCTTGGGATCTTAACCATGCATTGCAACTTCTGTTTAGCGGGTAAGTTGAACCTTTTCTCTACTTATTGTTGGAGTGCAAACTAGCTTAGAAGAAAATTCCAATTAAGCATTTAGTTAGGATGGGCAGTAAGGAAATCTGCTTTCTTGAATGAAGGTGGGTGATCCATATACAGTCAAACCTCGGTTGTCGAACGTAATCTGTTCCAGAAGCCTGATAGGCTTCCGAAATATTCGACAACCAAGGTGCAGCTTCCGATTAGTTGTAGGAGCTTCTTGCACTCAGCAGAAGCCGCATTGGACACCCAGCTTCTGAAAACCGGAGCATTTGCTTCCGGGTTTTCAGCATCCAGGAACCAAAATATTCTGAAACGGAGGCGTTCGGGAGCCAAGGTTTGACTGTATAAACAGTTTAAAGCTTCTAAATTAACTTGACTAAATCCCAAATAAGGTGGTGATGGTCAATTGCTAATACCACCGTGGGGGAGGAAAACCCACTTATCATATGTGCTACAGTCCCAAACCATATCTGCTATTCAAAAAGCAAACACACACTGATATTACTTGTTTATGCTGTGTCTAGTTTGGCCCTGGATGACACAAAGAAGTCTGGCAAATGTGTGAAGTCTAAACTGGCTCCTAAGTCTTTGTAAGATGGCGAAAAGTCCAATATGCCCTATTATGAAAAACTACACGGGGAATTAAAGCATGTGTATCCCGAGCATGAGGGGTAGTATTGAATAGTTGAGTCTCTTAAAGGGACGAGGTAGAACTGTATATACATGAATAGTGTCTTCTTTGTTCATTTTTCCGTCACTGCTGTGTTGCTTTGTGTTTTGCTTTAGTATAACTGATCTAAGTGATTTTTCTTTAAAAATAGATGGAGATGCTGTGGCTCACATCTTTCCTTCATCCCCTTTAATTGAAAGTGGTTCTACCTTGAAAGTTTTTTGTAGACTGGGCAAAAAACTTTTTCCTTATAAAAATGCAAGTCATATCATCTGGACACTGAATGATGTTGTGATTGCAGAAGAAAACTACCAAATTATCAATGATTCTGTCTCTGGAGTAGTTATTCATAATTTCACTCATGGAAGAGCTCACGTTAAATGTTTTGTTGATTCTCCGGTTAAAAAGCAACACCTGGCTCACTCTGAAGTTAGATCAGGGTGTAAGTAAGCTTAAAAGTCTTGAACTGAAAGTGGGTGGTTTAAGCAGTTTAACAATACTTAAAAACCTTTGACAATATTTACGTAGAATGGGATCCTGGTGGGTGTAATGTTTTAAAAGATGTAAATTGTAAGATTTTACTGATGCCAAGTAGTTTAAAGTCTTTTTACCAAATGAAGCCGGTCATTCAAATGCCTGAGAAATGTATTGTTTTGCCTTTCTTGGTTGCAGTTCCTCCACGGCCTCCTGAAATTATTTTCTGCATCTTTTATTACAAAAGTGGCTCAACTCTTACTTGCACATGGACATATGAGAGGAACCCTGAAACAGTCTATACTCTCACTAAACAGTAAGTGCTAAGTGGTTGGCTGCTAATGTTATGCAAAGTTAGATAATTGCATTTCCTCCCTTTAATCAAATGTTTAGTTCAACTGCTTTTGGATTACCCCAGTAATCCTAAATAGCTATTCATCACAAACAGGGCAGCCAATGAGATGCAAACACAGTGGCAAACTCAGAGGCCAACTCTGTCTCTATATCTGCTTGGGCAGTGCTGCTCCATGGCCTCAACCATAATAATAATAATAATAATAATTTATTTATACCCCGCCCATCTGGCTGGGTGTCCCCAGCCACTCTGGGCGGCTTCCATAAAAACCAAAAATACCACACGTTAAAAACTTCCCTGAACAGGGCTGCCTTAAGATATCTTCTGAATGTCAGGTAGTTGTTTATCGTTTTGACATCTGCTGGAAGGGCGTTCCACAGGGCGGGCGCCACTACCAAGAAGGCCCTCTGCCTGGTTCCCTGTAGCTTTGCTTCTCGCAATGAGGGAACCGCCAGAAGGCCCTCGGCGCTGGACCTCAGCGTCCGGGCAGAATGATGGGGGTGGAGATGCTCCTTCAGGTATACTGGACCGAGGCCGTTTAGGGCTTTAAAGGTCAGCACCAACACTTTGAATTGTGCTCGGAAACGTACTGGGAGCCAATGTAGGTCTTTCAAGACCGGTGTTATATGGTCTCGGTGGCCGCCCCCAGTCACCAGTCTAGCTGCCGCATTCTGGATTAGTTGTAGTTTCCGAGTCACCTTCAAAGGTAGCCCCACGTAGAGTGCATTGCAGTAGTCCAAGCGGGAGATAACCAGAGCATTCACCACTCTGGCGAGACAGTCTGCAGGCAGATAGGGTCTCAGCCTACGTACCAGATGGAGCTGGTAAACAGCTGCCCTGGACACGGATTTGACCTGTGCCTCCATGGACAGCTGTGAGTCCAAAATGACTCCCAGGCTGCGCACCTGGTCCTTCAGGGGCACAGTTACCCCATTCAGGACCAGGGAATCCTCCACACCTGCCCGCCTCCTGTCCCCCAAAAACAGTACTTCTGTCTTGTCAGGATTCAACCTCAATCCGTTAGCCGCCATCCATCCTCCAACCACCTCCAGACACTCACACAGGACCTTCACCGCCTTCACTGGTTCTGATTTAAAAGAGAGGTAGAGCTGGGTATCATCCGCATACTGATGAACACCCAGCCCAAACCTCCTGATGATCTCTCCTAGCGGCTGCATGTAAATGTTGAAAAGCATGGGGGAGAGGACAGAACCCTGAGGCACCCCACAAGTGAGAGCCCAGGGGTCTGAACACTCATCCCCCACCACCACTTTCTGAACACGGCCCAGGAGGAAGGAGCGGAACCACTGTATGACAGTGCCCCCAGCTCCCAGCCCCTCAAGACGGTCCAGAAGGATGCTATGGTCGATGGTATCAAACGCCGCTGAGAGATCCAGCAGAACTAGGAAACAGCTCTCACCTTTGTCCCTAGCCCGCCGGAGATCATCAACCAGTGCGACCAAGGCAGTTTCAGTCCCATGATGAGGCCTGAATCCCGACTGGAAGGGATCCAAATGGTTCTCCAAGGTTCATTCAGCTGGTCATCTTTCAATGATACATGGAGTTGCCAAGATTTTTGGGGTTCATGGGCACACCTGGAATTCTGAAAACATGTTGTGGCCATGAAGTGGTTGCCATGAGTGTGGTGTGGCATAGTACAAATGGCTGCCATTTTTTAAATCTTCAAAGCAGCTGTGTGTAGTTACCAATACATACAAAGATCTTTAAAAATCAAAATCAAAATACCCATGTAAATACACATTTTCATCCTTTTAATTTCTGTGGGAGTGAAAAACACATGGTTTAAATTTCTTCTGTTGAAATGTGTGGCACTTGAATGTTCTCAACTTTTGGTTGTCATTAAAAGCATAATTCACCTTTTACTGTTCTTTTCTAAATTGTGCTCAACATATTTCAGTCCTGGATTTGATTCTAATTGTGAGCTTCTTAACCACTTCTTCCACCAAAAATATTTACTAATTTTCTTCTTCTTCCCACCGCCTGAATTTTTCACAAACAGGATGTTAGCACCGAATGAGGAAGAAAACTGCTCAATGAAAAGGGCTTCAACATTAGTAGGCGATGAGATACAAAGCTGCTCAACCCAAAATGATTCATGTACAATATTCAATCAACCAATTTCTGCTCGGGAATATCGTGTCCGGGTGACAGCAAGAAATCGCTTGGGGGAAGCAACCTCAGAGCCTGTTTGCATAATTTCTACAAAGATTTGTAAGTTTATAAACAATTTAAAATATGAGAAAAATAGACTGTGTTTGAGCAACCAGTTTTTATGCAATACATTTTTTGCTACTGCAGAGATTAAAGAATTCCAGTGGCGTGCAGTGAACATTTTCGTAGGATAGCATTTAGGGCCAGAGGCGCCAGCTTGAGTGATTGGGGCAGGGCAATGCCATGCGCATGAATGTTGTGCCTCCCTCTCTAAGCTGGGAAGAAGCTTCCCGGGCTTTGGGAAGGAGTTGCCAGGCCTCTGACAGGATACTGGAGCCCTGCTGCCTCCTTCTCAAAGCCGAGCGGGCTTAAGGAAGATGGTAGAAGGGCTCTTGGACCCCCTTGGAGCATTGCACCTCCCTCCCTAAGCAGATCAGAAGCTTCCTAGGCTTTGAGAAGGAGGCAACAAGCTTTAATACTTTAATACTCTTAAGTTACCAGGAACATTTAGGGTACCAGTCCAGTCTCTCTAGTACACCGACAGCACCCTGCTGAAGAATTCTATTTTGCATAAATCTACATTCCTATGTGGATTTTTTCACTGAAAACAGTGCCTGCCTAAATAAAACTAAAGGGCAAGCTGCTTGTATATCTTGGAGAGGGAAGTTCCATGATAACAGTTGTACCTTTAAGAAGGTCCTGTCCCTCATACCTGCCAGCTCTTGCTATCACCATCTGAAAGCCAGTGTAGCGTAATGGTTCATGTGTTGGACTAGGACCTGGGAGAGGAAGCTTTGGATCCCCACTCAGCCATGAAGCTCACTGAGTGACCTGGGGCCAGTCACCCTCTCTTAGTCTAACCTACCTCAAAGGGTTGTTGTGAGGATGAAATGGGGAGGAGGAGAACCATGTACACCACCTGAGATCCTTGGAAGATAAAGGTGGTTTATAAATTGAAATACAGTGGACCCTTGGGTTATGTACCTCTGGATACATAATCTTCGGGTTGCGAAAGCAGCAAACCCGGAAGTCTTTTTTCCAGGTTTCGCCACATGCACAGAAGCGCTCTATCGCGCTGCGTGTGCACACAGAAGCGGCGCCTCTGGTTATGGATTTTTCGGGGTGAGCATGGACCCCCGGAATGAATTAAATCTGTATCCAGAGGGTTTACTGTAACAACAACAACAACAACAACAACAACAACAACAACAACAACTATCTGCCTCTACCTCCAACCCAGCTGGGATTAATTCCAAGTGTGGCAGTGGTGTTGCATCACATTGATCTGGTTCATCAGTCCCCCTCCACCGAACAGAAGTAATTTAATTATCTTTTTATAGCTGTGCTTAGAAATGAAATGTAAGTTCTGCAATGAGGTTCAAGTGTGCAGCCTACCCCACTCTCCATTCCAACAGAATCTCTCTTGCTACTGCCGGTAGGATTGGTTGTGAAATTGTTAGCACTGAAAGCATGAGAGCTTTCTTTCTCAATTCCAGTGAAGCCTGATCCTCCTCAGATAACTAAAATAGGAACAGTTCCAGGGATGAAGCAAACACTAAGAGTTCATTGGGTTAAGCCTCGGTATATGCCTCGAAGTGCCGAGAACAATACGAGGTGCCAAATTCGATATAAATCCATAAAGGAAAATGGCACGGTAAGTTGAATTGTAAGTGAGTAGCAATTTTTCCAGCTCATATGACTACAGGCATGTAGCCCATGTTGGTCTCATCTTCTCAGTCTGCTCCTCCTAGCATTATTTTATGCAGTTTCATCACGTCTTTTCTTACTTGCCTTTTCTCTAAACTATAAAGTACTAATGCTTTAACTTTTCCTGAAAGGAGAGTTTCCACATTCGCTTAATCAGTTTGGTTGCCCTTTTCTGAACTTTTCCCTACACACACACACACAAACACACGTGTGCTGTCTTTCGGTAAGCAGTTATTTTAGCCAAGAATGAATGCCAGTTTTTGGCAAGTAGAATTTTCCATCTGAGCCACACTTGGGGTGCGGGGTGATGAATGTAAGAATACGGATGCAAGTGATGAAAAGAAAGACCATGGAATTTATATTTTGCCTCCTATGATATTTGCTGTGTTCTTTGAAGGAAAACTGTTATTCTCCCCAATTTCTAGAAAGATTACTTCATGGAAGAAGACAGCGCAACAATTGATCTCACTAATCTGTGGGATTGTACATCCTATACTGTTGACATTCGGTGCGCTCATAATGACTCAAAGTTTTGGAGTGAGTGGAGTGCAGAAAAAATGGGAACAACAGAAGAACAAGGTACGTAAAAATGCTGATACAGTTTGATGCTGTTGCTAAGTTTTATATTTACAGAACTTAAGAAAAAAATCAGTTTATGTTAATTCAGTTTATTATTATTATTGTTATTGTTATTATTATATATCCAAGACTAATTCCATCTCTAGGGAATCCACAGTGAATGTTTATACTGTACTGTATAGGTTAAACAGGATAGGCAGTGAAGGGGTATCTGTCAGGCAGGGCTATCTCACGCTGTTATATTGGTTATATCATTCATTGTTGTGGTTGGTATTCTGTTGGGAGCTGCCCAGGGTGGCTGGGGGAACCCAGTCAGATAGGCGGGGCATAAATAATAATAATAATAATAATAATAATAATAATAATAATAATAATAATAATTATTATTATTATTATTATTATTATTATTATTATTATTCAGTATTAGTATTGGATATTGCTGCTGTTTCCAGTCATTTACTCTTGAATATGGTTAGAGCTGTGCTTCCCAACATGAGAGACATGCCCCAGAGGGGGCAATTTCATTTTTAAGGGGGGCAAATGAATGGCCTTTTAGGTTTCCTCCACATGAATAGGAGTTCACTCTTTGAATAATAAGAACCATATGTCACGGGGGGCGGGGAGGGACCAGGATTTTAGTAATGGAAATAAGAGTAATGAGAGTAATGGAAATAAGAACAGTAAATAAATTTGTAATGATTTGCTGACCTATCGCTGGTATTAAGTGAATCAAGACCGCAAGGTACAGTGCAAAACCACTTGCTGTAAACTTCCTGTAAGCAAAAGATGGAAAAGCAAAAGAAGGTGCAGCAAGGGGGGGTGTTGAGGTTGGAACTTAACGGGTTAAGTTGTTCCCATGATGCCACACCATTCTGACGTCAATTTTGGAAGCTTGGGAGGAGCTTGGTCAGAAGTTTGCCAGTCCCACTCTGTGCTGTGAGGGAAAAGCAGCAGTTTGTCATGGCTGCGGTGAGTCCAGGAGAATCCTGGGGAATATCGGAATAAAGAGCTGTAAATAGACAAACCTGGGCTCTGTGTGTGTTTGTCTGGAAGCTGAGACGAGCTGAGACGAGCTGGGTGACAGTTTTACACCGCTGTGTTTTACTCTGCTGGGCGTGACGGAGAAGAAGGAGCAGATCGCGCAGAGGAAGTGTGCCGGACCTGCCGAAGCTGCCATAAAGAGCTAATTGAGGATAATAAATCAATTAGCGGGGTCGCGCCAGATAATTTAATTGCACAGGTTATGGATGTCCTAAATCATCGCTTCTAAAACTGTCACGGGAGGCTGCCGAAAAAGCTTTGATCTGCGGTGTCGAGCAGAGAAGCACGGTAGGAGGCGGAAGCAAGCGGCTAGCTGAAAAACGCAGAGATTTGCCTGTGTTGCTGTGGAGCCAGGAGCTGAGAGCAGCAGGGAATCGTTTCTCCACGCCAGGGGAGCTGGTGATCTTGTGAGTACAGCTTGGGGCGCCTTGGGAGAACGGGAGGCCGGAATCTGAGGCAAGCAGGCAAGCAAGCTGAAGACGCTGTGCAGGAAGGCTGCAGAGAGCTTGGAGCTGTGCCTAACGTTTGAAGGCAAGCTGACGACGATGCTGAAGCCAGTTTGGAGTTCTGCCTAAAGTTGTGAGAGGCAGAGAAGCTGATCTGCTAGACCGGGAGCTGGAGAGCGGCTGTTTGTTTACGTGAGTAAGCTTGGGGCTCCGGGAAGACAATGGCAGACAGCCAGGTCTTGGAGGACATTCCGTCTGGGAAGCTCACTCTAAGAAGTTGGGCAAGGACGTGAAGTCAGCAAGGGCTGTCTGGGGATGTACTGCTGTGTTTGCTGTGAAGTTTCAGCAGGAGGCCAGAGCCCTGGGGAAGGAATACAAAAGCCTAGAGATGGCTAGAGCCCCTGTTCCTGATGCTTTAGCCTCAAGGAGTGCTAGTGAGCAAGTCGGGGGGGGCGGAAAGTTCCAAAGGCAAGTTTGAAGAGTTTTCCACTGAACCTGCTGGAATGAAGCGGCAGTTCAGGGGGGGCGGATCTGGCAAGGAGTGTTTTTCCGGAAGAAGGAGGGCCAGGCCAGCTGAAAAGATCCCCAGGCAGTGTTTTTCCACTGGAGTTCGTCGTTGCTACGTGTGTAAAGCACCGGGACATCTGCGGCGAGATTGCCCCCACCGGAGCAGAGAGGCAAGACAGGATGTTGCCAAGGTCAAACAGCTGAACTCTCATGGGAACCAGTCGGGTTTCCATGGCAACCAGTCTGGAAAAACAACCAGGCGTGGGACTGAGGCTGGTGGACGTGCCAGGTGCCAGGAAGAGACTTATCAGATCACGGCTAGTCTGGCGTTGACTGAAGACAGCTGTGGGACAGAGCTAAGTGTTGACTCTGCAGCTAATTGCAATTTGATTCCAAAGACACCTGCTGTTGAGATGCGGACCTGCAGGGCTGTTTCAAGTGGAATGACTGTTATGTTCACAGACGGATCACAAAAATCAGTCTGTGGTGTGGCTAACGTGTTTTTCTCTCCGTTACAGGAGGAGCTAGAGGTCTACGTTGTGCCGGGACTGAAGTGTTGTCTTTTATCTGTATCAGCTCTAATGAAGCAGGGATACAATATTCGTTTTGAAAATGACAACTGTTCCATTTTCAGAGGAGGGAGACAACTGGTCAACGTGCAGAGGGAGAACAATGTCTCTGTTCTGGAGACACCTCTGGAGGGTTGTGGGAATGCTGGAAAAGCACAGGTGCAGTGTGCTAAGGTTCCCAGTCATGTGCAAAAGTTGCACAGGTGCACAAAAGGGTGTAAAATCACACAATGTGGGAGGAGGTCCCTAGGGTGCAGGGCATGCAAAGGTGCAAAGGTGCTTGGTTTTCCCGGGTTTGGGAGGGTAACCAAAGAGCCCTTTGAGCTGGTTCACACAGATCTGTCAGGACCCATGAGGTGTGAGAGTCTGGGTGAGGCCAGGTATGTGCTGTCGCTGACAGGTGACCACAGCCAGGTTGGCTGGTGTTTCTCAAATCACAGGGGGAGGTGGCGCAACTGATCCAGGATTGGGTTGCGGAGGTGGAACGAAGGTTCTCCACCAGGGTGCAAGGGTTCAAGAGCGACCGAGGGTCACAGTTTACTGGGTCTGCTCTGGAGGAGTTTTTCAAGGAAAAGGGAATACGTCACCAGGTGACGGGTGCAAAGTCTCCTCAAGGGGAGGAGAGGGAGGCAGAGGCTGATCCCGGTGATGGGGACCAGGTCCAGAATCAGGGTTCAGAACCCGGTGATGGGGACCAGGTCCAGGGTCAGGGGTCAGGGCAGGTTTGGGCATCTTCAAGGGTTGTGAAAGGAGTGTCCAGGTGTGAGGCTTCATCTCCGGTAAGCGTAATGGAGAAAGCTCACAGACGGGTTGTCAAGTCAGAGGGGGAAAAGTCTGACGGGGAAGACACAACTGCTGGCCCAAGTGGGTCAGAGGGGTTTCAGGTCACGGGTGCGTGGAAAAGTGTCGCACAGTGTGATTCTGGGAGTGTTGAAGGGGTTCAGCAGGTGCCTGGGAAAGATGCCGGGAAGGAGCACAAGGCAAAGGGAAAGGTGTTGAACTCAAAAGGGTCTTGTCAGAAGGTGCAGCAAGGGGGGGTGTTGAGGTTGGAACTTAACGGGTTAAGTTGTTCCCATGATGCCACACCATTCTGACGTCAATTTTGGAAGCTTGGGAGGAGCTTGGTCAGAAGTTTGCCAGTCCCACTCTGTGCTGTGAGGGAAAAGCAGCAGTTTGTCATGGCTGCGGTGAGTCCAGGAGAATCCTGGGGAATATCGGAATAAAGAGCTGTAAATAGACAAACCTGGGCTCTGTGTGTGTTTGTCTGGAAGCTGAGACGAGCTGAGACGAGCTGGGTGACAGTTTTACACCGCTGTGTTTTACTCTGCTGGGCGTGACGGAGAAGAAGGAGCAGATCGCGCAGAGGAAGTGTGCCGGACCTGCCGAAGCTGCCATAAAGAGCTAATTGAGGATAATAAATCAATTAGCGGGGTCGCGCCAGATAATTTAATTGCACACCTTTTAGGTTTCCTCCACATGAATAGGAGTTCACTCTTTGAATAATAAGAACCATATGTCACGGGGGGCGGGGAGGGACCAGGATTTTAGAGATGCTTAGGTGGGGCATGGCCAAAAAAACCACGTTTGGGAACCACTGGTCTAGAGGGAAAGTGTATGTGTTTAGTGTTGCCAGCTTGTCATGGTGTTCCAGCACCCAGTTGATAGGGGAGTTGTTCATAGACAGCCTCCCCAGTTTTGGATAACAACAAAGAACTAGTTGTTATGTGTTCTATTCTTGTGCTATTCTTGAATATCTACTTGCTGCAGGATGAGAATACGATGCTAACTAGCTTTTCAGCAGCATAGAAGTGGCTATCTTGGTGGGCTATAGGAGTAGTCTGTTCATGCCTTTTATTTCTATATTTTTAATTATGATGTTTTAATTTTGATAGCTCCCTTGAAAGTAGACTTGTGGCGAGTACTTGAATCGCATCAGCCCACTGGAAGAAGAACTGTGCACCTTTTGTGGAAGGTAAAAAAAATTGACACTTTGAGATTCTGGTTTTTTTTTTGGTTTAGTATTTGAATGGTGAATGTGCTGTCAGGTTTGACTGACATTATTTCTGATACAACTCAGTAGCCTATATACTATGTTAATTGGTATTTTTCATGTTTGAGATGAGTCACTACGTACTTTTTATCACTCTAACTCGTATGCATATACATGCCATTACACTGGCAAACACCTCTGTCATTTTGATTACTCTGATTTCTGAATAGACTTTCCCAGTGATGCTTTGTTTTTTGCAGTAAAGATCTCTCTGAGAAAAAAACTGTTTTGCTGAATTCTGTGAAGGAATTATTTGTTTTCATGAATAAAGGTGGATTATCTAAGGTGGTGTCCATATTAGTTTACCAGGATACTATTCAGGAGAGGCTGGCATAGGAAATGTATGTGTGTGTATGCACTTTTTTAAATCAGGTGTTGGAAAAATATGGTCCATGCTTTGGTTCATGAGATTCTTCAGTGTAGCTTGCAATATCATACAGAAGTCTTAAGAATCCTGGCTGGTGGTGTTGGGTTTTTTTTTATGGTTGCATAAATGTTTGGGAGAAAAATTGCCAAAAGCAGAAGCAAGTGGCAGGATGGTGGTGAGGACTCAAAATCAATTGGTCTTATACACCCTGCAACTTCCTACAGTAGTTTATGGGAGTGCACACATGTTGTAGTGGTGTTGCAACTCTGCAGAGATTGTGTGAAGCCCCAGATTGTACAAAGCAGTACATCTGTGAGGCCATTGCGCTGCTCCAAGTGTCCCCAGCTTTGGAGTTGGGAAAGGTGGCTACTGGAGGACAAGCCTGCGATTCTACTGCTTGGATTGTGGTGCCCTGACTACAGAGCATCTTCCCAAGGGCAGTTTGACTGGCACCTACATAGCTCTCCTTTAGGCTCTGGGAAAAGATTTTACTATCTCGTGCCTTCCCTCCTGTTGATGCCTTCTGTAAAGTTTCTATTTTTCTGTGAAACACCTTTAACAATGAATTGGAAAGGTAATATACAGGTGTATTAAATGAAATAATTTGCACAGTTAGGGTGACTGCAGACAAAAATCCACAATAGCACACATTGCCACTGATGTGTGTTAAAGTCCTACATGGAAGCGCCGTTTCCTATAAGCCAGGCAATCGGCACTAGGTTGTAAACTTGCCTGGAGGGTACATACAGGAAATGTTTATGTATTTATCCTGAAAATGTCTGAGCTCCCCTTGAGAATAAGTTTCTAGGGTGTTGCATGATAGAAATAAATAAAATACATTAAAATATAAACAGTAAAATAAGGAAAAACAAAAAACTGGAGTGTTAGTATGGCTCACAAAGTAGCACAGAATTGGTGGAAAGTATTTTTTTTATGCAGAGTAGTAGGTATTGTGGCATATATAGGCATGCCATTTATTTATTCCCTTGATATTGAAAGCAACCTGCTAGTGCATTATTGCAAAATTCATGTCAATCTGATGAAGTAGATATGCAATGATTGGATTGGAGATCATTAAGCTGAGAAACAGCAGCTTGCCCTTGCTTCCTGAGAGTAATGGAAATAAGAACAGTAAATAAATTTGTAATGATTTGCTGACCTATCGCTGGTATTAAGTGAATCAAGACCGCAAGGTACAGTGCAAAACCACTTGCTGTAAACTTCCTGTAAGCAAAAGATGGAAATAAATTTCAAGACCAGATTTAACAGTGCAATCCTTTACAGGACATGTAAACTCAAGTGTATATGGATTGCAAACTTATTGGATAACCAACTTTTCAAAACTGGTTGGCATATTTCAGAGCTTTCTGATTCCATGAGAAGTATATGTGTATATGTATAGAGGGAGAGAGAGGATCCCATCTCTGTCCTTTTCGGTGTGTGTATGTGTGACTTGCATTTTAGTTTTTATGCAATGTATGTGATCCTATACATGTTTGTTCAGCAGTCCCATTGTGTTCAGCACTGCTTTCTCAGGTTAATGCACACAAGTCGTAAGAGTCGTATCTTCTTCAATTGCTATGCTGTCCTATTTTGCTTTGTTTTTTAACAGAAACATGAAGAATTCCCATCTTCTGGAAGAATAGATAGCTACAGAATAAAGTATTTTACAAAAACCAATCCTCCTTTTGAAAAAACTGTCAACGCTAAAAATAATTCCAGTAATTTCGGATTGACAGGGGAAGCCTATTCAATCAGTGTTGTTGCTCATAATATAGCTGGAGATTCTCCTGAGGCTGTTTTGAAAATTCCATCAATACATGAAGAAAGCATGAGTGAGTTTATGTGATCAAAATGTGTGATTTTTTTAAATGTAGTAATAGGTCACTGTGGTTCGGGTGTTGATATGTGTCATTGTGTTTGTAAATGTGTATCCCCTTTCAGATTTTCTTTAAAATACAATTACATGGTTGCAGCATTTGCTTGCAAAAAGAGCAAAACAGCAAATACTTAGTTATGGAGCCTACATCTAAAACAAAAATGTCTTAAATAGCCTCCTAAATATCAAGACCTATCTGATACTGAGTAAGCAGTATTACTTTAGTGCAGGTAGAATTAAGAAAATGGGACTTCTAATCCAAGACCTCTCTTTCTACTTGAATCCCTGTCTGCAAGGATATTGCTATGCAGTCTCACTGCTTATTCATTGTGTATTTAATTTTGCATCCTATACTGTATTGATAAAATGTAGACTGTACTGGAGTACTGCTTCTCAGAGTACCTTGTTTTCTGTAGGGGATCATGTTAAAAGGTTTTCTTAGGAAGGATTGCTATTGCTACATACCTTTCTGCTTCCTTCTGTCTTCTGTTCTCAAATATTTTATTAATCACAATAATATTCAGTTGAATTGCTGAAGTCTGCTTAAGTCAACATTCCTGCTAATGTCAGCAATCATTCTCTTAGATCGCCAAAGGATTCTTAGCTTGAATACTTCTGCTTTAAAGGAGCACTTGTTTTTGGAATGGGAAACTTCAGAGTTAGAAATAAATGAATACATTATAGAATGGTATAATGAATTGGAGACAGATCCATACAACAGATCTTGGGAATACATAACAAATGTCACAAACTGGACATTTCCAACAGGTAAGGGTTCTGGAGACTATCTTTTAAACCCAATGTATTTAATTCTGTATCTTCACTCCCCATTTTTTTCTATCTAAAGATGTTAATAATAATAATAATAATAATAATAATAATAATAATAATAATAATAATAATAATAATAATTTATTATTTATACCCTGCCCATCTGGCTGAGTTTCCCCAGCCACTCTGGGCAGCTCCCAATCGAGCGTTAAAACAATACAGCATTATGTTGAGACAGTTTCCAGTTGGGTATTTATTTATGTACTTTTGCGTTTGGTTGCATGTTAGCAAATATCTCTGAGTGGTAAGCACATGGGTGCAATGCGGTTCTTCACTGCTAAAGTCCTCTAGAATAGTCCATGCTGAAATTGCTTGAGCTATTTCAGATTATTGGTTTTGAAAATTTGGACTATTGTGATAGGGACAGACAGAAGGGAGTGGATTTCTGTCACATGAAGGTCTTTATACTACTGTGCAGCCTTATTTCCTTGGCTGCAAGCAATACATAATATCTATTGGAGAAAAACTTCACAAGTTGGAAACACATTTATTTACTTCTAGTGTTTATGTCCCATCTAGTGATGGTGCTTTGTTTTAATGTAAACTCCTCAAAACAGTCTAGTTCCATTTCTGTATTGGCATAAAAAGTCTGGTTATCAGCTGTTCCAGGAGTCATTTTTAAGAAAGAAAAAGTCTAAAAATAGCTATTGCTGCATTTATATTGGTTTTATCCTACATAAAAATTGGGCCTTGCAGGTTTCTTAGTCTATACTGCTTTTCAATATAGCAAGGAAAATATGTCATAAAGGAAAGGTCCTAAGTTTGTAAAGTCCTGATTCTGGCATGTGGCTTTTCTGTTACTTCTGTGTGAATGAATGTTATGTTCTGTTTTATGTTCTGTTCTGTTACGTTATGTTGTGTGTAATTAAAAGTCTTGCTGCACATCTTGAAAGAGCAGTAACATTCTGTGCATCTTGTTTCCCCTCCCTCCAGGAACCTTCAATCCCTATATATGTTACAACATTTCAGTGTATCCCTTACATAAAGGTGAAGTAAAAGCGCCGAGTTCCACCAGAACCTACTTTCAAGAAGGAAGTACGTATAAATGACTGCCTCTGTGGCAAATATCAGTCTCCCTTAATCCTATATGAATAAGTCAGCTTTGAATCTGGTAGTTCCTCTGCTTTGGGTTCTGCCTTCCTACGACTACCTCCAATAGGATTGTTCTGTTAAATATGTAAAACTGTATTAGTTATTGAGAAACTTGTTTTTCTGCATTGCTATGCATTTTGCAACACCGAACATCATTCACGACATCATTTCTTTTATTAAAGTTTTGTTGTCTGTATTTTCCTACATCATTTAGGCCCGATCCGAGGTCCTGCTGCTGTGGTGAAATATTTTGATAAAAGTGAAGCTGCCATAACGTGGGAGGAAATTAAAAAAGCAGACAGACGTGGTGATATTATTAACTACACTATATTTTACAAAGCTGATGGTGGAAAAGAATTGGGTACGTATACACATAAGAGGCAGAAAGTTAGAAGGCTGTCATAATACCACTTTTTAGCAGTGTTCGACTGTAGTGCTATTCTTTAGTCTCAGGTGGCCTCCATATGTTGGCATGGATTGTTGGTAAGGAAAGGAACAACTGAAAAATTTGGAAGCTTTCTGTTTGTAATCCAACACGTTTGCCTTGGTACAACTGCCAGGGAAAATGGCACATGTGATTTGGTGTGGAGGCAGAATGCTACCTGCTGTCTCACACCCATCCCTGGACCTTCCAAACATATCATTCCAAACAAACCACTTAATTCTTTTCCTGTCTTTTAAATGGCTCTTTGTTTCCTTTGGTTTGTCTGTTCTCAAACCTGGTGCCAAACTTAGTTTTGTCAACAAGTTTGTTATTACATGTGGGGAATTCATTTTTTGTTGTTTTTGTTTTTCTGGCTTACTGTGCCATAGTTTGAAAACCTTTGCTGAAGAAAGTTTGGCTACACCCAGTACTGTGTGTGCTATATGACTATAAAATGCTGAGGCTTGGGGCTGCCAGCCCTCCAGCCCCATATTTCCAGTGGGGGAAGAAAAAGAGTGTTTGTGATTACTTCTCAACTCCTGAAACACAAACCTCAAGAAGCCTGAATTGCACCACGAAGCTGTTTCTATCTGCATCACTCTTCTTAGGGGGCATGAATGCACTACAGTATTTTGTTGCAGATTCCACTCTCTCTCTCTAATAAAATATCATTTTACATTTTGTCACATGCGTCATTGCTGTCCATTTTGCTGAGCAGCAGCATCTCATAACTCTTGGTAGTAAAAAAAATTCTGTTTACTTTTGTCTGGCTCTTGAAGATCCTTCAGGCTTAAAAGAATTTCGTATATACTAGACCAGATGAACATTTAACCCTGAATTTGTGTCTTATTAGGAGAAACAGTGAGTGCTGATGTGCTAGAATACCGCCTTAAATCCTTGCAAGCTAACACCAAGTACACAGCTCATGTTATGGCAAGCACCATGGCTGGAGGAACCAATGGAACAGAGCTAGATTTCATCACCCATAAACTTAGTAAGTTACTCAGTGCAAAAAAAATTCTATTCATGGGTTGCTTTTTAATGCGTGTTGAACTGGGCCTCAGAAAGGGTAGCCTATTTCTCCAACACTGTTATAACACAAAGTGAAATACAGGAAACCTTAATTCTGTTGATTGAAAGAATGTACAGTTGACATAAACTCATAGAAAGGGTGCACTTCCAACTTGTGATTGTACGTAATCTCACTTTTTTTCCTTTATACATGTAAGAATGTTCTTACAGGCCACTCCTCTAGTGCTGAGGTTATTACCTCCTTGAAATACACATGCCCTGCTGCGTTGCTCCTAGCTTAGTAGTACTAAATCAGGTCACAACTGTATGGACAGGGCACTGTGCTGAAGGCTTTCTGGGAAGGATATGCAGTATCATGACAGGAAGCTTGTTATGTAGTGAGTTGAATAGGATCCAAAATGTAGCAGTCTGATTGGTCCCAGAACAATAGGATTCAGAATGCAGCAGTCTTGATTGGTCCTAGAACAATGCAGCAGTATGATTGGTCTGCAGGAGCCACCCAATCCAGCTCCAGATGGAAGTAAATCCACAACCTGATTGGCCTACAGGAGAATTCTGGAATTAGCCAATCATGTGCAGCCCATTGTGTAAATAATGTATATAAAGAAGATACTTTGAGGGGACTTTCATTCCTCCTCACCACTATGAGCTGAATAAAGAGCATGAAATCCACTCTCGACTCTGAGTATATTTCACTGGCGACGAAGGTGGGATCCTGCTAAGCTGACCGCCACACACAGCTGCTACACACAAACAGCCTCCCCCCCCCGCTGTGTGACACCCATGTAGTTGCATTCTATAGCAGCCATCTATGTGGTTCAGTATATATGTCAAAAGTGCAACAAGAAGATGCACCACAAATCCTTTGATGGAATTTCTTTCTTTCTTTTTCTTACTGGGGACCTCTCTACAAGACTGTAGCCCCTTCTCCCCTTTTTAAGTGCTAAAATATAGTATAGTTCAGTAAACGGGAGTAAGTCCCATTGAACTCATTGGCGCTTACTTTTGAGATAACCTAGAATTCTTGGATGTTTGTATTTTGAAGTCATTTTGCCCTTCCTCTTTCCCCTCCTAGGTGAGACAGATATTATTCTTCTGTTTGTCATTGTTGGATTTTTCATGCTATGCTTAACAACGGTTGGGTTATTGTGGGCTCTGAAAAGACGCACGTGAGTAAATGTTTGCATAAGTCTTTTTATATGGGTGAAAACGAGGCATTGTAGTAAATGGAAGCATAGTTTTTTAAAAAAGTTTCTTGCTTGTTAAATATGTGTCTGAAAAACAAACCACTACAAAGGAAAGGCAGAGCCACTCCCTGAGCTGAGAAATCATATTACTGAATTATGGCAAGTTACATAAATTAAAAACTTATTATGACGGAGGAAAAGGGGCTTGATTTTAACTTAATTTAAATGGTTTTTCTTGTTAATAGGTGTCAATAAATACCTGTATTAGATGGATAAATTTTGTTTTGGCAGGTTGAAAAAGATTTGCTGGCCTGAAATCCCACATCCGGTACTACCAAGTTTTCCCAATGGATTTCAGGTAATGAATAATTTTTGCTGATCCGGTGTGATAATTTGTTTGAAAATAGAAGAAAAATAATATCTAATAGATGTGTGTGGTGGCCAGGGCTGTCCCTGATCATTGCACTGCCCTGCAACCTGACTTCCCTTGTGGGCATGCACGAGACTTCGCTTTGCTCTGCGCTCCCTTTCATGCTTGTGTTTGCTCCTGCCCTTCCCCCCCCAAAACTACTGCTTGCCCGCCCTCTCCATTAGGCAATAGCAGCTCCCAGTCGCAGCTGTTGCCGGCTGATGACTTGCAAAGGCAAGCAACAGACACTTGCCCTTTTTGCTTGAAGAGTGGAAAGTAGAACTGTGGCCAGTGGTAGAGGGAAGAGAGGGGGCTACTTCTTCCAGGAGTCCCCTCTTTGTCCCTCTTCCTGCAATACTGAGGATAATGCTTAACTTACAGGGTGGTTGCAAGGATTACTAGGATAGTGTATGTGAAGTGCTTTAAACATTCATAAAAATATGGTTATCATTTCTCTCTTTCTGACTGGTCTATGGCTAGGGGGGCTAACCTGTGAGCCTGATTCAGCTGGCAAAGCCACAGGTAGTCTTTCGATCTGATCTGGAGTTACTGCATGATCGTTAGAGATCACTTTCTACAGAAGAGTGTTATTTAATTCCAGGCTTTTAGAGAGACCATTCTGTGCAAAGTAAAAGGCAGAATTTCCAGCAACCCCAGCCCCCCGGCAAATGGAATGGGGTGGGCTCATGCACATGCATTGACCATGCTTACTTGCTGGACTGTGGCCCTCATAAAGGGATGGGTAAATTTTTCCAATCTTAGATTCAGTTCTCTACATTTCTTTAGAGCAATTTGCAATAAAAAATAATTAAAAAACCTCATTAAGATTAGTCAACATTTCATTGTGAATTTCCCCTAATAAACTCATTGTTGTAAGCAGTTCTGAATAATATACACATTTTTGTAAGCAATTCCCCCAATATAATGCATTTTTGCATATTATATTCAACAATGTGTGCATTTTTATGCACACTTTACCCTAGTACAATCATACCTCATGTTTGCTTCAGGTTGTGTGTTTTCAGGTTGCGTCCCATGGCGACCCGGAAGTACCGGAAAGGGTTACTTCCGGGTTTCGCCGCTTGTGCATGAGGAGACGTGCAAAATGAGGTCACGCGCATGCGCAGAAGTGCCGAATCATGACCTATGCATGCGCAGATGCGGGTTGCATTCTTTTCAGGTTGCGAACGGGCCTCCGGAATGGATCCCATTCGCAACCAGAGGTACCACTGTATATGCATTTTTGTACACATTACTTGACTAGAAAACTGCATTGCAAAATTTGGACAAGTGTGAATTTCTAAGGACATCTGTGTATTTGTTTGAGAAATGTGAACTGGGTAGCTTCTCATTAAAATGTAAACAAAATTGAATTTTGATTCCAGCCTTTCCCTGAGAGAGGTGATTCTAGGGCCAAAAAAGGTTAGTCAGGCTGGACTAGGGCATATTATAGTGGGGTTGAGAACTCAAGTGGATGGAAAATGTCACCAGGCAGCATCTGCTCCTTAGAATGAAGGAGGACAGAACAGACTTGTTAATGAGACTTTTCCTTTTTGCTTCCATGTTATTGATTATTAGCAAGCAGGCTGCACTCATATTACTTTGAGGATCATTCAAAGAATGTGAGATTATGAGTTAACAGATGGACAGTTGCTCATCTGCAGGCTTACTTGTAGTTCATTTGCAAGATTCCAAAAGGGAAGGACTCATTGGAGGAAATTACACTTTCAAAGCTTCTGCAAATTTTGGAGACTTAATCATTTTTTTCCTGTTGGTAAAGACCCAAGAGGAACTTAATTACTTAACTTTACATCCTCTTTCTTTCTCTTTTTCCCCTCCCAGGAGAAGACAATGCTAAGAAACTCACCCTCTGAGAATGAGACACTCAGTGTTTTGAGGGTAGATCCTTGTGGAAAGGATCATGATGAATTACACTCGCTGACCCTTGAAACCTGGTTGAACCAGACTGATGTTACGTCAGACTTCTTGATGGCCAACCATGAGATTTTGTGTAGTGAAGAACATGAAGCTATTGTACCTCTTGCACAATCAACCTCTTTGGGGCATGATTTCAGGAATCCACCAATTCCAGCTCCAAAAGTGGATTCTAGAGATTATGGAGATGACGAAGTTCAAGATCAGCCAGAGTTGAAGGAGAAAACTGAGTTCAACCTATATTTGAAAAACTCGGTCCATACAAGAGAGTTCTTAGGCCAAAATACAGAAGGAACAAAAGGCCAACCAGTTTTTGTAACAGGACAGTGTTATGTGGCACTGGATGCAGTTAAACTGTTCTCAAAGCCCTGTTCAGAGTAATTTAATGGAGCATGAGACTCTAAATCTCAGGGTCAGGGGTTTGAGTCCCACGTTGGGCATTACAGGGAGTTGGACTAGATAACCCTCGTCTTTTCCAATTCTACAGTTCTATGATTCACTGAAAGAAGCATGATGCTGCTGCTGCTGCCTGAGTCAAGGAGAGTGTTGCAGACTCTGTTTAGCTGTGACCATTATTTAGGACATGAAGTTCTCCGTCCTATTTTAAATTGGCATCAGGCATTTGATGGCTTTCCATGGTCCACTGTTCATTAGCAAAAACAAAGTAGTGTAATTCATATGGAGGCACTATATTTCTCCCCCACACCCTCTACCCAAAGAAAGAGTGATCAGAGATGGAGGGGGTGGCGATCTCTCTGCATCCCAAACCTCTGTGGCCATCAGAATGTGGGGAGAAAGTCAACTGGGAAGCTTTGACACCAGAGGATCGAAAACATATTTTTAAAAATGCTCACAATCCTCAAAGTGTTCTAGAATACTAGAGCACCTTTTAAAAACCCTATAATGATTTTAGCCCTACAATTTCATACCTACCTGGTAAGCATGGGAGCATAGCTGAATAGGCAGGGGGAAGGAATCAAAGCATGTAATTGAAAAGTTAAATGGAATTTCCTTCAAAGGAAACAATAATAAACATGGGGCTGTATCCCACAAGGTCATACTCAGCATAGATCTACTGAAGTCAAAAGACTTAAGTTTCAGTGGGTCTCCTCTGGGTATGACTTTAAAATACAATGGGTTGTATACAACCAAGTAAAAAGAAAAGTAAAAGCATTAAGGACAAAGTTCCTTAGGCAAAAATCCTATTCAAGTGACTGATATGGTACCTTATTTGGATAGATACCAAAACGTACATAGTACAAATATTCCATTGTTTCAATCTACCTTACTGTGGAGTCATATGTTACTTGGTTTGCATATAGGTAAATGGGGAAAAAAATGCATTCCACTCCCATTTCACATTGGATGTTTGAATCTCATGTACCTTCTCATATGGGGGAGACTTGTCAGGTTTGGCAAAAAGTGTTTTCAGTCGAAGAATTTGAAAACTAGCCAAGTTGTGGTTTCAGCCTTACCCATAGGTAGGGGAATCATGACAGCAATCCACCTTCACTCAGCTTACTTGTTCATTTGCAGCTATTTGGCATTATTGGTTGCTAAACCACCAGTTTAATATATTTAGGGCATATTGCTGAATGTGAAAGCATATTCTGCTTTCCAGAAAGAAAAAGGACAACAGAGAGAAAAAGCTTCCAAAGATCTAGTCAAAATGAGAAGTATGATAGCTATTTCTACATCCATTATGCAGCTCTTTTTCTGTTTCTAGACACCCCCAGCCAAACACTCTGTGGAAATACAGGGCCCATGCATACCAGTTACAGCATGTAGTAGACCAGGATTTTGGAACTTCTGGCCTTATGTATGTTGCTAGAATCTAACTCTCTACACCCCCCAACAATGTGGCCAGTGGTCACCAGCATCTTCAGCACCACAGGTTCTCACACTTCTGATGAAGATAATATGAACGCCAAGCCAAGTTCTGTATCATTTTTTGTATTTTGCAGACTGGCTAGCATACTGTTGGTGGTAGGTGTTCCTAATACAGTAGCAAGGTGCAAGTAGATGTTGAGTGGGTGAAATGAGACAGCACCACAAATAAACTCCATAGATTATAACCCCCCACAATTGCTGTTAGTTGTCCAAACAGATGCTGAAATGTTGAGCAAAGGATGGGACTTGGAATTTGTTCCATCACATTCCCAGATCAGGTGATCACAACTACCAAAGCTGACCACGCCAGCCACTTTTAGAGGTTAAGCACATGGCACACAATCAACTGCGGTGATGACCTGGGTCCTTGGGAAACCAAAAAGCCTTTTTATCTACCTATGCCCTAGCCAGGAGATCTACATGCCCTTTCTAGATGGCAGCCCTGTTGGTATTCCTATATAGTAGAAGTGCTGCTTTTGCCACAAATTTGCCTATTCAAGACATTGTATCTAGACAGGTTGTAGCTGCCCCAACTGCTCAACGCAGGAAGGTCTGAATGGGGATTGTAAGCCTGTTAAACTGTGCAGTCTGAATTCCTGATCTGGGGGAAGGCTTTCATTGCATTCAGCCTAAGAGGCTTACAAGCTCCGTTTAAATTGTGTGAAAGTCAGATGTGGAACTGGCACAGTCAGTCTCTGCTCATACAGTTAATGAACACCTGACTAGTGCTTCAATGGCTTAAGACCCCAGTTTCCATGTGTCAATGGAAACAATAGTGATGTACACTACAGATTTATTGTGAAGACAAACATCATAAATATTAACAAAAATGGTATATTGGTACCATTGGTATATATATATGGTATATATTGAAATGCTGCATAAATTGCTCATATACAAAACATTGATACAAGATACATGAACAAGATCAAATTTGTAAATATTGGTGTGAGACTTGTTATTTAATGTACCATCCTACTCTGAGCTGCTGGAAAAAAATGCCAATTAAAACATTAAATAGTCTGCTAAATTCTAGATAGCTTTGTTATGAAGTTGCAAGTGATGGGAGAGCATATGTTTCAGCCCTGAGTAACAAGTGAGACTGGAGTGAAGTGAATAGGAGTGGAGTTCAATCTTTCAAGGACATCTTGAAACAATCCATTTCATGAACAGAATGTGAGTATACTGTGACTAGTTCAGGCAACCAATGGTAATAGAAAAATGCCAGTTTTTCATATTAACCTCACTTTTGCCTGATAACTCCCACAGGGTTTGCCTATTCCCAACTCGTCATTGCTAGTGTCTGTGCAGTTGTTGACTTCGCAGCTCTATTGTGAAGCAAGATAATACAGTATAACATTAGGACATAACTAGTCATTGCTAGATTTTTGTGTGGCAGAGTGGGGAATTGGTTCAGTAAAGCAACATTAGAGGTTCTACCCACACCATACATTTAAGACATTCTTATGCCACCTGAGCAGTCATGGCTTCCCCCAAAGAAACATGGGAGCTGTCGTTTGCCCTTCACAGACCTCTTAGTTCCCAAGATTCTTTGAGAGAAGCCATGACTATTCAGTGTATGGTGTGGATGTGACAAATTTCCATGGATGCTCCTTTTTGTTACCAAATAAACTAAAATGGTTCCAGGCCATCAGTTTTGTACTTCTGTGACATGGGCCTAATGGTTTGTTGCGTTAAAGACACACAAGTCCTGTGTGACATCTTAGAGAAGATTTAATGTTGTTGCAAACTATTCCTGTTACTTCTCCCTCTGTGAGCTCCAAGGGAGGAGGACAATATATGTTAGGCATTCATCTTCAGATTGCTTTCCAGACTTTGTCTTTTTCTGGACACCAGGGAAAAGGAAGGTGATTACTGTAGCTCAGGCTTTCAGATTCAAGGAAGAGGCACAGCTTCTCTGCAAGTCTTGAGGAACCTTTTCAGTATCTCTGGTAAGTCAAGCTATGTTGTTATACTTGTACAGCCCGTTTTCGGAAGCATACTTGACCACCAAACCCATCCTAGTTCCTACAAGATGGTAGAATACAAATACCGTAGATTCCGGCATGTAAGGTGACTTTTTAACCCCGGAAAATAGGTTAAAAAGTCGGGGGTCACCTTATACGCCGGGTATAAGGTGGGCGGGCTCCGCGCCAGGAGAAAGCCACCCGGCGAGGAGTCTGCCGCCCACTGCGGAACCAGCAGTGGGCAGGCTCAGCTCTGCACCGGGCAGCTTTCTCCCGGCGCGGAGCTGCCTGGTGTATTAGGTGACTGGGCATATTAGACGACCCCCCCAAATTGCAGGTGCCAATTTGGGGGGTTGTCTAATACACCCAGTTGCCTAATACGGCGGAATCTACAGTAGTCCTGCACAAAGGAGATGGACTTGTGAAGGGGCAAGAGTTCTCTGACCTAGTGGCCTCTAGGGCAGAGATAGCCAACCTTACAAGTGTTGTAGTTCACAACTTCCATCTCTTAACTCTTGGCCATGCTGGCTGGGTTGAGGAGCCCACAACAGCAGGAGAGCATCATGTTGGCTACCTTGCATGCCATCCTATGTTTCCCCCATACTTTTAATAACTGGACCTGTTCCTTTTTCTGGATTAAAATTTGAGGTAGCCTTCAGACTCATGAATTTCTTAATCAGTAAACAATGCCTGTGCTACAGATTCTAACTCAGCTGTAGCACAGACCACCTCAGTGAAGCCCACTACATCCTTGTTCTCTCCAATTGATGTTGCTACCCATATAGTGGCAGAGAAGGGATCAATGCTTTGAATGTCAATCTGCTTTAATGGGTAGAGGTGGCTGCATCAAACAGGTGAGACTTTTCCAAAATATTTCTCTTCCAGCACAGCAGTATATAAGGACCTACAGTTTTGTAGCCACTGCACTAATGAATATAATGTAACAAAACAAACACAAAGCAAAACACTGCTGGGAAATACTGAGAAACAAAAAGGCAACTTTTAATTATGACTTCATAGTCTTATGCAGCTAGAAAAGCAACATACACATACAACATACGGTACTCCAAAAACACTGAAGGCTACACAGATATGTTAACAATACTTTGCACAACACTGTGAGGATGACAAACATGCACCTATATAGAGATGAAAATGGGTATCAGATGTTCTTATATAAGGGATGGCCCAGGGCTTGTTTATGCTAGCAGCTGACTACATGTCAGTGCTTAGTTGGGAGCTGAATTGACTGTCAGTTGACCTGAAACAACTGTCCAATAAATTCTGGGAATTGCTCCAGGCAGGCCTGAAAGATGTTTGCACAGCTTTCCTTTTTTTTTGTGGAAGGTTGTCTTCACTAAAGTGTGACCTATTGAAGTTGAGTGGCTGCAACTTCAAGACCGTGCCTTATCTTTGAGATTTTCTCTTGCATTTGTATGGTCTTGGTTGAAACAGGTCACATCTAGCCAAGCCAGACAGGAAGTAAGAAGTACATCTTAGTTAATTGCCCCAGACAAGAACCTTCCTCCTAGAGTACAGCGATTAGTCATGTGAATGATTGTAAATGGTTGTATCAAGCTGCAGCACAGACAGGTCCTGATGAAAAATTAAGCACTGTGTGCATTACTGAGTTGACAATCAAAAGGTGTTTATGAACCTTTACCAGATATATGTCTGGAGCAGTAAGCTACAATACTGATGTTCAGTATCAAATTTTCACAGCTGTTTTGAAATCAAATGAGGTTTCCAACTTTTCTGCAGACTTAAAAGACAAAGTTCTCCAGCTAACATTCCATCCAGCAGTCAGAACAGAGCATGGTATATCTCCATACATTTTGTTGGTTCATCACTTTAGCTAACAAGCAACATAAGGAGGCAGTATTGGGTGAGAAAGAGACATGGGTAGCATATTACATAGGATGGAATGCATGTATCAGCATAAACTGTTAATGTATTTGTACTATCCCTGCAGCCAGCCTATGTACAAATGCTATACAGAGTTAGGGAATGCATTGCTCCAGAACATCTGAACCCAGAGCTTGTATGAAGGTCTTTGTTGTTTCACCCCACTGACACCAAATGCAAGCAAGGCATCCATGTGCAAGTCCTACTGAACTCAGCCTTAATTCTGAGTATTTAAGAACAGAATCTGGTTTAAATCCATGCATGATAAAATAAACCACAGTGTTTAATTATAAGTCACACTTAATGCCACATTAGTTTGAATTTTATGAACAAAATTACATGTAGAATTTTATTACATAACAATTCTATCTCTCACAAAGGAATGGGTAATACTTAACCTTAAAAAAGTTACATTTTTATTTCAGCTTGCTTCAGAACTCTGGTTTAAAAACAGGCGTTCAGGTTTTTTTTGTTTTGTATTTTTTGAAAGCAGTGCTTTAAGGTCAATTTCTGCAGTGTGGCTTTCTTAATACAGAAAATAAGCATGTCACATGTGAAATCTCCCCCACAAAGATACATATATATATAGCATGTAAATAACCTTTTACCTTACATTGCCTGTTAACTGGATTCAGGCAATTTAGTGTTGACATGCCTGAGGAAGATGTTAGGTGCTATTTTTTACTGTCACAAATCAGCTTTTGGTGCGGCCAAATGAAGCAAAACCTCAAAACTCTCTTTTCAACATTAGAATGGTGTATAAAACAATACACAAAGGCAGGAGTAAACTGAATTGTGGGAGCTTCCTCTTCCCAAGAGTTCATCTTGCCTCCAACCACCAGGTGGAACTAAAGCCCAACTTTCACAGGCAATGGGCGATTGGACATTTCCTCTCTGCACACCAGAAAAGCTTCAGAAGTTAAATCCCACTGGTTTCAATGGAACTAGGAAGTGTGCATAGGATTGCTAACTTAAGGCTAGAATTCTGTACTCTTATTTCATACACACCTGGGAGCTCGCTCCATTGAACTCTGGGACTTATTTTTAAGTAGACATGTATATGATTGCACTGTTAGTGGCATTGATTTGATTGAGACAGCCCCTCCCAAATAAATGTCAAGACAATACTCTGTGTTCTGCATAACAAATCACCAAGAGGGATAGCGCATTTAGAGTAGCAGAGAAGGAAAACAATTTATAGCTTGCCTTTCTTTCATTATGGAACCCAAGGCAAGGCACGCATGACTCTTAGGTAGTCCCCATTCAGGACAGACCAGACCTAAACCTACTAAGCTTTAGCAAGGTATAGTTCCATGTTGTCTCATACCATACCCTGTGACAAACTTTTGAAAATGCTCAATAAAACTTTCATGAGTACTTCCACTGAAGATCCATTTTTAAATTTTATTTTAAAATATTTTAAAATATTGATGAGGTAAGCCTTGCTAAACAAGGAAAGGCGAGTCTAAACTTCAAACAACGTGTTTTAAACTATATTTAACTGTAATGAAGTAAGGTGATTGTAGAACTAAATTGTCTGTGTTGGAGACTAACATGAAGACAGACAGCTCAAGCATTAAAATGGGATTCTGACACTTGTGATACCCTACAAGAAGACTGTATTATGGTCACAACAGACTGCTTTTGCCACTGAGAAGCTTACATTTATTTTACTGGGGCCTGTATAGGACAAGTTCAAAAAGCACAATGGGGCTTACTCCCAGGTAAGGTGTTAGGATTGCAGGTTTAATTAAGCACCCAGAACACTATTCACAGTGTTAACTTTGCTTTCCCCCAAAATAAATCTTGGGAAGATTTGTTTCTGAAAAATAGAAAAATCACAATAAACTATGGACTGAATATTGTTGGCATTCATTACATTTTTAGAGCACTGGATGAAGTATAACTGCATCATAAAAGTGGCATTAAGGAGTCATGCACTACAAGCAGGTGAAGAGTAAATCTATTAGCTCAACATAAAAAAACAGGTCTGGAGGTGGTTATGGCAGAAATTCATTATTATAATTTATGAACTCCAAGAACATTGCTGTAATCAATTGTTTTTATAGAAGAAACCCTTAAAACATTAAAATGTGTTTTACAGCTATTCATTCTTAAGAGACTGGCTGGCTGATCTTCATAGCCACCAATTACAGTGCAAGAGCTTATAAAGTAAAAGCCACTGAGATTTCAAAACACAATCACTACCATAGTTAAATTGTTGAGGAAGAATCAAATTAACTTTTATTTCCTGTTAAAACAATTGTAGTGCTTTTGGATTGCTTCAAAAATCAGTCTCAACTTAATGATTTTATATTAAATACAAACAGAATCTGCAAGAAATGTTTCTAGATTTATTCATTGGCGAAAGAGAAAACCCTCCATGCAGAGTGCCAATATTGCAGTTCTTCAAGATGTCTTTGTGGGTCCGCCATGGCTATGCAATTTTCTTTTTCTGTTCTACGAATTAATAATGGCAGCAGGGAATACTAGAACCTGGCATTGGCAGTCAGAAAGAGCAGTGGACTTTCCCCCTTAAAAACACACTTAATATATAACTTCATTATCTATTATTAAATATGTTTACTTCACCCAAGTCTATCCTGATAAAAAACAAAAAAGTGCACTTATAAGTGCACAGGTTATGAGTTCTAAAAGTGTTTAAACGGCAGTAGATTTGGCTCAATTTGCAAGACAGGAAGGGTATGAAATACTGGCATTTGACGTTAATAGTATTTTGATAGTCATGATTCATGTAAATATCTCACTCCACTGGCTTGTAGTTCTTCACTGGCAAGGAGGGCACATTTCCAAACAAAGTGTTTCTGGTCCATTAATCTGGGAATATTAGATGCCATCTAAGATTTTGATTCTGCCATAGGTTTGGCCACAGATTTGGTCTCCAGATTATTTTTAAAGCACAGTCGTTCCAGTATAAAACACTGTACTTTTACAAAGCTGACAACAAAGTTGATGAAAAGAGCACATTTCATAATATAATACACTAATCTCTTCATCCTGTAAGAAGGTATTCACAGTCAGTCTCCATCTCTATGCCTTTACCTCTAACAAAACGAGGTGTGTTCCATTTTACTTTAAAAGAAGTGTGATGCCCCAGAAGAAAACTGAATGGCAACTAATTTGCCTGAAAAGTTGAGTGACATGTAGTGCGTGAAGGAATATTTCTGCAAGAACGGGTGGAAACTTCCAACTTAAATCAAAGTCCGCAAACCCATGTTGTCCACGTTTTCTTCCATAAATGAACCTGAATTGTTCAGCAGAAGCAAGATTAATAAAACAGTTTAACTTATCAGAACCAATAATGTAACAGTATCTACTGGTGGCAGTGTCTCCTCACTGGGGCATATAACCACCCTGCTTTACAGTCTGTGGTAAGTAACACTTTGGGACCTCATCCTCTGTCACTGCATTTGTTCTCATTGTTTCAAACTCTGCAGCTAGTCCTTTGGGGCTTGGGTGGAAAGCACCTGCTAAGGCAACATCATGTTCATCTGGGCCAGAGCTACACATTTGCAAAGTCTGAGGTCCAGCAGCATCTTCCTCATTTATTGGAGAAATCTGTTTTGCCCCATCCAAATGAGGCTCATCCATGACTGTATCATCGTTATTACAATTCTGTTTGAAATAGCGATGTCTTGGTGTCAAGTTGTCGCTTCCCAGCCCTGGCGGATCTTCAGGCCTCTCCTCCGAGTCTAGTAGAGGCTGCGTTGACTCAGACCTTGAAAAGACTTGGACTGAAGGTATCTGGTCCCGGTAGCCGTTGGGTACAACAGTTGAATACTGCACAGTGCTGGAAGTATTTTGAGCAGGTTCGCCTTCATCGCTGTCAGAAACGCTTTGTCGAGGAGAAGACATGCAGGATGACCCCCCTATACCACTGCTGTGCCCTTCGGAGGCATTCTTCTCCTTTCTAAGCAAGTCAAAAGGCTTAGGATCCTGTTCGGAAAATGACTTCTTGTCAATTTCAACCACACTGACATCAGTAAAGCTGCCTTCTGGATATATTTGATCTTTGGAATGATGAAAATGCTAAGGAAAAAACCATAGATTTAATTAATGCTACCTTTAAATGATGCAACTTGATTAACTATGTTCAGGATCTAGATTATGCTGTCGTTAGCATGCACTCAAAAAGCCTTCTAGGACTTATAGCTACTTGAACAGCGAGTTAGTGCAGCTCCAATTCAGTCTTTTGGCTTTAACGCCCTCTCACCTAAATACTGAATTATTCAAAGTTCACAACAGTGCTACTGCCATATTTGCATTATTCCCCAAACATGGTTCAAAAAGTTTCTGTATATAAAATTGGATTCTCTCCAGGATAGCAAATTAATTATTTCTACTTAACGGATTAAAAATACTAAGTATCTTTAATAAGATACTTAGTATTTTTAATAAGATAGTAAGTTTCTTCCATGTTTACGGATTCAAAAATGCAACAATAATTCCCTCCTCCACAACTTTTCAAATGAGAAGTGCTGGAGCTTGCATCTAACTGGGTATTTCTTTTTATTTTTCATCTTTAAATCTCAATACATGAGAGTTTGTTGTAGCAATCTCCATGTTCCCTAAAGGAGTAGGCAGATTTCAAGCCAGCAGGATCTTTGTTTTTTCTCAGACCCTACAGATCCACCAGCTGGAGCCAAGCACAATTCAGTGGATTAGAAAAAGGGGCAGAGGTGTTCTTAGAATTGAAGATGAGAGCACCTCTGAGTGCCTCTCAGCCCAGGAATTTGTTTTCATTACCAGAAATGAGCTCTCTATTCCAAATCCCCCCAAGCTTTATTTCAGCAGTGTTATCCAAAGGAAAAAGTTGCTTTCTGATCTCCAGCTGTTTGCAGCAACATCAGTAATCTACTAAAAACCATCCAAAGATCTACCTGAAATTTGTTATCTATCTTCTGTTCACCTCTGCCCTAAAGGCATTCATATTTATTATTTCAATGGTGCAAGAGTGCACCTGGCGGTGAACACTCGTTCTGGGCCTAATATCGGAAATGCCCTTTCCTTCAGTGTCAAGTTATTATTCCCCTTCTTTCTGTACTTGTGGCAGAGGTCAAGTGCCAAGAAGCAACTCTCCACTCAAGATTTTCCCTTGCAATACAACACTTTTCAGCTACTAATTTCTGGAGCAATTTGTAACATCTCTACACTGTTCTGAAGACTCAGTTTCTGTTTCTGTTAATGCAAGTCCTGTTTTAAACACAAAGTCACAGTTACTGTTGGACTATGAAGAATTTTTGTGGCATGGATACTCCTATCCCAAGAATGGATGCTATTAAATTCCACAATAAAATATTTTAATTCTAGCCTGTTTTCATTTCCCAACCATTACTATCATTTTGCATCCTACTGCCACATTAGTGGTTTAACTATGAAAAGGCATCATACAAATAAACAATGATGAGGACGACAAAGTACTTCAGAATAGTCTGTTTTTGTTCTTACCTTTGATGGTGTTTGTGGTGACCACTGGGCAATAACACTCTTAGAAGGATCAGGCACGTTAGGCCAGATGTGCTTCTTGATGCTGGCAAAGGATCAAGAGAAAAGTCATTGCATTGCAAGTGCCTACTAATAAACTTACACCAATGTTAAGCTCCAATTTTCAGATTCTCAATGTTATGATTTTTGAGTTCTGTATATAGGTGAACAGGGATCCTGTGGTCTTGGCCACACCTTGTGAATAGGGGAAAATATTATGCAGACAGAAGATGTTTCAAGTATTCTAGGTCTGATGCTAGATCTGGAAAACCAATGACAGCCTCTTTCCCCTTCACAGTGAGGGCAGCTCTGACTGAGAAAAGGAAGCCAGGAGAGACTTGCACTGGGCCAGGTTGGAATGTTTTCCTTACTTAGCATCACTATGGCTGTAAAAGGAAGGGGCAATAAGGCCCAGAAACTACAAAAGTCTGTTTTCTTTCTTTCTAAACAAATGCATACAATCCATGACACAACCAAGAATGTTCTGTTCCACGCCCCAGCCAGATGCACTGCTCCATGTGCCATCTCTATAGGAGACATGGCTGGCTAGGATATGGAACGGCCTTCACTGCTGCAGCACCCTAGCTGTGGAACATTCGCTTAAAAGGAGATAACTGTACTCCCCCGCTCCAACAATGTTTAGGCAGGTGGGTTAAAACTAAAGGATTCTGACTTGCTTTAATTCCAACCAGGTTGTGAATCTGCTCATCAGCTGTTTTAATGCTATGAACTGTCTTGAGGGTACTTTCAAGAGCTGAAAGGTAATATGTAAATTATTACACACACATACACCAACTAAAATATGAGTAGTGTTATAAATTCTTTCTGTAGGATTACAAAAAGCAGGGGTGGGGAATGTCAGGCTCAGGGCCTGAATGTGAACATGGGACCCACCCCAAGCTATACTCCTTTCCCTGACCCTGTGCTCTCTACTGCTGTTGCCTGGCTAGTACATGCCCTTGAATTGTGATAGTTGCCCTTGCTTGCCTGGATGGAGACATATGAGTGTACAAAGTTCTGCTTTTTGCATGGCTGCAATGCAGCCTATTATCCAAAGAACAACATCTGTTTCTCTGGCATTTTGTCTCCACCAGTGTCAAGCAGCAGCCCCTCCCTGCCTCAAGACTGCCTATGAGGAAATACAGCCCTGGGCCTGAAAGGAAAAAAACCCAATCAGAGCAAATTCAGAACTCAGAACTTTTGCCTAATACCTCTTTCAGTGTTAATGCAGCATATTATCCATGCAATGTATTGAAATAAGGATGCTTACCTATCTCGTTTGTTGAAGCAAAATAATACACCTAAAAGAGTAAATAGCAGGATTGCTAGGCACACAGGGACAACAATTGCTTCAATTTCTCCTTCCGCTAAAAGGTAAAAGACAAAATGTTAGATGTTTTTAATATCTCCCGAAAAATGCTGTGCTTAGTACAATCATATTTTAAAAACATGAAATCCATTAGTATAAAGTAAGTCTTTCAGAACCTGACCCTAGTCTTCTTTGCTTGAGAAAAAAGTTTAAATGATTTAGATAAGGTTTAAGGCATAATAAGCAAAAGCTTTTTTTTGTTACACTTTTGCCCTACTTAAAAATAAATAATAAGGCAAAGCCTAAGGTGAGTAACAATAAAATCCAGAATAAAAAGTAACTGATCCACACAAAATAAGCAGTAATACAATTAAAATATCAAAAGAAAGGAAGAGCAGATTTAAAACGTAAGAAAGGACAACTAATTGAGAACATGAATTACAGCAATATGGCAGAACAAATCCACCCTGGCAGGTCAAATGCCCACTTACATAAGGGCTTTGCCTGCCAACAGAAGGCCATCAACAAGGGGGCTAGGTCTATGAGCCTCCGCTGTAAGGAGTTCCAAAGCCCGGATACAGCCACTCAAAAGACCCTCTCTTAAGTATGTGAAGATAATATAAAAAGGTATCTCTAGGTAATATGCAGAGGTGAGAAAACATGTAACATTGACCCATCTTAATTCATGTTTTCAGTGAGTGTCCATCCAACCTGTGTGGTGTGATGCCACCTAGTGTCCAAAGACAGGGAATGCACTCAGTCAATGCACAGGTATGCACAGGTATTCTATTCCTTCCAGTTCTTTTAAGCGGATGCTTTGACTTCAAGTGCCATTTCTGTCATTGGGCACTAGATGGCATCACATGATGGATGGACAGCCACTCAAGCCACCTTTCAGATGAGACCAATGGTTGCTTTTGATGATCAAGTGAGGGTTATCAAGTGTGGAATACACCAGAGTACTACTTAAGGTTAAACTAAGTATGAAACTAGACATGTGGCACTACCAACTCATACTAGGTCCTGAGCAGTTCAACAATTAAACATTTTATGTAAGAACTTACCAAATTTCTTTGTAGTAAATGTAAAAGCAGGACCCCTTTTCCCTCCATTTTTTGTGTATGCTGCTACCTGCACCATATATAAAGTGTCACTTGATAAGGACGACAGTGGGTACTCCGTTTTAGAAGGGTCCACAAACACAACTGGAAATGAAAATCACCCATTTGATATGCATTATATAAAACAGTAGACAGCTCTTGTATTAACACTATACAAGCAAAACCAGTTTCACCCATGAGTTATAATTTGCATGATTCAAATAAAACGTGAAGACTGTACTTCAACTTGCATGCCTGGTAAATAAAACTCTTCTATAACAACCCTACCACCAAAAAGGCAGTACTTGTTTCAAGTTCAATACTCTACTAGAAAAGAAGTGAAAGCGTAAACAGAGATCTTGTTACAAGTTTGTGACCTTCATTTCAATAAATTAAGAATTTAAAGGAAGTGTAAAATAATGTATGTTTCACTTTCTTTAAGATCAAACTTCACAAGTGTTTTTAAACAAAAAATTTTAACACACCAATAATGAAGTTTGCTATGAGAACACTGGTTCTACAAAACGCTAAGCTATGACTTAGTGTTATGTGAGCAGAAGCAAGTTTCAGCCTCGTGTATTCCCCCCCCCCTTCCTTCTCCAGACATGACTACAAGAGGACCGGAAACATCCCCTCCAGTTTTTTTTTTTAACTAACCGAAATATCATTAGACCTGAACTGGTGAAACTCGTTAGTTAAACTATACAAACCAAGATCAGGAACCACAATTTGATCTTAGTTTGTTTTTAACAAATTATATGTTACACCAACCAGCATTTCTGTGGTTTAGAAACAATGATAAACCTAAGTTTCTTTAAAACATGAAGTGCTTTCAATCCCTTTCCAGTCAACACTGGAGAAGAGGAGAGCGATCACCCATGGCTTGCTTGTGTTTCTGCTTATCCATCTAGTACAAAACCATGGTTTAATGTTACTTCTGAAGCAGGCCACAAGCTCCCCCTTCTTTCTGCAGGTGTGGAGAAACCCTCCTCTCTATCAAATGAAAAGGTTTGAAGAAACTCCAAGGCATAAATCTATGAAAAAGTATTTGCTGAGATACCTTACTATCTTGGCAAATGGGCATGTTCTCCATTTATCTTTCGGGGCTGTGGTAGAGCACATGGGAGGAGGTAAGATATTTAGATTATGCTACTCATTAGTCAAAATGAGCAGCTGGTGCTGTGCACAAAAGGCTGCAGAAAAGTCAGCAAGCACTCAGATGCTTTAATGCCTAATGACTTTCCAGTGCCCCACTATTCAAGAGGTATCCTCTGCATTCTACATCAGCTGCAACCTCCAGATCACCAAAACAAGCTCACATAGAGCATATTATGCTTGTCAGGATATGAAAGCTTGAAGAGCTTTTTATATATTTCACGGAAGTTGTAAAAGGCTAAAAGAGAGCCGACTCAGTAATTTGAAGGAAGTGAACTTAACTTATGACTGAAAGTTCCTATAGATCACAGTCAAAAGGAATGATTTTATAAAAGAAAAAAACTGTTCCCAGAAATATGAGCCAGCAAAAAACATATGCATAATGAGGTATAGCAATTACTACACTTGTGCCACATCACTATACATTATGATGCTGCTGCAGACATAAATGCTAACTTAAAATGTCTGGAGTTTGGGTAGAGAAAAAGGCAAAGGAAGTCTTAAAATACCTTTAGAAAAAGTAATCTCAGTTGAATCATATATTTATACAAGATAAGCAAAACTCAATTACCCGTTTCATTTCCAGTAGCTGTTCTGTAAATTATATTGTAGTATTTGATAAATCCATTCTGTTCTTCTACTGAAAGAGGTTCCCATTCAATAAGGGCATCAGTTTTTCCAACTTTTGCTGTGCGAACAGTGGGACCTATAGCAGGTGCTATTAGTGGAAAATATTGAAAAATTAATTTTGAAGAGCAAATTCTAGATAATTGCTTATCTTTTAAGTTTGTTATATTAAAATGCTGTTTTTTTCCTGTTTTAATATGGAACAAGCCTGAAGGTATACTGGTAAATGACATACTATGTCTGATTGTATTGTAAGAAAAGAAGAACCTTTAATTTTCAAAGTCTGTATTTTGTTGAGATTTCTAAAAAATTATTATAATAACAAAGACAACAAGATTTGCATAATAAGAGCCCGTATATTAATAACTATGTACAGAGAAGTAAAAAGTAAAAAAACCCTCCACATTTAAAAAGTATAGGCCATTTATCACAGATTTTCATAAGTATTTCCAGAGCAAAGGGGAGAGGAGCACATGAGTAAACACTAGATCACTAGTCACATCAGAAGAAAGCTAAAGACTCTGGAGGTTTCTTTCTTATCACATTAAAAATAGAAACCATATGACCACATGAATCTGGTTTGGCCAACCCTTAAGCTAGCTGCACAATACGAGTTAATTTCTCAGAAAACACCATCTGCCCAATGCAGTCATGCCACCTATTGATGCAGAAGTCCGAAGACGTTTTTGGCTACCGTCATGCAAGAGAAATTCTGGTGCTTTAAACGTACCATCTTCTTCAAGGTATGCTTGTATTGATCTTTCTTCTCCTTGACCATTTGAATATAATGGATACACACTTATTTTATAGCTTTTCCGTGGCTTTATGCCTCCTAAGGAAATAATTTTAAAAATCAGATTTGCATATTCTCAAATATATAGATCCACTGACATTTCCATTTTGAACACTAGTTCATCAATTTCCTCCATACCTTTAATCAAATCCCTTCATTTCCACTCCAGCAGCGTTTTCAGCCAAAGAGTGGGGTACAAATACTCTAAACACCTGGAAAGTCAGCTGAACAGCCTAGAAGCTATTCTAAAATACACCTGAATGAATCTTGGATGCTATACAGGACATGCTGGCAAGTGATTGTGCAAATGTTTCATACTTATTCTCTATCTGAAATGTCTAAAAGGGAACTTTTTGGGGTTGCGATGACCAAGCTATCCATGGGTGGGGACAGAACAGCATTCTCCACAAAAATCTTTGAAGCTACCTAGTAAATGCAGTGTTAGAGAGTTTCTTAACTATACTGGAAAACTGTAATCCTGAAGAAACTAAATGTACTCTTGGCATAGCTGCGACACCCAAGGTCTGTTTTCCCATCTGTTGTTAGTGTAGCTACTGAGCTTTGTCTCTCTTGCAGGCTTCAATATGTTCCCTTGACACAAAAGGGATGAGAAGCAGGATCACCTCTGGACTATGATGAAAGGGAGACTGATTTTATTCAGAGCTCAGTCATTGGCAAAGAAGGGCACACACACTGATAGACTTCACAAAAGGACAAAACTGGCATGATATAACATTGAATTCATCTCTCTCAACCTATAAAAAGTGCCCTAAAGGAATTCCTCCCCATGTGTGACAGGAGCTTAGAGACTCACTAAAAATATCAGATATTACAGACATATTTATATTTCTTTTATATTTAAAAAGATGTCAAATTACAAGTGCCTTTTTATCTAAAAAAAAACCAAAATCAATTTCTTTAAGGTATAAAAAAGTTTGCATACTCTACAAATATCCAAGAGTTTATAAATATTGAGAGTTACCTCTTAAAAATGTGCAATTTTTCGTTCCAGACTCCTGTTGCCATTCACTAGCACATGTCAAATTGTCACACTCTTCATACCATTCAATTATGTATCTATTGACTTCAGTTTTAGGAGCTATCCACTCTACCCAGAGCTTGCCATCTTTAGGAAATGCTGTAAGATTTTTCACAGGAGCTGAAATGACCATAAACATACTGTCAAATTAGTATTTTTATTTCTAAAAGAATAACATTTCAAACATTAAAAAGCTAAAAGGGGTTGTCGGAGAGTTGTAATTATATTTCACTACAACAAAATGTTAATAAAGCCTGAGCAGACGCCCAAGGTCACAGATCAAACAGCATCAAAGGTAAGTTGCAATTCAATCAAGTTTTGACACCCAAAGAGAATTCAAATGTTTACATTCTGAAGCACGTTTAATAAAGGTTTCATTGCTTCTTGATAGCTACTGTGCTGCAATGGCCGAAAGCAGAAAATAAAAATGACCTGTTAGTGGTCAGGTCCACCACACTGAGAAATTGCCATATAAATATAGCAGTATATAGTAAGGGAAGAAAAGATGTTTTTAATATGTACTTATTCCTGTTTCAGTTGTTAGGTGGTGCCACGTATTTCAGAGGAAGTCTTACAGATACCAGATATGTAATCCCCACTTGTTCCTCTTACCTATAGACTTCTGTAGAATGGGTCTGTAAGTATTACAACCCATTTTAATGTATTTGTATGTTATAGTATTTTACTTATCATAGATTCATAAATTTTAAAGACATGGCAGGGGTCATCTAGTCCTACCCCCTGCAATGCATGAATCTCAGCTAAAGCATCCATGACAGATGCTTGTAGGATTATTGGTTTTATTTTGTTGCGGGTTATGACTTCATAATAAATAATCTGTATTGGTATTTTCTATTTGCTTTGCTAATAGTCTAAGTTAGAATGAAGATGCCAAGTCTCACAAGCTTGCTTCCATTTACTAATGCCTACACTGCCTTAAATAAGTCAGAAACATTTAGAAGCTATCCTGTAAAGCTCCTGGATCTTAAGTTAAAAGAAAAGAGATCTGATGAGGAAGCAGCAGCATTATCTGAAGCCACCTTATGGCTGAAGCTAAGCAGTTCTGGGTATGGCAAATACCTAGATGGCCTGGAACCATGTACGCCATTTTGGGTTCCATGACAGAAGAAAGGTGCATTATACATGTAATAAAATAAAATGAACTGGACAGATGGAATGCTAATTTGAAAACAAACAGAAACTGAAAGGCTGATATCCTTCAGTAAGTTTGAAATATTTCCTCCTCTTGTGGGGATCCAGTTTACACATCACATTAAACCACAGTTAGAAACGAACTATGATTTAGTGTGAATGTGCAACATGTGGCTAAAAAGTTCTTGCTGTACTTCTCTGGCTTTGTTGTGTCTTCCAAACTCAGGCTTGAGGTTTGTTTCTCCCCTAACAAACGACAAGCAGCAAGCACAAACCTTGGCTGCTGCACCTAGTTTGTATAGCAAGATACAAACCAAGGACCTGGGCTCAGATGACATGACAAGCCAAACTTTTTTTGTTCACCATGCAGCAGGAGCAAGGAAGGAGTGCAGCGCAAACTTTTCTGTAGCATTCACTTAAGTGTTGTGGTTGACCATTTAGTTTAATCTTACATGCAACTCTTCTAATGGGATGTGTGAAGTAGGCAAAAAAGTGGAATATATACTCAATGCCATGTAGGAAAACCTACCTCTTGAGTTAGTTGCTGGGATCAGCAAAACTGATGCAGGAGATTCACCCACACTGTTCGATGCTTTAATTCTCACTTCATATGTCCCATTTTCTACATTTAGAGTCAGCTGTGTGGTGTTTAGACTGTAGAATTGCTGTTGAAAATGAAGTGGTGGCTTTCCCAAGATAGATACATCGTATTTCAAAATTATTCCATTAGCTTCAGAAGGATTTAACTCCTGTCCAAAATAGAAAAAGATCTGTTTTATTTGACAGTTTATATGTGAACATCTGAGATTAGCTAATGAGAGTAAGACCTTTAGGGGTCACTTATGCCAGAACCATCTATTCTGATGGTTAACCAATGTCTAAGGTAGAGCCTTTCTTGGACTTGCTAACCAAGATCCTAACCAATATTGTACAAGGATCCTTTTTTATGCAAAGTGTGTCTACTACAGAGCTATGCATGATACCTTTTCCAAAGTTCTACTCAGCCATGATATTTACCATCTGGCCTTGAGCACAATGCTCCAACTAACATAATTTCATGCTTCTCATCCATTATGACAGGAACACACTATCTTGTAACTTGCTGAGATCAGGCTTACGTGTTAAAGCTTTGTTCAAAGAGAATAAATTACTCCACTCAAAATTATTTTGCCTCATAAGCTAAACATGGACAATTCTCAAGCAGTATTTCACAGAACCGTTATCCAGAAACTACATCCATGTGTGCCATGTTTATGGAGAAGGGCACATATATACCTGTACAACTTGCAGTTTGCAGAAGCAAGGACTAAGAAAGCATAAGATCTTCATCCCTGTTTATTTTAAAAACGGACAAGTAGCAAATGTGACATACACGAGCCTTTTACTTCATAAGCTACACGTGTGCATATCTTACACTTCAATATATCCTGAGTGCAATATGTTGTGAAAGAAGCTACCACCTAGAGGAAAGTGTCTACAGTAGTATGTGTTATGGTATCATGAGTTTACATATAACAGGAATTATGTTTGAGTGCAGATGACAGATATTAGTAAGAACATCAGGAAATCAGACATTCAGAGTGTAGTAAATTTGGTACTATTTACCTTCCAGATCAGCACCAGAGTCCAGTTTTCTGGTGAGTGAACAGGACTAATCTTCCTCCACAGATCTGGTCCTTTAGTTGGTTCTGATAAAGACAAACATCTCTTTTAAGAATCATGTTTATTTAGCCCACTATTCATTTTTCTTTAATATATATGTAGGGTACTGAAAAAGATTCAAGCCTATATATATATTCACAAGTGCTTTGCTGCAGTAGATGGAGCATGAAGAATAGCAGCCGCCTAGTCATCCAATGGTTGGCTGTGACATACAATCGGGCATGTGTCTGCTGATATCACCTCCATGATTTGGGACAAGCACCTAGGAAAAGTGGCTGGGAGGCTCCTACAGCTTTTCTGAAGTAAGGATCACAGTTGTGTGATCTGAAGGAAAGACAGACCCAGGAGGGCTAAAAGGCCCAAACTTTTTACTCACCACCAGTTAGGAATATAGTAAGGGAGTGGGGAAGATAAGAAAGCAGGTACAGAAAGTCATTATAGTCAGAATAAGTTTTTTAGGAATACATACAGCATGTTCATGGATTTTGATTTATCTTGTACTAACTACCAATCCAAATGAGAATAATAGTTGGTGTTTCAAGTCAATGTTATAGCTGTAATGAACATGTCAATAGCTCTGGAAACATGTTCCAAATCAAACTCTTAATATCAATTTAGAATAATTGTTTTATAAACCATTTTTGTTAGTTCTTAATCTCTTTAAGGTTTAAACCACATTTATAGGGGTTCAAATCAAGTATGTTGTAGAATTAATGCTAAAATACAGACAGGTAACAATTTGGTCTTCTCCAAAAATAAAATCTTTTTTGTATGTTGGTAATCTGTGAAACAGAGGACATTAGAACCCAATAGTTACTCTATTTGATTGTGTCAAAGATCTGATTCTGTCAGAAGATAAGAGAGCTGGTGATTCACAGTAAGCCCTCAACTCATGTGAGGGTTACCTTTTGGGAATCGTGCCTAAAGCCAAAATTGTATATAGTCAAAACACATTGGGTGCAATGGTGAGTGGAATTGCCAAAGTCTTTTTTCCTGGTAATAATAATAATAAAAATAAATTTTATTTATATCCCGCCCTCCCCAGCTGAAGCCGGGCTCAGGGCTCAGGGCGGCTAACAACAATCAAATAATCAAACAATCAAATAATCAAACATTCTAAAAACATTTCAATTATAAAAATTAATTAAAATCAAATTGATGGCAACCGTTAAGCAAAATTCTGTGCAGGTTGCCAGAGGAGGGAGTCAGGCTGCGCCCTAACCAAAGGCCTGATGGAACAACTCTGTCTTGCAGGCCCTGCGGAAAGCTGTCAGGTCCCGAAGGGACCTAGTCTCTTGTGACAGAGCGTTCCACCAGATTGGAGCCGCAGCCGAGAAAGCCCTGGCTCTAGTTGAGGCCAGCCTAACCTCTCTGCGGCCGTATAGGGCTTTAAAGGTTAAAACCAGCACCTTAAACCTGATCCTGTACTCCACCGGGAGCCAGTGCAGCTGGTATAGTACCGGATGAATGTGATCTCGCAGTGAAGACCCCCAAAAGGAGTCTTGCCACGGCATTCTGCACCCGCTGGAGTTTCTGGGTCAGTCTCAAGGGCAGCCCCACGTAGAGCGAGTTACAGTAATCAAGTCTGGAGGTGACCGTCACGTGGATCACAGTGGCTAGGTCAGGGCGAGAGAGATAAGGAGCCAACTGATTAGCTTGGCGGAGATGAAAAAATGCCGCCTTTGTTATAGCTGTAATCTGTGCCTCCATAGAGAGGGAGGTATCGAAGATTACACCCAAACTCTTAACGGACGGTGCTGGCACTAATTGCACCCCCGCAAGAGATGGGAGTTGCCCCCTCAATCCCATATCGTCCCGTCCCAGTCAGAGGACCTCTGTCTTCAAAGGATTTAACTTCAACTGGCTCCCACGTAACCATCCAGCCACAGCTTCCAGATATCTGGTCAGTGTGTCTGGGGCTGAGTCAGGATGGCCATCCATCAACAGATAGAGTTGCGTGTCATCGGCATACTGATGGCAATCCAGCCCAAAACTCCAGACAAGCTGGGCGAGGGGGCGCATAAAGATGTTAAAAAGCATTGGGGAGAGTATCGCACCCTGAGGCACTCCACACACCAAGGAGTGGCGCGATGACAATTCCCCCCCAAGCGCCACCCTCTGTCCCCGGACCAGAGAGAAATGAGCGCAGCAATTGAAGGACTGTGCCCTGGATCCCCACGTCGACAAGGCAGTGGTCCAGGAGTTCGTGATCGACCATGTCAAAGGCTGCTGACAGGTCTAGAAGAATCAGCAGCCCTGACCCGCCTCGATCCACCTGCCTGCGGAGATCATCTGTTAGGGCGACCAGAGCAGTCTCGGTCCCATGACCAGCGCAGAAGCCGGACTGGAATGGATCCAGAGCCGATGTTTCATCCAGAAACCTGCCAAGCTGTTCAGCAACCGCTCTCTCAATCACCTTACCCAGGAATGGAAGATTCAAAACCCGGCGGTAATTGGATAGATCTAAGGGATCTAATGATGTTTTCTTTAAGAGCGGGTGCACCACTGCCTCCTTCAATTCCCCTGGGAATATCCCGGGTTCCCCTTTTTAATTATTATATTATTATTTTGTCAAGCATGTAAAGCTGAATGTACACAAGGTAAATGCTTGTAAGTTATAGGCCTACTGTACTTATTAGCAGCTGGCCATATGGTAATCAGCTATAACTGGGGGTGGGGTGGGGAACCAACCCTCTGAGATACAGGGATGATTTACAGTTCAAATGGTAAAATTGACAAATTTGGTCAAGGTAAGAGAAGGAAGAAAACTTGTTAATTTGTTGAGAAATTGAGCTTTATCATCATCTATTGTGAAATAAAGTACAAGATAATGCTGAACCATTACTTGGAAGTTAATAAGAGATGAACAAACACCAGAGTAAATTCGCAAATATTAATAACTACTGTTTGCTACTCATGATTTAAATGACAAATTGCATTATATTGTATCATAGTTATTACACATATGTATACATATTTATTGTGTAGAAACCTTTTAATCAGAAACACATTTTGACAATTCGGAGCAAACTGGAGAAGTTTGGAATCTTACTTACTATCTTCAGCTGTGAACCCAACTACTTCTTTACTCCAGTCACTCCAGTGCTCTCCCCAACTAGTTACACAACGCAGCTGAAACACATATTTTGTGTTTGGTCTGAGGTCTTGAATGAAGAAGGAATCTCTCTGTGTTGCTGTGTCTTCAAGAGGAACCTGTCAAAATGAAACTGGGCTTTAAGAAGTGCTACTAGTGAATAAACAACATTCACTATACTGAATTTTCTAGCTCTCTCTCAAAATCAGCATGGCAAATTTAGATGTTTTGTTTGAATGACCCTCATTAGCAGAAAACATGAAATTGTGATCAAGAACTTAAATTCAAATTACACTATTGTTTAGTCACTATTCTCTCCACCCTCCATTTAGTGTTTTTTGCCTGATTAAAAAACTGAGAAAGCTTATGAAGCTAAACATCTTATCAAGAGAGAGAAAGTAACTATACTTTATAATAATTCTTACGTTGCATCATTCTTTTTGCAATTCTGAAGTATGTTGATAACAAGCATCAGTATATATCTTATACTTTTTGAAGTCTGCCACCTAGTGATAAGTAATGCAGTCTTTGCAGAGATTTCACTCTGCCCTCAATCCTTCAAACCTATGAAATTTGGCTGGGCACTACTTTGGCCCAGTACTAGTTTCAAGCAGCTGCCTAGTTTTCCAAGGAGTTCACACTCCTTGTCTGAAACCAGGATTCTAAAATTTAGCCTCCACTGTCTTAAAAAATATCCCAAGCTTATAGTCTTAACATGTGAAAGCACACAAATTAATGTGTACTGCAATTCATGTGGAGCAGGAGGTAAAGACAGGGTTCTTAAGCAGATGGAACCTTCTCCCTTCATCATAAAAGACCCAAGTAGATTAAGTATCCCTTGGAGCTAGATCCATACTGCTTCACATTATATTTGCTGTGGCACTTATTCCTTTTTCTACCACACCATTCTTATGAGAAGGAATTTGCAGCAAGAGCTCTTGCTGTTTTTTTTAAAGTTTCCCTTTCAGCGGTTTTAGGAATTTAGCTATATCATTGCTTCAAGACACTGGTCCAGCACTTTCACAGCCTCTCCGGATTCAGATAGAATGGAGAGGTAGAGCTGTTTATTGCTGGCATAGCGATGGTACTGTGCCAAATCCTCAAAGGACAGTCCCCAACAGTTTCATACAGAATGTTGACTGGCATAAGGCAGAATGGACCCTTGCCTGACTGCACAAATCAAAAGCCACAGGGCCGAGGAACAGCCTCCTAGAACTACTTTCTGGCTGTGACCCTGCAGGTAGGAACGGAACCACTGTACTGTAATGCAGTACCTTCAACTCCCACCTCCCTGAGTTGCAGGGAGGTCAAGGGCAACCAAGAGGATGGCATATTTTAATAAAGGATGTTTTAAGCTGTTTCAGTGTTAAAACTGGACCTGAAACCAGATTGGAATAGATCTATGTAGTCTGCTTCCTCCGGGCATATGTGCAGGGAGTATTAAGACACTGGATGGTAGTTTTCTAAAACCTTGGAGGACCTCAGGGGGGATAACCTTCAGAGTGATGGACATAACTCTCTCTTGTAACGAGGCATTACCAACACTCTTGACCCATTCAGTAAATCCTGTCCTGATTTTATCAGCCATGATGGGTAGGGATCAGGAGAGCACATTGTCAGCCTCACTGGCACAAGTGTCCTGCTCACATATTCAGACTGCAACCTTTGAAACTGATCCCACAAGGTGTGATTTGATTATGTTCTAGGGACCACTAATGGACTTGAACCAACTGAAGCATTAGGTTCAGCAGAAATCCAAATGATTTTGCCTTGGAAGCGATTTGCAAATCTCACAGTACTACTACTGGAAAAAGTCAGAATTACTCCCTCTGAAAGATGCAACACCTATCCCCAATAGAGATAGACATTTGCTATCAATATAAAGCTTATATACAAGCTTATATAAAGCTTATGTGGGATCTGAAGAAGTGTGCATGCACATGAAAGCTCATACCAATAACTAACTTAGCTGGTCTCTAAGGTGCTACTGGAAGGATTTTTTTTTTAGTTTCGACAATTATCAAGTCAAACTTATTTTCCTATCCTGCCAGCAGCCTGTCAATCCCTTAGAAACTACTGTGAAGTAGAATCGACAAGCTTCCTCAACAGTTTATTTTCCTTCTGACTTATTCTTAAATTTCTATTTCACTTTTCCCAACAAGGATTTTTTATATTTCTTTTCACATTATTTAATTTATAAATGTTTCCACTGAACACTTAACTGAAATCTATATTTTCTCTCATTTAAACAAATACTATTCTAATAGATAAAATGCAACTGTCACAGCTCTTTGGATGCAAACACACCAAATGCTACAAAAAATAATTGACAAATAATAGGTGTGGGGTTACCTGGATCCAGTTTATACTGTCAATGATCTTGTATCGAATTTGAAATCTCAGCTCCAGTGGTACTTCATGAAATAGGTTTTCCCATGATAGCTTTAGGACTCTGGGAAGTTCTCCTGAGTTGAGGGACAGATTGGATGGCGGCAGCGGTTTTACTAGGGGGAAAAAGGTGCACTCAATTAGCCACAGGCCATTTCACTGTTTTTAATATACCGTATTTTTCGCTCTATAACACGCACCAGACCATAACACGCACGTAGTTTTTAGAGGCGGAAAACAAGAAAAAAAATATTCTAAACGAAATAGTGGATATATGATTTTTGTGGTTCATGCTGTGGCCACAGACATGTGATCTGACAGTAAGTTTGGAGTAGCCCAATGCAAAAATCCTGAGAATCCATGTGGATCCATGCTTTGTAACCACGGAGAAGGGAAGGAAGCGGAACCATGGATCCTCTGCTCATGACTGCAGCAGATCCCCCCCGCCCCGCAGGCATTCGCTCAATAACACGCACAGACATTTCCCCTTACTTTCTAGGAGGAAAAAAGTGAGTGTTATGGTGCAAAAAATACGGTATAAGGTAAAGGTACCCCTGCCCGTACGGGCCAGTCGTGTCCGACTCTAGGGTTGCGCGCTCATCTCGCTCAAGAGGCCGTGAGCCGGTGCCGTCCGAAGACACTTCCGGGTCACGTGGCCAGCGTGACTAAGCTGCAGCTGGTGAGCCAGCACCAGCGCAGCACACGGAAACGCCGTTTACCTTCCTGCCGGAGCGATACCTATTTATCTACTTGCACTTTGACGTGCTTTCGAACTGCTAGGTGGGCAGGAGCTGGGACCGAACGACGGAAGCTCACCCCGCCGTGGGGATTCGAACCGCCGACCATACGATCAGCAAGTCCTAGACACTGAGGTTTTACCCACAGCGCCACCCGCGTCCCTTTTTATATATGGTTACAATTAATTTTTGAGGGACGCGGGTGGCGAATATGAAAAATGGGTTATTAATAGGGAAAAATCTAATGTTACTATTTTAAGACCAAAGATTAGGATAAACAAAGAGGGTAAGGATTTGCTGAGCCAACAAATTGAACTGGAATACAAAAAAGGGAGGTATGAGGAGGTCCGGGAAACAAGCAAAGGAAAGTAAGTAATAGAAAAATGGAGTGGTTTTTAATCATTTTTATTTTGTATTCTTTTTTTTCATTTTGTATTGTAATATATTTAAAAAAATCTTAATAAATATCTTATAAATAAAAAAAGTAGGGGCAACAAGGTAAGCAGCTCTGAATATCGTAACTACTGGAGAGGTTCATACAGGAGAGGGGGCCAGGTCCCCAAACAGACTTCAACAGAGATTCCTGTAATTGTTGATCACTTATAGCAAGTCCCTTTGAAGGCAGGCTCCTTGCACAAAACAGCTAACTGGTGCTGAAAGTGAATTCAAAGGTGCTTGTTGTAACCACTGATTAGTTATTTAGCATTCTCTTTTGAAATTTGACATGTGCTAATCACTGGATGCCATTATGAAATCAGGCGAGATCTCTTTAAAATGTTAAAAAAACACTTCGGATCATGCCAGTTGAGTTAGTTTAACACGGGAAATATATAAACCATATGGTCAATTTTATTAATAATTCTATTTAAAAAACTACATTTGAGTACCTTTTTTTGGGTTCAGTTCACCCAAACTCTGTGTAGGAACTATGTTGAATAAAATCAAACAGTAGATAGGAATGACCTGAGTGCAAGTGACACTTGCTTTGTGCTAAAACCAGTAAATTAAACCAATTGTTTGGTTTATTCGGGTCCATTCTATGAGTCTCAACCATTATCAGAGAACTAGAGGAGAAGCAACTAAAATTATTAAGAGGAGCCACCTCCAGAAAGGCTAGTGTATCTATTTTGGCTACAGAAATCCAACTGTTAGAAACTGCGTCTTTTGATGCCTGGAGTTAGCAATCCCATTATGGAAGGGGAGCAGGCTGCTTGATGAACCCAGAATCTTTGGTTGGTCAGTCCCTGCTTAAAGTCTCTCAGGTCTCATCGGTTTTCTTTGCCAGCTATTGTCCTCTTAAAATTTTTAGATATTTTTCCTAAGCCACTGCCTTCCAGCTTCAGGCACATTGGTTTACCATAATTTTTTAGACTCTCCCCAGTGTGACTTTTAACTAGAAGTATGACAATGAGGTGGTGGTCTTGTTCTTCCACCCTATTCCTTCTTTCACCATATAAAGAAACATTATCTTCCTTAGAAGATATGACGATATGAAATCATTCATAGGAGTGGCTCTGCTGATATATTTACCCTGTTTTAGAGGATCAAACACAATGCGGTCAGATTCAACTATCCCAAGAGCATTCTTTGCTTCTACCCACACTTCCAAGTCAACAAAAAATACAACCACAGTACTGGTACAAGAATTATTGGCACCCAGGCAGTCAGGAAACTCTTCGTTTGGCCTAGAAGTTGGAGAAAAAGAAGCAGGATTGAATACACTAAAATTTATATTGGTCCTAATACTTCAAAAACCACAACTATATGTACATATCCTTGACAGATTTAAACAGAGGTGAGTCTAGCAGAATTCAATGAAACTTACTCTGTAGTAAATGAGCTTTCGACTGTAGCATTTGCTCCACAATATCACAAAGAAATTTATTTATTTAAAGGTGGGGCTTTGATAAAAGGACACCAAATCAGACGTTTTTTCAAAAGCAATTTGCTTTAATCGAAATACTTTTAAGTAAAATAGGAAGTGGCTGTTCTTATTTATTTATTTATTTATTTATTTATTTATTTATAACTGGTACACCATCTAACCAGTCATAAGTAGGTTGACTTGTATGCATCAACCAAAAGTTTGGTAGATATCTCTAAACATTATGTTGTTTTCTGTTGTGGGGGGGGGGGATTTAAAGCAAACTATTGTTCTCTCTTTTCCTCTTACAAAATATTCTGCTCTTTAAAAAAAAAATCTTGCTGCAAACAGCATGGATTTGATTTAAATCAAATCAACTTAAATCACTAGTCAGTAAGATTTACTGATTTAAATAATTTTTTTAGAGAAGGAGTCATTTTTGCTGGTATAATCTTAATATTCACAACCAGATGAAGGTTTCATTTTTGGAATAATAAATTTTCAGAGTAGTTTTTACAGTTATATCAAAAATTACTGATTTGGTTATGCTATTAGAAATACATAGACAGATAATTATGATTATTATGAATATGCATATATTGTGAGTATTCTGCTCACAAGGTTGCACTTTCATTTTTACTGCTTCACACTTAGGTACTTGTGCAGATCTATTCCACTCCAAACAATCTATTCATTGAACCTCTTGGAACTTAGCATTTAAGAGCTAAGGGGTTGATTCTGTGTATATAAATTTGCAAAGGAACAATGGGATTAAGTTTCCCCCCCTCAACTCTGCATGTTTATTTTATAACATTTTTCCTGTGAAGAAAAGGCATGTTATCTCTGCAGACACAAATTTAAACTTTTTAGAACAGCAAAAACAAGCATCCGTGATAATATCTTCTTGTTAGAAAAAAATGCCCCAAATAATCTTATAGAAACCTCTGAAAGAACATGACAATGTGAATGGATTAGTGGAATTCATTTACCAAAAAATTTAAACACTGCATATAAAACCTCATGCTGCATAATTAAAAACAAATCCTTATTTCCTGATGGATAACTTTTGGACAATAATTAACTTAAATAAAAAACTATCTTTAGAAAGAGGTTTCGTCCAAAAGCATTTTATTTAAAAAAAATCCGATTTAACTAAAAAAAAAAATCTGATTATTTATCCACCCTGGTTGCAAACCATATCAGTAACCAAAGTTATAGTCCCTCAAGATTCAGCTATTCAGTAGTTTTGGTCCCCTTTTTCTCATCCACTGCCTATTTTGGCTTTCAGCTCTTTTAAATTAGCAGGACCACTGTGCTGCTTAGACACAGTGTAGAGCAATGTTTAAATATTTTGAACAAGTGACTTCCCTTTAAAAAATTGTATGCTTAACAACAAATATTAAGAATTCAAAGTTTTGTATTCAACAAATTAACTACAGGTCTTTAAAACTGCAAAAATATATCTACCATCGAGATTTCAAAGTATAATTGGTGTCCAGAAATGTGTATCTTCCAGGCTCCCAAGTACAAGTTTGAGAATATTTCTTTCTTCCTGTCTGAAGCTGATGCACAATGCAACTCAAATTCTCAGGCTTGTCTGGAGAAACTGCATTTAAACACACACAAATAAACAGAAGTTAATCTAGGAGTACACTTGCAAAAACAACATGAATTCATTTTGGTCCTAATCAATTTTTTCAAAAAACAAACAAACTCATTTTTAATTGTTTTTTTCAATACTGTAAAGCAGAGCATTCATGTCAAAAGGTCATCAAAGGTAAAGGTAAAAAGGAAGTACATCAAAACACCACAGTTGACATAAAATATTACAAGAAGGGAAGTATTTATTTCCTGCCTTTTTCCCTCAGAGGGACTCCAGACAGCTTACAAATAAAATAGGAAAATAAAAACACTTGAAGCAACAGTATCATTTTTACATACGAGGCAACATATACAGCTGTAAATAGAATTTGTGTATCAAAATCTAATATTGTTCACCTGTTCATTCCCCAAGTTGCATCCAATATTGTGCAAGCAGGCTACTCACAGAAGGATTTCTGCTACTCTACAATAGCTTAGGGTCAGATGACACTCCAAACAGAATGGGCATGGTGCCAACTAAGGTGGTGTGTCCTACTAACTGCTGACCTATATGGTTTCAGGACAGACAACCCTAAAGGAGCCATAAAATTGTGTACAAAAAAGCCCAATGACTGCTCCCAGTCAAGGAAGATGCCATGGCCAATGGTGTCAAAAGCTGCAGATTCGAGAAGCAGGAACAAGATTGCACACTGCTTGCCCTGCTCTTTGTAAAGCTCATCCATCAGGGTGACCAAGGCCAATTCATTCCCATGACCAGGCCTGAACCCAGACTGGAATAAAAAAATTGCATTATCCAAGAATAGTAGGTGGTCATCCTGCACTGAAACTCTCTCTACCACCTACCCAAGAAGAGGGTATTTTTTACTGGTAGAGGAACTAGTATAACTAAGGGGCCCAGGACTGGTTTATTTAAGGGAGGACACACCACTACCTCTTCCAAGGCAGCATGCACCACCCCTGCAATCAATGAAGTGCTAATCACACTCTGTACCCAACCACCCTCTCTGCTAGATTGAATAGCCAGAAGGAACAGGGGTCAAGGGGCTACGCTGAAACTGATGCCACACAATACAGGCATACCTGCTGAACTGCCTTTCTTATGGAAGCATAATGCCTATCCCCATGTAACATAGTTAAACTTTATTTAGAAAACTTATATCCCGTTTTACATCTTTGACAGATTCTCCAGGTGGGTCACCACTATTCTCAAAATAAAATCATACTCAGAATCTCATAATACAGTACAGGGGCAGAAATTGTGTAGTTACTATGTGGAACAAACATCATTCAGGCAGCAATTTCTGCCCTTACTCCTGCCTGGTGACATATTTGCCAAGTGACGATGTAACTTTTTTCTTCTTTACTTGGTACCTTTCAACTATGTGAAATAAAAGTTTCTCATTTCTCCATGTTGTCTACAATATATTCGACAAAATCCAACATCCTCTAAGAGTGTTATAAGGAGCAGGAGAATGACTATACAGTGGACCCTCCGGATATGAATTAAATTCGTTCCAGGGGTCCATCCGCAACCCGAAAAGTCCATAAGCAGAGGTGCCGCTTCTGTGCATGCGGCAAAACCCGGAAGTATACACTTCTGGGTTTGCCACGTTCGTAACTTGAAAGTTACATATCCAGAGTGGTATGTAATTAGAGGGTCCACTGTATGGCAATAGATTGTTCCTTTTATGTGTATCCCCACAAGGAAGAATTTAAGGAGAAATACTTACAGCCCAAGGCAACTTGAATTCCATAGATGTTCTGCTCAATGCTTCCTGCCACTAAGACGTTACAAGTCAGAGGAGAAGCCAATATAGACGTGTCATTGAATGTTACTCTTGAAACAGTTTCATTTATTATGCTATAGTGTTCTTTAGGAACAAGCTTAGTTTGAATTCTCCAGATAACTTTATCAGCACGAGGGTTGCCATAATGTAGACAATAGTCACTAAGAATGCAGTATGCTGTAAAGCTGGACTCAAGGGATACTACAGCAGACTCCGGAGTTATATAGCCACATGGTCGCGTATATCCATCTGAAACTGAGAGAGATCATTTGTTTGGTATTGTTCACTAAGATGGCTACTATTGCTATAAGCATACAATATGACAAAGGAAGACAATAGTTACCTAGAAAATACATTTCCCCCTTTACTTTTCAAGTGTACATTAATTGACAACATTTGCTTGGATCCAAGATAAATGACTGGATGGAAGTTCATAGATAGGTTTCTTGAATTCACCTCTGGGCCTGCCCATCCATGGGCACCCCCCCCACCCACAAGCAGCAGCAGCAGCTTCTGGGTTCCAGTGAGATCTTGTGAGAGCTCTGCACCTTGAAAAGCTACTCCAAAAGGTTCCCCCCCCGAACAATTTGGGATGGGGTACCAGAGACTGCTGGGATAGCTGGGAATTTCCTTCCAATCTGGGGGAAAATCCTCCCCTACCATAGCAAACCCATCCCACATTGTTCATGAGGAACCCCAACTGTCTCCAGAGGCTGTTCAGGGTAATGCAGAGGATGGGGGAGGGAAAGGACGCTTTACTTCTGTTCTCATATCTAAGGATCCAAGACATTAGGTCTAGCAACTGTAATCATTTTCCTAATGACTATTTGCATTTCTTGTCTGTGCTAGTTAAGTGAACTCCCCCACACCTCATGATTTCAAAGATAGTTTCATTATCAAACATCAGAATTAGGAGTGAATAAAAAAGATAGAAATGTGCAGAGGTAGCAGTACAAATGTGTTACATTTCCTTAGGCCTGTTTAATATTATGTAAAGAGAAACATTGTCTTGAAATTTCACCTATATTTCGTTTCTAAAAGCATATTATTCAATTTTGTCTGTGCAATTTAAATATTAATCTTGCAGGAAATATTTCAACCATTTTCTCACTTTCCACCGCAACATACCACATGTTGTAACTTAATTGGTTTGTGTGTAATCTTTCTCTACTGTACAGGATTTCTTTTTAAAAAGAGGAATTTAGCAAGCTAGAAAACCTGATAATAAGTTAAATATCCTTCCATTCATATTACCACACCCAACTATTGGCTTGTTTCACAACTTTTTATATTTTGACTTTACAAGCCAACAGTATCTATCTAGAATACTGACCCCCCTTACATTAGGCTCCTGAAATGAAGAAAGTCTGGGTTAACCAGGAGTGGACTTTTCAGTGAACTTGATTCATTTCTGCTACCAAAAACAAATACAAAGACTCAGAATGTAATCTAACTGTATGCCTTTTACACCTGGCTCTGGCTCACAGATCTTGTGGTTTTAACAAAAAAACACAAATAGATCTGACAAGCCTGTGGTCTCTATGCCATTGCCTTCCATATAATAGATTCAAACTAAAAATCAAGAATCGTTTTCTATAATGTATACAAATCAACAAACTGACAGAGCTTAATAATACAATGGAACAATTTATTATTATTAATCCTGCAGACTTACCTCCAAAGGAGTAAATGCTCAGGAGAGTACACACAGCTTGCAGTAACCAACTCCATTTTGAAAACATCTTGAACCAAGTCTCTGTAAAAACAATTTTTTTATATATAATATTTTTACTCTGCTCAATCAGCCACTATTTTCTTTTTATGAAGACATTTCTCAGGAGACAGGTTCTGTAGTTTCCTCTGTTCTGACACGTTTATTAACCATGAACAAAAAGGTTTTGTGGAAAGCAAGAAAAGAATAGCACTCAGGGAAACAGCTAAGAGTGCGAACAGGAACACAGGCAACTCCCCAATTGTCTAGTTGCCATTTTGGGGCAAGATGGCTCTAAAGTCTTTTTTCTTCTTCAAATGATTGATTGAATATCAATTAAACATCTGGTTAGTTCGGATGACCACCTTGAGCTAGCTTAAGAACTCTGAAAACTTAAAGAAGAAAAGTACTCGATCCAGGGAGAGTCCACATATATTCCTATTCCTACCTCTTTTTCTTAATGGTACCAGCTCCTGTTCAGGCTGCACAGAAAAAGCATTTTGCTTTATGAAATCCATTTCAATTGTAAAGATAAATAAATCTGACAGAATTCTACAGGATGTGGTATTAGTGTGTGAAAACAGTTCAGATCCAATGATTCCCAGGCATGAACCTTCAAATGGTGGAGATGTCAGGTGCCATCCTGGTGCCCAGGCATCTTCACTTGGTCACAAGTGGTCAATGACCAGGTACAATATGCGCCTGAGTGTGGCTACTTAACTCACTTCTCAACCATTATCACAATGCAATAAAGTGAGGGAAAAGTATAAACTAACACACCCTCCATTTTATATATAATATATGTCTAGCTTGCTTGTTAATTATTATCACAATATTGATTTTATAAAAATATAAAGTTGACAGTTGTGGTTTACTTAATGATCATGATTAAATATACTGATAAAGTCCATTTTTTTGTCTTGTGGCTAGAACTTTCCTTGGCCAATGATGCACATTTTCTAAAAGGTATATATATCTGATTTAGTGTGTTTGGATTAGTATAATAACAATTTATTACCTGATCCTTCATCCTAAGGTCTCCGGGAAAGTTAAAACCATTAAGACACAATATTAAAATCAGTGTAAAACAAGTTAAAACTACAAAAATAAGGTGCATTATAAAATTTCCCATTTAGAAGCAGATGTTTGCATGGTCTGGTTTGTGTGTCACACTGAAACTGTGATTTAATGTTAATATGTCCTGCTTCACTTCTCTCTCCCTCCTGCTGCCTTGCTTCTGCTTATGGTTTGTCTGAAGAGTAACAAACCAAAAGCTTGGGTTCACAAGTAACAAGCCAAATTCTGATTTGTTTTCTCCCCAGAGGTGCTGGAGCAAGGGAGGAACAAGGCACAGACCTTTGAGGAGTACACACTGGCATGGTGCTTGTTCACATTAAATAAGTTTAATTTAACTACAGGTTAATGTGAAATACAACCCAGGCATATGTTACAATTTCAGGTTATAATTTTGTGTGCATATAGAATTCCCCCACACACATCCCCCACCCCTCCCATATGCAGATCTTATAAGTTAGAAATTATCTGCTGACACCTGGATCTTTGAAATATGACTCTTAAGAATTGATGCTAGTGCAGATTTGAAATACATTTCTGTTTTACAAGGCCTGCATACGTTTTCTAGGCAGAGCAAAGTGCTTTAAAATGAAAGCCAACATAGTTCTTTCCAGTGCATCTTACATCATAGAACAGAATTTTAATACTGCCCACCACTAACAGTACAATCCTATGCATATGCATTCTTAGCCCTTCTTCAATGGGACTAGACATGCCTAACTGCAATGATCAGGCTGCACATTACATTAATACAGTATTTAGAACCAAAATCTATATTATAATAAATTTTGGTTGCAAAGTACCAATACAATTTTAGCTAAAATAGTAGACTATTAATGCACAACAGAAGATAATCAGAATCCACAGGAAGTTTATGGGGGGGGGGATGGAAAGCCTACTTTGATCTTGTCCTTTTTGCCTTTGATAGGAAACCAAGAAGCACCTTAAGAAAATTTTACTGGCTACTGCTTATGTTTCCCATCTTGTCAAAGGCAAACCATCAACTCAGGTAAAAGAACCACATGCCGAGAAAATTCTCACCACTCTCCTGTACTAATTGTCAGCACTCTACTCAAATTTATCATACAAATAAAAATAGTATCATTTCCTTTATATGTCATACACTACTGTAGTCAAGTAACCCTGTGGAAATCCCCTAATCAGGCATACTGATGATCCTAGCATCCTTGGGAGGGTGGGGAGAGGAAGTACACAAATGGCAAGCCCAGAAATACAGTAGAGACAATATTGAGATGCACCAGTCTGCCTTTCAAAAGAGATATCAACTAGGGTGAATGACAGCCAATCTCTATGCCACCATGTACCTGTAGCTTGATCCCAGTACTATTCAACATCAAGAATGTGTTAGAACACTGCACATTATCACTATTGTTTATAATAGCATGCCATGAACTGCATATAACAACAAAAAGGCTGCATCCTCCTCCAAAGCAGTTTGGTCTAAAACTGTACAAGTGGAAGTCGAAGAACGGGAGTGAAAGGAAGATACTGCTGGATTACAATTCCCATCATCCCAAACCATTGGCTATGCTGCCAAGGCTGATGGGAGTTGTAGCCCAGTAGTGTCTAAAGGGCACCACAAAGGTAGCCCCCAGTTTAGGAACAGGTTTACCACCAATGAGACCTAGACTGCAGGGGTATGATTCAGCTCCTGGCCAGGGAACATACAATCCAGTGGCATGCAGTGATTTTTTCATAGGTAATCAGTTAGGGCCAGAGGAACCAGCTTGTGAGGGTGATTGAGGCCCTCCGAAGTTGCAACTGCAGGTGAGCATTGTGCCTCCCTCCCTAAGCAGGGCAGCAGCTTTCTGGGCTTTGGGGAGGAGGCACCAGGAGGACATTTAGGGGACTAGCCTAGTACCCCTAGTCCACTGATCGAATGCCACTGGCACAACCCTCATTTGACTTATCGGCAGTGCTATTTTTCTAGAAAAAGAGGTGCTGGAACTCAACATGAACGCCCTCTTCTTTCTCTTAGAATGGCAATGGGTGCCCACCATAGGAGCCAACTCCTAGGGGCCCAAGGGGTTTTGGCCCCCACAGTAACATATTTCAAGGTGCTGGGCCCCCACAAAGTTGACGCACATTCCCATTCAGATGGGGTGTGTGCACTGCATCATGTGATCGATTATGTGGGGTGGGGCTTACCTGAACAAACGCCCCACAGATAAGAATTTGGAAAAGGGGGGAAAAAGTTATAGCAGGCGTGAAAAGATCAGGGACGGCCAGATTGCAATACACCCTTATCTGCTACGACCGCTGAGCTTTATCGTGTAAAAGAGGGGAAGAAATAACCGTGAGAAATTAACTCAGGTTCTCCAAACCGCTCGCGACAGGGTAGCCTTTCAATAGATATTTCCATAGATATTAGTTTGAATGTTTAGTCGAGGAAGAACGACCACTTGCCACATTCGGTTGAGAACTCAAGGCAGACCGGAGTACGGAGCAGTCGCCCCTCCCCCCCGACCCCTCTTTGCGCACGTAAGAACGCGCAGGAAGAAGAGGGCAGAGGGAATTCTGCTGCCACCCTCCGCCGCGACTGGAGGAGGGTGGTTTCTAAGAGAAATGTTACCAGGGGGCGGCGTCGCAAACCAGGCCGACCCAGCGCTTGACGGTCTGAGGCGCCGGTGGGCGTCCCAAAGCAACGCGAGGCGCCTTTCCAGCCAGGCGCCCGAAAAGCGGGACGCGCCTCAGCCGCGCACATTAAAAGGGCTCCGCTGAGGAGAGAGCCGATTCAGGGGCCGCCTCCGAGGCCAGAGCCCGACCGAGGCGGGCTGCTCGAGAACGGGCTTCGTTCCCTCACAGCCTTCGGGGGACAAGGCCTGTCCGCGGGGGGAAGCGGAGAGCGGCTCCCCCCCCGCCCCCCTGAGGGCAGCTGCCAAGTTTTCCTTTTCGGCCTGGCCAACAGGCTGCTCCCCTCGGCCGAAGGCCAACGCGGGCCGGCAAACCCACCCCTCACTCACCTCCTCCTGGCGCGCTACTCCCACAGGCCTCGGACCATCACCGTCCCCGCCAGACGCCTCACGAGCCGCCGCCGCCGCGCACCTTATGAACTGCGGTGCGCCGCTCGCCTTGACTGACGGCTTCACTCCGCTAGCTCGAGCGCCTCGCTCGAGCCGCCATTGGTGAGCAGGGCGGTGACGTCACGGTCATGGGCGGGGCAGACGGCAGAGGTGGTGCTTCCCGTAACGGGCCTCTGGGCTGCCAGGATTCCGGGCTCCTGGTCCCAGCAGGGGCGGGGGAAGGGAGGGGAAGAGAGGCCGGGAAAGGGGGAGGTGGGCGGGGGGCGCTGCGATTGAGCGTGGCGAGCCGCAAGCGCTCAACAGCGTCTGCGCGCAGGGCAGCGAACGTTCAGAGAGTGTGACATCCCCCCCCCCTCGCTCCGTGCCCCAATCAATTAACCAGCAAAAGTAAACCTAGTACAGTTTTACATTCCCAGGGCTTGGCTGAATGTGCACTTTGCAGGCTGAAGGTACAATCCGACGTGCTGGCTTACTTTGGAAGGGAGCCCGGTTGAGCTCCGTTCCTTATTAGCACGTGAGCAAGATACACTGGATAATTGATCTGATTTTGGGTTTTTTATTATGTAGCGCTTCAAATACCAGCAAGGTTCTCACTACAGGAAAAGGGAAGGGAAAGGGAAAGGCCACGAAAGCTGGTGACTATAATGAATCTGTTAAGTCTTTATATTACAGTTGCAGTCCTTTCAGTCACCATCATTTTATTTGTAAGCCTGGGATCTTCGGATGAAGGGCAGTATAATTTGCTAAATAATAATGATAGTTAAAACCCTGCTTCAGGCAGCTTACAGCATGAAAAGGTTTACATAATTACAAACATAACAAAAGTACAGTAGTCAAAAAGTACACAAGCAAATGGAAACTGTTTCCACAGGAATCATAATAGTATCGAAAAGGAAAGTTACAAAATACTAATACCAGTAACAACCCCCCCCCAAACAATTCCCCATTTATTGGATACAAGCCCCATTAAAGTCACTGGGCCTTACTTTTGAGTAGACATGGATAGGATTGCACTGTAAGGTGCCTCAACAATCTTTGTTTATGATAATAGCTTCCATCTGTCAGAGTTCACTTATTATTGACACAGGCATTTGATTATCTTTAAGGTACCACTGTACCACATTTTTCTAATGCAAAATAATTTCACAGCCATCCTTCCAGAAATTGAAGCATAGTTTCTCCACAGAAGCATTGCTTACAAGCTGCTGGGAAGATTCTGTTTCAAATGTATAAAACAGAGCAGGACAGAAATAAAGGATGAAAATATCAGAAACAGTTAGCTCTTGTGACAGTGTTTCTGTTGTTATTATTAAATAACAAAATGGCGGCCCATTGCATAAACCAGTCTTCCCCAACCTAGTGCCTTCCAGATGTTTTGTACTCCAGTCCCCAAGGTTGGAGAAGGCTCTTCGTGTAAGTTTATATTCGGGCATTCTCTGGATATTAGTACCTCAGCCTGTCTGTTTATTATTGGGTTAGTTAAGAGCAGGTTGGTGAAGTTTTGCTTGTTTATATGAGCTGCAATTTGCATTTTTAATGCCCTGGGATTGCTGCCGCAGTGATGAAGAGCAGTAAATAAATATATTAATTAAATTACCTTGGGGAAGGGGGAGATGCACTACCACTACAGCCACAATATCCTATGAAGAAGAAGAAGAAGAGTTTGGATTTGATATCCTGCCTTTCACTCCCTTTAAGGAGTCTCAAAGCGGCTAACATTCTCCTTTCCCTTCCTCCCCCACAACAAACACTCTGTGAGGTGAGTGGGGCTGAGAGACTTCACAGAAGTGTGACTGGCCCAAGGTCACCCAGCAGCTGCATGTGGAGGAGCGGAGACACGAACCCGGTTCCCCAGATTACGAGTCCACTGCTCCTAACCACTACACCACACTGGCTCTCTCAGCCCAGGTGGGAAAAAAGAAACCCCATGCAGAATCTGCAGATGATGTGGAAATGACACACAAACACACCCTCAGAACCTATGGAAACACCACCACACAGAAAACTAATGTGATGACAGCCACAAGCCACCCAAACACTGTATCAGTTGGTGCAGGCCAAGGCAGGGGTGTGTCTGCCTTGTTTCCATGTCTGTATCACCTAAGGAACACAGATAAACAGCGAGCTGAAAATTCTGGATTTTCTTGTTTCTGTTCTGAAATGGTTCCTCTGCATTGGGACAGGGGACATTTTTTCAGTCAGAGGTCCATATTCCCTTGTGGGTAATCTTCTGGGGGCCACATGGAAGTGGTTAGTCCAGGAGCACAAGTGGCCATAGCAATAGACTTAAAATAATGGAACAAAGACAAAACTTACCTAGATAAGAACAAGAAGGGCAATCCTCTACCTGCTCAAGGAAATCCTGGTGGAAAAATTGAAGTAGCTACTTCACACTCTCAACCCCCTTTTACTTGGAAAACAAATCTATGAATAGCAAAGGAAACTAGTCATTAATATTCTAAAAATTACTACTGACATACCTCATGAATTGTGTGTGTGTGCTTTGAACTGTGTTTGTGAGAAACAATTAAAACTCAGACACATGAATAACTCTACAGTGGTGCCCCGCAAGACGAAATTAATTCGTTCCGCAATTTTTGTCGTCTAGCGAATTTTTCGTCTTGCGAAGCACAAAATCCCATAGGAATGCATTGAAAATCAATTAATGCGTTCCTATGGTCAAAAAAGTCCAAATAAAACCAAATTTGGTACAACAACAGTTTATTAACTGCTCTTTAAAGTCACACATACTGTAAAGAGCAGTTCAAAAATTGAAGGGAAAATAAATTAACTTTATAAACAAAACATGTCTTTGTTTTTAGACAAAGAAAACAAAGTCGTGAGACGTTTTCGTCTTGCGAAGCAAGCCCATAGGGGAAATTCGTCTTGCGAGGCAAATCGAAAACGGAAAAACCTTTCGTCTAGCGAGTTTTTTGTCTTGCGAGGCATTCGTCTTGCGAGGTACCACTGTAGTTTTACTCTGAAAACGAAAAGTGATCTTACACCAACCTGTGACCTTACACGTGCAAATTTATTAAATTGATTTCAGATGGGTTCAATTTCAGTGTCTCACCCTTATTACAGAATCCTTTAAAAATTGCAAACAGCTGGTGTTTCTCTGCCTTTCAAATAACAGCAGGGCCGGATTTAGGTTTTATGAGGCCCTAAGCTACTGAAGGTAATGGTGCCCTTTATATATCCACCTGTGCTTTGTCAACAACAAATTGTCACTGTTTTTTGTGTTGAATATATGCTATATGGTAATTTATGCACCCAATAGGTCCATACACAACACAATAAAAACCGACATACAGCACTTGTTGTATGTAGGTTTTATTTTATTTGTTTTTTATCTTATATTTTGGAAATGTACATCTAGTTTTTTCCTCTTTGAATTTTTTGGGGCCCCCCAAAAGAGTGGGGCCCTAAGTTATAGCTTGTTTAGCTTACATGTAATTCTGGCACTGAATATCAACATTACTAACAGAAGATATTCAGGCTGAAGATGCAATCCAGAAAACAGTCAGTATTTCTAGTTGTCAATATCATTAGCTGTAACAAATATATAAACCGCACACTTAAATAAATTGACAATTCAGAAAATCTTAGCATGCTTCATAATAAAAACTGTTGAGTCCGTGTTTCTCAAAGATTCTTTTGCCATACTTTGGGGGCTTTGTACGCAAAAGAAGTATCTTTCCAAACCATTTTAGTTGCAAATAGGGATAGGGAGAAATTTGTTTCAGTTCTCATTTAAAGCAAACTTACCTAACAACATGTGAACCAAAACACACCCATCCTTCAAAATTTGTACTTCTCCAAATTTTGCAATGCAGTACAGTGGTACCTTGGGTTATAGACACTTCAGGTTACAGACTCTGCTAACCCAGAAATAGTACCTCGGGTTAAGAACTTTGCTTCAGGATGAGAACAGAAATCGTGCTCTGCCAGTGCAGCGGCAGCAGGAGGCCCCATTAGTTAAAGTGGTGCTTCAGGTTAAGAACAGTTTCAGGTTAAGAACGGACCTCCAGAATGAATTAAGTACTTGACCTGAGGTACCACTGTACTCCGGTCAAGTGTTGTATGCGAAAACGAACATGTTAGAGTAGCATATTAATGCATCTATTGGGGAAAATACATTCTCTTGGGGAAAGCTGCTTTGCCAAAATGTGCATATGAGAATAAACTTGTACTAAGGTACTGATAAATTTTTATGAGGACTCTCTTAAAAAAACAAATAAACCACAAACTGATATGGAAATCTGGAAAACTGAACTTAAAAGACTGGAAATATGAGAAACTGGGAGGATCCTTCCCTGGTTGCAAGTAACATTTTAGTTTTTTTAATCAAACTGATCAGTGATGGTCCCTTACATGAATCTTCTCAGTTCCACCATGTGCTCCCCTTTACTTTCTCAATCCTGTTTCTGAAGCTGCCTTGCTATTCTGCACCCACTTGAGCCCCAGCCAATATGACCAATGATCAGGAATTATGAAAAATGTTATAGTCTATAGCAGGCATGGACAAACTTGGCCCTCCAGGTGTTTTGGGACTACAACTCCCATCATCTCTAGCTAACAGGACCAGTGGTCAGGGATGATGGGAACTGTAGTCCCAAAACATCTGGAGGGCCATGTTTGGCCATGCCTGGTCTATAGGAATAAAATTCTAATTCTATACTGCTTTACATGGGAGCAAGTATTACAGAACTCAGTGGGAAATACTTCTGAGTACATGTATATAGAATTGCACAAGACCGGTGGCTCCCCTGAGGAAGTTGCAAAGAGGAAATGAAGGAGATTCAATTCAATAATTTCACCTTCTATTCTATACCCACTTAGCTTGGAATAAAATCCACTGAACTCAAGGGGATTGTTTCACTGAGTTGCACTGTCAATTTTAAATCTTTCCAACGTAAGTTTTTCAACCTTAGCCCAGTTGTTGTGCCTCACAGGGTCGTTGTGAGGATAAAACGTGAGAGCTTCCTGTATTGCTACCCTGAATTCCTTGTGGGAAGGACAACACACTAACATCATAAATTATATTTTGAGAGTTCTTATGGAGCTGTATTCTCATATCTCTTCCTCCATAGGGCAAATGAGTTGATCTTGGGCCAGTAAAATGGTAATTTTTCACATGTTGTGCTTATGTGTTTACTTTGTTTCTGCCCTGGAGATAGAGGGTAAGTACAACAAAAACATGGGACGCGGGTGGCGCTGTTGGTTAAATCACAGAGCCTAGGACATGCCGATCAGGAGGTCAGCAGTTCGAATCCCCGTGATGGGGTGAGCTCCCGTTGCTTGGTCCCTGCTCCTGCCAACCTATCAGTTTGAAAGCACATCAAAGTACAAGTAGATAAATAGGTACCGCTCTGGTGGGAAGGTAAATGGAGTTTCCATGCGTTACTCTGGTTCGCCAGAGGCGGCTTAGTCATGCTGGCCACATGACCCGGAAGCTGTACGCCGGCTCCCTCGGCCAATAAAGCGAGATGAGCGCCACAACCCCAGAGTCGGTCACGAGTGGACCTGGTCCCTTTACCTTTACAGCAAAAACAAAATGTGTACACCTGTGAATTCTCTAATATATTTGAAAGCGAATGAACACACATCTGTCAATCTTTGAAAGTCCGTAGACTTTTGCCCACAGGATAGCATCTATTACTTTGTTTCAGCCATAGACTTATTATACTTCTACGGACTTTCAAAGATTGACAGACGTGTGTTCATTCGCTTTCAAATATGTTAGAGAATTCACAAGTGTACACATTTTGTTTTTGTTGTACTAAATCATGTAATGCAATAAGAATTGCAGTGCTATCTAGTAAACTGGTCTTTGTGTTGCTTGTATTGTTTGTTGTGTTAAGTTTGCAACACGGGGGATTGTTGTTCTGTACTGGAGATAGAGGGTGGCATCCTAACCATGGGAATGGTTTACTATTGGATGAGAGTAGATTGGCTGAATTGAGAAGATTGAGAGAAACCAGTTTTTTGCTCTCTGTAACTGAAAAGCATAGAGGTTATTTGGAGGGAAGAGAGAGCAATCAGTGTACATTTACATGAGTTTAATGACTGGAAATACAGAAATCATCTGAATCCAGGTACTTCTTCATACCATCATACCTGATGTCATGTAGGGACAGGCCCAGCCACTGCAGAACATAGGCTGTCTCCAGGCTAGCCCAGTTCCCACCTACCTTTGAGCCTTCCCTGGAGGCAAGACAACACCTATGGGGACAAGCTGAGTCCTGCTGGGGAAAGAAGAACACCTTGTCTCCCCACCAAATCCCAGCCTCCATAACTGGAGACAAACCTTGCCAACTGCAGAGGGCACAGGAAACTTTTTCAGCCAGAGGGACACATTGACTCTCATAGGCAATCTTCTGGAGCCCACATGCGGGCAGTGGGTGGAAGCAGTGGCAACAGTAGGCAGAGCATCGGATGTAGTTGTTTTACCTGCGGACAGTAGGACATGCATTCAGCCATGCAAAAGTCAGAAGTTTACATACTGCTCTCTCCACCCAGGCAAGCCAGAGGCATTGTCGTAGCTGAAGGACACTCCCAGTCTGGCAAAAGGGCAAGGAGCAGGGCTGGTGAGGACATGGGAAGGGGTTTGTGGCCTGGGAGGAGTCCAAAGGTCCAGGTAGTCTGTATCTCTATACTGACTGGCAGCAGCTCTCAAGAATTTCACACAGGGAACTCTCCTAATATTACTTGCGGATTCCAGGAGTCGAACCTTTTGCAGATGCTCTGCCACTGAGCCACAACCGCTCCCTGGAATTGTTTGGCTATTGTTTCTGAACTCAGGTGTCCTGATCAGGTATCCCAGCTGCACAACCACCCAATAACTAATCAAGAGTTAAGGATTGAATGATCTGACATTGCTGGCAGTTCTTTTTTTGCAGTTCTTTCATACTTTCAGCCTCACATTTCATCAGGGAAAGGGGTAGACTCTGGAGGGAAGTACTGCCTACAAAGCACTTAAACTAGCTATCCTGTAAGAGAGCAATCTTGAGCCCACTGGCTTCAGATTTCCAATGGCTTTGTGTATTGCATTGCAAGCCTCTTTTCACATTCACTTTATCAGGCCTGCACCCTCACTTGTCACCCCTCCGGTAGCTCCCGGGGTGCAACATGACTGCCACAGGAGGGAAGAGCATTCTTGTGATCAAATCCTGCTTGCAGGTGTGGCGTTTGCCTGTTCTTTTAAAAAATGTCTGTACAGGGGCGGAGAAAGAGTTAATAGGTAGACCAATAGAAAAGCCAAAGGCGGAGCCTACCTGTTTATAAAAGGGCTTAGCCCGAGGTTTGGGTTGGTTGGTTTTAGTTGGTTGGGAAAGGCAATTGGAAAAGCAGTTGGCAGACAGTTGGAAATAGAGAGGCAGTTGGTTCTTGTGTGAGGGGAGGTAGAAGAGTTAGAGACAGGATAAAATAAGACTAAGAAGGTAAAGAGTAACAATCTTTTGGATGCAGTTAAAGTTTATTTGTGTTTGCAGTAAACTGCACTCTTCTTTGTTAATTTAAGAACCTGACACAGACTAAGTGATTTACTGGGGGAGGACCTGGTTGGTGGCAGCGGATTAGTGGTGTATGGGTCAATAGTCCGTGAGCTGACCGGGGGCTCTGTATGAACCCCACACAGGTTTCCACACTGGCATCTAGTTAGCTGCTTTGAGAACAGGATGCTGGACAAGATGGGTCCTCGGCCTGATCCAGCTGGCTTGTCTTATGATCTCATGCCACTTTAAGGGTCATGGCTTCCCCCAAAGAAACCTGGGAACTGTAATTCATTAAGTGTGCTGGGAGTTGCAAGGAGGTGTAGTGGAAAATAAACGGTTAACCCAAGGAGGCGTAGGTGGCCTTGTGCAATTAACCCTTAATAAAGCAGGGCTTCACCACTCTCCTAAGCTCAGCAGTAGTGATTCCTGCTGACTTGATTGCTTGCAGGAATGCTCCTTGCGCAGAGATAACACAATTGTAGATTAATTACTTTGCTTGCCTGCTGGCCTCAATCATGAGACCAGCCACCCCCCCCCCAAAAAAAAGCCAGGTGAAGGTAGCTTAACGATCAAGCTGGGTGAAGTTGGTTAAGCAATTAAGCCTCATGACTTGGGGTGGACAAGGGTATTAAAAACCATAGGGTCTGAGCCAGAGAGAGAGAAGGTTTGATGCAGGCACAAACTGATGTAGGTGTTGCATAGCCTGGCTAGATGAAGGTCTACTCTGCTGCTATGTCCCTGGGGCTCCCAGCAGCTGAAAGGAGGGGTTGTTATTTGCCTAATCTATTTTCTTCTTTTGTGAGATAAGCCTGCTGCTTGATAAATTTCAGACTTTCTTCACTACTTGTGTGCTGCATTTGCTTCAGAAATCCCTCCAAAAAAAGGGGGGGGGGAACCAACCCCTTTTTGCCTTTGGCAAAGCAGGAGGCCACTGTGACTGTTAAAGTGGCATAAGAGTGCTTGCAATGCATGGTGTGGATGTGACCTTTCTGAGCCTGGCTTCCTGCTTTGCCATTGCTGGCTTGGTTCCTGCGACGTTTCCAGTCTGCTTGTTGTCACGTTGCCATTCCACTTCTCAGACACTCTTCAACCCGTCCTTACCCCCAACCTATTTGGCTCAACTCCCTCGTTCCTCATCTGGAACTTGATTCTGGACAGAGCAGCTGTTCCCCAGATTCATGGCTCTTAAGCCTGTCAACCATGTCCACCGCCTTCAATAGGTTCTTGCCATGGTTGCTGATGAGGCTGTATTGTTCTGCACACTTAACAGGGGGGAAAGCACGATAGAAGTGAAGTTAGAAGGAGGGATGCTGGGGAAATTCAGTTTAGTTCACATGAAAAGGAGAGCCTACCAAACTTGTACTTTTTGAAACAATGCGTGAACTGAAATGCAGCCATCTTTTGAAGTTTTCAGCTCTCCAAATTTTGCAATGTAGTTCTTCAGCCAGGTAAAGTGTGCGAAAATGCATATACCTGGGCTAAAGAGTGCATAAAAATGCATGTTTCAGTGAAAATAACATGCAGATTAGCAGCTCCGCAATACAATCTTAGGGACCCACTTCAGATTTGAGTAGGGTTTACAATTAGCCTTTTCTTCTCCTGAAGATATACCACAAACCAGCAGGTACAGATTTTTCCTTGGGTTTTGCTGCTGAAATCGCTCATGAATGATTATAGCCTCTATCCTTTATATCAATAAGAATATGATGTTTTATCCTGGATTTCTCCCCCCTCCATATAAATTTAGACAGAACTTTTTACCATTCTTTAAGACAGCATACATCATTAAGCGTTGGGGTCATTTGAAACAGAAATAACATTTTTAGGAGAATATTCATTTTTATCGCCCAGATTCTCCCCATTAGAAATAGTTATATTCTGCCCTATATATCTAGGACTTTTAAAATTTCTTTCCAAGTCTTCATATAATTATCCTTATAGATATTATGATTATTTGCCATCAACCACTTTCCTAAATACTTCATTTTTTCCTCTATTTCCCAACTAGCAATTTCCCCTAATTTCTTTTTAACATGATCATCCATGTTCTTGACTGACATATTGGTTTTATCTTTGTTTATTTTAAAGCCTGCCAGTTTTGCAAATTCGTTTATCTCCTTTAATAACTCTAATGCACTTTCTAAGGGTTGTTCCAAAGTTAAGACTGCAAATGCTTATTGTCTGCAAATGCTTTGGTTTTATAATTTTGCTTACCCACTCTTATTCCTCTGTTTTTGTCATTGTTGCAAATAAAACTACAATTAAACACATCTAAAATATTTTAAAAGCATTAATAATATCAAAAAGCACTTGAAAATCAGGGCGTCCTTAGGGAATAAACAATCTTTTGGATACCTGGAGCACCCAACAGTTTGCTCCTCCTCTGTAGGACTTTGGATCCTGCTTGCTCCCAGTATTTAATCTACACAGGGAGCCCTCCCTGTTCGTTTCCAACCTGAGATCTGCTAGGCAAGGGAACGTCAAAGATTGATTTTGGCAACTCCCCTTTGGAATTCAAATGTGTGATGTCATTGAGCCACTCGGGCAGCAGTTGCCACTCAACACTGAAGCAGTATGCCAAAAATAAAGCACCTCAATGTGGGCAAGGGCAAGATGCCCCAGCAATTGAATGCGGCCTGTGCTTTGAAGAGGAAGGAAGCACGCAGCAACAAGCCCTCTTCCTATTTCAGTGTGAAGTGGCCTGGTAAAGGCAGATGATGCTCACATAGCCATACAGCTTCCTGACAAGTGGTTGATTTTGTTGAAAAACCAGAAGGGTTAAGGTAAAGACAACTGCATGTTCTGTAGCAGATGTTCAAGTGCAAACAGCACAAGATTTGGTGACCATGATTGACACCCCTTCATTATTATTCTTATTCTTTTTGTAAACCTCTTTGAGGTTTTTGTTTTTCTTTTCCAATCAAGCAGCATTTAAATTTTATGAAATACATTTTATGAAATCCTAACAATGATGAATACATTAATTCCCTGCCCTTCACCAGCAAGTCCCAGGTCAGGTGTCTACCATTCCAAACCCAGAGTAAGCAACAACAACAACACAGTTAAAACAAATCACAGTCACAGGACTAGGTATGGAAATGCGAACTAATTATATTGATAGTATGCAGAGTTCAGTGGTTCATGGCAGGACACCATTATTCATTTAGTTTGGTTTTAAATGTAATGGTTTGAAAGCCATGGGCTTGCTGGAACCGAGCACAAAGTGGTACAACTAGGAAAGCTCATACATTGGCTGACACCTTCACATCTATTGTGACAGAAGTGATTCTCCACTGCCTTGTCTTAAGGTGAACAACACTGTCTTTAAGTAAACATCCTTAGGCAGTGATGGAGGAGTAGGATCACACCTGCAAGTCGTGCTCCTTGCATTTGCCGACAGATCCTCTTTGAATGAAGAAATTTTTCAACCTGCTGTTTATGGGGTAGGATGGAGACTTTCTCTCTTTAACCCCCCCCAATACCTTTTCTGTTGTGTTGCTCTCTCATCATTCCAGGCTCCTGCCTAAGGTTGAGGAAGAGCCACCACTGCCTAAAGGGAAGAGCCTTCTTAGCTCAGTGGTAGAGCATCTGGTTTGCATGCAGAAGGTTCCAGGTTGAATCCCTGGCATCTTTTTCTTTTGGTCTTTTTTTTGTCTTTCTGTCTGGTTGGTAGTAAGTCACTTTGGGCTGCCCTGGGCAATATCAAGCAACTAACAAAACCTAGAGAGCCACTTCCAGGGTCCGTAGGCTCTCCCACGGTATGGACTAGAATCAACACACCTTTCTCTCTAAAGCAGCTTCTCTGTCCCCAGTGCTCTCCAGAGATGATGCCTACAACTCTCCCAGGGGTAAAGTGAGTTGTAGACCAACACATATGAAGGGCACCAGCTTGGAGAGGAGAATGCTAGGGGAGAGAACCAGCTCACTGCCTCTTCCACACACAAACGGAGCAAGTCTCAGCTGCTTAGTCAATGCATATCACCATGTTAGGTGATTTGCTCTCTCTTCTGTTTAGCAGTTTGGCAGATCAGTAGATGCTGCTTCACACCCTGTAATGTGGTTGTGTTGCTAAATCTAACAGGAACTGGAGATGGTATTCCACAGCCGTCTCTCATTTTGCTCTATAAAAGTGGGGTAAGGGATCCTTGCCAGTACTTCTGCCCTGTACTCGACATCAAGATGTAGACTAGGGCAGTTCCGACAGCCAGAAAGGAATGTTTCATTGTCTCATGATTCATGAAAAGCACACTTAGATGGCATGCTAATGTCCTTTTTAGGTGACAGTGGTTCATAGCAGTTTTATTTGATGGTATCCCACATGACCAGAAGGATTCACATGGCCGTGAATCAGTGGTTCACTATGAGTTGCTTTCCAAATAAATAATTTTGGGTTTGATTGTGGCCAAGAGTGACTCAACAGAAGCATTGTGTCCTGAAATGATGCCCATATGCACAAAGCAATGTGCTCCGTCCCATATCTCACCCCCTATATCAGAATTTGGCCAACAAATTGAGCCTGGGGAGCTGGATTCTCTATACTCAATACCATTCTTTACTAGCTTAGCTGGAGAGTGAGATGCTAGCAGTACCCTACTTTCCAGCCAAACTAGAAGCAATATTCCTCCAATGCTTTTCAGCTGTCCAGCAGGTAGGTTGATTCAAAAGTTGTCCTCCCATTTTAACCTATGTCCTGGAAGATCTGGCTTTCTCTCTAATTCCCAGAAACTCATGCTTTCCTGGTTTAGGAAGACCAGAAGTAAGTGTCTCATCACCTTCCACTGCCCTCACAATTTCTGTGACGTTACTACTAGCTTTGAATAATCTGGGCCTCTCCAGATGTCATTTCTAATGTGCATCAGTTATGATTTGTGCTCATGATGGTATTGGGGTGATTAAACACAATGCGCTTTCAATGCTGTTTGTGCCAGCAAATGTTTTGTGGATATACCTCTTCATTTCAAAACCATACCACCACAAATATTCCAAGTGGGGTTTTTTTGTGTGTCTAGCTTTTGTTGCGCTGTAGCAAAACAGTGTCCTGCCAGAGGGCACTAGCATGGTAATCTTGGGGAAGAATCATAGCGCAACTAGCAAAGGAGAAAGATGTGTGGATGGTTCAGTATAAATCAACCACAAACAAACTTCATTACATCAGCTCAAGAATGTAGAATACAACTCCCAAAAAACCAGTCAGGAGGTTAGGTTAGGGTAGTGTTTCCTTACTCTGTGGGTCGTGTTCTGCAAGTGGGTCACAAAGCCTGTGTGGTGGGCTTTATAAGTAAACCCAAAATAACTATTGCTTGTAATCCTTAACTTTGGCTTTATTGGCAAATTGCAGTGTTGACACTTGTAGCTGAATGTTGGAAAGGTTTGAGCATTTCACCCCTATAAACAAAACTGTGAATAACTTTGAAAGTGCTATACAGTGGTACCTCAGTTTTCAAACGTCTCTGTTGATGGACATTTCGGTTTACGATTGCTGTAAACCTGGAAGTAAATGCTTTGGTTTTTGAACATGCCCTGGAAGTCGAACATGCCACACGGCTTCCACTGAGTGCAAGATCCTGAGGCCTAGCTGTCGGCTGTTGAGTTTTCAGTTTTCAAATGTTTCAGAACTCGAATGGTCTTCTGGAACGGATTACGTTTGAAAACCGCGGTGCCAATGTAAACATTTCAGCCTGTTCCACATTAATAGGGGCATTAAGTAAATGTTTGCTTGGATCCCTTAACTAATGGGATCTGCAAACTTGCAATCAAAATGTAGGAACCTGCAACTGCTGAAGACCTAAAGTCCAATATTCAAGTGACAATAAATCAATTGGCCACCGACATAGGAGTCAACTCCTAAGGGCCAAGGTTTCTTCGGGGCCACCCCATAAAATATTTGAGGTGCCTCCTCCCAAAAAATTGAATGGGCATGAATGGGCTTGTGTATTTGAATTGGTGAGAAGGGATCTCGAAGAAGGCATTCCACATACCACACCTATGTGTGCATACAAAGCCACAAATATATGTAATGTAGGTGTCAACATGTCGTTATCTATGAGGAGTGGATGAGAAGTCTCCATCTAAGAGCAAACAAATCTGTTTAGACTGATAACTCTTCAGCCTTCTCTTGGATTCTACATGTTTGTTGCCAGTTCCAGTTGCATATCCAAGGACTCATGCTTTAATTATCAGCATCCTGCTTTCTACAAAAGAATTGGAGGAAGAAGCTTCTGTAAACTATCCACTGACTTCTGTTTCACCCAAGATCTCCCACCCATTTTCTACACAAAGCTCAAGAAGTTTACTTTTAACCTTTCTCTTGGTAACCTTTTGGCCGTTTACCTGGGAGCAAGTCCTGCCAAACTCAGCAAAACTTAACTTTTGAGCAAACTTATATATGTTTGGGCTGCATCTATAGGTTCATTCTTGTGGAGACCCGATGAAGCTGAATGTTGGAAGATTCAGGGCAGATTAAAGAAAGTACTTCTTCGTGCAGAACATAGTTTAAACTATGCAACTTTCTCCCACAGGAGGCAGTGATGGCCGCCAATTTGGATGGTTTTAAAAGAGGCTTAGACAAATTTGTTGTTGTTGTTTAGTCGTTTAGTCGTGTCCTACTCTTCGTGACCCCATGGACCAGAGCACGCCAGGCACTCCTGTCTTCCACTGCCTCCCGCAGTTTGGGCAAACTCATGTTTGTAGCTTCGAGAACACTGTCCAACCATCTCATCCTCTGTCGTCCCCTTTTCCTTGTGCATCTTTCCCAGCATCAGGGTCTTTTCCAGGGAGTCGTCTCTTCTCATGAAGTGGCCAAAGTATTGGAGCCTCAGCTTCAGGATCTGTCCTTCCAGTGAGCACTCAGGGCTGATTTCCTTAAGAATGGATAGGTTTGATCTTCTTGCAGTCCATGGGACTCTCAAGAGTCTCCTCCAGCACCATAATTCAAAAGCATCAATTCTTTGGCGATCAGCCTTCTTTATGGTCCAGCTTTCATTTCCTTTCACTTAAACAAATTAATGGGATATAAAGCTATCAAGAGCTACTAGCCATGCTGGCTATGTTCTGCCTCTGCGTCTGGAGGCAGTAATGAATACTAGTTGCTGGAAACTGCCTCCATTAATGTTATGAAAGAACCATGGGGTTGAGACCCCTGGCTTTCCCAAGTAGCATCTGTTTCTCCCCTTAACACGACCGCCAAGACCAAATTAATTAAACCTACCAGGAAAAAGCTGTGCCGTTGAGAGAACAGCCCTTGAAACATTTCAGAGAAAGGAGCATTTCAGGATATGACAATGGTTTCTAGGAAGGCCATTCTTTATTTTCACTGACCGATAGCAGAGGGATTATGTTTCCCCAAAGATCTCCACATCTGTCCTCCCATATGCTTTTTTGGCTCACCCGTCAAACTCCGCTATATTTTTTTTACAAACATTTCTCAGCAGAGCAGATTATAGAGGATGGGATTCTTGGCAACGAAGCCATCACATTTCCAAAGAAATGCATCTCTGCTGTAAATAAGGAACACAATAGACTATGGAAAACCACACAGAAGTCTTCGTTGGTTCACCACAACTCTGCCCTTTAGCATTTTGGTTCTTTGGGCAAACCAAAGATTCTTTGGTTCTTTGGGATTCTGGAGATTATGGGACTGGCAGCCTCTCCTTAACCAACAGATCCCAAATATGTTTTCAAGGCCAGAGTTAGAATGTAATGTAATAGAAATGTGTCCTAGTCTGTGCTGAGTGGAAATGCTTCTCTGTGAAAAGGGATTTGGCCATACCTCTGTGCAGGGCTTTTTTCCCACCATCCGGAACTTGCTGATACTCAGTTCCAGCACCTCTCAAGTGGGTGCCATTGCCATTATAGAAGAACAAGGGAGGTGTTCATGGTGAGTTCTGGCCAGGGGTGTAGGATGCCCTGGATGTCATCTATGAGTGGGGTGACAAAAAGGCACACAGCAGGGGGCTCGCCTTGCCAACCCTGTGTGTGATGAATGGCCCTGCCGCGCAGCTTGCCCCGCCCCCCCGGTGCACAGCATGGTTGCCACTCTGGGCTCCCATGCAGCTAACGCTGCCACTGGTTCTGGCACCTCTTTTTCACTGGCTCTGTGGTGCATACACTTTGCATGCAGAAGATCCCAAGTTCACTGCAGGGTGGCCAGGTATGCATTGCCAAAAAAGAGGACACAAGTCACAAAAAAGACAAAACAGGATACATATGCAATGTGCTAATTTATTTGCATAGAAAGAATTACTATAATTTAAATAGAAACACATAAAATCTCATAATGGGGAAGATTGTGACCAGGTGACCTTTGTGACTGTTGGCTAGGTGTTCTCTGTCAACGGGCAACTTCAAAGCCCCTGCTCTTCCTTCTTAGGGTGTTTTTATCTTGCAGCCACCCTTAGATGGGCAGCCTTTCAAATAGATGACTTTCCTCTGAAAAGTAGGAAAGATGGCCACCTTCCTGGCATCTTCAGTTAATGGATCTCAGCTAGAAGGGCTTTTGAAAGGCCTCTTACAGAGATCTTTGAGAGTGGCTACAGGATGGAACTGGGCTAGATACATCACTGGTCTGACACAGGGTCTCTCCAGTTGTCTTTTTTATTGTGCATTAATTTATCCATACTCCCAGCAGCTGCAGCCAAGATAACAAATGTTCAGAGGTTATGGGAGTCCAGCAACAACTGGAGGTTAGAGGATCCTCCTCCCTGGTCTACAGCCAGTAGGAATGTCCCTTGGGTTGCATCCAGGGTGGTACTGCTGGTGATATACAAGGTGGTACACAAAATCGGTGGCTAAAATCCGTGCAGTTTTGAAAGCTTCCGTCTTTATTCAAAACAGCATCCACTTATATCTGAACACAGATGATCTCAGGAACTGCCCATTTGAATCGACTGCTTGGTGTTACCAGTCAATTCCTGGTAGAGCCAGAATGAAGCAGGATCAGTTCAAGACATTTAACTGCCTTAAGTAAATGAGAGTATTTATTTATTAAACTTGCATACTGCCCTTCCTCTGAATATCACAGGGTGGTTCACAACAGAAGAATACAAAATGAGAACACAAAATAGTACTGCAACTACGGCTGCTACTACTAATGAAAAAAAACTGATCACAGGGTCTGGGGTGGCTAACATGGGAAGAGGCGGTTCATGAGCTGTTGGGGTCCTGAGTTGTTTAAGGCTTTATAGGTCAAAACCAGCACTTTGAATTGGGGCAGCGCAATCGGGCCAGGATTATGCTTTCACCCCCATTCCTTGTGCGGAAGCTGATTGGACTTCAGCTTGATCTCATTCCAGCTTCTCTGCTGAGACAGCAGCAATATTAGGCGACCAAGGCAGGTCACAGTGTGGCACATACAGCTTGGTCTTCCAATACCTGTCTGCATCTCACTCACTACTCCACCTGGTGCCTGCTCCTTTCCTACACAAGCAAGAACAAACTCACATTGCCTGCTGGAGTGCTTTGGCAGGTTTACTGTCTGCCTGCTCAGGTAGAATAACTGTGGCTGGGTCAGGGGGGCAGAGACCCGCAACCCCCATCTACCTAATGGCCAAACCAAATGTGGATCATGTAAATCATTATAGGCTACGGAATAATAAAGCATTAGATCAAATATGAACCTAAATTTGTCAAAGTGCAAGGCTGCTTGATCAACATATTTTCCGCTCGGTTTCCACTTTTGTATAGAAAAATGATAACTGATGTGTAACACTTGTTTGTCCATTTCATTTTTGCTCTGCATTTGTGAGTTTTTAAAAAAAGGGAAAAGAAAGTAATCTCGGAGAGTTCACCCAACTGAAAAGTTCAAAGAACAAAAACAGGAAAAGGGTGAACATTCCCCCTCTTTTTTTGTTTTCAAGGTCAAGGTCAAGTTGTATTATTGTGAAATTGACAAAAGAAGAAGAAAATGGACTGCAGCCCATCCCATGCCTTTTCCTGTAACTCAGAACCTTGATTCTTATAAGAAGTGGGTGAATATTTTAGGGGATTTCATAGAACTGGTAAGATTCGAACCAATGTATTCAAATTACAAAAAAGGCAATTCCGACTAAACATCAGGAAGAACTTCTGATGGTAAGAGCTGTTCAACAGTGGAATGGACTTTCTCAGAAGGTGGTGGACTCTCCTTCCTTGGAGGTTTATACGGAGAGGTTGGATGGCCATCTGTCATGGATACTTTAGTTGATTCTTGCATTGCAGGGGGGTTGGACTAGATGACCCTCAGGGTCCCTTCCAACTCTACTATTCTATGATTCTACGAATAGCTAAGTGAAGGTTTCTTGTCTACAGAAAGTGATATCTCTGAATAGATGTTAAACCTTTGCTTTGTATGAAGCAACAAGAATATGAAGTTGTACTTCAGCAATTATAGACCACATTTTTTTAAAGCACAATAATTATCACCACATTGGAAAAGTGTAAGGTGTTGCTTTGTGAGAGAAGCACATGGGAGCAAACATACATTCTTCCTATTTATTAGGTAATGAAGAATTTAGTTTAAAAGAAGCCCAAAGAGAAACAAAGGTCATAAAACGAAGATTAAAATAAAATATATCTCACATCTTTGACATGTTGTGATCTTGGAGCTGGTTTTGGGAGGATTCTATTTTAAATTTGTAAACTATAACTCCTGTTGAGTGGTTTCTCTTGTGTATCCCATATGTGAATTAAGTCTACATTGAAGATGTGGAGGAGAGGAGAAAGAAACAGGCACAAATGATGAAAGAGAAGACAAACAAGCGGGAACATCTAGGTGCAAATGTTAAGCAAGTTTCCTTCACTACTGCTGCTGCACCAATCAGTTGGAAGAACTTCAGGGGTGAGGCTGCTTTGCCCTGCCTGGCATGACTGATACTGTTTGCAGATCAACACAGTCTCCGGCTTTAGAACAAAACACAACAAAAGCATTCCATCCACGAGTGCCTTTTCTCCAATAGCTGCTTCTAACCTTTGGCAAGGGACATGTACAAACGGTTCCTGAACTGAATACACAAATCCAAGAACATAACTGAGGCAATAACTAATTTCAGGGAACTTAACAGTTCTGTTTAGATACATGAAATAGCTCCAGTGTTTGTAGACTGCTGTGGCTTTGCCTCTCACCTGACCCTTGTTGTGGACTCTGCTTGCTTGGACTCTGACTTTGGACTGGATTCTGCTTTGGTTTGCTGCCAGCAAGTCCCTGTTTTCTCAGGAGCCCAGTAAGAACAGGATAGTTCCTGCCACAATGGGCTCACTGCAGGCTCAAGTAAACCCTCTCGGGGCCAGTGACCAACCCCCACCTATGCTACCAAGATGTAAGTGGCCTGACTGCTAAACCACACTGGGAATTATAGCTCTGTGAATTGGAGCCTCCCAACAACTCTCAGCAAGTTTCTGGGATTATTTGTAGGAAGCCATGGCTGTTTAGAGTGGCATTATACTGCTCTAAATGTACAGGTTGGGTGGGAGCAGAGTTTCATTACTTAGCACAGGGTTCTTCAGCTCCACAGCAGGACTGGGAAGGTACAGTTTTCAGAGCAGAAGTTGGAAGGAAGGCACTTAATGCTTATCTTATGGGGAACATACAGCCCTTCAGATGGATTACAACTCCAATCATCACTGACCATTGTCTGTGCTGAGGATGATGGAAGTTGGGGGTCCAAGAATCAAATATATAAAAGGATGTCACATAGAGGAGGGAGAAAGATTGTTTTCTGCTGCTCCAGAGAAGCGGACACGGAGCAATGGATCCAAACTACAAGAAAGAAGATTCCACCTAAACATTAGGAAGAACCTCCTGACAGTAAGAGCTGTTGGACAGTGGAATTTGCTGCCAAGGAGTGTGGTGGAGTCTCCTTCTTTGGAGGTCTTTAAGCAGAGGCTTGACAACCATATGTCAGGAGTGCTCTGATGGTGTTTCCTGCTTGGCAGGGGGTTGGACTCGATGGCCCTTGTGGTCTCTTCCAACTCTATGATTCTATTCTATAATGTCTGGAGGGTCCTAGGTTGCTCACCCCTGTCTTATGTGCTGCCTTCTACTTCAATTTCTCCCTCATCATCTTCTCTTTTCTCCAGCCTAGAACTGTGTTTCCATCAAAACCATTCATTTGGAACTGAACTAGGAGAACAGCTGTTGAGAGTTGGGGTTACAGAAGGCAATTGGTGGTGATGGTGAAGCTTAACTGCTCTCCCTACACTGCAGACTTTGAAGACATGCAGCAAAGCTGATGGTATAATTTCCACCCACATTCTCAGGTTTCCGTGACTGTTTTCTGCTCATCTTGTGGCCCCTGTTGATCTACTTGATTGCAGTAGGTTGTTCCTCACTGATGAACTTTGTACTCAAGGATGGGGGAAGGTATGGTCATTGTGATGGAGCTCCGATTCAGCGATGATTGGTCCTTGTCTCAGAAATATTCTGGGAAACATAATTACAATTTTTGCAATAAAAAAGGAAATACATTCCTACAAAATTACAAGGAAGGCATTTCTTGGCAACAATTTAGCAGTAGTGTTAATCAGGACCAGCTGGTTTGTTGGCTTCCATTAAAAAAATACCATATAAAAAGGTTGTTATTGCTTAAGGACCACAATCACTTCCAATAAAATGAAATGGACACACCCTTCTAAATGAAGAGATTCAGACTGTAATGCAGTTGTCTTGTTCACTTACCAAAATGATGGCATTGCCCTACATTGGTTAAAGAAGTCATGAACATTTCTGGCGTGGTACTTTTGGAGGATAAAAGACAGATCATTGCCTGAAGGTTTCTGAGCATACTGTTTTGCTTGGAATCAGCTTGCAAAATCTCACTAAGATTTTCTAAAATTGTAGGAAAACAAAATGTCATGAAGTAAATTAGTACAACAGCACTCTCCCCGCTTGTGGTCACCTACAATACTACACAGACACACCCTCAAATATTTCTCCAACGAAAATAGGGACGTCCCATTCCATGGTGATTTTTACTATTTATACCCAACACATCTTACTGGGTAGCCCCAGCCACTCTGGGCAGCTTGCAACATATAAATAAAACACAATAAAACATTAAACATTTAAAAGACCCTTCCCTCTACAGGATTGCCTTCATACACCTTGGGGGTCGCATAACTCCATACCTTCCAACATTTCTCCAATGAAAATAGGGACAGCCTAAGGAAAATTGGGACATTCCGGGATCAAATCAGAAAACGGGATGGCTTCTCTAAATCAGGGATGTCCCTGGAAAATAGGGACACTTGGAGGGTCTGCACAGATATCTTGGCTAGTAGTAGATGTTGATAGCCTTCTCAAGAGGCCATCTGCAAGTGCCTATTGTAAGCTTAAAATTCAACAGGGCTTGATTTAGGGAGAATAGCCTGGGAAGGATTAGGGACTAGATTTAGGAGAATAGTCTGGGAGAGATTTTAGAAATTTCCCTATGAATTTAGTAGGTAGGTACATACATACTTAGGCTAGATTTAATGAAGATGGAAAGGGATTTATGCATAACCATGATCTTTGTGAGATGGAGGAAAAGGATCTGAACTTTCAGAGAAGGAGTAACCTGAGAAGAAGGAGCAGATCCCTCTGAGCAGGAAGTGGGATGGTGGTGGAAGAGATTTCATCTGCCCATAGGTTTGTGTGACCTCCTTTAGATAAGAGTATGAAAATCTGTTTGTATAGTTATGCCTTATTCTTCTAGCCACACTTACTGGCAAATGAACAATATTATTTGTTTATTTCTAGAAGGAAAGAAGGAAGGAAGGAAAATGAATGGTGGACGGTGCTCTATTTGAAGGGCTGACTGGTCCAAGTCCAGTTTAAAGATAAAGAACTGCAGGAAGGGAAAGTAGGGCCCACCAACAACTAGCACACAAATCACCAGACCACAGCCTTCCACACAATGGCGAATGTGTTGTATATCATGACATGTGTTGTATATCATGACAAAAACATTCTCCTCCTCCCAGACCTATGGCTAATTAAGCAATCTATGTTTGTTTGTGTGTGTGTGTGTGTGTGTGTGTGTTATTGTTTTAATTTGTTATTGTGGTTTGTATATTTCTGTGTTTTTATATTGTAAACCACCCTGTGATCTTCAGCTGAAGGGTGGTATTGAAATTTAATAAATAGCAATAACAACTATGATAATAAGAATAATAATGCCGCCACACATGCCCTTGTAGCAAAAAGCCCTAGATAGCGGTACTTTATTTGTCATGGTGGTGCTGGCAAAACTGAGTAACTGTGAACAGAGCAATATAGCAGTGCTGCTGCAATGGCTTGAAAAAGCACCACAAATAAGTTTAAACTGATTGTGTGGAAAAATCCCCAAGCGCGTTTGCTGAATGCAGATATGTACATTTGCAAATATATACATTATATATATTTCTTTTGCAATCATCAACTATACAACTGAAAAGGCAATGCTCTTCATTGGTCTGCCCTTCTCTGCACTATATTTAGCACAGAGATCACAGGGACCAACAGTTCCTAACACAGGAAATGCATATTTCTTGACAATCCAACATCAAGAAATTTATAAAGTATGAGTTTTATTTATAGTTCATAGATTTTCTACAGTCATAGTCAACTTTTTTTTTACCGTTGGTTTATATTTTGTTTTGATATATTAAAAAACCTTCACCAATTAAAAGGGAAAAAGAAAAGAAAATCCTAGCCAACACTCAGGGTACAAAATACTGGAAGTGTGCTTCACTCCTACTAGTCAATGCAACCTTCAAAATGGTCTTAGAGATGATTGAACTGGGTCAGCCATATGGCCTGGTTTGCACAGGAAAACAAGCCTGTTTGCCTTAAACCATTCTTTAATCATAAATGTGCTTGCTTCCTGCCATGCTGTTCCCCTTGCCATTCCTCTCCTGCTTATCTCGCGGCACCCAAAAAGGCCACAGTATGGCTTTCATCATCTGAACCTGGATCATGGTTTTCTTGGTTCACAAAAACCATGAGCCACAAAACAGAAAAATACAAAGAAGGAATAGAAGCAGGGCATTAAACCATGGTTGAAGACAACCTGTAGCCTATCATGATGAATGAACAAGACCATTGTGTGGGGATAGTTCTGAAAGGCACTTACCTGGGTGCATGCTTTATATAAGGGACATCCTGTTTAAAAGGTTCTTAGCCCATATGGTGACTGATAAATTTGGAGCATTTGCACATGAACATGGCTGCCATCTGGGCCACAGAATACTGGCATATAAATGCTGCATATGTATGTCTTACAACTCAGATAAATGTAATGCCTGGTGTCTGGAGTACCTGCACAGGTAGATCCTTTTGAGTGGCCTCCTGAAGGTGGCACCATATGCAAATCAGACCTCAAAGAGATGTACATGTGCTAAAGATTAAGTACATTTGACTGGGCACTGATAACAGGCACTCTTGCTTGGCTCCCAGGCCTAAATAACAAAGTTAAGAAAAACTGTGTTTTTCATCGTCTCCCTTCTGTTTCCACAGCACATTTGCTAGCACTTTCCCAATATATTATTAAGTTAAATAAATGCCCCCAATAGATTGCTGCGATAAGTGCTGCATGAATTTTAAAACAGTCTGTTTGCTAACTCTCTCACTGACAATGGATTGGAAAGCAATCTGTACAAATGTTTTTTTATCTGCCAGTTGTTGGACGGCCCGGGATTCTTCAGCTAATTGTCGCTGTCTGATTTGCAGTGTGATTGGCTAAGTGTTTCCGCGAGGCTGGGTTCCTTCTGGCTTGGAATGGCAGGCAGGACTCGGCTTGTTCGGAGAGGCTCTGCTGACAGCACTGGTAAAAAAGAGTACAGCAAATTACTCTGAGAGAGTCCTGCTTTGGGGGATTTTGTGGTAAGTGCTGGTGGGAGAACAGAGGCGCCAGTCCGTAAGGAGTTTAAAGACAACGACTTCGTCTCCTTGACACCCTGAGAAGCTTGGCTGGGTGGTAGCTGGGCTGGAAGAAGGCAAAGAGAGAAAAGTGAGAGAACAAACCAAGAGATAATGCAGCTTATCAGATGTATATTTTTTAGTGCACTCTAGTGGGCTATGCTGCAGGCAATATGTATGTATGACTTGCTCATAACTGCTTTAAGATGCACCATCGTAATACTGGCCTTCTGCTCCTCTGTCAAACTGTTATACTATGCATGCTTAACACTTCAACTGTTCTTGCTTTCCATGGGCAAACTGGGTACTTGCCTCTTGCAAACCACCAAGGCAACCTCACCCCTAATTTCGCATATATGCTAATTAGGTCTGAACTGGTTGTGATGAAGAAGCAGACCCTGGAGTTGTACTGGACAGCTTGATGAAGATGTCAACCCAGTATATGGCTTTTGAATGGAGATCATGATATTCGGAGGGGTAGGTGTGCCTGACATCCCCTTATAATTCTCTATCTGTAGCCTCATCTAGAATGTCACAACACAAACTAAAGTTGAGCATAGACAAAACTGAATTCATTCCTGTTCTGTGGTGGCTCCCTGTTTGTGGAATGCACTCCCTAGGAAGGTTCTCCTGGAGTCTTCATTACATATCTTTAAAAGGTAAAGGGTAAAGGGACCCCTGACCATTAGGTCCAGTAGTGGCCGACTCTGGGGTTGCAGCGCTCATCTCGCTCTATAGGCCGAGGGAGCCAGCGTTTGGCTACAGAAAGCTTCCGGGTCATGTGGCCAGCATGACTAAGCCACATCTGGCTAACCAGAGCAGCGCACGGAAACGCTGTTTACCTTCCCGCCAGAGCAGTACCTATTTATCTACTTGCACTTTGATGTGCTTTTGAACTGCTAGGTTGGCAGGAACTGGGACCGAACAACGGGAGCTCACCCCATTGCGGGGATTCGAACCACCAACCTTCTGATTGGCAAGTCCTAGGCTCTGTGGTTCCCTTTATGTGGTTTTAACCCACATTGCCACCCACGTCCCTGTGGGCTCCAGGCAAAAGCGTTTCTCTATAGCCAGGCCTTTGATAGATTGAACAATCTATGGCCTTTAAAATGTGCTTGTGAGAGTAGCGGGGAGGGGTATTGGTTTGCTTTAGTTTGTTTGTTTTGTCATGTATTTTGTGAATTGATGTTGTGAACTGCCTGTGATTTTCGGATGATACAAATTTAAATACAAATTTAATAAATAACATAAACTTAAAACCTTATTTCCTTAAACTTCTTCTAATAGCTCAATTATGTTTTACGAGTACTCCTTTTGCTGCTGCTGTTCAGTCTTGATGTTTTAGTTTATGCTAATCTACCTTTTCATCTATACATTAACTGTTTTGCAATGGATATGACTTTTTTAAAAAAACAACAAAACCAATATTACAAATATTTGGCCAGCTTTATTTTGATATGGCTGAGAATAGAGGTCAAATTATTCTTGCTTCTAAGGCTCTTCATTTTCTCCAACCAAATGCACAGCAGCCAATAATGAACACTTTATTTGCTGAGTGTGGCAATTACTGAGAGATTACGTGACTTCTGCCTATAGTTACATAAGCAAGTTTCCTTTACTGGGGAGTGAAAGGCATTTGAGTTTGGTTTATTTTCTGCTTCTTTGCAAAACAAATCCCTCCACTCACACCAGAAGTCAGAGCCAAATTAGACATGACACTAATAATTGCATGCAATTAACTGTATGTAAATAGTTGCAACAGGGAAAGTGAGGAGCTTCAGGAATACAGCAAGTGGAGAAGGAAAGTAAAGGAAGGTATAATTCTCTCTGTCTCTGTTACTCTCCTTATAACATTAAAACCAAAATGCTCAGTCTGAAGTGGCTATCCACATTTCAAGGGATGCTGCCTTTGGTGCTAAAGGTACTAAATATCCCAAAAGCAAATAGCAGCTTTGGAGGGGAGATATATTTATTTCTGTTCAAGGCCTTCCTCCAAAGCAGGGGTGCCCAGCCAGTGGCCCTCCAGATGTTGTTGGACATACCGTATTTTTCGCCCTATAGGACGCACCGGCCCATAGGACGCACCTAGATTTTTTTGGGGGGGGGAATAAAGGGGGAAAAAATATTTCCCCCTCCCCCAGGCGCGGGGCCCCCAGAACAGGACCCAGAGCGATGCCGAAGCTGCGTGTAGCTTTGGCATGGCTCTGGGAGCTTGTGGGGCTGGAGGAGGGGGAAGCCCTCCACCAGCCTTCTAACCAAGTTTGCGGGGCTGGCGACGGGGAGGAGCAGGCTTCTCCCCCTCGCCAGCCTTCCAACCAAGTCGGGGGACAGCGGGAAAGGCGCGCTGCGCCTCCCCACTGTCTCCCAAGTTTGTGGGTCTGGCGGTGGGGCTCTCCTGAAGCCCGGAGAGCGAGAGGGGTCGGTGCGCAAGCCTGCATTCGCCCCATAGCACGCACACACATTTCCCCTTCATTTTTGGAGGGGAAAAAGTGCGTCCTATAGGGCGAAAAATACGGTACTTCTCATCATCCCTGATCCCTGGCTATGTTTGCTGGGGCTGATGGGAATGGTAGTCCCGAAAAATCTGGAGGACCGCAGATTATGCACCCCTGCTCCAAAGAAATGTGGAAATATCATTTCCTGAATCATTATTCTCTTTTTATGCCAATTCTACTTGTTATAAACACTGAATAACATACTTCTCTTTTGCAGTTCTATTTTTAAGTGGTTCCTCTTTACTTTTTACACCCATTCTATTTTGTTTTTCTTTATATTTTACCGTTAAAAAGTTCAGGTTTTAATGTTTTCTCCTAAGCTATACAGCTTTCCACCCCTTCTCTTTTTGACTTTTTAAAAAATCACTATGTCTTTTTGTGGGGTTCACTTCTTATTATAATATACATTTAAACCTGAATTTAACTTAATTCAAATTCTCTCTGTCTTGGCAGGAACCCTTTCTCCATAGTAGGAAATGGCTAGAAGTTTTATCTTGATATGCCTTTACTAATCAACATTGTGCTTAATTTAAAAGGTTCTCAGCTCCTCTAATCAACTAATCAAAATGCAAGTCACACATTGGCTCTTATCGGGATGTGGTTTCAGGCTGACTGTTTTTAAATTATATTGCTCTGACAGCTAGTATTGCCTATTTTTTTCAGATCACAGTACAGTTACCCATTATAGCTTCAAAATGTGATTCCTGTTTGTACAACAGAATAATTATTAACTTGGGAAACGTTTTTAAAAACAACCCAGAAAAGCCATGCAAACATTGTTCTCCAAATAGAGTGCTTCTGCTAGCTGATATTTTGCCTCACCACTTGCTACTGTAAACCACTGAAGCAACATGCTGACTACTGGGGGAAATTGAGTTTGTGGTAAACTACTGGAGAAATCACTTTGTTTGCAGGAGTTTTAAGTGATTCAAACAAAAACACCAACGTTCGTTTTGAACATTTTCCACCCAGCCTTTCAACATTACAAGGTCTATACTGTACTACAATATAGTATAGCCTGCTATTCCTACACTGCAACAGGGATTTATTGGTGCACAGTACTGGCTCTGATAGTAAGAAATAAAGAATGACCGCTCCCCGCTTAAAACGGGGGCGCCCTTTGCGTGGACGCGTGCAGCCCTAGATCTGGAGCGGCCCCATCAGCATAGGCTTGGCTTTGCCTTCCCTCAGGTGGGATACCTGGAGGTCTCCGCCTACCTCAGTCAGTTGTCCAATCCCACCTGGGGGAAGCGTTGCCAAGGAGACCAGGCCAGGTAGGGGAGGGATTACCTGCCCACACAATAGAGGGAGGATCTTACCTGGGAATCCTCACTTGGCTCCAGAGCTTCTCCCACCCTACCCACCCTCAGTTAATGTCTTCTTTTGCAGGTTAACTTTTCTTCATAGGTTTTGCAGGTTAACTTATCTTCACAGGTATGCGGGGGCTGCTACGTTAAGGTCGCTGTTAAAGGGCCGGAAAGGAATTTCCCTGCATTGGCAGGTTTCGCTTTTCCCGTAGCAAAACGTCACAACTTTGGCAGTATCAGGCCTTGGGCGGAATCCTTTAGTCCATCTTCCTCTTTGCGGTGGCAATACCAGAGTTCCCCGTTAAAGGGGTTTCTGAAGCGAGGCTTTGACAGTACGCCAAAAGGTCGTCATTGCTCTCCCCTGCGGCGGCATAATGGGGGCGGCTATCTCTGCTTGAACATATGTTCTCCAGAGCCGGCCCATCCCCCCCCCCCGGATAACCCTGAAGCTCCCTAGGTCCCCGGCTGGGGACTGGGGAGGGAGAACGCCCAATGCCTGAGCCAAGGTCTACCCACATTTGAAATTTAATAAAGTTGTGGCCAATTTAATCCCATAGCACGTTGTCTTGAGTTGTTATTCCACATGACGGGGGGGGGGGACCGCTCGGGATCTGGGGACTCCACCTGTCCACGCAATAGGATAAGCAATGGTCACAACCTAACGCAGTTCTGGGAAACCTTTGGCCCTCCAGCTGTTGCTGAAATACAGTTCCCAGCATGATGGAAAAGTTTGTTTTTGCTGGGCAGGTTGGTTCACCAAGTGTTTTCTTTTTCCCTGCCAGCAAATGGCTAATGAATGGCAGCTTATGATTGGCCTGGGTTCCAGGAGGGGGAGCTGAAAAGGAGAGGATTTGGAGAAACAGTTTTTGGCTGGGATACAGGTTGGGAGAATAGGTTGGGAGATAGGGAGTGAGAGGAGAGAGAGTTGGTTCTGGGTACTGTAGAAACATCCACACTGAGGAATATATCAAAAGCTAGAGAAAGGAGTCTCTGAGCTTAGTGTGAAGGACAGTGTGTGGTGTCCTGTGAGAGTAATAGGCCAGGAAGGAGCCTGAGCCTGAGCCAGGAGAAGTAGAAGCTGTGAGGACACAGTCTACTTAGGACTCATTCCAGTCAGGAGGGGGAGAGATTCTTCTACAAAAAGAGAAGACTCCCAAACCCATAGCTGTCAACTTACATATTTGAAAATAAGGGACCAGCAGCCTCAAAAATAAGGGATCAGCAACCAAAATAAGGAATTTTGGTTAACTTATACATAAATCTGGCACTGATGGAGCCATGCTTTTGCTGCGACTGACTGTGTTTTGCAGGGGGTTGGACTAGATGATCCTAAGGGTCTACAACTCTGACCAAAGAAGAGTGGCAGACAAAACTGATGAACGACGTCGAGATGGCAAAGCTTGCAGGCAGAATTAGAAACTAGGAAGAGGACCTCTTTAATAAAGAATGGGGAAAGTTTATAATTTATTTGAAAAGCTATTGTAAAGAGTTACATACATTGGTAGGAGTAGGGTTGTAAAAGGGGTGTGTAACTGACAGGAAGTACCACCTTGTTTAAGAACCAAAGTATTAAGAGGCAACAACTGTGCAACAACTGAGGAAGAACTGAAGTGAAAGAACAATATAATCTGAAGTATCCTATGTTTTACCCACATTGTGTCATAAACTTCCTTTGTTTAATAAAATCTTTCTTGTTTATTTGATCAAATCCTGCCTGAGACTCCAAATTATTAAGTTTTCCCTCACACAAGTCCCCCATAAGATAATCTGGGGTAGTTTGTAGGAATTTGGGTAATTGGTATTCTGTGAGGTGGGTGCACTATATTTAAGTGAGGGCGGGCCCAACGGCGCCGGGGAGAAAAGTGCTGTTGCGCTATCTCACCATCAGCTCCAGCAAGTGTGGCCAAAAGTCAGAGATGATGGGAGTCACAGTTCAGCAACATCTGGAAGGCCAAAGCTTCCCCACACCTGACCAAAATCTTTGCAGAATATTTTTTAGATGATCTGGATTAAGCATTGGGGGGGGGGCGGGGGATGAGGAAGTGGCCAGTAAACCATCATTTTTTACAGATTACACATAGATAATACTCTTACCTTTCTGAACACAGTGGTTTAGTATGGGAGCCAAGTTGTTCCGAATGGGTGTTAGTTCTTTTACTTTGGGTCGTTCTAGAATTGCTTGTTGAAAGCTTTTCCCTGAAATGGGAGGAAAATACAGACACACAAATTGTGTTTGTTTTGAAAAGACATTGAGCCCAACAAGGGTGGGATATGGGGGTGAGGGCAGGGGGGAAAGGAGGGCCGACATTGATTCTGTAAGCCCCTTTCCTTTCTCTCACCTCCCAAGTGATCAACAAAGCAGTATTATCCTACATGCAGATAGTGCTGCTGTCTCCCTACCAAAGATCAGGCATGGTTTATCTTGGGGAAAGGCCATAAGGAAAAAGAGTTACAAGAGAAAATAAGAAGAGACCTGCAGGATCAGGTTAAAGACCCATCCATTCTAACATCCTGTTCTCAAAGTGGCCAATCAGAGACATATAGCAAGCAGGACATGAGAACAGCAGTATTCTGCCCACCTGTGATTCACAGCAATTGGCATTCAGAGGCATAATGCCATCATGGCTAGCAAACACATCCTAGACCCACTAGCTAGCATAATAAAAATCACATGCAATTGCTCACATTACATCTAGTTTGGCCTTAAATTTCAGGAACTCCGTAAGAGCTTTGCAGTGACAGCAAAATATGGGCTTTTTAACCCGTGATGAACATGTACCCCAACTGCACTTTAGGTTTTGTGATACCTTGTAAGATCTGCACCATGAACAACAGTCCAGTGCTCACCAGTTGTGATACTAAAATGTACCAGGATGGCCATTTTTTGCTATAGAATGTGAGCCAAGGAACTAGTTCTCAGTAGAGATCTCACCAGTGTAAGCTTTCATGAGTTTCCATTCCAATTTTTGAAAGTATCAGTTGAAATATAACAGATTGTGCATGCTTGAGCCATGATATTCATGAAAGTAATCCAAGAGAAATTGCCTGTGCCAGTGGTAAAACTGTGTAACACATAATCCCACGGCACTAACCACAGACACTGTCATTGGAATAAATGTCAGTTCTAAATCCAGTAAGTGTTCATTTCTAAAAACACAAACCAGAAGCCATTCCAGATGCCTTGCAGATACACACAACCATTTGCTATTATTTTGTGGTTGTGTTTTATGATATACAGTGGTACCTTGGTACTTGAACGGCTTGGCTCCTGAAGAAATCGGCTCCTGAACACCACAAACCTGGACGTAAGTGTTCCGGTCTGTGAACATTTTTCAGAAGCCGAACATCCAACACGGCTTCCGCTTGAGTGCAGGAAGCGCCTGCAGCTAATCAGAAGCCACGCCTTGGTTTTCGAATGGTTTCAGGAGTTGAATGGACTCCCGGAACGGATTAAGTTCAACAACCAAGGTACCGATGTATATTTAAAATATTCAAACTCATCCATCCCAGCTAAAAAACCTGGCTAGGGAAATGAAACAGTTATTACCAGGTTCCTAATAACTGTGAAGTTTGGTGCCAGATGACTAGAAAGAAGGATGGTATTTCACAAATGGGGACAAATTAGTACATGTGCAAATCCGCCCCCCATTAATTTAGATATCTGTATGGAATAAAGGCTTACATTGTAACTTGGCCATCCATGCATGATGGTAATAGACTGTAGCGCTAAATTAAGAATTTGATTATTAAAAACAAAACAAAACTGTAATTTTTATTACTGAAAAGTAATATAAAACGAATGAAATGGTATTAGAGTAATGCTATGGCTAGACCAGTGCTTGGAGTGGATCTGGCCTTATTTGAAACAAAACTATCCTACTTCCTTGAGTATTGGGAACTAAAAGAGTATATGAATTACGGTACTATGTCCAGAAAGGGGACGGATGACAAATGTGTGGAAGAGAATGATGTGAACTGTGTGGGGTTTATTCATTCTCACTTCTGAAGAAAAAAGCCACAGTTCCGCTTAATAGGGGCTTGACTCTTCAATATGGAAACTGTCATATTGAGAGCAATAAGCACAGCTCTGACTGCTGCATGCCATGATGCCATTCTAAGCACTTATGGGCCTTCATGGACCACATGCAATAAATACAGAGAGGAGGGGGGGAAATACCTGATGGAGAATTGGGCAGGTGGGGAAGATGGGGAGGGCACAACAGCACATGACTGGATCTTTCCGGGTACAATCCGTCTATCAGTTTATTATCAGAAGGCATTGCTGTCCAGACTTTACATGTGAGTATTTGGTTGGTGTCAACTTTCCAAGGATTGTCCAGGGTTTGACGGCTGCTCCTCTGATCTGACAAATCATGCTCACTTCTGCTTTTTTGGGACCGGTGTACAAAATGGTGGATGTCAGTACCCAAATTCATGCTAGGGGTTGTCGTGTGAGAAGCTGTTAAAAAAGAATGACCCACAGTAATGGGCGGGAGACTCTGGGCTCTTATTGGCGGAAGGCCATTGCAGTCTGAGGGGTTATTCTCTGAGATGAGGTACTTCTTGGTGTCTGCGCTTCTTCGTTTGAAGTCAATCGCTGTGACACATTCCTCAGAGGAACCTTTGCAGCTGGCATCCATAATGCAGTCAAATGTGGTGATAATGTCATCCATCTCCGAGGTTTCGTCCCTCTGAGATCT